>NC_052069.1:136152822-137352822 GCF_015852505.1 Tachyglossus aculeatus | reverse complement strand
TTTAATGGGGCTAATGCACCATATTTGAGAACTGGGGGAAAATTGGCTTTTCTAAGTGTCTGTTTACCTTTTTTTAGTTTGTAGATTACTTTGAAAGAAAACCCGATGCTTATGTCTAATTCGGTGGTGTCAAAAAGAATGTGAAAAGAAAGAATTTGTGAAAAATTATCTACACCCTCCCTGTTAGCTCTGTTAATCAGAAATTCGGGTGCTTCTCCATAATGCTGTTTTCTTCTTAACACAGGTATCCTGACTGGAATCCTGAAGTTCTTCTAAGAAGGTAACTAACTTTGCAAAGTACTTATCAGATTGCTTCCCATTATTCTTCAGCAAACAGTTGCCTTCACAAAAGCAATCTAGTAAGAAACCATCCATATTTGTTTTGTGGGGAGGCAAGGGTTATTTTTGTTGGTTCCCTGACCCGTTGAACAAAAGTCCTGGAATTGTAGACTTCCGCGCCAGGTGTCCCCGTGAGATGGGGAAAGGGGGGCGGGGCGGGGCGGGAGGAGGATTGCGAGAAGCGTAGAGTCGCCGTGACCTCTGTAGGGGTTGAAGAAACAGGGTGTTGGTGCCATTGGTGTTAACTGATCAGGTACAGGAGGAGCGCTTAGAACAGTGCTTTGCACATAGTAAGCGCTTAACAGATGCCATCAGTTTTATTATTATTATTATTATTGTTATTATCTGAGCCATTTATTTTACTGCTTCTAACCCCCCAAAAATGCAAAGCTGCAGGAGGACCACTTAAGACCTTTACATCAATATTTATGTGCAGCCAAGCCCTTTTTCCCTTTGTTCCTCTGCCAAATCTGGCTTTCATTATTTTTCTCTGGCTTAAGTGTTGCGTTCCCTTTGCCTTTGGCCTCTGTGTTCCCTGTCCTGTGAACAGAGATGGACGTTTCCATTTCCTTAAGCCTCTTCCCACTTGGAAATAAAGCATGAAGCTCTGAACATATTTCTCTTGGTGTTATTTAAAAGATTCCTCAGATCCAACACTGTTGTTAACCTAGCAAGTTAATGGCTGGTTATTTGAAACTTGCGTTTCGGGTGTTTGCGAACCATTGACATCAGCCTGCTGCCGATGGTACGGAGGAGTGGGAAGGGTCAGGGGATGCTCACGGAGGCTGAAGAGAGGGAGAGAGAATGACTAGGGAAAGGGTAGGGGGAAAGGGAAGTCTCCACTCCCTCATAGACATGTTGTGGGCAGGGAATGTGTCTGCTTATTGTTATATTGTACTCTCCCAAGTGCTTTGTACAGTGCTTCACACATAGTAAGTGTTCAGTAAATATGATTGACTCATCTTTATTTCCCCCAGCCCTCCAACGGTTGCATCTTTCCCTCACTGTGCAGGAGGTGGGGGAGAGACCAGCAGAGCCCCGCCTCCGCAGACAGGTTTCGTCACCTGCCACTTGGCATCAATCTCCTTGGCACTTCCTCTCTAGACAGTTAGCTCATTGTGGGCAAAGAATGTGTCTGTTTTATTGTTGGACGCTCCCAACCGCTTAGGACAGTGCTCTGCACACAGTAAGCACTCGATAAATACAATTGACTGCTCCTTCCACCCTGCCCGTCTTGGGTGCCTCGCTGCTGCGTTTCTTCCCGCCTTGTCCTGCTATTGGCACCCCGCCATTGCGGGTGGTTGGGTCCATTAGGCCTTGTTTTTTTCCTGCAGGGTCATCTCACACCACTCACCCAGTGATATTTGAGGGCCTGATTTGTGCCGGACACCGAATCAAGTGCCTTGTACCCATGGGGGACTCTGACGGCAGCAGGGCACCTGTTCACTGCTGTCAGGTAGCTTGCCATTTAACAGGAGAGACGGAATAAAGCTACGAAACTAGGCAAACTGGTGAAAGAAGGAGGAAAAAAGCAGGAAGGAGTACCAACAAATAAGGGAATGTAGAGATAAATGTGTGCCTCTGTGTCTATAGAAAGATCTACCTGTAAGTGCCCAAGTGCTCAGGATAGGAGAAAGGACAAAGGTGGAAATTGGGTGGATGTAAGAGGTAGTTGAGCTGTCAGCTGTTAGAGGAACATTTGTTTGAGGTAATTTTTTTATGGTGTTTAAGTGCTGACAGAGAATCAGCATGGAATAGTGAATAGAGCACGGGCCTGGGAATCAGGAGGTCATGGATTCTAATCTTGGCTCTGCCACTTCTTGGCTGAATGACCGTGAGCAAGTCATTCACTTCTGGGCCTCAGTTCCCTCCTCTGAACATGTGAGCCCTATGGGACTGTGTCTAACCCGTTTAACTTTTAGAACAGTGCTTGGCCCATTGTAAGCACTTAACGAATAGCACAGTTTTTGTTATCATTATTATAAGCCCGTTGTTGGGTAGGGATCGTCTGTATATGATGATGATTTGTACTTCTCAAGTGCTTAGTACAGTGCTCTGCACGCAGTAAGCGCTCAATAAATACGATTGAATGAATGAATGATGATTGAGATTATGTGACAAAGCACTATTCTGAGTCCTGGGGTAGATACAAATCAAGCAGGTCAGACAATCCTCATCCCACATGAGCTAACAGTCCAAGTAGGGGGGATAACAGATATTGAATCCCCATCTTACAGTTACTGAGGCACAGAGTGAAGTGACTTGACCAAGGTCACACAGCAGGCTAGTGGTGGAGCCTGGATTAGAACCCAGGTCCGCCAACTCCCAGGCTTGTGCTCTTTCCAGTAGGCCACATTGCTATAATTGTGGAGAGGTGGGAAGGTGCTCATTTCCATTCACTAAGAAGTTCTTGACTTCACCAGTAAAAATAACAAGGATTATTTAGCCTCTTCATCCAATATTCCTTAAATGAACTTTTCTTTTTACATTTAAATGTACAAGTCAAACGTGCCTTCTCTCAGCAAGTTTCTCAGTGAGAATGTCCGAATCATTTGCGTCTTCCTTCCTTTCACTTATTTTAGCTAGCTCTGTTGTATTGTGCTCTCTCGAGCTCTTAGTGCAGTGCTCTGCACATAGTAAGTGCTGGATAAATTCCATTGATTGCTTGATTTACCAAAACACCCAAACTATACAAAGATAGAGTATCCTAGATTGAAAGCTTTAGGGGAATTACCGTCAAGCAATCAGTGATATTTATTGAGTGCTTACTGGGCAGAGCACTCTACAATAAAGTAGCCAAGTGTGGTAGAATCAGCTGCAGATACTTACACCTTTTAAAGTATTGACAATTATGTATGGAGGGATAAGCACGGCTTAAAAGTAGTTCGATGATTTTTTTTTAATGTTTTAGGGGTATCTTGCAGTGAACCAATCAGTGGTATGTTTTAAGTGCTTACTATGTGCAGAGCACTGTACTGAGCCCTTGAGGAGTGTACAGTGCATGTTTCCCTGCCCAAAAGGAGATTCTAGTCTAGAGGAGCTGTGCTTATGGCAGTTGGTTGATTACTTCAGGGGAGAAATATCAAACAAAAAGCAGTGGCTTTTGATCCTAGATGTTAATAATTAACCATAATAAGGAACTTGGGAAAACATATTTATCCACTGACAGGTTTCAGTGACTGTGTTGGTAAAGCCTCCAGACCATCTCTTCCTTTTTGTCCTTCAAGCTCAATATGTCCAGAGTGAAACTCCTCATTTTCTGTCCCATATCCTCTTCTCCACTTCCTTTCCCTCCTACGATTTGACATCATCTCTCCTGTCCCCAAAGTCTACATCCCAGTCATTGCCTTTGCTTGACTGCTGCCTCTGATTAGTGCCACGTGCAGCTCATTCATTCATTCAGTCATTCAGTCATATTTATTGAGTGCTTACTGTGTGCAAAGTACTGTACTAAGTGCTTGGGAGAGTAATATAAGTCTATCATTAAATCCTGTCTGTTTTTCTTCCGTAAGCCCTTCTGACATCACAACTCCTTCCTGGAAGCCTTCCCTGATTACTTTCTCTCTGACCAGATTGACCCTCCAACTACCCCTTCTGTGCCACCTGCATACTTGGGTACTTGCCACCTCCCAGTTTCTTAAGCCCTGTTATGCTATACTATATATGCTATATACATGTATGTATATAGTAATGATAATAATAATATTGGTATTTGTTCAACACTTACTATGTGCCAGGCACTGTTCTAAGTGCTGGGGTAGATATAAGGTAATCACGTTGTCCCACGTGGGGTTCACAGTCTTCATCCCCATTTTACAGATGCGGTCCCTGAAGCACAGAGAAGTTAAGTGACTTGCCCAAGGTCACACATCTGGCAAGTGGCAGGGCCAATAATATAATCATTATGGTATTTAAGTGCTTACCTTGTGCCAGGCACTATACTGAACGTTGGGGTGGATATAAGCAAATAGCATTGGACACAGTCCCTGTCCTGCACAGGGCTCACAGTCTGCATCCCCATTTTACAGGTGAGGTAACTGAGGCCCAGAGAAGTGAAGTGGCTTGCCCAAGGTCCCACAGCAGACAAGTGGTGGCGGAGCTGGGATTAGAACCTTCTGACTCCCAGGCCTGAGCTCTGTCTACTCACTACGCCATGCTGCTCCTCTGAGAGTACAGTACAACAGATTTGGTAGACACATTCCCTGCCCACCAGGAGGGAGTCAGACATTCACATAAATAGAGAGAGGGAAACAGGCATTCACATAAATAATGGATGTGAATATAAGTGCAGTGGGACTGACGGAGGGGTGAATAAAGGGTGCAAAGGTGGCCCAGAAAGGAGTGGGAGAAGAGGAAATGAGGGCTAAGTCAGGGAAGGTCTGTTTGAGGAGATGTGCTTTTAATAAGACTTTGAAGTGAGGGAGAGTGGTATGAAGAGGGAGGGTGTTTAAACCTGAGGCAGGCTGTGGGCGAGAGGTCAGCGGCAATGGTGAAATAGACAAAATTGAGGTACAGTGAGTAGGTTGGCACTTTAGGAGCGAAATGTGTGGGCTGGGTTGTAGAAAAGCAGTGAGGTGAGGTAGGAGGGGGCAGGGGAGATTAAGTGAAGGAGTTTCTTTTTGATGCTGAGGTGGGTGGGTTCTTGAGGATGGGGGAAACATGGATTAAGCGGTTTTGTAGGAAAATGATCCAGGCAGCGTAGTGGAGTATGGGCTGGAGTGGGGTGGGGAGACAGGAGGCAGGGAGGTCAGCGAGTAGGCTGATGCAGTAATCACACTGGGTTAAGATAAGTAGTTAGATTAATGTGATAGCAGTTTTGATGGAGAGTAAAGGGTGGATTTTTAGTAATGCTGTAAAGGTTCAACCAATGGGATTTAGTAAAAGGCTGAATATGTGAGTTCAATGAGGGAAAGGAATATATCCCCTTTTCCTCCTTCCTCCTACTTGTAAGTTATTTTAATGCCTGTCTTCCCTGCTAGATTGGAAGCACCCGGTTCATGTCTAACTCCTGTATGCTCCCAAATGTTTACTAGAGTGCTCTAGCCAGAGCTCAGTACCTTCTTTTGATTGCTTGTTTTATTGCACTGTTCCTCTGTTTCATAGGAATGATGGAGAGAGGAAAGAGAATCAGACTCCAAAGAGACATTGCGACTCAACCAGCTCCAGCCCTAGACACTCTAGGGGATCGAGCTCAGGTCATAAATTCCACCGCTCCCAGTCTAGGAGCCCCTGTCGTTATGGCCAGAATAGAGCCAGGAGCCGGAGTCCAAGGCCGTCGCACCGTTTTAGCCCCAGACACAGGTCCAAATCACCGCAGCGATCGAGGAATCCACTCAGGTGCAGTCCGAGGCCCCAGAGGTCCGCCAGCACTGATTGGTCATCTAAGCGAGCCGTCAGATCTCCAGGTGAGAAAGCAACCGGGAGAAGATCCCATTGCCTCAGAACAGGGGACCTAATTGTTTGATTTTGCACTTGAATTTCTGTTCTCCCCTCACGGTAGAGCCAAACGCTCTACACTCATCGCTTGCTTTCGCGACCAGTGAACCGTGCACGCTGAAGCGAAGGTTTCGGTTTGGGTTTTTGTTTTTTTTTTATGGTGTTTTAAGTGCTTACTATGTGCCAGACACTAAGCTCTGAGAGAGATTCAAGCTAATCAGGTTGGACACAGTCTTTGTCCCAGGTGGGGCTCTCCATCTTAAATCCCTATTTTGCAGATGAGGTAACTGAGGCCCAGAGAAGTCAAGTGACACACCCAAGGCCAAACAGCAGATAAGTGGAGGAGATGGGCTCAGAACCCTGGTCCTTCTGACTCCCAAGCCTGTGCTGTATCCACTAGTCCACCCTCCTTCTAGACTACGCTGCTTTGAGATCTTAATTGTGAAATATGAGAAAGCAGCATGTCCCTGTGGGAGGAGCATAGGACTAAGAGTCAGAACCTGGGTTCTAGTCTCGGCCCAGCCACTTGCTGGCTGTGCGACCTTGGGCAAGTCACTTAAATTCATTGGGCCTCAGTTTCCTTATCTCGATTTTTTTTTTTAAGGGGGTATCGTGATTTAGGAGACCGGGGTCTAACAAGGTCACAGTTTTATTCCTTTGAATTACGATCTTCCTAGGGGTTTATTAGTAGGATAAAATATTTGTCACGTTTTGCATTAACAATGTGGCATGTAGTGAGTTCCAGGTCACTGCTTATGCTACACAGTCTCTTCGAAAAATGTTCGATTAGTTTAGAAACCTGAACTTGTGGACAATGTGCAATTCTGCAGAGGCCTCAGGTAATGACCTTGCATCATTACGGGTGTTACCAGGTCACAAGTCTCTGGTTCTTAGCTCCATTTTCTTTCTTAGCACCACTGGTTCAGCTGTTAGCTTTTTTGAAAATGTAATTTTTCTTTATATTGTTTTTCTGCGAAGTGTAGTGACAGATGGGCAGACTTCATTATTGGTTTTTAGATTCTGAATTGCACCTTGGAGGATCAGGTTGAAGACCCTCACCCTGTGCTTCATGTTTAGACCGTCTCGATTTCCCTGTTCCCTTCTTTCTATCCCTGAGGCCACCCGTCTCTCCTGTTACTCGCCAAACCTGGATGTGTGCCACTGTCTGTCTGGCTCCCCTCACGGACACCTTCACGATTCCTTTCTCCAGCTGGCCAGTCAATCCGTGGTATCGACTGAACACTGACTGTGCGCAGAGCACTGTCCTGTGCGCTTGATGTAGATGTCCTTGTCCCTCCGTTCGGCTCTTGAAATCCCACCTCCTGGGAAACCTTGATTGATGAGTTGAAGAGTCGTGGCTTCCCTGAAACCTCCCTTATCTCTCTACAGAAATCCTTTAACTCCCTCTTCTGGCAAAACTCCTCGGTTGCCAGGCGAAATTCATCCACTCCCACAAACCCGATATGGTGTTCTGATTTACGTGCTCATTTGCTTTTTGTCAGCTCCCTTTATATATGCCTGTTAACTCAGTCGACATCGTCCGTATAAAGTGACTAACCCTCTTAGGGGTCAGGGACAACATCCATTTGACTGTGGACACGGTATGGAGCCTCACGCTCTTCAGACAAGATCGTAAGTCCCGTGGGACGGCGATAATGGTCGCAGATGTTCTTCAGAGTTTTGCCACCTGTTCTTTTTCAACTCAAAGAGCTTCCCTTTTTCTCCCCCAGACAAAAAAGCTGCCTTGGAAGCTGTCGTGCAAAGTCTGGGGCATGGCTTTGTGGCAGAGTTTAATAAGCAGAAAAACCTTCGAGCTGCTGAAAAAGCCCAGTCTGACACGCAGAAGACCCCCTACCATGCCGGGCTGACAAAAGTTCCAGTTCCTGCTAGGAGCGTGCAGAAAGAGCTGAACTCAAGGATTCCTGAAAATCCCAGCCCACCGAAAAATCACGTGATGTCCAATAAAGGCAAGATTTCTCTAAGCCAGGTGGGTATTTTTAATTTTCCATTCTGCTGTCGATGCAAACTAGTACATGTTTGGTTTTTCCTCACGCAGGTAGATGGAGTGAGGGGTGGTAGGTGCCACAACAATTTAACAGTAGCAATCAGTCAGTCTTATTTATTGAGTGCATAGTGTGTGCCGAGCACTGTACTAAGCTTGTGGGAGAGTACAATACAATCATAAACAGACACATTCCTTGCCCACTACGAGTGCAGCATGACATAGTGGATAGGCATGGGACTGGAAGTCACAAGGTCATGGGTTCTAATCCCAACTCCACCACTTTTCTGCTGTGTGACCTTAGGCAAGTCACTTCACTTCTCTGTGCCTCAGTTACCTTATCTGAAAATGGGAAATAAGACTGTGAGCCCTATGTGGGACAAGGACTGTGTCCAACCCGATTTGCTTGCATCCACCCCAGCGCTTAGTACGGTGTATGGTACATAGTGTTTAACAAATACTATTATTATTGCTATTGAAGTCTAGAGAAGAAGACAGACGTTAATATAAATAAATTACAGGTGAGCATGGGCTAGGAGAGGGGTTGAATAAAGAGAGCAAGTCAGAGCAGCGCAGAAGGAAGTGGGAGAAGAGGAAAGGGGGGTTTAGTATGGGAAGGCCTCTCGGAGGAGATGTGCCCTTGATAAGGCTTCGAAGCAGGGGACAGTAATTGTCCGTTGGATATGAGGTGGAAAGGCGTTCCGGGCCTGAGGCAGGATGTGTGCAAGAAGGTGGCGGTGAGATAGAAGTGACGGAGGTGCAGTGAGTAGGTTGGCATAGAGGAGTTTTTTGAGTAGGGAAACACGGGCCGTACAGTTCTGTAGAAAAATGATCCGGGAAGCAGAGTGAAGTGGGGGCTGGAGTGGGGAGAGGCAGGGAGGTCAGCAAGGAGGCTGATGCAGTAATCAAGGTGGGGTAGGATAAATGATTAGATTAACATGTTAGCAGTTTAGATGGAGAGGAAAAGGATTTTTCTCCAGATCTCTCCACCCCACCCCCTTAGCCCCCAAAGTGTATTTGTGACTCGTAGTTTGTTACAGTTTCATGTCTTAGAAAATAAAACTACAATTTTTCAGGTTACCTCATCCTAAAAGAAAGGGCCCGTCTCCGTAAAACTTCTGTTTAAAAACTTTAAAAACTTCTAAAAAACTTAAAAAACTTTAAAAAATAAGTCATTTCAAAGTAGCGAGGCCTAGTGAAATTGGTGTCATAATGGGGGTTCTCTGTGTCGCAGGAATGAATAGGTTTCTTATAGCCCACTCGTTATGACCAGAAAACGAAGAGAAGCAGCGTGGCTCAGTGGAAAGAGCACGGGCTTTGGAGTCAGAGGTCATGGGTTCAAATCCCTGCTCCGCTAATTGTCAGCTGTGTGACTTCAGGCAAGTCACTTCACTTCTCTGTGCCTCAGTAACCTCATCTGTAAAATGGGAATGAAGACTGTGAGCCCCCCATGGGACAACCTGATCACCTTGTAACCTCCTCAGCGCTTAGAACAGTCCTTTGCACATAGTAAGCACTTAATACATGCCATCATTATTATTTATTATTGTATTTGTTCCCCACTACACTGCCAGCTTATTGTGGGCAGGGAACATGTCTCCTAACTCTGCTGTATCACACTCGTCCAAGTGCTTCGTACAGTTCTCTGCACATAGTTAATGCTCAATAAATACCATTGATTGACTGATTACCTTTCTCAGAGTTTGTGTCAGATTTTGTATGGGACATTCCACTTGAAAATGGAAACCAGAGCACACAGTCCCCAACCACTCTTCTTTGTCCCCTTCTCTACTGTGGAGCTTGTAGGCAGAGACTATGTCTGTTTATTGTTGTACGGTGCTCTGCACACTGTATGCGCTCAATAAATACTATCGAGTGAAAGAATAAATGAAAAAGGTCACGTGGCTACCTGAGCCCTGGCCACCCGATCAGGAGGTTAGTGCCCAATCAGCTCTTCTCTGCAATAAAAACACATTTTTGGAAATAAAGTGGCTATCTACATAGTTCGAATTCTTTTTCACCCCATCTGCCAAGTCGCCTTACTGTTTTTGTAGGCGTGACCTGTCCACCTTTATCACTTGAGAATGTGGTTTTTTTGTTGTTTTTTTTTTTGGAAGATGTTGTCTTTTGTTCTGCCTGAATGACCTGAAACAGACCACTGGACAAGTAGTCAACAGTGTAGAAACGAATGTAAAGTCACTCATGTTGTCATTTTTTTTAAAAAAATAGTATTTGTTAAGTGCTTATTGGGTCCTAGGCACTAAGCTGTGGGGTCAGTACAAGTTAATCTGGTTGGACATGTCCATGTCCCACATAGGGCTCACAGTTTCAGTCCCCATTTTACAGATGAGGTCATTGAGGCCCAGCGAAATGAAGTGGCTTGCCCAAAGTTTCACAGCAGATAAGTGACAGAGCCGGGATTAGAACTCAGGTCTTTCTGGCTCCCCGGCCCATACACTGTATCCACTAGGCCATGTTGCTTCTCATTCTCCCTGAGTCATGGGTTAAGGGCCCGTCTGGGGAATGAATGAAGGGGCAACCTTTGGTTTCCACGGAGAGGCCTACTAGGGGCATGGAGAGTTCAATAGGTGCAACCCTAAAAATCAGTGATACTGATTGCATGGCATGGCGCCTGGGAGAGTAGAGTTGGTTAGACATGATCCTTGCCAGCAAGGGACTTGCAATCCAGAAGAACAGGAATTAACCCTTCTCTCCTATCTGACAGGTTTGTCAGGACAAATTCATGAATTGTGGTACAGTAATTCATATATCGGACTTACCAGATGATGGCTACACAGAACAGGATATAAAAAAATTAGTCCAGCCATTTGGAAAAGTCAGTGATCTCCTGATTATTCCATCGAGAAATGAGGTAAGCAGTTTAAGGATAACGTGGCATTTGCCAGATTTTTAGATTCTAAATCATGGGGTGGTTTAAGACGGCCATTTCCCTTTGGCTCTCTCACTTTGGATATACTGATCAAAATATTTCGAATTTCTGATTCAGTTCATATTTAGACTCTCCAAATTAATGATGTTACCAGAAGAAAACTTTAGTACAGCTTATATGTTGAGCGTGAGCCCGTTGTTGGATAGGGACTGTCTCTATATGTTGCCAATTTGTACTTCCCAAGTGCTTAGTACAGTGCTCTGCACACAGTGAGCGCTCAGTAAATACGATTGAAAATGAATGAATGAGTGCTCGTAATTCTCCATACTTGCAGTAAGTACAGTTGACTCAAGTTTGAAAACTACAAAAATATTTAAAAATAAGTCTGGGTTTATATATTCATATAGTAAAATGGGTTTTCCAATTAACAAATTGAATTTTGAGAGGCAAATTTTTATCACTTCTCCAAAAACAGAAGTATCTGATAGCAGAACTGCATGGAAGACCCAAAACTGCTTTATCAAATGTAACATTCATTAAAGCGGAACACATTCCTTCTTGTAGCACCTAAGCTGTCGAGGGTCTGGGCTTTTCTAAAATCCAAAAACAGATACCATTGCCTCCAGCTTTATTTCCCCAGTTTGGAAGTTTTAGGATAGGTCTGCCATAATTTGAATACTAGAATGGTGGAAATTTCTATAATCCAATATGCCACTTGCCTGCTTTTTGATCGTGCTCCATACCTCAGTTTCGTCTTCTGCAAAATGTGGGTTAAGTGCCTGTTCTCCCTCTAGACTGTGAAACCGAGGCTTGCACCTCATCTGATCATATCTACGCCAGTGAGTGGCACATAGATGAGCGCTTAAGAATCACCACAATTGTCAATCTCCCAGTCTGTTGGCTCCCTCCAGTAACCAAATGGTGGTGAGGCCATGCCCGTCGAAAACACTCATCGTGTTTTTTAGTTGTAAGTGAACGTGGCTCTCATTTCAGGCCTACTTGGAAATGCATTTTAAGGAGGCGGTGACGGCAGCTGTCAAGTTCAGCGAAACCGAGCCGGTCCTGGTCAAGGGGAGACGTGTCAAAATGTGGGCGGCGGGAAAGAAGACGCTGCTGGCTCTTCCAGCCCAGGTAACGCTCCACCCCTGGGGCATCCGCTGCAGAGTCTTTTCCGAAATGGGGCATCATTGGGGTTCCTTTCTGCCAAGAAGTAGAGAGGAAATGAGTCATGCCATAGTCGTGTTTATTGAGCACTTACCGTCTGCAAAGCACTGTACCAAGTGTTTGGGAGAATACAGTATAACAGTAAGCAGATATGTTCCCTGCCCACTGCTTGGCAACAGCTGCTGCTGCTGCTGCCGCCGCCACTTGAGCCAAATGGGCAGCAGACAGGTGAAAGTGGAGCATAAGGATTTCCAAAATAAAAGGACACCGGGGAGTCCTTCGGAATGATACTGGGGCCCAGCGTGTCTGGAGTAGCCCGGTGGGCCGGGGCTCAGCCGTGTGTATTAACTTATGCCCTCAGAGAGACCCGGGACCACAGACCTTCTCGGGGAATCAAGTAGGGCAAGTGTACTTACTAGCTCCCCAGCGCAATCACAGTACTGTTTAAATATCTCTACTGAAATGGTGGGCAAAGGGATGGAGAACAGGAGTAGGGATGTCTCTCTGAATGGGGCAGGCCCCCAGGAAGCCCTAGAGTTCCTGGTGACTCAGCGGCCCCGCCCTTCTGTGGGATGGGAGCGTACTCTCACAGCGTCCAACGGGAGTGGGGATACAATCCCCGATTTTGTGATGTTATTGGGTGACAGAATCTGTGGAGAGGCAAGAGTCTTTATTTCCATTTTTAAATAGAGGCGGGTGTTTTCAGTTTTCAAATGAAGGGAGTATCATAAGCCTCATGTCCGTTTATTTACAGATCAGAATGGATGCGGATACAGTTACTTCCCAAATAAGAGACTTTGCACCGATTTTAAAGTAAGTGATCTGAATTAGAGGGAATCTTTTCGAGGAAGTCTGTGGAAAAAATTTTAATGAGCAGTCCAAGGGGGAATAAATTACTTTACAGTACACCAGCTCGGAGTCCACCTCCAGGGCCAGATTGGAGGGGTCTAGTTGGGGATGCCATCCAGCCGGATACCCTGGATTCAGTGGGCAATATTCAGGCGCTTCATTCTGCCCCTTTTAAACTACAGTAGAATACCTCTGGTCAATGGCCCAAACTTCCTCAAATGTGTGAAAATAAAGCAGTAACTCTGCTGTAATAACATTCTTTCCTTTCCTCCAACTAGAAAGGATACAGGCATTTTAAAGACGGTTAAATCTATGACTTCCCTGGCATCGACTGGTAAGTTTTGTAATATCTCACCTTATCCTGGCGGCTTTTTTAAGTTAAGTAGGGTGAGTTTAGAGAAGCAGCGTGGCTCAGTGGAAAGAGCCCGGGCTTCGGAGTCAGAGGTCATGGGCTCAAATCCCAGCTCTGCCAATTGTCAGCTGTGTGACTTTGGACAAGTCACTTAACTTCTCTGTGCCTGTTACCTCATCTGTAAAATGGGGATTAAGACTGAGCCCCACGTGGGACAACGTGATCACCTTGTATCCCCCAAGTGCTTAGAACAGTGCTTTGCACATAGTAAGTGCTTAACAAATACCATCATTATTATTGTACTTTCCCAAGCACACAGTAACCACTCAATAAGTCGTATTGGTTGATTGGTAACAATTATCTTAAAGCTGCACAGACACACCTACAGGCTCACACATGCTGCCTCCTCCCCGCCATTGAATCCAGACTTAGCTTTCCAGATGAGGGCAGTTCAGGCAAGTTGACCACTAGCAGGGCAAAACACTTAGTGAGCTGGGTTCCTGAAATGACACTGACCATGGCTGATTTAGGGAGAGAAAGGTTAATGTGACCGAAGTGCTTTGTGTACTTCTGGGGCTCTGGGTAGGCTTCCCCCCATTGGCCGCATACAGATTGGCTGCATCTTTCTCACCCTCCCACAGGCCTGCGTTTCCTACCCTTCCCCTTCCGCCACCCCCGAATTCTGCCTTCTGCTGTTTCTTAAACTGATTGCTGTGCCAGATGGTACACATGTTTCGGGTACTTGATTCTCATCTGTTTGTGAAATGAAGCGCTCCCTGAACGTGAGCTGGGGAAGGGAAGAGAAGAGCTGCATTAGATAACCCCCTAAAGCCTCTTCTACCCTTGGTTCCCTGATGTACCCCAAGCACCAGAGCCCTTTTTCAGGCAGTTAAGTCCACCCAAAGTTTGCTTTGCTAAACTCAATGGTAGTAGTCCTGAGGTGCTAGTCCCAGGCACTGCTCCTGAATACAGTAAACCCATTGCCTGTTAAAGGTTTAAACAAGCTTCTACTGAGGCTGTGTTGTAGAACCGACTGCTCTGTCCTTTTTGACTGTAAAACCAGGTCAAAAGAAGATTCCAGAAATGAAGAAGACAGATCTCAAAGCTAAGGAATCTCTAAAGCCCACTACAGGACCAGGTAAGCTTGAAATACTTTGTACTGTTGCCCCTGCCTCCTTAAACAAAATCTGGCTCATGTAAAATACAATAATCTCCCATTGTTTGTTTTGTTTATCAAAGAGAATCTTGTGCCGGCTGGCCTAGCCTCCTGTGACTCTAACAAACCAGTGGGGACTCTAGTAGACAAAGGTAAATAACTCGCCGTTTTGGTTATTTCCAATTCATGTTTGGCTTGAGTTGGATTTTGTTAGCCTACCTCCAAGTGTACCGAATAGAAATACTTCATGGAGGGAATACCAAAAACCAAGGGTAGTAGAGAAATAAAAGCATCTAGCAGCAGGGATAAAGTGCTTCGGGTAAATTCCTAGAAAGTTGTGACTCTCACCTGGCTCAAATGATGCTAGATGTCTGTTTTGTGCAGCAGATATTTGTAAATGGAGGTGGGCTCTCAACTTCCAGGTATGGCAAGGTTACTCCCCCTGTAGACTGTAAGCTCCTTTAGGGCAGGAATCCCGTCTACTACCTCTACTATAGTGTACTTTCCCAGGCGCCTGGTACAATCTTCCGCACACAGTAAGGGGTCAGTCTGTAAATCTGTAAATTCTAAGGCATCCTCAAGGTTAGGATTATGTTTAAAAATTCATTTTGAGAGAGAACAAAACAAAAAGCCTTTATTAAGGTAAAATTAGTTTGCAAATCTTTTTTTATAATTTTTATAGAATTGCACTTTTTCAAACATGTATAGAGCACATTTTATGGTTTATATGACAGATGTATACATTTGCTTAATCTTTACTTGTCTTTTTTTTTCTTCCCCAAAAAGCAGGTGCAGAGACCAATGAAAATGTAGAACCGGCCACTAAGGTCAGTCATTGTATTTTATAATAATAATGTTGGTATTTGTTAAGTGCTTCCTATGTGCCAAGCACTGTTCTGCGCACTGGGGGGGATACAAGGTAGTCAAGGTTGTCCCACGTGGGGCTCACAGTCTTCATCCCCATTTTACAGATGAGAGAACTGAGGCACAAAGAAGTTAACTTGCCCAAAGTCACACAGCTGACAAGTGGCGTAGCCGGGATTAGAACTCATGACCTCTGACTCCCAAGCCCAGCCTCTTTGCACTGAGCCAAACTGCTTCTCTCTTACGTTAACCAGTTCTGTTTGGGTTCTTCACAATGGCAAAAGTATATCTTTTGGGAAAGGAGATATTGCCAGGCCGTGAGCCCATAGCTAAGAAAGAGTAAATGATGATGATGATGATGAGGTTTATTAAGGACTTTGTGCCTAGTCTTGGAGTAGTTGCAAGAAAATCAGCTTGGGCACAGTCCCTGCCCACACGAGACTCACAGTCGGAGGGAGAGGGAATAGGTATTCTGTGCTCGTTTTATAGATGAGGAAGTGGAAGCAGAGAAGAGTTAAATAACTTGCCCAGGTCTTACGGCAGACAAGTGCCAGAGCTGACAGTAGAACCCAGTTCTCCTTACTCTGCCCCATGATCTTTCTACTAGGCCCAGGCAATAGCAAAGAAAGACTCCCTGAGAATCAAGGATTTTTAGGCATAAGTCCAACTTCAGAAAATTTGACAGTAATAATAATAATAATTATGGTATTTAAGTGCTTACTATATGCCAAACACTGTTTTAAGCGCTGGTGTAGATACAAGGTAATCAGGTTGTCCCACATGGGGCTCACGGTCTTCATCCCCATTTTACAGATGAGGTAACTGAGGCACAGAGAAGTTAAGTGTCTTGCCCAAGGTCACACAGCTGACAAGTGGCAGAGCTGGAATTAGAACCCACGACCTCTGACTCCCAAGCCTGTGCTCTTTCCACTAAGCCACACTAAATGTGGGTCCAAGCCTTAGGAGAAAAGTTCTCCCACAGGAACGTGTTCTCCAGCAGAGAACCTCACGTGGATAATCACGCTGTCAGGTTGAAAACTAGGGAACTAGAAATTCAGTTCAGACGGCAGACCTTTCTAGAGAAGGAAGCCCTATTACCCTTTTGAGTATCTTTTTCCATCTCACAGCCTTTCTATAGACCTGGTCTTCTGATCCTCTTCTCTCTCGCCTTCCCCACCTTAGAAGTTCCCCAGCCCGCTTAGAGCAGAACTCATTTGGTCATCATTTTTAGGGGGTGTTTTTGGGGCTAGCTCATGCTTTATTTATTAACGGAGGGAATGTTTGCTCAGCAACAGGCCGACTCACTTCAACACTAGACTGTTTGTTTTCATCAGATGGTGGAGCAGCAGGGACGGGAAGCGTGAAAGTCGGAAGGAGGGGTAGTAAGAAAGAGAATGGGTGTGGGGCAGTTTGGGGAGGGTGAGGCCAGAGATCTGATTTTGGGGGAGAAGTCTTCCCTCCATTCATTCATATTTATTGAGCGCTTACTGTGTGCAAAGTACTGTACTAAGCACTTGGGAGAATACAGTATAGCAACACATTGCTGCCCACAACAAACTCACAGACTGGCAGAGGTACTCTGGAGAAGAAGGGGGAAAGATAGTGATCGCTCTCCCTGGCCACACCCCCACCGCTCTTTACTGAAGCTTTGGGTCAACTTATTCCCTGCTCCTTTTGTTTCTGGACATTGTGCACAAACTCCTGGTACACGGCACAGGAGTTTTGAACAGCAGCTCCATCCTTGTAGCGTTAATGTGGACAACGGTAAATAAATCAGTTGTTCAATTACAGTGACCGCTTTAATCCTTAGGTTTAGGTTGGCAAGCTTATGATAAAAAGGAGTACTTTTGGTAAAAGCCTGCTCTTTGCGGGAATGTGCTGTAGAAAGCAGCATTTTCCTTGAACAGCTAGTCTAGACCAAAGCTCGAACTAGAACTGGACTGTGGTAAATAGATTGTGAGCCCCATGTGGGATAGGGACCGTGTCAGACCTGATTAACTTGCTTCTACCCGAGCACTTAAAACAATTCTTGTTACATGTCACTGAAAATGTACCATAGTCATAGTAGTGGTTTCAGGAGATTAATCCCACAGCAGGCAAGAGCCAGGATGAGAACACAGGTCCTTTGATTTCCGGGACCAGGCCTTTTCCTCTGTGTAAAGTAGCATTCTCAATAAAAAATAATAATTTTGCCTGCTGAAATGTTCTCCAATAACTGTCTACATTGGATGTAGCTCTGCCAGGATAATCACGTAATGTTTCTCTAGGTGATTTTTTTTTTTAACCATTACTTGACATTTTGCTTCCTTTTGATTTTATTAGCAGGAACTTGATATGTGTGTGGTCGTTGTTTCAAATTTGCCGGAAAAAGGATATTCCATAGAAGAAGTTTCTAACCTAGCAAAGCCATTTGGTGGATTGAAAGATGTTTTAATTATGTCGACTCATAAAAAGGTATGAGGAGACTGACCTTATCTGATTCACATTTTCGTGTAGCCACATGAGGCCAAGAAGCTTGCAGAATGTATGAATTGGAGGAAGGGGTTTATATAAAAAGGATTCCTAGAGTGGTATTATTTTTGGCTGGTAAGTAAAAAAAAAAAACCATAGTTCATAGGAGAATCATTCATGATGCCTAATGTGCTCTATAGAATGTTCATAGGGTTGCAAGTCAAGGAGGCTAAAATTAAACCAGTTCCAAGTACTGAAAATGGCAGTGTGGGGTTACGGGGCGGTCAGGCTCTCGGGTACCTGGTGCGGTTTACGGAGAGAAAAATGAATAAAAAGCCAGTTGCCTGTCTTGAAGTTCTATGTCTGTACAGGGAAAAATGAACTGTTAAAACATATGCATATAGTTAGCGTATCAGAATGTAAATATAAAGCCACTTATAGCAGGTTACCAAATATATACAGACATGCTGAGCCAGTATTAGAATCAGATGTTACAAGAATCATGGCCTAGTGGAAAGAGCACAAGATTGGGAGTCAGGCGACTTGGGTTCTAGTCCCGACTCTGCCACTCGTCTGCTGTGTGACCTTGGACAAGTCACTTCTCTAGGCTCCAGTTTCCTCATCTGTAAAATGGGGATTCATTACCTGTTCTCCTACTTAGTGTGGGAGCCCCACATGGGACAGGAACTATGCCTAACCTGATTATCTTGTGTCTGTCCCAGCACTTAGAGAAGCAGCGTGGCTCAGTGGAAAGAGCCCGGGCTTGGGAGTGAGAGGTCATGGGTTTGAATTACGGCTCCGCCACATGTCTGCTGTGTGACCTCGGGCAAGTCACTTCACTTTTCTGTGCCTCAGTTCCCTCATCTGTAAAATAGGGATTAAGCTTGTGAGCCCTACGTGGGACAACCTGATCACTTTGTATCCCCCCCAGTGCTTAGAACAGTGCTTAGTAAACGCTTAACAAATGCCATCATTATTATTATTACTTATAACAGTACTTGGTAAATATTAAGCCCTTAACAAGTACTACTATTATCATCATCATCATTATTAGGTGTATATGCAGTAAGGGCTCAGTAATTACCAGCAATTGATCAGGGGTAAGACAGTGATCAGCAAGAAAATTTTACCTCATCCTCAAACCCTTCTCCCAACTCTTCCTTCCTACCAGCCAAACTTGTCTCCTCAGAGCTGGCTGAGCATATTTTCAGATCTCAGGGTAGGGTTTCTGAAGGTGGTGCCTTCTTATAGAAGGCTCAAGACCAAAATCTCTAAGTATAGAGGTGGGGGTGCAGCTAGAGAGAGCCAGCACGGGTGAGCAGGAGTAAAATGGGCTTGGAAAGCCGGGGAGTGTAAGGTCAGAGAGATGAGCCAGTTGGAGCCTTTTATGGATTCCTCCTATCAGGAAACAGTTGAAACCGTATTTAGCCCCCATTTTCCAGATGAGGAATCTGAAGCACAGAGACGCTATGTGACTTGACCAGAGTCCCGCAGCGGGCAAGTCCCAGGATAAGAGCACAGGTCCTCTGACTTCTGGAACCAGGACCTTTCCTCCGTATACAATTGCATTCTCAATAAAGAATAATTTTGCCTGCTGAAATGTTCTTCTGTCAACATCTTCATTAGACATGGCTTTTCCGGGATAATCATATAATGTTTCTCTGGGTGATTTTTTATTTTTAACCGATACTTGACATTTGTCCCTCCTTTGAAAGGCATATATGGAAATCAGTAGGAAATCTGCAGACTCCATGGTTAAATTTTATACCTGCTTCCCAATGTCTGTCGATGGAAGTCAGCTCTCCGTAAGCTTGGCACCGGAAAACACTGATATAAGAGATAAGGTAGGAGGGAATTGGGGTTGCCAGAGCTGTGGGATTTACTAGAATTGGGAGATCTCTTTAGGTTTCCACATAAATTCAGTCCCCCGGTTTGGTTTTCAGCATTTCCAGTGGGTTTTTCCTGCAGCCAGTGTGATGCAGCCTGTCTGTTGCGGGTCACTCTAACATCGAGTGAGGGAGTCGGGGGAAGAGCCAAATCCCCATTCCTGGATTACCTGGAGACCTCTTCCTTTCCCCCTGAAAATTCCAGCTTCCAAGTATGCTCCCACATGAGAAGCAGGAGCTGACCAAAGTGCTTAGTACAGTGCCCTGCACACAGTAAGGGCTCAGTAAATACGATTGAATGAATGAATGAACCCTCCAGCGGGAAAGGCCTACCTCAAAAAAGGTCTGCCTGTAGAGTTGTGCTCCTGCTCCTTCCCCCGCTCCAGTTCCCAGTTCTTGGTTTCTGGCCAAATTCTCAATCATTTCACTGGAAACCCCCTTTGGCCAGGAGCCATTTTTATCCTTGCACGGAGAGATTTTGGGGGTCGGGAGGCACGGTTCCATGGTCCATGTTGGGCAAACCCACTGATTTCAGTCTCTGGGTGGAAATACTTGGGGCTGTCTTTCCGAGATAGAAAATTTTGGTTTTAAAGTTCTGAAAAACCAATGTTTGCTTGCCAGATTTAGAGCAGATCTATGATTCTTTTCTTTCCTTGTCAGTTTGTTGGGTTTTTTTTTTTTCATTTTTCTCTTCCAGCTTGTATTGCTTTCCAAATAATCCTTGGATCCCAACTACTCTGCATGCTGGCTCTGCCTGGTCCATAGCACTTGTGTATTTTGGCTCCCCCCGATCCCCAACCAGTCTGTTTTAGCTTTTAGACTCTCCCAGTACTGTTTGTACCCTTTGTCTGCTTTAAAGCAGAGTTGTAGGCTGAGCCTGAGGTAGGAAGGTTGAGTCTTGCATTATTTTGACAAGATACTTTTCCTGAGTTTCATGTCTTCCCCTCTCCACTGATTGGGAGCACTAGTTAAGTATAGTATGGATGGAATTCTGTTTTCAGCTGAAGAGAAAGTTTAAATAATTTATAGGTTAAATGACTGTGTGAAGTTGAGCAGTTACATCTTCAGCCTGCAATATTTTTATGTCTCTTTTTTTTTTTTCAGGAAGCGGTATTTATGGCTTTGATTAAGGAGTCCGATTCTAAGGTGAATGATGCATTTGGCTTTTAAATTCAACCCCCATTGAATTGTGCATTCATGTAGTGAATCTGAATACCGGTATTTAATTACTATATGCATTATAAAGACTAAACTTTTGGCCTAGTTTGTACACCTTGGGTTGTAATTGCAGTAAGATCGGGAGTAGACGTCTGTTCACCTAAGAAGCTCTCCTGGCATTGCCCCTTAGATTTGACCTGTAAATAACTGGTTTCCCCCAATATACAAAGAGTTATAGCTATTCTTAATAGAGGGTATTCTGATTATTTCACAGTGCAGTCAGATCTAAATTTCAAAAAGTTTTGTACTCTTGGCAGGAGAACATCTTATTCTCACCCTCGGGACAGGGTTTGGTCGGAGCTGTGTAATATGTTTTTCTTAGAAATTTGTTTGTCCATTGCAGTTTGCTGAAATCTGAGTTTTTTTCTCTTTTAATAACTAGGCAAATCTGGATACTATTTACAAGCAGTTTGTGCTTCTTGGTAACTTACCGGATGATGGATATTCTGAACTTGAATTAGTTTGCGTCGGTCTCCGTTTTGGAAAAGTGGATCACTATGTTGTGTTCAGTAATAAGAATAAGGTAAATTTCTCTTTGTTCGGTTTAAAGGTTCTCGGAGTTTCTAGTCAGTTTTTACAGGCTCATTTTATCTAGCAGTTCTTGGTGCCACACGAGTAGACTTTGGGGCATAAAACTGCTTGCTACAGTTTGGCAGTTTTCCCGAAAGGTTACCCTGTCATTTCCTTTGTTCTTGTTCTAAAAGCGGATAAAAGCAGGACCTATTTGCAAGCACCTTTGGAAGGTCGAGAACAATTCTCATAACTACAGGCTCAACTAGAACTTGACTTGGAAAAAATAAGACCATACTCAATACTTCAAAAAAACAAAAAGCAATTACAGTCCTGGACCAAAAAGTTGTTATCCCTTGATGTTATTAGAGTGCCTTTAGTGTGATGGATTGGGTGTCAATCGGAATTAATCTAGTGGGAGCATAAATTTCACATACTGAGACTTCATAGGAAAAATTAATATAGGTAACTGACCCCCCCTTTTTTTGCCTCCATTCCCCAAAAGGCAATCATTCAGTTGGACAGTCCTGAGTCTGCTAAAACAATGTGCAGTTTCCTACAACAATATCCTTTTAACCTGGGTGAAAAAATACTGACCTGTGCATTATCAACCAAGAAAGCGTCACCGAAGGTGAGAGGAAATCTTGAACGTAAACATTTTGTGGTCTTTATAACGAGGAAATGTGAGTCCAGCTTTCAGTGTAAGGTCTTAAGGCAGGTGCATATGACAAGTGGTGGGGGATGCGATCACTGTACAGAAGGTTCTGAATCTGAGAATGTGTCTCTCACCCTTCCTGAGATTTTTATTCCATGACCCAGCTGGTATCATTTATCCAGGGACCATAAAGTTAGGTCAAAAACGAATAACTTGCTGGCCAGGGCTTTAAGTGGGACAGTCTAATGGTGACCACTTCTAGAGCACGGAGTCTTGTTTTTGTCCGGAAGAGCGCTGGGACTCCTGGCCAGTTGGGGCAGGGAGGCCCTTTGATAATTGTACTCCTGGATCAGGGAGCTCCCTTATCTCAATGTCTGGAAATAGAGGGTGCTGCCACCCTGCCTGGAAGGAGGTTTCTCTGAGAAGTAGAGTATGAAGGACTCTGAAGAAAATTCTAGAAAAGGTTAAGGGGGTTGGGCGAGCGTTCTCTAATTTTACTAACCTGTCCCCCTTATTAGTCCTCTCAGCCCCCGCCTGGTTGTTTCTTGGGGAGGGGAAAACTAAGGAGGTAGACTGGGAAATGGAAAGGGAGACCTTTTTCATCCATGGCAAAATAAACCTCGCCTTGGAAGTTTAAGAACAAGGTCATCAGGAGTGCAAACATCGATACACTGAGTTTCTCCTCTCAGCCGGCAGGGCAACATAACTAATATGTTTCTGTTTGGTGACCTCATTTGACCTTTAAAACACCCCTCTGTGTCAGTCCTTTGCAATAAACACTCTGTCCCTTGCCAGACAAGCCCTCCTTCAGTCTGAGATCTGCAGCTGCGTTATTAGTGAGGTCCCGGAAGAGGCTGCTTCCCAGAAGAGAATGTTTGTTTTAATCCGAATTACCACCTCCTCCCAAAATGAACCTTCTCGGGTCCGAGCAGTACTTTCCATTATTCCGAAACAGATCTGCTGGGTAACACTTTTCCTGCATCGATATTGCAGGGTCTCCTGCTAGTTTTCCTAATTTCCAAACAGACCCAGCACTTAGAACAGTGCTTTGCACACAGTAAATGCTAAACAAAAACCATCATCATTATTATCATCTACCAGGTGAACCTTTCAGACATCAGTGTTGCCGTATCTCTTGTTCTTTTTGCTCCAGAATCCAGCTGAAGTAATTCTTTTCTTCTTGATGGTGACAGTTAGTTGGGGCTGCAGAGCCAGAAGAGGGTTTTGTGTAATGAGAATACATTGTAGAAACTTTTTTTTTTCTAATCTAATATTTATGGTGTAGTCAATCGGAACAGGTTTTGGTGAGCTTTTTTTCTTTTTTGCATGTGGTGAAGCCATATTTTAACTGATTGAGCGCTATTGTGAACTTAAGGTTATATAGCGAAGTTGATTTGGTCAGAAGTAATCTTATGTAGTTGCTATATTAAATGCTGCATGGAATTTTGTTGCAGGTTCAAGTTATAAAAGAACAAGAACAAAGAAAAGAAAGGTACGCCAATTTAATTTCCTTATCCGGTATTCTATTTTGAAAATGAAATTTTGTCACTTGGCAAGCACCGAAGTTTAACTCGGTGTTATTTATGGCGTGTGGTTGTGTGTATGTGATTTTCTGTCGAAAGGGATACTATGAGTAATGTGGTTAAGTTTGCTGGGGAAATTTGGAATTGTCTGAATGCACAAATAAGGATTCGAATTGAGAATTTAATGTATTTTAAGCATTAATCACACTGAGCCGGGTTGTATTTCATTCTTTAGGGAGCTTTAAATGTTGGCACTGCTTTTCTTACAGAGTGTTTCAGCAACATTTCAGTACTTCGTTCTGTCTTTGGATTTGTGTGTTCTCCTCTATGCTCACTGCCGTGTAAGCAAAAATGAATAATATTCAAAATATTTTGATTTTTAAAAACCTAGTATTGAAATAAGAAAGTCCATTTTTCTCCAGCTCTGAAATGGAAAAAGGACTTTTCCTCCTTTTAGACAGATCTGACTCGGGACTTCTCAGGTGTGTCCATTCATAATTTGTAAGCTTTAAAAAGCTGTTTTGGAATGTTCTCTTAATCTCAGTTATTATTAGGGTGGAGAATGCAGTGTTTGTGGGAAAGGGAAAGAGCATGATTTTTCCATAGTATTTCTGTGACAGACTAGATTAATTTATTCATCTGATTAAGTAGGCTTTAAAACCTTGATTATTTGTTTCACCCACCTATATTGTGAGCTTTGATGTACACGTGCTGTACTTAATAATGGCATATGCCTATGGCAAAGAAATCGTATTGCTTCTGCTTTGAGTGAATCACTTTGAAAAGGTTTTTCGTGGAGGCCTATTAGTCTCAGAATACCCCCCAAACCAAACAAGCTGGAGAAAGAGGAGGCCGTTCCCTGAAAAATCAGACTCAGAATTGGTGGCCAGGAGTACGTATAGCATGTCGAGAGCTTTTTTTAAAAAAACTGTCTAGTCCCAATGGACTGTTTTCATATATTAGTCAGGCTGTATTCCAGGCTTTTAGAACAGCAGCATGGTGTAGTGATAGAGCACGGGCCTGGGAATCAGAAGATCATGGGTTCTAAGCCTCGCTCTGACACTTCTCTGCATAGTGACCTTGGGCAAGTCACTTAACTTCTCTGTGCCTCACTTACCTCATCTGTAAAACGGGATTGAGACTGTGAGCCCTACATGGGACAGGGACTGTGCCCAACCCAGTTTGCCTGTACCCATCCCAGCGCTTAATTACAGGGCTTGGCACATAGTAAGCGCTTAACAGATACCATAATTATTTTAAACTTACCCTTCTTTTGCCATGGAAATAATGCCCTCAGTAACAGCATCAGTTGAATACCCAGGATGGCCAGGCCTCATTATGTGAGCTTTGTAAATAACAGGCCCCCATGCATAGGACAGGCAATGGAAAAAAAAAATCTGACCCCTCCCCTCCCCCCACCAAAAAAACCTTTCCCTTTCGTAAATGAGCCATGAAATAGTCTCAAAGTTTCTGCTTGGCAAATATCTACATTAAGATAAAGTATATGCCTGTATTGAAACAATCTTTTCTCCCAGTTTTATGTTCCCTTTCTCTCCATTGTCTCGCATTTTTTGAAAGAATGCTTCTAAGTAGCTGTTAAAACTTCCAAATACATTTGGGAAATGTCCTGGGCCACAAGCTTCCCTCCCTTCCTGTCATTCAGTTTGTCCAAGGAGAGGCATGGGAAAGGAGTCGTTTGGGTGAAATGAACATGGGTGGATTGTATCTGGTTTTGTGACTGGTTGAGGTAAGCTTAAAGAACTATTGGAATTTTCTCAGTGATTGTTGACCCATCCAAGGAGAACAGCTTGTATAAATGTAGGCCTTTTGGTAACGGCAACAGTAAACCCAGGAGAACAGCTCGAATGGATGTATTTGCTTAGTAGGGTTGGGTTTATTTTTTTGTTTTATTTTTGCTTTTTTCAGCATAATATTGATGAGAGGATCCTGGAGCTGAACTTGTCGTCATTTTGTTGGTTAAAACCGATCAAATGCATGGCACTCGATCTTTGTTCTTCCTAAAGTAGCCATTTCCTGTGGCAGGTTCCATTATCTTCTCACCTGAACCCCGTTATATGTCTGTGGTACTTGTTAAGCGGTTATTATGTATCAAGCCCTGTTGTAAGCATTAGAAACCTTCTAGCTGGTTTTAAGCTAATTCAGTTTTGAAACTACCACGGAGAACTCAAGTATTTTCCACCAAACGTTGTAGCAAGTGAGTTCAGTATCAAAAGCGACAGGAATCTGTAGGTTTTAATCTTTGGGGAAAGCTTTTGTTTTAGTGGCACCTTCCTGATAACGATTTTCTCGGCTTTCAGTTTTTTCCCTTATGCTTGGGATTATTTTTCATCACTCGAATTCTGTTACTGCTTTCCTTTGAAGACCTGGCTGTGGATTCGTATTGATAGCAAGTTCACTGACTTCAAAAAACTGGCCAGTCTCATCTAGTGATCACCACACTAAGAGAATTCTTTAGCCAGTCAGGTTCTGGAAACTAATCGCAGGAGATTGATTTCTAGAGAGAATGGCTGCTTGCATCTGTGGGTTACAACATTAGAATTACTGGAAACATAAGCCTGAGCCAAGATGGGAGCAGCCTATTGCATTATATAGCGGGTCAATAACTTTTATTTACGAATGTCACCTGAGGTATGCAGTCTGTTGAAGATGACAACTTTTCTTGTTGATGGACATGTCACAGAAAAAGAGAACTTTTGATCAGCCGCCTTCATTGTAACCCAGTGTACCCTTGCCAAATGTTGTGCAACTTCCTGTGGGTTCACATATTGCCCAATACTTGGGAAGGGAAACCAATCCTTCTTCCCCTGTCCCCCCGCCCATCAATTGGGAGGGAGCCTCGTGATCAGAGCCCAACTCAGAGGCCTTCTTGGATGGCTATTAAAGCCAGATTGGCGGCTTTGTGCCTCGCCCACAAGCATTTTTAGACTGGTACTGAACTGGTCGTGCATGTTAGGGTGGGAAAGATTTAAATTGTGCTAAATGAACTCCGTGAAACCCTTGCAGAGCTAAAAGGATTTGATTTCTCAAATCATCATGATGCGAGGTCTGTGATTACTGGCCTCATATGGAAAATGGAGATTAAAACTGAGCCCCAAGTGGGACAACCTGATTATTCTGTATCTACCCCAGTGCTTAGAACAGTGCTTGGCACATAGTGAGCGCTTAATAAGTACCATAATAATACTAATAACCGGCAGCTGTTCTTAAGATCTGGGAAATATGTGCTCCGTGCCATAAGGTTTTATTTTTTGAAGAAGGAGGATGCAGTGAATGCAGCCGATGGGGCCGAGCGAGATTTTGGTGGTTTCTCGAGAGTCTGAACCTCCATCCTCCTCTAGGGGAGGACTCACCTAGATGAGCCCTGACCATTGGGAGCGCCGCTGACCGGGCGCTCCGGTGGCAGAAGGCCCCAAGACTGGTCCCTGATCCATGCAGACCCTCTGAGATTGTCCCTTACTGATGGCCGAGGACCCTGTGTTCTCTTTTGCCCATGTGGGCTCTGAAGCAGACTTTTGAGAAGCATAGAACCACCAGCAGTCCACCTCCTCTCCCCCCGCGCTTCTGGAAAGGGTGGTTTTCGCTCTTTCGGCAACTCTTGATGGGCACGCCGCGTGTCCTTGCTTTGGGTGCTACCATTCCCCAGCTTACCATTCTAATATGTGTATGTGTGGCTGCCGCGCCTTATTTTGATCACCTTCGTGTTGGGCGATGTCTTCCAGAACTGACCGAGGCTCCTCTGGTGACCGGGTGAGATAACTCGTGGTTTGTGGAGCCTTGGTGAAAGTGGTCCCTTCCTCTCTGTCTCAGGAAAGTCCAGGAAGATTCACAGAATTGCACTTCCTTTGTTTGTGTGAGGTTTTTGGAAGGCAGCGGGAAGATCAGCCTTGTTCTTAACGTGTTAACCAACTTGGATATTTGACACGACCGACCAAGAGGACCTAATGCTTATCTTCATTTTCCTTCCTGAGTAAAGTCAGCAGCTTTACCCCAGGTTCTTGATGGTGGGCTCTCACGGGTAAATCTGATCATTCCCAAATTGTCTTCATCCATCTCCCGAGCGTCTGGTTGGGCATTTTGTCCTGTGCCAATCCATACTTGGGCTTCAGGGCCTCGGGAGTTGAACTCCAATTCGTGCTAGGTTCGGCATGTCGGAAAGGAGGCGATCAGTCTGAACGATTGAGTTGTATTTGGCACAGCTCAGCTTCTTCTCCCCTTTCCAGCCTCCAGTTCTTTCTCGGAAAAGGACCTTTCCCAGGTGTGGTGTGACATTAAGACAATAGTCTTCCCTTTGGTCACCACTCCTAAGGGCAAGTGACTACACAAATTTGAAATGTTTTTACCAGAGGAAAAACTGTCTCATATATGCAGTTTACCTGTATATATGCACAGGCGGCCTCCTAAATAAGTGATAAGCTTGAGATTGTCTGCCCTTCCCAGAGAGGAGAGCACCAACAGAAAAGTCTTAACCTGCACGCGATTCTCTTTGAATGATAAAGAATCTCAGTGCTCAGGGCATTTGTCTTTTATTTCTTTTTAAAGGAAAGTAAATTTAGTGCCTCAAATATCTTAACCATTTTAACGCTGATAGGCTAGATTTCCCAATGCTAGTTACAATGCATCAGGAAATCCAAACCATCGGCGTCAAGAGGGTTATCTATTACTGTTGAATTCTCATCATAGTTTGATTTTTTTTTTTCTTTTTTTTTTTGTTTGTTTCTGTGTTTTTTGTTTTTAAACACCTTTAGCCCTGGCTTGAAAAACTATCCCGTTGGAACAAGCGAGGTGCAAACAGCAGCTGATAAATCTCCGGTAAACCCTAATGTGATTAAGAAGGAAGTGAGCCCCCCAACCAACATCCAAATCCTCCCTTTCGGGCTGAACACTGAATCCTTCAAGGGAGACCCGGAAAGAGCAGCATGGGACTCTGGTTCTGCTTCCAGGCCAGTGGGAGTTGAACAATACATGAGGGAGGTCGAAGTGGAAATAGCCGACTCGGCATCCATTTTGGCCAACATTGGATTATCCTCTGAAATTTGGAAGGAGTGTGGCGCTGATTTTCACAGTGAAGACTTGCTGACTGGTGACTATGATCTAGTGTTCTCCCCGTCTCCTAACCTGTCCCTTGAAGGAAAGCCAGAAGAGTCCTCCTGTGAAAAAGACTTCTTCTTTACGGACCAGCCTAGAATTTTGCCATCCCTATCTGATGAAGGTGCAGTAGAATTTGAGGTGCCCGGAGTGATAAGGGAAGAGTTTCCCCTTATTTATTCTGGGATCTCGTTGGAGGGGATTTCTATTGAGGACGAACAGGCAGTGAGCAATCCAGAAACTCCCGAAAAAAGCAGTGACCCAGAAGGAAAGGAAGAGGACAGGGAAGACCTTGAGGAAGCCAGAACTGAGGCCAAAACGAGTCTGGACACAGGGGAAGAGAAGTCTGAAAAGAACGAAGCCAAGGCACACCCGGATATGGTGAAGCTCGAAAAGATGGTATTGGGGATGAGAGAGACGGCTCCATGGAGCCCCACGACCAAGACGTGCCAGGCCAAAGGGACGTGTCAAGCACAACCCAGTGAGGTTCCTAAAACAGGCCCCCAAGTTGTAGCCCCTGTACCCAGGAGCAAAGTCAGCTCCAAGGCCGTCCTCGGCTCCCCAAGCCCATCGAAGGCAAGAGTCGTCATTCAGCCAAACGAGACCAAACCCGAAGAACCGAAAGCCTTCTCCAGGCCTGAGCTGAGAAGTCGACCGATTGCCGAGAAGAAACTCTCGTCCAAAGAAATGGGTCCCCTTCGAGCCGGTGGGGGCCGGGCCAGCCTGACGGGGAGCAGTGGCAAGGCTAAACTCAGTCTCAGCCCGACTGCCGGAGGGGGCGGCCGAAAGAGCCCGATTCAGCAAGACAAGGACTCTAGAGTGGAATGTAGGGGTAGTTCAAAGCAGTCTCAAGAAAGACAGACTAGATCTGCCATCGTGAAGATGGATGACTTCAGCAATAAGGTGAGAAGGGCAGGAAGGCCGATGAGGTGTAAACTGCCCAATAACTCAGCTTCTCCAAGCAACCATGAGACTCTTTCTGCGTTGCCCTCCTCTTTCACTCCACTTCTCCCCTCTCCCTTACCCCCTTCTCCCCTTCCCCTCCCCACCCCATCCTTATAAACTCTTCCCCTGATTCAGACAAGCAGGCATGCTGGGAGAATCAGGATGGCAGGGAACCAGTTACTCTAGGTGTATTGAAGCTTGTCACTTCTGCGGGTATGAAAATGTGTTTCTTGGATAACATACCTGCAGGAAGATTACCCTCTCTCACCACGACTGGCGTGATGGGTCCTGACTTGTACTTAATAGTATGTTGCCGAGTGGGAAGACCTCGTTTTTTTTTTCTCCTTTTGTGAGCGGAAGCCTCCTTTGTCAAGTTGTAGGTCAACCCACACAAGCCTCTATTGCTGGAGAGAAATAAGGAGACCAAGAAACGTGCTGACGTCACGACAGCTGGGCTCAGGTGATGCCGGTGCCGGCCGACTCAGGCGTTCCAGCAGTTCACTCCACCTTGACCACATTGGGGGGTGGAGGGGGGAACGCTTCCTCACTTGACGATCTGGTGGCGTGTTGAAATGCAATCTGGTTGTCGCCTCATATGTTCTGTTTTACTTCCTCATTTGTTTGCTCTTTCAGGCTCCCGCTGGGCGAAACGCCAAGAATCTGAAAACCACCATCAGTAGAAATGTCCAGCCTAAAGAGGTAAGGCAGCCAAACGGTGAAACGAGGCGGAAAGGTTGTGGAGAGAGACGAGGGGTTAAGAGGCCAGCTATTCTTTTCCAATTTTTCGACCTTACCTTAAAGAGGTCAAAAACGATCCGTCTTAGAACTTAATTGGAAATAGGGCTACGAGCTGTGAATTCATCCAATGGTATTTTGAACGCTTACTGTGTGCAGATTTGGGAAAGTACAGTAAGTCACCCGAGCCGATTTTAAAAGACATAGCTATTATTAAAAGGGGAGCTATTACAAAACAAATGAATTTACCAGTCTTGGCCAAAGTCACAGATTGAACGGTCTTTAAAGCACCTTAATCCTCTTTTAGAGTTGGCACAGTCTGAAACCCAGGTTAGAGTTGTGTAGCCCAGTGACAGACTACTGGATTATAAAACTGAGTTTGAGGATCACCATTTTCCTTTGGGCTTTTTATCATCATCATTTGTATTTATTGAGTGCTTTTTATCTGGGCCTTTGTTTTCCATGTGGGTAGAAAGGCCATCAGTTAAACCATCACTCCCATGGCTGGGAGCGGTTGCAAAGATGTGTCTGCCTAGATGTGTTCTTGCACTGAACTGCAGGAGTTTAATAGTTTCTCTAGGAAGACAGAACTTTGACAAGATGAGACTTCACCACCATACTGGCCGTGCAGTCATATTGGGTGGTTTCGGAAGGGCGGTGGAAGACGAAACCAGCATTTTGGCTTCCTCATTTTTTGGTAAAAAATTTGGTCTTGGAACCCCAAACTGCTTAAATTACTCTAGCTGGGCTTTATCCTGCATAGAACCAGTCTGAGGTACTGGGAATATGACCTTTCAAATCTCCAGTTTTATTTACAGCACTGGAACAGCAATCACTTCTATTTTTTTTCAATAGCTCAAAGCAGTTAACCCACTTCTCAAAACACCAAATGAATACAGAGAATTTATCTGCTGTGTGACCTGGGGCAAGGCACTTACCTTCTCTGCACCCTTTCCCTCATCTGCAAAATGGGGATTAAGACAGCCCCACGTGGGACGGGTTCAGTCTGATTAGCTTATATGTACTCCAGCACTTACTACAGTGCCTGGCCCAGAGTAATCACTTAATAAGTACCATTAAAAGAAAAAAGAAAGTACACACAACTCTGGTGTTGTTGGAGACCTGGGTTTGGTTACTACGAGTGTTTCCTCAGTAAAGCTTTTATATCATGACTAGTTGGTGGGGGCGGCCGGGGGAGTCACCTAGAGACGGTTCATTGGGAAAGGCTCTCAGGCGGCGTCCAACCTGATTAACTTGTATCTACCTCAGTGCTTAGTACGGTGCCTGGCATCGTAATAAGTGATTAAAAAATACCATAGAGGGGGAAAAAAGCCCCAAGATTCTAGAAATGTTGGCCTGTGTAGCCTAGGGCATAGCATACTCCTGGAGTCTCCCGGGAATCCGATAGTCAGTTATGGCCCTTCTTTTGTCCCTCACAGGAGGAGGAGCTCTTCCCATTTAATTTGGATGAGTTTGTTACGGTGGACGAGGTGATAGAAGAGGTGGATCCTCCCACGCCAGCCAAGATTCCTCCGCCGAGAGGGAAGAGGAAAGAGCCCCCCAAGAACACCCTCTCCCCCGAGCTCGGCTCGAAGAGGCGGAAAGAGAAGAGCTTGGGACCCCGCTTGGTGGAGAGCGAGCTTTCCTTTGTCACACTGGATGAGATCGGGGAAGAGGAAGAGGCCGGGCCGCTGGGACCCGGGGAGCCTCCCATCGGGGCGGTGGGCGACCCGCGAGCCCTGGTCACCGTGGACGAAGTGATCGAAGAGGAGGAGCTGGTCCCGGAAGCCGGTCACCCCCATTCCCTGGTCACTCTGGATGAGATCATCGAGCCGGAGGACGGCCCTTTGCGCTGTGGGGCCAAGACCGGGGCCCTGCCGTCGGCGGATGACGACGAGGAGCGGGAGCCATTGGTCACGGTGGATGAGATCGGAGAGGTGGAAGAGCTCCTTTTAAGCGAGTCGTCGGCCCTGAACCTCAACCCCTTCAGCCCCAGGGGCGAAAGGGATGGCAGTGGGAGGGGCCCCTTGGACTTCCTTTCGGCTGAGCTGCCCGAAGACCCCACTGCCTTAGTCACCGTCGACGAGCTCCACGAGGACAGCATATTCCAGCCTCTGGTCACCCTGGATGAGGTGACGGAGGAGGACGAAGAGTTTCTGGAAGACTTCAACAGCCTGAAGGAAGAACTCAACTTCGTGACTGTAGATGAAGTCGGGGAGGAGGAGGAGTGCGAAAGTAGCATCCCGCTGGTCGGGGCCCAGGAAGTAAACAGTTCCGCTGCAGAGCCAGAGCCCTGGGAGCGGGCGGATGCGGCAGATCTAAAGGGCAGAAGGAGTACCGCTTCCCTTGGTACACCGCAGGAGAAGCCGGAAGTCGCTCACAGCAGAGACCTGAGAAGTAAGAAGGCGTTGGAAATGGCGCCCCAAGCAGAGATTGCCCAACACCCGGCAGGTAGGAGCATGGCAGGCTCCCTTCCTATAGAGGTACTAGCGGGGGAAGGTCAAGTTCTCCAAATGGACACTGCCCCGACCGGATTGGCTCTTGGGAGTAGCTTGTTGGCCATCTTGCGGGTTTCAGGCACTCTTACCCCAGTCGTGATTGTAAAATATGAATCCCCCAATTTTTTTCTTAATTACAGGGCCCTGCTTGCGCAGGGCTGGAACAATTCAGGAGAGTGAGCCGAAACCGGAAAGCAAGCCGCAGCCTCCAGGTGAGAATGTCTTCTGTCAGGTTTTAACTAGCGAATGAGACTTTCAAATCCTTCTTTTTTTCTTCTCTTTTTAAAAAAAAAATAAAGGAAGGACACCTGTTTTTAATCTAAAGAGGATCATTTGGACAAGCAGTTGTTTTTGTTCTTTCTCCCCCTAAGATTTTTAGAATGGGTGGGCGTAGCAGGACCGGTTTTCCTGACATCTTCCCCTATCCATTCCTCTCCCTTGCGTAACCTTCCAATTTCAGCATGTGCGGCCTCTGGGAACTCTCAGTTATTTTTGAGTCCCGAGAGGCTGGAGAGGTGGAGCATTATTTAGCTGCAGCACAGCCAGGCGGTAAGGAGTAAGAGGCCCAGCAGAGAGCGCGGCAGAAACTGCCAGACGAGGGAACGGGAAGATCCATTTGCCGGGAGTTGTGTGGAGGGTTTGTTGGTGGTCCTCTGCCAGGGCTGACTGCTGTCCAGCACCAGAGCTTGCTTCTCCCCGTTAGGTCGTTGCGTCAGGGCCGGGAGGTGGCCGGGATTGTTTGAAATGCCGTTCCCCCCTACTGACATTTATAAATTCTCTGTAGCCTCAGATGACAAATGTACCTCTTGCCTTTAAAGCTAAAACCCCGGCTAAGAGAGGGAGACCTAGGAAAAGGCCGTTGCCTGAGGATGCCTCCGCGGCAGAGCCGGCAAAGCCCAAAGAGGACCCTCGGGCTCCTGTGGCCAAAATGGAGCCCGCGGCGGATATCCCGGCCCCCCGTGACTGTCGGTGGCTGCCCTCTGCCCTTCCGGCAAAGGGGAAGAACACAAGGAGAAGTGTGACTGTCCCAGAAGCAAGTAGTCAAAGTGAGGATGGGGCACGGCCTGCCATGAAGACGGATCCAGGTGCAGAGGTGCATCCTCCCAAGGCACAGCCAAAGGGGGAGGAAAAACAGCCACTCGGGAAACCTGGGAAAGGTAAGGGCTGGGGAGGGAGAGCTTTGGCCATCGCCTCCAGACCCAGAATGGGACCTTCCCCTCCCTGAGTGCAGCCCTCGGAAAGGGTTTTGGGCTCGGGTGCTGGTTGAGGGACCAGGGGGTACAAGAGACTGGGTTCCCCAGGATAGATGGGACCAGTCTCGCTGCCAACTCCCTGCCTGGTGCGTTCTTCTTGTAAAGCGATTCTGCCACTTGAGCGGGGAAAACCTGAGCGCCTCAGATTCTCTGCTCTCCAGATCCCAGGTATCTGCAGATTTGGTGGGATTTTTCCGGACCAGAGCGGGGCTTTTTACTGTGACAACCCCTCCACCCCATCACCGCAGCTTCCAGCCATTGACTGACAAGAGGGGTTGGGAGGAGAAATTTTCCACCCTGCTCTGCGGAGTGTCAGGCTCCAATGGCCACCCCTGCTGCCTGGATAACAGGAATCTTTTGGCCCAGGGTCTGGTCCATCTGCAACAAAAAAATTTGGTTTGCGAGTAATCAAGGCGTTGTAATGGAAGCCTCAACTCCTCACCGCAACGCAGAGGGAATGGAAACTATAGCATGGTTGGTGGGGTGTGTTCTTCCCTGTGTGGGCAGTGGATGGGGAAGGGACAAGTATTAGGTAGGAGGATTAAGGCGGCCTGAACGGGACTGATAAAAGGTGGTGAGGCCTTGAAATACCAGCCTAGATGGGCTGAAATAGCAGGAAAGGTGATCAAAGTTTGAGAAGACTTGGAGTTTAGGAAAGTTTTGAATGGGAGGGAAGGACGAGACCAGATTCAGTCTGGCACAGCCTTCTCTAAGTGACCCTAGAATGGTCTTATTTTAATCAGCCAAATATTAGTGTCCCCACCTGTCTTTCAAACAAAGAAGCTGAACCACAAATACATGTGGAGAATTACAAAATTGCTAAATCAATCAGTGGTATCTAATAATGGTAGTATTTGCCAAGCGCTGTTTTAAGCACTGGGGAAGATACAAGGTAATCAGGTTGTCCCAAGTGGGGCTCACAGTCTTAATCCCCATTTTACAGATGAGGCAACTGAGGCACTGAGAAGTTAAGTGACTTGCCCAAAGTCACACAGTTGACAAGTGGCGGAGCCGACAAGTGGCGGAGCCGGGATTAGAACCCATGACCTCTGACTCCCAAGCCCGTGCTCTTTCCACTAAAGCCAGGTTGTATTTGAGTGCTTAGTGTGTGTGGAACACTGTACTGAGCGCTTGGGAGAGTAAGGTCCAACACAGTAGACACGTTCCCTGCCAAATACAGTGTATCTACCTGCCACGATTTGAAGATTGGCCTTTCCGCAGCGTTGCGGGGAATGGGGTATTGTCATTTATTTCTTGAGCGGGTATTTGGTTACCCTGAACATTGAGGTGAGACTGTTCTTAAAGTGAGCTTAGATCATGTGGCTCAGGTAAAGAAGTAAAGAATGTGACCCATATGAAATTGGGTCTTCCCCTTGCAGGCCAAGTGAAGGATTGAGCTCTGCCCCCATGGCTCCGGCGTGGGGTTATTTGGGCCAAGCGGTGGCTGATTTTGGCCTAGGGTGTGTAAGAAAGAGAGGCGCATCCACGTGAATGAAGTGCTTTCCTTTATAGATGCGTCTATCATTGGCAAGAGACCGATCCCCATACTGGTCAAGTTACCTAAACGAGAGAAGAGTGATTATGAGCTCTTCTGAGTGATTATGAGACACAAGCACTTGAGTTTCTTGAGCATAGATGCATGGATAGGTTCATTGTCTCTCTGATGCCCTTCCGTAACCACCAAATTTGTGTTTTTTAAAAATAATCCCTGTGATCATATCTAGCAAATATACGTAAATTTATGGATGCAGCACTTTTCCTTGCATTTTTTTTCTAACTACATAGGTAAAAAAGGTTCTCTGACATTCTCATCTTCTACTTCTAACTGCAATAGGAAGGAGCTTCCTGACGCCATTTTTTGGGCCTCTTAACCACTGGGGAAAATTTTGTCCATGGCATGGGAAGCAATTTCTACACAGACTAAAGGGCAGTTGAACTTGATAGGTAGCTGTCTAAAATGCATCTTAAGATATTGGCTGTGGGATTCAAGCCATTGAATACATTCTGCCACCAAATGAAACATCTGAGCAAATTTGGAAAGGAAGGTTAGGCTTCCCAACGCCTCCCCCACCCCCTCAAAAAATCCATTTGTACGATTGGTCCAGCAAGTAATGTATTTTTGTCCTCTCGTTACAATTCCAGTCCAGTCAAAATCAGGGAATGCAGCACCCGAGAAAAAGCGAAGGAAAGCAGAGGATCCTTCGCTAGGCAAGTCGAAGACCTCCAGTTTTCCCCAAGGTAAAGAAAAAGGACGTACCGCTTTCGTCGACCACCTCTGGTGAAATTAATCCACAGGGTGTGTCAGTCTTTGGCTCAGGATGTCTGGAGACGTGGTCTGTGACTTTGGCTGTGGTGACGTGCTGGGGGAGAGGGTTGGTGGTTGTCTGCTCTGGAAGGAGCTGCCTGGGTAAGGATGGATTTTGACAGCCCTGGGACCTTCCTTTCTTCCTTCCTAGACATGGAGGGAGGATGAGCAGCATGGCGTAGTGGATAGAGTATGGGCCTGTGGATCAGAACATCGTGGGTTCTAATCGTGGCTCCGCCACTCGTCTCCTATGTGGCCTTGAGCCAGTCACTTCACTTCTCTGTGCCTCAGTTACCACCTCTGTAAAACGGGGATTAAGACTGTGAGCCCCGTGCAGGACAGGGACTGTGTCCAACCCGATTTCCTCATATCCGCCCCAGCACTTAGTACAGCGCCTGGCACACGGTGCTTAACAGATACCACAAGTATTATCATTTTTGTATTATTATTATAAGCAAAGCCAACCAGGGAGAATGCTTACTCTTGCTTCTCTGGTCCACCAGCATGGGGGTAGCCAAGCAGTGATCCCCAAGTGCTTAACTGATGGGACAAGGCCAGTGGCCACCCCCAGTAGCTGTCTGAACAGCCTGGCAGTGTTTCCATGTGATGTGAAAGCCTCCTGGAGACGCAGCGGGCCGTGGGTTGGAGCGCCAGTAGGCCCCACCAGATTGGCATCAGCTGGGCCCCAGGTGGTTCTTGAGCTTTTGGGACTTGTGCCCTTCTGGCCTCCCCAGGTTTACCTCAGCTACTTATATAGAAGCAGGGTGGCCTAGTGGAAAGAGCACCAGACTGGGTTCTAATCCCGGTTCCGACACTTGTCTGCCCGCTTTACCTTGGGAGAGTCACTTCACCTCTCTGGGCCTAAATTCCCTCAACTGTGAAAGGGGGATTAAGACTCTGAGCCCCGAGTGGGACAAGGGACTCTGTCCAACCCGATTTGTGTGTATCTACCCCAGCGCTTAGTACAGTGCCTGGCACATAGTAAGTGCTTAACAAGTGCAGTTATTCTTGTTACCTCAGCATTGCGGAGAGGGTGGACCGAAAGACTCCACCCTGGGCCTGTTCTAGGTTCTGGTTTAATGGACCGGTGGTGGTGGAATGCCCTTGTCCGGGGAAGGCTTTACTTGTTAAACTTTATTGGAGACATAGAGGAATGAATAAATACGCACTAATTTTTATCGTCCTGGCTTCCTCCCTTTCTGTTCCCTCTCCATCTCTTTATCCAGGTTTAGATTTTCTTGTTCCGAAGGCTGGTTTCTTCTGTCAGATTTGTTCCCTTTTCTATTCGGATCAGATGACCATGGCAAACCACTGCAGGGGTGCCCGGCATCAGCAAAACATGGAGGTAAAGTTTCGGCTCCTTCCTCAGTAAGTTTCAGGGGCGCTGCAATCCACCAGGGGTCTTCATTCAAACGCTTACTGTGTGCAGAGCACTGAGTTGTGCACCTAGCTAGCACTGCTCCCCCAGTCGTGCTGTTGGGTGTTGGAGCTTTAAAGTGAGGCTTTTACCCAGTAACACCTACCCACTGACCTTTGTGCGATTTGGAGTTGCCGCCGCAGTTTGTGTACTGTGGTTTTCTTTTCCCCTTGACAATTTCTTTTCCTTCCCCCTGTCCCCATCATCCTTTGTTTGTCCATTCTAATAACTTCCGCAGCTCCGCTCCCTTTAGAGTAGCCCTTGTAGCCAGGCCCTTGGGCCCTCCTACAGTAAGCCACAGTGATTAGCAGTGGCTCTTCATCTAGCTCCCTCCTCAAAACAGCGAGAAAATAGGAATCGGCTGACGATTTAATCTCTGGCAATTGAGCCGTAAAACGCTGAGGCATTTTTATCCCATCTTTTTTCAACAGAAATTCATAGCCAAGCAAAAAGAAGAGAGAGAAAGGAAAGAAGCTGGAGCCGAAGAGAAGAGTTCCACGTGATCGGAAGAAGGAGGAATTCGTTAAGAATTCATTTAGGGTCCAGTTGGTTTGTGTATTTTGTTATAGATTAATTTGTAATTTGGTTCCAGAGAGACTGTTCATGTTGTACAAACTTCTGAATACACTCGATGAAGAAAACTATGCTGGGGAAATGTATAATGGATTTGGTTTTTATATCAAATCATCTGGCGTAGCGAAACATCTTTTGCAAGTGTTGCAATAAATGTTACTACTGTATAGTTCACATCACTTGTGTATGTATTCTTCATTGCTAAGGGAGCAGGGTGCGCCGTGCCTGCAGAGGCTTATGGGACTTTCCCACAGTTCCACACAGGGATGGGTGCACACAGGCTGGAGTCCTGGGTTCTAGGCAACTTACCTGCCTTCCACAGTTACCTTAGCTAAGCTTTCCCAGGCACCGGACTGCCGATGCCTGAATCTGATGGATTTAGGCGCCTGTATGAGGAGCAGGAGCCTGTAGGTAGCTCAGTCTGGGGGCCAGAGGAAGGCGTCTCCAGGAATAGGTGACGCTGTGAGCATCCACGATATGCTTGAACCATAGTCCAACTGGCTCCGGGGCCATCTGGGTGTTAATTCTGTAGTAACCCCTGATTGAACTTTTAGAACCATGGTAGCTTGCTTTAATGCATGGGGGTGGGGTAACCTAAATTGTTCTGGGCCTGCTCCATGGGCAGATCTACCTTAAAATAGCCTTAAAATCTTCTGCTTCTGGAGAAATCTCGATAAAGATTGTCTAAACCAGGAACTCTGAAGGGGAATTAATTTACCCTTAAAAACTCGTTGATATAAAATTGGAGTTGTGATTTGGTCAGGGATCCAGCCTTGCCCCGAGAGTTAGGAGGTTCCCTTCTCCCCAGGACCAGATGCTGAGTACTTATCAGTCAGTGGTATTTACTGAGCACTAGCTGTGTGCAGAATACTGTACTAAGCACTTGGGAGAGTACACTAAGCATTTGGGAGAGACAGGAGGCAGGGAAGTCAGCAAAAAAGCTGATGCATTACTCAAGGTGGACGAGGTTCAGTGCTTGGATTAATGTGGTGGTAGTTTTGATGGAGAGGAAAGGGCAGATTTTAGCAATGTGAAGGTTGAACTGACAGGATTTGGTGACATAAATATGTGGATTGAACGAGATTATCCAGTATCTATCTACCCCAGCGCTTAGAACAGTGCTTGGCACACAGTAAGCGCTTAATAAATACCGTAATAATAATAATGAGAGAGATAAAAGAATTGAGCAGCAATGAGGCCTAGTGGATGACGTATAGGCCTATGAGTCAGGAGGACCTTGGTTTTAATCCCGGCTTCACAACTTGTCTGCTCTGTGACCCTACTGGTCTGCTGTGCGACCTTGGGGAAGTTACTTCACTTCCTCTGTGCTTCACAGAGGTAAATGCCATGAAAATTAATAAATACCATAATTTAAAAAAAAATGAATGGAGGGTATGGGTTTTTGAGGCAGGGAGGATGGCGGTGCTGTTTAAGTGAAAGGAAAGTTGTGGGAGGACAAGGTTTTGGTGGGGAGATAACAGCTCCGTTTCGGACACGTTGAGGTATTGATAAGATTTCAAGTACAGCTATCCTGATGGCGGGAGGAAATGTGAGACCGCAGAGATCGGGACTGGAGATGTAGATTTGGGAATCATCCGCCTACTGATGGAGCCATAGGAGGGAATGATTTTTCCAAGGAAGTCGGAGTAGAGAGGAAAATAGGGGATCCAGAACTGAGCCTTGAGGGACTCCCACAGTTAGGGGGTGGGAGGCAGAGGAGGAGCCAGTGAGAGAGACTGAGAATGAGTAGCCAGTGAGATGAGGAGAACCAGGAGAGGAGAGGGTCAGGGAAGCCAAGGTTAGAACATGTTTCCAGGAGAAAGGGGGTGGTCGACAGTGTCAAAAGCAGCTGTGAGGTCTAGGCGGGTCAGGATGGAGTAGAGGCCATTGGATTTGGTAAGAACACTGGTGACCTTTGAGAGGGCGGGGGGGTGGAAGCCAGTTTGAAGGGGGGCAAGGATAAAATCAGGAGAAGTGGAGGCAAGCAGTCGTCGACAACTTGCTCAAAAAGTTTGGAGAGGAATGGTAGGAGGGAGATGGGGGGATAACTGGAGGGGAGGGGTCAAAGGATGGATTTTTTAGGATGAGGGAGACATGAGCTCATTGTCGGCAGGAAGTGTCTCATTGTACTCTCCCAAGTGCTTAGTACAGTGCTCTGCATAAAGTAAAAACTTATGATTGACTGACATGAACATGTTTGAGAGCAGTGGAGAAGAATCCATCAGAGAGTGAACAGTTGAAGATGGTCAATAAGCACATGACTCCCTTCTAGACTGTAAGCTTGTTGTGGCCAGGGATTGTCTCTATTGTTGAAGTCCAAGCACTTAATACAGTGCTCTGCACACAGTAAGTGCTCAATAAATACAATTGAATGAACACGAATGAGAGGGTTGCCTAAGTGCAAAACACAGTATCAGGCTCTGGCAGGAGCCCCCAGAGAAGATGGCAAGCTAGCAGGGGAGACACGCAATTGTAGACAGATAGAAGAAAGAGAATGGAAGAAAATATAACGAATATATAAACTTAATGGAGTATATGAAAGGTGCTGTGGGAAGCTAAGTGCTGATTACAGGGGTGCATGACAGGAAAAAAAATCATTAGGGAATTCCTTCTTAGAGGAAGTGAATTTCAGGAGGATTTTGAAGTTGGACAGAGCTGCGGCTTGGCAGATTCGAAGGGGAAGGGAGTTCCGGGCAGCGGGGGAAAGGGTGTGGCCAGAAGGTCAGCTTGAAGGTTTGCGTAGGAGATGTAAAGAGCATGGGCTGGTGAGTAGTGAGTGAAGGAGGTACAGTGGGACTTGCTAGAGGAGTGCCTTAAAGCCAGTGGTCAGGAACTGTTGCCTAACGGGGAGGTAAATGGAAGCCACTGGATCAGAGCTCGGGCCCCAGCCTACCTCGAACGGTGCTTGTGGGAATGGTGGAGAGGCTGTCATGGCTACCAAGTCTGTGGAAAAACATGTTCATCCGTACCTGTTCAAAATACTTGCTTCAAGTGAAAATAATAATAATAATGGTATTTGTTAAGCGCTTACCATGTGCCAAGCACTATTCTAAGCACTGGGGGAGATACAAGGTAATCAGGTTGTCCCACGTGGGGCTCACAGTCTTCATCCCCATTTTACAGATGAGGTAACTGAGGCACAGCGAAGTTAAGTGACTTGCCCAAAGTCACGCAGCTAAGTGGCAGAGACAGGATTAGAACCCATGACTTCTGACTCCCAAGCCCATGCTCTTTCCACTAAGCCACGCTGCTTATAATAGTGGTATTTAAGTGCTTACTGTACATAGCAGATGATGATGATACTTACTAAGCGCTTACTATGTGTAAAGCACTGTTCTAAGCACTGGGGAGGTTACAAGGTGATCAGGTTGTCCCACGGGGAGTTTACAGTCTTAATCCCCATTCTACAGATGAGGGAACTGAGGCACAGAGAAGTGACTTACCCAAAGTCACACCGCTGAAAAGTGGCGGAGCTGGGATTTGAACCCATGACCTCTGACTCCAAAGCCCGGGCTCTTTCCACTGAGCCACGCTACTTCTCCTGTACCCATTTGGTGTTTTGACTATTTTCCCCAACCATTTTTCTTTAATGGTATTTGTTCAGCAACTTAGTAGGTGCCAGGCTGTGTACTAAGTGCGGGACTTGATATCAGCTAATCAAGTTGGACACAGGCCATGTCCCACAAGAGCTCTTAATCATAATCCTCACTTATAACTAAGGCACAGAGAAGTTAAGTGACTTGTGTCTCACAACAAATGAGTGGCAGAGCCAGGATTAGATCTTTAGCCCATTCTTACAAACATACACACACTCCTCCCCCCACAACTTTAATCCACTAAAACACATACACCCCCACACCCCCACATACACACACAAACTCTTCCACCCCGTATTTTCCTTACAATCTTGGAATGTCATAATGAGAAGCTGCTCCTTCTGTTCAGATGAATGAGGTGTTTTGTATTCCAATTTGGTTTTCAATTTCCATCGTTTGGGGCCTGGGATGCAAGGAAATAGCTATTTATCTTCTGCAGGCCAAGGCTGTCAAACCAGGGAATGTTTCTGTTTATTCATTCAGTCGTATTTATTGGGCGCTTACTGTGTGCAGAGCACTGTACTAAGCGCTTGGAAAGTACAATACAGCAATAAAGAGAGACAATCCTTGCCCACAACGGGCTCACAGTCTAGAGGGGAAGGGAGTCAGATATCAATACAAGAAGCAGCGTGGCTCAATGGAAAGAGCCGGGGCTTGTGAGTCAGAGGTCCTGGTTTCGAGTCCCGGCTCCGCCCCTTGTCAGCTGGGTGACTTTGGGCAAGTCACGTCACTTCTCTGTGCCTCAGTTCCCTCATCTGTAAAATGGGGATTAAGACTGTGAGCCCAATGTGGGACAACCTGATCACCGTGTATCCCCCAGTGCTTAGAACAGTGCTTTGCACATAGTAAGCACTTAACAAATGCCATTATTATTATTTTCTGTGCCTCAGTTCCCTCATCCGGGAAATGGGGATTAAGACTGTGAGCCCCATGGGGGGCAAACCGATGACCTTGTATCCCCCCAGCGCTTAGAACAGTGCTTGGCACATAGTAAGCGCTTAACGAATACCAACCTTATTATTAGTAGTAGTACAAGTGAACAGGCATCACTAAGTATCGTCCTCTCCCGAGCGCTTAGTACCCAGTGAGCGCTCAATAAATGGTCCTGCGGGACGGACAGGTGGTAGGCCGCAACCTGGCCCCTGAAAGGGAGCGCTTGCCAGGCTGGGGGCGGGGAGCAGCTGGCCGGAGCAGCGTGTCGCAGATGATGTCTGCAGCGTCACCGGCCTGCGGGGCCGGACCGGACTCGGATTGCAGACCCGGGCAGGGGAGGGGGCGAGGAGGGGGCGGGGCACCCGCCTTTCCCCTTTAAGGGCCGGGCCAGGGGGAGACCCGGGGTCGGTCCTGCTGCCCGGCCGGGGGGGGCGAGGGGGGCCAAGGACCCCCGGGCCGACGATCGAGGATGCTGAGGGTCTTCATCCTCTACGCCGAGAACGTCCAGACCCCCGACACCGACGTCAGCGACGCCTACTGCTCTGTGGTCTTCGCAGGTGGGCACGGGGGGAGAGGCCGGGGGAGGGGGCGCCGGGCCGGGGGCTACCCCCGCGGCGTCCAGGGACACCCTCAGACCCAGGGACCAGAGAGAGGTGGGGCACTCAGAGACAGAGACAAGCGCAGAGAGGGGCAAGAGAGAAGTGGGCACTCGGAGACGGAGAGACAAGCGCAGAGAGGGGCAAGAGAGAAGTGGGCACTCAGAGACAGGGACAGGCACAGAGAGGGGCAAGAGAGAGGTGAGCACTCTGAGACAGGTGCAGAGAGAAACAAGGGAGAGGTGGCACTCAGAGACAGAGAGACAAGCGCAGAGAGGGGCAAGAGAGAAGTGGGCACTCAGAGACAGAGACAGGCACAGAGAGGGGCAAGAGAGAATGGGCACTCAGAGACAGAGAGACAAGCTCAGAGAGAAACAAGAGAGACGTGGACACTCAGAGACAGAGAGATGGGGCAGAGAGGGAGACGGGCACAGAGAAAGACAAGAGAGAGGTGGGCACCCAGAGACAGAGAGACAGGCGCAGAGAGGGATAAGAGAGAGGTGGGCACTCAGAGACAGAGAGAATAGGCACAGAGAGGGACAAAAGGGACATGGGCACTCAGAGGCAGAGAGGGAGATAGGAGCAGAGAGAAACAAGAAAAAGGCGGGGCACTCAGAGACAGAGAGAGACAGGCGCAGAGCGAGAAAGAAGAAAGAGGCGGGGCAGTAACCAGAGACTAGCGCAGAGAGAGAGGTGGGTCACTTACAAACCCACAAACAGGGCATTGAGAGAGAAACAGAGGCAAGAGTGAGTTGGGGAAGTGCTCTGAGACAGAAACTGACATCAGAGAGAGATGAGGTGCTCAGAGATGGTAAGAGATAAAGAGATCCCAGAGGGAGGCCCCCGCGGCTAGAGGCCCAGGTCTGGCTGGGAAGGAGAGGAGGGGATGAGGAGGCTTCTGGTTCCGGGCCTGGCGGGAGACCCGACCCGGCCAGGGGCAGGAGGTGGCAATAGTCTCTCCTGGACTTTGGTGAGTCTGATTCAAGAAGGGGCTGCTAGTCGCCCCCCACCAGCCCCCAATCTAGCCCCCAGAGTCCAGGAAAGCGGGTCTGGGCCGGGGGCTGGGAGAGGATCCTCAAACCGTGGTCCCAACCTGAATTCCCAGCCTTGACATCGCTCTCAGATTTCCCCCGGAGCCCCCGGCCCAGACCTTGCAGTGGGTCCTCCCCTCCCCCACCGGTGCCCGTCCGGTTCGGCAACCCTCCAGCCAGAGATAGTCTGCCCCTGGCCCCCTGGCACTATATTTGGACGTCTCCCCCTCCCTCGGCCCCCTCCCCCCAGCCCTGGCCGTCATCCTTTGCCCAGCTGTCCCAGGGCCTTCAACTCGTCCTGCCCAGTTGGCAGCCGACTCCTTTCCCTGGCAGGTGACTCAAGATTGGGGGGCCGCTGACAGCAGGATGAGGAGAATCAGTCACTCAATCAATCGTGTGCATGGAGTGCTTACTGTGTGCAGAGCGCTGTACTAAGTGCTTGGGAGAGTATAGTGCCACAGAGTTGGTAGGCACCTTCCCTCCTCACGATGAGCTTACAGTCTAGAGGGAGATAGGGTATCCACATGTTCAGGGGGAGACAGCACTGGATTGATGGGGATCAGGCAGGATACACCTGGGAAGGCTTCCTGGAGGAGGCCGGACTCATAATGGCAAAAAGCGGCAGAGGGCATTGCAGGGGAGGGGCATGGGGCGAGGAGAGCTGAGTTCAGAGAGAAGCAGCGTGGCTTAATGGAAAGAGCCCGGGCTTTGGAGTCAGAGGTCATGGGTTCAAATCCCAGCCCCGCCAATTGTCAGCCGTGTGACTTTGGGCAAGTCACTTCACTTCTCTGGGCCTCAGTTACCTAATCTGTAAAATGGGGATTAAGACTGTGAGCTCCCTGTGGGACAACCTCATCACCTTGTAACCTCCCCAGCGCTTAGAACAGTGCTTTGCACATAGTAAGCGCTTAATAAATGCCATTATTATTATTATTATTATTATTATTCAGGGAACAGAGAATAGTGGGCTTGTTCAGCGGAGCTCCCTGAACCAGGTCAGTCTCCTTCCCCTGGAACTGGCTTCTTTCTCCTGCCTCAGTTTCCCCATCCTTCAGCTCTGAATGCCTTAAAGAGCAGAGAAGGGCCTTTCCTGTCTGCAGATCAGGCTAGGTCAAACTGTTGGTGAGGCAGTGTTGGACGAGCAGGCAAGGGAGATCTCCATGAAGCTGTGGAAACAGACTCTGCCACTGCCAGGCTCATCCACACGCTGCCGCCCCCCGGTTCCGGCCCTGTCCCTCAGAGACTCCTGGGAAAGAGGATGAGAGCACATCTGCAGTGGGAAGGGTAAGGGGAGGGTTTTCCGGCCAGTAGCCGGTTCGTTGCTGGCCAGCCACTGCACAGCCACGGTCTGGTGTGTCCGGGGGTCAGGGCTGGGTCCAGGGAGATCCTGTGGCCAACCTGGCTCTTCCTCGGTTGGGTCGGGCACAGCCAAGTCAAACTCCCAGAAACGGAGAGCCACATATTCATTCGTTCAATCGTATTTATTGAGCGCTTACTGTGTGCAAAGCACTGTCATCTTTGGAAAGATGACCGCCCTACCTCCTTCCCCTCCCCACAGCACCTGTATATATGTTTGTACAGATTTATTACTCTATTTATTTTACTTGTACATATTTGCTATTCTATTTATTTTATTTTGTTATTATGTTTTGTTTTGTTGTCTGTCTCCCCCTTCTAGACTGTGAGCCCACTGTTGGGTAGGGACCGTCTCTGTATGTTGCCAACTTATACTTCCCAAGAGCTTAGTACAGTGCTCTGCACACAGTAAGTGCTCAATAAATACAACTGAATGAATGAAAGGGGGCTGGGGTCTGAGGCCACAGGGGATGGTAGAAGCAGCATGGCCTAGTGGAAAGAGCCCAGGCCTGGGAATCAGAGGATTTGGAGTCAAATTCCAGCTCTGCCAATTGCTTGCTGTGTGACCTTGAGCAAGTTGCGTAAGTTCTCGGTGCTGCAGTCTTCTGTTCTCCCTCCTACTTGGACTGCGAGCCCCAGGCAGGCCGGGGACTTTGTCCAACCTAATTCACTTGAATCTACCCCAGCACTTAGAACAGTATTTGACACATAGTAAGTGCTTAACGAATCCCATAAAAAACCTGACTCAGTCTCCTATGGCCACGCCACCCTGCCCCTTGCAGGCACAGATGGTCTGGCTGGTATGGACGGTGTGCGGGGAGGGGAGGGGGCTCCTGGGGGTGGGCTTGGGAGAACTGAGAGGGCCTGGGTGGCGGTGACACCCAGGGCCCTTGAAGAGAGACAGAGGGTGTGAACTCTGGGAACTGTGCCACTCGTGGCTCAGGAAGACCCACCCTCTCTCCTGGCTCAGGCCTCATCCCCGTCCCCAGCATCCCTCGGTGATCACTCAGAGGAGCGAGAGGAGCCATGTGGACGGAGTTACCAGCCTGCAGGGCGGGAAACTAGGGGGTGAGGGTCTTGGGGAACCCGGACCAAGTCTTAGAGGACAACAGGGTGCCCTGCTCTGACTTCATTCCTTTCGGGTGCGGAAATCATTCTTGGGCAGGGAGGGGTGCTGATGGCCGGGACACCTGTTGTGGGCAGGCTGGTGGAGGGGGTAAAGCTCCTCTACCCCCTTCCCACCCTCAGTCCAGCTGCAGCCGGATCATCTAACCCCCCTGACCTCTGCTCCATTCTGTGCCTCCTATCCCGGAAACTGAGTCATCAACCTCCCAGGGAGATGGGGGACAGGATACAGATGGGGAGGGGAATTGAAGCAGATGCAACACGGCCTAGTGGAAAGAGCACAGGCCTGGGAGTGAGAGGACTTGGGTTCTAACTCTGGCTCGGCCACTTGACTGTTGTGTGACCTTGGACGGGTCACTTAACTTCCCTGGCTTTTGGTTTCTTCATCCGTGATAAGCAGCGTGGCTCAGTGGAAAGAGCCCGGGCTTGGGAGTCAGAGGTCATGGGTTGAAATCCCGCCTCCGCCACTTGTCAGCTGTGTGACTTAGACTGTGAGCTCACTGTTAGACTGTGAGCCCACTGTTGGGTAGGGACCATCTCTATATGTTGCCAAATTGTACTTCCCAAGCACTTAGTACAGTGCTCTGCACACAGTCAGCGCTCAATAAATACGATTGAATGAATGAATGAATGACTTTGGGCAAGTCACTTAACTTCTCTGTGCCTCAGTTCCCTCATCTGTAAAATAGGGATTAAGACTGTGAGCCTGCCGTGGGACAACCTGATCACCTTGTAACCTCCCTAGCGCTTAGTACAGTGCTTTGCATATAGTAAGCGCTTGATAAGTGCTATCATTATTGTTATTACCTGTGAAAAAAGGATTCAAACCCTGTGCTTCCCTTTAGACACTTAGTACAGTGCCCTGCACACAGTAAGCGCTCAATAAATACGATCGAATGAATGTGGAACAGGGACTGGGCCCAAACTGCTTATGATATATCTACAGTGTTTGGTACAGTCCTTGACACAGAGTAAGCATTTGGTAAATTATTATTGAGCTGTCACAGTTTCCTCTCCGCCCCGGGCTGCGTCCGCTAAGGGGTCTGATGACAGTCGAGAAGGAGGATGGAGAAGGGCAGGGTTGGGGCCGGGTCACCCCTCCGGAGGGGGTCAACCATGTGGGACAACCTGATCACCTTGTACATTTTGCAGGTGAGGGAACTGAGGCACAGAGGAGTTAAGTGACTCGCCCAGGGTCACGCAGCAGACAAATGGCAGCAAACCTTCTGACTCCCAGGCCCGTCCGTGCTCTATCCCTATGCCATACTGCTTATCTGTCCATGGTTATCGATTGATCTCTGGTATGTACTGAGCGCTCGCTTGCTTTGTGGAGAGCCCCGTACAAAACGCTCGGGAGGGTACACTACAGCAGAGTTGGTAGATGTGACCCCTGCCCACAAGGAGTTTAGAGGAGGAGTTGGGCGTTAAAAACAGATTATTGGATTGGTTTCATCACACCCCACAGACAAACGTTTTAAGTAAATGCCTGCCAATGACAAAGTAAGAAATCATCTTTAGGAGGCGTGAAGATGTAGCCATCTAGTCTCGGCTTGCTACCGCTTCAGCAGAACCCTTTAATTTTTGCCTCATGATGGCTTCTGCTTAGTTACTCGGTTTTATGAAGAAAAATTGGATCTCGCACCTGCAGTATTGGGGAACATCCAGCTCCTCAATTTTACTCACTTTTGGCCCCCTACACATCCGCCATACACCCCCTGGCCTGGAATGCCCCCGCTCCCCACATCCGCCAAGCTAGCTCTCTTCCTCCCTTCAAGGCCCTACTGAGAGCTCACCTCCTCCAGGAGGCCTTCCCAGACTGAGCCCCCTCCTTCCTCTCCCCCTCCTCCCCGTCTCCATCCCTCCCGCCTTACCTCCTTCCCTTCCCCACAGCACCTGTATATATGTATATATATTTGTACGTATTTATTACTCTATTTATTTATTTTACTTGTACATATCTATTCTATTTATTTTATTTTGTTAATATGCTTTGTTTTGTTCTCTGTCACCCCATTCTAGACTGTGAGCCCACTGTTGGGTAGGGACCGTCTCTATGTGTTGACAACTTGTACTTCCCAAGCGCTTAGTACAGTGCTCTGCACACAGTAAGCGCTCAATAAATACGATTGATCGATTGATTGTATCCCCCCAGCGCTTAGAACAGTGCTTTGCACATAGTAAGCGCTTAACAAATTCCATTATTATTATGATTATTATTTATTATTATTCACAAATCTTGCACCAGTGACCCAGCACAGACCATCCAATAACTGTGTGTTGGTCCTTTGGTAGCTCATCTGCCCCCGAGGGACCTCACAACATCGGCCCCCAGCACCCCTCTTCGCCCCGCTCCCTGGAGGCCCAGGCCTGGGGGACGGGATGGGGGGGTGGGGAGGTAAGTAGTGCCAGTAAGTACTCGGCAGGTATCCGGTCATTAGGAAGCGGTCGGAGGGCACTCCCCTCTGCCACCCCCCAGGCCCAGCCTCTCTCTAGTCCTCCCTCTGGTCCTTTCCAGGCCAGCATCTCCCTATCCCTCCCTCTGCTCCTTCTCTGCTCCTCCCTCCTCTCTTCCCTCTGCTCCCCAAGACCCCGCTCCTCCCTTCACTCCTCCCTCCTTTCCTCCCCAAACCAGCCTCCCTCAGCTCTTCCCTCCGCTCCTCCTTCGTCTTGCCACTTGTCTGCTGTGTGACCTTGACCAAGCCACTTCACTTCTCTGTGCCTCAGTTTCCTCATCAGTAAAATGAGGATTAACACTGTGAGCCCCAAGTGGGACAACCTGATTACCGTGTATCTCCCTCAGCGCTTAGAGCAGTGCTTGGCACATAGTAAGCACTTAACAAATGCCGTCATCGTCATCATCCTTCTCCCTCCGGCCCTCCCTCTGGTCCTCCCCGGCCCAGCCTCTCTCTGTCCCTCCCTCTGCCACTCCCAGGCCCAGTCTCCCTCCACTCCTCCTCTCTCTGTTCTTCCCTCTGCCCCTCCCCTGTCCATCCTCCTTCCCTCCCTCCCTGGGCTCCTTTCCCTCCCTGGCTAAAGAGTCCCGGCCACTCTGTCCATCGCTGCCGCTGCCGCTGCCAGCCAGGGCCACTCCGTCCGCTGTTCTTCCTCCGGTCCTGTCCGGCCCGGCTATGCTGTGCTGCCTCTTGCAGAGGGCCAGCTCTCTCCCCAGCGTGGAGAAGAAGGGTCGCCACAGTGACCCCATCGCCAGCCTCAGCTTCCGAGGTGAGGGGCTGGCACGGCCAGACCGGGGGTGGTGGCGGAGGCCTGGAGCCGCCCAGGGCACGTGCCCCCTGGGAGGGTACCACCCGGAGCCAAGAGCTGCTGGCCCCTGCTGACAGGGACTAGTCCTGCTTGGATTGAACCCTGGTTGGATGCTGGGTGGTCCCTGGTGGGCCCTGGGTGGATTCTGTGTGGGCCCGGGTGGCAGCAGTGGCAGCAGTCTGTTTGGAGCTGCCCATTTCATGGGGCAGGAGGCAGCGAACCCGCCGCTGACCCTGGACAGTCAACAATGCTGTCACTTGGAGCTGCTCCTGGACATCTCTGTATTGCTCACTTTCTCACATCTTCTTCTCAGGAGGCCTTAGGTGTAGCAATAGTGGTATTTAAGTGCGTACATTGTACCAAGCACTGGAGTGGACACAGTCCCTGTCCCTCAAGGGCTCACAGAGTGGACACAGTCCCTGTCCCTCAAGGGCTCACAGTCTAAGCAGGAGGGAGAACAGGTATCAGATCCCCATTTTACAGATAAGGGAACTGAGGTACAGAAGAGCGAAGTGACTTGCCCAAGGTCACACAGCAGGAAAGTGTGTTTGTTGTGGGCAACGAATGTCTGTTTATTGTTATAGTGTACTCTCCCAAGGGCTTAGTACAGTGCTCTGGACACTAAGCGTTCAATAAATACGATTGAATGAATGAATGAATGAATGAATGAATAATCCGACCTACAGTGACTCTCCCCCCATTCCAAGCCTCACTGAAGGCCCTTCTCCTCCAAGAGGCCTTCCCAGACTCAGCCCCACTTTTCCTCAACTCCCATTCCCTTCTGCATTGCCCTGCTCTTACCCGCTCCCTCCCCCCTCGCAGCCCCACAGCACTTATGCACATATCTGTCATTTTATTTACTTTTATTGATGTCTTTCTAGACTGTAAGCCCGTTGTGGGCAGGGAATGTGACTGTTTATTGTTGTATTGTACTCTCCCAAGCTCTTAGCGCGATGCTCTTCACACAGCAAGCGCTCAATAAATACGATTGAATGAAGTGGCAGAACCAGGCTTAGAACTCAGGTCCGCCGACTCCCAGGACCGGGTCCTTTCCTGTTTATCTTAGAGCTGGCTAATTGTAAGCTTGCTTATTGTTAGCTGGCCCCGGGGAAGGGAAAGTCCTGACGACCAGCACTGAATCAGAAGAGAATCAGTTTTGCAAGTGGACAGCTTTGTGACTCCGCTCAGATCCTGTAACCTCTCTGGGCCAATTTCCTCCTCTTAAGGAGAATCAGCCTCTCTCTGCCTCAAAGTGAATCAATGTGGCAGTGCTTTGGAAAAAGAAAGGGCTAGAAAAATTAAAGGTAGTATCATTAATTAGTCTATGTGCTAGAACATCTAACACATAGACTAATTAATAATAATTTTGTAGTGAGGGGTCATGGGTGTGTGAGAATATAGCCCCTTGACATCCAACAGAGCAAATACTCTCCCCATCTTCAAAGCCGTTCCTAGAATCACATCTCCAAGAAACCTTCCTTGACTAACACCTCGTCTCCCCACCCTATTCACCCTCTGTTCTTTATCGCCTGTGAACTTTTATTGAGAAGCAGCAGACGTAGTGGATACAGGACCTGGCTTCTAATCCCAGTTCTGCCCCTTTCTGCTGTGTGACCGTAGGCAATTTCTCTGTGCTTCAGTTACCTCTTCTGGAAAATGGGGATCAGGATGGTGAGCCTCATGTGGGACAGGGATTGTGTCCAACCTGATTAGCTTGTGTCTACCTCGGTGGTTTTAGTACAGTGCCTGGCCACCCCCAGTTCCCTGCACCTATGTACATATCCTTATACTCTGCCCCTTCCCTATCCGTAAATTGTAAATTCCTTGAGGGCAGCGATGGTGTCTTCCGCCTCTATTTCACACCAGTGCTTAGAACAGTGCTTTGCACCTAGTAAGCGCTTAATAAATGCCATTATTATTATTATTCAAGCGTATAGTACAGTGTTCTGTCCAGGGTAGACAGTGTTACTAATCGAGTGATACATATGGGAGACAGCATGTGTGAACATGTGTGCTTGCATAGAGCATGTGGTGAGCAACTGGGAGAGAGTGTGTGTGTGTGTGTTTGTGTGTGTGTGAGTGAGGGCTGGGGGGAGGAAAGGGGAGACAAAAAGAGAGTTTTAGGGGGCTTCCCTTAAGCCGTGATAGCACGTCTGCCCCTTTTTCTTTAAGTTTGTTCATCTTTTGTGCGGCTCTTGACCTTTTATAGCCATGGCGGAGGCAGAGGGAGCGGGAGGGAGTGGGAAGTCCGGCTTCTCCAGGAATGTCTCTGTGCGCCCCTGGGACGCCAGGATCCTGGCTCAGCCATTGTTCTGGCTCCTCATCTTGACACCTCTTTCCTCTTCCTCTTCCTTTTCCCCTCCCCTCCCCTCCACCAGGAGACCCATTAACCATCTCTCTGGGGCAGCTGATCCACTCTCCCTGCCTCCCCAAAGGAATTCTCTGCAATCAATCAATCAGTCAATCAATGGTATTTATTGAGCACTTATTGCGTGCAGAGCACTGGAATAACACTTGGTAGATAATAATAATAATAATAATGGTATTTGTTAAGGGCTTACTATGTGCCAAGCACTGTTCTAAGTGCTGGAAGTGATCCCTGCCCAGAAGGAGCTTACAGTCTATTGATCAATCAGTTAACAATCTGATATCTATTGAGTGTGCAGAGCACTGGACTAAGCGCTTGGGAGAGTCCAATACAATAGAGATGGAAGACATGATCCCTGGAGGAACTTTCAGTCTGCAGGGCACTAAGTAAATACCACAGAGAAGCAGTATGCTTAGTAGTTAGAGCATGGGCCTGGGAGCCAGAAGGTCATGTGTTCTAATCACGCCTCCACTACTTGTCTGCTAATGACCTTGGGTAAGTCACTTCACTTCTTTGGGCCTCAGTTACCTCATCTGTTAAACGGTGATTTAAAACTGTGAGCCCCATGGGATTGTGTCCAACCTGATTAGGCTGTATCTACCCCAGCACTTAGTACAGTGTATGGCACAGAGTAAGTGCTTAACAAAAAGCACAATTATTATTATTGATTGATCGATCATTGGGAAACAGGAGGATGGTGGAATTTGGGAAGAAGCCTTAGAAGGTCTTCAATCAATCAATCAATCGTATTGATTGAGTGCTTACTATGTGCAGAGGACTGTACTAAGCGCTTGGGACAACAGAATTAGCAGACACGTTCCTTCCCCATAATGAGTTTACAGCCTAGAGGATGCGATCCAGCCTCCTGCCTCCAGGCAGGACTGCCCCCCTCTAGCTCATATGGGGCAGGGAATGTGTCTGTTATATTGTTATATTGTATTCTCCCAAGCGCTTAGTACAGTGCTCTGCACGCAGTAAACACTCAATCAATACGATTGACTGACTGACTGCCCCAGAGACATCTCCCCTCAAAAATGTAAACTTGGTGTGGGCAGGGAAAGTGTGTGTACCAGCTGTTATATTGTACTCTCCCGAGCACTTAGTACAGTAAGTGCTCAATAAATACCATTGATTGAAACAACTGGGGCTTATTAATTCTGCTCGTTGTGGGCAGGGAATATGTCAGTTTATTGTTATTCCGTACTCTTCCAAGCGCTTAGTACAGTGAAGCATGAGAAGCAGCGTGGCTTAGTGGAAAGAGCCCGGGCTTGGGAGTCAGAGGTCATTTGTCCTAATCCTGGCTCCGCCACTTATCGGCTGCGTGACTCTGGGCAAGTCACTTCATTTCTCTGTGCCTCAGTTACCTCATCTGTAAAATGGGGGCTAAGACTGTGAGCCCCACGAGGGACAACCTGATTACCTTGTATCAACCCCAGCTCTTAGAACAGTGCTTTGCACATAGTAAGCGCTTAACAGATGCCATTATTATTATTATTACTATTATTATTACAGTGCTCTGCCATCCCCCTTTTAGAGAGTGGATCCGTTCCACTTTCTTTGGCTAGTCGCTCCCCGGGATCTGCTAGCCTGGCCAGGCCCCCGCCGTTGACTGATTACTCCAAGTCCGACTTACTACAGTTTGATATCTTGCTTCCCATTTCTGGAGATGGACCCTATCCTAGCCTGGAAAACCATCCCTTCTCTGCCCCTTTTCTTTCATCTTTGTCCCATATTTGGAGGTGGGCCCCATCCTGGCCTGGAAAAACGTCCCTTTTCTGCCCCTTGTCCTTCATCTTCGTCCGTCCCCCATCCCTTCCACTGCAGACGAGCGGACCCTGGGTACCCCTGCTGGGGTCTCAGACCCCACATTTTGGGGAGGTCGAAGGGAGTTTCAGTCAGAACCCGATGCCTGACCTAGTGGCTAGAGCCCGGGCCTGGGAGTCAGAAGGGTCGTGGGTTCTAATCCCGCCTCTGCCACCTGTCTGTTGTGTGACCTTGGGCATGTCGCTTCACTTTTCTGGGCCTCAGTTCCCTCATCTATAAAATGGGGGTTGAGACTTACCGCCACATGTGGGACAAGGACTGTGTCCAGCCCAATTTTCTGGTACCCACCCCAGCGCTTAGCACAGTGCCTGGCACATAGTAAGCACTTAACAAATACCATTATTATTGAAGCAGCGTGGCTCAGTGGAAAGAGCCCGGGCTTTGGAGTCAGAGGTCATGGGTTCAAATCCCGGCTCCACCACTTATCAGCTGCGTGACTTTGGGCAAGTCACAACTTCTCTGGGCCTCAGTTCCCTCATCTGTAAAATGAGGATGAAGACTGTGAGCCCCCTGTGGGATGACCTGATCACCTTGTTAACCTCCCCAGTGCTTAGAACAGTGCTTTGCACATAGTAAACGCTTAATAAATGCCATTATTATTATTATTTTTTTTTTTTATCTGTCGGTCGTCATTGCCCAGTCATACTCCCTGCACTGGGGAGGATAGAAACTTGGGCCCTGCCCATTAAGTGGCCGCTGAGCGGGGAGAGCGACCACGGAGACGGAGGGGGCGGCTGTGGGCGGGCAGCTGTGCTCTGGGCGGCTGGCCAGTAAGGGCACTTGGAGCTGACCCTGCCAATGGCCGGAAATCCTTGGGCTCTGGGCCAAAGGCACTCGCCGGTTCCCAGGGGGCTGGGGAGAAGGGGGAAGGGCCTGGAGTTTGGAGAGCCAGATTCCAGGCCCTGGTCTGCTCCTTACCTGCAGGGTGACCTTCAATCCCCCACCTCAACACCTGCCCACTGTGAAATGGGCAGATTCCGACCCAAGTCCTTATCTTGTGGGAATGTGGGGAGGAAACGGCTTGGCTTCTGTCGGAGTCCAGCCCGACGCACGACAGCTACAATTTGGGTAGGGTGAATCGAGAGTGAGTGTGAAATTGCTTCTCCCCAGATCCCCTCTTCCCACCCCCAACCAAGGATGAGGAGCTGGAGGGAGCCAGAACAAACACAAGGAAACACTTATTCCTCAGCGGGGAATAAACATAGGGTCGTCCTTCCCACAGGAAGCTGATCAACCGGTCAATCAATTAGCAGTATTTTTTGAGCATTTAGTCTTTTCAGAGCACTTAGCACTTGGGAGAGTGCAGCTGGAAATATCAGCAGGTCCAGAGAGGTTTGGACAGATCCATATTGGGTCACTGAAAGGATGGTCAGGGATGGAGAGAAGAAAGTCAGGGGTGTTTGGATGGTCCAGGCTGGGTCACTGGGGGACAGTCAGGGATGGAGAAGGGAGAGTCAGGGATGTTGGGTGGTCCATGCTGGGTCACTGGAGGGAGTCAGGGTTGGAGAGGGGAGAGCAAAGAGGTGGAGGGAGAGCAGGGAGGTGGACGGCCCACCCTAGACCATGAGGGTGGGTGTCCAGGAGGGTGTGCAGAGGGAGTCCTTGGTGGGTTGAGCCAAGGGCCTGGGATGGAAGTGGGATTAGTGGTTGCGTGTTCAACACCTAGGGGAAATGGACAGTTTGTCACTCTGACGTTGCTTTTTCCTGTATCGGGGTCAACTCTCTGTGACCTCCTGTGTGTTTCTCTCTGTGTCTCAGGGGTGAAGAAAAGAACGAAAGTCATCAAGAACAATTTGAATCCCGTGTGGAACGAGGTGAGCTTCTCTCAGCTGTCCACCTCTTTAGCCAGCTGTTGCTCTCCCACGGGCCCTGGGGTCTCCTTGGGGTCTCTCCAGGCCAAGGCTGGGAAGCGGGGCTGGTGTCCCTGTCTTCCTGAGTCTGTGAGGTTCTCCCGCATAGGGGCATGGCCCAGAAGCCAGTCACAGAGAGCCAAAGTCTGCTGACTGGGCTTCGAAGCTCCCCGGCTACCATGTTCCCGCTGAGGCCTCTGACGTCTGAGCCTCTGGGACCCTCACTCAGCCCCTTTCTCTTTCCAGGGCTTCGAGTGGGACCTGAAGGGGATCCCCCTGGACCTGAGCTCTGAGCTCCATGTGGTGGTGAAAGATCATGAGACAGTGGGAAGGAACAGGTGAGCTGGTGATGGGAATCTTCTCTGGCACTAGTCCCCTCTTCTGGAAGGAGAGGCAGGAAGGGCCAGGGAACAGAGAAGGAGTTGGAAGGAAGGAAGCAGAGGCCAGTGGCAGGAGAAGCGAGAATGAGGCACAGGGAATAGATTGGCTGAGAAGGAGCCAAGTGAAGAGTGCAGTCCTGGGGGTAATGGAAAAAAGAGAGCGGAATGAATGTTAAGCAGAATGAATGAATGATACTTGAGAGAGGCGGAAAGACAGATGTATCTCTGCTGGATGGATTCGAGAGATGGAGAGGGGCCAGTTTGGAGGAGTTGCCTGAAGGACAGCTGATTGTACTGGGCAAATACCCAGCCCACTCCCTAGGCTCTTGGAGCTCCCATTCTGATGTTGTATATATTCAGCTGTCCTGGGTATTTGAAGAAGACACCACTGATGGCGAAGTTCACCCATGATTATGTGCGTGGCTGTACAGGCCAACGCAGAATCCACACAGAAAGGCTGAGTTGTGATGAATGTTTTTAAGTGGCTGGTGCTGTTTTCTCTTTTTAATAATAATAATAATAATGTTGGTATTTGTTAAGCACTTACTATGTGCCAAGCACTGTTCTAAGTGCTTGGGGGGATACAAGGTAATCAAGGTTGTCCCACGTGGGGCTCACAGTCTTAATCCCCATTTTACAGATGAGGTAACTGAGGCACAGGGAAGTGACTTGCCCAAAGTCACACAGCTGACAAGTGGTGGAGGTGGGATTAGAACCCATAACCTCTGACTCCAAAGCCTGGGCTCTTTCCACTGAGCCATGCTGCTTCTCTGAATGTCCCACCGAGCTCCCCCTCTGTGGGCAGGAAATGTGTCTGTTATATTGTACTGTCCCACATGCTTAATAATAATGATAATAATGGTATTTGTTAAGCACTTACTGTGTGCCAGGCACTGTACTAAGTTCTGGGGTGGGTACAAGCAAATAGAGTTGGACACAGTCCCTATGCCACGAGAGGTTCACAGTCTCAATCCCCATTTTGCAGATGAGGTAACTGAGGCACGGAGAAGCTAAGTGACTTGCGCAAGGTCACATAGCAGACAAGTGGCGGGCCCAGGATTAGAACCCATGACCTTCTGACTCTCAGGCCTGTGCTCTATCCATTATGTCATTTTACTTCTCTGCATACAGTAAGCGCTCAATAAGTACAATTGACTGACTGATACCTGAAGCTCAACAAGCCCCAAACCGAACTCTTGTCTTCCCTCCCAAATCCTTTGCAACACTTCAGCACTAGTGATAATTGTGGTGATTGTTAAGTGTTTACTCTGTGCTAAGCACCCTGTTGGGCAGTAGGGTGGACATCAGATAATCAGGTCGGACACAGGGCCCTGTCCCACATGGGGTCCACAGTCTTAGGGTGAAGGAGTTGGGTTTTGTGGGGGTTAGCCTGAGTTAGGCATTTTCCAGGATTTCGGTTATTGGGGATATTCATTCATTCATTCAATCATATTTATTGAGCGCTTACTGTGTGCAGAGCACTGTACTAAGCGCTTGATCCCTGCCTACTGAGAGGAGTGGGAGCTGGGCAGCCTTGGAGACACTCCTGCAGGACGAAACGCAAATCAATCAATCAATCCATAGTATTTACGCAGAGCACTGTACTGAGCATTTTGGAAAGTACAATACATCAGAGGGGGTAGATATGTTCCCTGCCCACAGGGAGCTTACACTCTAGAGGGGGAGACAGATATTAAATAAAACAAATTACAGATATGTATTTAAGTGCTTAGGGGCTGAGGATGGGATTTCCCCTTGATTTCACCTCTCACCTCTCCACTGTTCCCTGATTCTTCAAACCCAGAATGCCACCTCTGCTGCCTCCCCCAGGGCTCCAACCCCCTGTCTTTCCCCTCTGCCTGCTTGCTGCCACCCATCGCACCCTCTGGTCTGCCCCCTGACACACTCCCCTGCCTGATCCCCCCTGCCCTGGCCCCACCACATGTGTTCCAAGGACACAGCAGGTTGTGTTTTCCACATACTGGGACCCCCCATTTCACAGGTCGAGGGGGACAGTTTCCGACCATCTCTCAGAAAGCTGGCCCCGGGGAGCCCTGGCCTCTCGGTCACTTGAGAGGGGGTGTGTCCAGAGAGGCGTGCAGCTTTGCTCCCCCCTTGTTGTATCTGCCCGTCTCAGAAGCCCAAGGTGTTTCCGTTCCAAAGACTCTGGCAAATGGTATGTTTTGCCACTGTCTTGGGGCTGCAGGAAATTCCAGCACTTCCAAATGTATCTCCTTCTCCTGCCGGAGCTGGAGAGGGAATTAACCTATTTTAAGTTCAGCTGGATCCATTCTGGAGTGAACACTGCCGGGAATAAACCTGGCCCAGGCCCCAGGGGGTGGGGAGAGGGGCCAGGGCAGGGGTGGGAAGAGAGAGAACAGGATCAGTTCTATTTATAGAGCACTTATGGTGTGCAGAGCATTGTACCAAACCAAGGATGAGCTGAGAGTAATCCGAGACAGTCGTTTCTCTTTCTGCTCTCTTCAGGCCCACTCCTCCATTCGATGGGGGTCCAGGCAGAGGGGGCTGAACTAAACCATCCATCGATTGATCAATCGACCTATGATATTTAAGTGCCGTGTGCAGAAAACTGTACTGAGCTTTCGAAAAGAGTTCAACAGACCTTGTAGACATAATCCCTGCCCTCAAGGAACTTACAGTCCAGCAGAGGAGATGGACTAATTTACAGATAGGCGATAGGAGAAAGAAAGGAAAGTTTTCTTCATTTCTCTTTTTCCTTCTCTATCCTTCCCCTCTCTATCTAAATCCTTCGAGAAAGAGAGAGAGAGAGAGAGAAAGGGGAAGAGAGAGAGAGAGAGAAAGAGATAACTAAATGACTAAGAGCTTAAGTTGTAAGCCTTGTATGTTCAGAAATAGTAATAATAATAATGATGATGATGGCATTTGTTAAGCACTTACTCTGTGCATAGCACTGTTCTAAGCACTGGGGAGGATACAAGACGATCAGGTTGTCCCATGTGGGGCTCACAGTCTTAATGCCCATTTTACAGATGAGGGAACTGAGGCACAGAAGAGTTAAGTGACTTGCCCAAAGTCACACAGCTGACAATTCGCAGAGCTGGGATGTGAACTCATGACCTCTGATTCCCAAGCCCATGCTCTTTCCATTGAGCTGCACTGCTTCTCGGCAATACGTGTGTGTGCAGTGAGACCAGAAGAGTTGAGGTGGGGATTTGGGGGACTGTAACTCACAGGAGGAGCATGGCCTAGTGGAAAGACCATGGGCCTGGGAGTTAGAAGACCTGGGTTCTAATCCTGGCTTCTCTGCTTGCCTGCCATGTGATACTGGGCAAATCATTTAACTTTTCTGGACCCCGGTTTTCTCAACTGTAAAGATGGAGATTCAATGCCTGTTCTCCATCCTTTCTTAGACTGTGACCCCATGTGGAACAGGGACTGTTTCCAGCCTGATTATATTGTCTCTACCCCAGTGCTTAGAACAGTGCCTGACACAAATTAAGTGCTTAATCAATACAATAACAATGATGATGATGATGATAATCATGGTAACTGGGAGAGATGGAAGATGGTTCAGACAAATCTTAGAGGAGACATGATCTCAGAGGGGCTTTGAAGATGGGAAGAGCAGTGGTCTGGCAGATGTGCAGGGGGAGAAAGTACCACATAGGAGGGAGGACGAGAGCAAGGATCAGTGGTGAGAAAGACCAGACTGAAGTTCAGTGAGTAGGTTGGGTTGAGAAGTGAAGTGTGCGAGGTGGAGTGTGGTGGGGGAGGAACGGAGATAAGAAGTGAGAAAGGCTGATTGAATATCTTAAACATGATGGTAAGAAGTTTTTGTTTGGTGTGCAGGTGCAGGGGTCAGCACTGGAGTCTTTTGAGAAGTGGGGAAACCTGTGCAGAATGACATTTTAGGGAAATGACTTGGGCAGCAGAGTGAAATATGGACTGGAAGGGGAAGAGGCTGGAGACAGAGAGTTGAGCGAGGAGGCTGATGCAGTAGTTGAGGCAGGATAGGACAAGTCCTTGGACCAGTGGGATAATAGTTTGGATGGAGAAGGAAGGTATGGATCTTGGAGATATTGTAGAAGAAAAACTGACAGGATTTGGTCCTCTAGACTGTAAGCTTGTTGTGGGCATGGAACTTGTCTACCAACTCTATTGTATTCTCCTCTCTCAAGCATTTAGTACAGTTCTCTGCACACAGTAGGCACTCAATAAATACCACTGGAGGCGACGACGATGATGATGATTGGCTCGCGGAGAGGATCCCAGGGCTGTTTTTTCCTCTGCAGGAGATGATTGAACTTAGGAGGAGTGGGAGCAGCGTGGCTCAGTGGAAAGAGTACAGGCTTGGAAGTCAGAGGTCATGGGTTCTAATCCTGAATCCACCACTTGTCTGCTGTGTGACTTTGGGCAACTCATTTAACTTCTCTACACCTCAGTTACCTCATCTGTAAAATGGGGATTAAGACTGTGAGCCCCATGTGGGACAACCTAATCACCCTGTATCCCCCCCAGCGCTTAGAACAGTACTTCACACATAGTAAGCACTTAACAAATACCATGATTATTATTATTATTACTGCCTCGTGACCTCCAACCCAGGAACCACTCCGCCCCATGTCTGCCAGCCCCCTGCAGAGGTTGATTGCCCACTGCGGTCCAAGCTGGGGTCGAGGCTTTAGCTCCCCACCGTGTCCACAACCTTCATTCATTCGTTCATTCGATCGTATTTATTGAGCCCTTACTGTGTGCAGAGCACTGTGCTAAGTGCTTGGGAGAGTACGATGCAACAATAAACAATCACCTCTGCCCACATCGAGCTTCACATCCCCCGCCCGCGGCCTGCTATTTTCCCATGCCACCTCCACCAGGAAGCCCTCCGCAAACTCCAGCCTGTCAGCAACCTTGTCTCCCCTACCAGTCCCTGTGGCCACAGGTGGCTCAGTCTTCCTGTGTGTCTGTCTGTGCTGGCTCTCCATCAGACTGGGGTGCCTCAGCTGCTCTCTGGTACCCCCAAGCATCTGATCCATTGCTCTGTCCCTGTGGGGTTCGGGAAAAGCATGAGGCTGATTGACATGTCCAGGAGCTGCCCTTTGGGTCCAGACTTGGGGAGGGAAGTTGGGGGCGGGGGGGGGGGGGCCGCTCTGTCCCCTTCCTGCAGTCCGTCAGCATTGATGGAGGCATCGGGGGTGGGTGGGGGTGGGGGACCGTTAGGATGTATCTAGGCCTAGAGTTCTCTTGGGAGCACTGGTGCCCCAGCTGCAGCTGGCCTAAACTTGGCTCTAGTGTCTCGCTGGCCCCCAGGACCCCCTGTGCCGGACAGCCCGGTACAGGCTGTGGGAGACGGCGGGGTGAAGGCAGGAAGGAGATTGGGTGTGGATCTTCCCGGGGTGTGTCCATCCTTGGGCACCAGCTACCGGGCGGAAGCACAGCCTCGAGAAGCCCATCCGGTGGGGTGGAACTGGGGGAGGAGATGCGTCAGCAGCACAAAATGAGAGTCGGCCGGAGACACCGCAGTGGCCTCCCCGGGAACACGGCGTCCAGGAGGGTCTTGGACACTGGAGCTGGGACCGGAGATTGGTCAGGAGGGGGAAAGCTCTCTTTCCTCCCTCCTGATGGTGCCTTGCCACCTCACCCACACACTGTTTCCTCCCATTGTCTCCGTATTTTCCAGGGATTTTCACTGGCCTGAGTGGACAGCGTGAGCCGGCCACGCTGGTCCGGCAGTGTGGGTTGGGGCGGAGCCAGGGTGAGAGTGGCGGGGCCAGGCCAAGGGAAGGTGGGCAGTGGGGTCAGGGGGAGATGTGAGACTGCAGAGAGGGAGAGAGGTCAGGGATGGAGGGGGAGATTTGGGAGTCATCTTCATAGAGATAGTAGTTGAAGCTGTGGGAGTGAATGAGTTCTCTAATGGAGTGGGTGTAGATGGAGAATAGAAGGGGGCTCAGAACTGAACCTTGAGGGACCCCCACAGTTAGGAGGAGGGAGGCAGAGGAGGAGCCCATGAATGCGACTGAGAAAGGAGAGTCAAGGGGGTGGGATGGTCCATGCTGGATCTGGTTCTCCTCCCGTCTCTCTGGCTGCTCATTTGGAGACACCCACTCTCTTGGAGACCTCATTTACTCCCATGGCTTCAACTGCCATTTCTATGTAGGTGACACCCAAATCTACATCTCCAGTCCTGAACTCCCGCTCTGCAGTCTCACATTTCATTCTTTCATTTGATCATATTTATTAAACACTTACTGCATGCAGGACAAGCACTTGGGAAAATACAACAATAAAGAGTGACAGTTCCCACCCACAACGAGCTCACAGTCTTGAGGGTGGAGACAGACATCAATACAAATAAACAGACACCAATACAAATAACATACACCAATACAAATAAATAGAATTACAGATATTTGCATAAGTGCTCTGTGGCTGGGAAAGGGGGGAAGAGCAGAGGGAACAAACTAGGGCAATGCAGAAGGGAGTGGGAGATGAGGAAAAGTGGGGGTTAGTCTGGGAAGACCTCTTGGAGGAGGCTTTTAACAGGGGGGAGAGTAATTGTCTGGCGGATTTGAGGAGGGAGGGCATCCCAGGCCAGAGGTAAGAAGGGGGCCAGGGGTCAGCAGCGAGACAGGCTTCTCCTGCTTCAAGATATCTGTTTGGATTTCTCGTCACCACCTCCAACTTAACGTGTCTAAAACAGAACTCCTTATCTTCCCACCCAAATCCTGTCCTTCCCCTGACTTTCCTATCACTGTAGACGGCACCACCATCCTTCCTGTCTCAAGCCTGTAACCTTAGTGTTAACCTCGAATCCTCTCTCTCATTCAACCCACATATTCAGTCCATCCCTAAATGCTGTCAGTTTGATCTCCACAACATAGTGAAAATCCACCCTTTCTTCTCCATCCAAACTGGCCTGGAATGACCTCCCTCTTGATACCGGACAGACAATTACTCTCCCCACCTTCAAAGCCCTATTGAAGGCACTTCTCCTCCAAGAGCACTCTTTTCCTTTCCTTCCACTCCCTCCTGTGTCACCCCAACTTGCTTTATTCATCCCCCCTCCGGGCCCTACAGCTCCTATGCATATATCTGTCATTGTATTTATTTATATTAATGTCTGTCTCCCCCTTTAGACTTTAAGCTTGTTGTGGGCAGGGAATGTGGCTGTTATATTGGTATATTGTACCCTCCCAAATGCTTAGTAAAGTGTTCTGCACACAGTAAGCGCTCAATAAAAATGATAAAGTGACTGACTGACTTACTGACTGGTGGGACAGTCAGGGATAGAGAGGGGAGAATCAAGGGTGTTGGGCGGTCAGTGCTGGGTCACTGGGTTAGGGGTGTTGAATGGTCCATCCTTGACCGTGAGACCAGGTGTCCAGACTGTACATTCCTCATGGGCAGGGAATACGTCTACAGACTCTATTATATCGTACTCACTCAAAGGCTTAGTACAGGACTCTGCATATGGTAAGTCCTCAATAACTGGTTGGATTGCCAGCCACCAACACCTGGTTTCTCCAAGCATCCTGCATCGCTTTTGGTGACAGAGCCTGGGCTTGCTGACTGTGGGCAGAGCCAGGGGACACTGCTCAGAGTCTGCTGACCCTAGTGTCTTGGTTGAGTCTGTCCCCTTCAGAGGTGGACACTCCCTGAGGGTTTGGAAGCCTTCTGCATGATCTCGCCATCTGATTAAATATCACTAAGTATTGATGTACCTGGACTTGTACAAAAGTTCAAATACCACTTAAAGCCTAGGGTTTCACTACAACGTTCATTGGAGAAGCAGTATGGCTTAGTGGAAACAGCCCAGGCCTGGAATTCAGCATATGTGGGTTCTAATTCCAGCTCAGCCCCTTGCCTGTTGTGTGGCCTCGGGCAAATCACTTATCTTTGGAGCCTCAGTTTCCTCATCTGTAAAGTGGCCATTCAATCCTATTCCCCTCCTACTTAAACTGGGAGCTCTGTGTAGCCCTGGGACTGACCTGATTATCTTCTATCTGTCCCAGTGCTTAGTACAGTGCTTGGCACATAGTGCTTACCAAATACCTCCAGGATTATTACTATCGTTGGTTCAGCAAATGAAGGCCGTGATTCACCTCTTAGGATACGGCCACCCTCGACCACTAGTAACCTGAAAACTGTTGCATTTTGGGGGCCCTGGCTCGTCACTATTCCAAATGTCGGTGAAATGTGTTAAAGTCACTTTCTCCTGTGGGAACATCAAAAAGCACTCCAAGTTTCACATAGTACAGGAGCTTCCCTGTCCCAGCCATCCCGGCTCACTCCCACTTCACTTCCTCCTCTTCCCCTTTTCGGTTGCTCTCGGCTCACCCATTTGTCCGTTCATTCAATCGTATTTATTGAGCACTCACTGTGTGCAGAGCACTGTATTAAGCGGTTGAGAGAGTACAAAATAGCAATAAAAAGACACATGCCCTGCCCACAGTGAGCGTATACTCTTGAGGGGAAGACAGACATTAATATAAATAAATAAATTCCAGATATGTACATAAGTGCTGTGGGGCTGGGAAGGGTGATGAATAAAGGGAGTGGGAGAAGAGGAAAAGAGGGCTTTGTCAGGGAAGGCCTCTTGGAGGAGGTGGGCCTTCAATAAGGCTTTGAAATGGGGGGAGAAACATTGTCTATTGGATATGAAGAGGGAGAGCATTCTGGGCCAGAGGCAGGCCAAGGGGAAAAGGTCGGTGTTGAGATAGTTGAGATCGATGTACAGTGTACAGATAGATGTACAGATCGATGTACAAATAGATGTACAGATCGATGTAATGCTAATACAGTTAGCATTAGAGGAGCGGAGGATGCCGGCAGGGTTGAGGTAGGAGAGTAGTGAGGTGAGGTAGGAGGGGGCAAGATGATTTTTGGCTTTTAAACCAATGGTGAGGAGTTTTTATTTGATGCAGAGAATGGGCAACCACTGGAGTTTCTTGGGGAGTGGGGAAACATGTTGTGAATGATTCTGTAGAAAAAAGATCTGGGCAGCAGAGTGAAGTATGGAGTGGAGTGGGGAGAGACAGAAGGCCGGGAGGTCAGCAAGGAGGCTGATAAAGTAATCAAGGCAGGATAGAATAAGTGATTGTATTAATGTGGTAGCATTTTGGATGGAGAGGAAAGGACAGATTTTAGTTATGTTGTGCAGGGGGAAGGGACAGGATTTAGTGATGCATTGAATATTTGGGTTAAATGAGAGAGAGGAGTCAAGATAACGCCAATGTTACAGGCTTGTGAGACAGGAAGGATGGTGGTGCCGTCTACAGTGATGGGAGAGTCAGAGGGAGGACATTCTTTGGCTGGGAAGATAAGGAGTTCAGTTTTGGATATGTTAAACTTGAGGTGACTGGAGGAAGTCCAAGTAGAGATGTCCTGAAGGCAAGAGGAAACGTGAGACTGCAGAGAGGGAGAGAGATCGGTTGGAGATGTAGATTTGGGTATCATCCGCATAGAGGTCATAGTTGAAGCCGTGGGAGTGAATGAGTTCTCCAAGGGAATGGATGTAGATGGAAAATAGAAGGGGACCCAGAACTGAACCTTGAGAGACTCCCATAGTTCGGGCTTCCTCTTCCCCCTCCGGTCGTTCCCAGCTCATTCCCAGCTCACCCCCATTCTGCTGTTTTTTCTTCCATTTCCTGTCATCCCTCGCTCACCCCACCTCTGCATATCCTCTTGTCTTTCGTTTGTTCATTCATTCATTCACTCATTCATTCATTTGTATTTGTTGACTGCTTGTACTATACTAAACGCTTGGGAAAGTACAATACAACAATAAACAGTGACATTCCCTACCCACAGTGAGCTTACAGTCTGGGGGAGGGCAGGGGAGAGGGCCTCTCACGGTTGTCCCCAGCTTGCCCCACTCTACTTCTTTCTAATAATAATAATAATAATTAATAATTGTTGTGTTTGTTAAGTGCTTACTATGTGCCAGACACTGTACTACGCGCTGGGGTGGATACAAGCAAATTGGGTTGGACGCAGTCCCTGTACCACGTGGAACTCACTGTCTCAATCCCCATTTTACAGATGAGGGAAGTGAGGCTCAGACAAGGGAATTGACTTGCCCATGATCACTTAGCAGACAAGTAGCAAAGCCGGAATTAGAACCTATGACCTTCTGACCCCTAGGCCTGTGCTGTATCCACCTCGCCATGCCTTCCCTTCCCCTTCCCGGTTGTCTCTGGCTCACCCCAACTCTCCTCTTTCCTCTCACGGTTGTCTCTGGCTCGCCCCTTGTCTGCTTCTTCCTCTTTTCCCTCCTGGGCATCCGTGGCTCGCTCCGACTCTGCTTCTCCATCTTCTCCTCCCTGCAGGTTCCTGGGTGAAGCCCGAGTGGGTCTGCGAGACATCCTCAGCTCCCCAAGTTTGTCTGCCAGCTACAACGCACCCCTACTTGACGCCCAGAAACAGCACACGGGGGTAAGTGTGTGCCGAGCAGTGACCTGCTGATATCAACAATCTTTTTTAAAAAATGATATTTGTTAAGTGCTTACGATGGCTAAGCACTGTTTTAAGCGCTGGGTTAGATACAAGGTAATCAGATTGGACACAGTCCCTGTTCCACATGGGACTTACACTCTTAATCTCCATTTTATAGATTAGGGAACTGAGGCACAGGGAAGTTAAGTGACTTGCCCAAGGATCACATAGGAGACAAGCGGCAGAGTAGAGATTAGAACCCATGTCCTTCTGACTCCCAAGCCTGTGCTCTTGACATTAGGCTATACTGCAATCAATCAATGGTATTCATTGGGCACTTACTATGTGCAGAGCACTGTACTAAGCACTCGAGATTGAAGGCAGTGAAAACTTGAGTCTCTGCTGTTGGACATGACATAATAGGGAAGCAGCATGGAGTAGTGGATAGAGAAGCAGGGTGGCTCAGTGGAAAAAGCACAGGCTTTGGAGTCAGAGGTCATGGGTTCAAATCCCAGCTCCGCCAACTGTCAGCTGTGTGACTTTGGGCAAGTCACTTGACTTCTCTGTGCCTCAGTTACCTCATCTGTAAAATGGGGATTAAAACTGTGAGCCCCCCGTGGGACAACCTGATCACCTTGTAACCTCCCCAGTGCTTAGAACAGTGCTCTGCACATAGTAAGCGCTTAACAAATACCATCGTTATTATTATTATAGAACATGGGTCTGGGAGCCAGAAGGTCATGGGTTCTAAACCCAGATCTGCCACCTGTCTGCTGTGTGACCCTGGGCACGTCGCTTCACTTCTCTGTGTTTTCTCATCTATAAAAAGGAGATTGAGACTGTGAGCCCCACATGGGACTGGGACCGTGTCCAACCCGATTTACTTGTATCCACCCCAATGCTTAGTACAGTGCCCGGCACACGGTAAGCGCTTAACAAATTATCTTGTCTTTTGCCATTGAGTCGTTTCCGACCCGTAGTGACACCCCGGACACATCACTCCCAGAACGCCCCGCTCTCCATCTGCAGTCGTTCTGGGATAGTTTTCTTGGTAAAAATATGGAAGTGCCAGAATTATTATTGTCAACATTTTGATCCGCCTTTGACTCTTTTCCATGTTGCTGCTGCCCAGCAGGTGAAACAACTTTGTCTGCCAGTGGGGTGGGAACCGCTCCGCCCTACCTCCTTCGCCTCCCCGCAGCACTTGTATATGTATTTGTACAGATTTATTACTCTATTCATTTTACTTGTACATATTTACTATTCTATTTATTTTGTTAGTGATGTGCATAGCACTTCAATTCTATTTGTTCTGACGATTTTGACACCTGTCTAGATGTTTTATGTTGTCTGTCTCCCCCTTCTAGACTGTGAGCCCGTTCTTCTTCTTCAATCGTATTTATTGAGAGCTTACTGTGTGCAAAGCACTGCACTAAGCGCTTGGGAAGTACAAATCGGCAACATCTAGAGAGGGTCCCTACCCAACAACGGGCTCACTGTCTAGAAGGGGGAGACAGACAACAAAACAAAACAAGTAGACAGGCTTCAATACTATTAGAATAAATAGAATTATAGCTATATACACATCATTAATAAAATACATATAGTAAGTATGTACAAATAAAATAGAGTGATAAATATGTAGAAATATATACAAGAGCTGCGGTGAGAGGAAGGGGGCAAAGGGTGGGGGGAGGGGGGTGATAGGGAGAGGAGAAGGAGGAGGGGAGGGAAAAGGGGGGCTCAGTCTGGGAGAGGAAGAGAATTTTGAAGAGAAGAAGGAGGAAGAGAGTTCTGGGTGCGGATGGTCTTTCCTATTTAAGGGGTCTCTGGACTTCACAATCAGTGGACATTCTGTCTGGCTTCCCTCATCTGGAAATGGCAGTCCACATTCCCCTCTTTTCCTATGGCACGTGTTTTCTGTTTAGTGTTTACAGTGGGCCAAACACTGTACTCAGCTCTGAGGTAGATACAAACCGACCGTCTCTATATGTTACCGACTTGTACTTCCCAAGCGCTTAGGACAGTGTTCTGCACATAGTAAGCGCTCAATAAATATGATTGAATGAATGAATGAAGAGGGCGGGAGGCTTCGCACCTGGGTGGAGGTTGGAGGGGGTCCTCAGCTGTCTGACACATGGTCCCTCCTGGCTCCTAGGCCTTCCTGGTTCTGCAGGTGTCCTACACACCTCCCCCTGGAGCTGCTCCCCCGTTCCTGCCTTCCGTCCCCCTGGATCCATCCCCGTCTCTGACCGAACTGGACACGGTCATCGGTAAGGTCGCCCCTGACCCCTGCCCTCCACCCTCACTGCTGGAAGACCCTTTGTTTTCCAGCTTCATTTGGGCCACCTCCGTGGGGATTCCCCACTCTCCCGCTAGCCCCCTGCACCCTTGTGTCCTCCTGAAGGGTCTGGGGTGGGAGGGGGCTCAGCCTGGGTTCAAAGGGCAGGTCTAGGCAGTGGCCAAAGAGCCTGCTGGGAGGTGGAGCTGGTACCAGCCGCCCATGCCCCCAGGGGGGCAGAAGCTGGGGCACAGGAGGAGTGGAGGGAGCAGGGCCCAGGGTCAAGGGTATTGGATGGTCCGCATTGGGTCACTGGAGGGATAGACTTCTAGACTGTGAGCGCACTGTTGGGTAGGGACCGCCTCTATATGTTGTCAATTTGTACTTCCCAAGCGCTTAGTACAGTGCTCTGCACACAGATAAATATGATTGATTTATTGATTGATAGCAAGAGGAGAGTCAGGGGTGTTGGACAGTCCCCTGCAGGGGTAGTCAGGGATGGAGAGGGGAGAGTCTTGGGGGTTGGGTGGTCCTTGCTGGGACATTCATTCAGTCATATTTATTGAGCACTTACTGAGTGCAGAGCACTGTACTAAGTGCTTGGGAAAGTATAGCACAACAATAAACAGGCACATTCCCTGCCCACAATGAGCGTACAGTCTAGGGAAGAGCTTACAGTCTAGAAATGAGCTCGTAGTCTAGGGTCACTGGAAGGAGAGGCAGAGATGAGAGGGGAGAGTCAGGGGTGTTGGATGGTCTATGCTGGGTCATTGGATGGACAGTCGGGGATGGAGAGGGGATAGTCAGGCGTGGCGGATGGTTCTTTGACGCTGTGGGGGCTGTCCAGGAAAGCAGCCAGACCCCAGCTTCTCCCACAGTCCTGTGGCATGGTCAGAGACAGACAGAATGCCGGTGGGCTGGCCGGGCTGGGGTGACCCTCAGGGTGGGGCTGGCAAGAAGCCGTGCCCCTGTTCACCCGGTCCTGGTGCTCCACAGGTCCCAGCTGGCATTGCTGCCAATGCCTTTAAGTTGTTTTTCCTGAGGCAGGTGCATCACCTCATTCCATTGGACCAGTTGGGAAACTGAGGCACGGGGGTCGGGGCCGGCATTGGGTTGAGGTCAGAATCGTGATCAGAACTTCTGGCCCAGTGGCTGGTAGTTTGAGTTGGTGATGCGGATCACCTGCTTCTCCCAGGGAAACTAGGCTTGGTGGTGAGGGACTGGTCTTACTGGGAGGGGGTTGGAGGGATGGGGTGTCAGGGAGGAGGCCGGAGGGGGTGTAAGGGAGGAGAAGGGTAAGGGGAAGGAAGAGTTGGGGAGCATAGAGGGCCATGGAGGAGGGGAGAGGGGTACGGGGAGAAGGGTGGGAGAGCACCAACCCTGATTTGCAACACCACCACAAAGCTTAACTGGCCATGAAGTCCCTAGAGGTCATATCATCCAGCCCCCTGTCTCCGGGAAGCATTGTCTCCAAGCCATCGTGGACCAAGGTTTGGGGAGTGCTTAAGATCCCCTGGAAGAAGATTTTCCTTGCCTCTTTCTGGCCATGGGGACACGGGGAGGGATCTTTCCCCAAGGCTCTGCTAAGAGAAGCCTGGCCAGGAGGCAGGACCATAGAAAAGTTGACCCCTCAACTCTCAAGGGATCAGTTGGGTGCAGGAGGCCCTGTTCACCGGGCATTCAGGGGGTCAAGGCTGAGGGTCTCAGCTGTGGCCGGTCTGGACCGTGGCTGGTGGCTGGCAAGGCAGGCAAGGATCCGGCTCCCGCCTGTGGACGGCAAGAATATCCCATCAGGGCCTGGGCGGGAAGTCGGCAGGAGGGTGGGATGGGGGACCTCGTCTGGAACAGCATGGACCCCCGCCCCTCGCCCTCGCGCCCAGCCGGCTCTGAGCACTGACCGTGTGTCAGGTGCCGGCTACCCCAGAGAGGAGACGTGGTCACTCCTCAGCGAGTCCACCGTGGACACCCGCTGCTCGGGCACGAAGGGGCCACTGCACCCAGGTGAGATCGCCGGCCCGGCCTCCGTGGCCTCTTCTCTGACCTCGCTGATGCCTCCTTCTCGGCCTCTTCGCTGTCCTCACCCCTGCCTCCTCCTCGGCCTCCTTTCTGACCTCATTACCAACTCATCTCTGACGTCACCACTGCCTCCTCCTCGGCCTCCTCTCTGACCTCAACACCACGTCAGCCTCCTCTCTGACTTCGCAGTTTCCTCTTCGGCCTCTACTCAGACTTCACCTTGGCCTTCTTGGCCTCTTCTCTGACCTCATGGAAACCTTGTAGTCCTCCTCTCTGACCTCAACACCACCACATCAACCTCCTCTCTGTCCTCACAGCCTCCTCCTCGGCCTCTTCTCAGATTTCACCTAGGCCTTCTTGGCCTCCTCTCTGACCTCATGGCAGCCTCATCAACCTCCATACTATCCAGCGCTTAGAACAGTGCTTGGCATATAGTAAGTGCTTAACAAATACCACCTTTATTACTACATCAGCCTCCTTTTTGACTTCACAGACTTCTCCTTGACTGCTTCTCAGACTTCACCTCAGCCTCTTTGGCCTCCTCTCGGGCTTCACCGCTGCCTCCTCTTGGGCCTCCTTTCTGACCTCAAGACCACCGCATCGGCTTCTGCTCTGACCTCACGGTCTCCTCCTCAGCCTCTTCTCTGACTTCCCCTCGGCCTCCTTGGCCTCCTCATCTCTGACCTCTCTGAAGGCCTCTCCTGAGTGGGTCGGGGGGTTGTGCAGGCTGGGAATGGGGAGCAGGGGGAGTGTGGGGTGGATGGTTTCTTCCTGCTGGGTCCCACTGTCGCCTAGCATGGCAGTCTCCTGGAACCCTCTGCCCTGCATTTTCTCTGTTGCCGATCCAGCTGGTGCCTGCCTGGATGGGAAGGGTTGGGGTCACCTCAGAGGCTGGTGCCCCCTTTCCCTCCTGTGCCCGCCCTCCCCCGATGACCATGGTCTCCTCCCTCCCTCCTTCTCCCCGAGCAGATACAGGGGGCGAGGAGGACCCCGAAGATCAGGGTCTCAGTGGGGATGAAGTGGAATTACCTCCGGACGGGGCCGGGCCCCCTCAGCCAGGTCTCCCCGCTGCCCCCCGGAAGCCCCCTGGGCCCGGCCCCCACCACCCCGGCCCAAGGAGGAAAAGGAGCCCGCCGAAGAAACTGCTGTCAGACAAACCGCAGGACTTCCAGGTGTGTGTGTGTGTGTGCACATTGTACTTTCCAAGCACTTAGTACAGTGCTCTGCACACAGTAAGCACTCAATAAATACTATTGAATGAATGAATGAATGAATGAACCAGGAACGTTGATATCTCTTGGCATATGTGTGTTCATGTGAGTCCATATGTCTGTGTATAAATACACATGCATGCATGTACCTGTGCCTCTGGCTATGCATGCACATGTGTGCACACTAACCTTGCTGTGTACATGCATATATGCATATTACTATGCATAGGCATAGACATTTGTGCCTCTCTATATGCATGTAAAATATATGCACATGTAGGTACATGGGCTTCTGTGTATATGGATGTGCAGACATGTACATGTTGTTACATATCTGAGGGTGAACCTAATGCACATAACAAATAGCACAGTTTTTGTTATCGTTATTATTATAAGCCTGTTGTTGAGTAGGGACCGTCTCTTTATGTTGATGATTTGTACTTCCCAAGCGCTTAGTACAGTGCTCTGCACACAGTAAGCGCTCAATAAATATGATTGAATGAATAAATATGTGTACATGTCAAGGTGTATATATGTAAACACAGGTGCATGTAGTTTCCTGTGTGTCTCTGTGTATGCTTGTACATGTCTACCTGCATGTAAACATGCATATTTGGCTCATATGTGTACACGAGTCTCACATATGTAAGTGCATGTGCTTCTGTGTATATGTTCCTGTATGTTTTTGTCTGTGAATGTGTTTATGGATATTTGGGTACATGTGTAGGCATGTACATGGATGACCTCCTATCTCTACGGGCGTGTGTGGGTGTGCTCAGGCAGGTGGCGATGGGACTGTTCAGCAACACAAGCTGGTTTTTAGGGGAGAGAGTGAGTGAGCTGCAGAGGGGCAGGGGGGCTCAAAGGGTCTGGTGGCCAGTGGTCAGCTTTGCCCAGCTCCTCCTGCTTCCAGACCTGCCATACCCGACCTGTGTTCAGCTCTTTATAGATAAATGATCAGGCAGAGGAGTGGGGGTAGGGGCAGGGGTGGGGGTAGGGGCAAGGGTGGGGACATCCAGCTCTTCAAAGCAGTTAGAAAAGGTGAGATTCATGCCAACTGGGCCAGCCCCAAACCCTGGCCAGCCCACCACAACTCTGTCCCCCTCAGAGTGTAAGGGGCTGGAGGAGTCAATCCAGTTGCTCTCCTGGACACCCAACCCGGTCAAGGATGGACTACCCAACACTACTGACTCTCCCCCAGTGACCCAGCCTGGGCCATTCGAACACCCCTGACTCTCCCCTCTCCATCACTGACCGCTCCACCGGTGATCCATCCAACCCCCTTGACTCTCCCTTCTCCATCCCTGACCATCCCTCCTCTGATCCAGCATGGACCATCCAACACCCCTGATTCTCCCTCTCTCTAATAATAATGATGGCATTTGTTAAGTGCTTACTATGTGCCAAGCACTGTTTTAAGCGCTGGGGGGATGCAAGGCAATCAGGTTGTCCCACATGGGGCTCAGAGTCTTAATCTCCATTTTCCAGATAAGGGAACTGAGACACAGAGAAGTGAAGTGACTTGCCCAAAGTCACACAGGTGACACGTGGCAGAGCCAGGATTAGAACCCATGACCTCTGACTCCCAAGCCCGGGCTCTTTCCTCTGAACCATGCTGCTTCTCCAATCTCTATCTCTGATACGACCCCAGTGACCCAGCATAGACCATCCCACACCCTCGACTCTCCCCTCTCCACCGCTGACTCTTCCTCCAGTGACCCAGCATTAGACCATCCGGCACCCCTGACTCTCCCCTCTCCATCCCTGACTCCACTCCCGTTAGCCAGCACGGACTGTTGATCCTCAGATCTGTCCAATCCCCTCTGATAACGACCTGTGATTGTGGGTTGGATTTTGTAACAGGAATCTCTGTTGCTGGCAAGCATCAATCAATCAATCACTTTACCCATGGCATTTTCTGAGTCCCTGGCGAGTGTTAGGCATAAGATCGAGCTATCAGGAGAGGGCCCTGGGAGTAGGACACACTGTCCCTGGCCCACGGAGCTAATAGTGCAACGGGAAGGCACAGGGGGTCGGTCCAAATGGATTTCCCTGTCAAGAGAACCGGGGGGAGCCCAGGTGTGAATCAGGGAGCAGGGCAGGCGCACATCAGCGAAAGGGCAGATCAATCCACAAGTCAAACTGTGTCCATTCTTACAGGACCGACTGCCCTCAAGAGCTGTGCCAGGGGGCGGGGGTCTCCCGGCTGACTCTGCGAGGCCATTCCTGAGGCTCCAGAGGGGCAAGAGGCTGCAGCCCCTTGGTCAGTCGGGCCCCCCAAGGAGTCAGCAATCGGTGCAACCGAAACAGGGGCTGAGCCCGGTGTGGGATTTGGGGGATACACATCCATCTGTCTCTCTCACATCTGGCCACCCCCCCGGTTCCCCACTCCCCTCATCACCCCCTCCCCGCAGATCCGAGTGCGCGTGATAGAGGGACGCCAGCTGCCTGGAGCCAGCATCCGGCCCGTGGTCAAAGTCACGGCCGCCGGGAAGACCAAGAGAACCAGAATCTGCAAAGGAAACAGCCCCTTCTTTGATGAGGTGAGGGCAGAGGCGCAGAAAGCTGTGCACCATCCCCGCCATATCAATCACATCATCATTAATAATAATAATAATGATGGTATTTGTTAAGCACTTACTATATGCCTTGGGATCAAGGGCTGATACCTCCACTTACAAGTTATTTACTCCTTCTTAGTCAGTGGTATTTATTGAGTGCTTACCTTGTGCAGAGCATTGTACTAAGCACCTGGGAGAGTACCATACTACAGAGTTGGTAGACATGTTCCCTGCCCAGAATGAGCTTACAGACTGGAAATGACAGAGTATCAGGATAAGGACTGGGTAATAATAATAATTGTGGTATTCATTAAGTGCTTACTGTGTGCCAAGCACTGTTCTAAGCACTGGGATAGGTATAAGGTCATCAGGTTGGGCACAGTCCATGTCCCACATGGGGCTCACAATCTTGATCCCCATTTTACATATGAGGTAACTGAGGCCCAGAGAAGTGCAGTGACTTGCCCAAGGTTACACAGCAGACAAGTGGCAGAGTCGGGATTGGGCCATGCTGCTTCTCTATGAGCACCCAAGTTGGAAGCTGAGAACAGAATTCAGGGTGGGCTGTAGAAAGACCCACCCACAAGTCTGGGGGTCACAAACCCCATTTCCCATCCTGACTCAGTCCCTAGCCTGCTGTGTGATCTTGGGTAAGTCACTTCACCTCTCTGGGTGCTAACTTCCCAATCCGTAAAAGGAAGAAAACTATCCCTGCCTCTCCCCACCTCACAGGGATGGGGGATAAAATGAGATTGGTGATGAGAGAGGGTATAAGGAAATAATAATAATTATGGTACTTGTTAAGCACTTACTATGTGCCAAGCGCTGTTCTAAGCGCTGGGGTAGGTACATGTTAGTCACGTTGGTCATAGTCCCTGTCCCACATAGGGCTCACACTCTTTAATTTCCATTTTACAGATGAGGTAACTGAGGCCCAGAGAAGTGAAGTGAGTTGGCCAAGGTCATACAGCAGACATGCAGAGGAGTCAGGATTAGAACCTATGATCTTCTGACCCCCAGGCCCATTCTCTATCCACTAAACCATGCTGCTACTCTGAAAAGCAATAGTAATGATTATGGCATTTATTAAGACCTTCCCATGTGCTGATTGCTGCATTAGATCAGACATAGACCCTCACACAGGACTCACAGTCTGTCTCATCCCCATTTTACAGTTGGGGAAACTGAGGCCCAGGGAGGTTAAGTGACTTGTCCAAGGTCACAGAGCAGAGCCGGGACTAGAACCTGGGTTTCTGGATTTATGGTCCCAAGCTCATTTTGCTAGCCTCATCCATCCCTCTGGTGAGCAGAACAGAATATCAGGTAAATCAGCCTCCTTCTGCTCAGCACACACTGAGAGCTGGGGGAGGAAAATTCAAGAATAATAAAATTAATGATAACAGCTGCAATTTGTCATGCTTTTATTTCTCCAAAGTGCTTTCACGTCAGTTATACTGCACTTAAAACAGTGCTCGGCGCATAGTAAGTCCTTAACAAATATAGTAATAATAATAACAGCAACGACAATGCCATTGTACAATTGAGAAAGCTGAAACGCAGAGGAGTCAGGTTACTTGCCTGAAGTCACACAGCAGGCCCGTGGCTGAGCTGGGATGAGAATCCTGGGCTCCCAATGCCTAGACGGGGCTTCTGCCACCACACCAGGCTGACACCATCAATCGATCAATCAATCGATTGTATTCATTGAGCACTTACTGTGTACAGAGCACTGCACTATGTGCTTGGGAGAGTGCAATGCAACAGAGCTGGTAGACACCTTCCTTGACCTCAAGGAGTATTTAATTCACCCCTTCCCCACATTTCCTTCCATCTCCCTTCCCAACTTTCCACTTGGCTCTCTTCCCTGCTCCCCTCCCAGATCCCCCCTTTGCTCTCTTCCCTTCTCTGCTCCCCTATCCACTTTCCTCCAAGCTCTGCCTGCTATTCTCTCTTCCCTGCTCACCTGTCTTCTCTCCTCCCAGCTCTTCCCTCCTCTCTGCTCACTTCCCTGCTCCTCTGGCTTCCCCCCATCCCAGCTCCCTTCCCAACTCGGCTCCCTTCCCTGCTGCTGGCCTGATTTTCTCTTCTCTCCATTAGACTCTTTTCTTCAACATTTTTGAATCTCCGGTGGAATTGTTTGAGGACCCCATATTCATCACCGTAAGGATGAACTGACCCCCTGGGGGGATAGGTGGGGGTGAGGAGTGAGGTATGGAGGGAGGGGTCTTTCACCCCCACCCTGGGCATAAGATGGAACGCAGTTATGCCGGCTCCCTGCGCTGACCACCCCTGTAAACTGTGCGATCGCACAGCCCACCTCTGTCTTCTGGGCCTGGGCTGAGTTTGGGGGGCAGGGGAACTGGAACCCCACATATCCCCCTTCCCTCGGGGCACACCGGGCATTCTGGGAGGGTTGGTGTACATGTGAGGGAATGGGGGAGAGGGGCCAGGCCAGGGTGGGATTGGGAGTATGTGAGGTAGCAAGGAGAAACAGGGGAAAGTGAGGGGCAGCAGGGGTCAGCAGAAGACAGCGGGGGACAGCAAGGGCACAGCAGAGGACAGAAGGGGACTGGAGGGGTCAGCAGGGGCAGTGGGAAAGGTAGCAGCAGGGAGGGAGTTGGGCCGAGGGCCTGGTCCTCCCCTCCTTCCCCTCCAAGGTGTCAGTCTGGCCCCGGGTCTCTGTCTGCCCCTCGCGGTCCAGGTGGTGGATTCCTGCTCGCTCCGGAAGGATGCCCTCATCGGGGAATTCCGGGTAACTCTGCGCGGCGCCCCCACCCCCAGCTCTAATTCCCGGCTGCATGGGCCCCCCAGCTGCCGCTCACCTTCTCCCCTCTCCCTCTCCTAGATGGACATCGGGGCCGTGTACAGAGAGCCACGTGAGTGTGTGAATGGTCACCGTGCCAGGCCTGGATGATAATAATAATAATGATTATGCTATCTGTTAAGCGCTTACTATGCGTAAGCACTGGGGTAGATACAAGGTAATCAGGTTGTCCCATGTGGGCTCACAGTCTTCATCCCCATTTTACAGATGAGGGAACTGAGGCACAGGGAAGTGAAGTGACTTGCCCAAGGTCACACAGCAGACAAGTGGTGGGGTGGGGATTAGCACCCACGTCCTCTGTCTCCCAAGTCCGGGCTCTTTCCACTAAGCCACACTGCAGGGGCTGGACTCCTGGGGGAGGGGCTGGATCCAGGGGGGCAGGACTAGATCCGAGGGGGTGGGGGTGGGTTCTGGGGGAGCAGGGAAAGGGCTAGACTCCAGGAGTACGGGAGCTGGTATCCAAGGAGGTGGGGTTGGACTCTGGGGTTGGGGTGGGGGGGGATAGGGCTGGACTCCCAGGAGCAGAAGCAATCCTGGGGGTTCACTCGGATCTTCCCCTGCGTGCCCCCCGGGCCTTCCCTAGGACATGCCCATCTCCGGAAGTGGCTGCTGCTCTCCGACCCAGATGACCTGTCCAGCGGGGCCCGGGGCTATCTGAAAGTCAGCCTGCTTGTGCTGGGTCCTGGGGACGAGGCCCCTGTGAGTGCATCCCTCAACCTCCGCCCTGCTCACTCCCCAGCTCAGCCCCGGCCCGGCCAGTTCCGCACCAGCGGCCAGGAGGTGGTCCGCTCTGACCGGAGGGATCACTGGGGGCAGACGGAGGGGGAGACACGGTCCTTGTCCTCGAGTCTTATGGGGGAGACAGGACACACACAAACCCCCCACACACACCCCCGAATGCTGGTGGAGAAGCAGATGAGGAGGAGACCCACCCCTGCCTTCCAAAGGCTACTACTCTGACGCGGTAGATAGAACATAAGCCCGAGCAGATTCTAAAGTGAGTAATCATCATAATAATAATAACGGTATTTGTTAAGTGCTTACTATGTGCCAAGCACTGTTCTAAGCACTGGGGTAGATGCAAGGTAATCAGGTTGTCCCACGTGGGGTTCACAGTCTTCATCCCCATTTTGTAGATGAGATAACTGAGGTGCAGAGAAGTTAAGCGTCTTGCCCAAGGTCACCCAGAAGACAAGTGGCAGGGCCGGGACTGGAACCCACATCCTCTGACTCCCAAGCCCGGGCTCTTTCCACTAAGCCTCGCTGCTTCTCTTGAGTAACCAGTCAATCAATTAGTTGGGCTTATTGAGCACTTTCTGTGTGTAGAGCACTGTACTAAACTGTTTGGAGATTACAGTAGAGTCGGTAGACACCATTCCAGCCCACGTGGAGCTTTCGATCTACTGGGGATGACGGATATTTAAATAAATAACAGATAAGGAAAGGAACAGAGTTTAAGGAGGTGGGCATACTTGCTGAGGCCCAGCCTCAACTAAATACCCAGAAACATAATCGATAATGATATGTATCAGTGGTAGGGTTACTGGAGTGATGTCATTGAGTCAAATATATTTATTGAGCATTTACTGTGTGCAGAGCACTGTACTAAGCACTTGGGAGAGTAGAATACAACAGAATTAGCTGTCTCGTTCCCTGGCCATAATGAGTTTACAGTCTGCCCAACTGGGGGCTCACGATCTGAGTAGGGGATATTGAATCTCCATTTTACAGATGAGAAGACTGAGCCCCAGAGAAGTGAAGAGACTTACCCAAGGTCACATGGCGGGGTGGGGATTAGAACCCGAGCTCTTCCTGCTAGGCCATGGGGCTCCTCGGTCGGCGGGAGCAGTGCAGCAGTCTGCCCCAAGTTGGGCAATTCACCCCTCGATCAGTACTAACCTTGAGCAGCTCCAAGTGGTCAGGGGTCTGTAGCATCCGTCCCCCACCCCTCCCAGTTCCTTGGCGGGAGAGGCTGCAGACAGAGGGTGAGACCGGCTCACCAGAGAGGACGCTGGAGTCCTGCTTTGGGCCCCTGGGGCAGAGCAGTGGTGGCCCAGGCCCCCTAACCCTCAACTCCAAGGACCGTGTCATGACTGGGTCTTCACTGAGAGTTTTTTGGGCCGCATAGTTGGAGAGGAAAGATTCGTGGGAGGACAAGGAAGACATCGAGGGGAACCTTCTGCGCCCGACGGGGATGAGCCTAAGAGGCGCCCACTTCTGTCTGAAGATCTACAGGGCCGAGGACCTGCCCCAGAGTATGTCCTGCACACGTTTGCTGCTGGGGCCTGGGGCTGGGCCCAGGGGTGGGTTTGGGAGCTGTGGGGGAAAGAACTGGAGGCCTGCTTTGTTTGGGACGAGGAAACTTAGCAGGTCCTACCCCCTGCACGGAGAGAGGAAACCCTCAGGGTCTGAGTCACTGTGGCCTAGGACCTACTAAAGTTCATTTTATCCACCCCCCTGCCTACAAAAGAGGGCTGCGCTAGCCTTCTCTGTGGCCCCCATTGGAAGACCGAGGGTGGGGCCAAGGGATTAGAAGGGATCTGGGGCGGGAGTCTGGGGAGCCGGGTTTGAATCTTGATCCTTCTGCGTGGCGCTGTGCCAGGGTAGATCAGGATGAGAGGAAGGGCTGGCCATAGTGGAGGGTGACCCGGGCCTGCTGGGACATCTGGGGGCTCTCCGGGCCATGCCCAGGGTGGCCTGCTCCTTTTCATCCAGTGATGTTCTCCCTTCCCGCATGATACTCACTGCATGCATGACAGCGGGGCCCAAGGGAGCCAACACATATGGTGGCTGGTGTCTGGACGGGGTGATGCTTCCTGGAGGGGACTGGGTGCCAGGTGTGGCTCTCTGTCCTACCTGCAGTGGATGATGCAGTGATGGACAACGTGAAGCAGGTCTTTGGCTTCGACAGCAACAAGAAGAACCTGGTCGATCCCTTCGTGGAAGTCAGTTTTGCCGGCAAAATGGTGAGGCACCAGCGGTGGGTGGGCTTGACCCGGGCTGCGGGAAGCAGGAAGCAGATTAGGGATGGGAGGGTGGGGAGGGTGGGGTCAGAAGACCCCTCTGGGGAATCACTGCACTTCGGCTCAGTGGTTTATGTGGGGGAGCAGTATGGCCTAGTGGATAGAGGTCATGGGTTCAAATCCTGACTCTGCAAATTGTCAGCTGTGTGACTTTGGGCAAGTCACTTCACTTCTCTGTGCCTCAGTTACCTCATCTGTAAAATGGGGATTAAGACTGTGAGCTTCCTGTGGGACAACCTGATCACCTTGTATCCTCCCCAGTGCTTAGAACAGTGCTTTGCACATAGTAAGTGCTAACAGCCCCAGTCGCTGCCAGAGTTGCAGTCTTCCCCACTTTCTACATTGTGTGGAGGCAGCATGCTGCTGCTGCTTCTGTCTTTGAAAACCTCCCCGAGCCGCTTGGAGATGGACGTAATAGGAATGGAAGGATCATTATTATCATCTAATAAGTCCTGCCTTGGATTTTCATGAGGTCTTTTCACAAACTCCCAACCATTAGCTTTCAAGCACTTAATAAATGCCATTATTATTATTATTATTATTATTATAGAGCACGGGCCTAGGAGTCAGAAGGTCATGGGTTCTAGTCCCAGCTCCACCACTTGTCTGCCGTGTGATGTGGACAAGTCACTTCACTTCTCTGTGCCTCAGTTACCTCGTCTGTAAAATGAGAATTGAGCCTGTGAGCCCCATATGGGACAGGGACCGTGTCCACCCCAATTTGTTTTTTATCCATCCCAGCCCTTATTACGGTGCCTGGCCCTTAGTAAGCACTTAACAAATACCACAATTCTTCTTTTATTATTATGAGGCAAGAAGAACTGAGGCCAGCTCATGGCTTTTAGTATCTGGTCCCCACTTTTAGAGTATTTGATAAGTGCTTGCTGTGTGCTAACTGTTCTAAGTGCTGGGGTAGACCGAATTCCTGAAATCGGATATTGTTACTGTAGGACTCTGTGGTGGTGGGTTTTAGTACGTTTTCAGTTTAATGAGAAAGAGAGAGAGAGAAAGCCAGGCCTGTAATTGGTGCTGTAAGCTGTGGGTGCCGCTATTGTATAAGGCGAGGGCTAAGTGTGACCAACGGTAGTGTTGCCGGGACAAGTGGAACGACTGAACTGTCCAGGCTGGAAAGCAGAGTTTCACCTGGAAGGGGTGAGGGGAGGCATCCAGGCCACCCACCATCCCCGCAGGCCCTCCCAGAAGAAGAGCGGTGACAGGGCAGTGAGCAGGCAGTCCGGAAGCCTGAGTCCTGGTCTTCCTCCCTGGTTGTCCCCGGGCCAAATCATCACCCTATCTGAACTTCTGTTGCCTTTGTGAGGAATGGGAAGAATGAGAATGATTCTTGTCTCTCGCTGCCGAAATCCAGCGGGTAGTGCCCAGGAAAACAGAACCCTGGTCTTGGAGCCTAGCGGGGGGGAGGGGGGGCATCTGGTCAGGCCCTGGGTGATGGATCTCGGTGGGGCTGATTCAGCTGTGTCCTAGCGCTGCCGCCCGCCCTAGACCCGTCCCTGCCCCATTCCACTGAGACCCTTAGCTCAGAGACCCTATATCGGTTTGCAACAGTGTCCTTGCCAATGCCCAGTTACCCCCTGGCATCCTCAGGGGGCTAATCACTGGTCTTTTTTTTAAATGGTATCTGTTAAGCACTTATTATGTGCCAGGCACTGTTCTAAACACTGGGTTAGTTACAGGCTAATCAGGTTGGACACTGTCCCCATCCCACATGGGGCTCCCAGTCTCAATCCCCATTTTACAGATGAGGTAAATGAGGCCCAGAGAAGTGAAATGACTTGGCCAAGGTCAACGAGCAGACAAGTGGCAGAGATGGGATTAGAACCCACGTTCTTTTAACTCCCAGGCCAGTGCTGTAATCACTAGGCCACGCTGTTAGGGGACCAGACCAGAAGACAGACACACTGGCCTCTGCCCTCAGAGTACTCCTAGTCCACTGCTGTGCCCTGACTGACATACAGACAGTCCTGTCCATTCAGACAGACAGACAGACAGACAGCCCTGGAGGAGGGTGTGGGGAGTGTGGGAGGTGGAGGGGCAGCAGGGATGGAGCCGGAGTGAGAGGTACCAGGTGGGATGAATTTGGGAAGCCTTCCTAGAGGAAGTGGCCTGGCTGCACTGGGCAGGAGGGGAGGGGAAGAATGTAGGGGGTGTTTACCAGGAGCAGGGATGCTGACCCAGGACCGCCTCACCTTGCTCTGCCTGTGACCAGCGCTGGGCGGTCTGTTAGACTGGCCAGTGGGGCCAGCGGCTAGATGGATGGGATTCCCAGGTGGACCAGGTGGGAGTGGGAAGGGGCCCTCGAGCTCCGCCCCCAAGGGGCTATTCCCAAACCCCCTATGTTCTGACGAGCTTTTTCCAGCGGGGTCTAGGAGCCCAGACCATCCCAGTGTTGGCCAGCCACAGGTGATGCTCCCAGGTTCTTGGGGAGGCCAGCCCATGGCCAGTGACTGAGTCACCCCAGGCCAGCTGCTAACTCTCTCTGGGCCCGGGTGGGACATCCACCCTACCTTCGGTGTCAGGGGAAGGGCCTCCTTGACATTCTATCCCCTTGCTTCCCAGCACAATTGCTCTTGGGCCATTGCCAGCTCCTTCCTGGGAAGGCCAGAGAGTCTAAAGGGGGTGTTTGGGCAGCCAGTGAGGTGAGGTTATAGGGGGTGGGGGAGGAGGGGGTGGCTACCCAGAGAGAGTGGGGCAGACAGGCCTGATTACGGGGGTCTTTCCAGAGCTGCACGGAATCCCTGGCTGGGGCCTGGAGTGGAATCAGCAGCTCTAGTAGCTCTGCTATGCCCTCTTTATCCCCACTGTAGGGACCTGGGGGGCACCATCCCCCCATAATGGGCAGCTGGGAACCCTTGGGCCCCACTCAATGGCCAGGAGTCTCCCTGATTTGTGGGCAGTGGCAGCTGCCCCTCGGGGTTTGAACTGGAATTGTCAAGTGATTCTCGACACTACCAGGCAGGGCTGGGGGCTCTGAGGTGGGAGAAGGCAAGGTGGAAGAGGGAGGGGGAGAAAGGAAATCCATTTTTCAGTTAGTCAATGCCCCTGCCCTGCATCTGGGAGAAGACCAGGCCTGGGAAAAGACCAGTGTCTTGATCTTTCTGTGGGGTTTTTCCCACTCTGCTCTCTGCCCCCAGCTCTGCAGCAAGATCCTGGAGAAAACAGCCAATCCCCAGTGGAATCAGAGCATCACGCTGCCTGCCATGGTGAGGGGCAGGATTTGAACTCTGAACTGCCCACTCCAGCTCTTTTCCCTTTGCCCTCTCCTTCCTGCCCTCCCCTGCCCCACTTTCTGAGCTGAATGATCTCCATTCATCTTCCCCTGCACAGTTCCCCTCCATGTGTGACAAAATGAGGATCCGAGTCATTGACTGGTGAGTGAGCAACTACGTTGACCTCTAGGGTTGGGATGGAAGGTCCCTGGGAAGGATGCATTCCTTGAGAGGTCATTCCTTCCAATCCCCTGCCTTTGGGGTTACTCCTGGGGAGAGGAGGACTCCTGGCCTCCTTCTGCTCTCTTCCCTGCTGCCCCTGGGAGGAGGGTTTGACGTGTCGAGTGCCAAGGGAGAGCAGCCAGTTTTTAAAGTGTACTAACCACCCACCCCCAGCAAAGGAAACCGTCTTTAGCAAGGTGAAACAAAAAGGGAAAAGAGCAAAGAGAAAGGGGAGCCACAGGCCCAGGGCTACTGGAGGTCAGCCCGGCCACGGGATGGTCCAGGGGGAAGTGGTTTTCTCCCTACAGGTGTTTTCTGTCCATTGAAAATCTCCTCATTTCAGCAATTGCAGCCAGTGCCCGCTATGAACGGGCAGGATCTGGATGAAATCTGCCCCGCCAGGGCGTCTGGGGCTGGCCTCCTGGCTCGGGTGGAGGAGGAATTTCTCCGGGAGGCTATTTTCAGACTCTTTGCCTTTTACTCAAGAAAAGGAGGAAAATCTATTACCCTTTGGGAGGACGAGCCAAGTGGCTTCTGCACATTCCTACAGTGGAGTCATTTTTCCAGCAAAGCTGGACCAGCCACAGAGGAAGGGAGTGGGGAGGAGGGGGAGGAGGAGGCACGGAGAGGGAGGGAGAAAGGGGGGGGGTCCATTCCCAAGGTCCCTCAGGCCTTTTCCTCTTGGATTGCTTTGTTTTTTAAAGTTTCAGTGCATACCCACTTCTCGACTATCCAGAGGTTGAAGGGTCAGGGGGCTTGGGGGGAGGCGGAGAGTCAGCAGATCGTATCCAGGTCCTTGGCTTCTCCTCTGCTCCCTCCCTTTCCAAGCGTTAGGGCTGAAACTCCAGCGGGCTAACGCTGTCTCTCATGAGAAGTTGCAGGGAAAGCCTTGGCTGAAGCACGATGATGAGTTATCTGCGGGCTTCGTCAATCTATTTCATTCCCGTCTCGACTGCATGGATAATTGAGATTGGTGTCGTACACGGGGTTGGATTTGGAAGCCGAGGGTCTGCGGGTGGGGGCGGGATGGGTTTCCCCTTTTCTGAGAGCAGAAGGTTCCCCATTACCCCTCCCAACAGCTCAAACCCTCTCTGTAGTTAACCGAGGGGGCATCTCTGTGTGCTTGAAGATGCGAATCCCAGTTAGCTAGAAAAAGAAACAGGGTTCTCCTGGGAGAGGTTTCCAAGACTCTTCTACCCTTCCAACCTTCCAACGGGGAAATGTTGGAAGAGCTTACAGACTGCCGGACCGCAAGCTGGGAAAACTCCTGCCAAGGCTGGTCCAGCAGTGGTGAGAACATTGCCTCCGCAGAGTCAAAAATAAAAGTTTAACCTCTAGGAACATCCTCAAAAACACTCCAGAGGCTGTAGGGGGAGTAGCAGCAATAATAATAATAATAAATAATGATAGCATTTATTAAGCACTTACTATGTGCAAAGCACTGTTCTAAGCACTGGGGAGGTTACAAGGTGATCGGAACTGAGGCCCAGAGAAGTTAAGTGACTTGCCCAAAGTCACACAGCCGACAAGTGGCAGAGCCGGGATTAGAACCGATGACCTCTGACTCCCAAGTCCGGGCTCTTTACACTGAGCCATGCTGCTTCTCAATAATAATGATGGCATTTATTAAGCACTTACTATGTGCAAAGCACTGTTCTAAGCACTGGGGAGGATACAAGGTGATGAGGTTGTCCCACGTGGGGCTCCCAGTCCCTGTTTTACAGATGAGGTAACTGAGGCCCAGAGAAGTGAAGTGACTTGCCCAAGGTCACACAGCTGACAATTGGCAGAGCCGGAATTTGAACCCATGACCTCTGACTCTCAAGCCCGGGCTCTTTCCATTAAGCCACGCTGCTTCTCTAAATGGAGGGGCGTATGCTTCCTGCTGGTGACACTTTAGGACTGCAGAGGCCTCTCGTCACCATGGTTAGAAGGAAGGCCTGGACCGGCTGGGTCGAGGATGGTTTTGGGGAGCGTGTGGCGGACCGGACGAGCCCGGGTGCACTGTGGCCCGCCCCTGGGGTGACTGGAGCTGGGACATAGCAGGGCAGTGGGGCAGGGCAGTGTCTACAGCCCCTCCAGCAGTGGCCCGAGTGGGCTCAAGCCGTGGCCTCTGGCCTTGCCGTAGGGACCGCCTCTCCCACAACGATGTCATTGGCACCTCCTTCCTGTGCATGTCCAAGGTCTCCACCCCCGGAGGAGAGATCACAGGTGAGCCCGCTGCGCCCTTCCTCCCCCTTCCCGCTGGGCTCGCTGGCCCCGGCCTGCAGGTTGGGGGCTGTGGGCTACGGTCTGAGGGCTGTGGGCTGAGGGTTGTGGGCTGCGAGCGATGGTCTGGGGGCTTGGCTGTGGGCTGTGGGCTGTGGGCTCTAGGTTGTGGGCTGTGGTCTTTGGGCTGTGGGCTGCAGACCACGGCTTGTGGTCTGCAGTTGTGGACTGTGGGCTCTGGTCTTTGCGTTGTGGTCTGTGAGCTGTGGTCTACAGGCTAGGTTGTGGTCTGCGGGCTGTGGGCTGCAGGCTGTGGTCTGCGGAAAGTTCAGGGCTGCAGGTTCTGGGCTGTAGGCTGTGGGCTTTGGGTTCTGTGCTTCAGGCTGTGGGCTGTGGGGCCTGGACAGTGGGCAGTGGGCTCCTGGCTCTGGGACAGAGTGGGCCTGGGCTTCAAGGTGGGAACCGTCAGGTGTGGATTAGGTTTCTGCATGACATCATGTGAGAAACAGCCAACCCCTGGAGCTGCGATTCTTTTACTCTAGACTATAAGCTCACTGTGGGCAGGTAATGTGTCTGTTTATTGTTATATCGTACTCTCCCAAGCACTTAGTACAGTGCTCTGCACAAAGTAAGCGCTCGATAAATACGACATCGAATGAATGAATTTTACAATACTGGTGGAGACCTGAGGCAGGGCCCAAGCAGTCTTGGGGGCCGAGTGGGTATGGCTGGACTCGTGCCCATGTGCCTGGGCTAGACCCATGCTCTCTTACCCAGCGGCGGACAGCTGCTTCCAGTCACGGACCCTCTGCTTTCCAGTCGTGGCACGGGGCTGGGGCCTGGGGAGAAATGGATTTTATGGACCCAGGCTGTCCTTCCCCGCCCCTGCCCAGCTCTCCCGTCCCGTGTTGTCAGTCCCTTGCCACAGCTCTGGGGAACTTTGGCTAGAAGTGGGCATCCCTCCTGCCAACGGTGCTGCAGTTTAACCTGGCTGCCTCACTCCAGGCAGGAACTTCCACCTGGGGGCCCAGGAGCACGCTGGTAGTTGACATAAAGATTCATTTGCTTGTGTCTGCTGTACATTTCATTTGCGTATGAGTTGCTTGTCTGTCTCACATATGATCAGCATGAGTCCCGCTTCCTTTCCTGCAGTTTCCGGTTGGTCAGCATGGCTTGATTTTCCTCTGCTGCTTACTCCCAACCCTACTGCCACAGAATCCTTCCTCCCCTCTCCAGGCTCCCCCTCCCTCTGGGGAATCAGAGAGCTCACAGGGCCAGAACTGAAAGACCTCTACAAGGTCCTATCTTCTCTCTTGAAGGCAGCCAGGAGCTTCCACCATCTCGGTGGCTATCCCCAAGGGCTCCGGACTACTTGCCTGGTGGCCATCTGTGGGGCTGTGTAGGGTCTGAGGATGGACTACAGTGACTTGTCTCTTCCCTTGAAGACTCAAGTTGGAACATAGTTGAAGTCTCAGCTCAGCGTTCTTATATGACCTTTGCTTAGACTGTAGACTATAAGCTTCTTGAGGGTAGAAATCGCATCTGCCAACTCCTTGTGTTATGCCCAAGTGCTGTGCACACAATCAGTGCTCAATAAATACCACTGACTGATGGATGATATTTGCTTCCAGGTAGATTTCTCCCTGCTTCACTCCCCAACATAGGGAGATTTTTTTCCCAAACAGATGCTTTTCGGGAAATTTCCAGATGTCAGCGGTTCCCCAGACAAAGAGAAATGACAGCAAGGGGGAGGGGGCAGGGAAAGAGGGGCCCTGAGGCCCAGCTCACTTTCTACTTGGAACCTCCTTTGGGGCACAGGGGGTGAAGCTGGGTGGCAGTACCAGTTTTTGGAATGAGCTGCCACCAGACTGGGGGATGCAACCTGGATGGCTGGCCTCACCTGGCCCTGCCAGGTGCCAATAACCCTGGCATCTGGGCACCTGGAGCCTTGGCAGCTGGACATTTTGCCTGGCTTATCCTGGGACCTGGGGCCTGATCCCTGGCTGGGAGCACTGCTGGGACCTGTAGTTCTGGCTGTCCCCATCTCTCCCCTCCAGTTGGGCGCAGAGCCCTGTCCTTGGCTCTGGAGGGAGGGGATGCAGAAGGAGACATGGCCCCTGCCCTCGAGGGGCTATCTTGCTGGAAGGGGGAGACAGGGCACACACACACACACACACACAAACACACACACTAGAATGGGAGCTGGGGAAGGGACAAAGAGAGGAGGAGATAATAATAATAATAATAATAATAATAATGATGGTATTTATTAAGTGCTTACTATGTGCAAAGCACTGTTCTAAGTACTGGGGAGGTTACAACATGATCAGGTTGTCCCATGGGGGGTTCACAGTCTTACTCCCCATTTTACAGATGAGGTAACTGAGGCACAGAGGAGTTAAGTGACTTGCCCAAAGTCACACAACTGACCATTGGTGAGGCCGGGATTTGAACCCACGACCTCTGACCCCAAAGCCCGGGCTCTTTCCACTGAGCCACACCACTTCTCTAATCTTTGGCAGATCCAATCTCTGACAGCTGATGGGGGAAGACAGGACAGATACAGACAAACCGACAGACAAGCAGACACACACATACACACACTGTAGTGGACACAGGGAAGGAACAGAGGGAGGAGGAGACCTGGTCCCTGCCCTCGAGGGGCTGTCAGTCTGATGGGCAAGACAGGACACACACAGACAGTCACACACACACACAAATACACACACTGTATTGGGCACTGGGGGAGGGATAGAGGGAGGAGGAGACATGGTCCTTGCCCTCAAAGGGCTGCCAGTATGATGGGGGACACAGGACACACAAACACACACACATATACACAGACATAGCCATGAACCTCAGACAGTGGCCTGGAGGGAGGGGCAGAGTTAGGAGGAGAAGACAGAGTCCCTCCCTTTCAGGTGCTGACAGTTTGCTGGCAGGGCAGGAGAGATAGGCACTCAGACATGAATCACGCCAACACCCTCTGGGGTTAGCATCATTTCATAGCCCATAGCCCATAGGACTGGCTGCAGAGAAGGGTGAAAGGGCAGGAGGTTATGGGAACGTAATGGTTGTGGCTGCTGTCAGGTGAGTCAGAAACCCAACCCCAGCAACAGAGGAAGCTCTGGGTTATCAAGATGCAGGATGGAATGGACAGCAACACAGGGCCCCGCAAACTCCACCAGCCAATCCATCAACCAGTGTTATTTATTGAGCCCTGACTGTATCAGAGCACTTGTCTAAGCACAATACAACATAATTGGTAGGCATGTTCCCTGCCCGCAATAAGTTTACCGTCTGGAGGAGGGAGAGACATTATTAATATAAATAAATAATTTATAATTATGTACTTAAGTGTTGTGGGGCTGGGATAAGGGGTTTGCAGCCAAGTGCATAGTTGACGCAAAGGGGTGGGAGTCAGGGAAGGCTTCTTGGAGGAGATGCTATTTTAGGAGGGTTTTGAATTTGGGAAAGTGGTGGTTGCTAGATGTGGAGGGAGAGGGGGATCGGGGCAGGGGAGGGAAGACGTGAGGCAGGGGTCAGCAGTGGTCATTTTGAGTCAGCAGTCCACGTAACCAGCCTCATCCCCGCTGCCACCCTAACCTCTTTCCATTTCTTTATGCTTCAGAGGAACTGCCAGGCGCCACGAACCCTCTCCAAGCCCCCGACCGTACGTTGTTCCATTAAGGAATTGCGGATCTCTGGGAGGGGGATGAAATGAGGCTCGGGTGGTCCGGCAGGGGAGGGCTAGGAGGGTGGCAAGGGGTGGGACCTGAGAGGGAATGGAGCTCGGCAAGCTGGAGTGGGGAACAGAGTTGTGGCAGCCCAGGCCTAGGGTTCACTCCATCCATCCTCCATCCTGTAACAGCCGAGGGGTTGGGGGGTGGTCCTCGCTAGGGAGCAGATCTGTGCCATGCCATCAGGCAGCCCCCAGCCTGGCCGGACAGACATACGGGCACATGTGACAGTGTCCGGTCCGGGCTCGTAGATGGTGCGGGAAGGTTGGGGCGTGCGGGGGATGAATCACAGAAGACTTCCCAGAAGAGGCAGCCACAAAGAGAGCACACGGGAGGGGGCGGGGGGAACGGACAGAGCAGAGAAGTTGTCTGCTGGGAGAGGCCAGCTATATGCTCTGACCGTTGCCATTTTAAATATGTTCTTGCCTGAGCCCAGCTGAGAGGAAAACAGAAATGTACTGATTTACCCTCCCATAAGGTCCCCCTTGGCCTTTCTCTATCTCCCCAGTCTGCCCCACTCCCGCTACTTACCTCCTGATAACCCCTGGATGACGCACCTGATGACTGGGAGCTGTGGCTTCCATTTTGAACATTTATTAAACTTCCTATCTGTCTTCTGCCCTGGTGAATTTTCAGCCTGGCCTTTTTCCTTGGGCCTCGTGCTCATTTTCACAGCCTTAGTTCAGTGCCTGGCACCTAGTAAGCACTTAACAAACGTCATAATTATTATTAATCCATCTCCTCCTAGCCTGAGGATAGGTGGGGGGTGGGGCCCCGAGTCTATCCCTTTCTGAGATCAATCGATCAATCAATAGTATTTATTGAGAACTTACTGTGGGCAGAACAATCAATCACTGTGTGTGCTTACTATGTGCAGAGCACTGTCCTAAGTGCTTGGGAGAGTACAATACAACATAAATAGAAGATACATTTCCTGCCTAGGATGAGCTTACAGTCTAGAGCACTGTACTGAACACTTGGGAGAGGACATTACATCAGAGTTGGTAGGTACGTTCCCTGCCCACTTTGAGCTTACAGTCTAGAGGGATTTGCAGACCCTTTTGAGACTCAGGTGGCCAGCAGTCCAGAAAGTGATCTCAGAGCCGATGGCACATGGAGCCTGGCCCAGTGATACCTCCAACCACCAGTTCTTCACTTCTGGTGCTCCCTTTCTGCAGGGGGGACCTCCCCACCAAAAGACAGGACCCTTCCTTCCCCCACCCTAATCCCCCACTTCTCAGGAGAGATCATCCATCCGTGCTCTAGAGCAACCATGACAATGCCGCCAGTGTTGGCCCGGGCCTCTGACCACCTGCCATGGGGAGGAAGAGTGCCCTGAGAAGAGTAGTCTGCTCCCTTTGGATGTGGGCAGGGGCAGTGAGAAATGCAGAACAACCGCCCCCCCCGCCCCCCCCCCCAAAAAAAGTTGCTCCCTTTCATCTCTGGGAATAGGCTGGGCAAGAGATGAGGTGGGAGCTAGCTATTGGATTATCTGTTGATTTAATTATCTGTGCCCTCCCCTGGGGTGTCTGTATTCAAAAGGATCGGGGTCGGTGGCGAGAGGAGATAAGGTGAACAGTGAGTTTGGTTCAGAGTTAGGCCGGGCCCCTCCCTTGGAGAGCACCCACAGGCCGGGCCGGATGGCCAGTTGGACGGTTGGACTGATGGCCGACAGGCTCTGCAGTGAGATGAACTTCCAGGGAGGAGGTTCTGTGCTGCAGAACTGAGCCCGGTGAGGTGTGCGTGTAGAGGGGGAGAAGCTGCAGAAGGAGAATTATACTTTCCAAGCACTTAGTACAGTGCTCTCACACAGTAAGAGCTCAATAAATATGATCGAATGAATTGAATGAATGAATGAGCATGTGCAGGGCTTTACTGCAGACGGGGAGAGCGGGAAGGGCGGAAAGGGGCAGGGATCTTATCTTGGGCAGTTGGTCCTGCAGGGCTCTGAGTCCGCTGCCCGGGCTGTGGCTAAGTCTGGGGGGTCCAAGCTGGTGGGCTGGAGCTCGGGGGTCCCCAGGACCCTGGAGAGGAGGGTGATTCAGCCCTTTCCCCTTCCCTCTTCTGCCCCGGGGTTGTGGCTCTTTTGACTCCCCAGAGGAAGCAACGGTGTCTCAGTCTCAGGGCAGGTCCCGAGCCAAAATGGGGACTGGACTGCATCCTCAGGGTGGGATGCAGGGAGCGGAAGGTTTGGGGTAGCGGGGCAGGGGACGGACAGAGTGGCCGGTCACTTTAGGGGCCTTAGTGGCAGGGGTGGGCAGAGGAACAGTGTTGGGGAGTGGGCAGGCTCTTTTGGGGCATCTGTGTGCTGGCCCCCCACCAGCCTGCTGTCAGGGAAACTGAGACCCTGGCCCTGGGGTGCCCTTCTCCTTTGCCCTCCCTGTGTGCTTGTACACCTGCCCCTGACGCCTGCCCACCCCCTCCTGAATCCCCCCAGTGGACGACGGGCTCGGCTTCCTGCCCACGTTCGGGCCCTGCTACGTGAACCTGTACGGCAGCCCCCGCGAGTTCACCGGCTTCCCGGACCCCTACGAGGAGCTCAACAGCGGGAAGGTCGGGCCGGCTTACCGGGCCGGGCTGGGCCGGGGCTGGGGATGGAGTGGCCAGGGAAGGGCCTGGGGGTTGGATGGATGGGGGAAAAGGGGTGGGGCTGGGGGTGGGATCGGCTGGGAAAAGGGTCAGGGCTGTGGGTGGGTGGATGGGCTGGGGGAAGGGGCAAGGCCAAGGTAGAGCCTGGCATCCAACAGTGCCCTGGCCCCGGGTGACCTGGTTCACCCTCTCCGGGCTCGGGCAGGGAGAAGGCGTATCCTACCGGGGCCGGATACTATTGGCGCTGGAGACCAAGCTCGTGGACTGTCCAGAGCAGAGGCTGGAGCCCATCCATTCTGACGAGATACTGCGTGTCGAGGTATCTGCGATGGACGGACAGATGGATGGTGAAGGGGAGGGACCCCCGACCTTTAGCCTCCCCCCAAGCCAATAGGCAACAGAACTATCCACGGTTTTCCCAGAATTACAGAGGTGGGAAGAACCACAGGAGGCCGCATGGCCTAGTTCAATCATTCATTCATTCAATCATATTTATTGAGCGCTTCCTCTGTGCAGAGCACTGTACGAAGCGCTTGGGAAGTACAAGTTGGCAACATATAGAGACGGTCCCTACCCAACAACAGGCTCACAGAAGGGGGAGACAGACAACAAAACAAAACATGTGGACAGGTGGTGAGAGCAACACAGCCCTGGGAGTCAGGAGACCTGGGTTCTAATCCCAGCTCCACCCCATTCCCTGCTGTGTGACCATAGGCAAGATACTTGATTTCTCTGGGCCCCAGTTTCCTCATCTGTAAAATGGCAATTCAGTACCCATTCACCCTCCCCTTCAGATTGTGAACACTGTCTTGAATTGGGACTATGTCTGACCTGATTATTTTGTATTTAGCTCAGCGTTTGGGTACGTAGTGAGTCCTTGATACATTCCATAAATATTATTATTAGTTATTATTATTAGAGCGATTCCCCTCCCTTGAAGCAGGGGCATGCCTCAGTCACCTGGGGTTCCTGGAGGCCATAGCGGGGATAAAGATCTCCAGGGGTGGACACCCCCACTCTTTCCCTCAGACCCCCACAGCCCTAGAGTTAAATCTCCCTGACAATCAGGGAAGTTCCTTCTCATATCTACCCCGCTCTGTCACGCTTCAATTTAAGCCCTCGTGTGTCGGTTTGTGTGCGTGTGCCTGAGTGTGTGTCGGGTGCCCAGGGTGCAGGTGAGCGTGTGTCCTTGTGTAAGAGGAGAGCGCAGGTGTGTCCATGGAGGCCAGCCCCGGCGATCGGCGGCCTGACGGGGAACTGTGCTTTGTGCCCGTCTGGCCAGAAATACCTCCGCAGGCGCAAATACTCGCTGTTCGCATCCTTCTACTCGGCCACCATGCTGCACAACGTGGACGCCGCCGTCCAGTTTGAAGTCAGCATCGGGAACTACGGCAACAAATTTGACAACACCTGCCTCCCCCTGGCCTCTACCACACAATACAGCCGGGCAGTCTTTGATGGTGTGTTGCTCTCCGGACTCAGGATCCTGGGGGGCCGGGCTGTGCCATCCAGTGCCCAGCCAGGGCCAGGGGAGGGCTAGCTGGGGACTGAAATGCTATTCTCCATCTCTGGCTCTCTCTGCTCTCTCTATCTCCCTGTTCTCTGTCTCTTTCTGCTTTCTGTCTCTCTTTGCCTCTGCTCTCTGTCTCTCTGCTTCTCTTTGCTCCCTGTCTCTGTTTTCTGTCTCTCTTCTCTCTGTTTCTGTTCTCTGTCTCTCCCTGCTCTCTGTCTCTCTGTTTCTCTTTGCTCTCTGTCTCCATTTTCTGTCTCTCTTCTTTCTGTTTCTCTTTTCTGTGTCTCCCCGATCTCTGTCTCTCCCTGCTCTCTGTTTCTCACTGCTTTCTGTCTCTCTTTGCTCTCTGTCTCTGTTTTCTGCCTCTCTTTCTCTCTGCTTCTCTGCTCTGTCTCTCCCTGCTTTCTGTCTCTCTGTCTCTGCTCTATGTCTCTTTCTGTTTTGTTTCTCTGCTCTCTGCCTCTCTCTTTCTGTCTCTTTCTGCTCTTCATTTCTGCTCTCTGTCTCTCTCTGCTCTCCATCTGTCTTTGCTCTCGATCTCTCTTCATCTCTGTTCTCTGTTTCTCTCTGTCTCTGGGTACAGGCTGCCACTACTACTACCTGCCATGGGGCAACGTCAAGCCGGTGGTGGTGTTGTCTTCATACTGGGAGGATATCAGCCATAGGACCGACACACAGAACATGCTCGACCACATCGTCCACAGGCTGGTCAGTGGGGCATGTGTGCACATGTGTGTGGGTGTGCAAAGAGTACTGGCGGCTGGGGGAAGGACAGGGGGAGGAGGAGACAACATAGTTTCTACCCTGGAAGGGCTTCCAGTCTGATGGGGGAGGCAGCAGGGAGACACAGAGAGATCGGAATTAAATTTTAGTGCCCACCCACTTGCTCCCAGCTGAGAGCCTCAACATATGGCTGGGGGGCCAGGGGAGTATGGGGCACAGCCCTCTGGCCTTGGTTTCTATGTCATCATAGCAGTGTTCCCCCCGCGTCCCTCTGCTGTGTCAAATGCAGGGTGGACCCTCTCCGGCCTGGGGGATGAAGCGAGATCTTCTCAGGGTCCTGAAGACATAAATCCCCTCTCCCCCAGCCTGACTTCCCTGAGGCCCAGCCTGATTTCTTTCCCTGCCCCATGGCCCAGGCTCCGGTGCCCCCAGTGCTCTCTGAACCTCCGGCCCTTGGAGAGGGTTCTGGACTCCAGCTGCCCCTCCCTGGGCCCACAGGCAGGAAGGGTGGGCAGCCTCCCCCTGGCCCCAGTAGTCCAGGCTGAGGGAGGCCTCGGGCCTGAGCCACATGCGCCGGTTTTCCAGGAAGCCAGCCTGGAGCAGGTCCACTTGGCGGTCAAAGCCCAGCTCCCGGCCGAGGAGCTGGACTCCCTGGTGACCCAGCTGATCGATGAGGTCCTGGCCGACTGCAGGTAGCGGCCGGTGGCTTGCGTGGGACGGCTCGGGGTGGTGGCTGCTCGCTTGGGTTCCTTGGAGTGGGCCTCTCTGGCTGGGGTGGGGGCTCTGGGCAGGGAGAGTGTGTTTGTTTTGGAGACTGGGGGGTCCCCGACCCCCAGCTCCTGCTGCCTGCCGTCTCCGCTGCCTTCTGAGGTCGGAGCTAAGGCGAGAAGTTGAAAAGTTGAGGCTGGGAGCAGGTCGTAAATCTCCCGGCCCCCTCACCCCTCACTTGAATGAGTCACATTGTGTCCTGGCTTAGGGATGGAAGCTGGGGGGCTGACCAAGGGTCTCGGCTCCCACGGGCAGAGCAGGCTCCGGGCACTGTCGGCCTGGGAGGCAGGTGGCTTCTTGGGCCAAGCCAAGCACAGGGGAGAAGGTTTTCGGTTCCAGCTCCTGAACCCCAGGTTTGGGAAGCCAGTCACAGCCCAGGGAGGGGCAGGAGGGCCTCCCTTCCCAAGGCTCAGCTGGAGGGTTTCCGAAATTGGGCATCTTTGAACTTTTAAACTGGCCTTGTAAATAAGTTCCAGCCCGTATCTCTTTTCTTCCAACTTTTTAAAATCAGCCAATACTTCCCTGGGGTAAAGGAAAGGAATCTTTAAAGACAGAATAGAATGTTTAGATGTTGGTGGAGGCAGGAGCCTGGGCCAGATAATAATAATAGCAATAATAATAATGGTATTTATTAAGTTTTTACTATGTGCCAAGCACTGTACTAAGCCTTGGTGTGCATACAAGCAAATTGGGTTGGACACAGGCCTTGTCCCACGTGGGGCTCACAATCTCATCTCCATTTTACAGATGATGTAACTGGGGCCCCGAGAAGTGACGTGAGCTGCTTAAGGTCACACAGCAGACATGTGGGGGAGCCGGAATTAGAGCCCTTGACCCTCTGATGCCCAGAGGCGTGCTCTATCCATGATGCCAGATGACCCCCAATCCCTCCCCTTTCCTCCCAGAGGTTCCCACCCAACTCTAGAACCCTGGGAGTCTAAGTTTAGGATTCCTGGGAGTGTTTGAGAGGGAGAGTCCAAAGGCAGGAATCGCATGTGAAGCACTGTACAGGACCGCTTTGAAGTGCAGAGCACTGTACTGAGCGCTTTTTGGATTCAGAGCACTGTGTCGAGAGCCAAGTGCAGAACACAGTACTAAACACTTTCTGTGTTCTGTGTTCTATTCAGTGCTTCATAGGACAGCCTCCGAGTGTACAGAACTATTCAGAAAGCCTTCTGTGTGAAGAGCACTGTACTAAGGACTCTCCTGGTTGCTTTTTGTGAGCAGACCATTGTACCTTCCGTGTGCAAAGCAGTGTACTGGGTGTCCACTGTGAGAAGAGCACTGTGTAGGGGAAGCAGCATGGCCTAGTGGAAGGAGCACAAGCCGGGGTATCAGAGGACCTGGGTTCTAATCCTCACCCTGCCATGTGTCCATTGTGTGACCACGGGCAAGTCACTTAACTTCTCTGTGCCTCAGTTTCCTCATCTGTAAAATGGGGATTAAATCTTCCTCCCTCCTACTTAGATTGTGAGCCTCTTTTGGGACTGGGATTGGGTCCAATCTAATTAACTCACATCTACCCCAGTGCTTGGAACAGCATTTGGCACATAGTAAGCGCTTAACAAGTACCATGACAATCATCATCATTGTCTACTGTATTCAGATGGCCGTCCTCTCTAGACTGTAAGCTTATTGTGGGCAGGGAATGTGTTATAGTGTACTCTCTCGAGTGCTTAGTAAAGAGCTCTGCACACAGTAAGTGATCAATAAATACGAATGACTGACCGACTGACTGAATGCCTACAGTGGGTAGAGCACTGAACTGTATATCCATTGTCCATAGAGTGCTCTTCTGGATATCCACTGCATGTAGAGCAGTTGAACTGGTCATCCAGTGGGTGTAGAGTGCTGGATGGCGCCTTTGAAATCATCTAATGAAACGGTACCTCCCCCCCCACCACCGTGGAGAGAGGGATTCTGAAGCACCACGTGGCTGACGGAAGCTTCAGTTGCTCCCAGCGCCCATGTCCCTGCCCCTAAGTGCCCATATCCCAGCTCCAGGGAGCACTCTGGGGCTTCACTGTCCCTCTGCAGTGCCATCCTCCTGGCCTGGGAGACATCTGAAGAAGGGGGAGGTCGGTCCTGGGGTCTGGGGCCACAGGGACAGCTGCTGAGTGGGACCAAAATGCTCTGCAGACCCTCTTCCTGGCCTCCTTCTGGCCGGGGGGTCGGGCCTAGCTGTAGGAGTCAGTAAGAGGCTGAGAGCCAGAAGCTGGCTTGGCAATGGTACAACTGCAGCATTAACTGGCCCTGGAAGGAGTCCCTGCCCCCCGGTGACCCAGAGTAGGGGTCCCAGACCCTAAGTCATCCCACTCCCCTGTGTCTTCCAAGGGTCTGTGTCCTGGGCACGCTGAGCTGGGGCTGACCGGGAACTGTCTGAGCCGACCACAGGAGTCATGAAAGCTCAGTCCTTGTGCTGTCTTGGCCACTGATCTGCTGTGTGACCCAGGTCAGGTTGCTAGAACTCTCTGGGTTTCAGTTTCTCCATTCCTGCCCTGCTTCGCTCTCTCCAGGGGTTGTGTGGTGACAGATAATAATAATGATGATGGCATTTATTAAACGCTATGTGCAAAGCACTGTTCTAAGCACTGGGGAGGTTACAAGGTGATCAGGTTGTCCCATGGAGGGCTCACAGTCTTAATCCCCATTTTACAGATGAGGGAACCGAGGCACAGAGAAGTTAAGTGACTTGCCCAAAGTCATGCAGCTGACAATTGGCGGAGCTGGGATTTCAACCCATGACAGATATGGGGACTGACGGTGCTTTGGGCCAGAAAAGTTAGTGTCTGCCTCCCTGCTGGTCTCTAAGCTCCTCAAAGACAGGGATCATGTCTACCAGCTGCATTATACTGGTCCCTCCCGAGCATGTAGTATGCTATTCTGCACACAGAAGGTGCTCAATAAATACCGCCGATTGATTGGAACCATATCTTGGTTCAGTTGCCTCTGATGTGAACTTGTTTACCTTCTTGCCTGGAAATCTTTTAGGAAAAGGCCAGAGGGAGGAAGAGGCATGGTCCCTGCCCTCAGGGGGCTGCCAGTGTGATGCGGGGTGGGGGGAGACACAGGATGCACACACGCAAACACACACACACACACACCCTCACACTGTGGGTGGGTTGGCAGGAGAAGAGAAGGCACTTGACCTCTCTCGTGCTTAGCCTCTCCTGCCCCCTTTCCCAGCCTCCACCACCTTGGGTTTATGTCCGCCATTAGTGAGGCCGAAGTTTTGGGGGAGGCTGGAGCCTGGAGGAGGCCGTGGAATGGGGGGCCAGGCCGGGGGTGGGGAGGAGGTCGGGCACTGGCTGTTGACATTGGAAGCTGCGGCTCTGCTCCCCTCCTCCTCGAAAAGCTCCAGTCCAAGCTACGTGGTGGTCCTGGTTTCCCCTCCTGGCCCCAGCCCGGCCCTCCCCACCCACCTTATGCTTTGGCTGCAACTCCCCCTCCCTCCTTCTGTGGCTGCAGCATGCCCTCCCCCTGCTCCTGCAGCTTGCCCACCCCAACTCCTGTGGTTGCAGCGCTCCCCTGCTCCTGTGGCAGCTGCGACTGCCACAGTTGTGGGCACTAAGGGCCCAGGAGTGGCGCTGCCCTGACGACCTCTTGGGGTGTGATCCCCGGGAAATCCCTGGGCCCTCGGCCCCCAGCAGCCCGAGCTCCCCCCCGACCCTCCTCCAGAGCCATCAATCTCCCCCGGCCCGGCTGGGCCAAACGTGCCCCAGGCAGGGGCCGTGGGCTTACGGTTCCCCCAGACGGGATATCCCCCTCCCCTGTCCCCCTACAAAAAAATTCAATTAAAAAAAATAACAGGAAAAATGTCGTTCCTCAGGACTGCCAAACCAGAGGGGCCGGCGCAGGGCTGGCTGGGGCCGGCTGGGGCCGCCTCGCCTCCCGGCAGCCGTGGCTTCCGCATAACTGGGGAGCGTTGGCCGAAAATCAAATCCCGCGGAGCTGGGGCCGGGGCCCGGACAGACTTCCAGATGAACAGGCAGAGACAGAGAGACACAGAGAGAGACAGACGGGGGGCCGGATCAGGGCTGGATGGCCTTCCAGACTGACGGACAGAGACAGAGAGAGACAGAGAGGGCTATATGGGAATGGGTGGGGCTGGAGTCTGGATGGACTTCCAGACGAACAGACAGAGACAGAGACAAAGACACAGAGAGGGACAGATGTGGGTGGTGGCCTGAACAGCCTTCCAGATGAACAGAGACAGAGAGAGAGATAGAGAGACAGGGGCTGGGTCCTGGACAGCCTTCCAGACAAACAGTCAGAGATAGAGACAGAGAGATAATAATTATAATTATAATAATGGTATTTGTTAAGCGCTTACTACATGCCAGCACTGTCCTAAGCACTGGGGTAAATACAAGGTAATCAGGTTGTCCCACGGGGGGCTCACAGTCTTATTCCCCCTTTTACAGAGGAGGTAACTGAGGCACAGAGAAGTTAAGTGACTTGCCCAAAGCTGCACAGCTGACAAGAGGCAGAGTGAGAATTAGAACCCATGACCTCTGACTCCCAAGTCCGCGCTCTTTCCACTAAGCCATGCTGCTTCTCATAGACAGACATAGAGACATATGCAGGGGTGGGCCTAGGGCCTGGACGGCCTTCCAGATGAACAGACAGAGACAGAAAGAGAGAGAGAGAGAGACAGACAGACGGGGAGACAGATGGGGGGGCAGTCTTCCTGAGGAACAGAGACAGAAAGACAGACACAGAGACAGAGAGATGGTGGGGAAGGGCTAGAGGACTGGTGAGCCAGGGGGAACATAAAGACATAGACAGAGATACAGAGAGACAGGAGGCGTAGAGACAAAGAGAGACTGATAAAGGCCCGAGAGAGATTTGCTCGTATGATTTCAAAGTACTCGGCAATCAATCGTATTTATTGAGCGCTTATTGGGTTCAGAGCACTGTACTGGGCACTTAGGAAAGTACGGTATAACAGAGTTTATAGACCTGTACCCTGCCCTACAGCACAGAGGGGAAGACAGGCATTAATATGCATAAATATATTGTGGATATGTGGATATGTGGATATGTGGGGAGATGGATGGGCAACCACCGGAGTTTCTTGAGGAGTGGACTGAATGGTTTTGTACACAAATGAACTGGGCAGTAGAGTGAAGTATGGACTGGAGTGGGGAGAGACGGGAGGCAGGGAGGTCAGCAAGGAGGCCGATGCAGTATTCAGGCAAGAAAGGATAAGTGCTTAGATTAACGTGGTAGTAGTTTGGATGCAGAGGAAAGGGTAGATTTTAGCGATGTTGTGAAGGTTGAACCGACAGGATTTGGTGACAGATTGAATATGTGGGTTGAATGAGAGATGAGTTGAAGATAATGCCAAGGTTATGGGTTTGTGAGACAGGGGAGAGTTGTGAGTCTCATTCCAGGGAGGCTCCCAGCTTTGCCCCAGCTCGACTCAAGTCTCCTCCACAATCCCCGCCCCGGTCCAGCCCCACCCCAGCCCAGCCTTTTGATTATGATAATAATATTGATCCTTCATTCAGTCGTATTTATTGAGCGCTTACTGTGTGCAGAGCACTGTACTAAAGCACTTGGGAGGCTACACTACAACAATAAACAGACACATTCCCTGCCCAAAATGAGTTTACAGTCTGGAGGGGGGTTATTAGGTAAGTGCTTATTGTGCTAAGCACTGGGGTTGATACAATATAATCAGGTGGGATGCAGTGGAATTAAAGAATAGAAAATAGCTTCTTAAAAATCCCGCTTCTCCACTTATTAGCAGTGTGGGGCAGCCACGTTCGTGATTCTTGAGCATATTACAGGGTGCCTACTACGTGCAGAGTGCTCTACGGGGCACCTCCCGCGCCCAGAGCACTGTGGGCAGAGTGTTGTGACTGGTTGGGAGGGCTGGAGGTGGGAGGAGTGGGAATTTTAGGAAGGTCCTAGGGGGGGAAAGGGGTCTGAGCCTCCTGACTTGGGCCCTACAGGCCTCTCTGGGATGACTGGAGAGTTTCCCACGTCCCCTTGCAGGTCCCAGGTGCATGGCCTGGGCTTGGGTGGGTGTGGGTGAAGGGGGGTCCAGCGGGGGCGGGGCTGAATGTGCACGTCTCCTCCCTCCCCCTGATGCCCAGCCAGCCGCTGGTGGACGTGCAGGACAAGCCATCGGCCACCCAGCTTGACCATCACCGTTACCGCGCGCGCCGGCAGCGGCTGGACCACATTGTGCAGGAGGCTCTGCAGCTGCGTCAGGAACTGGACTCTGGGCTGCAGGGGCCGCAGGGGTTGCAGGGGTTGCTGGACCACGCTGACGACTGGCTAATGCACCTCCGGGCTCTGGTCGAAGAGGTGACTGGGCTGCCCCACCCTGCCCGTGCCTCCCTGTCTCCCCCTCCCTCCCTCCTTCATCCTCATCATCAGCGCAACATATATTGAGTGCTTACTGGGTGCAGAGGGCTGTCCTAAGCACTTGGGAGAGTACAATAGAACAGAGTTGGTAGATGCGTTCCCTCCCTTCTTTCCTCTCCGTGTCTCCAATCCTGTCCAGACAGGAATCTCCCCAAAGGACATTTCTTTTCCGAAAAAGCTGTCTCTAGCTGGACTCCCCCAGAGGTACAGACCGTGGTAGACAGACCATGGCAGACAGACAGAGACAGAAAGACAGACAGGCAGGCAGACTGTGAGAGGTAGAGAGACTGACAGAGCGACAGACAGGTAGACCAGCAGACTGTGACAGACAGACAGTCAGGCAGACAGACAAACCGGTAGACAGACTGGAGGAGGCTGGTGGGCAGACAGACAGGCAGGGACAGAGGTCTGGGTAATGGAGACCCCGAGGTTTACCTTGTGTTGTGTCCCCTGCGCTTTCTGGTGCCCAGAAGGATGAGGGGGGTCTCCTGACATTCTGCTCCAGAGCCGATCGGAGTCCTGATGAGAGGGGAGAATCCCCAGTAAGGGAGAAGTGGGTTTCTGGGTGTCCCAACTCCTATGATGCTTTATGTTGAGTTGGCTTGCTTTTCCTTCAGCTAGCCCTGGTCTGTGCCCAGGGTCTGCCCCATCCCTTTGACCCCTCCCTGCACACATTCTGCTGGTGTGTTTGTGTGTGTGCATGTGTGTGTGTCTGTACACACGTATATCCGTGTGTCTGGGGACGCCTCCACAGTCCGGGGCAAGAGCGCAACAGCCCAGGGAAGGCAGACAACCTAGCAGTTCTGCCCCGGTACTCACCCCACCTAATGGATTCCTATCTGCCTTGTGGTGTGATGGGGTGGGAGTGAGGTGGATCCCTGCAATGGCCTGGCATTCGTTCATTCATTCAATTGTATTTATTGAGCACTTACTGTGTGCAAGGCACTCTACTAAGCACTTGGGAGGGTACAATATATCAATAAACAGACACATTCCCTGTCCTTAGCAGGGCCAGGGGCATGGGGAGGGGGAAAGGTTTCCCAGCCAGTCCACCATTCACCATGCCCATTTCTCTTGCTGTCCTCGCCCAGCCTCAGGGCAGCCTGCCGGACGTCGTGATCTGGCTGCTCCAGGGAGACCAGCGCTTGGCCTACCACCGTCTGCCTGCCCACCGACTCCTCTACTCCAGGGCCGGATCCCGCTACTGCGGCAGAGACTGTGGCAAACTGCAGACCCTCTACATGAAGGTGCGTGGCCTCCTGGAAGGAAGAAAGAGGTCCCGTGATGGAACTTTCTGCCATCCCCTCAGGGATCGGGGCCTGGAGGTTTAGGGGGAACCATGGCTACTCTCGGTGTGATGGGGTGGGCAGAGGGGATCTGGTCGTGGCACTTCCAGTCCAAGCCCCTGAAGGCCCAGGATGCCAAAGGAGAAGGACAAGTAATGTCCTCACTTTGTCCAAGACAAGGAGACCAGCGTGGGGAGAACAGACAGCCATGCCTGGTGGGCTGGTAAATACCATCAGATTAACTGCAAAGGTGGCTTAAAGAGTCACCTTCCTGTCCCCACCCACCCAGAGAGGAGCAGAGGTCACGAGAAGGAGGCTGTGGTCATGGAGTGCCAAGAGAGAAGGAGCGTGGTCAGGACGCTCTCTGATTAATAGAGAAGGAAAATGCAAGACCAGGCCACTGCTTTATTTATTTATTTTTCCACTAGAAAGTATGTGGTTGAAGTGGTCAGGAACTGCCATGGAAACCCACTTCCCTATCTTGGGTGGGTCAAGTCCAGCCAGGGTCACGGGGGACAGGGAGAGAATCCCCGAATCCACGGCAAATCCCCAAACCTCAGCTCCGTCAACAGCCTCAACCACCTCCTTCCCCGTCCCCGCACCCCAGCCTACTCACAGGACTGACTCACAAAGGGCAAATCCCAAATGTTTCCTCTTCTAGCTACTGGTGAGATGCCTGAAGGCCTGAGGGGGGAGGAGAAATGAGGGGGTCCTCAGTAGTCTCTGCACTGGATGATCCCAGAAACTGGATAATCCCCCCCCATCCCCCTGCTGCTGGCTCATAGGTACCCCATTTTCTGAATAATCCCTTAAACTCCCCCGGGACCATCCTGATTATCCTGTACCTGCCCTGAATCTGCTTTGGCCCGGAATTCCCTTCCCATTCATATATACCAGACGACTGCTCTTCCCATTTTAAAAGCCTTATTAAGGTCACATCTCCTCCAAGGGGCCTTCCCAGTTAAGCCCCCTTTTCCCCAGCTCCCTCTTAATTAGTCAATCATATTTGTTAAACACTCACGGTGTGCAGAGCGCTGTACTAAGTGCTTGGGAGAGTACAATATAGTAGAGTTGGTAGACACATTCCCTGCCCACAGTGACTTTACAGTCTGTGTCATCTACGTACTTGGATCTGTGACCTTTGGGCATTTCGTATTCACCCCACCCTCAGCCCCACAGCACTTACGGACATAACTATAATAAATAATATTATATTAGGGGAATATTATTATAGTAGGGGAAGCAGCATTGTGTAGTAGATACAGCACGGGCCTGGGAGTCTGAATGTCTTGAGTTCTAATCCCGGCTCTTCCACTCTGCTGTGTGACCTTAGGCAAGTCACTTCACTTGTCTGGGCCTCAGTTACCTCATCTGTTAAATGAGGAATAAGACTGTGAGCCCTAGGCAGGACAGGTACTGTATCCAACCTGATTTGTTTGTATCCACCCCAGTGCCTGGCACATAGTAAGCGCTTAACAAATACCATTACTATTACATTATAAATTATTGATTTATATTAACTTCTGCCATCCCCTCTAGGTTGTAAACTCGTGTGTCCAGGGAACATGTCTACCAACTCTGTTGTATTGTACTCTGGGCTGGCTGGGCTGGGCTAGCATGGAGGGAGCAGGGCCAGAGAAGTGTGGCAAGTGAGATCGGCAACTCACTTCCCGCTCCCCCCTAGAGCCAACTTTCCTTCTTACTTCTGTGCCCCCCAGCCGACCTCCTGCCCTGCCTCCGTCCTGATCTGATGCCAAAAAGTGCTCAGTGTAGCCCATTGCAATTTTGGGCTGACTTTGGGGAGCGGAGTGGGTAGGGGGATTCTCCCTCCCTCGGGGAGCTGATGTTTGGGGGCCGAAGGGCCCGCAAGCTTCCACCTCGGAGGAGGGAGGGCCTCAAGGACCCATCGGAGGGGCTCTGCTTGCAGCAAGAGGGATTTAGGTTAGGCCCAAGGGAGGACTTCCCATTGCTGAGGAGTGATTGGCCACTTTGTCCAATGGGATTTAGTGAACATTTAGTGTGTGCAGAGCACTGTACTGAATGCTTGGGAGACTACAGTACAGCAGAATTGGTTGACACATTCCCTGCCCACAAAGAGCATTTGCCCTTTCCCCTTTGGCTTGCTCCCAAGCCCCCAATCAATCAGTGGTATTTATTGAGTGCATGCTGTGTGCAGAGCACTGTATTACACACTGCAGTCTCGGGAGATCCCATAGAAGCAGGGTTGGTGGCTCAGTTGGGAGGGAACCAGAATCTGTTTTTGGATGGATCCTGGAAAGGGGTCTCAAGGCCCAACAGCAGCTGCTGGGACAGGATGGGGAGGGGTGGGGTCCTGGCCAACATGGGCAGGCAGGGGGGCGGTGAAGAGAATCCTGGAAGGCTTTCTGGAGGAGGCAGCCTTGAGCAGCGATGGGGTTGGAGGGTGGGGGGGATGGTGGCCAGAGGAGGGAGGCTGGGCCACTGGACACACTAGGCTGTGAGTCAGTAGCGGGCCATTTCATTCATTCAATCGTATTTATTGAGCGCTTACTGTGTGCAGAGCACTGTACTAAGCGCTTGGGAAGTCCGTCCAGGTTGGCAACATATTGAGACGGTCCCTACCCAACAGTGGGCTCACAGTCTAGGAGGGGGAGACAGACAACAAAACAAAACATATTAACAAAATAAAATAGAATAAATATGTACAAGTAAAATGAGGCCAAGGCCAAGAGATGGGAGGGGAAGGGGCTGGGTTCCGGGGAGGGGTTTCATCCATAGTGTGGATAGAGTGTTACCAGAGAGGGGAGCAGTAAGTGCTCAGTACAGTATTAGGAGCTCAGTATAGTGTGCCACACACAGTAGATGCTCGGGACAGTATTCTGCCCACAGTAGGAGCTTGGACACAGTGCTTTGCAGCTTGGAGGAGCTCAGTACAAAGTAGGAGTTCAGTACAGTGCTCCATACATAGTAGGTGTTTAGTACAATGCTTCACACACAGTAGGTGCTCAGTACTGTCTTCCATATGAAGTAAGTACTCAGTACAATGTTCCCTATGTAGTACATACACAGTACAGGCCTCTGCACACAGAGGGTGCTCAGTACAGTGTTCTGCATATAGTAGATACTCAGAATAGTGCTCTGCACACAGTAGAAGCCTAGTACACTGCTCCACACACAGTAGGTGGGTGTTTAGTACAGGGCTTCCTGTTCAGAAGCAGCTTGGCCACAGGCCTGGCCTGGGTTCTAATCCCAGCTCTGCTACTTGCCTGCTGTGTGGCCTGGGGCAAGTCACTTGACTTCTTTGGGCCTCAGTTCCCTCATCCATAAAATGGAAATTCAATACCTATTCTCCTCCCTACTTCACTGTGGTATTTGTTAAGCTCTTACTATGTGCCAGGCACTGTACTAAGCTCTGGGGTGGAGACAGGATAATCAGTCCCCCACGGAGCTCACATTCTAACTTCTCTGTGCCTCAGTTCCCTCGTCTGTAAAATGGGGATTGAGACTGTGAGCCCCACGTGGGACAGGGACCGATTTGCTTGTATCCACCCCTGTGCTTAGTACAGTGCCTGGCACATAGTAAGCACTTAACAAATACCACAATTATTATTTATTATGCTATTTCCCTGTCTCTTATCTCTACTGTGTTCCCCAGTACCCGATGGAGGGGACCAGTGACTCCAAGGTACCGGCCCAGGTGCGGGTTCAGCTCTGGCTTGGACTTTCTGTGGACGAAAAGGAATTTAACAAGTTTGCAGAGGGGAAACTCTCTGTCTTCGCCGAGACCGTGAGTTCTGATCCTGTCTTGCCCGCTTCCAGTCCACTCTGGCCTCCTCTCCTCCTTCCCTCCACCTCTCCTGCATCTCCCTCCCACTGTGTCCCAAACAAATGGGCAGAAAAGAAGAGGGAATCCCATCCTAGGTAGATAAAATCCAGAGCGAAGGAATGTATGTTATATTGTTACATGGTACTCTCCCAAGGTAGAGCACTTTGCACACAGTAAGCACCCAATAAATACGATTGCCTTGACTATGTGACAGCAAGCAGAGAACCAGAAAGTTTAGTGGCTTGAAGAGAGACATGGTGCTCTGAGAACTCAAAAGTCGCTTGCAAACAATAGTCCGAGAACCATAGGGTAAGATGTTGAAATACAGTTTTCTGAGAGCTAGAAAGTAAGGTGATTAAATACAGTTGACTGAGAAATTGCCTTTAGAGGAAAGAACACGGGACTGGGGGGGTCAGAGAACCTGGGTTCTAATTCAGGCTCTGCCATTTGCCTGCTGTGTGTCCTTGGGCATGTCACTTAACTTCTCTGTGCCTCAGTTTCCTAATCCATAAAATGGGGGTTTAAAACCTGTTCTCTCTACTTAGGCTGCGAGCCCCATGTAGTACAGGGACTGTATCCTGATTGACTCATATCTACTCCAATACTTAAGACAGTGTTTGGCACATAGTAAGGGCTTAACGAATGCCATTTTTTAATAAAAGAAAGTGTAGTCCAAGAAGCATAAAGATTCTGAGAGACAGTTTTTTTTAAAAAAAGAAAGTGTAATCCAAGAAGCATAAAGGTGCTGAGATACAGTTTTCTGAGATCAAGAAAATAAGCTGCTTAAATACAATACTTTGATAGCCATAAAGATCAGTCAACCAATCTGTCGTATTTATTGAGTGCTTACTGTGTGCAGAGCGCTCAGGAGAGTACACTATAACAGAGTTGGATGACAAGTCCCCAGCTCACAAGGAGCACAGGGTCTAAAGATGCTGAAATGCATTTTTCTGAGAGCAAGAAAGGAAGTGTTTATATATATATAAAGTGTTTATATATATATATATATATATAATTTGAGAACGATGGGGCAGTAGTTAAGCCCTGGGCCCTACTGGCAATAAGCAATTACAGATAATTTCTTTCCCCCACTTCAAAGGCTTATTGAAGGCACATCTCTTCCAAGAGGCCTTCCCAAATTAAGCCCCGTTTTTCCTCATCTTCCCCTCCTTTCTGCATCACCTTGATTTGTTCCGTTTGCTCTTCCCCCCTCCCAGCCCCACACCCCTTATGTACATATCTGTCATTTTATTTATTTGCATTGATGTCTGCCTCCCGCCTCTAGACTGTAAGATTGTTGCGGACAGGGAATGTGACTGTTTATTGTTGTCATACACTCTTCCAAGCACTTAGTACAGTGCTCTGTACACAGTAAGCGCTTAATAAATACGGCTGAATGATTGATTGAATGAATGAACAGTCTGAGGCTCCACTGTCCGGAGCAGCATTCGGGCAGCTTTGTCTCTGAGGAAAGACCCTCCAGCCCAGCCATCTCCGCCCCTCCCTCGGTCCCTCTGTCCGTCCCTCCTGCTCTGTCCCCTCGTGCAGTACGAAAACCAGACTAAGCTGGCCCTGGTGGGCAACTGGGGCACAACGGGCCTCACCTACCCGAAGTTCACGGACGTCACGGGCAGGATCAAACTTCCCAAGGACAGCTTCAGGCCCTCCGCCGGCTGGGCCTGGTCCGGGGACTGGTTCATCTGCCCCGAGAAGACGTGAGTAGCCCGAGCTGAACGTCTTCACCCGGCCGGCCACCACCCCTCTCCCTCCCCTCCTTCCCGACTTCTCTCTCCCAGCCCCCTGCTCCTGTCCTCCTCTTTCCCCTCTTCCTCCTCCTCTTTGCTCAGCTCCCTCCTGTTGCCATTCACTCTCTTCACTTGGCCACCTAGAGGCAGCCGCAGTCTAGCGGAAAGAGCACGGGCCTGGGCGTCAGAGGACCTGGGTTCTAATCCTGCCTCTGCCACCTGCCTGCCGTATGACCCTGGGCAAGTCACTTCACTTCCCCGGGCCTCAGTTTTCTCATCTGTAAAATGGGGGTTCAATGCCTGTTCTCCCTTCCCCGAAGACTGTGATCCCCAGGTGGGACAGGGATTGTGTTCATCCTGATTTTCCCGTCTCCGTCTTCCCCAGCACATAGTAAGTGCTTAACAAATAACACTATTATTATCATGATCATGGTGATTATTCCTGTCCGTGACCTCTTTCTTCCTTCCTTTCTCCTCCTCCCTCCTGGATTGAGGGTGAGATCTGGGTGTGGGATCAGGGTTTGGGTGGTGAGGTTGGATGGGGGTAAGGTTTATGTGTTAAGTCGGGATCCTGGGTCTGGAATAGAGTTAGGGTTAGGGTCGCTGTGGGGACTGAGGATTAAGGGTTAGGTTAGGGTCAGGGGTCAGTTTGGGATGAGTGAGATTGGGGGGCAGGGTTGGGTGGTAGAGTTGAGGACAGGGGTCAGGAGTTCTCTCTTTTCTGTGGACAAATCTATAACTGAACAGAGATCATTGATTTACCGCAGATCACCCTTTGGGCCCGTGGTGTTCACTGTTTGTTATCGGCCTTTGGTGGGCTCTGAAGAGCAGCCCGTCTTCCCTCTGCTCCTCCCCAAGTGCCCGGCAGCAGCGACAACCGGTGAAATTACCGTAGTCTGGGTGGGCTGGGGAAGGGAAGATGTGAGGTCTGAGGTGCAAACAACGGAGAAGTGCCTCTGTATTCCTCTCCCTTCCCTGCTTTAGGAACATTTGTCCAAAACTCAGTTAAAAAGGGAACTCCCAGCACAGCCGTGGGCCTCTTGAGGTCAACTGGTCCATCTCCCTGCCTCCAGGAATGTGGCAGGGGAGAGGGAAGAGGATGTGGAGAAGCAGCGTGGCTTAGTGGGAAGCAGCATTGCTTAGTGGATAGAGCACAGGCTTGGGAGTCAGAAGGACCTGAGTTCTAATCCTCAATCCGCCACATGTCTGCTGTGTGACCCTGGGCAAGTCACTTTACTTCTCTGTGCCTCATCTGTAAAAAATGGGGATTAAGAGTGTGAGCCCAGTGTGGAACAGGGACTTTGTCCAACCTGATTAATTTGTATCCACCCCAGTGCTTACAACAGTGCTTGACACATAGTGAGTGCTTAATAAATACCATGATTATTATTATTATGTGGGGTCGGGGGCCGATCTGGGGTGATGGAGCGGTGGCTCCTGGCTTGGGGGAGCCAGGGTGAAGTTATAGGTGTGTATGTGTGATCATTTTATTCTCTCTTCCTCCTCCTCCTCCTCCTCCTCTTCCTCCTTCTCCTCTTCTCCCTTCTGTTGCCACTGCTGCTCCCATCCCAGCCTCCTACACGATGCAGATGCGGGCCACCTGAGCTTCGTGGAGGAAGTGTTTGAGAACCAGACCCGCCTGCCCGGAGGCCAGTGGATACACATGAGCGAGGCCTATACGGATGTGGTGAGGGAGATCGCCCGGCCCCCGTCTGCCTGCGGGATTGAGGGGGCGGGGGTCCACTCTGCTTCGTCCAATCGTGAGAAGTATGACTCTGGGATTGGTGAAACACCTACTGTATGCCAAGCACTGTGCTGTGTACTAGGGTATACAAAGTGAGCAGAGTTTCACAGTCTCTGTCGCCACATGGGGTTCAGAGACTGTCTGTCTCTTTCTCGTTCTCTCTTGTTCTACCCCTTCCCTCCCTCCCTCTTTCTTTATGTCTCTTCTGTCCCATTTCTGTGCTTCTCTCTTTCTCTCTCTTTTTGTTTTTCTGTCGTTGATTCTGTTTGCTTCTTGTTGTCTGTCTCCTTTGCCGTCTCTTGGCCTCTCGCTCTCTCTCTCCCTCTTTACCTGCTCCACCTCTTTGTCTGTGTCTCTGAGCATGCCTGCCTCTGTCTCCACCTTTGAGCCCCACCTCTGTCTCTGAGCCCTGCCCATCTCTGTGTCTATGTCTCTGAGCCCCGCCTGTCTCTGTAGAACGGGGAGAGAGTGCTCCCCAAAGATGACATCGAGTGCCCCCCGGGCTGGCAATGGGAAGATGAAGAGTGGAGCACTGATCTGAACCGCGCCGTGGATGAGCAAGGTACCGTGGGGGTGGGGTGCGGGGTGGGGGGCTTCCTCCCCTTCTCCGGTACGGTGAGGGAGGGGCTGGGGAAGGTGGGCCCGTCCCCACCGGCCCCCCGCCGAGACTCTGCACGCCCCCGCAGGGTGGGAGTACGGCGTGACTGTGCCCCCGGACCGCAGGCCCAAACACTGGGTCCCAGCCGAGAAGATGTACCACGTCAACAGGCGTCGGCGTTGGGTGCGACTGCGCAGGAGGAGCCCTGACCAGATGGAGGCCGTCAGGAAGGTGCCCACCCCCTTCCCTGCCCACCCCTCCTCCCACCTGGCCAGACCCTGGGAAGTGGGGATGGGGCAAACGCACCTACCGATCATACCCGCCGCCCATCCTGACAGCCAGGTCCAGCGATGATGGCAGGGAGCTGATGGGGACAGAGCACTGGCGTCGAGTCGGAAGGACCTGGGCTCTAATCTTGGCTCTGCCACACGTCTGCTGTGGGACCTTGGACAAGTCACTTTACTTCTCTGTGCATCAGTTACCACATCTGAGTGTGGAATGAGTCCCGTGTGGGACAGGGATTGCGTCCAACCTGATTAACCTGTAATAATAATAATAAAATGATGGCATTTGTTAAGTGCTTACTATGTGCTAAGCACTGTACTAAGCGCTCGGGTAGATACAAGGTAATCAGGTTGTCTCACATGGGGCTCAGAGTCTTAATCCCCATCTTACAGATGAGATAACTGAGGCACAGAGAAGTTAAGTGACCTGCCCAAAGTCACTTTGCTGACAAGTGGCAGAGGTGGGATTTGAACCCTGTACCTACCCCAGTACTTAGAACAATGCTTGGCACATAATAAGCCCTTAACTAGTATCATAATTATTATTATTATTGTCATCAGGGCCAGGTGTGGTGCTGACACATCGGGGAGAGGTGGGATAATAATAATAATAATGATGGCATTTATTAAGGCTTACTAGGTGCAAAGCACTGTTCTAAGTGCTGGGGAGGTTACAAGGTGATCAGGTTGTCCCACGGTGGGCTCACAGTCTTCATCCCCATTTTCCAGATGAGGTAACTGAGGCCCAGAGAAGTGAAGTGACTTGCCCAAAGTCACACAGCTGACAATTGGCAGAGCCGGGATTTGAACCCATGATCTCTGACTCCAAAGCCTGTGCTCTTTCCTACTGAGCCACGCTGAATCCAGGAGTGGGGGGCTTTCTGGAGGAGGGTCCCTTGGCTGCTAGCCAGCCTAGGAGAATGGACTGAAGGAGGCTTCCTCTGCTGTCCATAGGCCCGAGCTCTGGGGCGGGAGATGGAAGTCTGGGTGGGAGCCAGTTGGAAGGAGAGAGCTGGGGGACACTGGGAGAGTAGTGCAGGTCGGCAGGGTGGGTGGTCCCTGGTCCCCCTCAGAGAACTCTGAAGATGCGGAGGTGGAATTTCCCAATTACCCCCTGCTGGAGCCTCGTCTACTCAACTGCCTGATTTCTTTTGGGCCCAGGGCCTTGGGCTAACACAAATTTTCAGGGTCTCCCGGTCAAGGGGGCTATTCCATCACTTCCCATCGTGGTCCCTGTCCCTGGCTCCTAAGGGAAACCCCATTATGGTTAGGGAGGATGTTTATTGATCGGCCCGAAGAGTGTTTCTTTTTGAACCCCCTCTCCATTTGTTGGTCCTTTCCCCTGACCCCCAAACTAGGGGACTCAGGATGGGGCCTGTCCTGCTCCCATCTCTCTCTCTGTCTCTGTCGGTCCATCTGGGTGCCGGTCGATTTAGGTCTGTCTGTCTGTCTGTTTGGCAGCCGCTGCAGGAGGAGCTGGAGGGCGAGGGGTGGGAGTACGCCTCCCTTTTCGGCTGGAAGTTTCACCTCAAGCCTCGCAAGACGGACGCCTTCCGCCGCCGCCGCTGGCGCCGCCGCATGGAGCCCCTGGAGCGCACTGGGGCGGCCGCCGTCTTTGCCCTGGAAGGGGCCCTGGTATGGACCACAGGCGCGGTTTCGGGCCTGCGAGGTTGTTGGGGGATGCAGTGTGTGGGGTTGGGGGTACATTATTCGGTGGCTGTTGCCATCAGGGGGGCGGTGGGTGGAGGCATGGTGTTGCAGGGGGACAGGCGGTGCCTGCGGCAGATTGTCTGGTGGTCTAGTCCGTCTCTCACTTGTATTTATTGAGCCCGTACTGTGTGCAGAGGGAGTACGATAAAACAATAAACAGATACATTTCCTGCCCACAGCAAGCTTACAGTCTAGAGGGGGAGATAGACATTAATATAAGGCTGTGGTGCCTGAGGATATATTGTCTGGGGGAGCATGGGATCTTGGGGCGATGCAGAGTCTAGGGGCTGGGGTGCCTGGGGACACATCGTCTTGGGGAGCATGGCTTCTTGGAGGAAATAGTGTCTGGGGGGCCATGGTGGCCGGGGACACATTATCTGGAGGGGCATGGTATCTGGGGACTGTGATGCCCAGGGACACATTGTCAGGTGAGCACAGTGTCTGGAGGCCATAGTGCCCGGAGACAGATTGTCCGGGGAAGATGGTGTCTGGGGGCTGTGATGCGGTCCACATTGCCTAGTGTCGGGGGGCTAGGGTGCCCGGGGACATGTCTGGGAGCCGCAGTTTCTGGGGTTTGTAGTGTGAGGGACACATTGTCTGGGGGACACGGTGCTTGGGGGTCGGGGTGTCCGGGGTTTTCCGGCTCCCTGCCTGCCATGGACTTCTGTGCTCGGGCCTAGCAGCCAAGTATTTTGGGGTGTTTGGGTTGGGCCTGGGTGGCATGGGTGCCCCAGGGCCGGGGGTGGGGGTTGCTCCCGCTAGGATGTGACCCCATGGAGGACTAGGACAGTCAGGAATTGTGACTGTGTTATGGATGGGAGATTTGTGGCCCCGGGCCCCCGAGGCCCCCAGAGCCCCCAGAGAGATTGCCTCCTCATCAGGCCCGCAACATGGGTGCTTGGGGCTGGTCCGGATTCCAGAGGTGTGGCTGATTCCGGCCCGTCCCCTCCCTCCCAATGCTCACACTGAGTCTCCGTAGCTGAACAGGGTTGGGGGGTGGGACTGGGGGCCATTGTGGGGGACGGGGGAAGGGGTATGTGGGTGACTTGACTGGGGGTCTTTGCAGGGAGGTGGGGACAGGGGTCATTGCAGGGAGATGGGGACATTGCAGGGGATGGAGTCCGGCTGAGTAGGTAAAGGGGATCAGAGGAAACAGGACCCAAGGGCTTCTGTATAGGGCTGGAAAGACCCCAGCCTGCCCGCTTCTCTTCAGCCCTGCTCCTGCCCGCTCTGCCAAAACCCTACCCTCTCTTCCCTTCCCACTCAAAGCACCCGCCAATCCTCTACAACGACAGCATGTCAACGTCCGAAGGGATTGCTAACCTCTGGCTGGGTGGTTTGCCTAAACTCATCCCCCTAGGGATAAATGAGCACCCCCCATCCCCCATCAGAGAGGTTGAGCGGCTGTCCTGAGGCCACACAGCAGGCGCACCGCAGAAAGGAGAATCAAAACTCCCCATCCTCAGGGTTTCAGAGGCCGGGCCCCTCTCCCACCGCCGGGCCGCGGGCCAGCCCTCTCAGCCCCCACCAACCCCGGGCCCGTTTCCCTCCCCGGCCTCCAAAGCGTGTTCAGAGCTGCGTCTCTCCCCGCGAGCGAGCGAGTGAGACCTTGAGAATCAGACATGTTGAAACCATATCATCTGCCGTCTAGACCCTAGCATTATTCCATTTTGCTATTACTTTTTTCCAGCTAATATCCTGGCTTTCCAAAGACCCCGGGTTTCCCAATCCTACTTGGCGTTCCCACAGAGCCAGAGGACCGCTCTCCTGAGCACAGAGCCTCCATTCTAGTCAGCTCTGGGCTCTGGCTCGCTCCAGCGCCCAGATCGCCGCCTCTTGATATTTGAACTCGGTGGTGAATTGAAACAAGTGACTGCGTGGAATTAGATCATGCCATTCTTTTCCTCCCCGCCCTCCGCAGCCCAGAATAGATTCCCAGAGCGATTTTTCCGCTCTGGAGAGGGTGGGCGGGGGGAGCCCTTGTGCTACATGAGGACCGAAGAGGGATGTCCCCCACCCTGTCTGCCCCTTGCCTGCCTCTTTTGTCCCCTGCCGGGCCCTGAAGGTGGGGCGGCTCAGCCCGGCTGTGACCCTGCCACTCTCCCTGTGGGCAACTGTGCAGAAGGCCAGGCCCAAATTCACCTCCAGACCTTCACCCGTCCTGCCCCCTCCAACTCCCTCAACAGGTCACTTTTAATTATTATTATTATTATTAACAATTCTAATAAATTAATAATAATAATAATTCTAGACTGTGAGCCCACTCTTCTAGATTGTGAGCCCACTGTTGGGTAGGGACCGTCTCTATATGTTGCCAACTTGTACTTCCCAAGCACTTAGTACAGTGCTCTGTACACCGTAAGCGCTCAATAAATACAATTGAATGAATGAATATTAATATTATTATATTTGTTAAGTGCTTACTTTGTGTCGAGCTCTGTTCTAAGCTGTGAGGTAGATACAAGTTAATTTGGTTGTCCCACATGGGGCTCACAATGTAGGTAGGAGGGAGAATGGGTATTGAATCCCCGTTTTATAGTTGAGGAATCTGAGGCACAGAGAGGTGAAGCGACTTGCCTAGGGGCACACAGCAAGCAAGTGGCAGAGACTGGATGAGAACCCAAGTCCTGTAGCTCCCAGGCCCATGCTCTATCCACGAGGACACGCTGATTCTCAGTCTTCCCCTAGAGCCCTGTGTGGGGGCAGGAGGGCATTTAGTTTCATCATCCTTTCCTACCAAATGTCTCATTGGTCCTCACGTCTGCGAGGCTGGGAGGTGGGTGGTCCTGCCAATTATCTAGATGGGAAGACTGAGGTCCAGAATTTGCCCAGTCTCCCCACTCCCACCCCTGGACTCTTTGACTAGTTTTCCACTGGATGGGTGAGATCCAGCATTCATTTGTTCATTTACTGTGTGTAGAGCACTGTACTAAGCTCTTGGGAGTGTACAATACAACAGTGAACTGACACAGTCCCTGCCTGCAACAAACTTACAGTCTAGGGTAGGGGAAGAACAGGGATTAATATAAATAAATAAACTACAGATAAGGACATACGGGGCTGTGGGGTGGGGAGGGGGGAAGAACAAATGGAGCGAGTCAGGGCTACATAGAAGGGATTGGGAAGGGTTTAATCAGGGCTTAAACAGCGTGAGGCGCAACATGGCTTAGCAGAGGCCAGGCCTGGGAATCAGAGGACCAAAGTTCTAATCTCAGCTTTACCTCTTACCTGCTGTGTGACCTTGGACAAGTCATTTTACTTGTCTGTGTCTCAGTTTCCTCATGCGTGAAGTGGAGATTTGATACCTGTTCTCCCTCCCCCTAAGATTGTGAGCCCTATGTGGGATAGGGACTGTGTCCAACCTGATTAACTTGCATCTACCCCATTTGTGCTTATCAAATACCAGAATTATTATTATTATTGTAAATGGCCCCATTGTCTTGACCCTCCATCAGTCAATCAGTGGTATTTAAAGTGCTTAATTACCTTGACCCATCCTATCTCACCTCACTACTCTTACTACAGCCCAGCCCTCCCTCACACTTTGGTCCCCTAATACTAACCTTCTCACTGTGAGATAATTCTATCTCACTGCTGACCTCTCACCCACATCCTACCTCTGGCCTGGAACGCCCTCCCTCCTCATATCGGACAGATAACTTCTCTTCCCCACTTCAAAGTCTTATTGAAATCACATCTCCTCCAAGAAGCCTTCCCAGACTAAGCCCTCCTCTCTTCCTCTCCCACTCCCTTCTGCGTCAACCTGACTTGCTCCCTTCATTTATCCTCCCTCCGATCCCCACAGCACCTATGTATATATATATATATATATATTTATTTACTTGTATTAATGCCTCTCTCCCCTTCTAATAATAATACAATTATGATGGCATTTATTAAGCGCTTACTATGTGCAAAGCACTGTTCTAAGCACTAGGGGGGAATACAAGGTGATCAGGTTGTTCCACTTGGGAAAAGATGAGGTAACTGAGAAGTGAAGTGAAGTGAAGAGAAGTGAAGTGACTTGCCCAAAGTCACACAGCTGACAATTGGCGGAGCTGGGATTTGAACCCATGACCTCTGACTCCAAAGCCTGTGCTCTTTCCATGGAGCCATGCTGCTTCTAGAGTGTGAGCTAGTTGTGGGCAAGAAATGTGTCTGTATGTTATTATATTGTACTCTTCTGATCGTTCAGTAGAGTGCTTTGCACACAGTAAGCTCTCAGTAAATACAACGGAATGAATGGATATATTGAGTGCTTAATGTGTGCACAGTACTATACTAAGCACTTGGGAGAGTATGGTATTGCTGGTAGAAACAATCTCTGCACTCAAGGAGTTTACAATCTAGCAGTGGGAGATAGACATTAAAATAAATTACAGGTAGGGGAAGAAACTGAGTGTCAGGATAATGACTTCCACCCTAATTTCATTCCTATAGCCTCCCCCAATATGTAGTTGGCACCCTGGTTCCTAAGCTCTGGGTTCTGCCCCCATCCAGTCCTCATGGGGTGAGGGTGCCCGGGAAAAACGGAGATGAGGCCGGCAGGGAGGAAGCTAGACTGTAAACTTGCTATGGGCAGGGAATGTGTCTACCAACTCTGTTTTATTGTACTCTCCAAAGTGCTCCGCATACAGTAATCACTCAATAAATACCACTGATTGATGGGACGATAGGGAAGGAGTGGGATTCAGTCTGGGACTTGTGGGCAGAGCCAGTTGATCATTCTAGGGAAGGTTCCGAGGGCTGGATTTCAATCAATAGTATTTATTGAGTGCTTACTGTGTGCAGAGCACTCTACTGAATCCTTAGGAGAGTACAGTGTAACAGAGTCGGAAGACTTGTTCCCTGCCCACAAGGAGTTTATATTCTACAGGGAATTTGAAGACACCATGCAAGTCTGAAAACCATTGTCCCCTTGGGGGCAAGAGTTTGGCTGAGGGGAGAGCAAGGGAGGGTTCCCCAGTTCTTTAATTCTGAAAGAGAAAAACCTACAAAGGAGGTGTGCCTGTGTGTGTGTGTGTGTGTGTGTGTGTGTGTGTGTGTGTGTTTAACCGTGTAAGTTAAGTGAACCTCAGATTTGAGTTTTTTTCATCTGAAAATTTGCTGTAATAATAATAACAATAATAATTATGGTACTTGGCAAGCACTTACTATCTGCCCAGCACTCCTCTAAGTGCTGAGGTAGATACAGATTAATCAGTTTGTACATAGTTCCTGTCCCACTTGGGGCTCAGACTCTTAATCTCCATTTACAGATGAGGTAACTGAGGTCCAGAAAAGTGAAGTGAATTGCCCAAAGTCACACAGCAGACATGTGGCAAAGCCAGGATTAGAACTGATTTCCAGGCCAATGCTCTATCCACTAAGGCACACAAAGAGGTTTTCCAGCACACTTTTCAGCCCATTTTTGGAAATGAAAAGCCAGGACCGGCTAAAGGGAGGGTGACCTTTATCTCTGGGGGCATGACGGTGGGAGTCTATGAGCCCACTGGGGTGGGCTGCCTTTTGGACCGGGACTCCTCAGCGGGGGCTAGGGGTGGCTGGGAGATGCCTGGGTAGCAGCTGAGCGCTCTTCATTTTGCTGCTCTGAGATCCAGTCCCTCGCTGGGATGAGCTCTGAAGTTTCACAAAGGCTTTGGCATCCGCCACCAAGTTCCGATTCCGGAAATGATATGGGATTGAGCCCGGCTTCTCCCCTTCAGGGGAGATCCCCCTAGATCGCCAGAACATTCCTCTTCTCCGACTGCCGCTGGGTTTTCCTCCTCTCCATGTTCCACTCAATTAGCTGTGAGGCCTGGGGTCTTTCCTGGATGTTTCTGGATGGCCAGTTAGTACAAGGATCTGTCTCGCTGGAAAAGCTCCAGCTTTACCTATGTCCCGAAGGGAAACCCCGATTCCCAGCAGCGTGGCTTAGTGGATAGAACACAGGCCTGGGATTCAGAAGGATCTCGGTTCTAATCCTGGCTCTGCCACCTGTCTGCTGAGTGATCTTGGGCAAGTCACTTCACTTCTCTGAACCTCAGTTACCTCATCTGTAAATGGGGATTAAGAGTGTGAGCCCCTCTCCGAGCCTCAGTTACCTCATCTGTAAAATGGGGATTCAAACTGGGAGCCACACGTGGGACAGGGACTGTGTCCAACCTGCTTAACTTATATCTACGCCAGTACTTAGAACAGTGCTTGGCACATAGTAAGTGCTTAACAAGTACCATAATTATTATTATTATTATTACTAGTAGAAAACTCGCTCCTGGCCCTTGAGGGGCTGGAAATCTATTAAGAGTGGCAGGAGAGCCCAAAGTTCTGCCCATACCAGGTCAAGTGGTTTTAGAGGTCCTGGGCCCCAGAACACCCACTAAAACTGCCCCTTCCTCATTTACCTTCCTGTGCCCCCTCAGCTTTTGGGACTTTTGGGAGTCGCCCGGATCCAAAACCAGCCCCAGCGGGGAAGGCCGAGACCAACCCGTGGTGGATGAGACTGGTCAGAAATGCTGGCTCTCTCCTCTTCCTTCCCTCTGGGAGGGGAAAATGAAACTGAACATATCCAGAAAGAATTTCTTCCCGCGTCCTGAAAAAAACCTGACCTTTCAAACGACCCTTTGAGGTTTCTTCGAACAGATCACATCTCTCTGGTTAGGAAGGGAATGCAGTCGACGCTGAGCAATCTGCCTGAGGATTCTCCAATTTGTGGATTATCCATCCCCACTTCTCTTTTATTCTTGTTTCTCTCCAAACCCTCCTCCCCACCTGACTCTAGGCCTACAATGTCCCCCATCATCTCCCAGCATCCCCTGGGCTGCAGGGGGAACCCCGGGAAGGTGGGGCAGGCTGAAAGAGGTACTGAAGGCTGGTTGATCATTTTGTGCTGACTGCAAGACTAGGGTATGAACACTGCAGGGGTCTATGGGCTGGGTAAGACAGACAGGGAAGACAGGGTGGACAGGGGACTGACCCATGAGGGATTTGGGGGGTAGAGGGCCTGCCCTTCCTCCTCAATTGCCTCCATCACTGAGGAGGGTTTTGTACAACTGCCCCTTTCTCAGGCCACTACTTCTCTACCTGTAAAATAATAATAATAGTATTCGTTATGCACTTACTAAGTGGCAGGCACTGTGCTAAGCACTGGAGTAGAGTCAAGATAATCAGATCGAAAACAGCCCCTGTCCCATGTGGGGCTCCCAGTCTAAGTAAGAGGGAGAACAGTTATTGAATCCCCATTTGACAGGGAAACCGAGGCCCAGAGAAGTGAAGTGACTGGCCCAAGGCCACACAGCAGGGCGAGGCACATGGTCCAGGGGTCGGTGTCTCGGCAGGGTGACCACTCTGGTAAAGAGGGGTGCAGGGGACACTGACCCTTTCTCACTACCAACCGGGCTCTCTCTCTCACCCCAGGGTGGCGTGGTGGATGACAGGAGCGATGATTCAAAATCCGTTTCCACATTGAGCTTTGGGGTGAACAGACCCACCATCTCCTGCATCTTTGACTGTGAGTGACCCTGCCCGGGGAGTTGCGGGGGTGGCAGTTCCCAGGACAGCCAAGAGGAGCCGGCCCTGGACGAATCTTCCTTCTCCCCACTTCTCTCCTTCCCTCTCCCCGGTTCTGGAGTGCAGTGCATGCTAGGGGGGTGGGCAAGAGGAGACCTGGGGACTGGAGTAAGCGCGAATGGACAGCTGAGCCATCGATGTGCTGGATTCTCTCTCTGGTGACCGTCGATTTTGGATTATCTGGGATGTGTTTTAGCCAGGGTGTGGATTATCTGTGGCAGGTTCCTACCAGCTGGAAGCCGGCCCCTTCTCCCCCAACCTTCTGGAACCAGCTGTCTGCTTTGTCTCTCGCTCTCTCTCTCTGTGTCACTCATCCCTCCCCTTCCATTGACGCAGGGCCGTCTGCCCTCTGTGCCACTTCCATTTTGCATATGTCACGTTGTTCTGGATTATCCTGCAGCAGGGTCGGGGTGGCAGAGGGACTGTTGTTGACCTGCTTCTCCCCCATCTAGTTCCCCACCTAGTTGTCCCTCCTTCCGCCTGGGTGATGATCTCCCTGCTTGGTCTCCCAGAAGCTCACCTTGCCCCTTTTTTCTCTTTCTCTGGGATGAAGGCGGGAACAGGTACCACCTACGCTGTTATATGTACCAGGCCCGGGACCTTGTAGCCATGGATAAAGACAGCTTCTCAGGTACATGCCGACACTCCCGATGGGCTGGGAGGGGTCAGGGGGTCTCTAGGACACCTGGGGAGGGGTGTGGGCTGGACCACAGACTCCTCTTCCCCGACCCTGCCTCACCCTGAAGACTGGAGGGATCTAAGCAGGAGGGATCTAAGTGAGACTAAAGGGAGAATCAATCAATCGGTCGTATTTGAGTACTTACTGTGTTTAGAGCACCATATTAAACACTTGAGAGAGTATGATATAACAGAGTTGGTAGACACATTCTCTGCCCACAAGGAGCTTACAATCTAGATGGGGAGTCAGACATTAATATAAATAAGAAGCAGCATGGATCAGAGGAACAAGCACGGGCTTGGGAGTCAGAGGTCATGGGTTCTAATCCCAGCTCTGCCACTTGTCAGCTGTGTGACTTTGGGGAAGTCACTTAAACTCTCTGTGCCTCAGTTCCCTCACCTGGAAAATGGGGATTAGGACTGTGAGCCCCATGTGGGACAACCTGATTACCTTGTGTCCCCCTAGTGCTTGGAACAGTGCTTGGCACATAGTAAGCGCTTAACAAATGCCACCATTATTATTATTGTAAATAAATTACAGATATGTACATAAGTGCTGTGGGGCTGAGGATGGGGCGAATATCAGGGGCTTAACGAGTACAGATCCGAATGCAGAGGCGACGCAGAAGGGAGAGGGTGTAGGAGAAAAGAGAGCTTAGTCGGGGAAGGCCTCTTGGAGGAGATGTGATTTTAAAGGTGGGGAGAGTGGTATTCTGCTCTTCTCTGAGCAGAAGAGGGGTGGCAGGAGCTGGACTGGAGGATGGTGGGAAACCATGGAATCACTTTCCCTGGGGAGAATCGCATCAATTCAGGAAGGGTTTGGAGGAGATGCAGCTTTGTGTTACGGGGGCAGGGATGGAGGGGTGGGAGATGGTGAGGAGCCCCATTTTCTGGGCCGGGGCCACTGGTTTTCCAAGAGACAGATGTGGCCCCCTGGCACCATCATTCAACCTGCATATCTGGAGCCCTGCCGAGTACAGTTCCCACAGAGGATTTGACCTGCAGTTCGTGGCCACAGCTCACCGCATGGTCCGACTACGGTGGGGGCCTGGAGCCTCCTGAAGAGTTGGCTAAATCGAGGCAGAAAGTTTCTGCCAGCTGATGGCCCCTCCCTGCTTCCCCCCGGCCCCTGGCTGTATTTCACCAAAGAGCAGCGTCGCGTCGCCTGAGTGATGGATGGGGTCGTAAGCCCTGTGCCCGGGCGTGCGCTGGCAGCCGCTCCTCTCTCTGTGCTCATTTTTCATGCTTGGAACAGGGCCCTTGGCAGACCACATGCAAATGAACCCAAATCAGCATGCAAATATATGCAAACGAGCACCCTCAGGTCCCACATTAATGGAGCCTCCTTCCAGGAGGTAATGAGCAGCATCTGCTGGGAGGGTCTGGGCTGAGAAGCAGCTTGGCCTAATGGATCGAGCCGGGGCTTGGGAGTCAGAAGGACCCGGGATCCGCCACTTGTCTGCCATGTGACCTTGGGCAAGTCACTTCACTCCTCTGTGCCTCAGTTCCCTCAGCTGTAAGATTGGGATTGAGTCTGTGAGCACCATGTGGGACAGAGACTGGGTCCAACCTGATCTACCCAGCACTTAGAACAGTGTGTGGCACATAATATTAATAATAATGATGGTATTTGTTAAGCACTTACTATGTGCGATGCACTGTTCTAAGCGCTGGTGGGGGGATACAAGGTGATCAGGTTGTCCCGCGTGGGTCTCACAGTCTTAATCCCCATTTTACAGATGAGGTAACTGAGGCACAGAGAACTTGTGACTTGCCCGAAGTCACACGGCTGACAATTGGCGGAGACAGGATTTGAACCCATGACCTCTGACTCCGAGATGTCCAAGTAGAGCTATCCCTCTAGACTGTAAGCTCATGGACAGGGAATGTGTCTGTTATATTGTTATATTGTTCACTTCCAAGTGCTCAGTGCAGTTCTCTGCATGCAGTAAGTGCTCAGTAAATGCTATTGATTGAAGGAGAGAGACCAGGGCAGGAGATGTAGATTTGGGAATAATAATCATAATGATGGTATTTGTTAAGTGCTGACTATGTGCAAAGCACTGTTCTAAGCCCTGGGGGGATATAAGGTGATCAGGTTGTCCCACAGGGGGCTCACAGTCTTAATCCCCATTTTACATATGAGGGAACTGAGGCCCAGAGAAGTTAAGTGACTTGCCCAAAGTCACATAGCTGACAATTGGCAGAGTCAGGATTTGAACCCATGACCTCTGACTCCAAAGCCTGTGCTCTTTTCACTGAGCCACACTGCTTCTTCGATCATCTGTGTAGAGATGGTAGTTGAAGTCATGGGAGCAAATGAGTTCTCCAAGGGAGTAGGTGTAGGGGGAGAATAGGAAGGAACCCAGAACTGAACTCTGAGGGGGTCGGCACATAGTGAGCACTAAACAAATAACACAATTATTATTATTATTAACTGAAGCTTGAGGAATACCCACAGTTAGGAGTGGGAGGAAGTGGAAGACCTCATGAAAGAGACTGAGAATGAGCGGCCAGAGAGATAGGAGGAGAACCAGGAGAGGACAGTGTCAGTGAGGCCGAGATTGGATAATGTTTCCGGCAGAAAAGAGTGGTCGAAGTGTGGAAAGCAGCTAAGAGGTAGAGGAGGATTAGGATGAAACAGAAGCTGTTGCATTTGGCAAGAAGGTGGTCATTAGTGACCTTATTAGAGGGCCATTTCCATGGAGTGAAGGGGGCAGAAACCGGATTGCAAAGGTTCGAATCCTGCCTCCATCACTTACCTGCTGTGAGACCTTGGGCAAATCACTTCACTTCTCTTTGCCTCAGTTCCCTCATCTACGGAATGGGGATTCAATACCTATCCTTCCTTCTACTTAGATTTTGATCTCCATGTGGGACCCTATTATCTTGTGTCTCCCTCAGCACTTAGTACAGTGCTTGGCACATAGTAAGCACTTAAAAATACCACAATTTAAAAATGATTGTTATTATTATTATTATGAGGAAGTGGAGGCAACTCACTCAAGGAGTTTGGAGAGGAATGGGAGGAGGAGGATGGGGCGATAACTGGAGGGAGCCATGGGGTCAAAGGAGGGTTTTTTAGGATAGGAGAGACAGGAGCGTGTTTGAAAACTGTGAGGAAAACGCCACTGGAAAGTGAACATTTGATGGTGGTGGTAAGGAAGGGAAGAAGGGAAGTGGTCAAGTGTTTGGATGAAGTTTGGAGGGATGGGATGGGAGATGCAGGTGGAGGGTGTAGATTTTGAGAGGTGGTGGGGAGATATCTTGAGCTACTTCTGGGGAAGATTGATGAGTCAAAGAGTGGGCAACAGGAGAGTGGGACTGGAGAAGAGCAGGGGAAATTTTAGGAAGATCGCAACTGATGGATTCAATTTTATAGATGAAGTCAGTAGCCAGGCCATTAGGGATAAGAGATGGGTGAGGCGGGGGACAAAGGGATTGAGGAAGGAGTCTGCAACACCTGGCACGGGCAGTGCTCCTGGGAGTCAATCAGGGAGTTGCCGGGAGGAGGACGGGGCAGAGTTGGAGCAAGCGGGAGTCCTGGACATCCCTGCTCTGACGAATCGCCTCCTCTCCATCGCCCGTCGGGCCGCGCAGACCCCTACGCGATCGTCTCGTTCCTGCACCAGAGTCAGAAGACAGTGGTGGCGAAGAACACCCTGAATCCCACCTGGGACCAGACGCTCATCTTCTATGAGATCGAGATCTTTGGGGACCCCCGCAACGTCGCTGAGCTACCCCCGGACATCGTCGTGGAGCTCTACGATCACGACACCTACGTGAGTGGGGCTGGCCCCAATCCCCTTGGGCTGTGAGGCCTCTTCCTAACCTCTCTGGGCCTCTGGCTGTCTCTGGGTTCTCTGGGGAGGATCCGCCCGTCCCCCCCCTCACTGCGGTGGGGTAAGGATGAGTCTGGCAGTGCTTTGGAAAAGAACATGGCCGCAACCCCCCTGTGATTACCGTTCTGAACCTCACGGCCTGCATAACCTGCGGGTTTATGTTTTAAAAAATAAGTATCTGTATTAACGGTCAGTGAATAGGGTGCACGACTCAGTGTAATATGTCTGGATAATTGCGGAACGTGCATATTCAGGGAGTATTACAGGTGGATAAAATAATGGATAAAATAACATCTGCCTCGAGGGGGAGATTGCTGTTTTTGAACAACTTATTTTGAGGGTATTATATTTGGTTAAATGTAGCTTAAGTCTTATTTGGGGGTGCAATGTCGTTGAACAAATGTAGTACAAAACTTGGTTATGTGTGGTATGGGACCTTATTTGGAGATGCATTATATCTGAACAAATATGGTGCTCGTTTGTTTAAATATGATGTGAGCCCTATTTGGACTGCATTGTATTTGAACAAATCTGGTGCCCAGTTTATTTTGGGAGCATGTTCTATAGGGTTAACTCTGGTGTGAATCTTAGTTAGGGCTCTATTGTATTTGAATAATTATGGCAGACAGTATATTTTGGGGCATACCGTACTTTTTCAAATATGGTGCATGTCATGTGTGAGGAGCAGTTAAGGGGTATAAATTCATTCATTCAATCATATTTATTGAGAGCTTACTGTGTGCCGAGCACTGTACTAAGCACTTGGGAAGTAAATATGGTCTTAGTCTTGTTTGGAACAGGCAGAACTCGGATACATTTAATCCAAGCCTTGATTCGGAGGCTTCAGAGAAGCAGCATGGCTCATTGGAAAAGAGCCCGGGCTTTGGAGTCAGAGGTCATGGGTTCAAATCCCGACTCTGCCAATGGTCAGCTGTGTGACTTTGGGCAAGTCACTTCACTTCTCTGGGCCTCAGTAACCTCATCTGTAAAATGGGGATGAAGACTGTGAGCCCCCCGTGGGACAACCTGATCCCCTTGTAACCTCCCCAGCGCTTAGAACAGTGCTTTGTACATAGTAAGCGCTTAATAAATGCCATTATTATTATTATTATTCGGGGTCGAATTGAGCTTGAATGGATTTGATGCTTGTATGAGCGCTGAATGTGAGCACTGGATGGAAGTAGAGGGCTTGAGCACTGAGTGTGAGTGCTGTGTTCCTGGCAGGGAGCGGACGAGTTCATGGGGCGCTGCATCTGCCGTCCGAGCCTGGAGCGGTCCCCGCGACTGGCCTGGTACCCCGTGACCAAGAAAAACAAGCCGGCGGGGGATCTGCTGGCGGCTTTTGAGCTGATCCAGAGAGAGAAGGTGAGGGTCCGGCCGGGTCGGGGCTGCCAACCTGCCATCTCTCCCAAGCTTTGCCCCCTTCACCTCCCTCTCCAACCTCAAGGATGGAGTGAAAAAAGTGGTGCGGGCTGAGGGGCTCGGCCGCCAGCTGGAGGGATTGAAATTAGACCCAAAGAGGTGCCAAAGGGATGATACAATGGGGATCTATTGGCAATTGTCGCTGTGATATTGATTAAGCGCTTCCTGTGAGCAGAGGAATGCACAGATGGGAATTGGTCATTCATTCAATTGTATTTATTGAGCGCTTACTGTGTGCAGAGCACTGTACTAAGAGCTTGGGAAGTACAAGTCGGCAACATATAGAGACAGTCCCTAACCAATAACGGGCTCACGGTCTAGTAGGGGGAGACAGACAACCAAACAAAACATGGAGACAGGCCAGAGGAGTCATGGCCCCTGTCCCTTGGCGGGTGAGGGGGGCTTGCAATCTGAATAAAAGCGGGGAGAGGGGACAGATTCATAAGGAGCATGGTCTAGTGGAAGGAGCGTAGGCCTGAGAGTCAGAGGACCTGGGTTCTAATTCCAGCTTGCCCATCTGTCTGCTGTGTGACTTTGGACAAGGCACTTCACCTCTCTGGGCCTCAGTTTCTTCCTCTGTATAATGGGGATTCAACACATGTTTTCCTTCCTCCTGAGACTGTGAGCCTCAAGTGCGACAGGGACTGTGTCTGACCTGATTATCTTGTCTCCACTGAAGTGCTTGGCACAAAGTAAGCGCTCAACAAGTACCATAATACTAATTATTATTGTTATTAAGGAGGGTTGAAACAATAAAGCACTAAAGCCACAGAATAGCAAAACAACAAAACACACCAAGCAAACACAATGAACAGGCGAGCACTGTGGCTGGAGGGGGAGAGTTTTGGGGCCCCAGCACTGTGGCATTGCATGGCGTTCTCCTTAGCCTGCATTGATTGCCATGTCACACCCCCGCCCGCCTCCTCACCCTCAGAGCCCGGTGCCCTGGTGGGAACCCACCGTGCCAGCCACTGGCACTGTGATCAACTCCCCTGCACTGGTGCTCATCCCAGAAGTCTTGGCACCAAGGCCAATCCGCCATCCCTGGCTAAGACTCATGGCGGCCTTGGGTTCCAAGCCATGGACGGGGACTCCACAATACTTGGGTGGGGTGAGGAGAGGCCACCCGAGGATGGGGGTCCCGGGGTCCCCGCTCATCTGCCCCAGGCTCTCCCCACGGCAGAGAACGACTCCACTCCCAGCATGGTCTTGAAGCTGAGGGTTTGGGATGTGGGGATCCCCAGCAGGGAAGCCCCCCAGGGTGTCGATCCCCCTGCCCCTCTTACTCACTTGAATCTCAGAAGGGATTAGTTCACAGCCTCATGACCGTCACTAGTCGAGCCCCGCTCCAGAGCCGGAAAGGTGATCGCCACTGTGGCTAGTGCCCCAGGCGGGGACCCCCGGCCCAGAAAGGATAGTTTGAGTTGCACCGCTGCCTGAGGGACAAAGGAGAGGGGGAGATGAGAAGCAGGGAGCCGGTGTTGGGCTGAGGAGTGGAGGGAACGGAGACGGGAGGAGAGGAGGGAATTATGGACCTCTGTCCCCCTCCCCCTAAAGCCGCTGAGTCCAGTCGAAACTCAGGAGGCCTTGGTTCTAATCCCAGCTCCGTCACTTCTCTGCTGGGTGACCATGGGCAAGTCGCTTCACTTCTCTGGACCTCATTTTCCTCATCTGTAAAGTGGGAATACAATGTCTGCTCTCCCTCCCTCTTAGACTGTGAGTCCCTTGTGGGACAGGGACTGTGTCCAGCCTGATTGAGAAGCAGCTTGGCTTAGTGGAAAGAGCCCGGATTGGGAGTCAGAGGATGCGGGTTCTAATCCCAGCTCTGCCACTTCTCTGCTGGGTGACCTTGGGCAAGTCACTTCACTTCTCTGTGCCTTAGTTACCTCATCTGTAAAACGGAAATTGAGAGTGTGAGCCCCGTGTACTTCCCAAGTGCTTAGTACAGTGCTCTGGACACAGTAAGCGCTCAATAAATATGATTGAATGAATGAATGAATGAATGTGAGACAGGGACTGTGTTCAGCTTGATTACCTTTTATCTAGTAAACGCTTAACAAATACCATAATAAGTATTATTACTGATAGCTCAGTATGGGGAGGTGTGCCCAGCTGAGTTGGTGTGGTCTGATCCTGGAGGGGTAATCTAGGAGGGCTTCCATGAGGAGGGGAGATTCCAAGTAGCATATGGAAACACAAAGCGGAACCTCAGGCCTCCTCCCCTTACAGAAGAGATGGTCTGGCCATCGGCCCAAGCCCCCTGCCTATCCCAGGGCTCGAGGCTCTCCAGTTGTCCCCTACTGGCTCACCCCCAGGCTGGGTGCCAACCCTAGGCGGGGGTTGAGGAAAGAGAACCCAGTGAGAGATGGTAGTGTCGGGTGGAGGTTGTGTTTCGAAGTCCCGATACCCGCGGGTGCCAACGTGAACAGAGCCAGGGCCAGAGTTCAATCCAGCTCTGAACCCTCTGGGAGTCAGAAGTGTCTGCCGCTGGCGGTTTGAGGGTCGGGGCGGGGTTGGTCCATGCTGACTTCTCTCACCACTTCTCCCTTCCCTCCACAGCCGGCCCTTCATCACGTCCCTGGCTTCGAGGTATAGGTATCCTGGACTCCCCCTGCCTCTGCCTCCAGGATGAGAAAGGCACCCCCTCTGGGGAGGGGGTTGGGATTATACCGTCTCCCTCTGACATCTTTCTGCTCTCCCTGACCCCAGCACGGCAGAAAGCAAGGCGTGGGAGTCTCTAGATTTACTCTGAGGTCTCCTCTGACCGTCTGGAAGGTGTCTCCCTTTTCCCCAGGCCTTCACTTCCAGGCCACGCCGCCCCTTACCCTTCTCGGATGGCCCTGAGGGTGTGCAGATAGGGTTGATTTTTGGGGTACCCACTGGGCTCATGAATCTGTGTTTCCTCCCTCCCCCACCCCCACTTTCCGCTTCCTGAAAATCGTCGGCCTGAACCGGGACGAACAAACCAGTCTGAGCTTCCCAAGATTTGGGATGAGGTGAGGGTTTTGGTTGGGTTGGGGGCAACAGGGAGGGAGCCCATGGCTTTGCTGGCGGGCCAGGCCGGACGGAAAGTGGTACATCCTTGCACGTGCTCCCCTGTGGTCTAAGGGGGTGGCCCAGGCCTGGGGGGAGACAGGGAGGTGATGGGGCTCGGGTTTCGGGAGGGTGTGGGGTGAGCTGAAGTTAAGATGACAACCTAGTGAAATCAGTCTTCTACCTCGAGTGAGGGCACTGGGTTACTGTGGTTTGTGCTCAATTATCCGGGGCTTGGTGATCCAGAGGGTGGATAATACAGGCCGCTCATGCCTCCTCTTCCTCCCTGCCTTTGAGCATTTTCCCTGCTCACCAGCCTCTCCTGATGGTGGGTTGGGAAGAGAAGCTGGTGGAACAAACGTGTTGGTTGGCTTGCAGGGGAGCAGCCTGGGTCAGGCAGAGTTTGGATTAATCTGGGGAATTCTTTTATACGCATTCCCTCTGAATAATTGAGACTGGGATGTGCCCAGGTTATGTTGCCATGGGAAGACCTTCTCACTGCCTTTCTCTTTCTGGGCAGTGGGTCCCCACCGCTGAACCCTCCTTGCCCTCACCACCCCGTCACTTGAATGGCCAGATCATCGTCACGGTCATTTGGACACCCCAATGCCCCAGCCTGATAGGCACCCACAGATGGCTTCTGCCTCTGCCCCCTGGCTACCAGGCCCAGTGGGGGAGGAGGAGAGCATCCCTGGAAGGAACCGGACCCCCGTTGACAGCCCAGGAGTCAACCGATCGATCAATCGATCGTTGATCAAGTGTTCAGCAGATCTGAAGAGGGCTGGACTCTGGCTGCAGGAAACCCCTTCCCCCTCCACCACCACCTGAGTGGGCAGAGAGTTTTCTCTCCCCACTCCCCCTCCCTTAATGGAAACCATCGTTGTTCAGGAGCCCTAATAAGACCAACATGTCTGTGCTGGTAGAAAGGCGGCTGCCAGGCACACAAGCCAGGATGTTCCGGTTTGGGTCCTGAGGGCGAAGGGGGTGAGGAGGTGGGGGTCCTGTCAGAGAGGCCATGGGCAGGACACTGGAACAGACGCACACACACTCTCTCTCTCACACACACACACACACACACACACACATGCTGTACACACTGGGGGAGAGACAGAGGGAGGAGGAGGAGACATGGTCTCTGCCCTTCAGGGCCTGCCAGTCTGATTAGGGGAGACTGAACAGACACACCCACACCCACATATACTCACACGTGTGTGCACGCACACACACACACACACACACACTCACTAGAAGCTGACAGGGTGGTGGAGGAGAGGGAACAGACAAAGGCAGTAAGAGAATGAAGAAGCCAGAAGCCTAGCTCTGCCCAGAACCATTCAGCCATCCCCACACCATTCAGCCCCCTGGGCCCTGCTCTCTGAAACAGCTATGCCACTTGGGGCCGGGAGGGCAATTGCGAGCATCTTCGGTGGCAGCAGCGATCCAGGGGGCTGACTGGGGCCGTCCCGGTGAAGCTCTGAAGGTCAGCAACGGCCTCAGGGGTAGGGAGAGGAGGTCGCAGGTTCGTGGGGCAGATGGGGAATGGGAGACGAGAGGAGGAAGGAATTGGGAGTAAACCATCCCTTCCCCGACCCGAATGGGCTGGTGGCTATCTGCAAGCTCGCCTTAGGTGACAGCCTGGGATGGCAGGACTCCCACGGCTGACCTCTGGCCCAGGGTCAGCAGGACAGGGATGATAACTCTTGCTTTGGCTTCTGTCTCCCCCTCCCTGTCGGCCCTTGGCCCTCACCCACAGCTGTGTACACCTGGGGACTTCCACCTTCAGGGCCTTCTACATGTGGTACTTTTGTCTTAACTTTTAATTGCTCCCCCCCATTCTCCCTGCTCCTGCAGTATTGTCTCATTGTTTAGTGCCCTCTCTTCTTTCTCTCTATTCCTGCTCCTCTCAGCACATCTGCCTCGCTTTCCCCTCCCTCGCTGTCCGGCTTCCATCCCCTCCCTGCTGCCAGTTCTTGGCCGTGGCTTGCCGTGATGGTTGCCCCCATTAGTTTGGACCCAGGTAGTGGTCTGCTTCCCAAGCTGGCCTTCCTGCAGCCTCCTTCCTTGGTGCATCGGTGTCTCCAAAGCACTGTCCCACTAGTTATCCCGTATCCTGTTTGCGACAGCCCCGGGGCTCAGGAAGAGGCCGGGATCGCCCCTCTGCCGTTTTTCACATGGTGATGCCGAGGTCCAGAGAGGTCAAGTGACATGCCCAAGGACACCCAGCAGGCCCGGAGTGTGGCTGAGATTAGAACCCAAGTCTCCTGATTCCCAGTCCAGTGCTCTTTCTGCTAGGTCATGTTCCTTCCCTGGCCAGCCCTGGCCTCTGAACTGTCTCCCTACTTCCTCCCTTCCCCCCAGCCCTAGGTCAGCCTCACGGTCCATCCAGGCCCAGATTCTGTCTCTAATAGCGGCCATCCTGGACACTCACCTTCACGGACAGGATTGAGGCCTACATGGCTCACGGCCCAAGAGCCCGCCTTGGAGGGAGACATCTGGACAAGTCCCTGGCTGTTGTGCTGGGAACAGGGACCTCCCCCGTCTCCCCATCCGTGGCTGCCCCCACTTGCCACAGAACCACAGTTCCATGAAGATGAATTAGATTAGTCAGAAAGGGAGATCAGAAAGGACCTCCCAACCTCCTGCCTCTCCCCACTTCAGTCCATACTTCACTCCGCTGCCCGGATTAGCTTTCTACAGAAGCGTTCAGGACACGTCACCCCCCTTCTCATAAATCTCCAGTGGTTGCCTATCAACCTCCATATCAAACAAAAACTCCTCACTGTTGGCTTTAAAGCTCTCTATCACCTTGCCGCCTCCTACCTCTCCTCCCTTCTCTCCTTCCACATCCCAGCCCACACACTCCTCTGCTCTGATGCTAACCTTCTCACTCGAGTCTCGATCTCACCTGTCTCACTGCTGACCCCTAACCCACATCCTACTTCTGGTCTGGCACCCCCTCCCTCCTCAAATCCTCCAGACAATCACTCTCCCCCTCATTCAAAGCCCTACTGAAGTTGCACCTCCTCCAAGAGGCCTTCCCAGTCATCAGGTGCAGAGTAGAAAGACAAGGAAGGGTTATGCCGGGTGAGTTGTTTTTTCACCCAAAGCCTGATTTCTTCTTGGCCCATTCCCGGTTTTCTTTGGTCCCATGCTGACGCTCCCAGTTGCCTTAGGGGCCTGCCTCAGTACCCTGCTTCCTGGACCCCAAATCTCAGCTCCTTCCGGGGCTCAAGTGGGTCCCCATACCCGGACCGGTGTCCATCGTGAAATCGGGCAGCGGTGGGCAATCCTCTCCGTGGAGGCCCTGGTGTGTCTAGTCCACCAGCAACTATGTTAAACAAGAAACCGCTGGTGCCGTGTGGTTGCACGGTGTTTGGCCTGGCTTAGGGGGTGGCTGACTCACCCGTTCCTCGTTCCATAGCCTCGATGCTGGGTTTCTTTTTAAAAAAATTCTCCCTTCCCTCCCCCCCCACCGCTTTTTTTTTATAAGAAGAATGGATGGGACAGCCTTCTGGACCCCCAGCTGAGACCAAACTTGGCAACCCAAGGAGCCAAGCCTATTTCAGGGAAGCGACGTGGCCTTGTGGAAAGAGCCCAGGCCTGGGAGCCAGAGGACGTGGGCTCTCATCCTGTCTCTGCCACTTGCCTTCTGGGTGACCTTGGACACTTAACTTCTCTAGGCCTCAGTTTCCCCTTGTATAAAGTAGGGATCCAACAACTGTTCTCCCTCCCCTTCAGACTGTTAGCCCCATGTGGCACAAGGACCATGTCCAACCTGATTATCTTGTACCTGCACCAGAGCTCAGTCCAGTCCTTGGCACGTAGTAAACATTTAACAAATGCCACAATTATTATTATTATTATTTTTAATGGTTCTTGTTAGTGTGCACTTGGTGCCAAGCACTGGACTGAGCACTGGGGTAGGCCCCCAGTCTAAATAGGAGGGAGTAGGATTTAATTCTCATTTTACAGATGAGGAAGCTGAGGTGAAAAGGAGACATGGAGCACAATGGAGACTGGGTCTGACCTGATCAATCACTCAATCAGTCAGTGGTATTTATTGAGTGCTTACTATGTGCAGAGCTCTGTATTAAACGCTGATCTGGTTAGGGCTACCCCAGCGTGTAACACATAGCTCTTAACGAATCCCACCATTATTGCTATTATGCATAGCAACAAGTACCAGTTCATTCATTCATTCAATCGTATTTAGCGCTTACTGTGTGCAAAACACTGTACTAAGCATGAGGGAGAGTACAGTAGTACAACAAACAGACACATTCCTGCCCATAATGAGCTCACAGTCTGCAGAGCCCTCCTGAGTGGCTTCACTGCCCCTCGAGGTCCTCCCCTTCCCGGGGTCTGGGACCACATTGAGTTGGGGCGAAATGTTGCTTAACATTTAACTCCCAATCAGTCAATCATCAATCAATAGTATTGATTGAGAGTCTGCCAGGGTGCCGGGTATGACCCAAAGAGCTTGGGGAAGTATCATGGAAGTAGAAGACATAATTCCTGCCATCAAGAATCACTCAGGCTCCCCTATTCTCCTGGGGGTTCAAGAGGGCACCGGCAGAGGAGAGAGAAAGAGATATTCAGCCTACAATCGGTTATCCATTTCAGTGCCGATCACTGAAATTCACAGATAATCCCCCAGACCGCGACCCAGTCTCGGTCTGCGTTTCCAACCTCCATTCAGAGCCCAGCATTTCCCTCCTCTATCTTCTGCCCTGTGCCAACCCTGCTTCCTCGGTGGCCAACCCCAAGGCCAGGGAGGAGGAGGAGAAGCAGGGCCTCATGGGGCCTGGTCCTCACCTGATGGGTGGCAGTATCAGCCCCAGGATGAGCGAGAGATAAAGTAGGATGGAAAGGTGGACGGAAAGACAGCAGAGAGGCCGAGATGTTTTTGGTGCCTCTCCGGTTTACCGGCCTCCTTCTCCTCTCCCGGCCTGCTAGAGAGCACCGTGAGGGTGGGGCTGGGGCATGTGTCTGAGGAGACAGAAATCTTACCCAATTCCCTCCCCACAGAAAGGGAGATTCAGCCTTCTGCAGGGAGATGCAGTGGCTAATAACCAGAATTCAACTGGAGAGGAAACTGCCTCGCCAACCTCCCTCACTGAGAACGAGCCAAGGGCCCTTCTGCCCCAAGCAGTGTGTGCTCAGCATAGCCCCTAGGCCCTCTCAGCTTGGGATGTGCTTAAGACGGTTAGAACTAGCCCTCCCACCTTTCGGGCCTCAGAAGGCCGAGGAACCGGGACTCCAGCTTTGACACTGCTGTTCGTACTTCCTGCCCTCTGGGAAAGGTATTTCCTTGAAGTTGCCTGCTCCTGGACAGGCATAACTCAAAGGCTGCTCACTGTTGCATGGAAACGATCCATCAGTCAGTAGCATTTTTTGACAGCTTACTGTGTGCTACAGAGTAGTGTCCTAATAAAGTTAGCAAGCACCATCCTGGCCCTCAAGGAGCTTCCAGGGAGACAGGCGCCTAAATAAATTTCAGGTAGTGGGAATAATAGTGTGTATTGTCTTCTCTGACAGGCCTTTCCATTTAAGACCTCATTTTGAAGCAGCGTGCATAGTGGATAGAGCCTGGACTTGGGAGTCAGAAGGTCATGGGTTCTAATCTGGGCTCTGACACTTGTCTGCTCTGTGACCTTGAGCAAGTCGCTTCACTTTTCTGGGCCTCAGTTCCCTTTTCTGCACAGTTCCTTGACTGTGAGCCCCATATGGGACAGGGATTGTGTTCAATCTGATAACCCCAGCACTTAGTACAGTGCCTGGCACATAGTAAGCACTTAACAATCATCATTCATTTCCTCTATCTGCATTGCTTATGCTCTTGTATCTGTATCCTTCAAACATTTAGTATTCACCCTATCTTCAGCCCCAAAGCAGTTCTGTACATATCTGTAATTCGTTTATTTAAATTAATGTCTGTCTCCCCCTCTAGACTATAAGGTTTTTTTTCTTTTTTATGGCATTTGTTAAGTGCTTATCATGTGCCCAGCACTCTTCTAGCAGTAGCAGTAGTGTTAGTAGCAGTGACAGTAGCAGTAACAATAATAACAGAAGTAGAAACAGCGGTAGTAGTAATAGTAACAATAATAATAATAGTGATATTTATGAAGTGCTTACTATGTGCCAAACACCGTTGTAAGTTCTGGGGTAGATTCAAGCTAATCAGGATGGATATAGTCCCTGTCCCACATGGGGCTCACAGACTTCACCCCCATTTTATAGATGAGGGAACTGAGGCACAGAGAAGTTAAGTGACTTGCCCAAGGTCCACAGCAGACAAGTGGTGGAGCTGGGATTAGAACCCAGAACTAATCTGACTCACAGGCCTGGGCTCTATCCACTAGGCCACCTTGTTATGGGCAGAGATTGTATCTACCAACTCTGTTTTGTTGTACTCTCCCAAGAACTTAGTACAGTGCTCTGCACGCCATAATTTCTCAATAAATACCATTTATTGATTGATTGATATCAGAGATGTATCAAGATGCTACAAAGGGGGCTGTAGTAATTGAAGGCCACTGGAGGGGCTGAGGTTGGGAGATATGAACTGGAGAGGTTAAAAATTAATCAGGAAAGGTCCTGGAGGAGATGTGAAGGGCTTTGAAGATGGGGAGAGCAGGCATCTGGTGGCCATTAAGGGGGCGGGTGTTCCCCATGCAGGGGAGGCCATGAGAGCGAGGCCCAGGGAGGAGGTGAATTGGAAAGAATAAAGAAAATGAGCTGGGATATAGTGGGAGAAGAGAGTGGATGAGCAGGAGGGTAGAGAGCTTCCATCCGATTCCCTGTTGGAGTCATCATGTTGGGTTTCCGCCTCCCTTCCCTGGGATTGTTTCCATCTCCACCCCCCAGACCCACGAGGAGAGTCAGCAGTCACCCAAGTGAAGCAGCATGGCTCAGTGGGAAGAACACGGGCTTTGGAGTCAGAGGTCATGGGTTCAAATCCCGACTCTGCCAATTATCAGCTGTGTGACTTTGGGCAAGTCACTTAACTTCTCTGGGCCTCAGTTCCCTCATCTGGAAAATGGGGATTAAGACTGTGAGCCCCACGTGGGACAACCTGATTACCTTGTATCCCCAAGCGCTTAGAACAGTGCTTTGCACATAGTAAGTGCTTAAAAAATGCCATTATTATTATTATTATTATTATTATTATTATTATTATTATTATTATTATTATTATTATTACTGCAGACTGAGGGGCTGCAGGACACCCCATCCTAATCCCAACTCTGGCCCTGGCCTGCTGGGTGCCCAAGGGCAAATCGCTTAACCTCTCTGAGCCTGTTTCTTCTTCTGTAAAAAGGGGATGTGATGTCTGCTCTCCCCCCTGCCCCAGGTGGGATGCAGAGTGGGTCTGATCTGGTTCTCTTGTACCTGCCCCATTTGCTTAATGCAGTGCTTGGCTCATAGTATGGTTATTAATTGAGCAAACACAGAGCATTGATACCCTCTCAAACAAACATACGTGTGTATATGTGCCAATATATATTTATCTACCTGGTTAAGCCTGGCTATCCCTCCTGCTTGCAGGTGGTTTTGCTCAGGTCCTGAGAGGTGACCCGTTAGCTTGGGGTATGACCTTGTGACAGAACTGGACTCATCCTCTGCTAGGCTGCTGCCTGGGCTACCTGTGGGGATTGGGATGGTAGCCTCCTGACCTCTTAGCTTCGCCGTCTCCCCCGCTGCCTCTGTCTCCCCCTTCCCAGCCTCCCTCCTCTGGATCCTGTATCCTGCCTTCAGGCCGGCTCCCCCGTGGTGTGGGAGGAAGGGGCTTGGAAGGGCTGGGGGGTAACTTTCCTGTTCTCTGTCTCTCTTCCCGTGCGTCTGTCCGCTGCTGCCCAGGCTGGAGACTCGGACTTGCCCTACCCGCCACCCCAGCGGGAACCCAACGTGTACATGGTCCCTCAGGGGATCAAACCGGTCTTGCAGCGCACGGCCATTGAGGTGAGCGGTTAGGCCGGGTCAGCGGTTCCCCTTGCAACCGGGGAGCCATCTGAGGGCAGGAGGGAGGCTGGATGTACACAGCTGACAGAGCTGACAACTTCTTTGGAGGTTGGGGGCAAGAAGGGGTGGGGATCCTAGGGGGTGAGGGCCGGGATGGGGATGGGCTCCATTCATTCATTTATTCATTCATTCGTATTTATTAAGCTCCTAATGGGTGCAGAGCACTGTACTAAGCACTTGGGAAAGTACAATACAACAATGAAGAGTGACAATCCCTGACCACAAGGAGCTTAAAGTCTAGAGGTGGGGAGACAGATGCCATTACAAAAAATCAGATATCAATGAAGAGTGGGTGGCCCAAAGAGCCACCCTTTGGGGTCTTTTCAGCCCCAGTTAGAAACACCCAAGTCTGCTCAGCGATGTCATGGGGGGTTGTAGCGGTTGGTGGGAGCACTCCCTCATCTCTCCCATGGAGCGGACATTAATGAGCATGGGGACTCCATTCCCAAAGGCAACTGGGCAGTCAGAAGCAACAGTCGGCCCAGAGGGGTTGGACAAGGCCATGTATGAGTGGTCAGTGCTGGTTCACTGGAGGGATGGTCCAGGATGGAGAGGGGAGAGTCAGGGATGGCGAAGGAAGCATCAGGGCTATAGGATGGTCTGGCTGGGTCACTGGACGAAGACTTGGGTGTGTTAGATCGTCCATACTGGGTCACTGGAGGGACAGTCAGGGATGGAGAAAGGAGAATCAGGGGTGTTGAATGGTCCATGATGGGTCACTGAAGGGACAGTCAGGGATGGAGAGGGGAGAGTAGGGGATGTTGGTGGTCCAACCTGAGCCATGAGCGTGGGTGTTCAGGAGGGCAACCAGCACGTGGTTTCTCCAAGTGCCCCATGCCCCCCATCAAAGCCAGAGTGCTGAGTTGGCTGGGTCGTGGTGCTGAGCCAAAGTGATGCTCCGCTGGGGACTTCTGGCCTTATTAGGGCAGGGCCTAGATCTGGGCAAGGTGACGCCCCTGGAAAGGCCCCTTATAAAGCTCCCTGGAACTCCCCACGACCCAGACACTTCTCCCGTGTCCTTTTCCTCTAGCCCACAGCCCTCCCCACCGCTTATAATTCCCGATTCCCTGCCCACCCTCCACAGGCTCCAGCCCACCAAGGCCCCACCTCCAAACACTCGGGCCCCTCCTGTGACCTCACAACCCGGGCCTGCCTCACTCTGGGGTTTCCACAGATCCTGGCCTGGGGCCTGCGCAACCTGAAGAGTTATCAGATGGCCAGCGTGACGTCGCCCAGCCTGGTGGTGGAGTGCGGTGGGCAGGCTGTCCAGTCATGTGTCATCAAGAACATCAAGAAGAACCCCAACTTCTCTGTCAGTGTGCTCTTCATGGAAGTGGTGAGAGGCGCTGGGGGCAGGGTGGAGGGAGGGCTCTGCCTGAGACCCATCTCCACGCCCTTCCCCACGGCCTCAGAACTGAGGCCTACCCGGTTCACAGCCCCAGAGCCCACCTTGGAGGGAGATGTCCAGACCCGAGTCTGGCTATTCTGCTGGGGACAGGGACCCCCCCCCGTCTCCCCATCCGTGGCTGCCCCCACTTGCCACGATGGGAGTGTGGTTCTATTAAGATCAACTAGACTAGACTAGTCAGAAAGAGAGGTCAGAAAGGACCTCCCAACCTCCTGCCTCTCCCCACTTCAGTCCATACTTCACTCTGTTGCCTGGATTATCCTTCTACAGAAACATTCAGAGCATGTCGCCCCCTTCTCAAAAATCTCCAGTGGTTGCCCATCCAGCTCCGTATCAAACAAAAACTCCTCACTGTTGGCTTTAAAGCTCTCCATCACCTTGCCCTCTCCCACCTCACCTCCCTTCTCTTCTTCTACATCCCAGCCCACACACTCCTCTCCTCTGGGGCTAACCTTCCCCTTGATCTCACCTATCTCGCCGCCGGCCCCTGGCCCACATCCTACCTCTGGCCTGGAGCATACTCCCTCCTCAAATCTGCCAATCACTCTCCCCGTCATTCAAAGCCCTACCGAAGGTGCACCTCCTCCAAGAGGCCCTCCCAAACTAAACCCCACTTTTCCTCAGCTCCCACTCCCTTCCACGTCACTCTGACTCGCTCCCTTTGCTCTTCCCCGCCTCCCCACCCCACAGCACTTATGTATATATGTATATATCTGTAATTCTATTTATTTATATTGATGCTTTTTAACTTGTACTGATGTCTGCCTTCCTACCTCTAGACTGTGCGCCTGTTTTGGGCAGGGATTGTCCCTCTTTATTGCTTTATTGTACTTTCCAAGCGCTTAGTACAGTGCTCTGCACACAGAAAGCGCTCAATAAATACGATTGAATGAATGAATGAATGCACAAAACTGGAGGAGCTGATGACATACTGTATTTCCCCAAAATAGGTCAGGCCCCACCGTGAGTCGACCACTGTTGTTGAGGCACTGTAGGACATGAAGGAAGCTTGTGGGGGTTGGCAGTAATAATAATAATAATTGTGGTACTTGTTAAATGTTTACTGTGTGGCAAGCACTGTTCTAAGCACTGGGGTAGATTCACTCATTTATTCAATCCTATTTATTGAGCGCTTACTGTGTGCAAAGCACTGTACTAAGCTCTTGGGAGAGTACAATATAGCAACAGACCCATTCCTGCCCACACTGAGCTCACAGTCTAGAGGGGGAGACAGACATTAATATAAACAAATAGATAAATAAATAAATTACGGATATATTCTGATATATACATATGTGCTTTAGGGATGGGAGGGAGGGAGGGAGGATGAATGAAGGAGCAAGTAAGAGCAGCGCAGAAGGAAATGGGAGAAGAGCGGGCAGATACAAGTTAATCGGTGGCACACAGTCCCTGTCCCATGTGGGGCTCGCAGTCTCAATCCCCATTTTACAGATGAGGTAACTGGGGCACTGAGAAGTGAAGAGACTTGCCCAAGGTCACACAGCAGACAAGTGGCAGAGCCGGGATTAGAACTCATGACTCATGACTCGTGCTGTAGCCACAACTTCATACTGCTGCTCCATACTAGTTCTAGGGGTGGAGCTGATGCAGACTAAGACAGCAGCGGTTCCCAGGTTGGCTCCGGGCGGTAGTCTGAGGGGAGGCCCGAGGAGACCAGATCCTGGCTCACCACCCCTACCCTCCCCCAACCTGCCTGTCCTTGGCTGGGTCTCACCTCTCCCTCTAGACTGTAAGCTCATCTCTAGACTCTAAGCTCACTGTGGGTGGGGAATGTGTCCATTTATTGTTGTATTGTACTCTCCCAAGTGCTTAGTACAGTGCTCTGCACACAGTAAGTGCTCGATAAACACAACTGACTGACTGAACGAATACCCTCCCCGCCTCCACCCCTCCTCAGCCTAAGCTCACCAACCCCTGCCCTCGCCCCTCCACGATTGTGGCTCACTGCCCCCTGCCCACAGCGCCTGCCGAAGGAGGAGCTGTACTGCCCACCCATCGTCATCAAGGTGATCGACAACCGCCAGTTTGGCCGCCGGCCAGTGGTAGGGCAGTGCACAGTCTGGTCCCTGGAGCCGTTCCTGTGTGACCCGTCGCGGGAGGAAGCCATATCGCCTGGACAAGCCCCCGGTACTGAGAGGGGAGCTCCAGGCCTAGCTGGGGGGGGCTGTGTGGAACCGGACAATGAGGGAAGGCACCGAGGAGGGAGGGCCTAATCTGGGAAGGCTTCTTGGAGGAGGGAGTCTTGGGATTGACTGCTGTGATGGGGGTGGGCCATCAGTAAGGGCAGTGAGGCAGGAGGGGAAGAGAGAGCGAGCTACTGGTGGGAGGACCGTGCTTGGCCTTCAGGCTCGGGTTGGTGACCTCTCTAATGGGCCGCGTCTCTTGCCCCCCAGATGAGGTGAGCCTGACGCCCCGAGATGAGATGCTGATTGACATTGATGACAAGGAGCCGTTGCTTCCCGTCCAGGTAGGAGGGACGGCCATCCGGCCTCTGTCCTGCATATGCCTGGCAGGGGGCCAGGGGGAGTCTCTGGGACAGCCCTCGGCATGATGCCCGGCTCTCTGGTGGTGCTGTGTGGGCTCTGCTGAGACCACCTCTGGCCATCGGCCCGTCTGCCCCCCAGAATCACAGCCTGGGGAGAGGCAGGACCGGGGTCTGCTCTCTGCTCGGGGGAAGGGGCCACCCTGACCTTCCCCCACTCCCTCCCAGGTTCCCCTTCGGGGCCATCGGTGAGGGTAGGGCCACGGCAGGGGGCTGTAAAACTTGCAGTGCAGCTTGTCAATCAGGGTGATGGATGGGCAGTCAGGTCTGGGTCTGGACCTGGTTATCCGAAGCCTTGGCAGCACCCGTTCTGTCTGCCCAGAGGAGCAGAGAGGCAGGCCTTCTGTCTCTGCCTCGCCTGGAGAAGCAGCATGGCATAGCGGAGTGAGCATGGGCCTAGGGCTCAGAAGGTCATGGGTTCTACTCCCGGCTCCACCACTTGTCTGCTGTGTGACCTTGGGCAAGTCACTTCACTTCTCAGTTACCTCATCTGGAAAATGGAGACTGAGACTCTGAGCCCCACTTGGGACAGGGACTATGTCCAACCCGATTTGCTTGTATCCACCCCGGCGTTTAGCACAGTGATTGGCACCTAACAAGCGCTAGACTGTGAGCTCATTGTGGGCAGGAACTTGTCTGTTTGTGGTTTTATTGTACTCTCCCAAGCACTTAGCACAGTGCTTTACAAACAGTAAGTGCTCAATAAATATGATTGAATAAACAAATACCACAATCATTATTATTATTATTATTACCTAATCCCTGCTTGTCTTCCCTCTCCCACCATGCCCCATCCCAGGCCCATTCCCTCTGGCCCTCCAGGGTCCTGGGGGTTTCCTAGACTCAGAGCCTGGGGAGGGGGTTTACATCCACAGGATCAGGGCTAGTTTTTTCCATTTGGCTTCCTCATTCTGTGCCTGGGGAACAGTTTGGAGAGTGAGAGAGAGAGAGCAAATGCCAGCCCTCGGAGCAGGGGCCTGCTTTGCCAAGGACCAGATGGATCTCGGGCTCGTGGCTCCCTTGGTCTGGCTGGGAGGCTCCCAATTGCCTCTGGGAGAAACGTCTGGATGGAGCCCCCCACTTCTGGTGTCTCATCCAGCCCTGCTACTCCCAGTGATGGGGACGGTACCTGCCCCAAGCAGCCTTATAAATCGGCCCCCCCTCTCATGTATACCTTTTCAGGCACACACTTACATGCACACATGTGCACATTCATGCATCCATTAATGCACATGTGCATGCTCATAAACACAAACACATACATATGTGCCCACAAATGCACGTGCTTGTATGTGCACTTGTCCATGCCCGCCAACACGCACACAGATTCCCACATTTGTGCACAGTGATGGACACACCCATGCATGCACAGCACCCAAATTCACACCGAACCCTACACATTTGCCTTGCCCCACTGTCTGGCCCCAGATGGCCAGTATCTTCCCTCCCTAGTTCCCTAACTTGTATCCATCCATCAGTTGGATTTTATTGAGCACTTCCTGTGTGCAGAACCGTTTGGGAGAGTAAAGTGTAACAGAATTGGTAGACATGATCCCTGCCCACAAAGAGCTTATAATCTAGAGGGGAGGACAGATGTTAATAAAAATAAATAACTTATGGTTATATACATAAGTGCCGTGGGACTGAGGTGGGTGTGAATAAAGGGAGAAAATAAGGGAGTGGGCAAAGAGGAAATGAAGACTTAGGGAAGGTTTCTTGGAGGAGATGTATCTTCAGTAAGGCTTTGAAGGTGGGGAGAGTGATCATATGTCAGATATGAAGAGGGAGGGCATTCCAGGCCAGAAGCAGGACATGAGCGAGAGGTGGGCTGCGAGATAGATGAGCTCAAGGTACAAAGAGTAGGTTGGCACCAGAGAAGCGAAATGTGCAGTCTGGGTTGTAATAGGAGAGCAGCAAGGTGAGATAGGAAAGGACAAGGTGATTGAGTGGTTGATGGATTTTTTTTATGGTATTTGTTACGTATCTACTTTTAGCTAGGCACTCTACTAAGTGCTAGGATAGAAACAAGCTAATCAGGTTGGACACAGTTCCTTTCCCACCTGGGATTCACAATCCTAGTTCCCATTTTACACTTTAGGGAACTGAGGCACAAAGAAGTTCAGCAACTTGCCCATACAGCTGACAAGTGGTGGAGCTGGGATGAGAACCAGGACCTTACTCTATTGACTAGGCCACGCGGTTTCTCCGACCGAGTCCCCTGCCAGCCAGGGTACCCCACCTACCCCTCCTGGCCCCCGATCATCTGTCCCACAGATAACTGGTGTCCGGATGCCTGTGGTTTCTCTACTCCTCACCCCCATTCCTTGGGAGCATCAAGGCAACCTGCTCATCCCAGCTGAGCCTCTCTGGGGCCGGGGAGGGGGCAGTTTGGCTGGGGTGCAACCTTATCACGGGCATTGGGGAGACAGAAACTGCCTCCTCTGGGCACTCTGGTGGGGGCAACAGTGGTGGTGGCAATCAGGGCAGGGACCCGGGAGTGCCGGGGAAGGGGGAAATGTCAGGGGTTCAGATCCTTCTGCCTCTTCCTCCTCTGCATCTCTGCCCCCTTGCCACCTATCCTGTCTTCCCCCTGCTGCCCCTCCCCACTGCCTCCCCTGCCATATCCCCCCATGAATAATAATTAATTTGTTAAGCGCTTACAATGTGCCAGCTACAGTTCTTAAGCACTGGGGTGGATACAAGCAGATTGGGTTGGATCCAGTCCCTTAGCCCACTTGGGGCTCACAATCTCCATCCCCATTTTACAGATGAGGCAACTGACACCCAGAGAAGTGAAGAGACTTGCCCAAGGTCACACAGCAGACAAATGGCAGAGCTGGGGTTAGAACCCATGACCTTCTAACTCCCAGGCCCATGCTCTATCCAGTATGCCATGCTGCTTCTCTATTCTAGTCTAACTCATGATCTACTAATAGGGAAGCAGCATGGTGTAGTGAATAGAGCACGAGCCTGGGAATCAGAAGGTCATGGGTTCTAATCCTGGCTCTGCCACATTTCTGCTGTATGACCTTGGGCAAGTTGCTTCACTTCTCTGGGCCTGAGTCACTTCATCTGTAAGATGGAGATTGAGGCTGTGAACCCCACATGGGACAGGGACTGTGTCCAATTTGATTTGTTGGCATTCCCAGCACTTAGTACAGTGCCTGGAACAGAGTAAGTGCTTAGCAAGTACCATTATTTTTATTATCATTATTCACGACACTGGCTGAAATCAGGCAGTGGTATTTACTGGGTGCATACTGTATGCGGAGCACTGTACTTAGCAGTTGGGAGAGTCCAGTACAGCAGAGTTGGTAGACACCATCCCTGCCCACAAGAAGCTTACAGTCTAGAAATTATGGGCCCTCCACCTTGGTGTCATTCACGTGAGTTTTCCCTACTCTCGCACCCATTTATTCGTTCTCTGTCAGCTCCTTCTCCCCAAGGGGGAGAGGGATCTCAGCTCAGCCAGCTTTCCTCTCTGGGAGCCGCTGGGATGGATTCGGAATTTGTTGGAGCTGGGAGGCGGCAGCTGACAGGCTTCTGCTATATCCTGAGGTTTCTCCCTGGCCTCAAGTAGGAAAATCTGAACCCCAGCCCCCCGGAACTCCCCGGGATGTTTTGATTCTTGGTGGAGTTAGGGTTAATTGCTTCAGCATCAGTCTTGCAGACAGTCAGATGAGGGGCACCCCCAAACATCTTGCCCACCTCCAGGGGGACTCCCAGCCCTTCCCTCCCCGCCCCCCCCCCCCCGCCCCGGATGCCTGGTGCTGATGGATCTGTTGGCACTGGACCCCAGAGGGCTCCTTTTCCATTTTGTTGCAGTGCCGGCTGTCTCCTCAGCCTGCTTTTTAGGAAGTCTGATATTAATCATGTTTGTTAAGCACTTCACTCTGTGCCAAGCACCGCACTAAGCTCTGGGGTAGACACAAGATAATCAGGTCAGACACAGCCCTTATCCCACATGGGGTTCATGGTCTAAGTAGGAGGGAGAACAGCTATTTCATCCCCATTTTACAGATGAGGAAACTGAGGCCCTGAGAAGTCAAGTGCCTTGTTCCACGTCACACAGCAGACAAATGGTGGTCCCCTGACTATCACGCCTGTGCTCTTTCCACTAATCCCCGCTGCTTCTCAATTATTCATTCATTCAAGAGTATTTATTGAGTGCTTACTGTCTGCAGAGCACTGTACTAAGCATTTAGGAGAGCACAATACAAAATAAAGAGACACATTCCCTGCCCACAACTTTTTTACAGTCTAGAGTCGGGGACATAGACTCATGTTGGAGCTCATGAATTGAGGGGCCAGACCCTCCCAGGTCTCCCCCATCCCCAGAGACTCTCTGGTGGGGGCTTCTCCATAATTTCCAGCAGAAATGATGGCCACATAATATTCCACGATGCCCAGTGGGGGCTGTGGTGGAGCTGGAAGTGGGACAAGGGGCAAAGTTGCCCAGGACCAGCACATTTTCCAGAAGGGATTTTTCTGCTGGAGAATTCATTTTCCTCCCCCAACCTGCCCAGGGCAAGTGTGAGCCCCCAGGGAGTGCTCTGGAAGCCAGGACTGGTATTTCTCAAGCCACGAGCCACAAGCCCTGCTCCTGTCGTAGGTGTGGCCAGTCCAATCAGCAGGTGGCTGCATTCAGGGCTCCTCCACCTGCCAACCCTGCCCCACTGTGGGGACCCCAGAAAAGCCCTTAATAATAATGATGGCATTTTATTAAGCACTTAATATGCTCAAAGCACTGTTCTAAGCACTGGGGTGGTTACAAGGTGATCGGGGTGTCCCACGGGGGGCTCACAGTCTTAATCCCAACTTTACAGATGAGGTAACTGAGGCCCAGAGAAGTGAAGTGACTTGTCCAAAGTCACACAGCTGACAAGTGGCAGAGCCGGGATTTGAATCCATGATCTCTGACTCCAAAGCCCAGGCTCTTTCCACTGAGCCACACTGCTTCTCTTTAGGCCTTTAGGCCTTCCCTTTAGGCCTGGGCTGGCGGGCCACCCAGGCATCAACAAGGCCAACTCCCAGCCAATCAGGAAGTCAGTTATTTCCCAGCCTCATGGGAAATAACAGTGGCAGTAACAGAAGAATAACCCTAAGAATAATTACTGTGTTATTTGTTAAGCACTTACTATGGGCCAAGCAATGTTCTGAGAATTGGGGTAGGTACAAGATAATCATGTCCCACATGGGGCTCATTTTCTAAATAGGAGGGAGAACAAGTATTGAATCCCCATTTTGCTGATGAACTGAGGCACAGAGACATTAAGTGATTTGCCCAAGGTCACACAGCATACACATGGCGGAGCCAAGATTGGAACCCAGGTCCTCTGACTCCCAGGCTTGGGCTCTTTCAACTAGGCCACACTATTTCCCATAGAATCTGCCCAGAACCCCAGCCCAGCCATCCTGAGGGTCCGCAAACGTGGCCCCTGGTTGCTTGGAGGAGTCAAGTACTGGTTGAAACCCTGCACGCTTACCCTCATGAGCAGGGATGGACTGGCCAACACCCCTGACTTTCCCCTCTCCACCCCTGACTGCCCCTTCAGTGACCCAGCACAAACCATTCAACACCCCTGACTCTCCCCTCTCCATCCCTGACTGTCCCTCCAGTGACCCAGCATGGACCGCTGATTCATCAACTTATTCATGATAACAAGAAAAGTTTCGCTTCATAGCTGTTGCATAGACAGATTTACTCAAACATATGCAGGTATATTAGTCTAACTACACCCTATTTTCAATATGAAAAGACGCTGTATAAGAAACTTAGTCAAAACGTCCACAACATGAAGTTTCCCTCCGGCAGCTGCCCTGGCAGCTACTGGAACCCCCTCCCCTCAAAGAACCCCATCCGGCAGAACCAAGCCGTGGGTCCGTGGGTTTCATTAGAAAGAGTCGCCCATCCGTATGCTCTTCCACGTGCCCTTCTGCGCGCCCCAAGTGCCCACGCAGAAGACCCCCACGGAGAGAAGCTGAGCCTGGGTATTCCCGGCATTTGGAATCAGACCCCATTCTGTCTGCTGAAGGGGACCCTGGGGTTGTGGCCAGCCTGGGATTTCTGATCGGAGCCGCTCTCCCGACCTGCTCCTAATTAGGCTGATTGATGAGTGGGGGTGGGGGTGAGTGGGGGTGGGGTGTGTGTGTACATATGTGCACACCCCGGCATGGGTGTGCCTGTGGAAATCACCAGACCCTGGCTGGATGTAGTGAAGCCCGTGGAAATCACCAGACCCCACCCCACCCCACCACCCCAAGCAAAGTGGTCAGCCCCATGACCCCAACTGGGTCGAGCGGGGGAGCTGAAGTCGGGGCAGAGCCAGGGCAGGGGAGCTGGAGCAGGGGCAAAATTTGGGCAGGGGAGCCAGGACAACAGGGAAAGGGAATTGAGGTACGGAGAGGCTGCGTAGGGGGCGAAGCTAGGACACGGGGTAGAACTGAGGAAGGAAGAGCTGGGACAGAGGCAGAGAAGGGGCAGGGGAAGCTGGGGCAGGGAGCAGGTGTGGATTTGGAGTTGGGGATGGAGCAGGGGCAAGGGGAAGCAGGGACCATTTCACTGTGACCAAGATTGACAGGGAACTTAACCATTTCTCCATTCATTCATTCATTCAATCGTATTTATTGAGCACTTACTGTGTGCAGAGCACTGTACTACTGAGTGTACAGCCATCGGGGTGGCGGGGAGGGGGGCAGGAAAGGAGGAGAAAGTGAGGAGTTCCCCGGGTAGTGCCTGGGCTGGGCGAGGGTACAGGCAGGATGGGGGGCATGAACACCCCTCATCCTTCCCCAAATGAGACAGACCCTATTACTCCCCATAGTCAAAGCCTTCCTGAAAGCCTACCTCCTCTGAGAAGCTTCCCCTGGTTGGTTCCCTGCACCCCTAGCCCATATAAACTGGTCAGCCCCTCTAGCACCAGTGAAAGTATATTACAGCACTTCATTGATTCCATTTTGCCTCGAACTGTCTATCTAGACTTCTCTATTGGTGAATATTTTGCCTCTGCTTCCCACATTGCAGTGTAAACTCCTCTTGGGCAGAGGATGTTTCAGTTCCTTGTTTCATACTTTACAAGTGCCTCCTACAATGCACTTAAATGTTAGTAATACCATTCAAGTAATAATAGTGGTTGTGTTTGTTAAGTGCTTTCTAAGTGAGCAGTTTGCTGACAGGATATTAGAGAAGCAGTGTGGTTTAGTGGAAAGAGACCGGGCTTGGGAGTCAGAGGGTGTGGGTTCTAATCCCAGCTATGCCTCTTGTCTGCTGTGTGACCTTGGGCAAGCCACCTAACTGCTCTGTGCCTCAGTTACCTCATCTGTAAAATGGGGATTAAAACTGTGAGCCCCATTTGGGACAACCTGATTACCCTGTACCTACCCCAGCGCTTAGAACAGTGCATGGCACATAGTAAATGTTTAAAAAATACAATGATTATTATTTTTTTTTTGTTAGATGAGACATTCGATCAATAATCAGCAGTTTTTACTGAGTGCTTACTATTTGCAAAGCACTGTACTTGGCACTTAGGGGAACACAATACATCAGAGTTGGTTGATGTATTGTTCCCTGCACACAGCCTAGAGGGGGAGGTGGGCATTAAAATAAATTAAGGATGGGTACATAAGTGCTCTGGGGCTGAGGTGGGGTGAATATCGAATCTAACTAACAGGGAGGAAGAACAGGTATTTTATCCCCATTTTACAGATGAGGTAACAGAGGCACAGAGAATTTAAGTGACTCATCCAAGGTCATACAGGAGCGGGAATTAAAATTCAAGTCCTCTGACTCCTAGGCCCGTGCTTTTCCCATTAGGCTATGCTGCTTCTCCACTGTTCGCTATTACTTTACTATTATTACTACTGTTACCACTGCTGCAGGTGCTATCTGTACTATGTCATTCAATCGTAGGGACGAAAGGCTTTGAGGTTGCTCCGGCCTTGAGGACTAGAAAGGCAATGGACCTGGTTTCTCCCTCTGGAGAACCACATTGCCGGCTCCACCAGCCCAGGGGAGACCCAATGTTTCCTGGGTCTTGAACCGAGGAAGCAGAAGGCCAGAATCTGAGGTCCAACAGGAAGGTGGCAGAGTTGGCAGGCCAGCCACCCGGCTCCTGATCCCAGCTCTGTCAGGGCCTGCTGGGTGACCTCTCTGGGTCTCGGCCTCCTCCCTGCCCCTCCCCGGGCCCTGCTGGGGCCTCTGGTGGGTGGCGCCACAGGAGTACCAAGGACACACGCTGCTCTAATAATGATAATCATGGTGGTTTTTCTTAAGTGCTTAGTTTCTGCCAGGCTCTGTAATAATAATAATCATAATGGCATTTATTCAGCGCTTACTATGTGCAAAGCACTGTTCTAAGTGCTGGGGCGGTTACAAGGTGATCAGGTTGTCCCACGCGGGGGTCACAGTCTTAATCCCCATTTTACAGATGAGGTAACTGAGGCACAGAGAAGTTAAGTGACTTGCCCAAGGTCCCACAGTTGACAGGCGGCGGAGTTGGGATTTGAACCCATGACCTCTGACTCCAAAACCTGGGCTCTTTCCACTGAGCCACGCTGCTTCTCACAAGCAAGGCCTGCTTTTGATTAGAACCCCGTTGCCTGATTTTCATCAGGCCTGCTGCCTAATTTTCATTATCTCCCTTCCCCCCCCCACCCCCCGAGCTGTCTGATTTTCATTAAACCGTGGCTGATTTTCATCAGGACTGCTGCCTGATTTTCATGAGGTAGATGACTGGTTTTCATTTGTTCTCTACTGCCTGATTTTTATTAGACCGTAGCCTGATTTTCATTAGCCCCCATCCCAGCGCCATCTACTCTTTTAAATAGTGAGCCTTAGGAGGGTCAGGGACCGTGTCTAATTCCTACCTGTGGATTCTCTCCCAGTGCTTAGTACAGTGCTCTGCACCCAGTAAGCGCTTAATAGATGCTATTACTACCACTTCTGCTACTCCCACTACTCCAGGGGAGCCCCCAAGGAGCCCCAACCTCCGGATGGAGCTGGGGAAGGCACTTCCCCCTTCCCCGTGGGTGTCGCCCTGGCTCGGTCATGTCACGCTTGGGCCTAACAACTCGCTCCTTTTAATTTGTAGTTTGCCGACTCTGTGTCCAGCCCGGCCGCCATTAACGCACCCACCCCTCGCTTCGACCTTCACGTAGGTACCACCCCCCTCCTCCCCGGAAAGGTGCCCGCTTCCCGCTTCTCTGCGGTTTGGTTTTCCTTCTGCTCCCCGGCTCCCACAGGTTCTGCTGCTGATCAACAGATCCCAGCCAGATGGTGCCTGGCATTCCTGGGCAGTCAGTGAAGATCGGGTTGTCTGGACGGGGCGCTTTATCCTCCCTGAGTGGGAGAGGCCTGGGCTCGTCTATACTCCCCATTGTCTGGAACACTGAGGCCAAGAGAGGCTAGGTAGTCCCTAGCTAGTCCCGCAGAGCTGGGACTAGAAGCTGGGCTTTCGATTTCCCCGCCCCAGGCCCTCTCTGTCGCTCTGCCCTCCCTCCTTCCCTCGCTCTCTCACTCCCTTCCTTGCTCTGTCCACTGTTTGGTCTCAGGGAACTGGCAGCTGTGGGCACCTTGCATCCTGTGAACTCTTCCCCACCCCACCCCCAGGGGCCACAGGGTCCTGTGGCTGAGCAGAGGCCCAGAGCAGTTGAAAGGGAGGAAGGAGTTGGAAACCCCCAGGGCTGGCCCTGGGAGATGAGCGGGTGCAGAGGATGTGGATTGGCTCTCCCCATGTGCAGTGCATGGGGCTCAGGGCTGCTTCCCCAGTGGAGGTGGAGATAGAGGGCCTGGCGGCCTGCAGGGCATTTGGGGCAAGGGCAGTGCATGGCTTTTGGTGGGGGTGATGGTTTGGGTGCTGCAGTGTGGGTAAGCATGGCAGCTGCAGGGGATCAACTCTTTCCTCCATCTTGTGGCCCTCCCCAAGTCTGGACAATCAGACTTCGGCCTATGGTCATCTCGGGGTCCCAGGGCTACATCTCTCTGCAGCTAGAGGCTGGTCAGGGCCCACCCCTGTTGGCCATAGGCTTAGATGGGCTTCGCTGGGGGTAAGGGAAGGTAGGGGAGGAGGACACCTTGGTCCTGCCCTTCAAGGGCTCATGGCAGAGCCAAGGCCGGATCCAGGCCCACATGGGTCATCCAACTCCCCTCCAGCCCTCACTCCCACATCCAGAGTACTCAGGCCAAAGTCAACACAGGGATCAGGACGGGGCATTTCCAAGAGGGTCCCTAAGTCCTCCAGGCTGCTGGAGTCAGGCGGGGGTCTGGGAAGACTTTCTGGAGGAGGTGAGCCTTTCATGATTATTAGAACGACTGGAGAATCTGGTTTGGGACAGAGGAGTGGGGGCCGGGCTACCTGGGGTTGCCAAGGCCCACTTCAGGTGGAAAGCTCTATGAAGAAGCTTTCCCAGTCACATGTATCATACATAGATGTATGGGATTGGACGTGTGTGCCTGCGTTTGTGTGTAAAATCTCCCATCCGATGGTGAGTGCGTGAGGCCCCAGGGGTGAGCTAGGGGGTGAGGGGTGGGAATCGCAGCAGAAATCTGCAAACTATTGGCAGTAATTGGTTGTTTGCTGTGTTTGCTGGTTCAGAATTTCAGCACGTACTCTACGGTCCATCCTGTTATGGGGAGCTGGGGTCACTGCCAATCTCAGATCCCCATTCTGGGTCCGACAGCTGGCACCGGCTCTGAGACCCCATGCCCGGCCCCTCCTCCTCCACCAGAATTCCTGCAGCTTCTCCCGTGCCCCTCTCCCCAAGCACTGAGGTGCCCAAACCAATCAGTGGGCCGGGCTCTGAGTTGGGATGGGGTAAAGATGGCATCCAGACCCTCGGGACCTAACCCAAGAACCCAACCCACTGGCTCAATGGGTCTTTGGGCTATGACTGGAGCTGGATCTGGGCTGCACTGGATTGGGCTGCCCTGGGCTTTTCTGGGACAGACTTGTCCTGGCCCGTGAATCTGGAGCCGGGCTATGAGTAGCCCTGCCTTCGTGCCCCTTCTGCCCCCTAACCCCTTCGCAGCAGCTCCCGAGTAGAGGGTGGAGGTGAGGGTAGGAGGGGCTATAAGTCAACTAACCAAATGAACACTTTGCCTTGAGCTTGCAGAAGAACCTGCAGGTAAGTGTCCAAAGGCTGCCCTGGGCTCCCTCGCCCCTTCCCAGGCTTTCCTTGCCCCCTGCCTCCAGGCCAGACTGGTTAGTGGGAGCTGGAAATCCAGGTGGTGGGCAGCCAGTCCCTGATAAACCCCAGTTGGACTCCCCCAAAGCTGGTCTGGTCTCTGACCCTTGCCGGCCTCTGACTCCTGCCAGCCTCTGATTCCCACCAGCCTTCACTCTTGGAGAAGGCTTTTGCGAATACCATGGACTTCCCGAAAAACAAATGGATTTGGGAGCAAATTAAGCCAAAGTGGTCTTTGGAAGGCCAAATGACTCGACTTAGATTAGCATATTTTGGACACATCATCAGGAAGACTCATTCTCTGGAGAAGAAAAGTACAGGGAAAACATGGAAGAGACAGACCATCAGCTAGATGGCTAGAGAATGTAACAACAGTAACAGCAGAACCGTTAGAAAAGTTATGCAGAAGAAAGAACGTTATGGAGAAAATATATCCTTTGAGTCTCTATGAATCAGAAACAATTATTATTATCATTAATAAATTAATAATAATAATGATCCTCTCTTGCTGGCTTCTGTCCTAAGCTGGCCTCTGCCCCCTCAGGTCCCTGTCCCCAACTGGCCTCCACGCCTGTCGGCCTCCACCCCTACCAGCCTCCACCCTGTCGGACTATAGTAATGATGATATTTGTTAAGTGCTTACTATGTGCCAAGCACTGGCGTTTCCTGCCTGGATATGTGGGCAGGGCCCTCCAGTGATGAGTGGGATGAGCCCAGCCCTATGGAGGAGGGAGACCAGGAGGGCATGGGGACAGCGTTTTCTGGCTCAGTGCTGTGGGCCCGTCCTGCCTCCCAGCTGGGAATTTCCGGGCCATGTTGCCCAGATCCCCCAGGGCCATGGTGCTGGCAGCCTCTTTAAAGCCCCTGTGGTCCGGGTGCCTCTGAAGCCCCCGTCCACCCCCGTGCTCCCCAGTGCCCCTTTCTGCCCCTTCCTGACTAGTGAGGAGAGGGCCGGGGTGTCTGCTCACCCTGCTGTAGGAGGGAGAGGGCCTGGGTACCTGTCACCTCTCACCATGGGTGACCAGAGAGAAGAGAAGTTGAGACTTAGGGGGGACTAAGCCCCTAAAGCCCCCCTTCCCCATCTCCAGGAGGAAGAGTTTATTGATTGGTGGAGCAAGTTCTACGCCTCAATCGGGGAGACGGAAAAGTGCGGCCTTTACCTGGAGAAGGATTTCGACACCCTGCAGGTTGGCGGGGGGGAGGGAGCTTGCCAGGACACACTCCAGGGGTCCAGTCACAGAGGCTTCCCCCCACATCTGATCTCCTGCACCTCTTCACTGCCTCCCAGTCCCCAGAGCTGGGAAGTGTTACCATTGGTTGTGAAGCCTTTGCCTAATTTATATTAGTCCTCAGGTTCATGCTCTTGCATGAATACACACACACGCATGCTTGCACGTGTGTGGGGAGAAAATACCGGGTGGCAGAAGGTTCTTGGATGGGCAGGGAGACTTACCTCAGGACTGATGCCCTCATTTTCCTAGAGGGGAAGACAGGGTGAGGAGGGGGACTCGGGCAGATTCAGCTCCCAGCCCCTGGGCTGCTCCCCAGCTCTGCCCGCCCGGTGCCCCCAAACAGTCTTGCCACTTCTGTCCCCCTCCCCTCCCCACGGCACCCCCTCTCTACACTCCACATCCGGATGGCAGGTATACGACACAGAGCTGGAGAATGTGGATGGGTTCGAGGGCCTTGCCGACTTCTGCCAGACCTTCAAGCTGTTCCGCGGCAAGACCCAGGAGCTGGGGGATGACCAGTCCGTCATCGGGGAGTTCAAGGTGGGTGAGGGTGGTGGGAGGCGAATGGGGGGTTGGGCCGGGTGGGCCAGGGGAGCAGCCGCATCACCCCACCTGCTGGATGTGCCCTCAGGGTCTCTTCAGGATCTACCCGCTGCCCGAGGACCCGGGCGTGCCCCTGCCTCCCAGACAGTTCCGGCAGCTGGCTGCCCAGGACCCGCAGGAGTGCCTCATCCGAGTCTATGTCATCCGGGCCTTCGGCCTGCAGCCAAAAGACCCCAACGGCAAGGTACCACCGGCCCCTCCCCACCTCCAAGGGGTGGGCGACAATCCAAGGCTAAGTGTGGGTGGGGCCGGTGGGTTGGAAGCGGGGTCAGGAGTGGCCCCCTCCCCACCTGGGCAATGGGGAGAATGGATGGCAGAGTCCACTGGGGCGGGGGGGAAGGAAGCTCCCAAATGGGCTCCCAGGACCCCCCCGGATTGTGCCCAGCTGTGACTTTGCCATCCCTTGCAGCCTCTGTCCCCTGGCCCTCTTATCCAGGGGGAACAGGCCCCTTCCCTGTGGGAAACCCACCCTTGACTCCACCCAGATGGGTCCCCATCCTCCTCTCCCCATGGCTGGTGGGAAGAGCAGGGCACGGGGGTGTGCGTGCAGGGCACAGGGCCCCATCTGAGCCAGGGTTCGGCTGCCTCCTGCAGTGTGACCCCTACATCAAGATCACCGTGGGGAAGAAGTCGATCAGCGACCAGGACAATTACATCCCCTGCACGCTCGAGCCCGTCTTCGGAAAGTGAGCTGGCCCCAAGTCCAGCCCGTGCCCCCTCCTGCCCCTCCACCCCATGGCACCCCCACCCCATGGCACCCCCTGCCCCGCTGTGCCCCTTACAGGATGGGGGCAGGCCAGGGGTGGTGTTTGTGGAGGAGAAAGGGTCAGAAGTGAGGCCTAGTGGAAAGAGTCCGGGCCTCGGAGACAGAGTACCTGGGTTCTAACTCTGCCTCCACCACTTGTCTGCCTTGTGACTTTGGGTGAGTCATTTCACTTCTCTGTGCCTCAGTTCCCTCATCTGCGAAATGGAATTAAGACTGTGAGCCCCATGGCTGCATCCAACTTGATTATCTCACAACTACCCCCAGGACTTAATTCAGTGCCTGGCACACAGTAGGCACTTAACAAGCACCATAAAAAAAAATCCCACAGGGAGAGTTAGCAGCTCCCAGAGGAGGAACTTCTGATCTGGGACAGAACTCTGCACCCTCTCCATGCCTTACACCCTGCACCCTGCATCCCCTACATCTCCTGCATTCTGGGACTTTGCCTTGGAGACTCCACCCCCCAGATGCCACTATGGGGAGGGTCTCAGGGAGAGCAAGAGGGATGGGAGGAGACATGGCCCCTGCCCTGGAAGGGCTGCCAGTCTGATGGGGGAGACAGGTCTCTCTCACACACACACACACACACACACACACACACACACACTGTACTGGGCGCTAATCCCGGCTCCACCTCCTGTCTGCTGCGTGACCTTGGGCAAGTCACTTCACTTCTCTGTGCCTCAGTTCCCTCATCCGTAAAATGGGGATTGAGACTGTGAGCCCCATGTGGGACACGGACTGTGTCCAACCCGATTTGCTTGTATCCACCCCTGTGCTTAATATGGTGCCTGACACATAGTAAGCGCTTAACAAATACCATAATTATTATTATTATTAAATGCACAGAGACACAGACTGTAATGGATGCTGAGGGTGGGACAGAGGGAGGAGAAGACATTTCTGCTGCCTGGAGAGGCTGCAAGTCTGATAGGAGAGACAGGACACAAACACGCACGCATGCACACATGGGTGCTGGGGGTGGACAGGGGGAGGAGGAGATGTGGCCACTGCCCTGGAGGGCAGTCCAGATCTGGCATGGATACAAAGAGCGACAGAAAGGTAAAATCCTGCCAAAGCCAAATTCCACTGTTCAGGAAAACCTGTCCTGTGTCCCTGGGGCCCAGCAAGCACACACAGGTGGGATCAGGCAAGGAAGGCAACCTGGAGGAGGCAGCTGGGTAAGCTCTGAGAGGGGTGGTGACCTGCAGTCTTCCTGGCCCCTGTGCCCTCACAGGATGTATGAGCTGACCTGCACCCTGCCGCTGGACAAGGACCTGCGGGTTGCACTGTACGACTACGACCTGCTGTCCAAAGACGAGAAGATCGGGGAGACGGTCATCGACCTGGAGAACCGCTTCCTGTCCAAGTTCGGTGCCCGCTGCGGCCTGCCACAGACTTACTGCACGTGGGTGTCTGGGGGTGGGACCAAGGCAAAGGGGAAGGGCCATGAGGGGGGGTGGGGTGAGGTCGGCCTGCCCCAGTGCAGCACACTGTACTAAGCGCTTGGAAAGTACAAGTTGGCAGCATATAGAGACGGTCCCTACCCAACAGTGGGCTCACAGTCTAGAAGGGGGAGACAGAGAACAAAACAAAACATATTAACAAAATAAAATAAATAGAATATGATTAGGGAGACACACACACACACACATACACACAGAGACAAGTGGTGCTGGACAGAGGAATAGAGTAGTAGTAGCAGCAATGTAGTTAATTAGTATTAATTAAGCACGTACATTTGGGCCTTGGTAATAATAATAATAATAATGATGGCATTTATTAAGCACTTACTATGTGCAAAGCACTGTTCTAAGCGCTGGGGAGGTTACAAGGTGATCAGGTTGCCCCACGGGGGGCTCAGAGTCTCAATCCCCATTTTACAGATGGGGGAACTGAGGCCCAGAGAAGTGAAGTGACTTGCCCAAAGTCACATAACTGACAAGTGGTGGAGCCGGGACTTGAACCCATGACTGATTACTCCAAAGCCTGTGCTCTTTCCACTGAGCCACGCTGCTTCTTGGTAGCCAAGCAAGTTTCAGCCTTCCAAATAACTAACCCCAGAACACATGGTTTCTCCCCAGAATCTGTCCGGGAGTCCCAGGCTACTTTCCCCACTGGGACACATGTGCACACCCCGACACCCTGCCACAAGCACATGTCAAACTGCATAATACACATGTAGTCTAGCCATGTGAGTGCTCAGCGCCTCCCCACTGACCCTGTGTGCTCACAGAGCGGCACACATGTGAAGAAGAAGGACATCCTCACGCAGGGCAGTCCCGTGTGGCCACGGAGCATGGCTGGCCAGGTGCTCCTGTGGTCGCGTGTGCCCCCGGGGGTCATCCGTGATGGGCATGAGCTCCCCTGTCTCACTCGGCTCTAGGTCCGGCCCCAACCAGTGGCGCGACCAACTGCGTCCATCCCAGCTGCTCCACACGTTCTGCCAGCAGCGCCGGATCCGGCCGCCCACCTTCGGGACGGACCGGGTGGTATTCCAGGACCGGGAGTTCACCCTGGCAGAGCTTGGTAAGGCACCAGTGCCCGGACCCGGGCCTGGGCTGGGTGAGGCTGGAGGGCGCAGGCTCAGGATCCTGGGCTTAGACGCGGACTGACGCATCCCTGGGATAAGAGTTGTGATAGTTGGGGGTTTCGCTAAGGGCTTACTCTGCGTCAAGTGCTGTGCTAAGCACTGGGATCATTACAAAATAATTGGCTCAGACAAAGTCCCTGTCCCACACGGGATGTGACATATAAGGAAGAGGGATTGAATCTCCGTTTTACAGATGAGGAAACTGTGGAGAGGTTAAATGACTTGTCCAAGGTCACACAACAGACAAGGGGTGGAGCTGGGACGAGAACCCAGGTCTTCTGTCACCCAGGCCCACTGTGGCTGCCAGGCACTCATGGTGCCAGTGTTGCCAGTCGAGCAATGGTTTTTATTGAGTGCTTACTATGTATAGATCACTGTACTAAGCTCTTAGGAGAGTACAGTACAATAGAATTAGCAGACACATTCCGTGCCCAAAACAAAGTTGCAGCCATGGTTGAAGTTGGGGGAGAAGGGTTGGGGTTGCCAGAGCTCTAACCCCAAACTGCTCTTATCCCACAATATCTTCCCCGGGCAAATGAGCCCCAGCACTTTCAAAACACTTCAAGTCCAGCTCCTCCAGAAGGTATTCCCTGCTTAAACTCCCATCTCCCTGGCCTATTTTCCCCCACCCCCCGCCAATTCAGCCCTTCCCATCCCCTAAGCATGTGGCCTTTGACATCCCTCCTTGCACCTGTTTCTGAACTGTATTGCTTCCCTTTTCTCCCCATTTAGATTGCCAGCTCCTGGAGGGCAGGGCCCATGTTTCTAGCTAATTCTTATTGTATTCTCTCAAGTGGTTAGTACAGTGCCCAGTGAGGGCTCGATACATGCTTTTGAGTGATGGAATGACTAACAGAAGTCAGGCTGCGGGCCAACGGGGGCTTGCGTCTTTCCTCTGCATCCTATATCCTGGGTTCTCAGGGGGTGGTACCGTGTCCTGGGGGCAGGAGGAAGTGGGAAGTAGTGGGAAGCATTGTGGCTCAGTGGGAAGAGCTTGGGCTTTGGAGTCAGAGGTCAGGGGTTCAAATCCTGGCTCCGCCAATTGTCAGCTGTTTGACTTTGGGCAAGTCACTTAACTTCTCTGTGCCTCAGTTACCTCATCTGGAAAATGGGGATTAAGACTGTGAGCCCCCTATGGGACAACCTGATCACCTTGTAACCTCCCCAGAACTTAGAACAGTGCTTTGCACATAGTAAGCGCTTAATAAAAATGCCATTATTATTAGGAGGAGGGGGTGTTTGCAGAAAGGCCTGATGTGGCCTGGGCCCACTGACTCGGGGGGGCTTGGGGGACAGGGGGACAGAATTACAGCCCATTTGGGGGACGAAGTGGTGGTTTATGGAGGTGGGCTTGAAAGGAACAGCAAATCAATGTTGTCTTCCCTCAAGCCCCTCAGTCACACCACTCTTCTGCACTACATGTATGTTTGTATGTGGGCTCCCCCGACAGAGGCTGGCAGGGTCCCCAACCCTCACCTGGGTCCCGTGAGCGAGCAGCTGGCCCTGTCCGTGCTGCAAAAGCAGGGGCTCATCCCGGAGCACGTGGAGTCCCGCTCCCTGTACAGCCCTCTGCAGCCCGACATTGAACAGGTAGGGACCACCCGGTGGGCCGGAGCCTGCCGCCCCTTCTCCTTCCCTCCTCCCAACTTGCTCCTCTCCTGCCCCCCACCCCCACCTCCCCTCCTTCTCCCCTCCTCTTCTCTTCCTCCCCTCAGCCTCCTCTCCTCTACCCTCCCTCTCCCCGCACTTTGAACTCGTCTCTGCCCAGTGCGCTGCATGTCCGGGCCCTGGAGCTGGAGCTAGTCTGCCAGACATTGAGGGGACGGGGGTAGGGAGAGGGAAGGATTAGGACTTGTTCTTCTCCTGTTCATTCATTCATTCAACTGTATTTGTTAAGTGCTTACTTTGTGCCCTTAGGGCAAAGTACAATACAACAATAAGCAGCGACACTCCCTGCCCACATTGGGTCTCTAGAGTCCTGCCGATCCGGATGGGATGGATGGACAGATGGGGAGGGGGCTGGCCCAGCCAGGGGAGTGGGCAGCGTCTCTCAGAGCTCTGTCTCTCTCTCTCTCCACCTCTGTCTGTCTCCAGGGGAAGCTGCAGATGTGGGTCGATGTGTTCCCCAAGTCTCTGGGACCCCCCGGGCCCCCATTCAACATCACCCCACGAAGAGCCAAGAGGTGATATGCCCCCTCTCTGTCCCATCTGCCTGCCGTCTGTCTGCCCATCTACCCACCCATCTGCCTGCCCACGGGGCTCTGGGTGCTGTGTCCAGGACAGGATCTCCCCACCTCTTCCCCAGCCCTGTCGCTCTACATGAGAAGTTTCAGCAGAGACCATATGTAGGAAACAGACATGATAGTAATATTATTATTATTATAGTATTTGTTAAGTGCTTCCTATGTGCCAGGCACTCTTCTAAACACTGGGGTGGATATAAGCAAATCGGGTTGGACGCGGTCCCTGTCCCATAGGGGACTCACAGTCTTAATCCCCATTTTACAGATGAGGTACAGAGAAGTGAAGTGCCCAAGGTCACACAGCAGACAAGTGGTGGAGCCGGGATTAGAACCCATAACCTCCTAACTCCCAGACCCGTATTCTACCCACTTCACCATGTCAGACCTCCCTTGGTTTCTGCCCATCTGGGGCTGAGATGGGGCTGAGGCGGATCTGAGGGCCGGCCAGGGAGAGCCACATTAGAAAAAGGGGCAAATCGTTCAACGAGATGTGGAGGAGTCTCACCTCTTCAGGCAACTGAGGGTCTCTCCTGTCTCCCTTCCAGATTCTTCCTGCGCTGCATCATCTGGAATGCCAAGGACGTGATCCTGGATGATCTCAGCATCACTGGGGAGAAGATGAGCGACATTTATGTGAGAGGGTATGGCCCAGCCTCACCTCCTGCCCCCTTCCCCACCCCAGCCCACGCTGCCTCTGGTCCCTGGGCCTGCAGGGCCCAGCCACTGGTGACCATAGTTTGCTGCCCATCTAATCTGGTCTGGAGCCTGGGTTCACTCAAACCATCAAGGCCAGTGGCATCTGCTCTCCAGATCTCAGAAATGGAAATTCCCTGCTCCCAGCGCTGGATCCCCAGACTGTAAGGAAGTCCTTCCTTACTTCTCACCCACCCGCTTCTCTTCTGCTGCAGCTGCAGCTGGTGGGGATTCCTCTGGTTTGGAGGAAACAGATCAGGCGAGCAGACGTGCCCAGGGCCATCACCATCCCATAGTAACAATAACTGCGGCATCTGTTCATTGTATTTATTGACCACCGTATTAAGTGCTTGGGAGAGTACAGTACAACAATAAACAGACACATTCCCTGTTCACAGTGAGCTTACAACCTAGTCTTTCAGTCTTTTAAGCTCTTGTTATGTGCCAAGCACTGTGCAAAGTGCTGGGGTTGATAGAAGATAATCAGGTTGGACACATTTTTATTCACTCTCCTGCAGTCTAAGGGGACAGAGAATAGATATTAATAATAGTAATAATAATAATAATAATAACATAATAATAATGGTGTTAAGTGCTTACTATGTACTGAGCAATGGGGTAGAGACAAGTACAATATGTATTTATCTTTTTAGTTATTTACATTAATGTCTATCTCCCCCTCTAAACTGCGAGCTCGTTGTGAGCAGGAATGTGTCTGTTTGTTGTTATATTGTACTCTTCCAAATGCTAAGTACAGTGCTTTGCACACAGTAAGTGCTCAATAAATACAATTGAATGAGTGACTGAATGAATGGAGGTCAGACACAGACCTTGTCCCACATGGGGCTCACAGTCTTAGGAGGAGGGAGAACAGGTAGTGAATCCCCACTTTACAGATGAGGAAACTGAGGCCCAGAGAAGGTAATTGACTTATCCCAAGTCACACAGCAGACAGTTGGCTGAGGAGCAATTAGCACCCATGTCCTCTGACTCTCAGGTACACACAAGTTTCACTAGGCCATGCCTCTCCCCTCAGCACACTCGGTTCTGGGCTCTTTTACCCACTAACCCATTAAACTCGACTCATTTTCTCGTTCCCCTCCTTCCCTCCCGCCACGCACACACACTCCAGGGTGTACCCGGGGCTTTCAATCTTTCTCTCCTGCAGCTGGATGCCGGGCTTTGAGGAGCACAAGCAGAAGACAGATGTGCACTACAGGTCTCTGGGAGGGGAAGGGAACTTCAACTGGAGGTTTGTCTTCCCTTTCGACTACCTGCCAGCCGAGCAGGTGTGCGCTGTCTCTAAAAAGGTGAGTCTTCTTGTCGTTCATTCATCCAGTCATATTTATTGAGCACTTACCGTGTGTGAAACAATGTACTAAGCGCTTGGGAGGGTACAGTAAACGGACACATTCCCTGCCCACAACGAGCTGACGGTCTAGAGGGGGAGACGGACAATATGACTAAATAAATAAATTACAGATATGTTCACAAGTGCCGTGGGACTGGGAAGGGGGATAGATAAAGGGAGCAATTCAAGGTGACAGCGAGTCAGAGTCATCATCCCCACCCTGCTGGCCAAGCCTTCTGCAACAGAAGTGGTAGAAGAGAAGCAACAGAAGAGAAGCAGCGTGGCTCAGTGGAAAGTGCACGGGCTTTGGAGTCAGAGGTTAGGGGTTCAAATCCAGGCTTCTCCAATTGTCAGCGGTGTGACTTTGGGCAAGTCACTTAATTTCTCTGGGCCTCAATTACTCATCTGCAAAGTGGGGATTAAGACTGTGAGCCCCCAGTGGGGTAACCTGATCACCTTGTAACCTCCCCAGTGCTTAGAACAGTGCTTGGCACATAGTAAGCGCTTAATAAACGCCATCATTATTATTAGTAGTAGTAGCAGCTATAGCAGTAGTGGCAGTAGTAGTAATAATAGCAGTAGTAATAGTGGCAATTATCATTATCATTATCAATCGTATTTATTGAGCGCTTACTGTGTGCAGAGCACTGTACTAAGCGCTTGGGAAGTACAAGTTGGCAACATATAGAGACAGTCCCTACCCAACGGTGGGCTCACAGTCTAAAAGGGGAAATGGCAGCAAACCTTGTGACTCCCAGGCCCGTGCCCTAACCCTATGCAGCAGAAAAATGGCAGCAAACCTTGTGACTCCCAGGCCCGTGCCCTAACCCCATGCAGCAGACAAATGGCATCATTATCAATTGTATTTATTGAGCGCTTACTGTGTGCAGAGCACTGTACTAAGCACTTGGGAAGTACAAGTTGGCAACATATAGAGACAGTCCCTACCCAACAGTGGGCTCACAGTCTAAAAGGGGAAATGGCAGCAAACCTTGTGACTCCCAGGCCCCTGCCCTAACCCTATGCAGCAGACAAATGGCAGCAAACCTTGTGACTCCCAGGCCCCTGCCCTAACCCTATGCAGCAGACAAATGGCAGCACACCTTGTGACTCCCAGGCCCGTGCCATAACCCTATGCAGCAGACAAATGGCATCATCAATCATATTTATTGAGCGCTTACTGTGTGCAGGGCACTGTACTAAGCGCTTGGGAAGTACAAGTTGGCAACATATAGAGACAGTCCCTACCCAACAGTGGGCTCACAGTCTAAAAGGGGAAATGGCAGCAAACCTTGTGACTCCCAGGCCCACGCCCTAATCCTATGCAGCAGACAAATGGCAGCAAACCTTGTGACTCCCAGGCCCGTGCCCTAACCACATGCAGCAGACAAATGGCATCATTACCAATCGTATTTATTGAGCGCTTACTGTGTGCAGAGCACTGTACTAAGCGCTTGGGAAGTACAAGTTGGCAACATATAGAGACAGTCCCTACCCAACAGTGGGCTCACAGTCTAAAAGGGGAAATGGCAGCAAACCTTGTGACTCCCAGGCCCGTGCCCTAACCCTATGCAGCAGACAAATGGCAGTAAACCTTGTGACTCCCAGGCCCGTGCCCTAACCCCATGCAGCAGACAAATGGCATCATTATCAATCGTATTTATTGAGTACTTACTGTGTGCAGAGCACTGTACTAAGCGCTTGGGAAGTACAAGTTGGCAACATATAGAGACAGTCCCTACCCAACAGTGGGCTCACAGTCTAAAAGGGGAAATGGCAGCAAACCTTGTGACTCCCAGGCCCGTGCCCTAACCCTATGCAGCAGACAAATGGCAGCAAACCTTGTGACTCCCAGGCCCGGGCCCTAACCCCATGCAGCAGACAAATGGCATCATCATCAATCGTATTTATTGAGCGCTTACTGTGTACAGAGCACTGGACTAAGTGCTTGGGAAGTACAAGTTGGCAACAGATAGAGACAGTCCCTACCCAACAGTGGGCTCACAGTCTAAAAGGGAAAATGGCAGCAAACCTTGTGACTCCCAGGCCCGTGCCCTAACTCTACGCAGCAGACAAATGTCAGCAAACTTTGTGAATCCCAGGCCCGTGCCCTAACCCCATGCAGCAGACAAATGGCATCATTATCAATCGTATTTATTGAGCGCTTAGTTGCAGAGCACTGTACTAACCGCTTGGGAAGTACAAGTTGGCAACATATAGAGACAGTCCCTACCCAACGGTGGGCTCACAGTCTAAAAGGGGAAATGGCAGCAAACATTGTGACTCCCAGGTCCGTGCCCTAACCCTATGCAGCAGAAAAATGGCAGCAAACCTTGTGACTCCCAGGCCCGTGCCCTAACCCCATGCAGCAGACAAATGGCATCATTATCAATTGTATTTACTGAGCGCTTACTGTGTGCAGAGCACTGTACTAAGCGCTTGGGAAGTACAAGTTGGCAACATATAGAGACAGTCCCTACCCAACAGTGGGCTCACAGTCTAAAAGGGGAAATGGCAGCAAACCTTGTGACTCCCAGGCCCCTGCCCTAACCCTATGCAGCAGACAAATGGCAGCACACCTTGTGACTCCCAGGCCCGTGCCATAACCCTATGCAGCAGACAAATGGCATCATCAATCATATTTATTGAGCGCTTACTGTGTGCAGAGCACTGTACTAAGCGCTTGGGAAGTACAAATTGGCAACATATAGAGACAGTCCCTACCCAACAGTGGGCTCACAGTCTAAAAGGGGAAATGGCAGCAAACCTTGTGACTCCCAGGCCCACGCCCTAATCCTATGCAGCAGACAAATGGCAGCGAACCTTGTGACTCCCAGGCCCGTGCCCTAACCCCATGCACCAGACAAATGGCATCATTATCAATCGTATTTATTGAGCACTTACTGTGTGCAGAGCACTGTACTAAGCGCTTGGGAAGTACAAGTTGGCAACATATAGAGAGAGTCCCTACCCAACAGTGGGCTCACAGTCTAAAAGGGGAAATGGCAGCAAACCTTGTGACTCCCAGGCCCGTGCCCTAACCCTATGCAGCAGACAAATGGCAGCGAACCTTGTGACTCCCAGGCCTGTGCCCTAACCCCATGCAGCAGACAAATGGCATCATTATCAATCGTATTTATTGAGCGCTTACTGTGTGCAGAGCACTGTACTAAGCGCTTGGGAAGTACAAGTTGGCAACATATAGAGACAGTCCCTACCCAACAGTGGGCTCACAGTCTAAAAGGGGAAATGGCAGCAAACCTTGTGACTCCCAGGCCCGTGCCCTAACCCCATGCAGCAGACAAATGGCAGCAAACGTTGTGACTCCCAGGCCCGTGCCCTAACCCCACGCAGCAGACAAATGGCATCATTATCAATCGTATTTATTGAGTGCTTACTGTTGCAGAGCACTGTACTAAGTGCTTGGGAAGTACAAGTTAGCAACATATAGAGACAGTCCCTACCCAACAGTGGGCTCACAGTCTAAAAGGGGAAATGGCAGCAAACCTTGTGACTCCCAGGCCCCTGCCCTAACCCTATGCAGCAGACAAATGGCAGCAAACCTTGTGACTCCCAGGCCCGTGCCCTAACCCCATGCAGCAGACAAATGGCATCATTATCAATTGTATTTATTGAGCGCTTACTGTGTGCAGAGCACTGTACTAAGCGCTTGGGAAGTACAAGTTGGCAACATATACAGACAGTCACTACCCAACAGTGGGTTCACAGTCTAAAAGAGGAAATGGCAGCAAACCTTGTGACTCCCAGGCCCCTGCCCTAACCCTATGCAGCAGACACAGGGCAGCAAACCTTGTGACTCCCAGGCCCCTGCCCTAACCCTATGCAGCAGACAAATGGCAGCAAACCTTGTGACTCCCAGGCCCGTGCCCTAACCCCATGCAGCAGACAAATGGCATCATTATCAATTGTATTTATTGAGCGCTTACTGTGTGCAGAGCACTGTACTAAGCGCTTGGGAAGTACAAGTTGGCAACATATAGAGACAGTCCCTACCCAACAGTGGGCTCACAGTCTAAAAGGGGAAATGGCAGCAAACCTTGTGACTCCCAGGCTCATGCCCTAACCCTATGCAGCAGACAAATGGCAGCAAACCTTGTGACTCCCAGGCCTGTGCCCTAACCCCATGCAGCAGACAAATGGCATCATTATCAATTGTATTTATTGAGCGCTTACTGTGTGCAGAGCACTGTACTAAGCGCTTGGGAAGTACAAGTTGGCAACATATAGAGACAGTCCCTACCCAACAGTGGGCTCACAGTCTAAAAGGGGAAATGGCAGCAAACCTTGTGACTCCCAGGCCCGTGCCCTAACCCCATGCAGCAGACAAATGGCATCATTATCAATTGTATTTATTGAGCGCTTACTGTGTGCAGAGCACTGTACTAAGCGCTTGGGAAGTACAAGTTGGCAACATACAGAGACAGTCCCTACCCAATAGTGGGCTCACAGTCTAAAAGGGGAAATGGCAGCAAACCTTGTGACTCCCAGGCCCCTGCCCTAACCGTATGCAGCAGACAAAGGGCAGCAACCCTTGTGACTCCCAGGCCCCTGCCCTAACCCTATGCAGCAGACAAATGGCAGCAAACCTTGTGACTCCCAGGCCCGTGCTCTAACCCCATGCAGCAGACAAATGGCATCATTATCAATTGTATTTATTGAGCGCTTACTGTGTGCAGAGCACTGTACTAAGCGCTTGGGAAGTACAAGTTGGCAACATATAGAGACAGTCCCTACCCAGCAGTTGGCTCACAGTCCAAAAGGGGAAATGGCAGCAAACCTTGTGACTCCCAGGCCCGTGCCCTAACTCTATGCAGCAGACAAATGGCAGCAAACCTTGTGACTCCCAGGCCCGTGCCCTAACCCCATGCAGCAGACAAATGGCATCATTATCAATCATATTTATTGAGCGCTTACTGTTGCAGAGCACTGTACTAAGCGCTTGGGAAGTACAAGTTGGCAACATATAGAGACAGTCCCTACCCAACAGTGGGCTCACAGTCCAAAAGGGGAAATGGCAGCAAACCTTGTGACTCCCAGGCCCGTGCCCTAAACCTATGCAGCAGACAAATGGCAGCGAACCTTGTGACTCCCAGGCCTGTGCCCTAACCCCATGCAGCAGACAAATGGCATCATTATCAATCGTATTTATTGAGCGCTTACTGTGTGCAGAGCACTGTACTAAGCGCTTGGGAAGTACAAGTTGGCAACGTATAGGGACAGTCCCTACCCAACAGTGGGCTCACAGTCTAAAAGGGGAAATGGCAGCAAATCTTGTGACTCCCAGGCCCCTGCCCTAACCGTATGCAGCAGACAAAGGGCAGCAAACCTTGTGATTCCCAGGCCCCTGCCCTAACCCTATGCAGCAGACAAATGGCAGCAAACCTTGTGACTCCCAGGCCCGTGCCCTAACTCTACGCAGCAGACAAATGGCAGCAAACGTTGTGACTCCCAGGCCCGTGCCCTAACCCCACACAGCAGACAAATGGCATCATTATCAATCGTATTTATTGAGTGCTTACTGTTGCAGAGCACTGTACTAAGTGCTTGGGAAGTACAAGTTAGCAACATATAGAGACAGTCTCTACCCAACAGTGGGCTCACAGTCCAAAAGGGGAAATGGCAGCAAACCCTGTGACTCCCAGGCCCGTGCCCTAACCCTATGCAGCAGACAAATGGCAGCAAACCTTGTGACTCCCAGGCCCGTGCCCTAACCCCATGCAGCAGACGAATGGCATCATTATCAATCGTATTTATTGAGCGCTTACTGTGTGCAGAGCACTGTAATAAGCGCTTGGGAAGTACAAGTTGGCAACATATAGAGACAGTCCCTACCCAGCAGTTGGCTCACAGTCCAAAAGGGGAAATGGCAGCAAACCTTGTGACTCCCAGGCCCGTGCCCTAACTCTATGCAGCAGACAAATGGCAGCAAACCTTGTGACTCCCAGGCCCGTGCCCTAACCCCATGCAGCAGACAAATGGCGTCATTATCAATCATATTTATTGAGCGCTTACTGTTGCAGAGCACTGTACTAAGCGCTTGGGAAGTACAAGTTGGCAACATATAGAGACAGTCCCTACCCAACAGTGGGCTCACAGTCCAAAATGGGAAATGGCAGCAAACCTTGTGACTCCCAGGCCCGTGCCCTAACCCTATGCAGCAGACAAATGGCAGCGAACCTTGTGACTCCCAGGCCTGTGCCCTAACCCCATGCAGCAGACAAATGGCATCATTATCAATCGTATTTATTGAGCGCTTACTGTGTGCAGAGCACTGTACTAAGCGCTTGGGAAGTACAAGTTGGCAACGTATAGAGACAGTCCCTACCCAACAGTGGGCTCACAGTCTAAAAGGGGAAATGGCAGCAAACCTTGTGACTCCCAGGCCCCTGCCCTAACCGTATGCAGCAGACAAAGGGCAGCAAACCTTGTGATTCCCAGGCCCCTGCCCTAACCCTATGCAGCAGACAAATGGCAGCAAACCTTGTGACTCCCAGGCCCGTGCCCTAACTCTACGCAGCAGACAAATGGCAGCAAACGTTGTGACTCCCAGGCCCGTGGCCTAACCCCACACAGCAGACAAATGGCATCATTATCAATCGTATTTATTGAGTGCTTACTGTTGCAGAGCACTGTACTAAGTGCTTGGGAAGTACAAGTTAGCAACATATAGAGACAGTCTCTACCCAACAGTGGGCTCACAGTCCAAAAGGGGAAATGGCAGCAAACCCTGTGACTCCCAGGCCCGTGCCCTAACCCTATGCAGCAGACAAATGGCAGCAAACCTTGTGACTCCCAGGCCCGTGCCCTAACCCCATGCAGTAGACAAATGGCATCATTATCAATCGTATTTATTGAGCGCTTACTGTGTGCAGGGCACTGTACTAAGCGCTTGGGAAGTACAAGTTGGCAACATATAGAGACAGTCCCTACCCAACAGTGGGTTCACAGTCTAAAAGAGGAAATGGCAGCAAACCTTGTGACTCCCAGGCCCCTGCCCTAACCCTATGCAGCAGACAAAGGGCAGCAAACCTTGTGACTCCCAGGCCCCTGCCCTAACCCTATGCAGCAGACAAATGGCAGCAAACCTTGTGAATCCCAGGCCCGTGCCCTAACCCCATGCAGCAGACAAATGGCATCATTATCAATTGTATTTATTGAGCGCTTACTGTGTGCAGAGCACTGTACTAAGCGCTTGGGAAGTACAAGTTGGCAACATATAGAGACAGTCCCTACCCAACAGTGGGCTCACAGTCTAAAAGGGGAAATGGCAGCAAACCTTGTGACTCCCAGGCTCATGCCCTAACCCTATGCAGCAGACAAATGGCAGCAAACCTTGTGACTCCCAGGCCTGTGTCCTAACCCCATGCAGCAGACAAATGGCATCATTATCAATTGTATTTATTGAGCGCTTACTGTGTGCAGAGTACTGTACTAAGTGCTTGGGAAGTACAGGTTGGCAACATGTAGAGACAGTCCCTACCCAACGGTGGGCTCACAGTCTAAAAGGGGAAATGGCAGCAAACCTTGTGACTCCCAGACCCGTGCCTTAACCCTATGCAGCAGAAAAATGGCAGCAAACCTTGTGACTCCCAGGCCCGTGCCCTAACCCCACGCAGCAGACAAATGGCATCATTATCAATCGTATTTACTGAGCGCTTACTGTGTGCAGAGCACTGTACTAAGCGCTTGGGAAGTACAAGTTGGCAACATATAGAGACAGTCCCTACCCAACAGTGGGCTCACAGTCTAAAAGGGGAAATGGCAGCAAACCTTGTGACTCCGAGGCCCCTGCCCTAACCCTATGCAGCAGACAAATGGCAGCAAACCTTGTGACTCCCAGGCCCCTGCCCTAACCCTATGCAGCAGACAAAGGGCAGCAAACCTTGTGACTCCCAGGCCCCTGCCCTAACCCTATGCAGCAGACAAATGGCAGCAAACCTTGTGACTCCCAGGCCCGTGCCCTAACTCTACGCAGCAGACAAATGGCAGCAAACGTTGTGACTCCCAGGCCCGTGCCCTAACCCCACACAGCAGACAAATGGCATCATTATCAATCGTATTTATTGAGTGCTTACTGTTGCAGAGCACTGTACTAAGTGCTTGGGAAGTACAAGTTAGCAACATTTAGAGACAGTCTCTACCCAACAGTGGGCTCACAGTCCAAAAGGGGAAATGGCAGCAAACCTTGTGACTCCCAGGCCCGTGCCCTAACCCTATGCAGCAGACAAATGGCAGCAAACCTTGTGACTCCCAGGCCCGTGCCCTAACAACATGCAGCAGACAAATGGCATCATTATCAATCGTATTTATTGAGCGCTTACTGTGTGCAGAGCACTGTACTAAGCGCTTGGGAAGTACAAGTTGGCAACATATAGAGACAGTCCCTACCCAACAGTGGGCTCACAGTCCAAAAGGGGAAATGGTAGCAAACCTTGTGACTCCCAGGCCCCTGCCCTAACCCTATGCAGCAGACAAAGGGCAGCAACCTTGTGACTCCCAGGCCCCTGCCCTAACCCTATGCAGCAGACAAATGGCAGCAAACCTTGTGACTCCCAGGCCCTTGCCCTAACCACATGCAGCAGACAAATGGCATCATTATCAATCGTATTTGTTGAGCGCTTACTGTGTGCAGAGCACTGTACTAAGCGCTTGGGAAGTACAAGTTGGCAACATATAGAGACAGTCCCTACCCAACAGTGAGTTCACAGTCTAAAAGAGGAAATGGCAGCAAACCTTGTGACTCCCAGGCCCCTGCCCTAACCCTATGCAGCAGACAAAGGGCAGCAAACCTTGTGACTCCCAGGCCCCTGCCCTAACCCTATGCAGCAGACAAATGGCAGCAAACCTTGTGACTCCCAGGCCCTTGCCCTAACCCCATGCAGCAGACAAATGGCATCATTATCAATTGTATTTATTGAGCGCTTACTGTGTGCAGAGCACTGTACTAAGCGCTTGGGAAGTACAAGTTGGCAACATATAGAGACAGTCCCTACCCAACAGTGGGCTCACAGTCTAAAAGGGGAAATGGCAGCAAACCTTGTGACTCCCAGGCTCATGCCCTAACCCTATGCAGCAGACAAATGGCAGCAAACCTTGTGACTCCCAGGCCTGTGCCCTAACCCCATGCAGCAGACAAATGGCATCATTATCAATTGTATTTATTGAGCGCTTACTGTGTGCAGAGTACTGTACTAAGTGCTTGGGAAGTACAGGTTGGCAACATATAGCGACAGTCCCTACCCAACGGTGGGCTCACAGTCTAAAAGGGGAAATGGCAACAAACCTTGTGACTCCCAGACCCGTGCCCTAACCCTATGCAGCATGAAAAATGGCAGCAAACCTTGTGACTCCCAGGCCCGTGCCCTAACCCCATGCAGCAGACAAATGGCATCATTATCAATCGTATTTACTGAGCGCTTACTGTGTGCAGAGCACTGTACTAAGCGCTTGGGAAGTACAAGTTGGCAACATATAGAGACAGTCCCTACCCAACAGTGGGCTCACAGTCTAAAAGGGGAAATGGCAGCAAACCTTGTGACTCCCAGGCCCCTGCCCTAACCCTATGCAGCAGACAAATGGCAGCAAACCTTGTGACTCCCAGGCCCCTGCCCTAACCCTATGCAGCAGACAAATGGAATCATTATCAATCGTATTTACTGAGCGCTTACTGTGTGCAGAGCACTGTACTAAGCGCTTGGGAAGTACAAGTTGGAAACATATAGAGACAGTCCCTACCCAACTATGGGCTCACAGTCTAAATGGGGAAATGGCAGCAAACCTTGTGACTCCCAGGCCCCTGCCCTAACCCTATGCAGCAGACAAATGGCAGCAAACCTTGTGACTCCCAGGCCCCTGCCCTAACCCTATGCAGCAGACAAATGGCATCATTATCAACTGTATTTATTGAGCGCTTACTGTGTGCAGAGCACTGTACTAAGCGCTTGGGAAGTACAAGTTGGCAACATACAGAGACAGTCCCTACCCAATAGTGGGCTCACAGTCTAAAAGGGGAAATGGCAGCAAACCTTGTGACTCCCAGGCCCCTGCCCTAACCGTATGCAGCAGACAAAGGGCAGCAACCCTTGTGACTCCCAGGCCCCTGCCCTAACCCTATGCAGCAGACAAATGGCAGCAAACCTTGTGACTCCCAGGCCCGTGCTCTAACCCCATGCAGCAGACAAATGGCATCATTATCAATTGTATTTATTGAGCGCTTACTGTGTGCAGAGCACAGTACTAAGCGCTTGGGAAGTACAAGTTGGCAACATATAGAGACAGTCCCTACCCAGCAGTTGGCTCACAGTCCAAAAGGGGAAATGGCAGCAAACCTTGTGACTCCCAGGCCCGTGCCCTAACTCTATGCAGCAGACAAATGGCAGCAAACCTTGTGACTCCCAGGCCCGTGCCCTAACCCCATGCAGCAGACAAATGACGTCATTATCAATCATATTTATTGAGCGCTTACTGTTGCAGAGCACTGTACTAACCGCTTGGGAAGTACAAGTTGGCAACATATAGAGACAGTCCCTACCCAACAGTGGGCTCACAGTCCAAAAGGGGAAATGGCAGCAAACCTTGTGACTCCCAGGCCCCTGCCCTAACCCTATGCAGCAGACAAATGGCAGCGAACCTTGTGACTCCCAGGCCTGTGCCCTAACCCCATGCAGCAGACAAATGGCATCATTATCAATCGTATTTATTGAGCGCTTACTGTGTGCAGAGCACTGTACTAAGCGCTTGGGAAGCACAAGTTGGCAACGTATAGAGACAGTCCCTACCCAACAGTGGGCTCACAGTCTAAAAGGGGAAATGGCAGCAAACCTTGTGACTCCCAGGCCCCTGCCCTAACCCTATGCAGCAGACAAAGGGCAGCAAACCTTGTGATTCCCAGGCCCCTGCCCTAACCCTATGCAGCAGACAAATGGCAGCAAACCTTGTGACTCCCAGGCCCTTGCCCTAACCACATGCAGCAGACAAATGGCATCATTATCAATCGTATTTGTTGAGCGCTTACTGTGTGCAGAGCACTGTACTAAGCGCTTGGGAAGTACAAGTTGGCAACATATAGAGACAGTCCCTACCCAACAGTGAGTTCACAGTCTAAAAGAGGAAATGGCAGCAAACCTTGTGACTCCCAGGCCCCTGCCCTAACCCTATGCAGCAGACAAAGGACAGCAAACCTTGTGACTCCCAGGCCCCTGCCCTAACCCTATGCAGCAGACAAATGGCAGCAAACCTTGTGACTCCCAGGCCCTTGCCCTAACCCCATGCAGCAGACAAATGGCATCATTATCAATTGTATTTATTGAGCGCTTACTGTGTGCAGAGCACTGTACTAAGCGCTTGGGAAGTACAAGTTGGCAACATATAGAGACAGTCCCTACCCAACAGTGGGCTCACAGTCTAAAAGGGGAAATGGCAGCAAACCTTGTGACTCCCAGGCTCATGCCCTAACCCTATGCAGCAGAAAAATGGCAGCAAACCTTGTGACTCCCAGGCCCGTGCCCTAACCCCATGCAGCAGACAAATGGCATCATTATCAATCGTATTTACTGAGCGCTTACTGTGTGCAGAGCACTGTACTAAGCGCTTGGGAAGTACAAGTTGGCAACATATAGAGACAGTCCCTACCCAACAGTGGGCTCACAGTCTAAAAGGGGAAATGGCAGCAAACCTTGTGACTCCCAGGCCCCTGCCCTAACCCTATGCAGCAGACAAAGGGCAGCAAACCTTGTGATTCCCAGGCCCCTGCCCTAACCCTATGCAGCAGACAAATGGCAGCAAACCTTGTGACTCCCAGGCCCGTGCCCTAACTCTACGCAGCAGACAAATGGCAGCAAACGTTGTGACTCCCAGGCCCGTGCCCTAATCCCACACAGCAGACAAATGGCATCATTATCAATCGTATTTATTGAGTGCTTACTGTTGCAGAGCACTGTACTATGTGCTTGGGAAGTACAAGTTAGCAACATATAGAGACAGTCCCTACCCAACAGTGGGCTCACAGTCCAAAAGGGGAAATGGCAGCAAACCTTGTGACTCCCAGGCCCGTGCCCTAACCCTATGCAGCAGACAAATGGCAGCAAACCTTGTGACTCCCAGGCCCGTGCCCTAACCACATGCAGCAGACAAATGGCATCATTATCAATCGTATTTATTGAGCGCTTACTGTGTGCAGAGCACTGTACTAAGCACTTGGGAAGTACAAGTTGGCAACATATAGAGACAGTCCCTACCCAACAGTGGGCTCACAGTCCAAAAGGGGAAATGGTAGCAAACCTTGTGACTCCCAGCCCCCTGCCCTAACCCTATGCAGCAGACAAAGGGCAGCAACCTTGTGACTCCCAGGCCCCTGCCCTAACCCTATGCAGCAGACAAATGGCAGCAAACCTTGTGACTCCCAGGCCCGTGCCCTAACCCCATGCAGCAGACAAGTGGCATCATTATCAATTGTATTTATTGAGCGCTTACTGTGTGCAGAGCACTGTACTAAGCGCTTGGGAAGTACAAGTTGGCAACATATAGAGACAGTCCCTACCCAACAGTGGCCTCACAGTCCAAAAGGGGAAATGGCAGCAAACCTTGTGACTCCCAGGCCCGTGCCCTAAGTCTATGCAGCAGACAAATGGCAGCAAACCTTGTGACTCCCAGGCCCGTGCCCTAACCACATGCAGCAGACAAATGGCATCATTATCAATCGTATTTATTGAGCGCTTACTGTGTGCAGAGCACTGTACTAAGCGCTTGGGAAGTACAAGTTGGCAACATATAGAGACAGTCCCTACCCAACAGTGGGTTCACAGTCTAAAAGAGGAAATGGCAGCAAACCTTGTGACTCCCAGGACCCTGCCCTAACCCTATGCAGCAGACAAAGGGCAGCACACCTTGTGACTCCCAGGCCCCTGCCCTAACCCTATGCAGCAGACAAATGGCAGCAAACCTTGTGACTCCCAGGCCCGTGCCCTAACCCCATGCAGCAGACAAATGGCATCATTAACAATTGTATTTATTGAGCGCTTACTGTGTGCACAGCACTGTACTAAGCGCTTGGGAAGTACAAGTTGGAAACATATAGAGACAGTCCCTACCCAACTGTGGGCTCACAGTCTAAAAGGGGAAATGGCAGCAAACCTTGTGACTCCCAGGCCCCTGCCCTAACCCTATGCAGCAGACAAATGGCAGCAAACCTTGTGACTCCCAGGCCCGTGCCCTAACCCCATGCAGCAGACAAATGGCATCATTATCAATCGTATTTACTGAGCGCTTACTGTGTGCAGAGCACTGTACTAAGCGCTTGGGAAGTACAAGTTGGAAACATATAGAGACAGTCCCTACCCAACTGTGGGCTCACAGTCTAAAAGGGGAAATGGCAGCAAACCTTGTGACTCCCAGGCCCCTGCCCTAACCCTATGCAGCAGACAAATGGCAGCAAACCTTGTGACTCCCAGGCCCGTGCCCTAACCCCATGCAGCAGACAAATGGCATCATTATCAATCGTATTTATTGAGCGCTTCCTGTGTGCAGAGCACTGTGCTAAGCGCTTGGGAAGTACAAGTTGGCAACATATAGAGACAGTCCCTACCCAACAGTGGGCTCACAGTCTAAAAGGGGAAATGGCAGCAAACCTTGTGACTCCCAGGCCCGTGCCCTAACCCCATGCAGCAGACAAATGGCATCATTATCAATTGTATTTATTGAGCGCTTACTGTGTGCAGAGCACTGTACTAAGCGCTTGGGAAGTACAAGTTGGCAACATACAGAGACAGTCCCTACCCAATAGTGGGCTCACAGTCTAAAAGGGGAAATGGCAGCAAACCTTGTGACTCCCAGGCCCCTGCCCTAACCGTATGCAGCAGACAAAGTGCAGCAACCCTTGTGACTCCCAGGCCCCTGCCCTAACCCTATGCAGCAGACAAATGGCAGCAAACCTTGTGACTCCCAGGCCCGTGCTCTAACCCCATGCAGCAGACAAATGACATCATTATCAATTGTATTTATTGAGCGCTTACTGTGTGCAGAGCACTGTACTAAGCGCTTGGGAAGTACAAGTTGGCAACATATAGAGACAGTCCCTACCCAGCAGTTGGCTCACAGTCCAAAAGGGGAAATGGCAGCAAACCTTGTGACTCCCAGGCCCGTGCCCTAACTCTATGCAGCAGACAAATGGCAGCAAACTTTGTGACTCCCAGGCCCGTGCCCTAACCCCATGCAGCAGACAAATGGCGTCATTATCAATCATATTTATTGAGCGCTTACTGTTGCAGAGCACTGTACTAAGCGCTTGGGAAGTACAAGTTGGCAACATATAGAAACAGTCCCTACCCAACAGTGGGCTCACAGTCCAAAAGGGGAAATGGCAGCAAACCTTGTGACTCCCAGGCCCCTGCCCTAACCCTATGCAGCAGACGAATGGCAGCAAACCTTGTGACTCCCAGGCCCGTGCCCTAACCCCATGAAGCAGACAAATGGCATCATTATCAATCGTATTTTTTGAGCGCTTACTGTGTGCAGAGCACTGTACTAAGCGCTTGGTAAGTACAAGTTGGAAACATATAGAGACAGTCCCTACCCAACAGTGGGCTCACAGTCTAAAAGGGGAAATGGCAGCAAACCTTGTGACTCCCAGGCCCGTGCCCTAACCCCATGCAGCAGACAAATGGCATCATTATCAATTGTATTTATTGAGCGCTTACTGTGTGCAGAGCACTGTACTAAGCGCTTGGGAAGTACAAGTTGGCAACATACAGAGACAGTCCCTACCCAATAGTGGGCTCACAGTCTAAAAGGGGAAATGGCAGCAAACCTTGTGACTCCCAGGCCCCTGCCCTAACCGTATGCAGCAGACAAAGGGCAGCAACCCTTGTGACTCCCAGGCCCCTGCCCTAACCCTATGCAGCAGACAAATGGCAGCAAACCTTGTGACTCCCAGGCCCGTGCCCTAACTCTACGCAGCAGACAAATGGCAGCAAACGTTGTGACTCCCAGGCCCGTGCCCTAACCCCACACAGCAGACAAATGGCATCATTATCAATCGTATTTATTGAGTGCTTACTGTTGCAGAGCACTGTACTAAGTGCTTGGGAAGTACAAGTTAGCAACATATAGAGACAGTCTCTACCCAACAGTGGGCTCACAGTCCAAAAGGGGAAATGGCAGCAAACCCTGTGACTCCCAGGCCCGTGCCCTAACCCTATGCAGCAGACAAATGGCAGCAAACCTTGTGACTCCCAGGCCCGTGCCCTAACCCCATGCAGCAGACAAATGGCATCATTATCAATCGTATTCATTGAGCGCTTACTGTGTGCAGAGCACTGTAATAAGCGCTTGGGAAGTACAAGTTGGCAACATATAGAGACAGTCCCTACCCAGCAGTTGGCTCACAGTCCAAAAGGGGAAATGGCAGCAAACCTTGTGACTCCCAGGCCCGTGCCCTAACTCTATGCAGCAGACAAATGGCAGCAAACCTTGTGACTCCCAGGCCCGTGCCCTAACCCCATGCAGCAGACAAATGGCGTCATTATCAATCATATTTATTGAGCGCTTACTGTTGCAGAGCACTGTACTAAGCGCTTGGGAAGTACAAGTTGGCAACATATAGAGACAGTCCCTACCCAACAGTGGGCTCACAGTCCAAAAGGGGAAATGGCAGCAAACCTTGTGACTCCCAGGCCCGTGCCCTAACCCTATGCAGCAGACAAATGGCAGCGAACCTTGTGACTCCCAGGCCTGTGCCCTAACCCCATGCAGCAGACAAATGGCATCATTATCAATCGTATTTATTGAGCGCTTACTGTGTGCAGAGCACTGTACTAAGCGCTTGGGAAGTACAAGTTGGCAACGTATAGAGACAGTCCCTACCCAACAGTGGGCTCACAGTCTAAAAGGGGAAATGGCAGCAAACCTTGTGACTCCCAGGCCCCTGCCCTAACCGTATGCACCAGACAAAGGGCAGCAAACCTTGTGATTCCCAGGCCCCTGCCCTAACCCTATGCAGCAGACAAATGGCAGCAAACCTTGTGACTCCCAGGCCCATGCCCTAACTCTACGCAGCAGACAAATGGCAGCAAACGTTGTGACTCCCAGGCCCGTGGCCTAACCCCACACAGCAGACAAATGGCATCATTATCAATCGTATTTATTGAGTGCTTACTGTTGCAGAGCACTGTACTAAGTGCTTGGGAAGTACAAGTTAGCAACATATAGAGACAGTCTCTACCCAACAGTGGGCTCACAGTCCAAAAGGGGAAATGGCAGCAAACCCTGTGACTCCCAGGCCCGTGCCCTAACCCTATGCAGCAGACAAATGGCAGCAAACCTTGTGACTCCCAGGCCCGTGCCCTAACCCCATGCAGTAGACAAATGGCATCATTATCAATCGTATTTATTGAGCGCTTACTGTGTGCAGGGCACTGTACTAAGCGCTTGGGAAGTACAAGTTGGCAACATATATAGACAGTCCCTACCCAACAGTGGGTTCACAGTCTAAAAGAGGAAATGGCAGCAAACCTTGTGACTCCCAGGCCCCTGCCCTAACCCTATGCAGCAGACAAATGGCAGCAAACCTTGTGACTCCCAGGCCCGTGCCCTAACTCTACGCAGCAGACAAATGGCAGCAAACGTTGTGACTCCCAGGCCCGTGCCCTAACCCCACACAGCAGACAAATGGCATCATTATCAATCGTATTTATTGAGTGCTTACTGTTGCAGAGCACTGTACTAAGTGCTTGGGAAGTACAAGTTAGCAACATATAGAGACAGTCCCTACCCAACAGTGGGCTCACAGTCCAAAAGGGGAAATGGCAGCAAACCTTGTGACTCCCAGGCCCGTGCCCTAACCCTATGCAGCAGACAAATGGCAGCAAACATTGTGACTCCCAGGCCCGTGCCCTAACCACATGCAGCAGACAAATGGCATCATTATCAATCGTATTTATTGAGCGCTTACTGTGTGCAGAGCACTGTACTAAGCACTTGGGAAGTACAAGTTGGCAACATATAGAGACAGTCCCTACCCAACAGTGGGCTCACAGTCCAAAAGGGGAAATGGTAGCAAACCTTGTGACTCCCAGCCCCCTGCCCTAACCCTATGCAGCAGACAAAGGGCAGCAACCTTGTGACTACCAGGCCCCTGCCCTAACCCTATGCAGCAGACAAATGGCAGCAAACCTTGTGACTCCCAGGCCCGTGCCCTAACCCCACGCAGCAGACAAGTGGCATCATTATCAATTGTATTTATTGAGCGCTTACTGTGTGCAGAGCACTGTACTAAGCGCTTGGGAAGTACAAGTTGGCAACATATAGAGACAGTCCCTACCCAACAGTGGGCTCACAGTCCAAAAGGGGAAATGGCAGCAAACCTTGTGACTCCCAGGCCCGTGCCCTAAGTCTATGCAGCAGACAAATGGCAGCAAACCTTGTGACTCCCAGGCCCGTGCCCTAACCACATGCAGCAGACAAATGGCATCATTATCAATCGTATTTATTGAGCGCTTACTGTGTGCAGAGCACTGTACTAAGCGCTTGGGAAGTACAAGTTGGCAACATATAGAGACAGTCCCTACCCAACAGTGGGTTCACAGTCTAAAAGAGGAAATGGCAGCAAACCTTGTGACTCCCAGGCCCCTGCCCTAACCCTATGCAGCAGACAAAGGGCAGCACACCTTGTGACTCCCAGGCCCCTGCCCTAACCCTATGCAGCAGACAAATGGCAGCAAACCTTGTGACTCCCAGGCCCGTGCCCTAACCCCATGCAGCAGACAAATGGCATCATTATCAATTGTATTTATTGAGCGCTTACTGTGTGCACAGCACTGTACTAAGCGCTTGGGAAGTACAAGTTGGAAACATATAGAGACAGTCCCTACCCAACTGTGGGCTCACAGTCTAAAAGGGGAAATGGCAGCAAACCTTGTGACTCCCAGGCCCCTGCCCTAACCCTATGCAGCAGACAAATGGCAGCAAACCTTGTGACTCCCAGGCCCGTGCCCTAACCCCATGCAGCAGACAAATGGCATCATTATCAATCGTATTTACTGAGCGCTTACTGTGTGCAGAGCACTGTACTAAGCGCTTGGGAAGTACAAGTTGGAAACATATAGAGACAGTCCCTACCCAACTGTGGGCTCACAGTCTAAAAGGGGAAATGGCAGCAAACCTTGTGACTCCCAGGCCCCTGCCCTAACCCTATGCAGCAGACAAATGGCAGCAAACCTTGTGACTCCCAGGCCCGTGCCCTAACCCCATGCAGCAGACAAATGGCATCATTATCAATCGTATTTATTGAGCGCTTCCTGTGTGCAGAGCACTGTGCTAAGCGCTTGGGAAGTACAAGTTGGCAACATATAGAGACAGTCCCTACCCAACAGTGGGCTCACAGTCTAAAAGGGGAAATGGCAGCAAACCTTGTGACTCCCAGGCCCGTGCCCTAACCCCATGCAGCAGACAAATGGCATCATTATCAATCGTATTTATTGAGCGCTTACTGTGTGCAGAGCACTGTACTAAGCGCTTGGGAAGTACAAGTTGGCAACATACAGAGACAGTCCCTACCCAATAGTGGGCTCACAGTCTAAAAGGGGAAATGGCAGCAAACCTTGTGACTCCCAGGCCCCTGCCCTAACCCTATGCAGCAGACGAATGGCAGCAAACCTTGTGACTCCCAGGCCCGTGCCCTAACCCCATGAAGCAGACAAATGGCATCATTAACAATCGTATTTTTTGAGCGCTTACTGTGTGCAGAGCACTGTACTAAGCGCTTGGGAAGTACAAGTTGGAAACATATAGAGACAGTCCCTACCCAACTATGGGCTCACAGTCTAAAGGGGAAATGGCAGCAAACCTTGTGACTCCCAGGCCCCTGCCCTAACCCTATGCAGCAGACAAATGGCAGCAAACCTTGTGACTCCCAGGCCCATGCCCTAACCCCATGCAGCAGACAAATGGCATCATTATCAATCGTATTTATTGAGCGCTTACTGTGTGCAGAGCACTGTGCTAAGCGCTTGGGAAGTACAAGTTGGCAACATATAGAGACAGTCCCTACCCAACAGTGGGCTCACAGTCTAAAAGGGGAAATGGCAGCAAACCTTGTGACTCCCAGGCCCGTGCCCTAACCCCATGCAGCAGACAAATGGCATCATTATCAATTGTATTTATTGAGCGCTTACTGTGTGCAGAGCACTGTACTAAGCGCTTGGGAAGTACAAGTTGGCAACATACAGAGACAGTCCCTACCCAATAGTGGGCTCACAGTCTAAAAGGGGAAATGGCAGCAAACCTTGTGACTCCCAGGCCCCTGCCCTAACGGTATGCAGCAGACAAAGGGCAGCAACCCTTGTGACTCCCAGGCCCCTGCCCTAACCCTATGCAGCAGACAAATGGCAGCAAACCTTGTGACTCCCAGGCCCGTGCTCTAACCCCATGCAGCAGACAAATGGCATCATTATCAATTGTATTTATTGAGTGCTTACTGTGTGCAGAGCACTGTACTAAGCGCTTGGGAAGTACAAGTTGGCAACATATAGAGACAGTCCCTACCCAGCAGTTGGCTCACAGTCCAAAAGGGGAAATGGCAGCAAACCTTGTGACTCCCAGGCCCGTGCCCTAACTCTATGCAGCAGACAAATGGCAGCAAACCTTGTGACTCCCAGGCCCGTGCCCTAACCCCATGCAGCAGACAAATGGCGTCATTATCAATCATATTTATTGAGCGCTTACTGTTGCAGAGCACTGTACTAACCGCTTGGGAAGTACAAGTTGGCAACATATAGAGACAGTCCCTACGCAACAGTGGGCTCACAGTCCAAAAGGGGAAATGGCAGCAAACCTTGTGACTCCCAGGCCCCTGCCCTAACCCTATGCAGCAGACAAATGGCAGCGAACCTTGTGACTCCCAGGCCTGTGCCCTAACCCCATGCAGCAGACAAATGGCATCATTATCAATCGTATTTATTGAGCGCTTACTGTGTGCAGAGCACTGTACTAAGCGCTTGGGAAGTACAAGTTGGCAACGTATAGAGACAGTCCCTACCCAACAGTGGGCTCACAGTCTAAAAGGGGAAATGGCAGCAAACCTTGTGACTCCCAGGCTCATGCCCTAACCCTATGCAGCAGACAAATGGCAGCAAACCTTGTGACTCCCAGGCCTGTGCCCTAACCCCATGCAGCAGACAAATGGCATCATTATCAATTGTATTTATTGAGCGCTTACTGTGTGCAGAGTACTGTACTAAGTGCTTGGGAAGTACAGGTTGGCAACATATAGAGACAGTCCCTACCCAACGGTGGGCTCACAGTCTAAAAGGGGAAATGGCAACAAACCTTGTGACTCCCAGACCCGTGCCCTAACCCTATGCAGCAGAAAAATGGCAGCAAACCTTGTGACTCCCAGGCCCGTGCCCTAACCCTATGCAGCAGACAAAGGGCAGCAAACCTTGTGACTCCCAGGCCCCTGCCCTAACCCTATGCAGCAGACAAATGGCAGCAAACCTTGTGACTCCCAGGCCCTTGCCCTAACCCCATGCAGCAGACAAATGGCATCATTATCAATTGTATTTATTGAGCGCTTACTGTGTGCAGAGCACTGTACTAAGCGCTTGGGAAGTACAAGTTGGCAACATATAGAGACAGTCCCTACCCAACAGTGGGCTCACAGTCTAAAAGGGGAAATGGCAGCAAACCTTGTGACTCCCAGGCTCATGCCCTAACCCTATGCAGCAGACAAATGGCAGCAAACCTTGTGACTCCCAGGCCTGTGCCCTAACCCCATGCAGCAGACAAATGGCATCATTATCAATTGTATTTATTGAGCGCTTACTGTGTGCAGAGTACTGTACTAAGTGCTTGGGATGTACAGGTTGGCAACATATAGAGACAGTCCCTACCCAACGGTGGGCTCACAGTCTAAAAGGGGAAATGGCAACAAACCTTGTGACTCCCAGACCCGTGCCCTAACCCTATGCAGCAGAAAAATGGCAGCAAACCTTGTGACTCCCAGGCCCGTGCCCTAACCCCATGCAGCAGACAAATGGCATCATTATCAATCGTATTTACTGAGCGCTTACTGTGTGCAGAGCACTGTACTAAGCGCTTGGGAAGTACAAGTTGGCAACATATAGAGACAGTCCCTACCCAACAGTGGGCTCACAGTCTAAAAGGGGAAATGGCAGCAAACCTTGTGACTCCCAGGCCCCTGCCCTAACCCTATGCAGCAGACAAATGGCAGCAAACCTTGTGACTCCCAGGCCCCTGCCCTAACCCTATGCAGCAGACAAATGGAATCATTATCAATCGTATTTACTGAGCGCTTACTGTGTGCAGAGCACTGTACTAAGCGCTTGGGAAGTACAAGTTGGAAACATATAGAGACAGTCCCTACCCAACTATGGGCTCACAGTCTAAATGGGGAAATGGCAGCAAACCTTGTGACTCCCAGGCCCCTGCCCTAACCCTATGCAGCAGACAAATGGCAGCAAACCTTGTGACTCCCAGGCCCCTGCCCTAACCCTATGCAGCAGACAAATGGCATCATTATCAACTGTATTTATTGAGCGCTTACTGTGTGCAGAGCACTGTACTAAGCGCTTGGGAAGTACAAGTTGGCAACATACAGAGACAGTCCCTACCCAATAGTGGGCTCACAGTCTAAAAGGGGAAATGGCAGCAAACCTTGTGACTCCCAGGCCCCTGCCCTAACCGTATGCAGCAGACAAAGGGCAGCAACCCTTGTGACTCCCAGGCCCCTGCCCTAACCCTATGCAGCAGACAAATGGCAGCAAACCTTGTGACTCCCAGGCCCGTGCTCTAACCCCATGCAGCAGACAAATGGCATCATTATCAATTGTATTTATTGAGCGCTTACTGTGTGCAGAGCACTGTACTAAGCGCTTGGGAAGTACAAGTTGGCAACATATAGAGACAGTCCCTACCCAGCAGTTGGCTCACAGTCCAAAAGGGGAAATGGCAGCAAACCTTGTGACTCCCAGGCCCGTGCCCTAACTCTATGCAGCAGACAAATGGCAGCAAACCTTGTGACTCCCAGGCCCGTGCCCTAACCCCATGCAGCAGACAAATGACGTCATTATCAATCATATTTATTGAGCGCTTACTGTTGCAGAGCACTGTACTAACCGCTTGGGAAGTACAAGTTGGCAACATACAGAGACAGTCCCTACCCAATAGTGGGCTCACAGTCTTAAAGGGGAAATGGCAGCAAACCTTGTGACTCCCAGGCCCGTGCCCTAACCCCATGCAGCAGACAAATGGCATCATTATCAATTGTATTTATTGAGCGCTTACTGTGTGCAGAGCACTGTACTAAGCGCTTGGGAAGTACAAGTTGGCAACATACAGAGACAGTCCCTACCCAATAGTGGGCTCACAGTCTAAAAGGGGAAATGGCAGCAAACCTTGTGACTCCCAGGCCCGTGCCCTAACCCCATGCAGCAGACAAATGGCATCATTATCAATCGTATTTATTGAGCGCTTCCTGTGTGCAGAGCACTGTGCTAAGCGCTTGGGAAGTACAAGTTGGCAACATATAGAGACAGTCCCTACCCAACAGTGGGCTCACAGTCTAAAAGGGGAAATGGCAGCAAACCTTGTGACTCCCAGGCCCGTGCCCTAACCCCATGCAGCAGACAAATGGCATCATTATCAATTGTATTTATTGAGCGCTTACTGTGTGCAGAGCACTGTACTAAGCGCTTGGGAAGTACAAGTTGGCAACATACAGAGACAGTCCCTACCCAATAGTGGGCTCACAGTCTAAAAGGGGAAATGGCAGCAAACCTTGTGACTCCCAGGCCCCTGCCCTAACCCTATGCAGCAGACGAATGGCAGCAAACCTTGTGACTCCCAGGCCCGTGCCCTAACCCCATGAAGCAGACAAATGGCATCATTAACAATCGTATTTTTTGAGCGCTTACTGTGTGCAGAGCACTGTACTAAGCGCTTGGGAAGTACAAGTTGGAAACATATAGAGACAGTCCCTACCCAACTATGGGCTCACAGTCTAAAGGGGAAATGGCAGCAAACCTTGTGACTCCCAGGCCCCTGCCCTAACCCTATGCAGCAGACAAATGGCAGCAAACCTTGTGACTCCCAGGCCCATGCCCTAACCCCATGCAGCAGACAAATGGCATCATTATCAATCGTATTTATTGAGCGCTTACTGTGTGCAGAGCACTGTGCTAAGCGCTTGGGAAGTACAAGTTGGCAACATATAGAGACAGTCCCTACCCAACAGTGGGCTCACAGTCTAAAAGGGGAAATGGCAGCAAACCTTGTGACTCCCAGGCCCGTGCCCTAACCCCATGCAGCAGACAAATGGCATCATTATCAATTGTATTTATTGAGCGCTTACTGTGTGCAGAGCACTGTACTAAGCGCTTGGGAAGTACAAGTTGGCAACATACAGAGACAGTCCCTACCCAATAGTGGGCTCACAGTCTAAAAGGGGAAATGGCAGCAAACCTTGTGACTCCCAGGCCCCTGCCCTAACGGTATGCAGCAGACAAAGGGCAGCAACCCTTGTGACTCCCAGGCCCCTGCCCTAACCCTATGCAGCAGACAAATGGCAGCAAACCTTGTGACTCCCAGGCCCGTGCTCTAACCCCATGCAGCAGACAAATGGCATCATTATCAATTGTATTTATTGAGTGCTTACTGTGTGCAGAGCACTGTACTAAGCGCTTGGGAAGTACAAGTTGGCAACATATAGAGACAGTCCCTACCCAGCAGTTGGCTCACAGTCCAAAAGGGGAAATGGCAGCAAACCTTGTGACTCCCAGGCCCGTGCCCTAACTCTATGCAGCAGACAAATGGCAGCAAACCTTGTGACTCCCAGGCCCGTGCCCTAACCCCATGCAGCAGACAAATGGCGTCATTATCAATCATATTTATTGAGCGCTTACTGTTGCAGAGCACTGTACTAACCGCTTGGGAAGTACAAGTTGGCAACATATAGAGACAGTCCCTACGCAACAGTGGGCTCACAGTCCAAAAGGGGAAATGGCAGCAAACCTTGTGACTCCCAGGCCCCTGCCCTAACCCTATGCAGCAGACAAATGGCAGCGAACCTTGTGACTCCCAGGCCTGTGCCCTAACCCCATGCAGCAGACAAATGGCATCATTATCAATCGTATTTATTGAGCGCTTACTGTGTGCAGAGCACTGTACTAAGCGCTTGGGAAGTACAAGTTGGCAACGTATAGAGACAGTCCCTACCCAACAGTGGGCTCACAGTCTAAAAGGGGAAATGGCAGCAAACCTTGTGACTCCCAGGCTCATGCCCTAACCCTATGCAGCAGACAAATGGCAGCAAACCTTGTGACTCCCAGGCCTGTGCCCTAACCCCATGCAGCAGACAAATGGCATCATTATCAATTGTATTTATTGAGCGCTTACTGTGTGCAGAGTACTGTACTAAGTGCTTGGGAAGTACAGGTTGGCAACATATAGAGACAGTCCCTACCCAACGGTGGGCTCACAGTCTAAAAGGGGAAATGGCAACAAACCTTGTGACTCCCAGACCCGTGCCCTAACCCTATGCAGCAGAAAAATGGCAGCAAACCTTGTGACTCCCAGGCCCGTGCCCTAACCCTATGCAGCAGACAAAGGGCAGCAAACCTTGTGACTCCCAGGCCCCTGCCCTAACCCTATGCAGCAGACAAATGGCAGCAAACCTTGTGACTCCCAGGCCCTTGCCCTAACCCCATGCAGCAGACAAATGGCATCATTATCAATTGTATTTATTGAGCGCTTACTGTGTGCAGAGCACTGTACTAAGCGCTTGGGAAGTACAAGTTGGCAACATATAGAGACAGTCCCTACCCAACAGTGGGCTCACAGTCTAAAAGGGGAAATGGCAGCAAACCTTGTGACTCCCAGGCTCATGCCCTAACCCTATGCAGCAGACAAATGGCAGCAAACCTTGTGACTCCCAGGCCTGTGCCCTAACCCCATGCAGCAGACAAATGGCATCATTATCAATTGTATTTATTGAGCGCTTACTGTGTGCAGAGTACTGTACTAAGTGCTTGGGATGTACAGGTTGGCAACATATAGAGACAGTCCCTACCCAACGGTGGGCTCACAGTCTAAAAGGGGAAATGGCAACAAACCTTGTGACTCCCAGACCCGTGCCCTAACCCTATGCAGCAGAAAAATGGCAGCAAACCTTGTGACTCCCAGGCCCGTGCCCTAACCCCATGCAGCAGACAAATGGCATCATTATCAATCGTATTTACTGAGCGCTTACTGTGTGCAGAGCACTGTACTAAGCGCTTGGGAAGTACAAGTTGGCAACATATAGAGACAGTCCCTACCCAACAGTGGGCTCACAGTCTAAAAGGGGAAATGGCAGCAAACCTTGTGACTCCCAGGCCCCTGCCCTAACCCTATGCAGCAGACAAATGGCAGCAAACCTTGTGACTCCCAGGCCCCTGCCCTAACCCTATGCAGCAGACAAATGGAATCATTATCAATCGTATTTACTGAGCGCTTACTGTGTGCAGAGCACTGTACTAAGCGCTTGGGAAGTACAAGTTGGAAACATATAGAGACAGTCCCTACCCAACTATGGGCTCACAGTCTAAATGGGGAAATGGCAGCAAACCTTGTGACTCCCAGGCCCCTGCCCTAACCCTATGCAGCAGACAAATGGCAGCAAACCTTGTGACTCCCAGGCCCCTGCCCTAACCCTATGCAGCAGACAAATGGCATCATTATCAACTGTATTTATTGAGCGCTTACTGTGTGCAGAGCACTGTACTAAGCGCTTGGGAAGTACAAGTTGGCAACATACAGAGACAGTCCCTACCCAATAGTGGGCTCACAGTCTAAAAGGGGAAATGGCAGCAAACCTTGTGACTCCCAGGCCCCTGCCCTAACCGTATGCAGCAGACAAAGGGCAGCAACCCTTGTGACTCCCAGGCCCCTGCCCTAACCCTATGCAGCAGACAAATGGCAGCAAACCTTGTGACTCCCAGGCCCGTGCTCTAACCCCATGCAGCAGACAAATGGCATCATTATCAATTGTATTTATTGAGCGCTTACTGTGTGCAGAGCACTGTACTAAGCGCTTGGGAAGTACAAGTTGGCAACATATAGAGACAGTCCCTACCCAGCAGTTGGCTCACAGTCCAAAAGGGGAAATGGCAGCAAACCTTGTGACTCCCAGGCCCGTGCCCTAACTCTATGCAGCAGACAAATGGCAGCAAACCTTGTGACTCCCAGGCCCGTGCCCTAACCCCATGCAGCAGACAAATGACGTCATTATCAATCATATTTATTGAGCGCTTACTGTTGCAGAGCACTGTACTAACCGCTTGGGAAGTACAAGTTGGCAACATATAGAGACAGTCCCTACCCAACAGTGGGCTCACAGTCCAAAAGGGGAAATGGCAGCAAACCTTGTGACTCCCAGGCCCCTGCCCTAACCCTATGCAGCAGACAAATGGCAGCGAACCTTGTGACTCCCAGGCCTGTGCCCTAACCCCATGCAGCAGACAAATGGCATCATTATCAATCGTATTTATTGAGCGCTTACTGTGTGCAGAGCACTGTACTAAGCGCTTGGGAAGTACAAGTTGGCAACGTATAGAGACAGTCCCTACCCAACAGTGGGCTCACAGTCTAAAAGGGGAAATGGCAGCAAACCTTGTGACTCCCAGGCCCCTGCCCTAACCCTATGCAGCAGACAAAGGGCAGCAAACCTTGTGATTCCCAGGCCCCTGCCCTAACCCTATGCAGCAGACAAATGGCAGCAAACCTTGTGACTCCCAGGCCCGTGCCCTAACTCTACGCAGCAGACAAATGGCAGCAAACGTTGTGACTCCCAGGCCCGTGCCCTAACCCCACACAGCAGACAAATGGCATCATTATCAATCGTATTTATTGAGTGCTTACTGTTGCAGAGCACTGTACTAAGTGCTTGGGAAGTACAAGTTAGCAACATATAGAGACAGTCCCTACCCAACAGTGGGCTCACAGTCCAAAAGGGGAAATGGCAGCAAACCTTGTGACTCCCAGGCCCGTGCCCTAACCCTATGCAGCAGACAAATGGCAGCAAACCTTGTGACTCCCAGGCCCGTGCCCTAACCACATGCAGCAAACAAATGGCATCATTATCAATCGTATTTATTGAGCGCTTACTGTGTGCAGAGCACTGTACTAAGCACTTGGGAAGTACAAGTTGGCAAGATATAGAGACAGTCCCTACCCAACAGTGGGCTCACAGTCCAAAAGGGGAAATGGTAGCAAACCTTGTGACTCCCAGGCCCCTGCCCTAACCCTATGCAGCAGACAAAGGGCAGCAACCTTGTGACTCCCAGGCCCCTGCCCTAACCCTATGCAGCAGACAAATGGCAGCAAACCTTGTGACTCCCAGGCCCGTGCCCTAACCCCATGCAACAGACAAGTGGCATCATTATCAATTGTATTTATTGAGCGCTTACTGTGTGCAGAGCACTGTACTAAGCGCTTGGGAAGTACAAGTTGGCAACATATAGAGACAGTCCCTACCCAACAGTGGGTTCACAGTCTAAAAGAGGAAATGGCAGCAAACCTTGTGACTCCCAGGCCCCTGCCCTAACCCTATGCAGCAGACAAAGGGCAGCACACCTTGTGACTCCCAGGCCCCTGCCCTAACCCTATGCAGCAGACAAATGGCAGCAAACCTTGTGACTCCCAGGCCCGTGCCCTAACCCCATGCAGCAGACAAATGGCATCATTATCAATTGTATTTATTGAGCGCTTACTGTGTGCACAGCACTGTACTAAGCGCTTGGGAAGTACAAGTTGGAAACATATAGAGACAGTCCCTACCCAACTGTGGGCTCACAGTCTAAAAGGGGAAATGGCAGCAAACCTTGTGACTCCCAGGCCCCTGCCCTAACCCTATGCAGCAGACAAATGGCAGCAAACCTTGTGACTCCCAGGCCCGTGCCCTAACCCAATGCAGCAGACAAATGGCATCATTATCAATCGTATTTACTGAGCGCTTACTGTGTGCAGAGCACTGTACTAAGCGCTTGGGAAGTACAAGTTGGAAACATATAGAGACAGTCCCTACCCAACTGTGGGCTCACAGTCTAAAAGGGGAAATGGCAGCAAACCTTGTGACTCCCAGGCCCCTGCCCTAACCCTATGCAGCAGACAAATGGCAGCAAACCTTGTGACTCCCAGGCCCGTGCCCTAACCCCATGCAGCAGACAAATGGCATCATTATCAATCGTATTTATTGAGCGCTTCCTGTGTGCAGAGCACTGTGCTAAGCGCTTGGGAAGTACAAGTTGGAAACATATAGAGACAGTCCCTACCCAACAGTGGGCTCACAGTCTAAAAGGGGAAATGGCAGCAAACCTTGTGACTCCCAGGCCCGTGCCCTAACCCCATGCAGCAGACAAATGGCATCATTATCAATTGTATTTATTGAGCGCTTACTGTGTGCAGAGCACTGTACTAAGCGCTTGGGAAGTACAAGTTGGCAACATACAGAGACAGTCCCTACCCAATAGTGGGCTCACAGTCTAAAAGGGGAAATGGCAGCAAACCTTGTGACTCCCAGGCCCCTGCCCTAACCGTATGCAGCAGACAAAGTGCAGCAACCCTTGTGACTCCCAGGCCCCTGCCCTAACCCTATGCAGCAGACAAATGGCAGCAAACCTTGTGACTCCCAGGCCCGTGCTCTAACCCCATGCAGCAGACAAATGACATCATTATCAATTGTATTTATTGAGCGCTTACTGTGTGCAGAGCACTGTACTAAGCGCTTGGGAAGTACAAGTTGGCAACATATAGAGACAGTCCCTACCCAGCAGTTGGCTCACAGTACAAAAGGGGAAATGGCAGCAAACCTTGTGACTCCCAGGCCCGTGCCCTAACTCTATGCAGCAGACAAATGGCAGCAAACTTTGTGACTCCCAGGCCCGTGCCCTAACCCCATGCAGCAGACAAATGGCGTCATTATCAATCATATTTATTGAGCGCTTACTGTTGCAGAGCACTGTACTATGCGCTTGGGAAGTACAAGTTGGCAACATATAGAAACAGTCCCTACCCAACAGTGGGCTCACAGTCCAAAAGGGGAAATGGCAGCATACCTTGTGACTCCCAGGCCCCTGCCCTAACCCTATGCAGCAGACGAATGGCAGCAAACCTTGTGACTCCCAGGCCCGTGCCCTATCCCCATGAAGCAGACAAATGGCATCATTATCAATCGTATTTTTTGAGCGCTTACTGTGTGCAGAGCACTGTACTAAGCGCTTGGGAAGTACAAGTTGGAAACATATAGAGACAGTCCCTACCCAACTATGGGCTCACAGTCTAAAAGGGGAAATGGCAGCAAACCTTGTGACTCCCAGGCCCCTGCCCTAACCCTATGCAGCAGACAAATGGCAGCAAACCTTGTGACTCCCAGGCCCATGCCCTAACCCCATGCAGCAGACAAATGGCATCATTATCAATCGTATTTATTGAGCGCTTACTGTGTGCAGAGCACTGTGCTAAGCGCTTGGGAAGTACAAGTTGGCAACATATAGAGACAGTCCCTACCCAACAGTGGGCTCACAGTCTAAAAGGGGAAATGGCAGCAAACCTTGTGACTCCCAGGCCCGTGCCCTAACCCCATGCAGCAGACAAATGGCATCATTATCAATTGTATTTATTGAGCGCTTACTGTGTGCAGAGCACTGTACTAAGCGCTTGGGAAGTACAAGTTGGCAACATACAGAGACAGTCCCTACCCAATAGTGGGCTCAGAGTCTAAAAGGGGAAATGGCAGCAAACCTTGTGACTCCCAGGCCCCTGCCCTAACCGTATGCAGCAGACAAAGGGCAGCAACCCTTGTGACTCCCAGGCCCCTGCCCTAACCCTATGCAGCAGACAAATGGCAGCAAACCTTGTGACTCCCAGGCCCGTGCTCTAACCCCATGCAGCAGACAAATGGCATCATTATCAATTGTATTTATTGAGCGCTTACTGTGTGCAGAGCACTGTACTAAGCGCTTGGGAAGTACAAGTTGGAAACATATAGAGACAGTCCCTACCCAACTGTGGGCTCACAGTCTAAAAGGGGAAATGGCAGCAAACCTTGTGACTCCCAGGCCCCTGCCCTAACCCTATGCAGCAGACGAATGGCAGCAAACCTTGTGACTCCCAGGCCCGTGCCCTAACCCCATGAAGCAGACAAATGGCATCATTATCAATCGTATTTATTGAGCGCTTACTGTGTGCAGAGCACTGTACTAAGCGCTTGGGAAGTACAAGTTGGCAACATATAGAGACAGTTCCTACCCAACAGTGGGCTCACAGTCCAAAAGGGGAAATGGTAGCAAACGTTGTGACTCCCAGGCCCCTGCCCTAACCCTATGCAGCAGACAAATGGCAGCAAACCTTGTGACTCCCAGGCCCGTACCCTAGCCCTATGCAGCAGACAAATGGCATCATTATCAATCATATTTTTTTGAGCGCTTACTGTGTGCAGAGCACTGTACTAAGTGCTTGGGAAATACAAGTTGGCAACATATAGAGACAGTCCCTACCCAACAGTGGGCTCACAGTTTAAAAGGGGAAATGGCAGCAAACCTTGTGACTCCCAGGCCCGTGCCCTGTCCCCATGCTATACTGCTTATCTATCGATCTATCTATCTATCAGCAATAACAGTAACAGTAGCAGTAATAGTAGCAGTAGTAGTACTTCACAGTCTTCTAGACTGTGAACCCATTGTTGGGTAGGGACCGTCTCTCTATGTTGCCAGCTTGTACCTTGTATCCTCCCCAGCACTTAGAACAGTGTTTTGCACATAGTAAGGACTTAATAAATGCCATTATTATTATTATTATTATTAAACACATTAAGCACTCAATAAATACCACTGATTGATTGATTGAGTGAGTGGAGAGAAGGAGGTGAGCGAACCCAGCTGTTTAGATCTTGGACAAAGTCCTTGACCAGGTTTCATACCTAAGACTCTTAACAACTCTAGTGATCATGGGACGGGGGGCACATTCCATTCTGGATAGAAAACAGTCCCCAAGGCAGGAGAAAAAACCACATTTCAGTTTGGAGAAGTGTAGAGTGGCATCCTCCAGGGACCTTGGCTGGTTGGGTTTGGTGTTTTTGGAAGTGGCCTGGAAGAAGGAAGGAGAGCACAGTAAAATCGCCACAAGGGAGGGAGTGCTTAGGAAAATCTCCAGGCTGGAGGTGCCACCCAGCAGTTGGAGGGGGTGGAACATCATGTGGGTGAGGATAAAGATAGGAACCCTCCTAAAGCTAAGTGGAGAGCTGCAACATGACAGTGAAAGTAGGGATAAAGCAATGCAGCATGGGACAGACACTCCCACTTCAGCTATGGTATGGTAGGCTTGGAGCCAACGGTCATACTAGACTGTAAGACCATTATGGTCAGGGTTTATTTCTGCTAATTCTGTTGTATTCTTCCAAGCACTTAGAACAGCGCTCTGCACATAGTAAGCACTCAGTAAATACCACTGATTGATGGATTGAGAGAGTTACCAAGGAGTCTGTGCTGAGCCTTCTTTCTAATCACTGGGGCACAGCAGAATTTGCTGAAAGTCCAAATGGACCCTGGGCCCCATCAGGGAGGGGGGAGAAGATGGGGCAGAAAGGGCAGTGCTGCCGTCCCTGAGCGATCACGGGGCTCTCGCTCCCAGGGCTCTGAGAACAGTGTTCGCTGCCCTGCCCTGGATGGAGAGGTCAGCCAGGATGTTTAGGGGGATGGAGCGACTTCCATCTGAGGAGAATCTGGGAGGGACAGGGATCTATGGTCTGGAGAGATGATGCAGGCTGAGAGGACAAGGAGCCCAAACACTTCACTCCTGTAGTGCTAACTTTGTCACTGTGCTCATCCTCACCTGTCTCCCTGCCCACCCCTAGCCTACATCCTGCCTCTGTCTTGGAATGACTTCCCTCCTCAAATCTGACAGACAATTACTCTCCCCACCTTCAAAGCCTTATTGAAGGCACATCTCGTTCAAGAGGCTTTCCCAGACTAACCCCCACTTTTCCTCATCTCCCACTTCCTTCTGCATCCCCCTGACTTGCTCCCTTTGCTCTTCCCCCATCCCAGCCCCACAGCACTTACATACATATCTGTCATTTTATTTATTTGTATTGATGTCTGTCTCTCCTCCCTAGACTGTAAGTTCATCCTGGGCAGGGGATGTCACTGCTTATTGTAGTGTTATACTTTCCCAAGCACTTAGTAACAATAATAATGGTATTTGTTAAGCGCTTACTATGTGTCAGGAACTGTACTAAGCACCGGGGTGGATGCAAGCTAGTCATATTGGACACAGTCCCTTTCCCATGTCGGGTTCACAGTCTCAATCCCCATTTTACAAATGGGGTAACTGAGGCCCAGAGAAGTGAAGTGACTTACCCAAGGTCACACAGCAGACAAGTAGCAGAGCTGGGCTTAGAGCCCATGACCTTCTGACTCCAAGGCCCGTGCTGTAGTCACTACTTTGCATACAGCAGAGGCTCAGTAAATATGATTGAATGAATGAATTCACAGAACCAGGGAGCGGGCGGACAGGGTGAAGGGCAAGCACTGAATCTCTGCTCCCCCAACCCTGCCCCTGCCCCCACCAGGACGAGGGGCATCCACTGTAGCTGTAGGGAGGCAGGAACAGAACAACCACAAGGAAACATTCTTCCCCAGCTTGGGGGTGAGCATGAGGACTCTGTTCCCACAAAGAGCTCTTTAGCTGGAAACACCAGCTGGCCCAGAGAAGGTGGGACAGATTCATGGATCACTGGAGGGACAGTCAGGCATGGAGAGGGGAGAGTCAGGGGTGTTGGAGTGTCCATCCTTGACCATGAGGGTAGATGTCCAGGAGGACAGCCAGCATGCCACTGCAGAATGGCTCTGTTAATTCTTCCCCCTTTGGAGACCCCCTCTTACCCGCACCCACTCCTGCCCCTGACATAAGTCCCTAGAGCCAGACACAGCCTGCCGAGCTGGTACAAGTTCTCCTCGTCGCTTACTGGTCCAGGATCGCTACCCAAATCACCCCCCCTGCCCCGCCCCATCGCATATCTCCTTGTGGGGACACAGTGAGGCAGGCTCCGGAAGCAGGGAAGCCCACATGGAACAAGGCTCCTCTCCCCTCTCTTTCCTTTCCCTTCCATTCCTTCCCCTCTCCTCCCCTTCCCTCCCCTCTTTCACCCTCCCCTGTCCTCCTCCTCCAGTTTACTCTCTTGCTATCTCTGTCTCATTTCTTCCTATAATTTATTCATTTATATTAACATCTGTCTCCCCCTATAGACTGTAAACTGTTTGTGGACAGGGAATATGTCTGTTATATTGTCGTGTTGTACTCTCCCAAAAAATTAGTACCGTGCTCCGTGCACAGAAAGTACTCAGTAAATATAATTGATTAACTGTTGCTCTTTGGCTCTCCCTGTCTCTCCATCTCTATCTCTGTCATCTTTCCTGATCCCTCCCACTTTTCCCTTGCTCTCAGGAACGTTTCTGGAGCTTGGATAAGACAGAGAGCAAGGTCCCAGCCCAGGTGGTGTTCCAGATCTGGGACAACGACAAGTTCTCCTTCGATGATTACCTAGGTGAGTCCGGGTCTCTGCAGGCCATTCCTTCATCCTCAGGGGGTAACCTGCCTGAACCCCCAGGGCAAGGGCAGGTCATTGTCTGGCTGGAAGGGTTTTGGGCATGGGGGGAGAAGGAGGAGGATGATGAAAGGCAGGAGGAGGAGGAGATGAAGGATGAGAAGGAGAGAGAAGAGGAGGAGGACAGAGAGGAGAAGCAGGAGAGAAAGGAAGAGGAGGAGAGGGAGAAGGAGCAGAGGGAAGAGGCAGAAAAGAGGAAGAAGAAGAAGGGAAGAGGAACAGAAGGAAAAGGGGGGGAGGAGAAGGAACAGGAGGAAGAAGTGGAGAGGAGGAAAGAAGAGCAGAGGGAGGAAGAGGAGGAGAGGAGGAGAGGAGAAGGAACAGAAGGAGGAAGAGGTGGAGAGGAAGAAGGTAGAGCAGAGGGGAGTAAGGAGGAGGAGAAGGAGTAGAAATCAGGTCTCAGGAGGGCTAAGGGTAGGGTCAGGCCTGTAGGGGGAGGGTGGTACCACTGTCTGATTGGGACTCCAAACTCCATCCCCTCTCCTGTGCCCTTCTCCCGTACCCCGCCATACCCCACAGGCGCCATCCAGCTGGACTTGAACCGGATGCCCCAGCCGGCCAAGACGTCTGAGAAGTGCTCTCTGGACCAGCTGGATGACACCTTTCACCCAGAGCGCTTCGTGTCTCTGTTCGAGCAGAAGTCGGTCAAGGGCTGGTGGCCTTGTGCTGCTGAGCAGGATGTGAAGAAAACTCTTGCGGTACATCCACCCCCCCTCCCCGACCCCCGTCCCACCCTGTCCTGCTGTGGCTCCCTGGCAAAGAAGGAGGCCCTTCCTGCCATCCGGATATCTCCTGGGTGGTTCAAGGGCACCCCCTCCAGAAAGCCTTCCCAGATTCACTCCTCCAACCTGTTGGGCCCCCCCTTCCGTCCAACCATACATCCATGTCTTCCTCCCCTCTGTCCTCCCTCCACCTTCCTTCCATCCTCTCTCCATCCTCCCTCCCCCCCTCCATCCCTCTCCTTCCTCCCTCCAGCCTTCCTCATTCATTCTTCCATCCTCCCTCTGCCATCCCTCTGGTCTCCCTCCAGCCTCCCTCCATCCTTCCTTTTAACCATCCCTCCATCCTCCCTCCATCCCTTCTGACTGACTCCACATCTCCCCTGCCAGTCCAAGAGCCCCCAGCTGGGCAGGGGGTGGGGCAGAGACATCTGCTGTCCATCAGGGACCCTCCAGAGCCAGTACAGAATACTGCTGTGGCAGTGTCCAGGACAGGACATGACAGGTGGCAGCCGTGATTCCAAAACTCCTGGCAGGTTCATCCATCATCCTTCCCTCTCACCTCACAGTCTGGACCGTGGGGATGGAAGCCGGGAAGTGGGGAGCCTTGATGATCATGTGAGAGGGTTCAGAAAGCAGTGGGGTCTGGTGGAAAGAGCATGGGGCTGGAAGTCAGTGGACCTGGATTCTAATCCTGGCTCCACCACTTACCTGCCATGTGACCTTGGGCAAGTCACCTCAATTCTCTGGGCCTCAGTTTCCTCATCTGTAAAATGGGGATTTGATACCTGTTCTCCCTCCCCCTTAGACTGTGAGCCCCTTGTGGATAGGGACTGCGTCCGACTTGGTTACTGTATATCCACTGCTATGGTTAGTATGGCCCATAGTGAGCACTTAACAAATACCATAATTATTATCATTTTTATTAACTCGGATCTGGTGCCTGGGCACAGGGTCCCAGAGGGATTCAACCAAGGTCATACCTGTGTTGAGCAGGACAGTGACTGCCTGCAAGGATAACAGGAGCCCCAAGATCTGGTCCTTTCCTGGGCCCCTGAACCCAGGGCTCAGCCTCCCTCCTTCCCTTCCCTTCACAGGGCAAGCTGGAAATGACCTTGGAGATCCTGTCTGAGCCAGAACACGAGGAGCGACCAGCCGGGCTGGGCCGGGACGAGCCCAACATGAACCCCAAACTCCAGGAACCCAAGTATGAGCCCTACCCTGCCAGGCCACATGAATGAACCCAGACCCAGGAGGAGGGAAATCAGGCTGCGGGATTAGTGGAAATCAGGCAGGAAGCCTTGAGAAAGCTAGCCAGCGAGGCCCTTGGTTATCAGGCAGTGGTAAATGACAATCCATCATAGAGGATAATGAAAATCAGGCAGCAAGTCTCTTGGAAGCCAGGCAGAGGTTGATGAAAATCAGACTGCGAGGTTAATGGAAACTAGGCAGTGGGCTGAATAGATGGACTGCCCACCGCTTTTCCTGGCTATTCCCTTGTGGTTGGTCCTCTAGGAGCCAGGGGTGTGGGATTCGGGTGGGGCATGATCAGGTGGGGGGCTGGGTGATGGAGCGGGGTCCAGACCTGACTGTGCGTGGTGTCCCAGGCGCCCGGACACGTCGTTCCTGTGGTTCACATCTCCGTACAAGACTCTGCGCTTCATCCTGTGGCGGCGTTTCCGCTGTGCCTTCATCCTGGCCCTGGTCCTGCTGATTCTGCTGCTCTTCCTGGGAATCTTCATCTACGCCTTCCCGGTCAGCATCCTGCTGCAAGCACATATATGTGCATATGTGTGAGGAGGTGCATGCGTTCATGTATGGTGGGGCAGGTTCTCTGCTGCAGGAGCTTGTGTCTGTGTGTATTCATTCAATCGTATTTATTGAGCACTTACTGTGTGCACAGCACTGTACTAAGCGCTTGGGAAGTACAAGTTGGTAACATGTAGAGACGGTCCGTACCCAACAGTGGGTAGTCTAGTCTAGTGTGTATGTCTGTGTGCATGCACATATGCTCTTGAGTATGAGGGCAAGGCTCTCCGGCCTCCCACTCAGGTCAGATCCTTTCCCCAGGGGACGTGAGTGGCCACAATTCTTCCCACGTGGCCCTCAGAGCCAAGCAGTCAGCAACCCAGGCCCCCCAGCCTTCTCTTCTCTGGACTCGATGGCCCCATCCACTCCCCAGCCGGTACCTCCACCAACCTGCCTCCAGCTTTGACTCCTTCTCCTCCTCTGAGGCCTCTCCGACTCTGGGCCTGCTACTCTCTGGGCTCCAGGAGACCTGGGGATGACTGGCCCCATCGTCAGGGCTGGTGAAGGGGCTGGTGTGGTCAGATTTCTGACCAGCCAGCCAGGGGGCAGGGATGGGTTTTGCCCCATCTCTGAGCTCTGGCTGAGGACAGTAGCAGGCTCAGATGTGACTGCCCCCATAACTGTGGCAAGCTGGAGCAAGGTGGAGTAGACTGGGGAGACTGGTGCAGAGGGGTCCCTTGGCATGAGTTGTAGTGGGGCCTGCGGACATGACATTTCAGTCGCCCCCTCCAACCATTCCCCACCCCCCAACTCCCTTGGGCTTTGTGAGGCAGAGCATGGTGAGATGGGGGATAGACTGACCATAGGATTCCTGGACCCTCCGGTCAATTAATCAATTGATCAACTGTATTTATTGAGTGCTTACTGTGTGCCGAGCACTGTACTAAGAGCTTGGGAGAGTACAGTATAACAGAGTTGGTAGACTCATTCCCTGCCCAAGCTTAAAGTGTAGAAGGGAAGATGCACATTAATATGAATAAGTAAAATTACCAATGTATACATAAGTGCTTCGGGGCTGTGGGGCGGGGGGTGAATAAAGGGAGCAAATCAGGGTGACGCAGAAGGGAGTAGAAGAAGAGATGAGGGCTTAGTCAGGAAAGGCCTCTTGGAGAAAATGTCCTTCAATAAAGTTTTGAAGGTGGGGAGAGTGACCGTCTATTGCATGTGACAGAGGGCATTCCGGGCCAGAAGTCGGTGGCGAAGTAGACGAGATCGAGGTGCAGTGAGTAGGTTGGCATTTAGAGGACCGAAGTAGTAGGAGAGTAGCAGGGTGAGGTAGGAGGGGGCAAGGTGATGGAGCGCTGTAAAGCCGATGGTGAGGAGGAGTTTCTGTTTGATGTGGAGATTTGATCCCTGGACCCTGGGACCCCCAGCTCAGTCCCAGTTTCCTGGGGACTGGGGTTCTGACCAGACTTGTGGACCCTTGCAGATGAAGGTACCTGCTCTATGAAGGCAACATGGGCCAGTGTCTCAGGTTCCCAGTTTGGTGCCGGGAGGACTGGCATCCCCCAACAGCTGTCCGGGCCAGACACCCAGCCTCACTGTCCCCCAGTGTCTCTGACCAGTCCCTAGAGTTGGGGGGAAGTTCCCAGATGGTGTCCGTCTGCCCCCTTCCCTCTCCGCAGCTGCCTCTTCCCTTCCCCAGCTTTCCAAGGAGCCACAGATACCTGAGGTGGAAGGGCCTTTGAGAGGTCATCTAGTCCAGCCCCTTGCCTCCCAGTCTCATGCCTGCAAAGGGCTTCGGCTCAACCCCATCCATCCCCCGTTCTCTCCGTTCTCCCTTTCAGAACTACGCAGCCATGAAGCTGGTGAAGCCATTCAGCTGATCGGATGTCCGCCGAAGGGAGCCGCTAGAGTGGGCTCCTGGGTGCCCCGGGCCCAGAGCCGCCCCTGCCCAAGATACCGCCTGGCAGTGCTCCAAAATGCCCTCGATGCTGCCTCCTTGAACAGCCAGTCAGCTCATCCGAGCCACAGCACTCAGGCCCCGGGCCGTCCCCCGGCCCGCTCTGCCCCCACTCCTGCCCCTGCCCCAACTCCATGCCATCCCTGCCCTCGCTTCTGCCCCCGGCCCCCGTATCCACCTCCAACTCTCTGTCTCTTTTTTGGAAAGCTTGAATATCACTATACATCTGAGTTAAACTGGAGACTTGTGTGGGTGTGCATACCAGTGAGGCAGTGTGAGGGTGTTTGCATGTGGACTGTGCATATGTGTGTGTGTGTGTGGGGGGGGGTGTATATGTGTGTGTGCGCACATATGCACACAAGTGTACTCGTGAATATTCTCGTTTCTCCCCTCTGGCTGGCAGCCCTGGGAGGCTGGGTTCCAAGCTCTAAGGTCAAGGGTGGGACCCTTAGTGGTCATCCAGTCCGTGGCCCTGGCTTGGGGCAGAATGGAGACTGAGCCATCTCTGACTCCCCCGAGTCAGTGTCCCCTTGATTTCATCTTTGTTTACTAATGGGAAACTTTGTTTACAAGCAGGGAGCAGGAGCAGGGAGTGGGAGCAAGGAGCAGGAGGCACCTCCGGCAGGGCCGGAGGTGGCTGATTTGTTTGGTCGCCGTGTCTCATGTGGGTTGTGAGTGTTACGCAGGAAGGAATAGTGTTTTCACATGCTACTCACAACTTGCCAACGCAAAATCCAGTGGGGCCCTACGATCTTGGGACGATGTCCCCCCTGCTTTCCTCCACACTTTCATTGGCCAAGCACTTTCCCTTCTTATTTCCTTACTGGCCCTAGAAGGAAAGTCAGGGTAGGGTGGCAGTCTCCCCCACTGGACAGGTGGGGAAACAGAGGCCCAGAGAGGTTAGGGGACTCACCCAAGGTCTCGGAGAACTCCGAGCTGAGGCAGAAGAGGACCCAGACCGCCTGGCCCCCAGTTCCAGGCTCGGCTCTTTAAACAGGGCCGGGCATCCCCAGATGGAGGTTGGGGCTGGCCAGCAGGGAGAGAGGATGGGGCAGACGACTTAATTTGGGGATCTTTCCAGTCCCTCTGGGAAGCTCTCTGGTCTGGTTGGAGACCCAGCAGGAGCAAAGGCAGGCATCCAGCCCAGGGAGCTTGGAAACAGGGGGACAGTGGCTTTGTCCCAACAGCGAAGGACCCGGGGGGCACCAGCCCAGTCACTCACCTCCCCCCCACCCCAAACTCTGGGTTGTTGCCAACCCTTGGGCCCGGAAGGCCTCCCCCTCTGAGCCGGGTGGGCTGCAGACACCCCCAACCCTGCCAGGAACACATCTGTGTGCTTGTTTCACCCTTCGCCTGCCTCCACCTCCGACCGCCGCTGTGCTCGCTCTGGAAATAGCATAATCCCCGTTTTATGAAACACATCGGGTCTGGGACGGGGGGAGATGGTGGGGAGGGGGCAGGGAATCTGAGCTCAGGCGGGGCTGGGTTGGCCGCCTTGCCAACCTGTGACCTCAGCGCTGCCCCGATCCTGAGAGATCCACAGTGTCTTCACTGCACGTCCTCGGGCCCAAGTGTCTCCGTTCTGTCTGTCCCCTTTCTGGAAGGAGTGGGAGGGGGAAGGGGAGGAAGAGAGGGATGAGAGAGGGGAGGAGGAGGAGGAGTGGGAGGATGGAATACACAAGTGGAGGAACGGTGTATATTCTAGCAGAAAGAGCATAGTGTGGGAGGTGGGGGACCCGGGTTCTAATCCTGGATCTGCCCTTTGCTTGCTGTGTGACCTGGGGCAAGTCAATCAATCAGTGGTATTTACTGAATGCTTACTCTGTGCAGAGCACTGTACTAAGTGCTTGGAAGTGCTCTGGGAAGCAGCATGGTGTAGTGGTTAGCGCATGGACCTGGGAGTCGGAGGGACATTGGTTCTAATCCCAGCTCTGCTACTTGTCTACTGTGTGACCTTGGACAAGTCACTTCACTTCTCTGTGCCTCAGTTACCTCATCTGCAAAATGGGGATTGAGACTGTGAGCCCCACATGGGGCAGGGGCTGTGTCCAAGCTGATTTGCTTGTATCTACCACAGCATTTAGTACAGTGCCTAGCGCATGCTAAGCGCTTTATAAATACCATTATTATTACTATAGTAAGCACTCAATAAGTACCATTGATTGATTGGAAGAGTACAATATAATAGAGTTGGTAGACATGTTCCCTGCCCACAACCAGGTTACAGTCTAGAGGCTTACAGTCAACTTCTAATGACCTCAGTTTCCTCCTCTGTAAAACGGAGATTCAGTATCTGTTCTCCCTTAAACAGTGAGTCCCAAGGTGGACAGGAACTGTGTCCAACCTGATTAGCTTGTGTCTACTCTGGCGCTTAGTACAGCATCTGGCACCCAGTATGCATTTAATAGCTATTTATTAATATTACAATTAAGTGGCAGAGTCTCTACACTTTGTGCTCAGCAACTCCTTCAGACTTCCCTCCTGTTTCCATGTCCCAAAGCAGGTCCCTGTCTGTGGTAAAGATGGGGACCCAGAGACCCAGAGAGGATGAGTATGCTGGCCGGCCCAGGATACATGAACAGATCAGGGGGCCATATAAGGCCACATCCCCAGGGTCCTGAAGTCCCTGCCTGACCATTCCCCAGAGGATGTGAAAAACCCAGATCCGTGGTTACGGGGATGTGGGAAGGATTTGTCTCAGTAAGGGGAACTTGGGCTTGTTCACCCTCTGCTGTTTCGCCCCAGTTATTATTGCTATTATTCTTGTTAATAAAGGTCTCCAGGGAAGGCCACGATAGCCAAGTCCCCGTGCAACTTGCCCCCACCATTCCCAGTCCACAGGTGGCTCTGGTGATGTTTGGGTCCTGGCTGGAACAGCTCTGGGTGATCGGACGGCAAGTGATGCCTCTTGTGTGAACAGAGTTGAGTTTACCTGCTGTGTTCTTGCCACCCCTGCCCCCAAGCAGAGTGCCCCTCTCTACAGAAGGACCCAAAGACCATGAGACCCAGGATCCCAGTGCCCAGACAGAGCGAGAGTGCCAACCCCGGTAGCAAAATCCCTGGACCAAAACTGGGGGTCACATGACCTCCATTCAGGAGTCTGGATGATGCTTTCCCCCAAAGCCGTCCTCTGCACAGGGTTAGTATTTGCGTCTGGATTATGTACAAAGGATCTACACAACCAAAAAGAATCTACACAACTGGACAATCCAGTCTGGTCTACAAGGACTGAGCATTTCCCTTCTGCCAGAATGGATCCCTTTGGCTGGAACGGGCTTCCACATCCATACAGCCTGGTCCCACCTGCCGCTCTCCACCTGATTTTGAACAATAATTTCCCTGAGAAAGTTTCTCCCCCTGCAGTGCCCCACCCACAGGACAAAGCTGGCCCACATGGGGAGCCCCTGAAATCAGCAGCAGTATTCCCGGCGTCTTGGAACCCCAACCCGGCTCCAGGTGCCCGGAGACCACGATGGATAGGGGAAGTGGGGATCTTAAAGGAAGCGGCATAGCCTAGTGGATAGGTCCCGGACCTGGAAATCAGAAGGACCTGAGTCTAATCTTGTCTCCATCACTTGTCTGTTGTGTGAACTAGGGCAAGTCACTTCACTTCTTTGGGCCTCAGTTACCTCATTTGTAAAATGGGGATTAAGAGTGGGAGCCTCACGTGTCCAACCTGAATAGCTTCTATCTACCTCAGTTTTTAGTACAGTGCCTGGCACTTAGTAAGCACTTAACAAATACCATAAAAAAATTCCTCCCGGGCTCCAGAAGGTCAGTGGTCAGCAGAGCTGTCTGTGGCCCCTGGGCTGTGCCTGTCGGTCCGGGGAGTCTGACCAATCCAGAGGCAGCAGCAGGTCGGCTTACCCCATCCTCATCCTCTTGAGGTGCAGCGGGTCAGAGAAGCCTGTGAGTAGTTTCCCCGCTGTTAGCCGCCTGTGAGGCTTCACTGCCATTGGGGATCATGTCTACTAAACTCATTGTCCTCTCCCAACTGCCCACTTAGTACAGTGCTGTGCCCACAGGAAACTGTCAGCTCCTGGAGGGCAGGGGACGGTAGGTGGTGGCAGCCTGTTCTCCCACTGCATGGTCACCGAGCCATGGGGTCTGTCTGGGCCTGGCCCTGCCCGTCTGAGCCTCCCGGCCATGGGCCTCTTGCTTGGCACCTTCTCCTGGACCCCGGGGACGGCGGGCGGGGGCAGGGGAGGGAGAGAAGGGGATCCGGGAATTCCTTGGATGAAGTCCTTGCCCCCAGGCCGGAAGGGGCCAGGCAAGGGGCAGGCCCACATCTCCTGTTGTCTCCCCAGGAGAGGAAGCTGCGAGGATGGAAATTTCCCTCAGCCTCCACCGGGGCCTGGTGTCAGAGACATTGACTCCTAGATGGATATGCCTCTTTCTCATCTGTCTCTGCCTCTCCTTCAGCCTCCTTGAGTCTCTCTGCATGCCAGTCTCTTGTCTTTCTCTGCTTTCCAGTCTCCCCCAGTCTCACTGTGGCTCTCTGACTTTTTTCTCTCTTTTGTCTGCTCAACTTCCTTGTCTCTCCCCCAGTCTCTGTGTTTCTCTGACTGGCCTTTTCTCTCTCATCTTTTTTTCCCCTCCATCTCCTCATGTCTCTCTGATTGCCCATCTCTCTTCTTGCCTGTCTCTGCATTCCTGTCCCTCAATCCCCTCATACCTCTCTGACTGCCTGTCTCTCTCATCTGTCTCTGCCTCCTTGTCTCTTCCTCTATCATTTAGAGTCTCTATGACTGCCATCTCTATCTCATCTGTCACCACCTCCTCATCTCCCAGTATCTGGCTGTTCCTCTCTCTTCGGTCTCTCTCTCCATCTCCTCACATCTCCCTAACTGCCCATCTCTCTCCTCTGTTACTTCTTTCCTATCTCTCCCTCCATATCCTTGTGTCTCTCTTTTGTCCATCTTTACTTTCCTGTCTCTTCCTCCATTGTCTTGTGTCTCTGTCGGTTTCTCTCTCATCTGTCTCTGCCTCCCTGTCTCTCCTTCCATCTCCCCATGTTTCTCTGACTGCCCATCTCTCCCTCTCATGTCTCTGCCTCCCTGTCTCTCACTGACTGCCAGTCTCTCTCGTTTGTCTCTCGCTCTTTTTCTCTCCCTTGTGTCTCTATGTGTTTCTCTCTCATCTACCTCTTTCTCCCCAAGTATCCTTGTATCCCTCTGCCTGTCCTGGTCGGTCTTTCTCATCCAAATAGCCTCTCCCCATTTCTGGGCAGTCTCCGGGTTACCTGGACCTTATTGCCATCCCCTGCCCGCTCCTGCCACCCCCTGTCCCCCATAGCCCCTGGTCCCCCTCAAATGATCAGTGGTATGCATTGAGCAACTTACTGTCTGCTGAGCACCTCAACAAGCATTTAGGAAAGTAGAATTCGAGAGAGTTGGCAGAGCTCGTCATGATCAAAGATCCAGTCCTAACCCTGGTCCTAGCCCCTGCCCTGATTCTGCTTCTGGTCCTGGGCCCCGTTTTGGTTTTGATCCTGACCCTGGTCTGACTCTGGTCTTAGCCCCGGCCCTGGTCCTGGTCCCAGCCCTGGCCTCTGCCCTGCTCCTGGTTCTGGTCCCGGTGGTCCTGTACCTAGACTTGGTTCTGGAACTGGTTCTGGTCCTGTCCCTGGGCCTTTTACTGGCCTCAGTTCTGGCTCTAGGCCTCGTCCTGGCCCAGCCATTCAGAACAGTGCTTGGCAAATAATAATAATAACAATAAGGGTATTTGTTAAGAACTTACTATGTGCACAGCACTGTTCTAAGTGCTGGGGGGATACAGGGTGTTCAGGTTGTCCCACGTGGGGCTCACAGTCTTAATCCCCATTTTCCAGATGAGATAACTGAGCCCAGAGAAGTGAAGTGACTTGCCCAAAGTCACACAGCCGAAAAGTGGTGGAGCCGGGATTAGAACCCATGACCTCTGACTCCCAAGCCCGGGCTCTTTCCACTGAGCCATGCTGCCTTACATATTAAGCTCTTAACAAATGCCATCATCATAATCATCATCATCATCATCCAGGCCTGACCCTAGTCTTGCCCTGGCCCAGGCCCTGCTCCTGAACCTGGTTCTTGTCCTGGCCCCAATCCTGGCTCCTATCTGGCTCCTGGTCCTCTTGGCTTTAGTCTTAGTTCTGGTTCTCCAACCGGACTAGTTTTGGACCTAGTCCTGGTCTTGACTCTATACCTGGCCCTGGTCCTAGCTTTGATCCTAGGACTGGTCCTGAGCCTGGCTCTGGTTTTAACCTCGGTCCTGGCCCTGGCCCTGGTCCGTGCCCCATTCCTGGGCTCGGCCTGGCTCTGGTGCTCGTTCTGGTTCTGGTCCTGGTCTTGGCATAGGCTTTAAAGCACTCAATCACCTTGCCGCCTCCTACTTCACTCCACTAATGCCAACCGGTCTATCTCACCGCTGACCTCTCGCCCACATCCTTCCTCTGGCCTGGAACACCCTCCCTCTTCATAGCCGACAGATGATCACTCTCCCCACCTTCAAAAGCACATCTCCTCCAAGAAGCCTTTTCTGACTAAGCCCTCATTTCCTCTTTTCCCACTCCCTCCCATTTCTCCCTTGGAATTCGATCTGCTCCTTTCATTCACCACTCTTTCGGCCCCACAGCACTTATATACGTATTCATTACTTATTTATTTATATTAATGCCTGTCTCACCCTCTAGACTGTAAGCTCGTTGTGGGCAGGAAATGTGTCTACCAACTCTGTTCTAGTGTACTCTCCCAAGTGCTTAGTACAGTGTTCTGCACACACACTACGTGCTCAGTAAATACACTTGATTAACTGGTCCTGGCCCTAATCCTGGCCCCTAGCCCTGCTCCTTGCCCGAATCCTGGCTCCTAGCCCTGCTCCTGGCCCCCGCTCCACTCCTAGCCCCTGGTCCTCCTCCTGGTCCCCAACCCTGCTCCCGGCTGTAGTCCTGGCCCTGGCCCGGCTCCTGGCTCTGGCCCTGCTTCTGACTCTAGCGCTGGCCCTGGCCCTAAGCCCCAGGCCCCAGGCCTGGGCCCTAGTCCTGCTCCAGCCCCCAGCCCTGGTCCTGGCCTTACTCCTGGTCTCTAGGCCTGCTCCTGGCCCCTAGCCCTGCTCTTGGCCCTACCCCTGATCCTGGACTTGACTCCGGTCCTGGCCAAGCCCTGCTCATGGCCCGGGTCCCAGCCCTGGCCCTAGTCCTGGTCCTGGCGTAGGGCAGGAGTCGCTCAGAGCCGGGGGCCCGCGGCGGGGCAAGCAAGCAGGGAGGCGTGTGAAAGCCGGAAGCGGGGCCAGGGCCAGCGGGGCTGGGGCCAGCGTCCAGCCGGGCGAGGTTCCCCGGGGCCTGGCGGCTGGGCAGGAGCCCAAGGAAGAGAATCTTTGGTGGAGGCAGAGATTGGGAGGGCGGGGCAGGGAGGAGGAGGTGAGTGTTATTTTAAAGAGCCAAGTTGACCGGCTGTGACCACAGCCTTCGTTGCCAGGGGTCAGCAGGTTCAGGCTGGACAGTGGGCAGTGCGCGTGTCTGTGAGTGTGCATGTGTGCGTGCGTGCGTGCGTGCGTGTGTGTGTGTGTAGAGGGAAGTGGGACCCAGGATCTGTGCTCAAACTCTCCCAGCCTGTGGAACCACCAGAGAGGAGGGAGGGGAGAGACAGGCGGGAAGAGAGAATTAACCCCAGGCTGACCACATCCCCGGATTCCCAGAGGTATAGGGAGGTCATTCTGTCCATCCCCTGTCCTATAATAATAATAACGATGGCATTTATTTAGAGCTTACTATGTGCAAAGCACTGTTCTAAGCACTGGGGAGGTTACAAGGTGATCAGGTTGTCCCACGGGGGGCTCACGGTCTTAATCCCCATTTTACAGATGAGGTAACAGGCACAGAGAAGTGAAGTGACTTGCCCAAAGTCACACAGCTGACAATTGGTGGAGCCAGGATTTGAACTCCTGACCTCTGACTCCAAAGCCCGTGCTCTTTCCACTGAGTCACGTTGCTTCTATAGAAGTGTCCCCTCTCCCACCTCCCTCCCCAGTTCAACTCAGTGAGAATCAGCTGTCTTCCTTGTTGCCCTGTGTCTACCCCTTCCCTGCGTTTAACCTTAGTCCCTCCCACTGCAGCCCAAGTGCTTAGTGCAGTGCTTTGCACACAGTAAACACTCAATAAATATGATTGAATGAATGGAAGTGGACTCCCTCTCACCCCGGACTCAGGAGAGAGAGAGCAAGAGGGTTTTGCAGGTCTGGATGGCAGATGAGTGGAAGCTGGTTCAGAGCAAAAGACTTAGAGGTCTTTAATGAGGCTCCTTCCAGTGCCTCTGCGGGGTGAAACAACAAGAGGCAGGATCCAGGGGGGATGCAGGGAGAAGCTTCCAGGGAGAGTGGGAGTTTGGCTCCCTAACCCTCCGACTCTGACAAGAGACACCCTTCCCCAGCTCCACGCCCGGGATGCTTGAAGGATAGGGGAGCCTGTCCGGAGGCAGCGGGGATGGTCGACGAGGTTAGTCGGCCAGCAGAATCCCAGCCTGGACTTCAATCCTTGTCAGCCCTCCCCTCCCATCCACCTGGGAAAGACAGGGGGCTTCCGACTGGAGCCCCCAAACACAGCGGAGCTCTTCTGTGCTCAGTGGCCTCCGTCCTTCGGGGTCTGAAATTGAAACCCAGTCCTGGAGCAGGCAGAGAGGTCATCTGATTCAGCCCCCTACCTCCACGCCAGTGAATGTCCATCCCACCCTGGTCAAGAAGGGACCCATCCCGGGGCTATGGGTATCCAGGACCTGAGACTTCCATACACCCTACCTCCATCTCCTGTTTTGAGGTGGGGGTGCTCCCCCAACCACCAGGAAGTTTCTCCTCATCTAATCCCGGCTCTGCCACTTTTCTGCTTTGTGACCCTGGGCAAGCCACTTAACTTCTCTGTGCCTCAGTTCCTTCACCTGTAAAATGGGCTTGAAGACTGTGAGCCCTACGTGGGACAACAGGATTACCTTGAATCTATCCCAGTGCTTAATACAGTGCTTGGCACATAGTAAGCTCTTAACAAGTAACATAATAATTATTATTATGTCTAATCTCACTCTGTCCCGCTTCAGTTTCATCCTGTTTCCTCTGGCTCAGGCCTCGTGGACAGTCGATCGACAGCCTGCATAAACTTGGTCGAGATTCAGCCCCAACTGCTCACTCTGGTGCCTTCAACCTTCTCTTCTAACACTTAATAATAATTATATATAATGCATTAGTTAAGCACCTACTCCGAGTCAAGCACTGGGGTAGATAAAAGGTCATCAGGTCAGACACAGTCCCGTATGGGGCTCAAGGTCTGAGTAGGAGGGTGATCAAGGGATTGAGTCCCCATTTTACAGTTGTGGAAACAGAGACACAGTGAAGTTAAGTGTTTTCCCAGGGTCTCAGAGCAAGCAATTGGCCGAGCTGGGATTAGAACCCAGGTCCTTCTCTGGGCTGAAAACCCAGAGACTCTTAGCTCACCCCCAACTCAAACTTCCCACTCACTCCCAGTCCCGCCTTCCCTCTCTCCCCATTCCCACCTCCACCCTTCCCGGACTGCGGGGTCTCCCGGAATGGAGCGGGGGCTGTCCTGGCTGGGGGCGGCAGGGGAGCCGGGCTTGGCGAGCTTCCCCACGCTCCTCCCCACGAGCAGAAATGGAAACCGAGGAGGGACGGAGGCCCTGAGGTTGGCGCCGGCTGCCGGAGCCAGGAGAAGGGTGGGCCCGGGGAGAAAACCCCAAGTGAAAGAGGAGAGGCTCGTGCGGCCCAGGAGGGGAGCCCCGAGGCCGAGGCCCGGGCACTCCGCCTGTGCGACCTCCCCGGGAACCCCAGCTAGGAACCTCTCCCAGCCCGCACCGACCCCTGACCCCTGACCCTGTTCACACCCGGGAGTCCTGCGGTCCTCACTGGGACTCCCGGCTCAGACCCCATCCCAGTTCCAAACGAACAGAGCAGACGCTTGTTTTTCTGGACTAGCGAGCCTGCAGGGTGAGCAATACCCAGCAACGGATAACGCAAAACAGGCCAGGCGCCTGGGGTTCCGGCTGGGCAGCAGGCAAACCCGGCCCCCAAAACCACCAGGGTGATGTGGGGAGGGGGCTCTTGGAGCCTGGGGAGCAGGGCAGAGCCGCTGCTACAGATAACCCCCTCCCGCCCCCCGAGAAACAGATAGTACACATACAGATAAGTGTTAGATTCCTGGTTGCTTGGTCCCTGTGTCCTGGAACTCATGATAATAATAATAATGATGGCATTTGTTAAGCGCTTACTATGTGCCAAGCACTGCTCTAAGTACTGGGGGGGATACAAGGTGATCAGGTTGTCCTACGTGGGGCTCCCAGTCTTAATCCCCATTTTACAGATGAGGTAACTGAGGTACAGAGAAGTGAAGTGACTTGCCCAAAGTCACGCAGCTGACAATTGGCGGAGCCGGGATTTGAACCCATGGCCTCTGACTCCCAAGCCCGTGCTCTTTCCAGTGAGCCACGAGAGCGAAGATCCTGTCCTATTGTAGGACATTACAATCCCCAAAGAGAGCAGTCATTGTGTGCAGGGAATGTGATTCCCAACATTTTGTATCGTAGTCTCCCAAGCGCTTAGTATGGTGCTCTGCACACAGTGAATGCTCAATAAATAAGTCAGTTAATGGTATTTATTCTGCGTCGCCCTGACTTGCTCCCTTTGCTCCTCTCCCCACCCTCCCAGCCCCACAGCACTTAGGTACACATCTGTAATTTTATTTATTTGTATTGATGTTTGTCTCTCACCGTTTAGCCTTTGAGCTGGTTGTCGGCAGGGATTGCCACTGCTTATTTTATTGTTCTTTCCCAAGTGCTTAGTACAGTGCTCTGCACACAGTAAGTGCTCAATAAGCTCCATTGGCTGTTGCACATTTTTCAAATGTTTATAGTCCGTATGGCTTGGAGACAGGGGTGGTCTCTATGGGCTCCATGGCCAGTAGAAATTTGTAGCGGCATTATAAATCAGGGTCACCTCTTCTGTTCTCCCCATGCCCCTCTCCTCTCCTCCATGCCCGTGCCCATCCCCACCCTCCCCCATGACACTGTACCCCCTCCCCCTGTTCCCCTCCATGAATCCCCACTCCCGCCCTGTCCCACCTCCCAGTAGGACCGGTCGCACCCTCAGTCTGGTTTCCCCAGGAAAACATGCGGTCATCACCACCAGCTGAGGCTACTGGCCACTGGGCCAGGAGCTCTGTCCAAGGCTCCTTCCCTTACCCGTTGCCTAACCTCCCTCACATGCCTCAGTTTCCCCAACTGCCCAATAGAACAAGGCACTGTGCCTGTCCCAGAAAAAAATGACTGAAAGGCACTGGACAGCAATGCCAGCTGGGATCTTGGAGAGGCAGCGTGGGTCAGTGGAAAGACCCCAGGCTTTGGAGTCAGAGTTCATGGGTTCAAATCCCAGCTCCGCCAATTGTCAGCGGTGTGACTTTGGGCAAGGCACTTAATTTCTCTGTGCCTCAGTTACCTCATCTGTAAAATGGGGATAAAGACTGTGAGTCCCCCGTGGGACAACCTGATCACCTTGTAACCTCCCCAGCACTTAGAACAGTGTTTTGCACATAGTAATTGCTTAATAAATGCCATCACTATTATTATTATCTGTGGAGCACCAGGCCCAAGTGAACAGCCCACCTGCACTCTGTCCATCTCTGACCACACCACGGGACTCTGGGAGAATCTGGAGCCTCGTTGCTCTCCTGGACGCTCACCCCCACGGTCAGGGATGGATCTCCACCACACCTGACTCTCCCCTCTCCATCCCCGACTGCCCCTTCAAATGACCCAGCGCAGACCATCCCAACACCCCTGACTCTCCCCTCTCGCATAAGCGAGTAAGCGCACAGCTTACCATGCGCTTGGGAGAGTTCAAAACATTTAGATCTGGTAGACATAATCCTTTTCCTTTTGGAGCCTTCAGTCAAGAAAGGGAGGCAGACAATAAAATAAATTACAGGTCAGAGAAATGGCAGTGTAGAAGGGTATGAACATAATTGCTGTGGTTTAGGAATGTCTAAAAAGTACTCACGGTGGTTAAGAGGTTTAGATTAAAGTGTATAGGTGTTACGAAAGGAAAAGTGAACGGGAGGGGAAATGAGAGGTGAGTGAGGGGTGGTTTCCTGGAGGAGTTGTGATTTTAGTAAGGGTTTGAAGAAGAGGAGAGTGGTGGTCTTCCAGGTGTGATGGGATGTGTAACACACAGGTGAACATCCTTCAGGCAGGTACCCAGGGACTGTGGGGTTTGTGGGCTGGCCACCTTACTCTGGAGCTACCCTAACCCCAAAGACACACTTAATGCACACCATTATGATGGTGGGCACATAGAGAAGCAACATTGCCTAGTGGTTAGAGCGCAGGCCTGGACGTCAGAAGGACCTAAATTCTAACCCTTGCTCTGCGCTTGACTGCTGTGTGACCTTGAGCAAATCACTTCACTTCTCTTCACCTCAGTTACCTCCCCTGTAAAATGGGGATTAAGACGGTGAGCCCCATGTGGGATATGAACTGTGTCCAACCTGATTAGCTTGTATCTACTCCAGGGCTTAGTATTGTGTGTGAAGCACCGTCAATCAATCAATCAGTCAATCAATCATATTTATTGAGCGCTTACTGTGTGCAGAGCACTGTACTAAGCGCTTGGGAAGTACAAGTTGGCAACAGATAGAGACAGTCCCTACCTAACAGTGGGCTCACAGTCTAGAAGGGGGAGATAGAGAACAAAACCAAACATACTAACAAAATAAAATAGAATTGATGTGTACAAGTAAAATAAATAAATAAATAAATAAATAGAGTAATAAATATGTACAAACATATATACAGGTGCTGTGGGGAAGGGAAGGAGGTAAGATGAGGGGGATGGAGAGGGGGGTGAGGGGGAGAGGAAGGAAGGGGCTCAGTGTGGGAAGGCCTCCTGGAGGAGGTGAGCTGTCAGTAGGGCCTTGAAGGGAGGAAGAGAGGTAGCTTGGCGGATGGGCAGAGGGATTGGGGGCATTCCAGGCCCGGGGGATGACGTGGGCCGGGGGTCGACGGCGGGATAGGAAAGAACGAGGCACGGTGAGGAGATTAGCGGCAGAGGAGCGGAGGGTGCGGGGTGGGCTAGAACTCATGTGTTTGGAGTCTAGAGGGAAACCTGCATGACAGCAACTTCTGGAGTGGGAATTTTCATCTTCAAGCTGTATTTTTTTTTCATTTTAAATGACTGTACTGTGCTCTGCACACAGTAAGCACTCAAATACCACTGACTGATTGAAAGGTACGCATGGGGGGTAACCTGGCGAGGACCTTGCCGGGAGAATGTCCCGTCTCCCCATCTACAGGAAGACCATGTGAGACCCCCCACATAGTCCCACCCTGCAACAATTGTTGATTGATTGATAAAGATGCCTTCCGCCAACTCTAGGTTGTTAAACAAAGGTGTCCATGCTGCTCCTTGTCCTATTGATTATGACATCCTCCCCATCTTACGGCAACTACTGTTACTATCATTGCAGTCAATTGTATTTACTGAGCCCTTACTGTACCCAGAGCACTGCACTGAGCGCTGGGGCGAATACAGTGCAGAGTTTGGGAGATTACCAATGGTGCCCCCCACATCTGTTGACGTCGACGTCAACATCGTCAAAAGTACTTATTGGGTGCTTACCGTGTGCAGAGCACTGTTCTACGTGTTTGGAAGAGCAGTTAAGCAGACACATTCCCTGCACGGCCCTAGCCCTAATAATAATACTACTAATAATTATGGTACTTGTTAAGAAAAGCAGTGTGACTTAGTGGAAAAGGGCGGGGCTTGGGAGTCACAGGTCGTGAGTTCTAATCCTGGTTCCGCCATATTTATTACTCTATTTATTTATTTATTTATTTATTTTACTTGTACATTTCTATCCTATTTATTTTATTTTGTTGGTATGTTTGGTTCTGTTCTCTGTCTCCCCCTTTTAGACTGTGAGCCCACTGTTGGGTAGGGACTGTCTCTATGTGTTGCCAATTTGTACTTCCCAAGCGCTTAGTACAGTGCTCTGCACATAGTAAGCGCTCAATAAATACGATTGATTGATTGATTGATTGATTCCGCCACTTGTGAGCTGTGAGACTTTGGGAAAGTCACTTCACTTCTCTGGGACTCGGTTCCCTCGTCTATAAAATGGGGATGAAGACTGTGAGCCCCACGCGGGACAACCTGATGACCTTGTATCTCCCCCAGTGCTTAGTACAGTGCTTGGCACATAGTAAGTGCTTAACAAATACCATCATCATTATCATTATTCTCTGGGCCTGAGTTGCCTCATCTGTAAAATGGGGATGAAGACTGTGAGCCCCTTGGGGGACAACCTGATCACCTTGTATCTACCCCAGCACTTAGAACAGTGCTTGGCACCTAGTAAGTGCTGAACAAAAACCAACATTATTATCAGCGCTTAGAACAGTGCTTGGCACATAGTAAGCACTTAGCAAACACCATAATCATTATCATTATTCTCTGGGCCTCAGTTCCCTCATCTGTACAACAGGGGAGAAGACTGGGAGCCCCAGGGGGGACAATCTGACCACCTTGTAACTTCCCCAGCGCTTAGAACGGTGCTTGGCACGTAGTAAGCGCTTAACAAATGCCGTCACTATTATTATTACTATTGTCTGGGCCTCAGTTATCTGTCAAATGGGGATGAAGACTGGGAGCCTCACAGGGGCCAACCTGATCGCCTTGTATCCTCCCCAGCGCTTAGAACAGTGCTCGGCACATAGTAACCCTTAACAAATGCCATCATTATCATTATTACTATTATCTGGGCCTCAGTTATCTGTCAAATGGGGATGAAGACTGGAGCCCCACTGGGGACAACCCGATCACCTCGTAACCTCCCCAGCGCTTAGAACGGTGCTTGGCACATAGTAAGCGCTTCACAAGTGCTGTGATTATTTATTATTGTTGTTGTGGTGGTGAGGCTGGTGGTTACCGTCGAGGGTGATGGTGTCCAGCTGTCTCTGGCCCGTCGGCCTCGGCCCCCGTTGCCTCCTCCTCCTTCTTCATCTCCACATGGTGCGGACCCGGGGACGGCTCCTGCTCCGGCGGCCCCTTCCCCTCGTTGGTGCCGCGCCGACGAGGGCTCGACGCCGGGGGCCCCCGCGCGGCGGCGGCGGGGAGAGACCGCGGCCTAGTCGGCGCCTCGAAGCCGGGGACTCGCGTGAACGCCGACGCCGGGGAGGGGCCGCGGCCTGGTCGGCGCCTCGAAGCCGGGGACTCGCGTGAACGCCGACGCCGGGGAGGGGCCGCGGCCTGGTCGGCGCCTCGAAGCCGGGGACTCGCGTGAACGCCGACGCCCGGGAGGGGCCGCGGCCTGGTCGGCGCCTCCAAGCCGGGGACTCGCGTGAACGCCGACGCCCGGGTGGGGCCGCGGCCTAGTCGGCGCCTCGAAGCCGGGGACTCGCGTGAACGCCGACGCCCGGGAGGGGCCGCGGCCTAGTCGGCGCCTCGAAGCCGGGGCCTCGCGTGAGCGCCAACGCCGGGTGACAGTAAGAGCTCAATAAATACGATTGATTGATTGTCTGCTGTGTGACCTTAAGGATCTTCTCCTCAGAATGCGCCGCCATAGACGCCCGGGACTCCGTTCCTGAGAGGCCCGCCATCACACCGCATGGCCCCCGCTGCTCCAGGAATGATCCTCTCCTCAGAGCGCCCCCACAGATGCCCGGGACTCCGTTCCCGAGAGCCCCCCCCCATCACACCACGTGGCCCCCACGTGGCCCCCGCTGCTCCCGGAAGGCTCCTCTCCTCAGAGCGCCGCCATAGACGCCCCCTGCTTCCACCCCCACCCACTTAAGCGACCTTCCTTCTAGTGCCCCCCCAACCCCCTTTCCCGGTCCGGTCCTGACTGACTCCCCACCCCCACCCCCACCCCGGGAAAAAGGCCCATGTTATCACCAGGTTACATTAACGACAACCTCATTCACACCTACTCAGCCCTCCTGTCCCGCCATCGACCCCCGGCCCACGTCCTCCCCCTGGCCTGGAATGCCCTCCCTCTGCCCATCCGCCAAGCTAGCTCTCTTCCTCCCTTCAAGGCCCTACTGAGAGCTCACCTCCTCCAGGAGGCCTTCCCAGACTGAGCCCCTTCCTTCCTCTCCCCCTCGTCCCCTTCTCCATCCCCCACATCTTACTTCCTTCCCTTCCCCACAGCACCTGTATATATGTATATATGTTTGTACATATTTATTACTCTATTTATTTATTTATTTATTTTACCTGTACCTATCTATTCTATTTATTTCATTTTGTTAGTATGTTTGGTTTTGTTCTCTGTCTCCCCCTTCTAGTCTGTGAGCCCACTGTTGGGTAGGGATTGTCTCTACCTGTTGCCGAATTGTACTTTCCAAGCGCTTAGTACAGTGCTCTGCACACAGTAAGCGCTCAATAAATACGATTCAATGAATGAGTGAATGAATTAGTGTCATTATTATCCTCCCTGCTCCTGGCTGTCAGAGCTGTGTGGGCTGGGAGTGAAGGCCGGGGCGATTTATCACCTTGTCATCCAAGGCTATTTCGGGGTTCTGGGGGGCCCCAGGACGAGTGGCCACATACACTGAGTACCCCCGCACACAGCTCTCCTCTCTCCAGCCCTCCTTCAACCCCCCACCCCCGTTTTGGACCTAGGTGGTCTCCAGGGGCCGAGGGGGAAGGAGCAGACCCGGAACCCTGAGAGCAGGGAGAGGACCTCACCTTCCCCTTCTCCCCTCTCCCCGGAGCTTTGGTCCCCGGAGCAGTTGGAGAGAGCATCCATCAATCAACCAATTAATCAATCTATCAATGGAACTGATTGAGCGCCTACTATGCGCCGGACACTATAGTAAGCGCTCGGTGAAGCAGTGCCGCCTAATGGACAGAAGGAGGAGCTGCGAATCGTGCCCTCTTGCTGGATCTCCTTGAGCAATTCACTACCCCCATCTCTGGGCCTCAGTTTCCTCATCTGTTCAATGGGACCACGGGATTCCCGCTGGGAGGGGTCTTGGGTAAGGAGGAGGGCTCTAGAGAAAGCGCTCTGGGCCTCAGTTTCCTCATCTGTTCAATGGGACCACGGGATTCCCGCTGGGAGGGGTCTTGGGTAAGGAGGAGGGCTCTAGAGAAGGCCAGCAGATTTCTGGGGAAGGGATAAGGCCACCAAAGACCACCCAATGGCTCTGGGCTGGGCAGCGGCTGCGGGTGGCCAATGGCAAAGATCAGGGCCTGGGAGCGAGGCTGATAATAATAATAATAATGATAATAATAATAATAATAATAATAATAATAGCATTTGTTAAGCGCTTACTATGTGCAAAGCACTGTTCTAAGCACTGGAGAGGATACAAGGTGATCAGGTTGTCCCATCTGGGGCTCACGGTCTTAATCCTTATTTTACAGATGAGGTAACTGAGGCCCAGAAAAGTTAAGTGACTTGCCCAAAGTCACACAGCTGACAAGTGGTGGAGCCAGGATTAGAACCCAAGACGTCTGACTCCCAAGCCCGGGCTCTTTCCACTGAGTCACGCTGAGTTTTGTAGCCCATCCTCAGCAGGCCCCAAGTGAGCCCCACGTGAGACAGAGACTGTGTCAAATCTGACTAACCTGTACCTTCCCCAGGGCTTAGAACACATAGTAAGTGCTTAACAAATACAATAGTAATAATAATAACAATCTGCAGTCGAATTCCTAAATTCTTACCAGGTGCAAACCTCCCATCTCCATCTCCTCTCCTGCTGCTGTCTTCCACTCTGCCATACAAACTCACTCCAGCCTCTCGCCTCAGTAGGCCTACTCCAATGGAGCCAAGATGTCTCAAAACAATCAGTCAATTAAGAAGCAGCAAGGCCTCCTGGATAAAGCAGGGGCAGGGACTCAGGAGGACCTGGGTTCTAATCTCTGCTTCGCCGCGTGTCTGCTGCGTGACCTTGGACAGATCACTTCTCTGTTCCTCTGTTATCTCATCTGTAAAAAGGGGATTAAGACTGTGAGCCCCATGTGGGACTGGGACTGTAGCCAACCTACTTAGCTCATATCTACCCCAGCACTTAGTACAATGCTTTTCACAGAGTAAGTGTTTAATAAATCTCATTAATTATTTTTATGGTATATTCGTTAAGTGCCAGGCTATGTACCGAGTGTTTGGGAGAGTACACTACGATAGAAATGGTAGCCATAATCCCTGCCCAAGTAGATTTTACAGTCTAGAGGGGAAGTTTGTGTTATACCAGAGAAAAGAGTCACCTGTGTTATAGCCGATAGAGGCCTCCATGCACCAGTGTTTCACTGTTCCTCTCCCTGATATTCCTTGCCCAGGAGATGGGGAATAGAAACCTTCTCCCTGTTTTCCAGAAGCAGCAGCCACTGTACAGAATGGCTCCATGTCTTTCTTCAGGCTGCACAGCAAGAAATGGGGTGGGGTCCAGAGGTTCCCCAAGTAGGGCAGTTCTTGAGCACTTACGCTGGGTCAAGCTCTGGGCTCAGCACTGGGGTAAATACAAGCTCATCAGAAGGGGCACAGTTCCTGTCACAATCAGAGCAGGAGGGAGAGGGGGGATCCGGTCCCAGAGAGGTGAGGTGACTTGACCAAGGTCACCCTGGCCAGCTTCAGAGTGGGGGCTAGAAGCCCAGGGTCTGAACCTCTGATCCCATGTTCTTTCCACTCAGGCCCTGCTCAGGAGTCCATGGGGCTGACCGGAGGCCTGCAGCAGGAAGGAGGAAGGGAGGGTGAGTTCACTTGAACCCCTCGGTGATGGGGTGGGAGTCCTGCAGCTGGTGGGGGCTGGGACCCCCGTCCTTTGGATCAAGGCATGCTCTGAGCCTGGAAGAGCCCAAATCAATGGAAACCTGCTCAGGGCCTTGACTGCCCTTGAAGGAGGAGTCCCAAGGCTGACACTGGGGCGTGGCCTGGTCACCTCGTTGGGACTGGGGCAGAGGAGAGCCAAGGGGCCTTAAGGAGGGTGTCCAGTGTGGTCAGTGCAGTGAGAAGAAGCCTGGCTGAGGGAGGGGACTCTCCCATCAGCAGTAGATGGAGCTGTTCTATCAGAGATGGGAGATGACAGCAGGAGAGAAGGAGAGGGGGACCAGGGACCAGAGGACCAAGGGACAGGACTGAAGGGGAGGAAGAGAGAGAGGGCGCGGCTGGCCACAGAGGGGAGGGAACCTTTCTCTCCTCTTCACTGACCTTTGCCTCTTCCTCAGTCTCTACGTAGTCCTCGTCCTTGTCCTCTTCTCCTCCTCCTTCCTCTCCTCCTCCTCCTCTTCCTCTTCCTTCCCTTCTCCTTCTCCTTTTCCTCCTACTCCCCTCTTCTTCTTCATCCTCTTTCTCCTCTTCCTCTTTTCCCTCTTCTTCTTCATCCTCTTTCTCCTCTTCCTCTTTTCCCTCTTCTCTCCCTCTTCCTCCCCTTCTCCTTCTCCTTTTCCTCCTGCTCCCTTCTTCTTCCTCCTCCCCATCTTCCTCCTCCTCCTCCTCTTTCTTTTTCTCCTCCCCTCCTCCTCTTCTTCACCTTCCTTCTAGTCCCTTAAATCTTCCTTTCCCTCCTTTTCCCACTCCTTAAGGGGGAAGTCCAGGCTAGTAGAGTCTGGACCCTCAAGGGATTCATGCTTGCAGGGTCCAGGCTGGTGGGGTCCAGGCCAGTGGGGGTCTGTGCCCTCCAGGGGTCCAGGCGGTTGGGGTCCGGGCTCTCAAGGGATCCAAGCTGGTATGTGAAGCAGCATGGCACAGTGGCTAGAATTTGGGCCCGGGAGTCAGAAGGTTCTGGGTTCTGATCAGGGCTCCCCTACTTGTCTGCTGTGTGACCTTGGGAAAGTCAATTCACTTATCTGGGTCTCAGTTCCCTCATCTGTAAAATGGGGATGAAGACTGTGAGCCCCATGCAGGACAGGGACTGTGTCCAACCTGATTTGCTTGTATCCACCCCAGTGCTTAGAAGAGTGCCTGGCACATAGTAAGTGCTTAACAAATACCATCATTATTATTATTATTATTTCTTGAAAGTGAATGAGCACTACGTGACCGATGTTCCCATTTCTCTGATCCCTAGGCTCCATCCCTTCTGACCAGCATAGCCCCAGGTCAAGGAGGCTGCTGTCACCTGGACTCCAGGGCCCCATTATCTAAGGCTCAGCTCTCCACCCTAAACTGGCCACAGGAGGAGGGAGAACAGGGCCTGGGCCAAGTCTGAAGGGTTGGCGGAGGCAGGAACCAGCTGAGGGGCAGATCCCAGGAGTGTCTCTGGCCACAGGAGTGATGATGTCTGGGGTGTGTGTCTGGGAATGGGTACACCCGAGCTGATGGCCCTAGCTCAGGACAACCAGGGGAGTATCAGGGGCAGCAGAGGGAGCCTGGCAACTGGCAGGTTTGTGGTGTGGGCCTGGGCATGGGATACACAGAGGCCAGTGGCCTTCCTGAGGGGGACGATTGGCCCCATTTGGGGAAGCCACAGGGATGCCCAGGGACTGGGAGAGCCAACTCCAGGGGTCATTACATCCCTCTTACTGTGTCTGCATGAAACCCGGAGGGCAGAGGGAGAAAGAATGGTCTCTGCCTTGGAGACCTGAATCCTCTCTCCCTTCACTTGTCCTCACTCCCTGGATGAAAATTGGTCCTGTGATTTCACCGCCCTACCTCCTTTTTCAACCCTGGGACACTTGCTGTTCTGCTCCAGAGTCCGGGCCTGCTGGGAGACGAGCCTTCTGAGGGCGTCTGGCCTCGAATTCGCTTCTCGTGGCTTGGTCAGTTCAGCGGATGAAGGGTCCCTTGGGAGTGGCTAGGGGCTGGGGGTCAGGGGTTGGAGATCAGGGGGTGGTGACTCAACCTGGGGCTCTGAGAGTCAAGGTCCTCCCTGCAGCTCCCCACCAAGGACAACTTTCAGCCTCTGCCCGCATTTTCAAGTGAGGAGGGTCTGGGGAGAAAATTAGCATGCATGATGTAGTGGATAGAGCATGGGCCTGGAACTCAGGAGGTTATGGGTTCTAATGCCGGCTCTGCCACCTGTCTGCTGTGTGGTCTTGGGCCAGTCACTTCACTTCTCTGGGCCTCAGTAGAGAAGCAGCATGGCTTAGTGGATAGAGCATGGGCCTGAGAGTCAGAAGGTCGTGGGTTCTAATCCCAGCTCCACCACATGTCTGCTGTGTGACCTTGGGCAAGTCACTTCACTTCTCTGGACCTCAGTTACCTTATCTGGAAAATGGGGATAAAGAGTGTGAGCCTTATGTGGGACAGTGACTATGTCCAACCTAACTACCTTGTAGCTACCCCAGTGCTTAGAACAATAGTAAGTGCTTAAGTACCATAATTATTTTTATTATTACCTCATCTGTAAAATGGAGATTGAGACTGTGAGCCCCCTGTGAGACAGGGACTGTGTTCAACCTAATTTGCTTGTATTTACCCCAGCGCTTAGTATTCATTCATTCATTCATTCATTCAGTCGTAGTTATTGAGCGCTTACTGTGTGCAGAGCACTGTACTAAGCACTTGGGAAGTACAAGTTGGCAGCATATAGAGATGGTCCCTACCCAACAGTGGGCTCACAGTCTAGAAGAGGGAGACTGACAACAAAACAAAACATATTAACAAAATAAAATAAATAGAATAAATATGTACAAATAAAATAAATAAATAAATAAATAGAATAGTAAATACGTACAAACATATATACATACATACATACAACGAGCTGTGGGCAGTCTGACTCCTTGAGACTCCTCCAACGTGGGATCATCTTCACAGAGATTTGGATGAAACCAGTTGGATGGGTAACTATAGGTGTTGTACTTTGTGCATTGTGTGCATGTGTGTGTGTCTGTGTTCGTGTGTTTGTGTGTGTGTGTGCACACAGGCACGTAAGCACCTAACCCCTGTTTTAGTATAAAATAAAGATTTCTGCTGTAACAGTGGTGTTTGGCTTTACTCTTGGAACATGTCATTTGAGTGCCTGAATTAAAAAAGGAGTCAAATCCCTGGTTAAGGGCTCATAGGTGGAACAGCTGATTTTGTTGGGGAACCATCCCCGGGCAGGGCTCATGGACACAAGTCACTTCACTTCTCTGGGCCTCAGTTACCTCATCTGTATAATGGGGATTAAGATCGTGAGCCCCACTTGGAACACAGACTGTATCCAACCTGATTAGCTTGCATCGACTCCAGTGATTAGAACAGTACTTGACACATAGTAAGCACTTAACGAGTAGCATAAATATTTCTATTATTATTAGCCACTGGTCACAGAGATGTCATAAATGCTAAGCGTTGGGGATGTAAAGCAGCCTTCAACCCCAGCCAGTCAGAATCCGCGTGGAGGAAAGTGGCTAGGAGCGGCTGTTTGGCCAGCAACCTGAGATGCAGGTCACCTTTGATCTCTGGGCAGAGGCCTGGACTGACATTCGGGATCCTGTGAGAGAGAACAGACACAGTTCCTGCCCTCAGGGAGCCCCAGATCCTTACACACAATTACTCTCCCTGCCTTCAAAACCTTACTGAAGGCACATCTCCTCCAAGAGGCCTTCCCTGACTAAGCCCCTCTTTCCTTTTCTCCCACTCCTTTTTGCATCACCTTGACTTGCTCCCTTTATTTGTCCCCCTTGCAGCTCCACAGCACTTAAGTACGTTTCGGTAATTTTATTTATTTAAATTAATGTATATCTCCCCTTCTAAACTATAAGCTCATTGTGGGCCGAGAACCCGTCTGTTGTATTGTTACTCTGTACTCTCCCAAGTGCTTAGTAGAATGCTCTGCACACAGCAAGTGCCCAGTAAAGACGATTGACTGACTGACTCATAGTTGGCTTAGTGGAAAGGGCACGGGCTTGGGAGCCAGAGGATGTGGGTTCTAGTTCCGACTGTGCCACTTGTCTGCTGTGTGACCTGGACAAGTCACTTAACTTCTCTGCGCTTCAGTTACTGTATCTGTAAAGTGGGGATTAAGACTTTAAGCCCCACTACAGCGCTTAGAACAGTACTCTGCATACACTAAGAACTCAGTAAATACAATTGAATGAATGACTTACTGACTGATTGGTGGGATAGACAGAGTTCTTGCCCTCAGGGAGCCCCTGATCCTGTGGGGAGATGGGACAGACACAGTCCCTGCCCTTCGGAGAAGCAGCATGGCTTAGTGGAACGAGCACGGGCTTGGGAGTCAGAGAACGTGGGTTCTAATCCTGGCTGTGCCACTTGTCTGCTATGTGACCTTGGTCAAGTCACATAACTTCTCTGTGCTTCAGTTACCTCATCTGTAAAATGGGAATTAAGACTATGAGCCCCATGTGGGACAACCTGATTACCTTCTAACTAGAGTAGTAAGCGCTTAACAAATACAATCATCATCATTATTATAATTATTAGGGAGCTGCCCGTCCAGTGAGGGAGAGAGAATGGGCACACAGAGTGGCTCAACCAGATGAGCAGGTAGATATAGCGGTGGTGAAAGGGAATGAAAGGAGCAGGAAGGGCTGGGTCACAGATGGTACTGACCTGAGGGTGGGATGAATCTGGGAGGGCTGTCTGGAGGAAATGGCAGGACCCAGAGATGACCTGAAAAGGAGGAAGAACTGTGAGAAGACCCTGCTACTTCACCCTCCTATGCCACTGATAGGTGCTGAGGTTGGGCTAAGAGAGGGTCTTGAGATGACCGGAGGGCTGCAACCATTCCATCTCCCTGCCGGCTGTCCTGGGACCATGTGGCTGCCTTCTGCTGGAGATGCAGGTACTTTGGGGGAGGAGCACACCCTCCCTCAAACACCCATACACCCACAGTTGTTCTAATAATAATAATAATTTTAGTATTTGTTAAGCCCTTACTATTGTTAAGCACTGTTCTAGGACTGGGGTAGATACTAGGTAGTCAGGTTGTCCCATGTGGGGCTCACAGTCTTATTCCCCATTTTACAGATGAGGTAACTGAGGCATAGAGAAGTTAAATGACTTGCCCGAGGTCACACAGCAGACAAGTGGTGGAGCTGGGATTAGAATCCAAGTCCTTGCCACTGAGCCATGCTGCTTCTCATGCTGCTTCTGTGGCGGGAGCCAAGCCAGACAAGGTGCCCACATCTCGGGAACAATGAGATAGGGGACAGAGAGAAGGGAGGCTGGAGAGAGACTTGGGAAGAGCCCCCCTCCCACCACTGCCCTCCACCTCCACTTCTGCCCCAGGGGTGTAAAAACCTGTTCCAGGCAAGTGGAAAATTCTTCTAGGGTTCTTCGGTCCCTGGAGATTTGGACAGCTTAGTCAAATTCTGTGGCAGGGCGGGTAAGGGGCAGATTCTCTCAATCACATTTATTGAATGCTTACTGCTTGCAGAGCACTGTACTAAGCGCTTGGGAGAGTACAGTGCAACAATAAACAGACACATTCGGACAACAGAAAACAGATAGCAGGGGCCCAGAAAAGTTACAGGCTTTGTGAATTTCTGACTGGGCTTGGCTAGCCCCAGGCCTCAGGCCCCTGCGCCCCCCCCCCACCCCCCATCCAACCTTTCCAGGGGTTGCCACCCTCTTATGCAGCTTGGGACACCCCCACAGTCACAGGATCAAGAGCACAGGACCCACGGACTTGGCATCCTGTGGCAGGGGGTTGGACAGAATGACCTCTGGCCCTCCCTTCCAGCTCTCGGATGCCACGATTTTGTGATTATCTCCTGTGGCTGCCTCGCCGCTCCTGTATTACACTGTTTCCAGAGTCTCTCCCCTCGGGACCCGACTTACGTGGCATGGAAAAGATGAAGCTAAAAATAGCAGCTTCCAGTAGCGTCTGAATGTGATTTCCCTTCCTCCCACTGCCTCCCTCTCCTCTCCTCTCTGACTCCTCCTCCCCCAACCTCACCTCCCTCCTTCTCCATTCCTCCTTTTCCTCCACACCCTCCCCTGCCCTTCCCCTTCTCTCCCATTCCCCACTTCTTTTTCCTCTTCCCCCTTCTCCTTCTCTCCCCAGTAAGCATTTATTGAGTGCTTACTGTGTGCAGAGCACTGCACTAAGCACTTAGGAAAGCACAGTACACCAATAAACAGTGACATTCCCTGGCTACAAGGAGCTCACAGTCTAGAGGGATGGAACTAGGGCTGGGCTGGGGCTGGACTGAACAGAACTATACTGGGATCAATCAATCAATCAATCAGTACTGTTTATTGAGCACTTACTGTGTGCAAACCACTGTACTAGTCTCTCGGGAGAGCTCAGTAGAACAGAGATAGTAAACACGTTCTCTGCCCACAAACAGATTACAGTCTAGAGGTGGAGACATACTAAAATAAATTTTCAGGTGCTGTGGGGCTGAGGTGAATAAAGGGTGAAAATTCAGTGCAAGGGTGACTCAGAAGGGACAGGGAATAGGAGACATGAGGACATAGTCGGAGGAGGCCTCTTGGAGGAGATGTGATTTTAATAAGGCTTTGAAGGTGGGAAGAGAGATGGTCTGTTGTGTGTGAAGGAAGGCGGGAGGGCATAGGTGAGGGGCCTGTGGTAAAATAGACGAGACTGAGGTACGGTGAGTAGGTTGGTATTAGATGAGTGAAGTATGCGGGCTGGGTTATAGTAAGAAATCAGTAAAGTAAGGTAAGAGGAGGGCAAGGTGACTAAATGCTTTATAAAGCATTTAGTGTCTGGAGTTTCCTTGTGTAACTGGCCCAGCATTCAGTTTCTTCCCATCTTTGGTGTGTCCTTCCCACAGTAGGCAGCCCGCAGCTATGGGCAGATCCACTTATTGATCAGTTTGGATGGACACAGGAATTCAATTCCCCCACTGAAGGGAGTGGGAAGTGCTGAGAGGTCACGGCTACCGAGGTAGAGTCGTATAAGTAGAGGTGGTAACCGAAGTCCTGGGAGTTGAGGGACTGAGTGTAATGTAAGAAGTGAAGGGGACCATGAACAGAGCTTAATTAATTAATTAATTAATTAATTAATTCAATTGTATTTATTAAGAGCTGTACTAAGTGCTTGGGAAAGACCAATACAACAATAAAGAGCGACAATCCCTTCCCACAGTGAGCTCACAGTCTGGTGCGGCGTTGTGGGGGAGACAAACATATATCAATCAATCAGTAGCATTTATTCAATTAATGGTATTTACTGAGTGCTTATTATGTGGTTAGTACTAAGTACTAAGCTCTTGGGAGAGTACAACAGAATTAGCAGACACATTTCCTGCCCATTACAAGCTTTTTATTTATTTATTTATACAGTTTTTATGGTGTTTATTAAACCCTGACTGAGTGTCGAACACTGTTCCAAGTTCTGGTATAGGTAATGTTCATTACTTTGGACATTGTCCCAGTCCAGCATGGAGCTCACAGTCTAAGTAGGAGGAAGAACAGGTATCTAATTCCCATTTTACAGCTGAGGGAACTGAGGCACAGCGAAGTTAAGTGACTTGCCCAAGGTCACACAGCATGCAGTTAGATTATTCATTCAATCACATTTATTGAGCGCTTACTGTGTGCAGAGCACTGTACTAAGCGCTTGGGAAGTACAAGTTGGCAACATATAGAGACGGTCCCTACCCAACAGTGGGCTCACTGTCTAGATTAGAACCCAGGTCCTCTGACTCCTGGCCCAGGATTTTTCTATTAGGCCACGCTGTGAGCAGAGTGCTCTACTGAGAGTTTGGGAGAGTACAATATAACAGAGTTAGTAGACCTTATCCCTGCCCACAAGGAGCTTACAGCCTAGCAAGGGAGGCAGACAAGAGTTGAGAAGCAGTTGAGAACAAAGAAATGTACGTCAATCCATAAGGCCTCCGCTGCCCCTCACCCCAAACCGCTGACTCAGAGCCCTCAAGTCTAGGTGGCCCTGGTGTCCAGTGACCCTCCTAAACCCTCTAGACTGGCTTCAAGCCCCTGGAATCCTTAGGGGTGGGGACCCTGTGAAGACCCAAAAGAGAAAGCCAGTAGGAGAAGGGGAAAGAAGCCATTAGTCAGAAATGGGGAAGTGTCCCACGTGGGCTGAGGTCAAGCAAATGGAAATAGCCTTCTGCTCCCCGATGTATACCCGATCAAAACTGGAGGTCATGGAGGTTTGTACGAGGGTAGGGTGGGGCAACTCCACAGGGCCAGAAATGGACAGCTTCCTCCAGCCCTTGGGGGGCTACTGTGAGTAGAGCACTGACCTGAGCTCCTATTGAGTACAGAGAACTATACTAGGAGCCTATTGAGGACAGAGTAGTGGGGTGGGAGCCTATTGAGTATAAAGCAGTGTACTGGGAACCTATTGAATACAGAGTACTGTATTGGGTGTCTACTGTGTACAGAACACTGTACTGAGTGTGTAGAGGCAGTGCACAGCCCAGGCCTGGGACTCAGAAGGTGTAGCCCGGTGTGGGCAGGGATTGTCTCTCTTTGTTGCTGAATTATACTTTCCAAGTACTTAGTACAGTGCTCTGTACACAGTTAGCGCTCAGTAAATACAATTGAATGAATGAATGACCTGGGTTCTAATCCTGACTCTCCCACTTGTTTGCTGTGGGACTTTGGGCAAGTCACTTAACTTCTCTGGGCCTCAGTGACCTCATGTGTAAAATGGGGATGGAGACTGTGAGCCGCATGTGGGACAGGGACTGAGTCCAACCTGATATGCTTGGATTTACCCCACTGCTTAGTATGGTGCCTGGCACATGGTAAGCATTTAAAAAATACCACAGTTATCGTGATTGTTATTATTAGAGCACAGAGCAGTGTATTGGGCACCTATGGAGTACATACAGAACAATATATTGGGGGACTACTATGTGCAGTCACTTCTCAGGGTCTTACCTGGAGAGTTTCCAGTACTCTACCAAGTCTCAGCTATGGAAGGGAGAGTCAAGCAGAGGCATACCCAATTCCATTCCTAGCTTGGCCAGTGGCTAAGTGAGTGGAAGGCAATCTGCTACAAGTCAAAACTCCCCTGTGCTGGGCAGCAGCAGCACAGGAGAGAGTGGAAGGTGGAGACTCAAGTTTAGTGTGCTGAAGGAGGCAATGGTAAACCACTTCTGCATTTTTACCAAAAACTACCAGAACGACTGCAGATGGAGGTGGGGCATTCTGGGAGACTCACGGCCCTTGTCTTTCCCTTCCTCTGCCCTTCCCCCCAGGACCTCACCCGAGCTCTGACATCCCTGCCTGGGCCCAGGCTGCTTGGACTCTAGACATGAAGATCCTGCGCCCCCTCCCATTTCCCCAGTTTTGGGCCGGCAGCTGGGCCGGGGGTCCCTGGACGGACCGAGACGTTGACCTTCAGCAGCCGATGGCCTCCCCCTGCCCTCCCTGTTCTCCAGAGTTTCGAGGAGCCCAGAATCCCAGTGGAGGCGGACGGAAAACAAGTCCACATGAGGTCACTCCTGCCTGCTCCCCACGGGAGCATCCCTGGGCTGGGGCTCGTCTCCGGTCTCTCCTCCGGCGTCTCCGGGAGCTGTGACCTCAGCGGGGGCTGCCTCCCCTCTCCCGGTGGGAATCGGGAATGGGGCCGCCACTCTGCCCCGCATTCCATGCCTGGCCCTCCCGGCCCCATTCCCTTGCCAGGTCCGGCCCGCGTGGGAACCGGAACCTGCCCACCACCGCTTGCCCCGGCTCCCGGTAGGAACCCCCGCCCCCTGCACCCCACTCCTCACCCCTTGGGGATTGCTGCCCCCCCCCCCACCCAGAGCTCGATGTCATGATAACCCCCGGACTCTGAGCAGCCTCTCCTGGCTGAGATGGGGAAACTGAGGCCCAAAGAAGGGGATGGAGGGGTGTGGCAGGGCTGAGGTCTTGGCTTGCGCTCTGCTCGAATGCAGGAGGCTGGACTGGATGAGCTGCAGAGGGTCCTCCCACCTCCCACCTCCTGAAAGACCTGAAGAGTCCACATCTTCAGTTCACATGCTCCCCTAACCATCTCACCCTTTACCTTCCACCACCTCTTGTTAGGCTTTATACAGCTCTGTGCTCTGTCTCTGTCTCTGTCTATCTCTCTGCCTCTCACCTCTCTCTCCCTCTCTCTGTCTGTCTCTTCTTATCTCCCCCTTTCTGTCTCTGTCTCTCTCTGTCTTTGTTACTGCTTGTCTCTCTCCCTCTTTCACTCTACCTTTCTCTATCCTCTTTCTCCCTCTTCTGTCTCTGTCTCTTCTTGTGTTTCTTCCTCTCTCCTCTCTCTCTCTCTCTGTGTCTCTACCTATCTCTTCCTCTCTCACTGCCTCTCCTTCTATGTCTTTGTCTCTGTCTTTCTCTCTCTCTTTCTCCCTTGTCTCTAACTCTGTCTATCTCTCTCCATCCTCTCTCCCTCTCTTTGTCTCTGTTTCTTCTTGTCTCTCTTCCCCCCATCTCTGTTTGTCTTTTATCCCACTCTCCCTCTCTGTCCCTGCCTGTCTTTCTCCCCTTCTTTTTTGTGGTATCTGCTGTTTACTATGTGCCATGAATTGTGCAAAGCGTTGGGGTAGATACAGGCTAATCAGGCTGGGCACAGTCCTTGTCCTCTATGGGGTTCACAGTCTTAATCCCCATTTTAGAAATGAGGTAACTAAGGCACAGAGGAGTGAAGTGACTTGCTGAAGGTCACACAGCAGACAAGTGGTGGACTTGGAATTTGAACCCAAGTCCTTCTTACTCCCAGGCTTGTGCTGTATCCACTGGGCCACTCTGCTTCTTTCCTCACTCTCTCTGTCTCTGCTTGTCTCTGGCTTCCTTCTCTTGTCTCTGTCATTCTCTCTGTGTCTCTGTCATTCTCTCTGTCTCACTCCTCTTCTCTGCCTCTCTTCTACTCCTCTCTCTCCTCTCTCCCCCCATCTCTTTCTCTCTCTCTGACTTTCTCCCCTACATCCTTAAACCATTCTATGCCTGCCTCCCCTGCTAGATTGTAAGCCAAGTGAGGGCAAGGATTGTGTCTTCTACCTTTATTATACTCTCTCAATTACTCATTACAGTGCTCTGCACACCCAGTGGTCATTCGGTTGATGCTACTGATTGATCCATCTATTATTCTATGATGTCATAATTCCACGGTTCTGTGATGCATAATTCCTCAAGTTTATGGTGTCATAATTCCAGTTCTAAGATCCTTTGATTCTCTGATGGTATGCCGGCTGGCAATCTGGCCGGAAAAGGGGAGGAGAATGAGAAAATGAGAGCGACTGTGGAGGCTTGGGCAGGTCCATCCACTGCCTATGGTAATTGTCCATGGCCCGAGAAGCCTTCTGGCCCACAGAGTGGCTTTGATTTGGGTAAGGGGACAGTTAGTCACTGGGAATTTGTCCCATGAAGCATTTGCTGGGAGAATGGGGGTCTCCTTGGGGTTCACTGCATCACTAGGATTATCTGTGGATCTTGATTATCTGTCTGGTCCTTCTTCCCCACCAGGTCCTAAAACTGGACATCAACTGTGAGATTGGGATCGCTCCCAGCTTCTGCACCCGAGCCCAGCTGAACTGTCGCTGCGAGCCCATCGACTTGAAGGCCCTCAATCAGTTCTCTCTCCCCACACCGCTCTTCGCTCCTCTCCCACTACACCCCAGCTCGTACCCTTTCTCTCTTTCAAGCCAACCCAGTCACTGGCCCTCATTCTTAACTCTCTCACTATCAACCGTCGTGGAACTTCCTCCCCCTACCCAACCAGGGCTTCCCCTCTCCGTGGCTCTTTTGAAATCCCATCTCCTCCAGGAGGCCTTCCCTGACTCACCTCTCATCTTCCCACCCTATTTCCCCCCAACTGCCATTTCAGCATCCCCATGTTACATCTGTATCTCTATTCTCTGCTGCTTCCTCCTGCCTATAATTTCTTTTAATGTTTGTCTCCCCTGCTAGATTGGAAGCTCAAAGAGAGTGGGGATCATATCTGCCAACACTATTGTCCTCTCCTAAACATTTAATACAGTGATGTGCATGCAGTGGGCTGTAAGCTCCTTGAGGGCAGAAATTGTGTCTATTTATTCAACTGTACTGTACGCTCCCAAGCACTTAAGTAGACTGTAGGCTCCTCTAGAGCAGGGATTGTGTCTACTTATTCTATGATACTGTACTTTCCCGAACATTTACTGCAGTGCTCTGCATGTAATAGACTGTATGCTTCTGGAAAACAGGAATCATGTCTACCAACTCTATTGCCTTCTCCCAAGCATTTAGTTCAGTGCTCTGCATGCAGCAGAACTGCAAGCTCCCCAAGGTCATGGATTGGCTTGTTGTGAGCAGGGAATATGTCTGTTTATTGCTCTATTGTACTCTCCCAAGTGCTTAGTACAGTGTTTTGCACACAGTAAGTGCTCAATAAATATTGAATGGATGAATGAATGGATTGTGTCTACTTATTCTGTGGCACTGCGCTGTTCCAAGCATTTTACTGTGCTCTGTGCCCAGTAAGCATTCAATAAATACCACTCCTTCATTGATTGAAAGAAGCTATCGGCAGCCTCAACTTCTCCAGGTTCCACGGTGCTGATTGAGCCCCACTTAAGCCAGGCCAAAGGGCGGGGTGAGTCCGCCGGGTTGGCCGTTAATAAGAACACTTTATTTTCCTTTCCCCAGGATCAGGCTCCTCCGGGAACCTCTCCTGGAATTCCGTGGGCAGATTTGACCCCACAGAATCTCAGGAAATTAAATCAATTGGAGGTTGTTTAAACTGGAGGGGAGAAGGCTTTGGGGAGGACTTCACACCACGGCGAGAGGGCGGAGACCCGATCTGAGGTGGGAACTGGCTTTGGCCCCTCTCTGCTCAGAACGTAGCCAGGGAAATCGGGTTCCTACTGCAGCAGGAGGGATTGAGGCAAGACCCAGTGAAGAATGATCTGCCCAGAATCCCCTGGCAGAGTTGGGAGTGAGGTGGGGAGAGAGAGAAAGAAATGAGGTGGGATTAGCTTCTTGGGGAAATTCCTAAATTGAGGATTGAAACCCATTTGGGAGCAGACCTGTCCAGAGGCAGAGGGATGGACTAAATGACCCCTGAAAGGTCCTTCCATCCCAATATTCTATGATTGAAGGTGGAAAATAATAATAATTATGATACTTGTTAAGCACTTACTATGTGCCAAGCACTGTTCTAAGTGCTGGGGTAGATACAAGCTAATCAGGTTAGACACAGTCCCTGCCCCACATAGGGCATCACCCTCTTAATCCCCATTTTACAGATGAGGTAACTGAGGCACTGAGAAGTCAAATGACTTGCCTAAGTTCACACAGCAGACAATTGGTGGTGCCAGGACTAGAACCCAGGTCCTTCTGAGTCCCAGACCTGTGCTTTATCCACTAAGATGTGCTACTTAGGAGGAATTGGGGCAATTAGCCTAGAGTAGAGAAGGCTGAGTAGGGGGGCATTGATTTCCTCCTTGGGTCTTTGAGTGTTTGGGAGAAGAGGACGCTGACTAGATGAACTCCATGGTCATGTGTTTCGACCTAAAACTGCAGCAGGAAAGACTTGGATTCAATACAGAGAAGGACTTCCTCAACGGTGCGGGGAGTCAACATCGCAATACTGCAATACTAAAGAGTAGTGGGAATACAAAAATACAACAATATAGCACTGCAATACATCAGAGACCAATGCTCTTGTATTGTACTCTCCCAGATACTTAGTACAGTGCTCTGCAAACAGTAAGCACTCAGTAAATACCGTGGATTGACTGATGGATTGCAGTAGATGGCTAGGACAAGGTACGAGGCATTCCTCCTGCAGGGTGGCCCCCACCCTTTCCTTCGGCATTTTGCTTCCCAGAGGCAGTGGGCTGGACAAAATGACCTTGAGATGTTTCACCCCTTCCCCTCAGAGCTCCAGGCTGCTTTGCAGTATCATGATGGTTGCCAGCTCAATTCTCCCCTGAGGAACTGGAGGGTTGAAAGAGTTGGGGAGCATTGGCAGGGGCTGGGGGGGGGGGGGAGGGGCTGTCTCCTAAGGCCAAGGCCCCCACCAGCTCCAGAAGGTCAGGGGTCAAGGGTGGTTGGCTTCCAGGAACGACCCCCTGTGGGTTGTGGTGGTCTCCCCCACCCCCGGGGCCCCACAGACCTCAGGTTCCTGCTGAAGCTGGGAAGTGGAAATGGGGCAGTGCTGAAATAGGTCCCATGCCAAAAAAAGATTTCCTGGTTCTTATTTCCCAAGGGCCACCATGCTGGGGTAGCAGCAGGAGGAAGCCTGGGGGCCAATCACCACAGTCACCTCCAGCTCAGCTTTCGGACCCTTCCTCATTTAAAGCGCAGGCTCTTGGCTGTGGAGAGTGCCCTGAGTCCCTTTGGCTACTCCCGCCCAAACAGCTCCCCATAACCCTCCCACCCCTGCTTGCTACTCTATCTCTGCCACCTGCCATCTGTCAAATGTAAAGTTGGACATCAGTCATTTCTGTTCCTTCTGTTTCTAGAAAGTCTAATTTGGCTAGCAGTTGGTGGCCGTGGCTGGGCTCGGTGTCAGTCTCGGGAATCCTGGATCCACAGGCATACAGATTCCCAGAAGGAGGGGCAGATAGATTCCCGGAAGGAGGCCCGGAACCAATGGGAAATTTCACTCTTTTAGGGTGCAGGGGGAGATTTGAACTACCCTTCCTGCTCTTCGGGGACTACCCTCTCCAGCCCTCCAGGCTTCGCTTCCCCCCACATTCCTCTCCCTCCACCACCCAACATCCCAGGAAGCACCTCTTCCAGTTGGGGAGACAGCTCAGGCGTACAGACAGTCCGCGTCCACGCGGACTGGCGGACCCAATAATGGCAAGTGACAGTGGGAAGGAGCAGAAGCTGGCAGCTCGGAGTGTGGATGACATGAATCCCGGAGGAGATAACCTTGGGCTGTACAGATGGAGCTGAGGCAGACCGAAGTAGGGCAGGTGGGCCGATTCAAAGCCTTGGGAACAGAAGAGGGCAGCCTAAGTGCAGGGGGAGAAACAGTTTTGAAGAAGCGCAGCACCAATTATTGGTCAAGAACTCAACTAGGGAAGAAGGGAACCCCTGAATGGTTGTGTTCTTTGATTATGGCTTGTTACATGCCAAGAGCTGTGCTAAATGTTGGGGTAGATGAAATGCAATCAGGTGCTCACAGTCTAAGGGGGAGCGAGAACGGGTATTTGAAATGTCTCATTTTAGAAGAATCATGGCTCAGTGGAAACAGCCCGGGCTTGGGATTCAGAGGTTCTGGGTTCTAATTCCGGCTCTTCCGCTTGTCAGCTGTGTGACTTTGGACAAATCTGTGCCTCAATTATCTCATCTGTAAAATGGAGATTAAGACTGTGAGCCCCATGGGGGACAGGGACCGTGTCCAACCTGATTAGCTTGTATCTGCCCCGGTGCTTAGAACACTGCCTGGCACAGAGCAAAAGCTTAACGAATACCCCCACCAAAATAAATATATAAATAAATAACTTTATGAGGTGCAGAGAAGTGAAGAGACTTGCCTAAGGTCACAAAGCAGACAAATGACAGAACCAGGGATTAGAAGCCAGGGCCTCTGATTCCCAGATCCTTCCACTGGGCCACATTGCTTCTCAGAGGGCAATACTCTGAAAACAGATGGACCACCTGGGGATGAGGCTGAGGATACCTAGCAGAGGACACACGGTCTACTCTTGACTATCTACAGGTGGGGGTGTCCCCTTTGAGGGCTATTGGTGTCAGATGGCTAAACCAACCTTCCCCCCTCGAATCTTCACCCATCCTGTGTGACGTCGGGCCCCCCTAACCCGGTGAAGCCTCTCCCCAATAAACATAACCACGTCATTTGTTAAACGTGTACTTATGTACTAAGCACTCTGGTAGATACAAGATCAGCAGACTGGACACAGTCCCTGCCCCAGATGGGGCTCGAGTCTGAGGGGCCGGGAGAACAGTTATTGTATCCCCATCAGTCATTCAATCTTATTTATTGAGTGTTTACTGTGTGAACAGCACTGTACTAAGCGCTTGGGAAAGTACAGCATAGCAATACACTGGACATATTTCCTGCCCACAGTGAGGCTTACAGTCTAGAGGGGGAGACAGACACAAATATACATAAATTACAGATATACATATAAGTTCTGTGGGGAATTTTACAGATGAAGAGAGGCCCATAGAATAATAATTGTGGTGTTTGTTACGTGCTTACTCTGTGCCAGGCATTGTTCTAAGCACTGGGATGGATACAAGAGAAGCAATGTGGCTCAGTGGAAAGGGCACAGGCTTTGGAATCAGAGGTCATGGGTTCAAATCCCGGCTCCGCCAATTGTCAGCTGTGTGACTTTGGGCAAGTCATTTAACTTCTTTTTGCCTCAGCTACCTCATCTGTAAAATGGGGATTAAGACAGTGATCCCCCTGTGGGACAACCTGATCACCTTGTAACCTCCCCAGTGCTTAGAACAGTGCTTTGCACATAGTAAGCACTTAATAAATGCCATCATTATTATTATTATTACAAGCAAATCGTGTTGGACACAGTCCACAGTGTTCACAGCCTTAATCCTGATTTTACAGATGAGGTAATTGAAGCACAGAGAAGTGAAGTGACTTGCCCAAAGGTCACACAGCAGACTAATAATAATAATAATAATAATAATGGCATTTGTTAATCAATCAATCAATCAATCAATCGTATTTATTGAGCGCTTACTATGTGCAGAGCACTGTACTAAGCGCTTGGGAAGTACAAATTGGCATCACATAGAGACAGTCCCTACCCAACAGTGGGCTCACAGTCTAAAAGGGGGAGACAGAGAACAGAACCAAACATACCAACAAAATAAAATAAGTAGGATAGAAATGTACAAGTAAAATAAATAAATAAATAAATAAATAGAGTCATAAATATGTACAACCATATATACATATATACAGGTGCTGTGGGGAAGGGAAGGAGGTAAGACGGGGGGATGGAGAGGGGGACGAGGGGGAGAGGAAAGAAGGGGCTCAGTCTGGGAAGGCCTCCTGGAGGAGGTGAGCTCTCAGCAGGGCCTTGAAGGGAGGAAGAGAGCTGGCTTGGCGATGGGCAGAGGGAGGGCATTCCAGGCCCGGGGGATGACGTGGGCCGGGGGTCGATGGCGGGACAGGCGAGAGCGAGGTACAGTGAGGAGATTAGTGGTGGAGGAGCGGAGGGTGCGGGCTGGGCAGTAGAAGGAGAGAAGGGAGGTGAGGTAGGAGGGGGCGAGGTGATGGAGAGCCTTGAAGCCCAGGGTGAGGAGTTTCTGCCTGATGCGCAGATTGATCGGTAGCCATTGGAGGTTTTTGAGGAGGGGAGTAATATGTCCAGAGCGTTTCTGGACAAAGATAATCCGGGCAGCAGCATGAAGTATGGATTGAAGTGGAGAGAGACACGAGGATGGGAGATCAGAGAGAAGGCTAGTGCAGTAGTCCAGACGGGATAGGATGAGAGCTTGAATGAGCAGGGTAGCAGTTTGGATGGAGAGGAAAGGGCGGATCTTGGCAATGTTGCGGAGCTGAGACCGGCAGGTTTTGAAAAATATGGAACGCTTCACGAATTTGCGTGTTAAGCACTTACTATGTACAAAGCACTGTTCTAGGCTCTGGGCTAGTGTCAAAGCCAGGTCTAGAATCCACCACCCTCTGACTCCCCTCTATCCACTACACCATTCTCCTTCTAGGAAATCATGTTGGACACAATCCATGTCCCATATGGGGCTCACAGTCTCAATCCCCTTTTTACAGATGAGGTAACTGAGGCACAGAGAACTGAAGCGACTTGCCCAGGGTCACACAGTAGGCAAGTGGCAGAGCCTTCTGACTCCCACTATCCACTGGGGAGGCAGGGATGGATGGGCCTCCAATTTCTGCTCTGCCAGCATCTCACACCCTCCTCTTCTTGATCCTCCTCATCCTCTTCCTTTGATTTCCACTGTCCACTCTTCCACTTTATCTGCATCCTCCCAGATCCATCCTTTGCCTCAAGAGGATGTCTGGCAGGGAGGGAGAGAGAGGAGGAAGGAGTGAGTCCAGACCTGTTGGGGAAGGAAAGGTCGGATCCCAAGAAAAGCCTGGCTTCCCAGGGCAGAGGAAGGCAGCGGTGGTCAGCCCAGCAGAGAGAATTAGCTGCGGAGCTGGGGGAGAGCCTGCCTTAAGATACTTAAATGGTCATTTGAAGGAGGAATTTACAAGCGCCCTCTGCTACTGAGTGGAAAAATACGTTGGCTACGAAGATGCTGCCATGTGCCAAACTTCATGATTCATCTGTGAATCATAAATAACGACTCCCCACTGACCACGCCGAGCAGTGGGGGCCACCGCTGGCCAAATATTTATTAGAAAATGGAGCGAAATGATTAGCTGGGAGCCCTCTAACCGGAAAGCTGGAACCGCACCGCTTTATAAAAGGTCAAAAGCGACTTCCACAAGAATTCAGACAAAACCTTATTTTGCATTTTAACAGCTTTCATCCTGAGCTGCCGAGCTGAGTTATTCCTTCGCTGGGGCCCTGGCCGTCCGAGTGGGGAGGGTCATTGCCACTTTGGTGACCATCTTGCCCCATGGCCGGAGGGCTGCGAGGGAGGTTTACCCGGGTGGCTGGTCTCTCTGCCCCACTGCCTATCATCCACCTTAGCCAGGGCTTCCTTGTCCTTCTGCCAGGAGGGTGAGAGATTGGATCCATCCTGAAAGCTCTGCCTGGAAAATGCCCTCTTACACTCTCCAGGACCATCCTGTCCCTTCCCCTGTCTCTGCTTAAACAACCTCAGACAGACAAAGAAAGTCTTATTTGTTTCAGCCCCCTTCATTCTCCCCACTTCGCTACTAAGCTCATTGTGGGCAGGGAACATGTCACCAACTCGGTTATATTGTTGTATTTTACTCCCCCAAATGCTTAGTAGCATGGAAGCAGTGTGGCTTAGTGGAAAGAGCCGAGGCTTGGGCGTCAGAGATCGTAAGTTCTAATCACGGCTCTGCCACTTATCGGCTGTGTGACTTTGGGCAAGTCACTTAACTTCTCTGTGCCTCAGTTACCTCATCTGTAAAATGGGGATTAAGACTGTGAGCCCCACGTGGGACAACCTCATTACTTTGTATATACCTCAGTGTTTAAAACAGCACTTGGCACATAGTAAGCAATTCACAAATACCATCATTATTATTAGTAGTAGTACTGTGCTCTGCACACAGTAAACACTCAATAAATATGATTGATTGATTGATGCCGCACACATGATGTTGGCCCACTCTTCATCCCCTCTAGATTGTAAGCTCAATGTGGGCAGGGAGCGTGTTTACCAACTCTGTTGTACTATTTCAAGCGCTTAGTCCAGTACTGTGCACACAGTAAGGTCTTAAGAAATACCACTGATTGATTGATCCACCCGCAGCCTGGTTTCTTAGTAATAATTGTGGTATTTGTTAAGTGCTTACTGCATGCCAGTCACTGTACAGTGTGCCAAGCGCTGGCTTGGATACAAGTAAATTGGGTTGGACACAGTCCCTATCTCATATCGGGCTCGCATTCTCAATTGCTATTTTACAGGTGAGGTAACTGAGGCCCAGAGAAGTGAAGTGACTTGCCCAAGGTCACACAGAAGACAAGTGGCAGAGCCGGGAATAGAACCCATGACCTTCTGATGCCCAGGCCCATGCTCCATCCCCTATTTCATGCTTCCAGGACTCCTCATCACTGTAGACTGTAAGGTCCTTGAGGGCAGTGATCATGTTCCCTTACTCTATTGGATTGTCCCAAGTGTTTAGCACAACACTCTGCTCAGAGTAAGCACTCAGTAAATGTTGCTGATTACTGGATGGGTGGACTATCCACAGTCCTGCTCCCACACGCCCATTGGTCAGCTACCGGCCCTCTGATCACCGAGACTGGACAGAGGGCTGCAGGGAGTCTAGCCCAGATCCCAGGCTCGGGCTGGGTTCCGCCCCTCTCTCTGCCCCTCCAGGAGCACCGCATGGAAGAGTTAGCACAGAGAGTGGGAGCCGGGATCCAGGGGTGGCCCAGCCTCTGGCTGGGTCATACTGGCCTAGGGAGAGACCCTTCCTCGTCCAGCATGAGAAGCAGCGTGACCTAGTTGAGAGACTACAGGCCTGGGAGGCAGAGGACCTGAGTTCTAAACCTTTCTTGGCTACTTGTCTGCTGTGTGACCTTGGGCAAGTCACTTCACTTCTCTGTACTTCAGTTACTCCATCTGTAAAATGGGCATTAAGACTCTGAGCCCCACCAGGGACATGGACTGTGTCCAATCTGATTATCCTGTATTTATCTCAGTGCTTAGTATAGTGTCTAGCCCACAGTAAATGCTTCACAGATACCATTACAAAACATAAACAAATACCATTACATAAGAAATGGTCCCCAGGTTTCCTTGTGCTCCAAACTGGGATTTGCCTGATCCTCGGAGGAGCTGGGAGAGGTTCAAGCCAGAGGGAGTCGGGGTGTGGGGGGAATCCCAATCCCAAAACCCAGGCCTGGTCCCTCTTCAGATGCTTGGGGTAAAGAGGGGAGATGGTGTCTCCTTTAGCCTATAGGGAACAGCATAATAATAATAATAATAATTAATAATTATGGTATTTGTTAAGCGCTTACTATGTGCCAAGCACTGTTCTAGGTGCTGGGGAAGGAAAGGAAATCAGGTTATCCCACATGGGGCTCACAATCTTCATCCCCACTTAACAGATGAGGTAACTGAGGCACAGAGAAGTTAAGTGAATTGCCCAAAGTTACACAGTTGTTAAGTTGCGGAGCCGGGATTAGAACCCATGACCTCTGACTCCCAAGCCTATGCTCTTTCCACTAAGCCATGCTGCTTCTCAGCATAGGGAGGCAGGGAAATTGCCTAGGTACAGTTGGGTTTAGGTGATTTATAAAATGCCATGGTAGAAAAGGAGAGCTGAGAGGTCATTGGAACCATTCCCCAGCCTCCATACATCCTGAAACCATCAATCCCAAGAAGCAGGGATGCCTAGAGTCTCCCTTGGCACTATGGGCAATAGCTCTCTGCCAGGGATTCCCTCCCTCTGTCTCCCTTTTGGCTTTGAGGAATGCTTGGACTGACAGTGGGAGGATGATGTCAGTGTATTAGGGTGGAAAGGGACTAGGTTAGAACCAGGAGAAAGGTTAAATAGCTCCATGGATGAGCAGTCCACGCTGGGTCACAAAGAGGAGCGGAGGAGTCACTGGAGGGACAGTCAGGAATGGAGAGGGGAGAGTTGGATGGTCGGTAATAGGTCATTGGAGAGATAGGGATGGAGAGGAGAGTCAGGGGCTTTGGACAGTCCATCCCTAATTCTAAGTATCCAGGAAAATAACTAGCCATCAGTTCCTTCAAGCAAGCTGTACTCTTGTCAGAGATAGAGTCCCCTCCACTCCAGGGAAACCGCTCTCTCCAATGATGCCAACGGGGTCCCTATTGCCACATGTAACAGCCTCTACTCAGTCCTAATACTAATACTAATACTCTAATTCTCTTTGGTCTTAGGCACTGTGGACCACCCCTTTCTCCTTGAAATATTATCCAACCTTGGCTTTTTTGACAATAAACTTACCTCTCTAATCTCTCACAGCTCCTTCTCTGCCTCCCACTCCCTAAATTCATTCATTCATATTTATTGAGCATTTACTGTGTGCACAGCACTGTGCTAAGCACCTGGTAGAGCACAACACAACAATAAACAGACACATTCCCTTCCCATAACAAGCTTACCACCTAGAGATGTGAGAGTCCCTCCAGGTTCAGTTCTGGGTCCCCTTCTATTCTCCATCTAGAGAAGCACCGTGGCTCAGTGGAAAGAGCATAGGCTTCGGAGTCAGAGGTCATGGGTTCAAATTCCGGCTGTGCCAATTGTCAGCTGTGTGACTCTGGGCATGTCGCTTCACTTCTCTGAGCCTCAGTTATCTCATCTGGAAAATGGGGATTAAGACTGTGAGCCCCCCATGGGACAATCTGATCACCTTGTAACCTCCCCAGCACTTAGAACAGTGCTTTGTACATAGTAAGCGCTTAATAAATGCCATCATTATTATTATCTACCCCCTCTCCCTTGAAGAACTCATTTGCTCCCATGGCTTCAAATACTATCTCTATGCAGATGATTCCCAAATCTCTGTCTCCAGCCCTAACCGCTCTGCTACTCGGCGGTCTCACTTTTCCTTCTGCCTTCAGGACAGCTCTACTTGGATGTCCCGCTGACACCCCAAACTTAGCATGTCCAGAACAGAAGTCCTCATTTTCCCACCAGAACCATTTTCTCCCGGTCTTTCCCATCACTGAAGACAGCACCACTATTCCTCCCTGCCTCACAAGCCCATAACCTTGGTATTAAACTGGACTCATCTCTCATTCAACCCACATATTCAATCGGTCACATACTCTTGTGGTTTCAACCTTCACTGTATCTCTAGAATTTGCCCCTCTCCCCTCCATCCAAAAGCTGCCACACTGGTCCATGCCTCCCCAAACTCTGCCCCCCCACCATCCCATCTGCCAACTTGTACTTTCCAAGTATTTAGTACAGTGCTGTGCACACAGTAAGCACTCAATAAATACGATTGAATGAATGAATGACTACTGTAATGGCCTCCTTAATGACCTCCCTGCCTCCTCTCTCTCCACTCCTGCTCCAGATCATTTTTCTAAACTGTCATTCTACACACGTCTCCCCATTCCTGCAGAGTTTGCATATTTCTCTCTGCATTAAGCACAAGCTTCTGACCCTGGATTTTCAGGCAATCAGCTCCCTTGTTATTATTATTGTTATTACTATTAACCTTATTTGTTTGTACCTACCCAGTGTTCTGGTCAGCTGTGGTGAACAGGGTGGATGTGGTCACACCCAGGCGGGGAACGGAACCGGACGGTGACACAAAGCGATGGGGACAGGCCCTGGCCCTGCCGGGGAGAGAGACAGAGAGAGAGAGAGACAGACAGACAGACAGAGTGAGAGCAAGAGAGCGAGACAGAGGGAGACCGTGAGTGAGAGTGCTAGAGAAAGAGACAGAGCGAGAGCGAGACAGAGCAAAAGGGAACTCCCCTCTGCCCCCTCGTCCGACCCTGACCAGCTATGGAACTTCTCCGATGCCTGCCAAGGCTTAATCACCCTGGCAGCTGCCCACCTCCTCTGTCCAGTCCTGCTCCTGGCCTGCGATGTGGTTACTGGGGATGCCGGGGTGGGAAGCACAAGGGCAGGAATGGCCAGCAAGAGCAGCCTAGTGCAGCAGGGGAACGGAAGGCCCAGGCCTGGGAGGTGGACAGGAAGTGCAGATGGGGGCACTGGCCCACCCCTTGGGTGGAGGGAGGAGGGAGGCGGGCAGGGGGCCCCGGGGGTCTGTCCAAGATCTATTCCCCTCCGCCTCTGGGGATGGAGCCTTCTGTGCAGCGGGATGCTCGGCACGGAGGCATATCCGCCTGGCCGGCCGGCCCCAAATTCCAGCCCTGCTTCCAACTTTCCATCCGGGATTTCCGGAGACACGGACAGGTCAGGGCGGCGGGACTCCCGGGAGGGTGGCGACCGCGACAGGGAACTTCCTTCATTGCTCGAATTCCTTCCTCTCGGTTTTTGGTGGGAAGTTGAGAAGTCTTTCCTGCCCCTTTCCCCGCCTCATCCCACTCCACTCCATCCCCAAACCGTGATTCCTCCTCCTCCTTCTCCTCGGCCTCTCTTCCTCCTCCTCCTCCCTCCATCTTCCTTCTCCTCCTCTGCCAACCAGGACTCCATTTCCCAAAGGGGTGACAGTAAACCGGGGCCAAGGTCAAATGGGCCGGACCACCTGAATCCTGTCCCTTTGCTGTGGGACCTGGGGTAAGGTGCTTAGCCTCTCTGTTCTTCAATCCTCTGCCCATGTCCCTGCTTCCCGGGGGAGCGGGGGAGTCCGTGACAGAGGCAGAACTACTAGAACTAGAACTAGAGAACTAGAGAAGCAGTGTGGCTCAGTGAAAAGAGCACGGGCTTTGGAGTCGGAGGTCATGGGTTCAAATCTCGGCTCCGCCAATTTTCAGCTATGTGACTTTGGGCAAGTCACTTAACTTCTCCGTGCCTCAGTTACCTCATCTGTAAAATGGGGATTAAGATTGTGAGCCCCCCGTGGGACAACCTGATCACCTTGTAACCTCCTGAGCGCTTAGAACAGTGCTTTGCGCATAGTAAGTGCTTAATAAATGCCATAATTATTATTATTACTCCATGTCCTTGGGGGAGAGAGGTGCCAGTCCTGAGAAACACTTGGGACAGTGTTCTGCACACAGTTAGAGCTCAATAAATACCATCAATTGATTGATTGTAAATGCCAGCTGGCCCCTGGACATCCACTTGGACCTGAGCCTTGCTGATGCCATCACTGGGTCCGGCTGCCTCTTTGATGCCCTCTGGTCAAGTCTCAGGGAAATGGGATTTGGGGAAAGGAACTGGGATCCTTCATGGGGGAAGAGAAGAGCGAGGGGGCAGTTCAGTGGGGACCTGCAGTGTAATGTCCCTGGCCAAGCCACCTTCTGGAGTCCCCCGAAACTGGGCCCCCTTCCTGCTTCCCTGCCTCCCAGATCACCCAGAAATTGGCTGCTCTGTCTCCTCCTCCTCTTCCTCATCCTCTTTCTTCTCTTCTCTTCCACCTTTTCTTCCTCTTCTTCCTCCTTTCTTTCCTCCTCTTCTTTCTCCTTTCATTCCTCCTCTTCCTCCTCTCTCAATCAATCAATTAATCAATCATATTGAGCACTTATTGTGTGCAAACCACTCTACTAAGCTCTTGAGAGAGAACAAAATAAAAGTTTTTTAAATGATATTTGTTAAGTACTAACTGTCAGGTACTTTTTTGAGCATCGGGGTAGATTCACGATAATCAGGCTGGACACAGTCCCTGTCCCACATGGGGCTCACAGTCTTAATCCCCATTTTATAGATGAGGTAACTGAGGCACAGATAAGTAAAGTGGCTTGCCTAAGTTCCCACAGCAGGCAAGTAGCAGAGCTGGGATTAAAACTCAGATCCTTATGACTCCCAGGCCGTGCTCTATCCCCTAGGTAATGCTGCTTCCAGGCACATGCCTTGCCCACAGTGAGTTTATATTCTAGAGGGACTCCTCCGCCTTGTCCTCCTCCTTGTCCTCCTCCTTGTCCTCCTCCCCAGGGAGGGCAGACCTGCTGTTTGGAGGAGGCTGGAATGCCCAAGAAACCTTGGAAATCCCAGGACCCCAGAGCATCCATGGCCTGCTGGGTCATTTCCCCCTAGACACGGCCCTGGCTGGACTTTGGGCGGGGGACTGAGCTGCAAGAGCCGGTGGGTGAGCCCTCACGGGGGCTGAGCCAGTGAGGTGGGGGCCAAAAGGAAGAAGAGTCCCCCTCTTCTCCCGTCCACTGGCCATCCCGGGGGCTCACCCAGACGTGAGCTCATCAGCCGGCTCCTGTCTCCAGTTGCTATGTTTAGCCGCTGAGGATGGAAAAGATTTCTTCCAGAATTGACCTTGTGCGTCCTTTCCCTCTGACCGCCTTGGCTTTGTCCCCCTCTGTCCTCCGGCCTCTGGGCCTGAGTCTCTCAGGAGCCGGGGTCCTCAGAAGGGCTGGGGGGCTTGCTAAGGGCCCGGGTGGCTCAGGGCACTGTGCGGGGCAGGGAGGTAGCCCGCCAGGCTTTCCTGGGTTCCTCAGGCCTAGGGCTGGCTGGGTCAGATGGTGCCGCGGGGAGATCAGGCAGATCAGAGGATCTTGGGGCTCTCTGGGCAGGAGGTGGGAGAGTAGGGTCCCAATGTTTGTTGGAGCTGGAGCAGGGTAGAGCTGAATACAGGGAAACGGTAGGTGGAGTCACGGGGACTGTGCCGGCTGTGGGGACGGGGGAGGATTGAGGGTCACTCAATTTGACCCAAGCTTCCCCCACAGCCAGTGCTTCAGTTGAAACCTTCTGCGGGGTCACAGGTCTGACTAGGAAGGGGACCCAGGCCGCCAACACCTAGCTCCATCTCTTTTTTTTTTTTTTCAAGCAGTTTGCAGCCTGGCCTAAAGGATAGATATGGGCCCCGGGAATCAGTAGGACCTGGGTTCTAATCCTGGCTCTGCCACTTGTCTGCTGTGTGGCTTTGGGCTAGTCACCTCAACTGCAAAATGGGGATTAAGACTATAAGCCACATGTAGGAGGGACATTCCAACCCAATTTGTTTGTATCCACCCCAGCACTTAGTACAGCGCTTGGAACGCTTGTTAATATGTTTTGTTTTGTTGTCTGTCTCCCCCTTCTAGACTGTGAGCCCGTTGTTGGGTAGGGACCGTCGCTGCATGTTGCCAACTTGTATTTCCCAAGCACTTAGTCCAGTGCTCTGCACACAGTAAGCGCTCAATAAATATGATTGAATGAATGAATGAATGAATGCCCCCACCCTGACCCCACCCCATCCCCTGCCTGAAGGCCGGAGACGTTCAGCAACTTTGCCTGCGGTCACCCAGCAGGTCAAGGGCAGAGGCAGGACCCAAACCCAAATTTCCTTCAGTTCCCCTGGTGCCTGTCTCCCTCCTAAGACTGCTTGGCCCCCTGCTGAGCTGCTCCTGACCAGGATAACTGACAAGGCCCAGGAGGAGGACTGATTAAGTTTGGAGAAGCAGGAGAAGCCCTGGGAGTCAGAAGACCTGGGTTCTAATCCCGGCTCTGCCAATTACTTGCTGTGTGACCTTGGGCAAGTCACTTCTCTGTGTCTCAGTTTCCTCAACCGTAAAATGGGGATACCTGTTCACCCTCCTACTTAGACTGTGAGCCCCATGCAGGATAAGGACAATGTCTGGTCTAATTAGTTACTAGCTATCCTAGCACTTAGAACAGTGTTGGACATACAGTAAGCGCCCTTCAAGCCTGATCTGGGGCAGGAGTAGAATGCCTTGGATGAAAGAGCAGCAAGGCCTCAGATTGCGATTCCTGGCACGTCCACGCTACAGGAAAGGTCATCTGCCTGGACGCCAAGGCAGGGGGATAGACATTTTGACCCCTCTCATCTTTCCCATCTTGATCTCCTCTAGGTTTGGGGGAGGGCAGACGGGTGTCTCACCCGGAGCATGGGTTTCGGGTCGGCCTTTCTGGAAACGAGGGTGGCACTGAACCCCTCCCTTCCCTGCCTGGTCCGCCCACCCAGAACTTCAGCCCCGGCTGAGGCCTTGGGTCGTAAATCGCCCCACCTCCCCGAACACAAATCATCCCACCAGCCCCGGCCCTATCCCGAGGCCCCAGCAGCCCCCGCCGCCGGCCCCCACCACCTTTCATCACTGAATTTTACGGCCCTGCCAGGCTGGGCCGGATTTATGGCTGTAGATTGGACAGGGCCAGGCCAGCACCTCATTGAAATTCACCTTTTCCCTCCTCCCCACCTGCCCTGCTTTGGATGAAGGCCATCAGGCACCCTGACCGTAAATCCGCATGGCTATTTGCATACATTTGAATGCCACTCTGCATGCATTTGCATGACCTGTCCATCAAACCAAAGCTATTTAATCAAGTCAGCTTAATGCAAGGAGCCCCCAGGTCCGCACAGAACAAGAATGAGAGATTGGGGGCGGGGGGGGGGGGGGTCATCCCTTCTCCCTCAACAGACTGGGGGCTCCCTGAGGGCAGGTACTATGTCTGTCAGGTCTCCCTCTCCAGACCAGGAGCTCCCAGAAAGCAGGGACTGTGTATACCCCATCTCCCCCACTGGACAGGGCACTACGTCAAGGCAGGGACAGGGAGATCTGATGGACCATGTCTTCCCTGCCCAGACTGGGTGCTACTTGAGTGCCCTTCCTGTCTCCCCAACAGGTCTGGGGGCTCCCTAATGCTAAGGACTGTGTCCCCCATCATCTCCTCCACCATCTCTTAACTCTTTGCCTCTGACGTGTTTGGCCTTGGCCGATTGGGAATTGGAAGTCCTTCCATCTTGGAAATCCTTCTTGTTTGTCCCCTTTGGCTATGGGTAGGGCTGCAGCTAAGGCATTCCAAGAATGGGTGTCTAATCCTAACTGGTCCAGATCTCCAGAGAGCCGAGTTAAATGGCCTTTCCAACTACCCTCTCTGGCTTCCAGCAACATTCAACGCTTGGAGCTGGGCTGAAATCGCAGTCATTGGGATCTAGGTTAGACGTAGGAAGACTAACAGAGGGGATCGTGTGGCACTGGAAGTGGAGAAGAGGGAGAAGACTCCTTCCCTAGAAGGCTCAAGGACCCACATCTGTTTGGATTGGCAAAGAGGAAGGGGACTGGGCCACCTGGAGGCCTGGGGATGAATGAGATAACAATAATAATAATAATCGTGGCATTTATTAAGCACTTACTATGTGCAAAGCACTGTTCTAAGCACTGGGGAGGTTACAAGGTGACCAGGTTGTCCCACAGGGGGCTCGCAGTCTTAATCCCTATTTTACAGGCGAGAGATGACCTCGTTGGGCCCCCGCCGATGTGACTGCTCTGTGGAAGAGGCTTTCCGAGAGCAGAGGGACAGCGTGGAAGAGGGCAGGGCAGCGTGGCATCCCCATCTGGAAGTCTTTACGCTCCCAGCTTCACTGCTCGCTGGACAGCTCGTTCCTGGAGCGGAGGAGAAATTACCCAACCACCGGATGGGGCTTGTGGTGTTGCTCAGAGCAGCATGTGTCACGACTCAGCCCCTATGGGACTCTGGCTCCCATAGGACTCTGGCCTCCACGGGACCATAGCCTGCACCCGTGGCTGGTTCCAGCTGGATCTCTAGGTCTTTCTTCAGAGGATGTGGGACCCGACGGGACCCAGGGAAGGCTGCATAAAGCAGCAGCGTGGCCTAGTGGATAGACCACGGGCTGGGAGTCAGAAGGATCTGGGTTCTATTCCCAGCTCCGCTACTTATCCGCGGTGTGACCTTGGGCAAGTCAGTTAATGTGTCTGAGCCTCAGTTATCCATCTTATCAACTGTTTCTACACCAGAGTGTCGTACAGTGCTTGGCACATAGTAAACACTTAACAAATACCATTAAAAAAAGGAAAAAAGAGAGAGGAAAGGTGGGTAGACTGCGGTAGGAGGGAGTGAGGTTAGACCTTGAGGGATTTTGGAATGCTGAGGTGGGAGAGAGGATGGGTTGTGAGGTCTGTGCCCCTCCAGGTTCAGGGGCTAGGGAAGTGCCACCACTCTTGCCCACCCCCTCACTACAGACATCTGGGCATTCCTGTCCAATACCCCTGCGCCACTGAGCAGAGATAGCCCGCTGACTGTCTAGGACACTCACTCCAGCTCCCAAGGGCTCCTTCTGTTCGAATCCAATCTCAGCTCCCGCTGCCTGCTCCTGGTCACTGGGAGCCATGGCTGGGTCCTCTGAGCCCTGTTCTGGATCCTTTCATTGCAGGTCCGTTCGTCCATCACAGAGTGTGTGTGTGTGTGGTGTGTGTGTGTGTGTGTGTGTGTGTGTGTGTGTGTGTGTGGTGTGTGTGTGTGTGTGTGTTTGTGTGTGTGTGTGTGTGTGTGTGTGTGTGTGTGTGTGGTGTCTCCCTCATCAGGCTGGTGAACGACTGAATGAATGAATATCCCACCTAGAGTGACAGGGACAGGCAGGACAGACCCTTCTCATGGAGCAGGCAAACACCGACACCGGGCAGTCTGGGACCGAAAGAGCAGCTCGCTTCCCGCTGCTCGGGCCGGCCCTGTGTCTGCTCCCTGGTTGGGTCTGGGCTTGGACACTTCAGTTGGGCCGTGGGGTTTCTGCCTGTCACCCTGCCATGAGGGACCGTTTTGTACTTTTTCAGAAGATAGGAAGGAACATCATCCCTGCCCTCAAGGAGCCCCTGATCCTGTGGGTGAGATGGGAGGGACACCCTGACTGTCCCATTCTACTAGGACAGGCAGATCCATCTTTGTGCTTTGAAGAACCAGCAGAGCTGGGGCAAAGGTCACAGATTGGGAAAGAACAGAGGAGGGTGGAGGCGGGCCGCTTGGCCGCTGATTCCGGGAAAGCCCAGCTATTTTTAGTCTAGTGAAGAACTTTCTCCGAGAGCGTCCGGCCGTCAATCCGACAAGTCGGGTGTGACTGTCGGGGCCCCGCGCAGATGGAGGTCATGTCAATTTCCAGCCAGCTTTTGGGCTCATGGCTCTCCCCATATTCCTCATGCGATCCCCTTCCTCTTCTGTCTCGCAGGATGGGCCAAGTCAATTCCTTAGCCTGGCCCCTCCGGGCCCCCCAAGTCCCCCAGAACTCCCCAGGCCCCTACCTCCCTCTCACATCTTCCCGCTGGTCCAGGACAGCAGTAATGGCATGAAGGACCTTACCTCGGGTGCTTGGGTCACATGCCAGCCCGTGGCCAGGAAACAAGGTCGGATGCTGCCAGTCAAGCTTAGGACTAAACTGAAATCAGGCTGCTGGCTTAAAGGAAATCAGACCATTCATTCATTCATTCAATCGTATTTGTTGAGCGCTTACTGTGTGCAGAGCACTGTACTAAGCGCTTGGGAAGTACAAATTGGCAACAGATAGAGACGGTCGCTATCCAACAGCAGGCTCACAATCTAGAAGGAGGAGACAGACAAAACAAAACATATTAACAAAATAAAATAAATAGAATAAATATGTACAAATAACATAAATAAATAGAGTATACAAACATATATACATATATGCAGGTGCTGTGGGGAGGGGAAGGAGGTAACGTGGGGGGGGGGGAGGGGGAGGAGGGGGAGAGGAAGAAGGGGGCTCAGTCTGGGAAGGCCTCCACCATCATCCACGGGGCCCAACCTGATTCTCTCTGCTCCCTGGGCAGTGGGCTTCCTTGGGGCCTGTGGGTACAGGAAGGAGGGGCCTGGGCCGGGATGGGGGGCCAAGGTACTTCCAGGGCCTGTAATTTGGGGGCAGAATGAAAGGGGAAATGACGCAGGAACTTGGGCAGGGCTGGTCAGACATGATGGCCCAGGAGGAACTTGGAGGGTGGTCGATGGAGGGTGAAAATGACTGACATCTGCCCCCTGCCCCCTTTGGACCACCAGAGAAGTTATCTCCTTCATCCCTGCTCCCTGTCCCCTGCCACCCTCTGCATTGCCTTTCCCTCACCCCCAACCCCATGCCATCCATTCCTGGTCTTTTGGGCACCAGCAGGGGTGAATGGAGGCTCAGGGGTGGGGGACAGGCCAGATGTGTCTGTGTTTGAGGGGGTCCCTGTTAGAGAACAGACACATTCCAGCCTGCGGGGAGCCCCAGGTCTGCCAGGGGAGGCAGGACGGACACACAGGTAGAAGGGAACAGAACAAGCCATCCAATAGTTGGCACAAATGTGTGAATGGGGTGGGGTGAGGGGTCAGTGAATGGGTCAGTCAGGGAGGGCTCCCCAGAGGAAGGGTCATGGAAGTCTGCTGGTCCAGAAACCCAAGCCCTAGGCAAGACACTGAACCACCCTGGGCCAGTGGCCAAGTCTCTCTGATTCTCGGCCTCCCCTTCCGTCAGCCGGAACAGTTGTTACCTGACTCTCTCAGGACCCCAGAGGAGGTGAAGGGATGACAGGCAGTCTGAGAGGTGCCGGGGGAAACCAGCCTGAGGTCAAAGCCCAGCTTGGCCTGGAGGGGTGCCCGGCAGCATCATCCCCTCGCCAGCCACCCTTGGCCACCGCACCAACCATACCCGGCTGATAGGATCTGAGCTGGGCACAAGTGAGAAAACCATAGAGAGCCCCCAGACAGAGGGCATAAATGAGCCAATCCAACCAGAGGTGCTGATTGGATTACATGACCGGGGAATGGGGGTGATCTAGGGAAGGCCTCCTGGAGGTGGCAGCAGTGTTTAGGAAGCCCTGATCTGTCACAGAAAAAATTTCCTCAGCCTTCTACAAAGACTCAGGCTCCTCCCTCAGGGAGATCCTCCTTCGCTCTGACCTGAATCCCTCCTGCTGCAATTCTATCTGTCCCCACAGATAGGGGAGAGGGTTGGAAGTCCTTGAGAGCCTTAGTGGCTCTCCCTCTCCAAGCGTCTCCTTCCCCACTTCCCATATTCCCAGCCAAAAAAAAAATCCCAAAGCTACAGCCCTCCTCCTCATCTGCTAGATTTCAGGGTGATGGAAAAGGGCTGGGTTCACAGGGAGAGCCCAAAGCAAGAGCAGATGGGGCCTGGCACTGCAACAAGCCTCCCGCCTTCACGCAAACGTCCTTGATAATCAGTGTCAAGGAGGGACAACGGGAAGCCTGGGAAGAGGAGGAGGAGAGAAGGAGGAGGAGGAAGAGGAGGAAGAGGAGGAGAGGAGGAAGAGGAGGGGGGGCTCCCGCTGAAGGAGAAAAGTTGAGCGGGAATAAGGACCGGGTTGGGGAAAGTGGGAAGAGATGTGTCAGCAGAAGTGGCCTGGGGGAGGAGGAGCCAAGAGGCTATCATGCCCAGCCCTCTGCTGTGGGATGGCATGATGCCATAGTCTACTTGGGCTCCAAGGCCCAGATCAATCACCAACCAAGGAGAAGCGACCTGGGTGTGGGTGTGGGGAGGGTCTGTGGCTTTCTATTTTTCAGGAGCTGAATTTAAAGTAGGATTTTGATGGTTTGATAGGAAAAATCCCTGAAAAGCAGCCTCAAGTCCGCCAAAGTTCCACGGCGGACAACTCTTTTCCTCCTTCCTGCTCCAGTCAATCAATCAATGATATTTTTTGAGTGCTTACTGTGTGCAGAGCACTGGACTAAGCACTAGGGAGAGTACAATGTAATAGAATTGGTAGGCACATTCCCTGCCCACAACAAGCTTACAGCCCAGCTCACCGATGAGAGGTTGCTGCGTTCAGGAAGCCCTCCCAAACCAGGCTCTTCTACCCTTTCTCTGAACTATCAGTCCCTGCTCCAAACCCCCTTCCCACACTGACCTTTCCTTCCTGCCATTGTGTGCTTACCTATCTGTCCCATCTCCCCACTGGTCTGGAGGCTCCCTGAGGGCAGGGTCCAGGACGACTCTATAAAAGGAACCCCAGGGCATGCTGGACCCAGCTGTAATAGCTCCCGAGTGTACCATGCTCTTCTTAGCCCCCCTCCAATCCTCCCAGCCTTCCCAGTTCCCCCAGCCCTGCCACACTCGGAGATCCCAGTCAACAAGACCCACCTGTCTGCCTACGCCCAGCCACCTTCTGTGCCCATGGTCCTGGTATCCTTTTACGGGGTCCTGCCTCCTCACGTGTCCCACGGCTCCTGGGGGGCAGTGTCCACATGGGCAAGATTAAAACAGCTGCTCTCTAGATGATCCAGGTCAAGGGCCCCCCCTGCCCCATCTGAAAGCATCTTAAGCAATGTCCCAGTCAGTTAGTCAATTGTATTTATTGAGCGCTAACTGTGTGCCGAGCACTGTACTAAACGCTTGGCAGAGTACAATATGGGGCAGCATCGCTGAGTGTGTGTGCGCTTCTGTATGCATGCAGGGGGAGAGGAGAGCAAGGAGGGCCAGTGTAGAGGGAAGAGGGTAGCTTTAGGGTGCGGAGGAGCCCGTCTTGGGCCCCCCTGCAGTTCAGACAAGGCAGACTAGGCTAGGGTCCGCATGGAGCATGGTTGTGGCCCTTTGTGGGCAGCGACCAGAAAGGACAGAGGAAGACAGGGGTGGAAGTGATGGCAGCCTCCAGAGTGGGGTAGGCTGGACAGCACAGCTGGGGCCAGTCCCAGCTATATCTGTGAACAGCTGGCCTTAGCCCGGCATAGATACGGTGTCCACCTCTGGGAGGTGGCCACATGTGTGGTTGTGTGTGTACATGCCAGTGGGGCATGTGCTGGCCTAGGGTTGGCAGGCTGGGGTCTTTCAGCTCCCTTCTTGGGGACAAGCATCCCAACTAGCCCGTGGACCCCCCTGCTGTAGTCGGCCCCCGCTCCTCGCCCCCCTCTAACCCCACCACCTCCCGCTAGGAGTTCTGGCAGGAACAATCCCAGCTTATGCCCCTCCCCTGAAATCCGCTTCCCGGTGCGGGGCCCCAGAGAGGGAAGGGGCCCTGCCCTTGAGCTCACTGAATCCCACCGGGCCCTCGGTCCCTGAAAAGCCTGCCTGTCTCCACAGACACCAGATCTGCCAGCATTGTCTCTCTCCTAGCCCTTCCCCAGCTTGGTCCGGACGCTCTAGTTGACCCCCGGTCAGCGTGGCTGGGCTATAGCGGATCTCAGCCCCTTCCCCACCCTGCCCGCTCAAAGCGGCCCTTGTGTGACCATTCTATAGTCGAGCCACCACTGGGAAGTGTGTCCCCACAAGCCCACCTCCTCCAGGAAGGTTTCCCAGACTGTCCCTGCTGCTGAGCGGGCCTCTTCAGTCTCTCCAGCTCTGGGGTAGAGATCAGGATAGGCCTTCCTGGCTCATTTAGTCTCCAACTTCTCCCCTTTGGATTTCAGGTGGGTGTGAGGGTATATGCGTTGGGGAGTTTAAAAGATCTGTACTGGACTAGGGACCCAGTTACTGAACAGGTATGAACTCTCTCATTTTCACACACACACACACACACACACACACACACACACACACACACACACACACACACACACACACACACACACACACACACACACAAACACGCTGTACAAGGCCCTGGGGAAGGGACAGAAGGAGGAGACTCAGCCTCTGCCCTTGAAGGGGCTGCCAATCTGATGAGGAGACAGAACATATGCACAAAATGAACTCTGGGGGAGGGACAGAGGGAGGAGGAGACTTGAGACACGAGAGGCTGCCAGTCTGTTGGGGAGATAGTACGCACGCTGACAAATGAGTAGAGATTAAACCTGGGTGACAGACCCAGAGATTAGGCCTGATCCCTGGGAGCACTGCAGAAGGAACTGTTGCTGTTCTTTCAGAGCTCAGAGTGTCACTGGGGGCAGATCGAAGGTTTGCAGTGACTGGGAAGGCTTCCTGGAGAAGGAGGAGAAGAAGGAGGTGGAGGAGGTGGAGGAGAAAGAGGAGGCTCCATTTGTATTTTGGACTCCATCAATCAATCAGCCAGACAATGGTATTTCATTCATTCAATCGTATTTACTGAGTGCTTACTATGTGCAGAGCACTGTATTAAGCGCTTGGGAAGTACAAGTTGGCAACATATAGAGACGGTTCCTACCCAACAGTGAGCTCACAGTCGAAGTATTTACTTAGTGTTTTTTGTGTGCAGAGCAATGTTCCAAGCAGTGTGGCTCAGTGTAAAGAGCACGGGCTTGGGACTCAGTGGTCATGGGTTCGAATCCCAGCTCAGCCACTTGTCAGCTGTGTGACCTTGGGCAAGCCACTTAACTTTTCTGTGCCTCAGTTACCTCATCTGTAAAATGGGGATTAGGATTGTGAGCCCCACGTGGGACACCCCCAGCGCTTAGAACAGTGCTTTGCACATAATAAGCACTTAACAAATACCATCATTATTGAGAATGCAATATAACAGAGTTGATAGACGAATCCCCTGCCCACAAAGAGCTTCCACTGTGGAGGACTTCTCCACCTCCATGGGGGGAAACTAAGGCCCAGAAGAGGCTAGTGGACAGTCCCTTCCCTGTGCATATGGTCCTCTCCCACTCCCCAACCTCAGTGTGGCTCCAGCCCCCTTTGTTTTCTGCGGTGGCGTTCACCGAGTCCATCTTGGCTCCGGGCATCCCCGAGGGAACCGGCATTCTGCGGGGAGCCCAGCCTGTCCAGGCCATGTTCTGGGCAGGAAACGACAGCGGAGGGAGGGATTCATCTGAGAAAAATGTGGCTAACGTGGCACAGCTGGGCCGGCATGATCAGAAACAAGGGCAGCCCTGGAGTCTGGCAGTGGTGGCCGGCTGGGGTGGGGCTGGGGGCACCCGGGGCACCGAGAAGCTGATAATGGGCAGACGAGATGAAGATGAGCTGACAGATAGTTGCTTGCCTTGTTTGGGTCCCCGGGTGGGGAGACTCAAAGCTTGACTTGATGTGGGCAGGACATTCCTGGGGCTGACTGGGGTGTCTGGGGCTGGGCGATATCTGGGGCTGAGTGGCATTGTTTGGAGGTGTCTGGGGGTATCCAGGGGTGTCGGGAACTGATCAGGGGTATCTGGGGGTGCCTTGGGGCTGAGTGGAGCTGTCTGAAGGTGTCTAGGGCCAACTGGGGGTGTCCAGGGGTGGAAGGTATCTGGGATGAGTGGGAGTATCTGGGGGTGTCTGGGGATATCCAGGGGTGTCTGAGACTGAGCAGGGTCATCTGGGGTCTTGAGGGGGCTGAGTGGAGGTGTCTGAAAATGTCTGGGGCCAAAAGGGGGTGTCTGGGGTTACTTGGGGTTGCCTGGAGGTGTTTGGGGTTGTCTGGAACTGAGCAGGGATGTGTTGGGGTGATTGGAGGCTGAGCAGAAGTGTCTGAGGGTGCCTGGGGCTGAGCAGGGGTATCCAGGACTTGGTGGGGGGGGGGGGGGGGGTCTGAGGGTGTCCAAGACTGACCAGGAGTGCTTGGGAGTTTCCAGGGCTGACTGAGGCTGTCCAGGGGTGTGCAGGAGTGTCTGGGGATAGACTGTGAGCCCACTGTTGGGTAGGGACTGTCTCTATATGTTGCCAACTTGTACTTCCCAAGTGCTTAGTATAGTGCTCTGCACACAGTAAGCGCTCGATAAATACGATTGAATGAATCTCCCCCTACTAGACTGGAAGTTCCTTTAGGGCAGGAATTGTGTCTGACAGCCATGACACTGTACTCTCGCAAGCGCTCAGTACAGTGCTCTCCCCTCAGGAGGTACTCATTCATTCATTCATTCAATTATACTTATTAAGTGCTTACTGTGTGCAGATCACTGTACTAAGCGCTTGGGAAGTACAAGTTGGCAACATATAGAGATGGTCCCTACCCAACAACGGGCTCACAGTCTAGAACAAGGAGACAGACAACCAAACAAAACATATGAACAAAATAAAATAAATAGAACAGTATAGTAAACATGATCCCTCGTCCTCAAGGAATCGACTGTTTACAGGGAGAGACAGACATGAAAATCAGTGTCACTCAGGGGGTGGAAATGGACCGAAGAGCTGAGGGGCTGAGGGGGAGACAGGCACACAACGCTTCCCATTCAGAGACTTCACACATCAAGAATGGAAAATGACATCACCCTTCCTTCGCTTGAGCCCAAGCCTTGCTTCCGTTACAAAATCAGCCACAGTAAGAGAATCAGTCCTCCCTGTCTGCCTGGGTGAGGCTGCCTCCTGGAGGCAGGGGGATCCTAGGGACTTCTTGAGCACCTACTATGGGGCGGGCACTGTACTGAGCGTCTTCTTTGTCCTGGACCCGTACAGTGTGCAAAGTGCTGTACTGAGCAATTACTGTGTTCAGAGCCCTGTATGGTGGTTATTCAAAACCCTGTACTGGGCCCCAAAGTTGTGCAGAGTGCTGTACTGAGCACCAGCTCTATACTGGGACCCTGTGGTGTTCAAAGCCCCTACTGCTTGTCTAGCGTTTGGGAGCCAACTGTGAATAGAGCACTCTACTGGGTGGACAATGTGCAGAGCACTTTCCTGGCTGCCTCCTAAGCACAGGACACTGCAGTGGACAAAAACTGTGTGCTGCGTACTGAACTGTAAACTTACCATGTAGAGGACACCTTGGGAGAGCACTATATTGAGTACTGGCTGTATGCAACACACTGTATTGGGTACCTACCAGGTGCCAAGCAGTGTATTGAGCACCTACTGCATGCAGAGAGCAGTGGCCTCGTGTCTTCTTTTCTTCCCAGCTCCCTGCCCCTTCCTCACCATGGCTTCAGGCCCCCGGTGTCTGCTCAGAACCCACCTGGCGAGTCCAGTCTTTTCCATCCTGCTCACAAGGTGGGGCCTGGCTGCAGCTTCAGAAATGCTGCTGCCTTGTCTTCTACCCCACAGTACCCCCCAGCCCCTTTCTCTTCCTTCCCCATCCCTTGTTGTCCCTTGGCCTCCTCAGTTTCCCCTCCCCGCCACCCGGGCAGGCCCGGCCGCCTCCTCCAGTGAATTGGGGGCAGCTGCAGAATGGTCCTTCCGGGCTCTTTGTGCACGCAGATGAGGCCTTGCGGGGCATATCTTTCTGCCTCTCTCCTCTCTGGGGGCCGAGGCCAGTAACCAGACCCCCTGGCCGCCGCGGCAGGAGACAAAGCCAGCGGGCGACAGATAAAAACTGTCTCCGCTCCGAAAAGGGATCCATCTCACTTCCCGCGCCCTGCTGCCCAGGGGCATCGGCCTGACACAGACTGGCCTTTCTTCTGCCCACGTGTTGCCCCCACCGGCCCCGGAAGGTGGGCGACCCTGGGAGCCCAGGAGGCCAGGGCGGGAGGCCGGTTGGGCCTGGGGCGGGGGGCCGAGGGCAGGAGGGTTAGCTCAGCTGGGGGCGGTGGGGCCCATCACTCTCCCCGCTGCCCAGCTGACGGGAAACAGCTTCCCAGATCGGGTGGTATGGGCAGTACCTGGAAATGCGGCCTGGTAGTGCAGCAGTGTGGGAGCACGGTGGCCCAACAGCCCAACTGTGCGGTGGCATTGTGGCGGTGCAGTGCTGCGGCAACAGGAGATCAGTGCTGCTACAAAATGGTGTCACTGTGGCTCACCTGTGGCCGGGGAGAGAGGGATAAAAGGGTAGAGCTTGGCCCTTTGGGGTGACCTGTGGCCGGGCAGGGGGTGTCCCTCCACAGCCATGTGGATGCCAGGTGCAGAGACCAAGCCGCCCAGGGGATCATGAGGCAGTAATGGAAACCTGGCAGGAACAAACAACTCCATGCCCTGACCCTGGGTCTACAACTTTCCCACCTCCCTCCCTACCCACCCTTTTTTCTATTATTGGCATTTGTTCAGCACTTACTATGTTCCAGGCATTGTACTAAGCGCTGTGGTCGATAGAAGATAGTCAGCACCCTTTAGCATCCTGTGCTCAGCCTCTGTCTGCCTGGATCCAGTCAAGTATGTTCTCTCTACCCAGTCTTGCCCACCACTTCTTCTATCCCTAAACCAGTCCACTCGTTATTACCCGTGCTAGGATGCTCTGTTCCTCCTCCTCCTTTTCCCCCTTCTCTTTCTCCTCTTCCTCTCCTCTTCCTCCTCTTCCTTTTCTTCCCCCTCCTCCTCCATCCCCTCCTCCTCCTCTCCTCCTTCTCTTTCTCCTCTTCCTCTCCTCTTCCCCCTCCTCCTCCATCTCCCCCTCCTCCTTTTCCCCCTTTCTTTCTCCTCTTCCTCTCTTCTTCCTCCATCTCCTCCTCCCCCTCCTCCTCCTCCTCCTCTTCCAAACCACAACCCTCCCTGCTTTCAAACACTGTAAAATCAACCCTGTCTCCCCTGTGGAAGTGACTCTGTGAAGAAAATTATTGGAATTAATGTGTTTCTGCCTCTCCGCTGAGCTAAAGCTAAAAGATATTTGTCTCTGGGGCCCAGAAGGTTCAGGGGGAGATATTTCCCAAATGAGTATCCTCCCCACCTCCTTCTCTCTCCCCTTCTCTTCTCCCCCTCTTTCACCCTCTTCTCCCTCTCTCTTTTTCTCCTATTTTTCTGAAGAACACTGAAGAGTGGAGTTTTCTTCCCCCTGTGATTAGGGCAGTAGAAGACTTATTTCAGAGCTCAACCCCTGCCATCGGTCAGTTGGTCAGTCGAGGACAGGAGGGTGGACACAGGCTGGGGAAGGGATGATCCTCAGGGAGAGGAAGGGGATTTTAGGAGCCGCCTGCCCTGGCCCCCGCCTAGTGGCTCTTCAGAGTTGCCAGTCCAGCTGTTGGTACCCACACGACGGAGGAATTTTACCAACTTCCCCCCTTTGCCCCCTGGCTCTCCACCACCCCACCTCACGACCTAGCTCTTGCTTGAGGGGTGGGGGGTGTCACTGCTCAGGGGCTTCCACTAAGGAACCACCACCTAGGGGCCATGGCTCAGGGGCCGCTGCCCAGGGACCACCACTCAGTGTCCAGGGGTCACTACTCAAGGGTCACCGCTCAAGAGCGACTGCTTTTGGGTCAGGGGCCACCACTCTAGGACTACCAGCTCAGAGACCACCAGCTCAGGAATTTGTTTCAGGAAGAAAGGCATCCAGCTGGGGACCGCAGGTCATCTCCACGTTGTTGATGATGATGATGGCATTTGTTAAGCTTACTATGTGCAAAGCACTGTTCTAAGCACTGAGGGGGATACAAGGTGACCACGTTGTCCCACTTGGGGCTCACAGTCTTAATCCCCATTTTACAGATGAGGTAACTGAGGTTCAGGGAAGTTGAGTGACTTGCCCAAAGTCACACAGCAGACACGTGGGGGAGTGGGGATTAGAACCCAGGACTTCTGACTCCCAAGCCCGTGCTCTTTCCACTGAGCACCGCTGCTTCTCTGTTCTTTGATGCATGATGTCAGTGTGCTCTCTCAGCGCTGATGCCCCGCACTGGGGTCCTGGGCCTCAATGGGACACCCCGCTCTCCTCTTCAGCTTCTTCCTCTGCTTAAGGTTGGGATTCGACCCCTGTCCAACACAGCCTGACAGCAGATCTCTGCCTTCTCAGCATCCTGGAAATTACTCGTGGCCTAGTGGAAAGAACTCGGGCCTGGGAGTTAGAAGATCTGGGTTCTCATCTTGGATCCACCCCTTACCAGTGTGACCTGGGGCAACTCTCAGTGCCTCAGTTTCCTCCTCTGTAAAATGGGGGGGTGCAATACCTGTTCTCCCCCCTAGATATACAGTGAGCCCCATGTGGGACAGGGACTGTGTCCAACCTGTCTATCTTATAAGTACCCCAGCACTTAGGACAGTGCTTGGCACACAGCAAGCATTGAACCAACCCCACAGTTATTATCGTTATTATTGCTTGTGGATTCTGTCTCCAGGCCTCAGGCCAGTGCTGGCGGGTTTGGCTTCCTAGAAGAGCCGGCTGAGTGAGCTTTCTCATCCTTGCTGACAGTTCTTGGCCCGTGTTGAGCTCCCACCCATCTCTTCCTCCTCATCAGAGAGCCAGGACCTCTGGGTTCGCATCCGGCCCTTAGCTTGCTGGCTGTCCCCGGGCGAGCAGCTAGCCCTCTCTGGGCCTCAGTAAGAGGATAATCTTGGGTCATCCTGGTGGCCTCCCACAGAGGTTGAAGTAGCGAGTGGCTGTCGGTCATCAGTCAATCAATCCATCACTGGTATTCACTGAGTATTCATGTTTTGTTTTGTTGTCTGTCTCCCCCTTCTAGATTGTGAGCCCGGTGTTGGGTAGGGACCGTCTCTATATGTTGCCAACTTGTACTTCCCAAGTGCTTAGTACAGTGCTCTGCACACAGTAAGTGCTCAATAAATATGATTGAATGAATGAATGGGAGAATACAGTGTCATGGCTGCCAGACACAATTCCTGCCCTCAAGGAGCTTCCAGTCTAGTAGCGGGAGATTCATTCAATCGTATTTATTGAGTGCTTACTGTGTGCAGAGCACTGTGCTAAGCGCTTGGAGCCACTGCTCAGGGTTTCTACCTCTACCTGCTCCTGCTCTTGTTGGCAGGGAACAATTTATTAATTTCTTTATGTATATGAATATCTTTTTCCCCCTGTAGACTGTGAGCTTTTTATGGGCAGGGAACTGTCTGTTTGTTGTTGTATTGTATTCTCCCAAGCGCTTAGTACAGTGCTTTGCACACATTAAGTGCTCAATAAATATGATTGAATGAAAGAATGAAAAGGAACGTCTGATTCCACGGCAGAAGAGAGGGCGGAATTTAACTGGAGTGCATGAACGCTCACTTTCACTCATAAAAGTGTGAGCCCCTTGTATCCCCCCAACACTCAGAACAGTGCTTCGCACATAGTAAGCACTTAACAAATACCATTATTATTATTATTATGAGGACCAGAGTGACCCCCTCCCCGGACCCCTTTCAACCACTGTCCCTCCAACCAGGGCATGGCAGGTGCCACGTGCCCACTTCAGCCAGGGTTGATGGGGTGGGAGGGAGGCAGTTGAATTCCCTGTCCAGTCTACTCTTGGTTATCGGTGCGGGCAGAGAGGGGGGTGAGGTGGATAATTCAAAACGGTGGGCGATGGGGAAGTGTCCTAAGGGTGTTGGCACGGCCTCCACTGAGGCAGGAGGCAGATGATGGTCCCTGACTGTGGGAGAGAACATCAGGGGGTGGACGCACGGGCCCCCGGATAATCCAGAGCGCGGATAACCCCCCGGAGGCTGGTCGGGCTGTGGCTGCAGGGCCCTCGGCGACATCTGATTCCAGTTTTCCTTAAAACAGTTTAATCCCCTCCAGGCTCCGAGTCCGGGGGCCAAAAGCCTCCGAGTGAGTCAGAGCTGGAGCCGAGAGACGGGGAAATACCAGCCCGACCTCAGGACGGCGGCAGCAGCAGCACGCTGAGTCACCGGGCAGCCAGGGCGAAAGGTCACTGGGTTCTCACAGAGAGCGGACCGGCCCCTCGTCGGGAGCGACCCCCGGGGGAGCCGAGGGGGAAGTGTCTGTGTGTCGGTGTGTGTGTCGGTGTGTGTTTGTGTATGTGCGCGCGTGTGCACACTCTCGAAGAACCCACGACAGTGCTCTGCACATAGGAAGCCTCCCGTCCGGTGTTTGGCTCCCAGACAGCCCTGGGCACGGTAGGTGTTCAGCACGTGCTGTTGATGATGAGGAGGAGGAGGAGGATTGAGACTGCGTGCCCAATGTGGGACAGGGACTGTGTCCAACCTGATTAACTTGTATCTACCCCAGGGCTTAGAACACGTCTTGGCACATAGTAAGCACTTAGCAAGTACTATTGTTATTATTGTTCTTATATTGTAAGCCCGACTCAACTGCCAGCCAGACAGGGGCTTCCTGAGAGCAAGGACTGGGCTTGCTACCGGGGGCCTACGGGTGTCTCAGAGATCCAGGCCGACATTCCAGACCACATCCCGAGACAGATGGACAGAAAGAAACGGGAGGAGGAGGGAGCATGGCTTAGTGGAAAGAGAACAGGCTTGGGAGTCAGGGGATGTGGGTTCTAATCCTAGCTCCGCCACTTGCCTTCCGTGTGAGCTGAGGAGCTCTGGGCTTCAGTTACCTCATCTGTAAAATGGGGATTGAGACCGAGAGCCCCACGTGGGACAACCTGATTAGCTTGTATCTACCCCAGCGCTTAGAACAGTGTTTGGCACATAGTAAGCACTTAATAAATGCCATTGTTATTATTATTATTATTATTATTATTATTAGATTGTGAGTCCCATGTGGGATCTGATAATCTGGCATCTGCCCCAGCACTTAGTAAAGTGCTTGACATATTGTAAGCCCTTAACAAATACAGTTATCATTTTTTTTCTGGAACCACGTGTGATATTGCACAAACACTTGCTAATTTCCTAACACCGTTCAAGCCCTAAAGCCCCTGGAAAATGTGTCTTATGGCGGCACTGATCATCCTAGACGCTTACTCAATATGGAGCACTGAACTTGATACTTGGGAGCAGGAGGAGGGGTGTTAGAAAGACTGGCTGGGCTTCATCTCACAGATACCACTGATGGTTCTCTGTGAGGGTCTCAATCAGCTCTCTCCATTACTATTATTATTGTTATTATTATATTTGTTAAATGCTTAGTATGTGTCAAGCACTTGACTAAACGCTGGGGTCGATGCAATTTAATCAGATTGGACTCAGTTTCTTTTCCACATGAGTATCATTGTAAAGCAGCCTCTACTTATCCTCTCTCTTGTCCCATCACACCCCAGCTCGCACTCTCCATGCCTCTCACCCGCTGGGACTCTCTCTCTCATCTCTCATCCTCTCGACCTCTTGCTCAGCTGCTCCCTCCTGCTCCAAACTCTCTCCTTCTTCACCTCTGGCAGACAGCCTCTCTCCCCATCTTCAAGGCCCTACTCAAATCCCACTCAAAGCCAAGCGCCAAATGTAGTGCCCTGCACATAGTAAGCACTCAGTAAATACCACTGACGATGATCCCAAATCCTCCAGGAGGCCTTCCCTCACTCACCTCTCATCTCCCCACTCTATTTAATAATTATGGTATTTGTTAAGCGCTTACTATGTGCCAAGCACTGTTCTAAGTGCTGGGATAGATACAGGGCAATCAGGTTGTCCCACATGGGGCTCACACTTTGAATCCCCATTTTACAGATGAGGCAACTGAGGCACAAATAAATTAAGTGACTTGCCCGAGGTCACACAGCAGACAAGTGGTGAAGCCGGGATTAGAACCCACGTCCTCTACTCCCAAGCCTGGTTTTTTTCCACTAAGCCACGCTGCTTCTATTTCCCCCCAAGCACTTAGTACAGTGCTGTGCACACAGTAAGTGCTCAATAGATACCACTGATTGGCTGAATGAACTGCCTCTCCAGCACTTCCTTATCACCCCAGATCCCTGACTTCTCCTATGTCCAAATCCTTTCACTCTGGTGCTTCTTTCAGTATGAAATTTACCCTAGAGTCTGTCTGTCCTCACTAATAGAGAAGCAGCATAGCTCAGTGGAAAGAGCATGGGCTTTAGAGTCAGAGGTCATGGGTTCAAATCCTGGCTCTGCCAATTGTCAGCTGTGTGACTTTGGACAAGTCACTTCACTTCTCTGTACCTCAGTTACCTCATCTGTAAAATGGGGATTAAGACTGTGAGCCCCCTTTGGGACAACTTGATCACCTTGTAACTTCCCTAGCGCTTAGAACAGTGTTTTGCACATAGTAAGCGCCTAATAAATGCCATCATTATTATTAGTAGTATTAGTAATAATACTACTAATAATAACTAATCACTAGACAGCAGACTATAAGCTCACTGTGGGTGGGAAATGTGTCTGTTGATTGTTATACTCTCCCAAGAGCTTGGTGCAGTGTTCTGCAACATCAATAGATACAACTGAATGAATGAATGAATGAATGGAACAGAAATTATATCTACCAACTCTGTTGTATTATCCTCTCCCAGGGACTTTTGCAGAGCTCTGCACACAATAAGCTCTCAATAAATACTACTACTAATAATAATGGTATTTGTTAAGTGCTTACTATGTGCCAAGCACTGTTCTAAGCACTGGGTTAGATAAAGATACAAGGTAATCAGGTTGTCCCACGTGGGGCTCACACTTTTAATTCCCATTTTACGGATGAGTTAACCAAGGCACAGAGAAGTTAAGTGGCTGGCCCAAGGTCACCCAGCAGACAAGTGGCGGAACTAGGATAGAACCCACGTCCTCGGACTCCCAAGCCCACGTTCTTGCCATTGACTGAGCCTTGGCCCTGGGATTGCAAAACCCAGAACATGCGCAGAAGAATAGATTAGTATAAAGTATCACAAACATTCTGTCTCCTATTGTTAGTATGATGCTTATTAAGCGCTTATTGTGAGCCAACCACTGGGAAAGAGACAAACTAGTCAGCTAGGACACAGTCCTTGCCTTCCATGGAAACCCCAGTTTAAGATTAGCCCTAGTCTGTGGGGGGCGGGAGGGGAGAGAGGGAGAACTGGAATGTTAGCCCCATTTTACAGATGAGGAGACTGAGGTCCAGAGTATTCAAGTGACTTGCCCAAAGTCTCACACAAGGTGACAGAGCTGGGATGAATAATAATTCTGTTATTTGTTAAGCACTTACTATGTGCCAAGAATAGAGAAGCAGCGTGACTCAGTGGAAAGAGCATGGGCTTTAGAGTCAGAGGTCATGGGTTCAAATACCGGCTCCACCAATTATCAGCTGTGTGACTTTGGGCAAGTCACTTTACTTCTCTGGGCCTCAGTTCCCTCATCTGTAAAATGGGGATTAAGACTGTGAGCCTCCTGTGGGACAACCTGATCACCTTGTACCTCCCAAGCGCTTAGAACAGTGCTTTGCACATAGTAAGCGCTTAATAAATGCCATCATCATTATTATTATAAGCACTGTACTAAGTGCTCCGATGGGTACCGAAAATCAAGTTGGACACAGTCCAGGTGGGGCTTACAGTCTCGATCCCCATTTTACAGACGAGGAAACTGAGGCCCAGAGAAGTGATGTGACTTGCCCAAGGTCACGCAGCAGACAAGTGATGGAGCCGAGATTAGAACCCACGACCTTCTGACTCCCACACTCTCTGCCATACTGCTTTCCCTAAACCCAGGACTCCTGATTCCCAGTCCTGAAGGAATAAAAGGGGAAGGAAGAGGAGGAGAAGGAAAGAGGAAGGGGAAGAGGAAGGAGGATGGAACTAGCCTGGAGGTTGAGGGATGGACTCTGTGGGGGAAGACAGGACCCACAACGGGTTCTGGGAAGCCACTGGCGGGGGAGGTGGGGTGGACTTTAATCACTTCTTCAGGGGAGAGGCAGCATCAATAAATACGATTGATTGATCAGGGAGGGATCCGGCCCCCAGCTGGGATTAGCCATCAGAGCCCGGGGTGGCCACGCTGACCATTTTTGTCCAGAGGAGGGCATGCTTGTCCCGGCTAAGGGCTTGGGCCTGGTCCTCGGAGTCCAGCGGAGCCCGCCTGGAGCGGGGCTTGGGCAGAGGACAGGGAGCATGTGCGGGATCATCTGGTCCAAGGCCCTGCATCCCTGGGAGGGAGACAAAGCTGCAAGGAGAATTCCAGGTCCAGATCCCCGGAACCAGGCTTTGCAGGAGGGCTGACTCCCAGACAACCGTCTCTGCTCCTCCAGCACCTTCCCCTCATAGTTCATTCAATCGTATTTAGTGAGCGCTTACTGTGTGCAGAGCACTGAACTAAGCGCTTGGGAAGTGCAAGTTGGCAACATATAGAGACGGTCCCTACCCAACATTCATTCATTCATTCAATCGTATTTCTTGAGCGCTTACTGTGTGCAGAGCACTGTACTAAGCGCTTGGGAAGTACAAGTTGGCAACGTATAGAGATGGTCCCTACCCAACATTCCTTCATGCCTCTGTAACCCAAATCCCTCCTGCTGCAGCCAGACCCACGGGACATGGAAAACCTTTAAGTGTCACCAGCTAGGGGTGATCCCTTAAAGAGTCAGGACACGTGGAGTGGGGCCAGTGGGAGAAGGGGGATGGAGGGGCTAGTGGGTGGGGATAGAGGGGATAGGGATAGGCAGAATCCTAGATCCAAATGGAAGCCGACAATAAGATTCCCTCCAAACAGAACCAGGCATAATAATAATAATAATAATAATAATAATAGCATTTATTAAGCTCTTACTATGTGCAAAGCACTGTTCTAAGCACTGGGGAGGTTACAAGGTGATCAGGTTGTCCCATGGGGGGCTCACAGTCTTAATCCCCATTTTACAGATAAGGTAACTGAGGCCCAGAGAAGTGAAGTGACCGCCCAAAGTCACAGAGCTGATAATTGGTGGAGCCGGGATTTGAACCCATGATCTCTGACTCTAAAGCCTGGGCTCTTTCCACTGAGCCATGCTGCTTCTCCACTGCGCTGCAGTAGATAGAGTCTGGGAGAACACAGAGGCTGATCCCCATCTGTACCCCCTCTCCATCCCCTAGCTCTGTCTCCACAGCAGCTCCAGTCTCCTCTGAGAAACTGGCTGCTGGTCTTCAAATCATCGTAATAATGGTGGTATTTGTTAAGCACTTTTGAGGGGGTTTGTTAAGCATTTACTATGTGCTAGGCGCTGTACTAAGCGCTGAGGTATATACAAATTAATCAGGTTGGACACAGTCCATATCCCACATGAGACTCATGGTTTTAATCCCCATTTTACAGATGAGTAGGTAGCTGAGAAGCAGCGTGGCTCAGTGACAAGACCCCGGGCTTTGTAGTCAGAGGTCATGGGTTCAAATCCTGGCTCCACCAATTGTCAGCTGTGTGACGTTGGGCAAGTCACTTAACTTCTCTGTGCCTCAGTTTTCTCATCTGTAAAATGGGGATTAAGACTGTGAGCCCCCCGTGGGACAATCTGATCACCTTGTAACCTCCCCAACTCTTAGAACAATGCTTTGCACGTAGTAAGCACTTAATAAATGCCATCATTATTATTATGAGGTAACTGAGGCACAGATAAGTTAAGTGACTTGTCCAAGGTCATACAGCAAAGAAGTGACAGAGCCAGGATTAAAACCCAGGTCCTTTGGACTCCCAGGCCTGTGCTCTTCCCATTAGGCTACACTGCTTCTCTTCCTCTGTACTTACAAAGCACTGGGGTAGATACGATACAGTCAGAGAAACAACGTGGCCTAGTGGGTAGAGTCAGAAGGAAGCGGGTTCAAGTTCTGGCTCCACCACTGGGTCTGCTGTGTGACCCTGGGCAAATCACTTTACTTCTCTGGGCCTTGGTTACCTCATCTGTAAAATGGGGATAAAGACTGTGAGCCCCATGTGGGATGGGGATGTGTCCAACTTAATTAGCTTGTATCTACCCCAGCGCTTAATACAGTGCCTGGCACGTAGTAAATACTTAACAAATACCAAAAAAATAATCAGATTGGACACGGTCCCTGTCCCAGAAATGGAAAGAGAACAGGAATTAAGTCTTCACTTCACAGAAGAGGAAGCTGAGGCACAGAGAAGTTAATAATAATAATAATAATAATAATAATAATAATAATAATGTATTTATTAAGCACTTTGTGCAAAGCACTGTTCTAAGCACTGGGGAGGTTACAAGGTGATCTGGTTGTCCCACGGGGGGCTCACAGTCTTAATCCCCATTTTCCAGATGAGGCAACTGAGGCCCCAAGAAGTGAAGTGACTTGCCCAAAGTCACACAGCTGACAACTGGCGGAGCTGGGATTTGAACCCATGACCTCTGACTCCAAAGCCCTTGCTCTTTCCACTGAGCCACGCTGCTTCTCATAAGTAAGTTAAGTGACTTGCCCAGGGTCAAACAGTTGGCATATGGTGGAATTGGGATTACAAACCAGGTCCTTTTGACTCCCAGGCCAGGGTTCTTTCTGTTAGACCACTGGTCTTCACATAAACCAGTTGACCACCAGTTTGTCTGATATAAAACCCGGCAAACGGGCAACCATATGGACCAGTAAACACCTCTGACTCTCCTCTTTCAATCAGTGCCATTTATTGAGTGCAGACTGTGTACAGTGCACTGTAGTAACAGCTTGGAAGAACACAAGACAACAGATTGGGCAGACATGATCCCTGCTCACAATGAGCCTCTGGTCTACTATTATTGTCAGTGCTCCCCGTGTTCCCAAAGGACTCTCCATGCCCACTTCCTGTGCTCCCAGGGCTCCCCATTGTTCCCAGGGTCCAGGGTGGGAGGTGGACAGAAGCAGAGATCAGGGGAGGAGGGGGAGGAGAGAAGGTGGAGGGAGAAGAGAGAGAGGAGGAGGGCAATGGGGGAAGAAATAGGGAAGAGGCAGGTGAAGGATGGGGGAGGGAAGAAGGTGGGTGGGGGAAGGAGGAAAGGAAGAACGGGGGGAGAAGGCAGGTGGGGGAGGGAGAAGGGAGAACGTAGGTAGTGGGGAAAAGGAGTAGGTGGATGGGACAGGGGGCACCTTGGCTTGTCCCTGGTGGGCAGCGATAGGCAGGGGCTAGGCCTCCTTAGCTGAGGTGGATTTTAGCCGGGGAGCGGTCTCCCTGGGGTTTGGGGGTGTTCTTTGGGGAGGCACCCCGGTGCCTGACCACCCTCTCTCCATCAAGGGCAGAGGGGAGGCATGGCTCGGGCTCAGGTCAAGTGCAGAGCCTCAGGCTGAGGCCAGACTTGGAGGCTTGGGTGGAGGCCTGGTGAAGAGGCTCAGCCAGAGGCCAGATGCAGAGGCTCGGACTGAGGTCAGATGCAGAAGCTCAGGCTGAGGACTGACACGGAGGCTCGGTCTGAGATCAGGCCCGGAGGCTCCGGAGGAGGCCAGCGGGTTGAGGCCTCGTGCAGAGGCTTGGGCTGAGGTCAGACGCAAGGACTCAGACTGAGGTGTGACAGAGAGGCTGGGGCTGAGAACAGATGTGGAAGCGATAGAGGTTTGCAGGAATCTTGGGCCCTGGTGGTCCCTGAGGGGCAGTCCTCTCTGTAGACTTCACTAACAGTAATTGTGGCAAATCTTCGGGGTTCACCTCATGCTAAAGGCTGGGGCCTGTACAAGTTTCTGATATCTAACACAGATGCCGTCGCCCCACAGGATTAACAGTCTCCTCATTTCCCATTTCTTCCTCCTCTGCTCCCCTTCTCCTTTCTCCCCTTCCTTTCCCTACAAGTTTCCCTTCTCTTCCCCCTCCTCTTCCTCTTCCCCTGCTCCCTTCTCCTTCCCCCCCTTCCTGCCCCTCTCCTCTTCCTCCTCTTCCTCCCCCTCCTTTTCCTTTTTTATGGTATTTATTAAGCACTTATTTTGCATCAAGCACTGTTCTAAGCTCAGCCCCCCTCTTCCTCCTCCTTTTCTTGCACCTCTCCTTTCTCCTCTTCCTCCTCCTCTTCCTGCCCCTCTCCCCTTCTTCTCCTGCTGCTCCTCCTCCTCCTCCTTCTCCTGCTGCTTGTGGGGAGGGACTGGAGGGGCGAGAGCCCCAAGGCAGTGCTATGGATGTCACCAGCGATCTTGAAGCTGGCATTTTACACGTGTCCCACAGGAAACGATTTCCTTGCTTTTTTCCCCAGCTGGGGCAGGGACATGCCCGCCATCCTGGCTGGGTTCACTGGGAAGGAATTCCACACAGACAGGGGGTTCCGTTCCCACCAGGGGCCCGGGGATTATGGGGGAAAGAAGCTTGGGGAAGGCAGGGCCCAGAAACCTTTCGGGTTTTCCGGAAAATGGAGACTGCAGGAAGGGACAGAGCTGGATTGAATCCCCCCAACAACAACCCAATCCCAACCCCAGCCAAGGCTGCTGGGGCAGGGGAGACCTTGAGGCTGGGGCAGAGGGAGAGACGGAGACACGGAGAAGAGGACAGAGACAGAGAGAACTGGGGAGGGATGGCGTGCTTGGCTTGGGGAGGCTGTGTGCATTGAGGAGCTTGGGTATTCATGCATATAAGAAGTTTCCTGGGATACATTGTGTCTGTGTTCAGGTGAGGATGGGTAATGTGTTTGCGTGAATATGTGCTTGGTGTGTGAGTGTGTGTGTGTATCTCTGTGTGTTCTTGCATGCTGAGCTCTTTTTTGTGTAGTTGTATGTGTGTGTACATGCAGAAGCAGCATGGTTTAGTGGAAAGAACTGGGGCTTGGGAATCAGAAGTCTGGGGTTCTAATCCTGGCTCCGCCACTTGTCAGCTGTGTGACTTTGGGCAAGTCACTTAACTTCTCTGTGCCTCAGTTACCTCATCCATAAAATGGGGATTAAGACGTTGAGCCCTATGTGGGACAACCTGATTACCTTGTAATTCCAATTCCTAGAACAGTGCTTTGCACATGGTAAGCACTGAACAAATACCATCATCATCATCATCATTATTATTATTGTGCATTGACGAGTTTCTGTTTTCTTTTGTGGGTGCATATTTGCGGAGACCCATGTGCTTATGCGTACATGTAAATGCCCTGGGCATGGGCACAGATATTTGTATGGCTTTGTGGGTCATGTACATGGACACGTGTAGAGGCATGCTCTGCGTGAATGCCTGTGGTTGCCCCTGTGCCCACGTGTGTTTGTGTAAGTTGTGAGTGTGTGTGTGTATGTGCACGTGTGCCTTCCCAGAACCCCTCGGTGGGCCGGGCCGCTGGCGGCGGCTCCCATCTGGCCTGGGTCCCTGAGACAGCGGGGCAGTCCAGCTTCTGCCAAAATCCACTCCCGCTCCACTGGTGTTCACACTGTTCCCTCCTGCAGACGGGCTCGGAGCCCGGCTGGATTCACGGAGACCCCGCTGACCCCCGGGCCCTCCCCACCAGTCCTCCCCCCAACCACCAGGCCCTCCCCACCAGTCCTGTCAGAGCCCCGACCCTCGGGTCCAGCCCCCCTTCCCACTCCCGGGGGCTCACCCTCCCACACCCCACGGTTCCCCCTCAGCCAGCCCGATGCCTGGCCCAGATTCCACCACGGCATAGTGGATAGAGCAGGGGTTTGGGAGTCAGAAGGTCAGGGGTTTTAATCCCACCTCCGCCACTTGTCTGCTGTGTGACCTTGGGCGAGTCACTTCACTTCTCTGGACCTCAGTTACATCATCTGGAAAATGGGGATCGAGATTGAGAGCCCCACATGAGACAGAGACTGTGTCCAACCCGATTTGCTTGTATCCACCTCAGGTCTTAGTACAGTGCCTGGAACATAGTAAATTCACTAGCAGAAGCAGTGTGGCTCAGTGAAAAGAGGCCGGGCTTTGGAGTCAGAGGTCATGAGTTCAAATCCCGGCTCTGCCAATTGTCAGCTGTGTGACTTTGGGCAAGTCACTTAACTTCTCTGGGCCTCAGTTACCTCATCTGTAAAATGGGGATTAAGACCGTGAGCCTTCCGTGGGACAATCTGATTACCTTGTAACCTTCCCAGTGCTTAGAACAGTGCTTTGCACATAGTAAGCGCTTAATAAATGCCATTATTATTATTATTATTATTTAACAAACATCACCATGATAATATAATACTATTATTCCCTGCTCCCACCTGCCTCCTTCCTCCTCCACACCACCTTTTTCCACCTCCTCCAGGAAGTCCTCCCTGATTCTCTCCCTGGTGCTCCTGCCCACCCCCCTCAACTCTCTCCAGGTCTTCCTTCTTCTCTTGTCCTCCTACAGCATCTTACAGATGAGGAAAATGAAGCCCAAGGAAGCCAAATGTCTTGCTCTGTAGGGGTGGAAGGAGGATTAGAACCCAGGTCTCCTGACCTCTCCCCCTTCTAGACTGTGAGCCCGCTGTTGGGTAGGGACCGTCTCTATATGTTGCCAACTTGTACTTCCCAAGCGCTTAGTACAATGCTCTGCACGCAGTTAAGCGCTCAATAAATACAATTAAATGAATGAATGAATGAATGACCCCCAGGCCCATGCTGTCTCATCTAGGCCATGCTGCTCTTGCCATTTGTGTCCTCACACACAGCCAACTCTGCGATGCCCGCAGGAGGAGTCGATATTCCATATCACTGGAGGGGAGGCGGGGACAATGGGGAATGTAAGCAGAAAATCAACAACTGGAGCCATGACAGAAGCAATGCGGCTTAGTGGAGAAGCCTGGGCCTGGGAAGACCTGGATTCTAATGTCAGCTCTGCCAATACCTGCTGTGCGACCTTGGACAAGTCACTTAACCTCTCTGTACCTCAGTTACCTCATCTATCAAATGGGGATTCAATCCCTCCATGTCCTACGACTTAAGACTATGAGCCCCATGTGGGACAGGGACTGTGTCTGACCCGATTAACTTGCATCTTACCTAGCATTTAGAACGGTACTTGTGCACAGTATGTGCTTAACAAAGCTCTTCATAAACACTGCCCTGACTCCAGACCCTGACTCCAGGTCAGGGAGCCACGAAAGGTCCCCTGGGTGCACCTCCTCCTCATCCTTCTGGGCCCCGGGCAAAGGGGAGCTGGATGGAAGTGACACTTGTAGATGCAACAAGAGTGGGAACAGCCCACCCTCAGCCCCCACCAGTAGGAAACTAGGAGTGCCGGCCCCTGGTTCCCCAGAAGCCCCTAGTTGAGGTCAGGTTTGGACCAGGGCTCTTCCCACCCCCTGCCCTCCGGCATCCCGGACTCGCCTGAGTTCTGTGGGTGGGCATGTGAGCCTCCAGAACTCAGGTCCACCTCTTCTATATCCATGGCCTGCAGAAAAATGTGTCTGTTATTGTTGTGTTGTGCTCTCCCAAGCACTTAGTGCAGTGCTCTGCGCACAATAAGTGCTCAATAAATACCACTGTTTAACTGACTAACTGTAAAGGACTGTGCGGGGCAATTTCCGACCCCAGCAGTCAGCAGTGTGCAAAACCCTGGGAATTAAAAGGGACTGGTTCTCCTAGCTGCTGGGGCAGTCAGTGACAGGGCAGGGAAGGAGGATGGGTATAATGCCAGACCCCCAAGGAAACTCACATTTGACTCCTTGCTAGCCGGGAGGGAGGGGGGTCAGAGGTTCTGCTTGTCCCGAGGCATCCCTGCCCCAGGCTGGGTAAACCAATGTGGAGATGTGAAGGTTAAAGAAATGAAGATGGCACCCAGTAATAATAATAATAATAATTAATAATTGTGGTATTTGTTAAGTGATTACTGGGTGCCAGACACTATACTAAGCACTGGGGTGGATACAAGCACATCCAGTTGGACACAGTCCATGTCCCACACAGGGCTCACGTTCTTCATCCCCATTTTACAGATGAGGTAACTGAGGCCCAGAGAAGTGAAGTGGCTTGCTCAAGGCCGCACAGCTGACCTGGGGCAGAGCCAGGATTGATTCCCAGGCTCATGCTCTATCCAATATGCCATGCTGCTCCTATGAAGACTTCTAATACAGGGCTTTGCACTCAGTAGACACTCAATACAGAGCTCTGCTCCAGTAGGTACGCAGTACAGTGCCTTGCACATAGTCTTGTCTTATACCGTCGAGTCGTTTCTGGCCCAAAACGACACCACGGACACATCTCTCCCAGAACACCCCGCCCTCCATCTACAATCGTTCTGGTAGCGCATCCATAGTCTTTTCTTGGTAAAAATACAGAAGTGGTTTACCATTGCCTCCTTCTGCGCAGTAAACCCAAGTCTCCGTCCTCGACTCTCCCCCAAGCCTCTGCTGCCCAGCACAGGGGAATTTTGACTTGTAGCAGATTGCCTTCCACTCGCTAGCCCAAGCTAGGAATGGAATGGGTAGGCCTCTTCCTGACTCTCCCTCCCCTAGCCGAGACTGGCAGAGTATTGGAAACTCTCCAGATGCGACCTTGATAGGGGTGCACATAGTACATAGTAACATTTATTTAGCTCTTACCGAGTGCAAGGAGCTATGCCAAACACTTGGAAAAGTCCAGCAGAAGCTGATTTCAAGGAGCTTCCGGGCTAAACGGGGAAGACAGACATAAACATATTTAGAGTGGTATCGGAATAAATGAACTGGCTGTTGGTGGGAGCAAGTGGACGCAAGTGATGAAACAATTTGGGGAGTTGACTACAGTGGGGGAATGTTTGTTGCGGGGGTTGTAACACTTCAGGGCTTCCTTCTTCTTAGGATCGTGTCTGTGCCCCTGTCTGTGTCTGTGTCTGTCCTTTGAAAACTTATTGTGACCAAGTAATAATAGTAGAGAGTAGCAGAGGATAGCAGAGAAGCAGCATGGCTCAATGGAAAGATCATGGGCTTTGGAGTCAGAGGTCATGGGTTCAAATTCCGGCTCCACCAGTTGTCAGCTGTGTGACTTTGGGCAAGTCACTTAACTTCTCTGTGCCTCAGTGACCTCATCTGTAAAATGGGGATTAAGACTGTGAACCCCCTGTGGGACAATCTGATCACCTTGTAACCTCCCCAGTGCTTAGAACAGTGCTTGGAACACAGTAAGAACTTAATAAATGCCATTATTATTAGTAGTAATAATAATAATAATGAGAATAATAGCATTTAAGTGTTTTTTAAATCAATCAATCAATCTATCATATTTATTGAGCACTTACTTTGTGCAGAGCACTGTACTAAGCGCTTGGGAAGTACAAGTTGGCAACATAAATGGTATTCTTAAGTGCTCACTACGTTATGCCCTGTTCTAATGACTGAGGTAGATTCACAGTTATCAGGTTGGATATAGTACCTGTCTTCTCAGAGTCACACCTGGAGAATTTCCAGTACTCTACCAGTTACAGCTACAGGAGGGAGAGTCAAGCAGAGGCCTACCTATTTCGTTCCTAGCTTGGGCAGTAGCTAGTGAGTGGAAGGCAATCTGCTACAAGTCAGAACTCACCTGTGCTGGGCAGCAGCGGCGTGGTCGAGGACAGAGACTCATATTCTGCGTCGAAGGAGGCAATGGTAAACCATTTCTGTATTTTTACCAAGAAAACTCTCTGGATCCACTACCAGAACGATTGCAGATGGAAGTGGGGCGTTATGGGAGAGATGTGCCTATGGTGTCGCTATGGGTCGGACTCGACTCGACAGCATAAGACAACAACAACAGTCCCTGTCTTGCATAGAGCTTGTAGTCTAAGGGGGAGGAAAGATGGGTATTAAAGTCCCCATTTTACAGAAAGGAAAATCGAGGCACAGAGAAGTAAAATGACTTACCCAAGGTCACACAGCAGTCAAGTGGTGGAACTGGGATTATAGGAAACCTTCCCAGATCCAATCAGATTAATCTTCCCTGGTCCCAGAACAGAGTTCCCCTGGGGCCTACTACAATGTGTGTGTCCGTGTGTGTGTGTTTGTGTGTGTGCGCACGCACATGCACACATGTGTATGTGTGTCCCCTGCACCCTCTGGTTCCCAGCTGGTTAACATTGGGGATTTGTGTATTTCATAATCTTGAATTTATGGTTTCGTGGTCACTCAATAAAAATGTTTCAAACAAAAATGCAGATTCAGGGAAATAGCTGAGGGTTGGAGCAGTCAGGATTTACAGCGGAGGCTTTCATCGGAACAGGCGGAGAGCACTCTGGGGACAGAGAGGTCCTCCGGGTGGTCGGAAAGTCCTCCCTTTTGTCTGACTGTTCTCCCTCCATTTTTTTTTTATTTTTATGGTACTTGTTTAGCGTTTATATTGAGCGCTGTTCTAAAAGCTGGAATAGATACGGGTTTTTGGTGCTTGTTAAGTGCTTAACTATGTGCCAGGCACTGTACTAAGCACTGGGGGGGATACGAGCAAATTGGGTTGGACACAGTCCCTGTCCCACGTGGGGTTCACAGTCTCAATCCCCATTTTACAGATGAGGTAACTGAGGCCCAGAGAAATGAAGTGACTTGCCCAAGGTCACACGTGGCAGAGCCAGCATTAGAACCCAGATCCTCCGACTCCCAGGCCTGCGCTCTTTCCACTAGGCTGTCCTGCTTTCCCTACGCTCTCTCCAGTTGATTCCGGTTGAACTTGGGTGGAGGCAGGGCTGGGTACAGTGCCCGGCTCTCAGGGTGTGTCCATCTGCCAACCACCCTCTGTCCCCGCGGGGGCACCGGCCGAGAGACTCCAGTGTCCTCAGCAGGATTTCGGTGGGCTGGGGTGCCCGGCCGGGCCGGAGGCGTGGGAACAAGGCAGGGTGAAACTCTGTCCACCGGCCAATCCGAAGGGAGTTTCCAGCCCTGGAGCCAGCACAGAATAGAGGGTTCTATGGAAACCCCCTCTCCGGGAGGCTGGCGGCCGGGGCTGGGATTCGGGCAGGGGGAGGCAGGGAGGCCGGTGGCCAGGGCCTGAACTCAAGCAGGGGAAGGTTGAGATGCTGTTTGCCGAGGCCGGGACTCCGATAGCTGGAGGAGGGAGGAGGTGGTCAGTGTCGGGGCTTGGGCAAGGAGTCCGACCGCTGTGGCCAGGACCTGGGAAGAAGAGCAGGTGCAGAGAGGCCGCGACGTTGCCAGGCACAGAGAGGGCCCGGGTGGCAAGGGGGCCAAGGTGTCAGTCGATGTTCCCTTCCTTAAGTCTCCACCAGCGTGGCTCAGTGGAAAGAGCACGGGCTTTGGAGTCAGAGGTCATGGGTTCAAATCCGGGCGCCTCTGTCAGCTGTGTGACTTTGGGCAAGTCACTTAACTTCTCTGAGCCTCAGTTACCTCATCTGTAAAACGGGGATTAAAACTTTGAGCCCCCTGTGGGACAACCTGATCACCTTGTAACCTCCCCAGCGCTTAGAACAGTGCTTTGCACATAGTAAGCACTTAATAAAATACCATCACTCTCAGCCAGTCAGGCTGGGAATCTGCCTTCTGCCTCTTCTTCCATAAATCCTTTCCTGCAGCAACCACAGAGCTCCCAATCCCAGCTCTTCCAGGCCCATGCTAGGGGCCTACTATGTGCTCAACACCCTACTGGATGTTCACTGTGTGCAGAGGACTGTATTGTGTACCTGTTGGGTGCAGAACACTGTACTGGGTGTCTATTATATGCCCAGCCCTGAACTAGAGTATACAGAGCTCTATATTGGATGCTTATTCTGTCCAGAGCACTGCACTGGATGCTTATTGAGAAGCAGCATGGCCCAGGCTTGGGAGTCAGAGGATATGGGTTTTAATCCCAGCTCTGCCATTTTTCTACCATGTGACCTTGGGCAACTCACTTCACTTCTTTGTGCCTCAGTTCCCTCATCTGTAAAACGGGGATGAAGACTGTGAGCCCCACATGGGACAACCTGATTACCTTGTATCCACCCCAGAGCTTAGAACAGTGCTTGACACATAGTGAGTGCATAACAAATACCATCATTATTATTGTGTGCAGGGCACCGTACTGGACATTTACTATGTGTAGAGGACTGTTTCGGGTGCCTCACCCGTGCAAAACACTGTACTAGGTGCCTCCTGGGAGCATACTGATCACCTATGCATGCTTTTGAGAAGGATTTGTTCCACACACACTATTCCTCCCCTCCTCTCCTACCTTCTTCCTCTCCCTTTCTCCCCCACCTTCTCCCTTCTTTCCCTCCTCTCTCCCCTTTCCCTCCTACCCTCTCCCAGCTTCCACTTTCCTCCTCTCCATCCTCCTCTCCTTCCCTCCTTTCCCAGCATCACTGGAACCCTCAATTCCACCCGCTGGGAGCCTCAAAGCTGCTAGGGCCCTGCTATTCCTGCCTGTGGGATGACTTTCTGTGCCAGCTGAGGGGCAGTCTGAGAGAGGCCCCCCATCTCCCACCACCTCCTGACCGGAGTGAAGCTTGCCCTGCTGGCCTTGAAGCTGCTCATACTAGTGACCCAACTTCCCCCTACCCCCTACCCCTCACACCCCACCCCTCCACCCCCAGATTCCTGGAAGGAAGAACTTCCTGAGCACGAAGATGGCAGTTACGAAATCTTCCTACAAGAGAGTTTTTGAGAAGAGGAGAATCACCCTCTCGACGACCTCCCTGATCCTCCCACTATCATCCGCCCTCACCCTCCAACACGCCTGATCCACTATTTTGGTCCTTCCCGGAGGCAGGAGGATGGACAGACTGACGTTTCCCTTATCCCTCAGATCTCCAAGCCTTGATATGGGGTGACAGCTGGGGCCTGGGGTGACCCCTCTCCCCCCAGCCCCCTGGAGGGTGACGTTCATGAGAAAAATTTAGAGGAACCATGTGTCAGGAATGACCTCCCTTCCCTCCCCAGTGGTTAATTGGAAACACGGGTGCCTGGTGTCTCTGCAGCCAGGAGCGCTGGCTAGCCGAGGAAATGCCGGGGGCGGCAGGAGTGACCTTCCTGAAAACAAAGAGGGGAAAAGGTCACCCTACCGGGATCCTTCTGCCCAATCCCCTGCATCCAAGTGGGGCGGCTCCTCCTCCGGACCTTCCAGGTGAGACGAGCTCTCCCTGAAACCCCAGGTGGAGATCCTGGAGAAGCTACCCCAGTATCTTGACTCTCAGAAAGGCTTACCCTCAATCCCTCTTCATGTAGCAGAAGCTCACACTGAAGCTGGGTTTTCGGTCCATCCCCTCCCAATTCTCGGGCTGGAAGGGACACCAAGAGGTCAACCAGTTCATCCCCCAGTCTCCAAGCCTGGGCATAACCCATCTTGAACGGGGGAGATCCTGTATGTCACAGGCTAGAGCAGAGGTGTCCACAGAGCAGCAGCAGCAGGGCTTGGTGGGGAGAGCACGGGCCTACAGCCAAGGGACGTGGGTTCTAATCCGAGCTCTGCTGGGTGATCTTGGGCAAGAAGTGATCGTTATAATCACTGTGGAGTTGGTTCAGCCCCATCTATGTGCCAAGCGCTGGAGTAAGGGCAAGATCGTCAGGTCAGTCCCTAATAATAGTAATAATATTAATAATTGTGGTATTTGTTAAGCACTTACTATGTGCCAGACATTGTGGAAAGAGCATGGGCTTTGGAGTCAGAGGTCATGGGTTCAAATCCCAGCTCCGCCAACTGTCAGCTGTGTGACTTTGGGAAAGTCACTTCACTTCTCTGGGCCTCAGTTACCTCATCTGTAAAATGGGGATTAAAACTGTGAGCCCCCCACCGTGGGACAACCTGATCACCTTGTAACCTCCCAGAGCTTAGAACAGTACTTTGGACATAGTAAGCGCTTAACAAATACCATTATTATTATCATTATTATTATTGTTCTAAGCTCTGGGGTAGATGACAAGCTAATCGGGTTGGACACAGTCCCTCTCCCAAATAGGACTCACAGTCTTAATCCCCATTTTACAGAGGAGGGAACTGAGGCCTAGAGAAGTGAAGTGACTTGCCCAAGGCCACACAGCAGACAGGTGGAGGAGCCGGGATTAGACCCCAGGTCCTTCTGATTCCCAGGCCTGTGCTGTATCCACTAGGCCATGCTGTTTCCCTGTTCCTGCTCCCAGGTGGGCCTCATGGTCCAAGGAGGAGGGAGAACAGGTAAAGAATTCCCATTTTATAGTTGAGGAAACTAAAGCTCAGAGAAGTGAAACAACTTGCCCAAGGTCACATGGAACGTAAGTGGTGGAACCAGGATCACAATTCAGAGTCTCCCGTGGACTTTCCACCAGGTCATGCCACTTCCTGGTCCTCTCTGCCTCAGTTTCCTCATCTGTAAAATGGAGACTAAATATCACTGATTAAATGTGAGGCCTGTGTGGTACAGGCACAGTGGGCCCTCTGATTATCCTGTAGCTACCCCAGTGCTTGGAACATAGTTAGCGCTTAAAGAACACCACAGTTATTTTGGGGTGAGAAGCACTGTGGCCTAGTGGAAAGAGCATGGGCTTGGCACTTGCCTGCTGCGTGGCCTGGGCCAAGTCAGTTAACTTCTCTGTGTCTCAGTTCCCTCATCTGTGAAAATAGGGATTTACTATCTTTTCTTTTTCACCCTTATACTGTGAGCCCTGTATGGCACAGGGACTGTGTCTAACCTCTTATATTGCATCTTCCTCATTGCTTCACACAGTGCTTGGAACAAAGTGAGTGCTCAACAAATACCCTTATTATCCACAGGCATCCTTGGGCACCCACACCGGTGACTCACAACTAATATCCAGAATACCCTTCCTTGTGCCTGATTTGAATCCTTCCCACTGCAACCTCCACCCATCTCCTCTTGCTCTGCCCTCTAGGTTGGCAGAGGGCAGCTGATTAACCACAATGCCCTTTACCGGCACATGGTTGATTCAATACCATGGAAGTCGGGTGCAGGTCTTGGGAGATGGGAAACGCTGATTCTAGGAAGCTGGGAATTCCTGAACTCTGGTCCAGCCCGAGATGACCATTTAGGCCTTCCCAGAAGGAGCTGTCACCAGGTCCGGCAGCCTCCCTTCCATGGTCATGGGAACTCTTCCCACCCAGGCGATGTCGGGAAGAGGTGGGAATTGGCCCTGGGCTCGGCAGGCAATTCTGGCTGTCATCTGTTCCGAAGCTGGGAGCAGTTTCATGGCAGGCTGCAGTGTGATCGGAGTGGGGTCTCTGTCAGCAGCAGCGAGCTCTGCCTGAGGAAGGGAAGGACCCCTGCCTTCCCCAGGCAGCTCTGGGGTGGACTGGTCTGGAAACAGGGGAATGAACCTCTTGATTCCCATCTCATTAGCATTATCTCTAAGAGAAGCAGCGTTGACTAGTGGATAGAGCCCGGTCCTGGGAATCTGAAGGACCTGTGTTCTAGTCCTAACTCTGCCACTTGTCTGCTGTGTGATCTTCACTTCTCTGTGCCTCAGTTACCTCATCTGTAAAATGGGGATTAAGATTGAGAGCCCCATGTGGGACAGGGACTGTATCTGACTTGATTACTTAGTGTCTACCCCAGCGCTTAGTACAGTGCCTGGCACTTAGTAAGAGCTTAACAAATACCATAATTATTATTATTATCACTCCCATTAATATTAGTGAATTACTATGTGCTGGGCACTAAACTCAATGTGTACTTCCCAAGTGCTTAGTAGGACTTAGGAGGGCAGACATTAGTATAAATAAATGAATTATGGATATAATAATGATGGCATTTGTTAAGTGCTTACTATGTGCCGAGCACTGTTCTAAGCGCTGGAATAGATACAAGGTTACCAGAGATATGTACGTAAATGCTGAGGGGCAGAAGGGAGGTGAATAAATCCAAGTGCAAGGGTGACGCAGAAGGGAGTGGGAGAAGAGGAAATGAGGGCTTAGTTGGGGAAGGTCTCTTGGAGGAGATGCGCTTTGACTAAGGCTTGGAAGGTGGGGAGAGTGAGCATCTGTCACATATGAAGAATCTGAGTGTTCCAGGCCAGAGGCAGGATGTGGGCGAGAGGTCAGCAGCGAGGTAGATGAGATCACGGTACAGTGAGTAGAGTGGCGATAGAGGGGCAAAGTTTGCAGGTTAAGTTGTAGTAGAAAATCAGGGAGATAAGGTAGGAGGGGGCAAGGTTATTGAATGCTTTAAAGCAGGTGGTAAGGAGTTTCTGTTCGATGTGGAGATTGATGGACAACCATTGGAGGGTCTTGAGGAGTGGGGAAACATGGGCTGAACAGCTCTGTAGAAAAATGATCTGGGCAGTAGAATGAAGTATGGACTGTAGAGGGGAGAGACAGAAGGCAGGGAGGTCAGCAAAAAGGCTGATACAGTAATCAAGGGGGGATAGGATACGTGCTTGGATCAGCACGGTATCAGTTTGGATGGAGAGGAAGGGCAGATTTTAGCGATGTTGTGAAGGTAGAACTGACAGAATTTGGTGACAGATTGAATGTGTGGGTTGAATGAGAGCAATGAGGTGAGGATAACCCTAACGTTACGGGCTTGTGAGGCGGTTGTTGGTAGCGCTGTCTACAGTGATAGTAAAGTCACGGAGAAGACGGTGTTTGAGTGGAAAGATAAGGAGTTCTGTTTTGGACATCTTAGCTTGAGGTGATGGGAGGACATCCAAGTAGAGATGTCCTGAAGTCAGGAGGAAATTTAAGACTACAGATGAGAGAAATCAGCCCAGCCCATCAAAGGTAAGCCCAGTCCAACCCCAGCCCAACCCAGTCCAACTCCAGCCCCCAATACAGCACAGCCCCACTCCAGCCCAGCCCCAGCCCCCAGGACAACACAATATAGCACAGCACAGCTTCAGCCCAGCCCCAGCCCATTCATTCAATTGTATCTATTAAGCACTTACTGTGTGCAGAGCACTGTACTAAGCACTTGGAAAAATACAATACAGCAATAAAAAATGGCAATCCCTGCCCACAGTGAACTCACAGTCTACAGGAGGGAGGAAGCAGACATCAATACAAATGAACAGACATCAATACAAATAAATAAAATGACAGATATATACATAAGTGCTGTGGGGTGGGGACGGGGAAGAGCAAAGGGAGAAATCAGGGCGACACAGAAGGGAATGGGAGATGAGGAAAAGTGGGACTTAGTCTGGGAAGGCCTCTTGGAGGAGATGTGACTTCAGTAAGGCTTTGAAGGAGGGGAGAGTAATTGTCTGTCGGATTTGAGGAGGGAGGGAATTCCAGGCCAGATGTAGGACGTGGGCCAGGGGTCTGCAGCTAAATAGGTCAAGCATAATCCTGGTCCCTTATGGGGCTCTCTATCTGAGCAGAAGGGAGAACAGGGATTGGCCAAACCCCCATCCACCCCTCCACCCGGACCTGGGGTCGGCCACCCCATCGGGAAGGCGAGAAGCAAGGTCGAACTTTGCATAATGTATTTATCTTGGAAGGCCTGGTTCTATTCAAGTGCTCCAAAAATTCAAGTGCTGAAACTCACACTAAGTCAACAGCACTTAGAGAAATGAAATAAATTCTTTCTTCGAGTCCAGTCAGAGGGGTTGACAGGGCCAAGCTCTCGCGTGTTGTCCTAAACATTCTTTCTTTCTCATAAGTGGCGCTGTCTGGGGTGCGGAGGCGTGGGGGGCACGGAGGCTTCGCCGGGTCCATTAATCTGCCCTCCTGCAGCAGAGGAACTTAAGATGCTTAATGAAAGATTTCCTCCACAGGTCCACAGGTCGGCTGGTGGTCTCGAGGCTGGGGTTGGGGGTAGCCGTGGGCAGAAGGGGCTGGGATCGGATGTGTCCGGCCCTCGGGAAGCCCAGCCAGGACTACGGGGTCGAACCGTCTTTCCCTGCACTGCGGCACTCAGGGGAAACCGCCATCCACGCTCTGTCGGCTTCTAGTGGAGCGAGACCCTCCCCCGACAGGCCAGTACGGTCGGCGGAGCGGAGACCCAGCCTGTCCTCCACCTCCCCCGCTGGCCTTCTGCACCCCGCAACCCCCCCACCCTTGGGGTCATGGAGGGGGAACACTGGGTTTGGGGGGGGGGTCCTGGCAGACTTCCAAGAGACTGTGGTTCCCCCCGGGCCAACCCAGGCCAAAACTCAGCCTCCCATCTCAGCTCCAGCCCCGTGTTTCCACCTGGCCTGCTTGTCCATCACTTACTGATTTGCTTCTCCTTGGTTTTGTCATTTGTCTCTGTGCCTGAACCCTTTCTTCTCAAGGACTCTGACGATCAGGGCTTGTTTGTTTCCACAGTGGATGGGGAGATCTTCAAGGAGAAGAGCCAAAATCTCTACTTCTGTTGTATGTTTCAATGTCCCAAGCATAGCACGCTGCACACAGTAGGAGTCCAGCGCAGAGCTCAGCACACAGTAGGCGTCCAGTACAGCTCTCTGCACAAACTAGGTGCCTAATTCAATGCCCTGCACACAACAGTCAGCCGGTACAGTGCTCTGCACACAGTAGACATATAATAATAATAATAATAATAATAATTTTGGTATTTGTTAAGCACTTACTATGTGCAAGGCACTGTTCTAAGCGCTGGGGAGGATACAGGGTGATCAGTTTGTCCCATGTGGGGCTCACAATCTTAATCCCCATTTTACAGTTGAGGTAACTGAGGCAAAGAGAAGTTAAGTGACGTGCCCAAAGTCACACAGCTGACAAGCAGCGGAGCGGGATTTGAACCCATGATCTCTGACTCCCAAGCCCGTGCTCTTTCCACTAAGCCACACTGTTTCTCTAATTCTAATAATGCAGCGCTCTTTGAACAGCTTGCCGGCCTGGGAAGACCTACTGAGTCACCCTGGGCTAGCGGTTGAGCTGTGGTTGTCTAGGCCTCTCTGGTCAGTGGAGGGCCAGTGGGGATCAGGATATGCACACCCAACCAGACATGAGGGATCGCCACGCCCTCGCCCACCCAGGGTGAATTGGCTTCTCCAAGCTGGATGGATCCCTTTCCCTCTCTCCTCCTCTCAGCCCCGCAGTCACACATCCCAAGGCAGAGGGTTTCTGCTGTGGCCACAGCCCACTTCCACCCCCCGACCCAATCCTCACTGCCTTATGCCAGCAGCATGGCCTAGTGGATAAACACAGACTTGGGAGTCATAAGGTCGTGGGTTCGAATCCTGACTCTGCCACTTGTCTGCTGTGTGACCCTGGGCAAGTCACTTCACCTCTCTGTTACCTTATCTATAAAATGGGGATTGAAACTTCGAGTCCCACGTGGGACAGGGACTATGTTCAACTTGATTTGCTTGTATCCACCCCAGCGCTTAGTACAGTGCCTGGAACATAGTAAGTGCTTAACAAATATAATCATCAGCAGCAGCAGTAATAGCAGCCGAGAGACACAGGATTCCCTCAGTCATGGCTCTAATATGCTGCTCACCTGCCCCGGGCAATCAATCAATCCATCAGTTGGTAGGATTTACTGAGTGCTTACTGTGTGCAGAGCAAAGTACTGAGTGTTTGGGAGAGTACGATACAACTCAGTGGGTAGACATGTTCACTGCCTGCAAAGAGCAGAGTAGAGGAGGAGACAGATGTTAAAATAAATTACAGATAGAGGAAGTGGCAGAAAATAACAACATGGACATAAGTACCGTGGGGCTGGGGTGAAGTGTCAAAGTACTCAAGTGCAGACCTAAGTGCATAGGCGATGCAGAAGAGAGAGAATAAGGTAGAGAGATGAGAGGTTAATCAGGAAAGGCTTTCTGGAGGGGATATGATTTTAGGAGGGTTTTGAAAATAAGGAGAGTGATGGGATTTGAAGGGGGAGAAAGTTCTAAGCAAGAGGCAGGATGTGGACAAGGGGTCAGTGGAGAGAGCGACAAGACTGAGGAACGGTGAATAGGTTGGGCATTATAGGGGCGATGTGTGCTGGGTGGGTTTTAATAGGAAATCGGGGAGGTAAGGTAGGAGGAGGCAAGGTGATTGAGTGCTTTAAAGCTGATGGTAAAGAGTTTCTGAAGGATGTGGTGGTGGATGGGCAACCCCTGGAGGGTCTTGAGGATAGGGGAGATGTGGACTGTACTTGTTTTCTCTGTGTGTTGCTCAGGACAGCTGCTGGCTGGGACCAACACCTGGAAAGGAAGATTGACCTTTCCTGAGAGCAGGAGAGAGGGAGGCAGTGGGACGGAGGGAGGGAAGAAGGAGTGATTCCTGGCTCTGACAGTGTCTGAAAATCCCAAGAAGTAAGTGTGGGACAGGGGTTGAAGTCCTGCCCCATCGCTCCATCTCCCACTCCCTTCCTCCATCCTCCTTCCATCTTTGCCCCGTCCTCCCTCCATCCCCGCCCCATCATCCCTCCATTCCCCCTTCCATCCTTCCCTCTGTCCTCTCTCCATCCTCCTTCCATCCTCCCTTCAACCTCCCTCTATCCTCACTCCATCCTCTTTCTATCCATTCCTCCATCCCTGCCTCCACCTCCCTTCGTTCTCCCTCCATCCACCTTCTATCCCTCCATTCATCTTTCCCTCCATTCTCTCTCCATCCTCCCTCCATCTCTCTCTCCATCCTCCCTCCTTGACTCCTCCATCCTCCCTCCCCCCATCCCAGCATGGCAGAGTGGATAGAGGATGGGCCAGGGGTCAGAAGGTCATAGGTTCTAATTCCAGTCCTGCCACTTGTCTGCTGTGTGACCTTTGAAAAGTCACTTATCTTCTTCATGCCATAGTTACCTCATCTGTCAAATGGGGAGTGAGACTATGAGCCCTACTTGGGACAGGAATTGTGTCCAACCCAATTTGCTTGTATTCACCCCAGTACTTAGTTCAGTGGCTGGAACATAGTAAGCACTTAACAAATATTGTAATTATTATTAATAATTATCCCTCCATACATCCTTCCCTCCATTCTTCCTTCCATCTTTCTTCCATTCCTCCATCAATCATTCTCTCCATCCTTCCTCCATTTTCCCTCCATCCCTCCCTCCATCATCCCTCCAACCCTTCCTCTGCCCCTCCATCCATTCTCCCTCCATCCTTCCCTCCCATCCATATGGTCACTGAGGAGTTGAGGCAGGGGCTCCGGGCTGCTTCTATTCCCTGCCCTCCCACCCTCCTTAGCCATCCCCAGCCCCCGTGAAGGTGATAACAAGCTACCTCCCCACGGCTGGATTTTCCCCCTTCCTTCAAGTTTTTGTTCCAGCAAAGCATCCTGTCTGTCTGCCAGCCCCGCTGACCACTGGGCTCTCCCTGAGAGGGAGCCCAGCCTATGGAGAGCAGTCAGACTGGGTCCACATCTGCCTTGCTCGGCCCAAGTCTCTGGAAAGAGGAATTGAGAGGGGAAATAGGGCACCGGGTGAGAGCAAGCCAAGAATCCCTTGAACTGTTTATGTATGTGTTTGTGTGCACTTGAGCACCAGTGTGCGTACATGTGCAGATGAAGTGTGGATATGGGGGATATGTGTGTACATTTGTGTGGACATCTGTTTACGTGTGGGGAGGTATGTGTGCACCCATAAGTGTATGCTTGTGTTTGTGCATGTGTATTTGGGGCCCTGTGTGTGCCAATGTACATGCATTTATGGGCCTGGAGGGGTGGGCGACTGCATGGGTTAGGGTGTGGGGATGGTGCGACTGGATGTGGGGGTTTGTGTTGGAGGAGGAGAGGAAAGGCAGAAACAAAAAGTAAGGAAAGCCAAGCCAGCGCGGCGAGCTCGATTTGGAAACTGAACCACGGGGGAGAGCAGGGTTCGACTTGCCAGACATGAAGATAAAAAAGAGTCTGGGCTGATGGGCGTCTTGGGATCAGAGGGGAGAAACAGTAGGTGATTGAGTGAAGGGAAGGATGGAGAATGGAGGGAGGATGGAGGGTGGGATGGAGGGAAGATGGAGAGATGGGGTGGCAGTGCAGGGCAGAGAGAGTGTGGAGGGACCAGGAGGTGGCAGTGGAGGGCAGAGAGAATACGGAATAATAATAATAATGATAATAATTATAGTATTATTATCATAGTAAGCACTTACTATGTGCCAGGCACTGTATTAAGCATTTTGGGTTGGACACAGTCCCTATCCCACATGGGGCTAGCAGTCTCAATCCCCATTTTCCAGATGAGGTGACTGAGGCCCAGAGAAGTGATGTGACTTGCCCAAGGCCACACAGCAGACAAATGGCAGAGCCAGGACCATGTTTTATCCACTACATGACACTGCTTCCTATGGAAGGGCAATGAGGAGGCAGTTAAGGCCAGATAAGGCAGGCTCGGCTCCTTGATTGTCTTTGGTTCGGCTGTTTGACTTGCAGCAAGTGTCTTACCTTCTCTGAGCCCTGACCAAGTGGCCAGCTTTTCACCTTAAGAACCCGGGTTCTCCCGGTGAGTGAGGATTTTAATGACGGGAGAGGCATGGGAGGGGATGGGCTTCAAATAGCAGACAGATCAGGAAGACACCATCTTGGGTATTTTCAATCATTCTGGGAAACCCTCAAGTCTGGTCAGAATCCTGGGGTGAGCCAGTTTGGGAGTACAGTTCATTCAATCAATCAATCAATCGTGCTTATTGAGCACTTGATGTGTGCAGAGCACTGTATTAAGAGCTTGGGAGAGAACAATACAGCCGAGTTGGTAGATAAGTACCCTGCCCATGAGGAGCTTACAGTCTAGAGGGGGAAACAGATGTTAATATTAATTAATGAATATGAATTATGTTGCCAACTTGTACTTCCCAAGGGCTTAGTTCAGTGCTCTGCACACAGTAAGAGCTCAATAAATACAATTGAATTAATATAAATAAATAAGTCATGGATTTGGACTGAAATTGGTGGGAATTGGACTGTTTCTTGGCCCTCTAGGGAATCCCCATCTTAGAGCAATGGAGGGAAGGGGCCAAGCATCAGACCCCCAAGGAAGGATGACACGATAGAAACACAAAACAACACAAAGGACAAGGCCAGCGACCTCTGTCATAAGAGGGACATGACTTGGAGGCTGGAGGAGCAGAGTCTCAGTCTCCTCACGGCTCAGAGCCCGAAGGACCCAGCCGGAACCTCAGCCACAGTCATTGCAGCTGCCAGATCTGGTTGTGGAATGGCCTGGTGTCAACAAAAGTTGACAGGTGGTCGATTATCAGGATGGCATATAGCCCTCTAGAACCCAGGTCCTTCTGACTCCCAGGCCGAGGCTCTATCCATTAGGCCATGCTGGGTCTAGAACGTGGAGTTCCCAGGATGGGGTGAGGAGCCCCGAGACCTGAAATGGTGAATATTTTTTTTTAACACTCATTTTTTTTATGGTATTTGTTAAGTGCTTACTATATGCCAGGCATTATAATAATAATTTGTTAAGCGCTTACTATGTGCCAAGCACTGTTCTAAGTGCTGGAGTAGATACAAGGTCATCAGGTTGTTCCACGTGAGGCTCACAGTCTTAATCCCCATTTTACAGATGAGGTAACTGAGGCACAGAGAAGTGAAGTGACTTGTCCAAGGTCACACAGTAGACAAGCGGTGAAGCCAGGATTGGAAACCGGGTCCTTCTGACTGCCAGGCCCCCGGGCTCTCTCCACTACACCACGCTGCTTGGAATCAGGAACCCAATATGAGGTTTCACCCCACCTTCTTTTGCCTCCTATTCTTTTATTTGCTGTAGGCAAAAGCACTACAAATACAGCCCTGAAGAGCCTGCCCTTCACAGATTTTCCCCTCGGGCTCTCCCCTCAGCAGATTGACAGTGAAGATGTGTTGCGCAGAAGGAACTAGCTGACAAGATACTTAGCTGAGTGTGACTGGACACTTAACATTCAGCCTCCATCTCCCGCAGTTGTCAAGCGAGAATGAGCGATGTGGGGAAGACAGTAGCGGGGATTGCTGGCATCTTGGCTCTGAGGGGAATATGCAGGAGCAGCAATCGGGGAGGTTCGATTCAGGGGGAAGTTTGAGTCTGATCTAGCCTGATCCGGGGTTTTTGGATCCCTTGATCCTCAGTTTCCCCATCTGTGAAATGGGCTTGGTGCGATGATCCTTTCCTTCCTCCTGCTGGGACTGAATTAATTCAAGGGGCAGCCCAATTAATGATAATACTAATAATAATGATAATTACTGTGGTACTTGTATGAGAAGCAGTGTGGCTCAGTGGAAAGAGCCCGGGCTTTGGAGTCAGAAGTCAAGGGTTCAAATCCCGGCTCCGCCACTTGTCAGCTGTGTGACTTTGGGCAAGTCACTTGACTCCTCTGTGCCTCAGTTCCCTCACCTGTGGAATGGGGATGAAGACTGTGAGCCCCCCGTGGGACATCCTGATCACCTTGTAACCTCCCCAGCGCTTAGAACAGTGCTTTGCACATAGTAAACGCTTAAAAAATGCTATCATTATTATTATTATTTGTTTGCTAGGCACTTACCACTTGCCAGGCACCATTCTAAGAGCTGGGGTGGAAATCAGCAAATTGGGCTGGACCCTCTCCCAATCCCACGTGGGGCTCACAGTCTCCATCCCCATTTTGCAGGTGGGGGAACTGAGGCACAGAGGAGTTAAGTGACTCGCCCAGGGTCATGCAGCAGACAAATGGCAGCAAACCTTGTGACTCCCAGGCCCGTGCCCTAACCCCATGCAGCAGACAAATGGCAGCAAACCTTGTGACTCCCAGGCCCATGCCCTATCCCTATGCCATACTGCTTATCTATCGCTGTTATCGATTGATCTCTGGTATGTACTGAGCGCTCGCTTGCTTTGTGGAGCGCCCCGTACAAAACGCTCAGGAGGGTACACTACAACAGAGTTGGTAATAATAATGATGATGGCATTTATTAAGCGCTTACTATGTTCTAAGCGCTGGTAGATGTGACCCCTGCCCACAAGGAGTTTCGAGGAGGAGTTGGGCATTAAAAACAGATTATTGGATTGGTTTCATCACCCCCCACAGACAAACGTTTTAAGTAAATGCCTGCCAATGACAAAGTAAGAAGTAATCTTTAGGAGGCATGAAGATGTAGCCATCGAGTCTCGGCATGCTACCGCTTCAGCAGAACCCTTTCATTTTGGCCTCATGATGGCTTCTGCTTAGTTACTCGGTTTTCTGAAGAAAAATTGGATCTGGCACCTGCAGTATTGGGGAACATCCAGCTCCTCAATTTTACTCGCTTTTGGCCCGCTACACATCCGCCATACACCCCCTGGTCTGGAATGCCCCCCCTCCCCACATCCGCCAAGCTAGCTCTCTTCCTCCCTTCAAGGCCCTACTGAGAGCTCACCTCCTCCAGGAGGCCTTCCCAGACTGAGCCCCCTCCTTCCTCTCCCCCTCCTCCCCGTCTCCATCCCTCCCGCCTTACCTCCTTCCCTTCCCCACAGCACCTGTATATATGTATATATGTTTGTACGTATTTATTACTCTATTTTTTATTTATTTTACTTGTACATATCTATTCTATTTATTTCATTTTGTTAATATGTTTTGTTTTGTTCTCTGTCACCCCCTTCCAGACTGTGAGCCCACTGTTGGGTAGGGACCGTCTCTATGTGTTGCCAACTTGTACTTCCCAAGCGCGTAGTACAGTGCTCTGCACACAGTAAGTGCTCAATAAATACGATTGATTGATTGATTGATTGGTGTCGCTGCTGCCCCGTCGCTCTCCCAGCTGGAGAAGAAACACTGGAGTCAGAGATGGGGGCTGAAGGGGAGATGAGATTTGGGGTGCTGATCAATAGTCGGGGAAGAATTGTTGGGGAGAGAGGGTGTCTGGAGAGCTTGGGAAGAGTGGAGATTACTGTTCTATTGTATTGTACTTAGTACAGTACATAGTAAGCACTCAATAAATACGATTGAGCAAATGAATGAATGGGGCCATTCATTCGATCATATTTATTGATCACTTACTGTGTGCAAAGCCCTGAACTAAGCCCTTGGGACAGTACAATATAATAATAAACAGACACAGTCTAGATCCTCAGCGCTATAGTGAGAGCCTGACAGATAGAGACGCAGAGGGCCAGCGGCTTGGGGTGGAACACCAGTGTGGTAACCAGTTCCTTTCCACCAGTTTTTGGTCCAGAAACCTGAAGGCTGGGGCCTACCCGTGAGCCTGGACAGGAAACCTCTTTCTCCCAAGGGTTCTCACAGTGGTCAGTAGTGGGATGGAGAGCCATCAACCTGTCCTGGTGGACTTCTCGTCCCTCGGGGGTCCCCGCTCACTTGGGATAGATGTAGCGATCCACACAAGTTCACAGCCGGCCAGAGGAATTCCATTCTCTCTCCTTGTGGCCGACTGTTTACAGGAGGCAGAGTGGCCCCTTCCTGAAGGGAGACGTTACTGGGATGAAGTCCACCTCATCTGGCTCTCTGGCTGCCTCACTCGGGGGTCCGTTTACCCGTCGCCCCGCTGCTGACGGTAGGCATGATACAGATGGCCTGACCTGGACTCTGCAGACGGGGCACATTTCCCATCGCAGGGTCATCTCATAGACCCCTCCAGATTGGGTGAGGCATTTGTCTGATTGACAGGCAAGGCCTTAGGGTGCCCCATCAGAATTTCTAGTCTACAGTGCTGGGCAGAGCTCACCCCTCAGTGACCCAGGAGGAGTCTCCCATTTCTCCACTGGACACACGCTCTTCCCCATCATTCCCAGCCCACTTCCATCCATCTGTCCCAGCACACTGGGATGCCTTCCCAGATGGAGTCCCTGATTTCAGCTTCCCGCTGGCCACCTCCTACAGCACTTAGAACAGTGCTTGGCACACAGTAAGAGCCTAACAAGTACCATAAGTATTATTATTACAGCCCAGCAGGCTTCAGAGGGTTTGTCTTTACAGATGGGCTGTTGGCACTTTGGGGGGCACTCGAGATATACAGGTGTGTATGATGTGTGTGTGTGTGTGTGTGTGCGTGTGTATCCTGTCTCCCTCATCAGACTGACAGCCTCTCGAGGGGAGGGACAATGACTCTTTCTTCCTCTGTCCCTTTCCCAGTCCAGATCTCTACCTACAGTGGGAGACCAGAACCAGCAGGAGACTGAACAGCCGACAGACTCTGCCAACCAACTTTCAGACGAGGGCAGTCCAGCAAAACCCAAATTCCCTGGGTCATAGTGACCAGCAGAGTCAATGCCCTCCCTCCACCCTGCCTCCGTCCTTCAGACCCCCCTGCCAAATGCAGCCCTACACCCCCCGTCGGGCCTGCTGACTCTAATGGGAAAGGGGTGAGGGAAGGACGGATGGGGGAGTGGGCTGACACCCTGAATTGTGCTAGGAATGTGCATTGGCTCAGAGTGGCCAGGAGAGCCGGGGGGGGGGGGAAGGAGAGAGTCTCTGCCTTCAGTTGGAAAGGAACAGAGATCCCTCCTTCTCTCCATCCTCTGCCCTTTGTCCCCCCAGGAGGGCGCGAGGAGCTGGCGGACGCCTGCCGAGTGAGTCAGAAGGAGGAGACGGCAGCAATTTTCCGACCACTCGGCCACGCGGGCCCGGGGAAGGCAGGACAAGGGCCCTTCAGAGCCGGCAGGGCCGCGGCCCCAGCACCGTCCAGGAGCAGCCACGGGGGCGGGAGGGGAACGGGGCCAGGAGTCAGGGGTGGCCCGCACTCTTGCTCGGCCGCTGACTCACCTCCATGACCTTCGCGGAGACCTGGCTCCCTGCCCCTCCTTCCCACTCCCTGCCTTGTATCCCAGCCCCTCCTTTCTGCCCACACCCCTGTCCCACCCCCAGAGGTCCAGACAGGGAGTCGTCAATCAATCACTCAATCAATAGCATTTATTGAGCGCTTACTGTGTGCCGAGTATTGTACTAAGTTCTTGGGAGAGTACAGCCTGGCATAGTGGGCATAGTACAGCCCTGGGCATCAGAAGGTCATGGGTTCTAATCCCAGCTCCACCTCTTGTCTGCTGTGTGACTTCGGGGAAGTCACTTCACTTCTCTGGGCCTCAGTTGCCTCAACCATAAAATAAGTGTTGAGACTGTGAGCCCCATATGGGACAGGGACTGTGTTCAGCCCAATTTGCTGGTATCCACCCCAGCACTTAGCACAGTGCCTGGCCCATAGTAAGTGCTTAACAAATACCATTATTATTATTATTATTATTATTTACAGTATAACAATAAAAAAGACACATTCTCTGCCCACAACGAGCTTGCAGTCTAGAGTGGGAGACAAACATTAACACAAATAAATAAATTATGGCTATAAGTGAGGTGGGGCTGGGATGGGGGATAGCGTGGCTCAGTGGAAAGAGCCTGGGCTTGGGAGTCAGAGGCCATGGGTTCTAATCTCAGCTCCGCCACTTGTCAGCTGTGTGGCTTTGGGCAAGTCACTTAACTTCTCTGTGTCTCAGTTACCTCATTTGTAAAATGGGGATTAAGACTGTGAGCCCCACGTGGGGCAACCTGATCACTTTGTAACCCCCCCAGCACTTTGCAACCCCTAGACAGCTGAGGACACAGCCCAGAGGAGACCAAAGACCTGCCCAAGGTTGTACACGTATTTGAGGCAGGTCTGGGACTTATGTCTCCCAACGGCTCATCTATCTTGTCACCAACCTCTCACCTGTGTTCTGCCTCTGGACTGAAATTTCCTTCCTTCTTCATATCTTACAGACAATGACTCTTGCCCTACACGTCCCCCAAAATCTCCTCCAAGAGGCTTTCCCTGACTAAGCCCTCTTTTCCTCTTCTTCCACTCCCTTCTGCGTTGCCCTGACCTGCTCCCTTTATAATAATAATAATAATAATATTATCAGGTTGTCCCATGTGGGGCTCACAGTCTTCATCCCCATTTTACAGATGAGGGAACTGAGGCACAGAGAAGTGAAGTGACTTGCCCAAAGTCACACAGCTGACAATTGGTGGAGCCGGGATTTGAACCCATGACCTCTGACTCCAAAGCCCGTGCTCTTTCCACTGAGCCACGCTGCTATGCCAGTCTGATGGGGGAGACAGGAAACACACACACACATTGTACTGGATTCTAGGGGAGGGAGATAGGGAGGTGGGTCATGGTCCCTGTCTTTAAGGGAATGCCAGTTTAATGGGGGATACAGGAAACACACACACACACACTCTCTAGGGGAGGGGAGGGGCAGAGGGAGGAGGAGACGTGGTTCCTTCCTTCAAGGATCTACCAGACTAATGGGGGAGACAGGACATACACATACATGCACGCACGCACACATGCACATACACATATACACACATACTATACTGAGAGCTGAGGGAGGGGCAGAGGGAGGTGGCGGCCCAGTCCCTGCCCTCGAGGAGCTGCCAGTCTGATGGAGGAAGCCCTCAGACACACATACGTGCACACACACACACACACACACACACACACACACACACACACACACACACACGAGGAGGGAAAGAGGGAGGTGACGACACAGTCCCTGCCCTTGAGGGGCTGCCAGCCTGATGGTGGAGACAGGAGAAATCCGGACACAAGTTGGATTGAAATACAAGTGGCAGAGTTGTCTCCAAGTCTGAGGGAAGCTTAGCCCCAGAGTAGAAAGCGGGAAGGCAGTGTGGTCTGCTCGGGGGCAGGGGGGGTGGGGGGCAGATGGGACGTGGGCTGGCCGGGCCACAACAGAGACCCGTGCCAGGAGAGAAGACCCTAGGGGCAGCTACTAACCATCCTTCCTCCCTCACCCCTTCTCTGGGCCCTCTCACACCCCCATCCCTCCCAACCCTGTGAGGAGAGAGGGAGCTGGATGGCTTGACCTCTGGAGGGCCTTCCACCCTCAAGAGAGCGTAATCCTGTGTCTTCCGGGCAGAGGAGGGAGGCAGGCAGGCGGGCGGATGGCGACCAGGGTGGAGGCAAGATGGATTGAGAACAGAACCCAGAGTGACGGGCGAGAGACAGAGAGAGAGAGAGAGAGAGAGAGAGAGAGAGAGAAGGGAGGGAGACAGGAAGGGATGAGTCAGTGGGTGTGAATCGGGGCTGACCCCTTGTTCCCTTCCCTGCCAGTCCTGGCCTACCCCTTGCTGGCCCGTGCTGACGGCCTGCCGGACCTCCCGGCTGCAGCCCCTTTGGAAGCCAGCAGGCCAAGGGCCACCGCCTGGGCGGGGCAGGCAAGGAGGGATTGGGCTGGGGGGGCTAAAGGCCGGGCTGGGACAGCCCCCATTCAGCACCCCCAGACCTCAACCCATGGTCCCGGCCAGACCACCCTCCTCTCGGGCCTGGGGCCAGGGGCAGGTGGGGCTCGTGGGATCCCAGGCATTCCAGTCCACGGAAAGGCGGCATGGGGAAATGAAGAGGGAACCCAAACCCCACAGTGTATCGCCTCCACCCTCTGCTCCACCCTGGGAGAGCTCGAGAGCTGGACAGGGCTGGACAGTGGGTCCCCGAGAAGGACCCTTGAGAGCCCAAACCACGGCACAGGAGCCAGATTGGGTGGATCTCCGCCCCAGTGCCCCTGGGCATCTCTGCCAACTCTGCCAGCTCTGCCAAGGATGCCAGGCTCAGGGGAAGGTCGAGGTGAGGCTGTAGACCAGGGCAACAAGCCCCCGACCTGCTGCTGGGTGACCAGAGACAGGCAGCGTGACCTCTCTGGGCCTCTGTCTCTATTGGTTAAATGGGGAGAACTGTCCTGGTGCTCCTTCTATCCCAGTATTCTTCAGGAAACTTCCCAGATAAACCCGAGGGAGTCCCTCCAATTAACTCCATTCATCGACCTTCTTCTTCAGGTGATTCTCAACACGTAGGTGTCACTCCCATGCTGTATGTCTGTCCTGTGACTTTCCATGCATGTGTGTGTGTTTCTGTGCATGTATCCTGTCTGCTCATTAGACTGGCAGACAGATTGAAATGACCACTTCTTCTGCTCCCCAGGCCAGGCCCAATGAGGGTAATGGTGGGGGTGGGGAGTCCCAGTTAAGGGGCACATGGGTCCCTGAATCCCTCATTCTGTTCCCATCTCACTGGGGTCCAGGGTCTTCTGAGACTGGCCTGACCCCAGCCACGCAAGGACCCCAGGAAGCTGACAACCTGAGCCTGGACATCCAGGCCCAGCCTGGGGCTACGACTGACCGCTACCCCCAGGTTGGAAGGGCAATGACCAACTCCCTGGGCAGGGGTCAGTGAAACAGAAGGGAAGGGGTGGCAGGAGGGAAGGGGGCGGGAAGGAGTGGCAAAGGAAAGAGAGAGGCATCGGAAAGGAGTGTCGTGGAAAAGGAGTGGGAGAAGAGAGTGGCATTTATTCATTCAACTCATTCGATTGTATTTACTGAGCACTTGCCATGTGCTAAGAGCTTAGGAGAGCAATACAACAATAAACAGACACATTCCCTGCCCACAGCAATCTTCAAGTCTAGTGGGGGAGACAGACATTAATAAAAATGAACAGATTGCAGATATGTATGTTGTACATGTGGGGCTGGGAGCAGGGAATGAACAAAGGGAGCAAGTCAGGATGATGCAGGAGGGAGGGGGGGAAGAGGGCAGGAAGGCTTAGTCCGGGAAGGCCTCTTGGAGGTGATGTGCTTTCAATAGGCTTTGAAGGGGGAGAGAGTAATTGGCTGTCGGATTTGAGGAGGGAGGATGCTCCAGGCCAGAGGCAGGACGTGGGGTAGGAGGGGATGGGAGGGGAGGATGATAGAAGGAAGGGGACGAGCCAGGGCCAGGCAGCGGCTCCGGGGAAGAGAGCCAGGCCTGCGGCTGAGGCGGTGGAGTCGGAGCAACGATAATATTGAACGTTTACTCAGGCCCAGCAGGTCTGCGGCAGCCGGCCCGGCAGGGCTCAGGGCGGCGCCAGCCTCCATGGCCTCGCAGGGGGCAGCTCAGAGGTCATATCGTCCAGCCCCCTGCCTCTGCCACTCATCCCCTCAAATTGTGAAGCCCTTGGCTGCCAGCAAACTCATCCTTCTGATGGCTCTAGGAGTGAGCAAGAGCCAGGGTTATTATTTTTGATTTACAGAGGAGGAGAGTGAGGAACAGAGAGGTTACCATCAGACCACCCAGGGCCATAGGGAGCCTAGGCCGGGCACAGAGAGACTCTTCAGGTTTCAAAGAAACTAAGGACCTGGGTTCTAATTCCAGCTCTGCCACTTGTCTTCTGTGTGACCTTGGGCCAGTCACTTCACTTCTCTGTGCCTCAGTTACCTCATTTATAAAATGGAGATTAAGACTGTGAGCCCCACGTGGGACATGGAGTGTGTCTAATCTGATTAACTTGTATCTACCCTAGTGCTTAGAACACGGCTGGCTCATAGTAAGTGCCTGACAAATTCCAAAAAAAAAAAAAGAAAAAGTCAAGGAAGGAGGGGTGGAGAGAGGACAGAGGCCGAGGCCTGCCTGGAGGCGGGGGGGGTAGGGAGGAGGGCAGGACCTGATGACCCAGAGGTCCTTCTTGCTCCAGGACTGGAGAGTTTGTGGATTTCATGATGAAGGAGTTCCCTGGTAAATACAGTTCCAGCAGGAAACAGATATGAAATCAGGATCTGGACACCCTTTCCTGCCTCTGCTTGACCCAGCCCTGCCAAGCCCAGCCCCAGCTCATTCAATCATATTTATTGAGTGCTTGCTGTGTGCAAAGCACTGTATTAAGTGCTTGGCAGAGTACAATATAAACTACTGCCCTAGATGGGTTCAACAGAGTCCATTGTCACCCAGCCCAGGCCAATCCAGCCCCTTAGTTGCTGTGTGACCTTGGGCAAGTCAATTAACTTATCTGTGCCTCAGTTACCTCATCTGTAAAATGGGGATTGAGTTGAGGCCCATGTGGGATATGGACTGCATCCAATCTCATTAGCTTGTATCTACCCCAGCGCTTAGTACAGTGCCTGACCCATGGTAAGCACTTAACAAATACCATAAAAAATCCAAGAAAAGCCCAATCCAGTCCAGCCCAGCCCAGCCCAGCCCAGCTGGTGGGGGGGAGAAGACTGGGAGTAGGAATGAGAGGTGGGGGTCATGGAAGGCTTTGACCTCTTCCTTCTGAAAACTTTCCCAACCAGACTTCTCCCCCTTGAAGTCAAAGTTGGGCATGATACCCTGGAGCTGGGGGCCATGATAGCTCAGGCTAATTGACCCAGGGTTAGGGCCAGAGGGGTCAGGCCACAAGCGACAGAGACGGCGCCCTGGGGGCGGGAGTTGCCGGGGCAAGGGAGACCAGGAATCAGTCAGTGGATCAATCGTATTTATTGAGCACTTACTGTGTGCAGCGCACTGTACTGAGCTTAGTATAGTATAAAAATATAACAGACACATTCCCTGCCCACAACGAGCTTACAGTGCATAGGGGGAGACAGACGGATGGGGGTGGGAAGGGGCAGGGAGGGGGGCAGAATGTGGACAGGATGGGTTGGGGCGACGGGGAGCAAGGCAGGAGGAAGAGCAGATCGTCCGAGGATGTTGTCAAGCTTGGAGATAGTCAGAGGCTTCCAGTCCTGTCCCTAACAAACCCCCTACTGGCTCTGGGGACCCTCCCGCCCACTCCCTTCCCTGCAGCATCTGGCCTTGGCTTGGACTATCCAGGCTTCTGACCTTCAGACCGCTCTGGACACCTAGACCATTCCAGGGCCCCTCTGGATCCCAGAGCCGGACCTTCCTGGGTATACTGTTAGGCCCAGGCAGCAGGGAGTACTCGCAGGCCCAAAGCATCTCCCCTGCTTTCTCTCCAGCTCTGAGGAATCAGGGAGGGCCGGGAATTCAGCCGGGAATTCGGCCCGGCTCACGCTGGCCTGGACCCAGGGTATCCTGGTGAGTCACGGCTGAGGTCTGGGCTCTGATCCGAACCCACCGGGCTGGGCTTGTCTGAACTTGTCACCCGGCCGGCCCAGCTCCCAAAATATCCTCTGGCCCTGGGCCCTGGGCCTTCAATCCCGGCCAGGTGAGAAGTGGGGGGCACCAGTCCCTCCGGGATGGCGGAGAGGGGGAGGGAAAGGGCGAGGGGGACACACCTCATCTCCCTCCTGCCTCCCCCGGCCCCACTGCCATGCCTGGAATTTCAGGGCTTCCTGTGCCACCCAAATCAGAGTCTCCCCCTCCCCAGGCTGAGGGCCTTCCCCACAGCGATGCGTGGCCAAGGACTCCCCCGACCCTGTCTACCCCACATCTCCCCCATCTCTCTCTATCTCCCCCTGCTCATCTTCCCCCAGCCTCCCTCTCTTCTCCACCTCCATTTTCCAGCCTCATCTCCCTCCACCTCTGCCTCTCCCAACCCTCATAACAATAACAATAATAATCATAATTTTGGTGGTCGTTAAGCACTTACTCTGTGCCAGGCACTGTACTAAGTGCTGAGGTGGATATGAGCAAATCGGATTGGACACAGTCCCTGTCCTATGTGGGGCTCACAGTCTCAATCCCCATTTTCCAGATGAGGTAACTGAGGCTCCAAGAAGTGAAGTGACTTGCCCAAGGTCACACAGCAGACAAGGGTGTGGAACCAGGATTAGGACCCATGATCTTCTGACTTCAAAGTTCGGGAGCTATTATTCTCCCCCAACTCCCATCTCTCTCTACTCCCCTCTTCCCCCAGCACCCTGTCTCCCTCTAGCACTCCCCATCTCCTTCCACCCTCCTTTCCCCCACTCCTCATCTCCCCTTGCTTCCTATCTCCCCCCACTTGAGAGCTGGTTGTCCTTGGGCAAGTCATTAGTACAGTGCTCTGCACACAGTAAGTGCTCAATAAATATGATTGAATGAATTTAACTTCTCTGGGCCTCAGTTCCCTCATCTATAAAATGGGGATTAAGACTGCGAGCCCTATTGTGGGGCTATGTCCAACCTGGTTATCTTGTATTGACCCCAGTGCTTAGAACAGTGCCTGGCACATAGTAAATGCTTAGCAAATACCATTATTATTAGTAGTACTAGTATCAGAGTGAGGAGCAATGTAACCTAAAGGAAACACAAGTCTAGGAGTCAGGAGACCTGGCTCAATTCCTTGTCCGCTATGTGACTCTGGGCAAGTCGCTTCACTTCCTTGGACCTCAGCTTCCTCCTCTGAAAAACAGAGAAATGAAAACGAAAAATGTTCTCCCTCCTCCTTAGACCTTGAGTCCCACTTTGGGGAAGAGACGGTGTCCAACCTGATTATCTTTTATCTACTCTGTACGTAGTACAGTCCCTGGCACAAAGTAAGCGCTTAACAAATACCACATTTGCTGGTACCTACAGTGCCTGGCCCACAGTAAGTGCCTAACAAATACCACAGTTATTATTACGATGATTATTAGAATAGTCTTCATCACCAGCAAGCCAGGTGAACAGCCTGGAGGGTGGGAGACAAGGGTTCAGAGCCATTGTAGTTTGAGACACTTAACCTAGCTGACTTTTGACATTTTGGAGATTCCATCCTAATTGGCAGGAGAGTCCCCCAAATTGACACTGCTACCTGGGGGGTCCTTATCACTTCCTTATCGGCTCTAATTTCTGATCTGCTGATGTGCTAATTGTTCCTTATCTGGAGGTCCTTATCTGCTGGAAACCAGGAGGAGGGAGGGAGATTCTGGAGGTCATTTAATCCAATCCAGGGAGGGTATATACTTTTCAACTAAATTCCCCAGGGGAGTAAAAGTAGCACAAGCAGATAATAATAATAACAATAACAATAATATATTTGTTAAGTGCTTACTAACAAGCCCTGGGGTAAACACAAGTTAATCAGGTTGTCCCACATGGGGCCCACGGTCTTAATTCCAATGAGGTAACTGAGGCACAGAGAAGTGAAGTGACTTGCCCAAGTCACACAGCTGATAAGTGGCAGAGCCAGGATTAGAACCCACAACCTCTGACTCCCAAGCCCGTGTTCTTTCCACTAAGCCAAGCTGCTTCTCGTTCTTAGTTGCTTCTCATTCTCAGGAGGAAGTTCTCTCTAATGCCTGTTAAAGGTTGAGGCCCCTCCTGCATTGTGTGCCCTTAGAGAAAGGGAGATCAATCAATCAATCAATCAGTCGTATTTATTGAGCGCTTACTGTGTGCAGAGCACTGTACTAAGCGCTTGGGAAGTGCAAGTTGGCAACATGCAGAGACGGTCCCTACCCAACAGTGGGTTCACAGTCTAGAAGGGGGAGACAGAGAACAAAACAAAACTGTTCCCTTCCCTTCTCTGCTAGAGAAGCAGCATGCTCTAATGGAAGGAGCAAGGGCTGGGGAGTCAAAGGACCTGGGTTATAATCCTGCTTTGCCACTTGTCTGCTGTGAACAAGTCACTTCACTTCCCTGTACCTCAGTTCCCTCATCTGCAGAATTGATTCATTCAGTCAGTCATATTTATTGAGTGTGTACTGTGTGCAGAGCACTGTACTAAGCACTTAGGAGAGTACCGTGCAACAATAAATGGACACATTCCCTGCCCACAATGAGCTTACAGTCTAGAGGCAGGGAGACAGATATTAATATAAATAAATAAATTATAGATATTACAGATACAGATAAATTAAGAGAAGCAGCATGGCTTAGTGGAAAAAGCACGGGCTTGGGAGTCAGAGGCTGTGAGTTCTAATCCCGGCTCTGCCACTTGTCTGCTGCGTGACCTTGGGCAAATCACTTCACTTTTCTGTGCCTCAGCTCATCTATAAAATGCAGATTAAGAATGTGAGCCCCATGTGGGACAACCTGCCACTTACCCCAGTGCTTAGTATTTGTTAAGCACTTGCTATATGCCAAGCACTGTTCTATTATTATTATTATTATTATTATTGTATATGCACATAAATGCTTTGGGGCTGGGGAAGGGATGAATAAAGGGAGCAAGTCAGGGTGACACAGAAGGGAGTGGGAAAAGAGAAAGGGGGGGCTTAATCAGGGAAGGCCTCCTGGAGGAGATTTTTGAGGCATTTTTTGACATCTCTTGAACATTTCTGTAGAAGAGTGATCCGGACAACAGAGTGAAACCTGTTCTGGAGTGGGAAGAGACAAGAGGCTGGGAGGTCAGCAAGGAGGTTGATGCAGTAATCCAGACGGGGTAGGATGAGTGATTGTATTAATGTGGTAGCAGTTTGGATGCTACCCGTGCCCTAACCCTATGCAGCAGACAAATGGCAGCAAACCTTGTGACTCCCAGGCCCGTGCCCTAACCCTATGCAGCAGACAAATGGCAGCAAACCTTGTGACTCCCAGGCCCCTGCCCTAACCCTATGCCATACTGCTTATCTATCCATGGTTATCGATTGATCTCTGCTATGTACTGAGCTCTCCCTTATTTTGCGGAGAGCCCCGTAGAAAACGCTCCGGAGGGTACGCTACAACAGAGTTGATAGATGTGACCCCTGCCCACAAGGAGTTTAGAGGAGGAGTTGGGCGTTAAAAACAGATTATTGTATTGGTTTCATCACACCCCACGGACAAACGTTTTAAGTCAGTGCCTGCCAATGACAAAGTAAGAAATCATCTTTAGGAGGCGTGAAGGTGTAGCCATCTAGCCTTGGCTTGCTACTGCTTCAGCAGAACCCTTTAATTTTGGCCTCATGATGGCTTCTGCTTCATAAAGCAGCTTCTCCCCCTCGTCCCCCTCTCCATCCCCCTCATCTTACCTCCTTCCCTTCCCCATGGCACCTGTCTATATGTATATATGTTTGTACATATTTATTACTCTATTTATTTATTTATTTTACTTGTACATATCTATTCTATTTATTTTATTTTGTTAGTAAGTTTGGTTTTGTTCTCTGTCTCCCCCTTTTAGACTGTGAGCCCACTGTTGGGTAGGGACTGTCTCTATATGTTGCCAATTTGTACTTCCCAAGCGTTTAGTACAGTGCTCTGCACACAGTAAGCGCTCAATAAATACGATTGATAATGATGCCATTTGTCTGCTGCATGGGGTTAGGGCATGGGCCTGGGAGTCACAGGGTTTGCTGCCATTTGTCTGCTGCACAGGGTTAGGGCAGGGGCCTGGGAGTCACAAGGTTTGCTGCCATTTCCCCTTTTGAACTGTAAGCCCACTGTTGGGTAGGGACTGTCTCTATATGTTGCCAACTTGTACTTCCCAAGCGCTTAGTACAGTGCTCTGCACACAGTAAGCGCTCAATAAATACGATTGATTGATTGATTGATGGAAAGAACAGGGAGGATTTTAGCGATGTAGTGAAGGTTGGACCAACAGGATTGAATCTGTGGGTTGAATGAGAGAGAGGACTCAAAGATAATGCCAAGATTACAGGCTTGTGAGACAGAAAGGATGGTGGTGCTATCTACAGTGATGGGAAAGTCAGGGAGAGGACAGGGATTGAGTGGAAAGATAAGGAGTTCTGCTTTTGAGATGTTAAACTCGAAGTGATTGGAGGATATCCAAGCAGAGAAGTCTTGAAGGCCGGAGGAAATGCAAGACTGCAGAGAGGGAGAGAAAGCAGGCCTGGAGATGTTGATTTGGGTGTCTGCATAGAAGTGGTAGTTGAAGCCATGGGAGCAGGTGTAATAGGGGAATAAGAAGGGAAACCAGAACTAAACCTTGAGAGACCCCCACAGTCAGGGGGTGGGAGGCAGAGAAGTCCATAAAATGGTTCCTGCACCCATTCTCCCTCCCATTTAGACTGTGAGCCCCATGTGGGATTTGACTATCTTATATCTGCCCCAGTGTTTAGTACAGTGACATATTGTAAGGGCTTAACAAATACTTCATTATTATTCAAGAAACCTAGGACCATGGAGGGTCAGGACCACCACAATTTTTGTTGTTATCATTGGGTTTTGTGGGTTCTTTTTAAATGGTTAAGCACTAGTTAAGCACTTACTACATGCCAGGCACTGTACTAAGCACTGGGTTAGCTACAAACTAATTAGTTTGGACACACTCTATGTCCCACTTAATTCCCATTTTACAGATGAGAGGACTGAGGCACAGAGAAGTGAAGGAGTGAAGTGACTTGCCTGCGGTCACACAGCAGACAAATGGCAGAGCCGGATTAGAGCCTCTGATCTTCTGACACCCAGGCCCATGCTCTATTCACTAGGCCACTTCACTTCCCAGTTACTTAGTTACTCCTTCGATTTTGAGTTTGGTCCCTTCAAGATTTATCAGTCACTCAATCTATCAATAGTATTTACTGAGTACTTAGTCTGGGCAAAGAGTTGGACTAAACCTTTGAGAGAGTACAACAGAGTTGGTAGGTGCTTCCTCTGCACTCTACGACCTTACAATCTGGGAGATGAGGGGAACAGACATTAAAATAAATAGCAGATAGGGAAAACAGCAGGTGGGAAGGATATGGGCATAAGTGCGGTGGGGCTGGGGTTGGGCGAGTATTGAAGTGCTTAAAGGGACAGAGCCAAGTGCACAAGTGATGCAGAAGGGAGAAAGAATAGAGTGGGGAGATGAGAGGTTAGGCAGGGAAGACTTCCTGGAGATGTGATTTTAGGAGGGCTTTGATGATGAGGAGAGGGATGGGCCGTAGGATATGAACGGGGAGAGAGTTCCAGGCAAGCGGAGGATATGGGCAAGGGGGCAACAGCAAGAAAGTAGTTTAAGGAAGCAGCATGGCTCGGTGGAAAGAGTATGTGCCTAGGAGTCAGAAGACCTGAGTTCTAATTTCGAATCTGCCATACGTGCGCTGTGTGATCTCTGTCTTCTCTGTGCCTTAGTTGCCTCATCTGTGAAATGAGGATTAAGTCCTATTCCCTCCTGCTTAGACTGGGAGCCCCATGTGGGTCAGAGACTGTGTCCAACCTGATTATCTTGTATCTACCCCAGAGCTTAGAACATTGCTTGACACATAGTAAGCGCATAACAAATGCCATTATTATTATTAGAGGAGCGAAGTGTGGGGGCTGTTTTACTGATTCTCATTTCTCTAGGATGACATCTGGGTAACTCTTCCTAGAGACCGAGGAATGGAGAAAATGACCCTTCTGGGCCTCTTCAAGCCAGAATCTTTTCGCTCTTCCTTACTGCCCTACTGCTATTAGGGTGTGCCCAGACCTGCACAGAGTCCATAGCCTTCTAAACTATAAGCTTGTTGGAGGCAGGGAATGTGTTTGTTTATTATTATACTGTACTCTCCCAAGTGCGTAGTACAATGCTCTGCACACAGTAAGTGCTCAATAAACATGATTGACTGGCTGACTGACTGACTTCTCCACTGCAGTAGCGGGTCTGCAGGGAATCTTAGAGAGCTCCTTCTCACTCCCACACCCCACAGTGAGGCCTGCAGAATCTATATCCCCTTGAGTCCCTGAAACCCTACTCTTAGCAGTGGTAAATGAGTTCTGGGAGACTGCGTCCTGATTGGCCCAGAGAGCCTGCAGGATTGACACAGGCTGCCCAGGGAAACTTTATCAGGGATCCTTATCCTCTCCTACATCTGATCGCCCTATGTGCTAATTGTACCTTATCTGCTAATCCTTATCTGCCGGGGAGAGAAAATTTGGGCCAATTCTTCAGCTCCCTCCCATTGTTAAATAGATAGATAGCTAACCCTAGGGTTCAGGAGCCCTTAGGGTCCAGGGGGAGCCAGGCATCCTGCTGCAGGTCGAGGAGGGGCTCAGCTACTCCCTGGTGCCCCACTATCAAGAACCTCTTCCACCACATCAGCAAGCTGGATTGGGGAGTCCAGTTCCTCGGGAAACTCAGGGCCAACCTGCTTGGAGTCCCTCTAGACTGTGAGCTCCTAGTGGGTGGGAATGTGTTCGTTGTTATAGTGTACTCTCCCAAGCACTTAGTACAGTGCTTAGCACAGAGTAAGCGCTCAGTAAATACGATTGAATGAATGAATGAATGAAAGATGCTTACCCAGCAGCACTGGGACGGACGGATCCACTCAGGTCTCCACATGCTGATTTCGCCCTTTGTGACTGGTGGTTTTCAGGACCCGGGACGTCTAGTGGGGTTAGCAATTTTGACTTTTGGTATCCCGATCTTCCCGGGGCTGCTGATGGAAAACAGCTTGCCCCTCTCCCGCCAGTAATCGGAAACATTTTCCTTGAGTACTGGGGGAAAGACATTGGACCGAGCGATTGGGAAGATAGAACAGAAATGCAGACACATTTCCTGCCCACATGGCCTTTACACCCTAATGGGGAAGACGGACATACGAATATGTACCTAGAATGGTCAGAGTGAATACATAATAGTAAGCAGTGTGGCCTAGTGGAACTTCTCTGTGCCTCAGTTGCCTTATCTCCAAAATGGGGATTGAAACTGTGAGCCCCACATGGGACAGGGACAGTGTCCAACCCGATTTGCTTGTATCCACCCCAGTGTTTAGTATAGTGGCCCGCACATAGTAAGTGCTTAACAAAATCCATAATTGTTATTGTTATTATCATTATTATTAGAGCACAGGCCTGGGAATCAGAGGACCTTTGTTCTAGTCCCAGCTCTGCCTCTAGCATGCTGTGTGACCTTGAGCAAGTCATTTCACTTCTCTGAGCCTCAGTTCACTCATCTGCAAAATGGGGATTCAATATCTGTTCCCCCCTCTACTTGAACTGTGAGCCTCATGTGTAGCCTGATTATCTTATATCTTCGCCAGTGCTTAGTATTGTACTTGGTACATAGTAAGCGCTTAACAAATACCACAGTTCTTATTGTACAATCATTATACCTATATATATATATAAACCTATACATAGGTTTTGAAGGAGGGCATGGACAATAAATTAGTATGTGAGTGATAACAATATTTGCTAAGCACTTGGTATGTGTCAAACACTGGGGTTGGGACAAGTTAAGCAGGTCAGACACATTGTGAGTCCCATGAGGGACGGGGACTGTAAGAGGGCAGGAGAACAGGAATTGAATCCCCATATCACAGGTGAGGAAACAAAGACACAGAGATGTCAGGAGACTTGCTCAAAGTAACACCACCACAAGCTAATGCAGAGCCAGGATTAGAACCTTGGTCTCCCACCTCCCAATCCCATGCTCTTCCAGCCATGTCATGCTGCTTCTCTAGTGTCAGAATTGCTTTGTTTTTTTGTGGGTTTCTTTGTTGGGGGTTGGGGCGACCCAAGCAGCAGCACATAGGGGAGATTGCCCAGGAGAGAAAAGAAGCTGGAGGCTGGGAGGCCAGAGAGGAGGCTGAGGCAGTAGTCTAGCCGTGATACGACCCGTGTTTGATTCCATCTCTCGATTACCACATATTGGGCTGGAACCTGCCACAATCCTGTTGTGACCCAATCTGTTGTCTCCCACAATCCCCTATGGCATTCTCTTGCTTGACACTGGACTTCACAGAACTGGTTCTGCCCTCCTACCCCGGGCTTCCATATGCCCTTTTTCATCTGACCATCCAGCGGTTGCCCATTCTTCCTGTCCCTCCCTGGATTGCTTTGATAGTGGTCAGCTGATCAGATCCCTAAGCTGAGGACGCAGAAGAGACCCTGGATAATGTACCAGGGAAGTAAGATCTGGGGTCCCTGGGATCCTCCCGCCCCGAGAGGAGGGGACAAATGAATCCTCTGATAGCCTGACCCTCCTCACTCTAAAGCTCGGTGCTCGGAAGGGTCCAACCTCTGCCACCTCAGCCTTCTCATAATAATAATAATAATAATAATAATAATAATAATGGCATTTATCAAGTGCTTAATTTGTGCAAATTGTATCTCATATCGTTTTCATCCTGCCTACTAATTCTTGGATCCATCCTTTGATTCAGAGCTCCCCAGGAGCGGGAAAGGCCTGGGGGAGAGTCGGAGAGCGCTTGGCACATAGTCAGTGCTTAACAAATACCACAGTCACTAATCCCACTTTCAACTGGGACCACCGAGTTCAGAGAGGCTAAGTGACTTCCCCAGTGTCACCCGGCAGGAGAGGGGTAGAGCTGGGACTAGAACCCGGGTCTTCTGCCTGCCTGCAAGTCCCCTGCTCTTCCCACAGTGCCACACTGCTCCTCCGCAGCTGGCCCATCTCCTCAACCTTCGCGTTCAGGGCCTCTTTTTTCCAGCATCTCGGGCCTTAACTAAGTCAGGGTGGTCCACCCTGTTCGGGATGGGGATGGGGATGGGGGAGGAGGGGAGGAAGGGCTAGTTCCTGCTGGCGTTGAGGAAGGGAGGAAAATCATCCCAGATCAACAGTGGCTTTTTCCTTGTGAAGGCCAGTGGGAAGAGAAGGGGCCAGATAGGAGGGCCCGGTCCCTGGAGACAAGGGGATGCGAATGTGGTGGCCAAAACCAACCGCAAGGTGGCACTGTTTCTGAACAATCCCTCACTTCTTTCTGCAGGTGGCCGGGCTGAGTGGACCCCATTGGAGGGATTTGGGATAGACTGGATTCAGGCAGACTGGGTGGGCACTGAACTGGGTCCCGGGGAGCCCCGATGGGAAGGGGAGAGGGAGAAGGCAGAGTCCCTGCCCTTGAGGGGCAGCCAGTCCGATGTCACACGGAGGGCAGAGGCGGGAAATGTAGCCGACACCTCCAGGGGACTGGCGGCCACAGAATCCTGGCTGCGGCTAAGTTTCCTTCCGCTAGGTTTGGGGCACCCTCTGGGTCGTCCTGGATCCGGGTTGTGTGGCCCTGGGAATCGGAGATGGGGGCCTAGCTGACCCAGGCTGGACGCTCTGAGGAAAACCAAGCTCAGGGGACTGCAGGCCAAGAAAGGGACATGGGGCCTTTAATGGGAGAACCAATGGAGGATAGGATTGCCAAGGGAACCCCCACTCTGGTCTCCCGGAAGGCGGAGGCCAAGGCCATCTGGGAATCCCGCCACCCCTCAAGGATCAGGAGGGGAGTAGGGCACGTGGGAGCTTCCTGATTGGCTGCTAGTCATCCCACATGCAAACCGGAGTGGAGCAAAGCCCCTGCAGGTGACTCCTCATCTCTCCTGGTTGGAAAGGACCTTGAAAGGTCATCCGATCCTATCCCCTGCCTCCGGGCAGGCCGACACCCTAATCCCACACAGGATGACTCTGAGCTCTGGGACCCACTTGACATCCCAATCCCTGGGGTCTCCTTTCCAGCTCAAGCCGGTTGTGACCCCTCAGCACAGACCCCTCAGATCAGGGGAGACCCAGGTCAGAAGAATCCAAGCCCGATCCCGGCAGGTCTTCCAACCTGGGGGTCTCCTTCCTGGAGGCGGGCCAAGGGTCAGAGTTCAAGGTGGGGGCGGGCCACATATGTGTCAAAATGAGCAATAACTATCTGGGGCATTCAGACTTCGGGCTTTGACGCTTGCAGGCTGTAAAACTCGTGGGTGGAAGCACGATTAACTGCCTGTCCTAGGCTTGTTAGGTTAAATTCACTGATTTCCTGGTACAATGGCCCTTGTTAAAAATCATCTTCCCAGGCGAGGTTGCAGGAGAGGTCAAAGGATCTTGGGGGATTGGAAGGTCTAGTCACGTAATTGGCAATGCCCCTCCCCTGGACGGAGAAAGGCATCGGTGGGCGGGGGGGGGGGGGGGGGGGGGGGCACTCTTGATCACACACTAGCCAAGGCCTTGCTCTGATCACACCGCGGCCCAGGAGCCTGTGCCAATAAAACCTGAGACTTGTGCCCATCATACCCTCGACCTGTGCCCATCACACCTCTGACTCTTACTCATCACATCCCGGGCCCACAACCCTCTCGGATCGCACCCCTTTGCCAATCACACACATGTCCCTCTCCCATCCCACCCAGGCCCTGTACAGATCATACCCCATCCCCACAACCTGAACCCATCACACCCAGTTCCTGTGCTGATTGCACCTTGACCCTGCAGTCTGCACCAATCACATGTGAGCCCCTTAACCATCACACCCCAGTCCTCAACCAGGGCCCATCACACCGTGACCCCGGGGCCCACACCCCGCACTGATCACCCCCCGGCCCCTCTGCCCTGTGCCGATCGCACGTAGGCCCCACATCCATCACATCCTGGTCCCGCGCCCATTACACCCCGTCCTCACCCTGATCACACCCTGGTCCCACACCGATCACACCCCTTCCCCGCGGCCTGTGCTGATCACACATGGGCCTGTACCGATCACACGCCGGCCCCGCACCTATCACACCCCGTCCTCACCCTGATAACACCCCAGTACCACGCCGATTACACCCCATCCCCGCGGCCTGTAGTGATCACACGTTGGCCCCGTTCTCATCAGGCCCCAGCCCCATGCTGATCTCACCCCGGCTCCACTCCTAACCCACCCCAACCCGCCTGCACCAATCAAACACGGGCCCCAGTCCCATCGGATGCCGCTCCCACATCCTGAGCCAAATGCCCGGCTCCACTCTGATCTCACCCCAACACCACGCAGATCCCCATGCTGCTTTCCATCACTGTGCATCCCCCCCACCCACTGAGGAGCCCAGCGAATATAACAATAATAGTAATGGTATTTGTTAAGCTCTTACTACGTGGCCTGTTCTAAGCGCTAGGGTAGATACAAGGTAATCAAATTGTCCCACGTGGGGCTCATGTCTTAATTCCCATTTTACAGATGAGTTAACTGAGAAGGCACAGAGAAGTGAAGTGACTTGCCTAAGGTCACACAGTGGACAAGTGGTGGAGCCAGGATTAGAACCCATGTCCTCTGACTCCCAAGCCCAGGCTCTTTCCATTAGGCCATGCTGGGAAAGTTTGACCGTGGGAATGGGGGACAGCAAACAGAGGAGGGATGGAAGAAAGCACCCTTCCCTCCTTGTCCCCTACCTTCTCCACCATTCAGCTCCCTCCGGCTCCCCCCATCTCCAACTCCAGACCCTGCACCCCTACTGCCCTCAGCCCGGGCTATTCCCCTGCCTCCAAACTATGGCACAAACCACGGCATGCTGCATTCCCCCCAGCTTGGAGTGCCCTCCCTGCAACTCGACCCGCACATTCGATCTGTCACCAAATCCTATTGGTCCTACCAGCTCATCATCTCTACAATCCGCCCCTCCCTCCCCATCCAAACTGCTACTACGCTGACCCAGATACTTACCCTATCCCTCCTTGATTACTGCATCAGCCTCCCCGCTGACCTCCCTGCTTTCTGTCTCTGCCGTCTCTTGCCCACACTTCACTCTTCCACAGGGACCATTTCTCTAATAAACTTTCAGCCCACATCTCCTCAAAAGCTTCCAGTGGTTTCCCATCCAACTCCACATCAAACAGAAACACCTCACTGTTGACTTTAAGACACTCGATCAGCTCTCCCCCCCATCTTATTTCCCTGATTTCCTATTACAACCCAATCCACGTGCTTTGCTCCTTTAAGAGGTACTCACTATACCTCTATCTCTCTTTTTTTTAAAAGAAATATCGTATTTGTTAAGCACTTATGTGCCAGGCACTGAGGACACATGGGGCTCACAGCCGTAATCCCCATTTTCCAGATGAGGTAACTGAGGCCCAGAGAAGTGAAGTGACTTACCCAAGGTCATACAACAGACAAGTGGCAGAGCCAGGATTAGAACCCAGATCCTTCTGACTCCCAGGCCCCAACTCTATTCACTACGCCTTACTGCTTCTCACCTGGATGTCTTTTCTTCTGTCTCACCACCAATCCTTTGCCCACGTCCCGCGTCTGGCCCGGAACTCTCTCCCTCTTCATATCTGACAGATGATCGCTCTCCCCAGCTTCAAAGCCTTATTAAAAACACATCTCCTTCAAGAAGCCTTCCCTGATTAAACCCTCTTTTCCCTTATTCAGTCTCCCCTCACCATCAACTAGGCACTTGTCTGTGAATCCCTTGAATATTTTGCTATTCACCCCAGGCCCACAGTGCTTAACGTAAATATTCTTGAACTCTACTATTTCCCTATACCGAAGTCATTTCAATGACTGTCTCCACCTGTAGTCTGTAAGCTCCTTGTGGGCAGGGCTTGCATCCACCAACTCTGCTGTATTGTTCTTTCCCAAACACTTAGCACAGTGCTCTGCACACAGTAAGCATTCAGTAAACACAATCTGCAAACCCACTTGTTTGCTGTGTGACCTTGGACAAATCACTTCACTTCTCCATGCTTCATTTACCTCATCTGTAAAACGGGGATTAAGACTGTGAATCCCGTGTGGGACAGGGACTGTGTCGAACTTGATTATCTTGTATCTACCACAGCGTTTAGTACAGTTCTTGGCACATAGTAAGTGTTTAACAAACACCACTAAAAAATAATAAATTTAAGCCAAGAGAATGACACCCCATTTCTCTCCCCACCTCTCCCCCTCCCCAATTCCAGTTCCAAGCCATCAGCTTCCAGGATGCAGTGAAGCCCACTCTAGTTGGGAGGAATTTGGAAAGGAGGGCAAAAGGGAGAGGGGAGGAACTTTCCTATGAAGGGACTTTCACTAGCCCCCCTGGGCATTTGCTGCACAGGAGAGCAATGGAGAGGCAGAAGGAAGCCAAACCAGCTGGAAGCAACCCATTATCAACATAGTAATAAAAATAATATGACATTTGTTTAGCGCTTCCTATGTACCAAAGCACTGTACTGGACACTGTGGTGGATACAAGCTAATAATAATTGTGGTATTTGTTAAGTGCTTACTGTATACTAAGAGCTGGGATGGCTACAAGCAAATCAGGTTGGACACAATCCCTGTCCCGTGTGGGGCTCACAGTTTTAATCCCCCTCTTACAGGTGAAGAAACAGAGGCCCAGAGAACTGAAGTGATTTGATGTAAGGAATAATAACTCCCGATGCCACTATCCCCTTTGCGATATTCCAAACACTCAGCTTTTCTGTGGTAAGGCTGTTCAGCGATTAAGTTCCTGCCAGCAGCCTCCTGGCTTCCCACAAAGAGAAACTGGTATTTGAGACTGTTCTCCGGAGTCTGGGGCAAGAACAAACTTTCATCAAAACCTAAGAACTTTTTCACCCAGCTGGTAAATAATAAATAATAGTAATTGTGTTATTTGTTAAGAGCTTACTATGTGCCAAGCACTGTTCTAAGCGCTGAGGTAGATACAAGGAAATCAGGTTGTACCACGTGAGGCTCACAGCCTTAATCTTCATTTTACAGATGAGGTAACTGAGGAAAAAAGAAGTGAAGTGACTTGCCCAAAGTCACACAGCACACAAGTGGCAGAACCAGGATTAGAACCCATGTCCTCTGACTCCCTAGGCCTGTGCTCTATCCAAAACCCAGCTGCTGAGGCTACAGAGTTCTCTCTGGGTCTGGATTATCCGGATCATTTGCTCGTGTGGACTCAGCCCAGACAGGTCCAGGAGAAGTCCAGAGTTGCTGTGAAAACAGGAGTCCACCTCTTTAATATTAATAGTAATAATGATGGCATTTGTTAAGCGCTTACTATGTGCGAAGCCTTGTTTTAAGCGCTGGGGGGTTATACGGTAATCAGGTTGTCCCACGTGGGGCTCACAGTCTTAATCCCCATTTTCCAGATGAGGTAACTGAGTCCCAGAGAAGTTAAGTGACTTGCCCAAAGTCACACAACTGACAAGTGGCAGAGTAGGGATTAGAACCCATGACCTCTGACTCCCAAGCCCGTGCTGTTTCCACTGAGGCACGCTGCTTCTCGAGGCATTCCAGGTGGGAAGGATGACCTCTCTGCTAGCCCTGTCCAGTCCTGCCCTTCATTTCTATGTGTATGGGTGTGTGAAGAGGGAAGGAATGTAATCCTGGGAAGGCTTCCTGGAAGAAGTGAGATTTTAGTACAATTTTGAAGGAAGTGGGGAGACGGGAGTGGGATTAGCCCTTCTAGACTAAACTCATTGTGAGCTGGGAATGTGTCTGTTTATTGTTGTACTTTACTCTATTGGTAAGCGCTCAATAAATACGACTGAATCAAAGACTGAATGACAGCCAATCTTTCAATCAATCCATCAGTGGCATTTATTGAATGCTTTCTGAGAGAAACAGCGTGGTTTAGCGGAAAGCGCACAGGCTGGGGAGTCAGAAGATGTGGATTCTAATCCTGACTCTGCCACTTGTCTGCAGTGTGATCTTGGGCAAGTCACTTTAATTCTCTGTGCCTCAGTTACCTCATCTGTAAAATGGGGATTAGGACTGGGAGCCCAATGTGGGACAACCTGATTACCTTATATCTACCCTAGTGCTTAGAACAGTGCTTGGCACATGGTAAGTGCTTAGCAATCACCATCATTTATTTTCTGTGATCAGAGCACTGTCATAGCACTTAGCAGAGTACAGTATTTACTGAGCGCTCAAGAACAGAATTTCTGGCCATTGGGAATGACAGGGACTTACTATGTGCCAGACACTGTACTAAGCACTGTGGTAGATTCAAGCTAATCGTCCCACATGGGGCTCATAGTCTTAATCCTCATTTTACAGATGAGGCAACTGAGTCACAGAGAAGTAAAATGATTTGCCCAAGGTCGCACAGCAGACAAATATCAGAGCCGGCATTAGAACCCAGGTCTTTCTGACACTCAGGACCTTGTTCTATCCACAAGGCCATGCTGCTTAACAAGTATCATCATTATTATTATTTTCATTAGTATTATTATTGTCATTATAATATTATCATTAGCCTGCCCCATTCCAACTTCTCTCATCTCCTGTTAGCTTCTCCCAATGACCCGCTTCCCACCACAGATCCATGTGTATGTGTGAGAGAGAGTGTGTGTGTGCATGTATGGGTGTGCATGTGTGTGGGTGTACATGATGCTTCAAGAGAAGCAGCATGGATCAGTGGAAAGGGCATGGGCTTTGGAGTCAGAGGTCACGGGTTCAAATCCCAGCTCTGCCACTTGTCAGCTGTGTGACTTTGGGCAAGTTACTTAGCTTCTCTGTGCCTCAGTTACCTCATCTGTAAAGTGGAAATTAAGAGTGTGAGCCCCCCGTGGGACAACCTAATTATCTTGTAACCTCCCCAGTGCTTAGATCAGCGCTTTGCACATAGTAAGCACTTAATAAATGCCATTATTATTATTATTATTATTATTATTATTACATGCATGTGCATGTACCACCCTGAGGTTTCTGAGCACTCAAGAACAGAATTTCTGGCCCTCAGGAATGACGGGGAGGTGGTGAGCAGTAATTACTAATCAGTCAATTAATCAATCAAATTTACTGAGCATTTACTCTGTGCAGTGGACTGTACTAAATTCCTGGGAGGGTAGAATACAACAGCATAATGTATTTATATATACTATTATCTGTCTCCTTCTCTAGATTGTAAGCTCATTGTGGGCAGGGAATATGTCTGTTTATTATTGTATTGTACTCTCCCAAGTGCTTAGTACAGTGCTCTGCACATAGTAAGCATTCAATAAACGCAATTAAATGAATAAATAAATGGTATTTATTGAGCATTTACTGTGTGCAGCACACTGTACTAAATGCTTGGGAAGGTACAATAAAACAGAATTGTGGACATGTTCCCTGCCCACAAGGAGCTTCCAGTCTGGAGGAGTGTTCAGGATTACATTTCAACAGCCTTTGCAGGAATGCAGGCCCCTGACGGGGGAGAGCTGGGAAGACTCACTGATCGGTTTGCAATGGATCTGGGATCTCGGTCACAGGACTCCGTGGGAGTGGGAAGCCCCCATCGGCCCACAGAATCAGCCGGGGATTCTCTTCAGCCGTGGACAGGACACTCAGATGCCCTCGTCCTCAACCAGAGGCTCTCTCTCTCTGCCAGCATGAGTGAGAGTTGATTCCGGCAGTCCCTTCCTCCCGCCTGCCCCTGTCCCCGAGGTGTTAAGTCCACTCTTTCCGTCAACCTCTGGCTCCCGCTCCCTTGGAGAGCAGAGCCCGGGCCTGAACTCGCTCCTCACCTCAACCTCGCTCCTCCCCAGACCTCCCCTGGACGCCCAACTTCTCTCCCAGAAAAACATCACCGCTCGCCAAGTCCAGGGGCTCCTTGGAGAAACTCATTTTTAATGAGCCCCGAAAGAAAGCGCGGGCTGTAAAATCAACTGGTGAAACCTCAGTTCCGATAAATCCATTAGAAATCAGAAGCCGGTAGGACAAGGAAACAATTTATGCCATTGAAGAGAGGCCAATTGTAGATTGAGGAAGGCGCCTCCCGTTTGCATGATAAATCCATTTCACCCACCCATCTCCCCGACCCCAAATCAAATCCTCATTACTGCTTTAGTCCCGGGACTGGGTTGGAGTAGGGGGCCCGAGGGAAGGAGGGGGAGGGGGGCTTCCCAAGCCAATGAATGAAGTACCTTTTGAGTTCTCTCCGTGAGGACAAATTTATTCCAAAGAAAGTTGCAGAACTGGGAGCAATTTATGTGCTTTGGGAAAGACACACACATAATTTGGTGAAGTCTCTAGTTCCCGGAGAAATAAATCCAGAGACGGAGCTAGCAGAAAGCTACAATGGGCTTCCTGCTCGTGACTCCAGAGAGCGAGCACGGGGGTCTTGACAAAGAACTCTCCACCCCCTCAGCTCCTGAGGGCGAGGGGCAAGTCGGCCTCTCCCCTGGGCATGACAAGGACTGGGCTGGTTCAAAGGTGAAGGCCCCAGAGGATATGGGGGCCACTTAAGTGGTGAGATTCCACCCTGTGCCTCGGTCAGTGGAAGCAGGTTGAACTACAGCAGGAGGGACTGAGGTTAGATGGGAGGAAAGACTTCCAGTCTAATGAGGGACAGGACACACACACACATAATAATAGTAATAATAACTGTGGTATTTGTTAAGCACTTACTATGTGCCAGACACGGTACTAAGCACTGGAGTGGATGAGAGTGAATTGGGTTGGACACAGTCCCTGTCCCATGTGGGGCTCACAGTCTCAATCCTCATTTTACAGATGAAGTAACTGAGGTGCGGAGAAGTGAAGTGACTTGACCAAGGTCACACAGTAGATGAGTGGCGGAGCCAGGATTAGAACCCATGACCTTCTGACACTATACCATACCGTACTAGGCAGTGGGGGCAGGACAGAAGGAGAAGGAGACATGGTCCCTGCCCTTGCGGGAGGGGGCAATCTGATGAGAGAGACAGGGGACACACACACACACACACACACACACACAGACACACACACGACCCTGGCAGTGGCTAGTGATCAGCTAAAAAGATGTGTTTGACCTTGGAAGACTTCCTGGAGGAGGTTTTTCTCTGGCCAATGGAATGGAAGGGATGTGGGTTGGGGTAGGATAAAGGATGGCATTCCAGGTGGGGGCACCTGTTTGTGCAAGGGTTCCGAGGTAGGAGGGTTCGGTGGATGCGGGGGCCACTGAGCTGTTCGCCCCGGATCCTCCCAGCTCACGTCTGGAGAACGAGGATATTCTTGCCTCACTCGGGCTGGGAGAGGAATTTCCTGGGGTGGGGCCTGAGGTGGCCCTTAAGGGGGAGGGCTCCCAGCCCTCCTTTGCCCTCCCCTAACACCCGTTCCTTCCTCTCAAGGGGGTTGGGGGGTCTCCCTCAGAGGTGACTGAGTGAACACCTTTGCTCTCTGGGGATAGGGTCAGGGTCTGGGTACCTTTCCCTCCACCCCCGCCCTGAATCAGCAGAGCAGTTAGCGGGAATCCCGAAGGCCTGTGGAAGGGGCTTGGGGGGGGGGGGGATGATGAGGGGAAGGGGTGGGTTTCCCCCGCGCCTGGTTTCCAGTTCAGCATCCAATGTTGCTTCATGGGGCATGAGTCAGGCCGGGTGGGGCAGCTAGAGTGGGTGCCAGCAGGAGCCGGGCGAGCAATTGGGTGGAGGGCTGGGAGCAGGAGAACCCTCACTTCTCAGGGGTCACCGGTGGGCAGAAAATTGTGGTTAAGCAAGGGGCATCAGAGGGTGGAGCTGGTGGAGAGAAGGCTGGTGTGGGCGGTGGAGAGCTGAAGTCCAATCTGCAGGCCTATAATAATAATAATAATAATGATGGCATTTGTTAAGCGCTTACTATGTGCAAAGCTGGGGGGAATACAAGGTGATCAGGTTGTCCCACGTGGGGCTCACAGTTTTAATCCCCATTTTATGGATGAGGTAAATGAGGCCCAGAGAAGTTAAGTGACTTGCTGTTAAGTCACAAAACTGACAAGTGGCGGAGCCGGGGGCGTGTATGAGAACTATCCAGAGTCCGTCAGGGAACACTGGCCTCCTCTCCTCCTTGTCCACACCATCAGGGACCGGGGACAGGACAGATCTATCGACAACTGGTCCATGCTGGGTCAAAGGGGAACAGTCAGGGATGGAGGGGAAGGTCAGGTGTGTTGGATGGTCCTTGCTGGGCCAATGGAGAGACAGTCAGGAATGGAGAGAGGAGAGTCAGAAGTGTTGGCGGGTCCATGCTGTGATACTGGAGAGAAAGTCAGCAGTGGAGAGGGAAATAATTGTAACTGTGGTATTTGTCAAGCGCTTACTATGTGCCAGGCACTGTACTAAGCTCTGGGGTGGATAAAAGCAAATTGGGTTGGACACAGTCCCTGTTCCACGTGGGACCCACAGTTTCAATCCCCATTTTCCAGATGAGGTAATTGAGGCCCAGAGAAGTGAAGTGACTTGCCCAAGATCATATAGTAGACAATTTGCAGAGCCTGGAAAAAAACCCATGGCCTTCTGATTTCCAGGCCTGTGCTCTATCCACTACGCCATGCTGGTGGTGTTGGTTGGTCTGTGTTGGATTACTGGAGGGACAGTCAGAGATGGAGAGGGTAGAGTCGGGGTGTGGACAGTCCATCCTTGACCACGAGGGTGGCATGATGATGGGCCAGATGCCCGGGCCTGGCTCCGCGGCCAAGCCAGGACTGCGGACGGATCATTCAGGGACTGATGTGGGCCTGTCTCCCCTCACTCTGCCCAGGCAGAGGAAGAGCTGGGGCCCGAGATGCAGCTCAGTAAACATTTGTGGCTGATGACGACAGTGGCTGCTGGCCCGCTGATGAATCCTGTCACCAGGGCTTTCCTGATGATGACAGACATGACGAGGGAGGATGGTAGCGGGGATGGGCGGATTGGGGAGGGGCGGTCACGACAGGGCTGGGGAGGGGGAGAGCGGAGAAAGGCTAGCCTCAGCCAGTAAACAGGATTTAGATGGATTCTCAGCTGCAGGATCCCACTGCTCTCCCTTCCCTCCCATGCCTGCGTACGGAGAGCATTCTAAGCTCAAGATTCCGCAAGGGCCATAGCCCCTCCTGGCTGTTCCTGAATCAAAGCCACTCTTCCCGGCCCCCGGGCCTGCCCAAAAGGACAGTGTCCAGGAAGACCTGATGCAGCCTCGGTGGGAAGGCTAGAGGAACTTTCTGCAGAGTCACTAAAAACTTCTGGAAGTCTGGAGTCACTAAACTTCTCTGGGTCTGTTACCTCATCTGTAAAATGGAGATTAAGACTGTGAGCCCCATGTGGGACAGTGAATGTGTCCAACCTGATTAGCTCATATCTAATACCGGCACATAGTAAGGATTTAACAAATACCATTAAAAAAATAAAGTAGGAAGCTGGACCAGTAACAAGACTACCAGGGCAGAGCACTGCCCTGTGTGCTTCCTGTATGTTAAGCACTCTACTGGGTCATTCTGGGGTGCTAAGCCCTGTGCTGGAAGCCGAAAGTGTGCAGAGAACTGAACTGACTTGTTCGCTGTGTTTAGAGCCTTCACTGAATGCTTATTGTGTGTAAAGCACTGAATTGGAAGTTTACATTGTGCAAAGCGTTTTACTGAGTGCCGTCTTTGTGCAGAGCATTTTACTGCATCCCTCCTATGTGCAGAGGACTGTACTGGTCACCCTTAAGCACTTTAATGCTCACCCCCACCCCACAACACTTATGTAGATACCCTTCTACTCTACTACAAGAGTACTACAAGAAGCAGCGTGGCTCAGTGGAAAGAGCACAGGCTTTGGAGTCAGAGGTCATGGGTTCAAATCCCATCTTCGCCAATTGTCAGCTGTGTGACTTTGGGCAAGTCACTTAACTTCTCTGGGCCTCAGTTACCTCATCTGTAAAATCGGGATGAAGACTGTGAGCCCCCCGTGGGGTAACCTTCCCAACACTTACAACAGTGCTTTGCACATAGTAAGTGCTTAGTAAGTGCCATTATTATTATTACTATTTCTCCTATGGGTCATTTTTTTCAATGCCTTTCCCCCCTTATAAGCAGGGATCGCCCTCCAACTCTTTTGTATTGTACTTTTCCAATTGCTAAGGCCTCAGTAAATACCTCTGATTGGTTGATAGATTGACCCTGTACTGGGCCCCTCCTGCTTGAAGAGAACTGTACTGGAGGCTTATTGTGTGCAGATCACTGGATAAACATACCAAAGTGGCCACATACGCCTGCCCTGCCTTCCAAAGGATTTACAGTCTATTCATTCATTCATTCAATCGTATTTATTGAGCACTTACTGTGTGCAGAGCACTGTACTAAGCGCTTGGGAAGTGCAAGTTGGCAACATATAGAGACGGTCGCTACCCGACAACGGGCTCACAGTCCAGTGGGAGAGCCCCACGTGGGACAGGGACTGTGTCCAACTCGAATTCCTTGTATCCTCCCCAGCGCTTAGTACAGTGCCTGACACGTAGTAAGCGCTTAACAAATACCATAATTATTAGTATGATTATTATGATAAGTAAGCACTCAAGAAATACCATTGACTGATTTGTGTCTACTCTCCTATTCACAGCTTTGCAGCAGTTTGGGTCTCTCCCACTGGACTGTGAGCCCGTTGTCGGGTAGGGACCGTCTCTATATGTTGCCAACTTGTACTTCCCAAGCGCTTAGTACAGTGCTCTGCACACAGTAAGTGCTCAATAAATACGATTGAATGAATGAATGAATAGACTGTAAATCCTTTGGAAGGCAGGGCAGGCGTATGTGGCCACTTTGGTATGTTTATCCGGTGATCTGCACACAATAAGCCTCCAGTACAGTTCTCTTCAAGCAGGAGGGGCCCAGTACAGGGTCAGTCTATCAACCAATCAGAGGCTTTTACTGAGGCCTTAGCAATTGGAAAAGTACAATACAAAAGAGTCGGAGGGCGATCCCTGCTTAAAAGGGGGGAAAGGCATTGAAAAAAATGACCCATAGGAGAAATAGTAATAATAATAATGGCACTTATTAAGCACTTACTATGTGCAAAGCACTGTTCTAAGTGCTGGGAAGGTTACCCCACGGGGGGCTCACAGTCTTCACCCCCATTTTAAAGATGAGGTAGCTGAGACCCAGAGAAGTTAAGTGACTTGCCCAAAGTCACACAGCTGACAGTTGGCGAAGATGGGATTTGAACCCATGACCTCTGACTCCAAAGCCCGTGCTCTTTCCAGTGAGCCACGCTGCTGACAGTCTTCCTAGAGCGCAAGGGGCCCTCGGGCCAGAGGGCAGTGGTCAGCAGCATCTGAGGGACCCTGGAGAGGGGCAGGAGGGACCCCAAGACAGGCAATCGGGGCCCCCTGAAAGTGTCAGGGAGCGATAAAAGCAGAACCAGCGGCTTCTACTCCCGCAGTCTCTGCCTCCGATTGCTAATTAAGGATTAATGAGGCCTGACAGCCCCTCCTGCGATGTCGGCAGAAGGAAATGTGCTCCCGCTCGTTAGACCCCTGTGACTCTGGACCGTTGGCGGGCCGCCAGCTCACCCCCGGTGCGGGGGGGACCGGGGGTTATCGCCCTCCAGCCTCTCCCCCAGCACTGAAGACCATCCCCAGGGAGGGCCCAAGGCCTCTGCTCCAGCTGCTGAAAGATGGTGCAAAGTGAATGGAGTCGGGGGTACCAACCCCACCCTGGGGTCATAAATACACTCTGGGGACCGAACTTCCAGCGCTTAGAACATAATAAGCGCTGAACAAATACCATAATTATTACTATCATTACCTGGGCTGGGTGCTGGTGGGGAGGCAGAGGGAGGAGAAGACAGGGTCCCTGCCCTCAAGGGGTTGCCAATCTGATGGGGGAGACAGCAGACTCTCTCTCTCACACACACACACACACACACACACACACACACACACACACACACCCCAGCAGCAGCAGCATGGCTCAGTGGAAAGAGCATGGGCTTTGGAGTCAGAGGTCATGGGTTCAAATCCCGGCTTCGCCAGTTGTCAACTGTGTGACTTTGGACAAGTCACTTAACTTCTCTGGGCCTCAGTTACCTCATCTGTAAAATGGGGATTAAGACTGTGAGCCCCCTGTGGGACAAGCTGATCACCTTGTAACCTCCCCAGCGCTTAGAACACTGCTTTGCACATAGTAAGTACTTAATAAATGCCATCAGTATTATTATTATTATACACATACACACACACACAGTGTGCTAGGTGCTGGGTGAGGGATAGAGGGAGGAAGAGGTACTGTCCCTGACATTCAGGGGGTGTCAGTCAGACAGAGGAGACAGGATACAAACACACACATACACATACACGCACACGAGGGAGAAGGAGACTCTGTCCCTGCCCTCAGTGGGCTGTCATTCTAATGGCAGGCAGGGCCAGTAGACCGAGAATCATGAATCAGAATAATAATAATGATAATAATAATAATAATAATAATAATAGTGGTATTTGTTAAGCCAGGCACTGTACTAAGCGCTGGGGTGGATACAAGCAAATTGGGTTGGACTCAGTTCCTGTCCCAGGTGGGGCTCACAGACTCATCCCCATTTTTCAGATTAGGTAATTGAGGCCTAGAGAAGTGAAGTGACTTGCCCAAGGTCACACAGCAGATAAGGGGCGGAGCCAGGAGTAGAGCACAGGAGCTTCTGATTTCCAGGCCCGTGCTCTAGCCACTATGGCAAGCTGCTCCTCCATTACAAGGACTGATAACAAAGACTGGAGCAATCCATAGTTGGTATTTATTGCCCAGTTACTGTGTGCTGAGCAATGCTTTCAGTGCTTGGGAGAGTACAATACAACAGCTAGGTTTCCTGTCCACAAGGAGCTTACAGTATGGAGAAGGAGGTAAACATTAAAATAAATTACAGATATGGACATAACTGCTGTGGGACTGAGCATGGAGTGAGTATCAAATGTTTAAAGGGAACAGACCAAGTGTATAGGCGATGCAGAAGGGAAAGGAATAGGGGAAATGAGGGCTTAGTCGTGGAAGACCACTTGAAGGAGATGTGATTTTCAAAGCCTTTGAAGTGATTTTCAAAGCCTTTGAAGATGAGGAGAATAATGGTCTGGTGGATTTGAAAGAGGAAGGATTTTGCCTGAAGCAAGATGCGGATAAGGAGTCAGCAGTGAGATAAGAGGAGATCGAGGTACAGTGAGTAAGTTGGCCTTAGAAGAGCAAACTGGGTTAGAGTAGGATATCAGCAAGGTAAGGTAAGCAGGGAAGGAGCCTTTAAAGCCTGTGGTAATGATGATGATGATGGCATGTGTTAAGTACTTACTATGTTAAAAGCACTGTTCTAAGAGCTGAGGAGTTCATTAGAGATTTTTGAGAAGTGTGGGTAATCAGATATCATTTTGAACAGGCTTCCTGTAGGAGATGGGCTTCTATCTGAGAGTTGTGTATTAATATTATTGTCATCTACTTTTTTATTGTATTTAAGAGCTTACTATGCATCAAGCACTGTTGTAAGCACTGGGGTAGATACAAATGAAGTAAGTTGGACACAGTCCCTGACCCTCACTGGGCTCACAATCTAAGTAGGAGGAAGAACAAGAGAACTGAGGCACAGAGAAGTAAAAAGACTTGCCCAAGGTCACACAGCAAGCATTTGGCAGAGTGGGGATTAGAACCCAGGTCTTTTGACTCCCAGGACTGTGCTCTTCCCACTAGGCCATGCTGCTTCTCTATTATTGTTATTATTAGTACTATTGTTATTATTATTATCATTATCTTTCAGGCTAGAGGAGGGTCATGAGCCTGATTCCCAGGCCTGTGCTTTTCCCACTAGGCCATGCTGCTTCTCTATTTTTTTTTTTGGTTTTTCTTATTATTATCCTCTAGACTGTAAGCTCATTATGGGCTAGGAAAGTGTCTGTGTATTGTTTTGCTCTCCCATGCGTTTTGTACAGTGCTCTGCAAACAATACGCAGCATGGCTTAGTGGAAAGAGCATGGGTTTAGGAGTCAGAGGTCATGGGTTCGAATCCCGTCTCCGCCGCTTATTAGTTGTGTGACTTTAGGCAAGTCACTTAACTTCCCTGGGCCTCAGTTCCCTCATCTGGAAAATGGGGATGAAGACTGTGAGCCCGACATAGGACAATCTGATTATCTTGCATCTACCCCAGCAGTTAGAACAGTGCTTTGCACATAGTAAGCGCTCAATAAATACGATTGATGATGATATCTGACAATTATTCTCCCCACCTTCAAAGCCTTATTGAAGGCACAGGTCCTCCAAGAGGCCTCTCCTGATTAAGTCCTCATTTCCTCTTTTCCCACTCCCTTCTGTTACCCTGACTTGTTCCCTTTATTCACCACCCCTGCTCCCAGCCCAACAACACTTATGTACATATCTGTCTCTAGACTGTAAGCTCACTGTGGGCAGGGAATTTATCCATTATACTGTTGTTTGCAGTCTCCCAAGTGGCTAGTAGTGCCCTGCACACAGTAAGTGCTCAATAAGTATAATTGATTGATTTACTGATTGATGGAGGAGGTGAGCTTGGGCAGAGAGAAGGGTGAGCTGCTGAGTAACAGTGATGGTGGGGTGGGGAAGGTGGGTTTGGTGACAGGGGATTAGGATGGTGATAATGGTGGCAGTGATGATACAGATAATGGTGATGATGGTTGCGGTGACGGTTGGGATGGAGATGATAATGGTAATGATGATCATGGTGGATAGAACAGGAAGTGATTTGGAATATATCAGTGTAAAGTATCAAAATAATTCATTGAGAATCTAATAAAAATACACAAGTGTACATAACTTTTGAGGATGGGAAAGGAAACAAGAAATAAAGGGTAAAGGGTGATTTGGGGATGGACCTTACTTGTGGAGGAGGGTCATGAATTATTCAGGGAAGACATACTGGAGGAGGAGGGGGGATTTGGAAAGAGCTTTGAAGCTGGGGAGGCTGAAGTCTGTTCGGGGGAAGGCCAAGAATTCCAGGCTTGAGAACGGTGTGAGCCAGGGTGACAGGAGGGAGAGTCGAGAGGGTCACACAGTTGCGGTAGCTTGGGAGAAAGGAAGGAAGAAGTTGTGGACAAGAATGAGAATCAAGGGGATATAGCACCAAGAGAGATGGCAGGGAGCCTTTAAAGGAGAATTCCGAGATGCACACACAAATACAGACACGCAAATACACACCGACAGACATAACTCACTGATACACACACACACACATGCACACACACACAGATATGTATAGACAAACTTACAGATGCACACAATTAGGGGGGTGGCTGGGTTGAGCTCACCAAACTCACATCCTTCCTTCATACCACAAGTCTTCAAAAATCTTCTTAAAAATGCATCTGTTCCAAGAAGTCTTCCCAGATCAGTCCCTCCGGGGTCAGGTTCCAAGATTCATCTAGCCCCTTGGACTCTAATGCTTGGGTGATTATAGGTATAATTTGTATTCATTGTGATTGCTCAAACTTAATTACCCTAATTAATATCCATTCAGTCACATTTATTGAGCACTTACTGTGTGCAGAGCGCTGTACTAAGTGCTTGGGAAGTACAAGTTGGCAATTAATACTACCACTTCTACTACTACTAATAATAACGATAGTATTTGTTAAGTGCTTACTATATGCCAAGCACTATACTAAGTGCTGGGATAGATACAAAATAAACACACCCAAACAGAGTACTACCAGTCTAAGTAGGATGGAGAATAAGTTTTGAGTCCCCATTTTTCACATGAGGGAACTGAGGTATGCAGAAGTGAAGTAACTTACCTGGGGTCAAAAAGCAGTCAAGTAGCAGAGCTGGGACTTAGAACCCAGGTCCTTCTAACTCCCAGGGCCGAGCTCTTTCCACTAAAGCCACTCTGGTTCTCTAATTTCTGTTACTTGTTTTTTCCTCTATTTGTAGGTCTCTGTATGTAGATTAGACCTGTCTCACCCATCAGACTGGCAGCCCCATAAGGGCAGGGATTATGTCTCGTCCTCTCTTTCTCTCTCCACCAGTGTCCAACACTGTGTGTGTGTGTGTGTGTGTGTGTGTGTGTGTGTGTGTGTGTGTGTGTGTGTGTGTTCATTAGTATGATACCATTTACTGAGTTGGCTCAGTGGCCCACCTAGCCCAGGACTCTGTTTCCACCAGGGGCACCAGAACACTTGAAGGAACTGCATACTTGTTTCCCTCCAAACACCAACACCAGACTCTCCCCTCTCCATCCTTCACTGTCCCTCTAGCGTGGATCACCCAACACCTCTAAATCGCCCCTCTCCATCCCTGACTGTCCCTCCATTGACTCTCCACAGACCATCCAAAACCCATGACCCTCCCCTCTCCCTTCCACTCTGACTTTCCCTCCAATGACCCAGCGCCAATCATCCAACGCCCCGAATCTCCCCTCTCCATCCCTGACTGTCCCTCCAGTGAACCACTTCTCCATGGATCTGCAGAGTCCCCTCTGACCCACTGGCATTTCCGGCTGCACAGCTCCTGAGGGAATGGAGTTGGGATAGCAGGAATTCCATGTTCAGCTTGGCTTCCCCTCCCTGGTTCTCACCTTCCAGCTCTGTCCCCTCTCAGTCTGCCAAGTCTCTTTCCACACTGCAGATCCCTGGCCCGTCTAATCCCTCCTTGGAAGGAAATCGTTCCACCCCCTGAACATCCCAACTGCTCTCCTCTGCCCTTTCCCCAGTTCTGCACTGATCAGCCTGCATGGGGCGACCAGCCCTACCCTCAGGTTCCCCTTGGTCACTGAGGGTTAGCAGAAATGGACCTCCTGCTCCATTTCCTCCCTCTTCCACTGGGACCAAGGTTAGCTTTCCTCAATCCCTCTCTCCACCTCCTCTGTGGCCCCCAGAAGGACGATCTGGCCTCCAAACCCCTCTCCCCACCCCCCCTCAGGTGTTGAGCTTGTCCCTTGACTTCTGCGCCCCCCCCCCCCCCAAAACCAACTCCTGCACAGTGGCCAAGCGAGCAGAGGCGGACGAGCTGTGGAGGCTGGGGGGACGGGTCCTGAGTCTGGGCTCTACACGGAACCGTTTATGACTTCATCGGGTGAAAGCCTCCCCTCCCAGTGCAGTGTTATTACCCCAATTATCAGGGCCCCATCAACTGGGGAAAATCTTCCCTTTCAAGTCTGGAGTGTTCTAATAGCATCTTTGCAACCACAGCCTCACACGCTAATTACAACCCCCCTCTAGGCAACTTGTTAATACTTTCTTCCCTACGTGGATGGGATCTTGGTTCGGCCCGGCTGTAAAGGACGACGCTAAAGCCGCTGCGTGGTTCGGTGTTATTAATGGTTACATCTCCAAACAATTTTCCACAGCCCACAAAGGTGATTAATCCCGACTCACATGGGGCGGGAGCTTTGATCCTGCTGTGCTTCCCAGCTCCCGTGGATGAAAATGTTTTTCCAGCTTTTATGGATTTGACTCACCATCCCCGCCCCGCCCCCCCTCCGGTCCAGCATTCTGGTCTCTGGGATTCGGGCTGCCGGGAGTCGGGCCCGGAACAGGCGGGCAAGCTGGGGCAGGGAGATGGGAAGCGGCCGAAAGGTCAGCGCATCCTGGGCTGGGCCCTCCCCAGGGCCCTGGCAGGTCTGGGCTGGTAGATCCCGGTCAGCCCAAGAGGACCGCTCAGGAGCATGCTGGGAGTGAGAGTGGGGGATTCTGGATCAAGCACTTGTCTTTCTCACCAGCCCAGAGGAATGCTTTCCAAATGGATCCTGGACCGTCTTGGTGGGAGAAAGAGATGGGGTGGGAGACACAGACCCTGTCCGTCTTTGAGAGGCTCCAGTCAGATAGAGCACGCAGGGCAAATCAATCAATCAATCAATCGTATTTATTGAGCGCTTACTATGTGCAGAGCACTGTACTAAGCGCTTGGGAAGTACAAATTGGCATCACATAGAGACAGCCCCTACCCAACAGTGGGCTCACAGTCTAAAAGGGGGAGACAGAGAACAGAACCAAACATACCAACAAAATAAAATAAGTAGGATAGAAATGTACAAGTAAAATAAATAAATAAATAAATAAATAGAGTAATAAATATGTACAACCATATATACATATATACAGGTGCTGTGGGGAAGGGAAGGAGGTAAGACGGGGGGATGGAGAGGGGGACGAGGGGAGAGGAAAGAAGGGGCTCAGTCTGGGAAGGCCTCCTGGAGGAGGTGAGCTCTCAGCAGGGCCTTGAAGGGAGGAAGAGAGCTAGCTTGGCGGATGGGCAGAGGGAGGGCATTCCAGGCCCGGGGGATGACGTGGGCCGGGGGTCGATGGCGGGAGAGGCGAGAGCAAACACACAACACACACACACACTCGCTCATACACACACATACATGCATACGGTGCTACATGCTTGATACATACGGTGCTACATGCTTGAGGAGGAACGAAGGGTGGAGTAGACATGGGCCCTGCCCTCTAGGGGCTGCCAAGATTGATGGATGGAGGGTCTTTGTCTCTAAACTGTAAGCCCATTGCGGTCAGGAAATATGTCTGTTTATTGTTATATCATACTCTCGCAAGCACTTAGTACAGTGCTTTTCACAAAGTATGCACTCAATAAATAAGATTGAATGAATGAATGAATGAATAGTAGAAGAGAAAGAACATATCAAAGCCCCAGGAGAACCCACTGAGCATAATTAGGGAAGACATGGAATGGCGGAGGGTTTGGGGAGAAGTGGGAATTTTGTGGCCAGCAGTGTTCCCCGTGGTGGAGAAGCTATACCCTCCGGCCCAGGTCAATCTTAATGGGCAGGTTCAGAAACGCATATGAAGATCCCAGGGTTGAGTCTGTCCCGGCCAACCTGGTGAGCCGACTTCACTCTGCTTCCCCTGAGCTGCCCACTTGCCATGCTTGACTGTCCGGATCTGGATGGGCATTGGCTCAGCCAATGCTCCGTTCGGCCCCACAGCATCCTGAAATTCCAGGTCCAGATGATGGATTGCTGAGCTCCTTCTCCCTCTCACCCGACTCAGCCCCGGACCACCTACTCTCACCCTCCCGGTCACCCAGAGGAAGAAGAAGGTGGTGGAGTCCTGTTGCCCAGTTTTAAACCAAAGCGAGGGATGGGTTTTGGTGAAGAGGGTGGGGGGAGTATGCCAAGCTGGGGGACTGGCTCAGCAAGCTGTCACTGGGTCTAGGGGGTAGTGAGCGGGTTCGCTGGACTGGGGTGGACAGTACAGATGTTGTGGTTGGTGAGGGGTGGAAAGTACTTGGCTCCCCTGATCCCCTTCCCCTCTCAAACAAATGGCTGCTGCTCCTCCGGGGCAGGGCCTTGATGGTGGGTGAGAAGCAGGGTGACCTAGTGGAAAGAGCATGGGCCTGGGTGTCAGAGGCCATGAGTTCTAATCCTGGCTCTGCCACATCAGCCAGGTGGCCTTGAGCAAATCACTTAGCTTCTCTGTGTCTCAGTTACCTCATCCGTAAAATGGGGATCAAGACTGTGAGCCCCAAGTGGGACAAGGACCGTGTCCAATCTTATTTACTTATATCTATCCCAGTGCTTAGGGCAGTGCTTGGCACACAGAAAGCACTTAACAAATACCACAACTATTATTATTATAATTATTATTATTAAGGGTACACCCAGGGAGAGAGAAAAGCTGGTGTGCTGAGCGGCTCGGAGAATTCTCCAGGGAAGGAGTGATGTGGGGGAGGACTTTCTGTATAATCTGGATTTCTTCCCAGCTCTTGTCCTTTGGGCAATGGGAATGGGGGAGTGCTCGGGGTGTCTGACTCTCAAATGTCCAATCCAGCAGCAGGAGGCAGAGACAAAGGTTGGAGAGAGGAGGGAGGAGAGGGAGGGCCAGGTCGACAGGGAATCACTGACCTTTCCGGACCTCCACGATGATATCTTGGGGCAGGGGAAAAGTATTCACCTCCGGAGCAGGCCGACACAGTCTCCCTCTCCCTTTCTCCACAGCTTCCCTGTCTCCTGGTATGATCAGGGGTGTTGGCACCCCAGGCTGGCTCTGGGCCAGAAGCATGTTGGGGAAACTTCCCTGGTTTAGACCTGAAAGAACATTAGACCAATCAATCCCTGAATCAAACCCTCCAGTTCAGCTCCCCAGCCTGGCCAGCTCAGGACTCTGTCCCCGACAGGCTCACAGGGGACCCAACATGGTAAAATCAGGATCGAGACACCTCTGACTCTCCCCTCACAAACTCTGGCAGTTCCTCCAGGGACCCAGCACAGACAATCCAATACCCCTGGCTCTCCCCTCTCCCTCCCTGCCTGTCTCTCCAGTGATTCAGCACTGGCCATTTATCCACTGATCTGTCCAAATCTCCTTTTATCTGCCGCTGTCTCATGCTGCTCCTCTCCAAGCCTCTACAATCCCCTGCACTGAGTGTTCAATAAATACTCATGACTGATTGACTGATTGATGGATTGCTTGCACAGCTCCCCTGTGGGAACAGCAGTCCCATGTTCACCCCTTCCTGGGGGAAGAATTGTTTCTTTGTGTTTATTCTGACCCTGCCTTCCCCCAGCTCCAGTGGATGCCCCTTGTCCTCCGGGGGAAGGGTGGGATATGGGGAACAGCAATTCCATGTCGGTTCTGTTAGCCCAATCTCTGGTTCTGGCAACTCCCCTCCCGATCTCTCTCAACCCGTGTCTCTGCAGTCTGAATGCTGAGAGCAGCTCCCTTGCTGCTGAATCCATTTAAAACACGCATTCTCCTCTAATGTGAAAATGATTGCGGCCAACGCGTGTCCCCTATAATTATGCTGGAAGCAGCAATTAAAACAGCTGCAAAGGGCCCTAAATCAGCCTGTGCGGAGATTACCCTGCACATGGTAATCCAGAAAATAAATGAGTTTGGAAGAGGTCCACTGTAGCAGTGCACTGCTCACCTAATTAATTGGGGTTTAATCGTGAGCACGTTGGTGGGAGAGGCCCGGAGGGAGTCGACCCAGGGTGGGACACCCGGCTCTTTCCGTTCCCCAGGGCCGGAGGCTTAGCCCTAAAAGGTGGGCCTTGGCCCAGGTGACAGAGTCTTTGGCACGGGCATGGAGGTGGGGTGCGAGACAATGGTCCCCCCTAGCCCTTGGGGTCAGCTGGCCTCCCCCCGATGCTGCTGCTTCCTAATAATTTTCCCCATGGTCTGTTTGTTCCCCAAGGACCTGGCTTTGCCATCCTGGATCCTCACCTAGCTCTCCTGGGGTTTCCCCCACACACAGACCTAGAAGGGCTTGGAAACCAGATCAAAGGGAGGGAGGAGGCTCTGGCCCAGGTCCAGGGGTTTCCCTAGCTGCTGGGTAGTTGGTGAGTGTGTGCGTGTTTGTGTGTTTGTGTGTGTGTGTGTGTGTTTGTTTGTGTGGGCATACTTGAAAGGGGGTATCTGTTTTTGTGGGTGCTTCTGTTTGTGTGCATTCTTCTGGGAGAGCATCTGTTTTAAGGTGTTATGTGTGTGGGGGCATGCTTGTGTGGGAGTATATCTTTGAGTGTATATATGTGTGTGTGGGCATGTTTGTGTGGGAGCATTTGTTTGTGTGTGTATGTGTGAGGCCATGCTTATGTAAGAACATGTCTCTGTGTATGTTTGTGTATGTTTAGGCATGCTTGTGTGGGAGCACCTGTTTTTGTGTATATGTGCGTGGGGCCGTGCTTGTATAGGAACTTGTCTGTGGGTGTGTTTGTGTAGGCATGCTTGTGTGGGAGTGTCTGCCTCTGTGTGTGCCTGTGGATGTGCAGATTGTGTTTGCATATGCGTGTGTTTTGGTGCTCATCTTTAAAAAGCCTTTGGAATATTTGTACTTCCGGAGTCATGATGAGCCCTGTGTTCTTCCTTCTCCTCAGTTCTGCCCAATCCGGGTCCGTGGTCCCTTGTCTCCCCAGATGGGGGGAGGGGTTGAGGTGGGGGCCAGAGAGGGCTCAGGAAATCCGCAGAACCTCAGGGACCAGACTCCCTCTTGGAAAGGCGGACTGAATCAGATCATTTAGGCTGGGAGAGAGGACACTGTGGGGGTGAGTTGGGCGTTTTCAGATCTGGAGGGTCAGCAGAGGCCAGGGGGCTGTTCACTGAGGATCAGCCGGGCTGTTCTCCAATTTCACAGAAGAGAAAACAAGAAGAAATAGACCTAAACTGCAGCAAGAAGGATTGAGATTAGATGCCAGGAAGAACTTCCCACTGGTGGAAGCTGGAGGGTGTGAGAGTGAATAAGAATGATGGCGGCCTTGATTGGTAATAAATCAACAAATAGCACTGATGGATTGATTGCCACCTCCTCTCAAAAAAAGGCTTCAAGGCAGGAGGCTGGACAACATAATCTCTGGGTTCCATTGTGACTGAGTATCGGAATATTAGCGTCTCTGAAGAACGGTTTCCAGATCAAGGATGTCTGAAAGCAGGAGGCTGCCAGCTCGGGAGATGTCTCTGCTTCCCTGATCCTTCCACTTGAATCCTGCTTGGGTCTAGAGTTCGAGACTATTGGTTTATCCATCCACAAGGAAATCTGCCCATTTTCTTTCATCGGACTGGCAACTTGTGGAGGGCAGATACTGTTCTCCACCAGGACACAGTACAGTGTGTGTGTGTGTGTGTGTGTGTGTGTGTGTGTGTGTGTGTGTGTGTGTGTGTGTGTCCTCCTCTCCATCAGACTGCCATCCCCCCGAGGGCAAGGACTGTGTCCCCTCCCCTGTCTGTCCTCCCTGAGTGCCCAGCTCAGGGTCCTGTCCACACTGCACAGGCAGGTTTACGTGTTCTGAGCCAGACGAGCCCGGGAGCTCAACAGCTTGCGATCCCCGGCCCGGAGGGGTTAATCCCCTGCCTTGTTCACCCTGCCGGACCGGAGATTGCACGGGGGCGGATAAACAGGAGCTCCCGGGGAGAAGACGGCCGACAAACACCAGCCCAGATACCCCAGATACCATCGGCCTGTCACAACACTGAAACTCTCCTCTCAGATGCCCGTCGGCAGGAAGCCTCTCTGCCCAGTTGAAGCTTCCAGGGAAAATTAGTCAGAGCAGCAGGGAGAGGCTGGGAGGTGATGAGATAGGGGGCCAGGTGTCCACCTTTACAGATAGAAGAACCCAGCCCTACCGATTCGGGCCCCCGGTGCCCCCCACTGCTCCGGTTTTGTCACCCTCCTGGACCCACACCCTCAAGGTTCAGGGTGAACCATCCCAAACCCTTGGCTCTCCTCCAGTAACCCAGCATGGACCATTCAACATCCCTGACTCTCCCCTCTCTATCACCGACTGACCCCCCAAGTGACCCAGCACGGCCCATGAACACCCCCGTGTCTCCCCCCTCTAACTCTGATTGTCTCTCCCTTGAACGAGCAAGGACCATCCAACACCCCTATTGCTTCTCCATCCCTGACCCCCCTGACTCTCCCCTCTCCATTCCTCACTGTCCCTCTAGTCACCCAGCACAAATCATCAACACCCCTCGCTCTCTCCTCTCCATCTCTGATTGTCCCCCAGTGACCCAGCATGAATCATCAAACCCCCGACTCTTCCCTCTCTATCCCTGACTCTCCCTCCAGCGACACAGAACGGACCGTCCAACGCCCCGACTCTCCTCTCTCCATCCCTGACTTTCCCTCCAGTGACCCAGCACGGACTGCTCATCCATGGATCACTCCGATCCCCACTGGCCCAGCTGGTGTTTCCTGCCGCACAGCTCCCTGTGGGAACGGAATCCCCGGGCTCACTTCCCGTGGAGGAAAACCCGAGGGTGGTTTGGTGAAGGTAAACCAACCTCTCAGGGCCTTAAGCCTGGAGCTGGGCTCGGGCTGGGCTGGGGCTGGAATGGGCTGAACTGGAGCTGGGCTGGGCTGTGGTTCGGTCGGGCTGGGGACGGATCTGGGCTGGGGTGAACTGGGCTAGGCTTCTCCGGGTAGGGCTGGGGTGGGGCTTGGCTGGGCTGGGCTGGGTTTGGGAGGTAGCTGGGCTTGACTAAGGGTGGAGCTAGGGCAGGGCTGGGCTGGACGGGGACAGAAAAGATCGACGTTCTAGATGATCAGGGCCACTGCCTCTGTCTTCCCATCACCAACACCGGAACACTGTGGCCCTTGGCAGAAAGGGAGACGTGGGAAGTTTTTCAGCTCAGGACAGGACCTGACCCCACTCCCCACGCCCACCAGCCAAAGGATCGCCCCAAATACTGCCCCAGAATGAGCATCTTTATGGAAGCGTGTGACGTGTGTGGTATTGAGCTCATTATACAAGCATCCTCTCATCTCCTTAGACTTCACCCTAACCAGCACAGAGTCAGGGGAGGGGTGGGAAAAGGGAGGACACTGTCTGGGGCTGACTACCCTCTAATCCTCCGGAAAGACTGAGAGAGACAGGGAGAGACATGGATCCAGAGACAGAGAGGGAGAAATGGAGCAGAGACAAAGAGAGAAGCACTTAGGATAGTGCTTTGCACACCCAGCACTTAGAACAGTGCTTTCCACATAGTAAGCGCTTAATAAATGCCATTATTATTATTATTATTATTACATGGAAGAGTGGATAGGGCACTGGCCTAGAAGGTAGAAGTTCATGGGTTCTAATCCCGGTTCTGCCACTTGTCTCCTGTGTGACCTTGGGTAAGTCACTTCACTTCTCTGTGCCTCAGTTACCTCATCTGTAAAATAGGGATTGAGACTGTGATCACCGCATGGGACAGGGACCGTGTCCAACCTGATTAGCTTGTATCTATTTCAGCGCTTAGTATAGAGCTTGACACATAGTAAGCACTTATCAAATGCCAACATTATTATTATTATTATTATTATTAAGAAGGTGAGTGGTGAACCAAGGAGGACTTTGTGGAGGAGGCAATCTTTTAGGAAGCTGGGAAGTGGGGGGAGGATGGGGTTTGGGGGATTTTAATCGGGGAGGGAGTGGCAGGCTGGAGGCAAAAGCCTTGGGAGGGGAATCAGAGAGGTACACAGAGATCACATCAGCACCCCACTAGCTTTTATGGACATTGCTGTAATTAAGTTTTATTAGTTTCGGTTCCTGGGCTTGCTTGGATATGTCACTTGTGTGCTTTATTTCTCCTGGTCTGGGTGTGTGTGCGTGTGTATATTTGCTTGTGTGTGTTTGCATCCTGTCTTCTGAAGGAAAGGGCAGCCCCTTATCTCTCTGTCCCTCCTGCGGGGTTCTGTAGTGTGTGTGTGTGTGTGTGTGTGTATTGTGTGTGTGTGTAAATCAGTCGTTCAATCAATGGTGCTAATTGAGTACACTATAATAGAACTGGAAGACATGACCCCTTCTCCCAAGGAGAAGCTTGGCCCAGTGGCCAGGGCACGGGCCCGAGCGTCAGAAGGACCTGAGTGCTAATTCCAGTTCCTCCACTTGTCTGCTGGGTGACCTTGGGCAACTCTGTGCCTCAGTTACTTCGTTTCTAAAACGGAGATTAAGACTGAGAGCCCCATGTGGGACATGAACTGTGTCTAACCTGTTTAACTTGTATTTACCCCAGGGCTTAGAACAGAGCTTAGCACATTGTAAGCTCTTAACAAGTATGGCTAGGACCCCCATGTTGGGCAAGGACTCTGATTCCCTTGCAAGTACCCTAGTACTTAACTTGCCTTGGCATAGAGCAAGGGCTTCATCAATACTATCATTTCAACCTCTGTTGACTGGTGTTCTGGAGAGCTGTTGGAATCCAGGGCCTCAGAGGAATTATAAAGGTCCGAAGGAATTATTTCTGCGCATAACTCAGAACAAGCATGGGCCTGGGAGTCAGAAAGTTCCAATCCAGGTTCCAGGTTCCAATCCAGACTCCGCCACTTGTGTGCTGTGTGACCTTGGGCAAGTCACTTCACTTCTCTGTGTGCCTCAGTTACCGCATGGGAATTGAGACTGTGAGCCCAACATGGAACAGGGACTGTGTCCAACTAGATTTTCTTGTAGTAATAACAATAATAATAATAATAATAATGGCATTTGTTAAGCACTTACTATGTGCGAGGCACTGTACTAAGCACTGGGGCGATTACAAACAAATCAGGTTGGGCACAGTCCCCGTCCTGCATGGGGGTCACGTTCTCAATCCCCATTTTACAGATGAGGTAACTGAGGCACAGGGTAGTGAAGTGACTTGCCCAAGGTCAAACAGCAAACAAATGGTGGAGCCAGGATTAGAACCCATGACCTTCTGACTTCCAGTCCTGTGCTCTGTCCACTGTGCTCCATGCTCCATTTCTATTCACCCCAGTCCTTCGAACAGGGCCTGGCACAAAGTAAGTGCTTAACAAATACCATCATTATTGTTATTATTACATGGACTGTGTCTGTCCTGATTAGCTTGTATCCAACACAGCCCTTAGTCCAGTGCCTGGCGCATAGTAAGCGCTTAACTATTAGGTTTAAAAAAAAATAGCTCACAGTCTAGAGACTTGTAAGACTGGAAGTCTGTCCCTCCAAAGTGGCCAGCCCGGGGCCCTGCCCTGGTTAGGGTCAGGGCAGCAGGCAGACTTCCCCACTTGGGTCTCTGGTGGTTGCCCATCCACCTCCATATCAAACAGTGCTTAGTACAGTGCTCTGCACACAGTAAGCACTCAATAAATACGATTGAATGAATGAATGAATGAAACAAAAACTCCTCACCATTGCTTTAAAAAGCAGTCCATCTCCTTGCCCCCTCCTACCTCACCTAGCTTCTCTCCTTCTACAATCCAGCTCACACGCTTCGCTCCTCTAGTGCTAACCTTCTCACTGTGCCTCCACCTCTCCTATCTCACCGCGGACCCCTGGCCCACTCCTGCCTCTGGTCTGGAGCATCCCCCCTCCTCAAATCCACCAGACTATCACTCTTCCCACCTTCAAAGTCCTATTGAAGACACATCTCCAGACTAAGCCTCACTTTTCCTCTTCTCTCACTCCCTTCTGCGTTGCCCTGATTAGCTCCCTTTGGCTCTTCCACCCTGCCAGTCCCAAGACACTTATGTGCATATCTGTAATTTCATTTATTTGTATTGATATCTGTCTCTCCTCTTCTAGACTGTAATCTCACTGTGCACAGGGATTGTCACTGTTTATTGTTGCGTTGTACTTTCCTAAGAGCTTAGTACAGTGCTCCACACACAGTAAGCGCTCAATGAATACGATGGAATGAATGAATGGGACAGAGGCCCCGATCTGTATGCATATGATGGCAGAGTTAGGCAGGGGTGGAGCCCCAAAGGGTTGAAGCCGTCTCCCTTGAGTTGTGGGAAAGTACAAATGACTCTATTTAGAGAGGTGTTTGGGCGGTTCTGTTCGGGCACGCCAGCCTCCTGTCCCCAAAACACCTTCCGACCCCGTGGGCTTCCCTGGCATAGGCAGACTTGGCTCCGGCCCATGGGGCTCCCAGAAAGGCCAGCGTTGGGGTGGTACTCTGGGTAGGGGTTGGGCAACGGAAGGTGTGTTGGGAAGAGCTGGGGGGGCGGGGGCAGAAGGGCAGACCCCTCCCCTCCTTGTTCCTCCCACTCTTCAAAGTCTTCTAAATAATAATAATAATAATACTATATGGTTCTTGTTGAGCAGTTACTATGAGAAGCAGCATGGCTCAGTGGAAAGATCACGGGCTTGGGAGCCAGAGGTCATGGGTTCTAATCCCGGCTCTGCCACATGTCTGCTGTGTGACCTTGGGCAAGTCACTTAACTTCTCTGAGCCTCAGTTACCTCATCTCTAAAATGGGGATTAAGATTGTGAGCCCCACAAGGGACAACGTTATCACCTTGTATCCCCCAGCGCTTAGAACATTGCTTTGCACATAGTGAGTGCTTAACAAATGCCATTATTATCATTATTACTATGTGCCAGGCACTGTTTAGGGTAGATAAGGATAATTGGGTTGGACACAGTCCCTGTCCCTCATGGGGGTCACAGTCTTAATCCCCATTTTAAAATGAGGGAACTGAGGCACAGAGAAGTTAAGCAGCTTGACAAGGTCACGCAGCAGACAAGTGGCAGAACCGGGATTAGAACCCAGGTCCGTCTGATTCCCAGGCCCGTGCTTTATCCACTAAGCCATGACTGTGGAGAACTGCCAGGGGGCCTACTCTGTGTAGAGCACTGTGCTGGACACCTACTGTTGGCAAAACACTGTGCAGAACACTATGCTAGGCACCTACTGAGGGCAGAACGCTGTGCAGAGCACTATGCTAGGCACTTACTGTGGGTAGAACAGCATCTGGAAAATCCCCTGCCCCTGGGAGATTCTTTCTCTCTAGACTGTAAGCTTCTTGAGGGTAGGGAAAATGTTTTCAGTAGAAAACACAATAGCACAGAACTCTACTGAGATGTACTCTTCCAAGTACAGTCCCCTGCACCAATAAATACCACTGATTGATTGAAAGAAGCATCAGTTTTCTTAATATATATGCCTTCTTCCTTGCCTTCAGCCAGATTTCTTTTCAGCCTGGTCTGGTTTTTCTTCCAACACGAGGCCCTTCTGATGCTCTATCCTCAGGCGGTGGGTTCTGGGTCTTCGCGGCTGGCAGGGTTGGGGCTGGGGATTTCCCAGGAACAATTTCCTCAGCGGTGCCAGCACACGGAGGGGTGGAGAGGGGCCGTCTTGAGAAGAGCCCGGGCCCGGGAGTCAGAGGACCTGTGTTCTAATCCTGCCTCCGCCACTTGCCTGATGTGGGACCTTGGGTAAGTCACTTCACTTCACTTCTCTGTGCCTAAATTGCTTCATCTATAAGATGGGGATTCAATACTTGTTCTCCTTCCTACTTAGACTGTGAGCACCATGAATGATTAGGCTGTAGTTCCCCTCTAGACTGTAAGCTCCCCCTCTAGATTGAAGAAGCACGACAAAGTGACAGACTGCTGCTCTAGGGACCAGAGGACTCAGGTTTGAGTTTGCGCTGTGCCGCTAACTTGCCATGTGACCAGGGGTAAGACCGCTTCACTTCTCAGTACCTCTGTTTCCTCATCTGCAAAATGGGGATAATAATGCCTGTCTTCTCCACCTTGCTCGCAGGGATGTTACGAGGGCTAAAAGGAACGATTTAATATGAGAGTGCTTTGGGAATAAAAACACTATCAAAAATCGAGATTGAAGGGAAGCAGTGTGGATAAGGTCGTGGGTTCTAATCCCTGCTTCACCACTTGTCTGCTGTGTGGACTTGGGCAAGTCACTTGACTTCTCTGTGCCTCAGTTACCTCATCTATAAAATGGGGATTAAGACTGTGATTAATACTGTGAACCCCAAGTAGGACAGGGACTTTGTCCAACCCGATTTGCTTGCATCCACCCCAGCACTTAGTACAGTGCCTGGCACATAGTAAGTGCTTAACAAATGTCAGAACTATGAATTATTATTATTATTACTCTGTGCCTCAGTTATCTCACCTGCAAAATGGGGATTAAGACTGAGCCCCATGTGAGACATGGACTGTGTCCAACCTGATTACCTTGTATCGACCCCGGCGCTTAGCAAAATGCCTGGCAAGTAGTAAGTGCTTAACAAATACCATAAAAAAACTTGTTATAGGCAGGGAATGTGCCTACTGAATCTGTTCTATTGTAATTAGAATAATATTTTTCAGCCCTTTACTATGTGCCAAGCACTGTTTTAAGCACTGGGGTAGTTACTGGGGTAGACACTGGGTTGGACACAGCCCTTGTCCCACATGGGGCTCACAGTCTAGCTGGCCTAAATCCTTCTTGCTGCCACTGGGCCTGTGACCTCCTGAAGGGCCATCTAAGGGAGGATGTCGGCCAGGCTCAAAACCTCCACCAAGCCGGTAGTAGTGTGCAGAGATCTAGGGTCACCTCTTTTTTTTAAACGGTATTTATTAAGCGCTTACTTTGTGTCAAGTACTGCTCATTCATCCATTCATTCATCATTCATTCATTCAATTGTATTTATTGAGCACTTACTGTATGCTCAGTACTATGCTAAGTGCTTGGGAGAGTACAATTCAACAACAAACATACACATTCCCTGACCACAAGGAGCTCACAGTCTAGAGATAAATAAATTTATTCTAAGTGTTGTTCTAAGCTCTGAGGTAAATACAAGTTCATCAGGTTGGATACAGTACCCATCCATCAATCACTAATATTTATTGAGCACTTACTTTGTGCAAAGCACTGTACCAAGCACTTGGGAAGGTGCAACACAACAGAATTGGTTGGTGTGATCCTGCCCTCAAGGAACTTATAATCTATGGGGGAGACAGACATTAAAATAAATTCCAGATAGAAGAAGCCGTGCAGTTTAAGTGCTGTGGGGCTGGAGGTTGATTGAATATCAAAGTGCTGAAAGGGACAGATTCAACTGTGAAGGTGATGCAGGGGGAGGAAGGGAAAATAAGAGGTTAATTAGGGAAGGCTTCTTGGAGGAGATGTGAAACTTTGAAGATGGGGAGGGTGGTGGTCTGACAGATATGAAGGGGAGGAAGTTCCAAGCCACAGGGTGAACATGGGCAAGGGGTTAGCAGCGAGACAAAGGAGATCAGGAGACAGAAAGTATTAAAGGAGTAAAGTGGGAGGGCTGGGTTGTTGTAGCTTAGTAAGATCAGGTAGCAGGGTGAGAGCTGATTAGTGCTTTAAAGTCGGTGGTAAGGAGTTTCTGCTTGATGAGAAGATGTTTGGGAAACCACTGGAGGTTCTTGAGGAGTGGAAAGACAAGGGTTGAACATCTTTTCAGGAAAATGATCTACACAATGAAGTAAAGGAGGGATTGAAATGGTGAGAGACAGGAGGCAGGGAGGTCAGTGGGAAGGTGGATGCCGAAGTCCGGATGGGATATGATAAGGGCTTAGGTCAGCAAGGTAGCAGTTTAGATGGAGAAAATAGGGTAGATTCTAGATTTGTTGTGAAGGTAGAACCACAGGATCTGATGGCAGACTGAATATGTAGGTTGAATGAGGGAGATGAGTTGAGAATAATGCCAAGGTTACAGGATTTTCAATAGAGAGAATGGTGGTGTGCTCTACAGTGATGGGAGACTCAATGGGAGGACAGAATTGTAATATTTGCTAAATGCAAACTATGTGCCAAGCACTGAAATAGATACAAGATAATCAGACCACTCAGTCCCTGTCCCGTATAGGGCTCACAGTCTATGGTGGAGGGAGAACAGGTGCTGAAACTCTGTTTTACAGATGAGTAATAATAATAACTAAAAATAATAATTATGGTACTTGTTAAGCGCTTACTATGTGCCAAGCACTGTTCTAACTGCTGGGGTATTTATAAGTTAATCGGTTTGGACACAGTCTGTGTCCCACATGGGGCTCATACTCTTATGCCCATTTTAAAGATGAGATAGCTGAGGCCCAGAGAAGTGAAGTGACTTGCCCAAGGTCACACAGCAGACATGTGGCTTTGCTGAGATTAGAACCCAGGTCCTTCTGACTCCTAGGCCCGTGCTCTATCCACGAGGACACGCTGCTTCTCACGTGACCTTGTGCTCCCTCTGGGCAAGGAACAGAACTACCAACTCTGTTGTATTCCCAAGTGCTTAGCACACAGTATGTACTCAATAAATTTGATTGATTGAGGAAAATGATGTATAGAGAAGGTAAGTGACTGCCCCAAGTACCCCCAACAGGTTCTTCTGTTTCACCCCAGGGGCTGACTTCCCATCCCAGAGGGCAGCCCCTCCCAGCCAGGGAAGAGCTGTTCAACCTCTCTGGCCACTTGGAAGAAAATAAGAAGATGGGTCAAAAGTGGACTTGCCTGGAGGAAGTGGCCCGGACAAGATGATCTCCCCTTCCCGTAATTTTCCTCCCGACCATCTCTGGCCAACGTTCTCTCGGGCCTCTGGGCTCTCCATGACCTTCTTCGCCTGCAGCTGGAAGAGCCGAAAACAAATCCCCACACGCCATGAGAACGCGGAGAGAACACAGCCTCTCCTCTGCCGCTTCCAGCTGGGGCTCCTGAGACCACCGGCACAGAGGATCGCCATGGGAGGAGAGGACAATGGAAGTGTGTTCACGAGTCACTCCTCTCCTCTCCTCCAGAGCCAAAACCCAACCCGGCTCCAGGCAGCCCAGCCAACTCAGGTCATCCCTCTTAAGCTTGTGTGTGTGTGTCTGTGTCTGTGTGCATGGATGTGTGTACATATGTACGCAGGTGTGTCCTTGCATGTTTACAGGGGAGGGAGTCTTTAAGGTCATATGTGTGCTGTGGGTGTGTACGTAGGGTGATGTGAGGTATTTGCGTCTGTGTGTGTGTGTGCGTGTTCGTGGGAATGGAGTGTATGGGGATGCTGAGATGTCACCAGATTAACGTATGTTGATGTTAACTGGATTCCAGGGATTCGATTCAATCATATTTATTGAGCGCTTACTGTGTGCAGAGCACTTTACTGAAGCACTTGAAAGAGGAAAATAGAACCATAAGCAGATACATTTCCTGCCCACAGCGAGCTCTCAGTTTAGAGGGAGAGACCGGCATTAATATAAATAAATAAATTACAGACAAGTAAGTAAGTGCCGTGGAGCTGGGAGGGGGGATGAAATAAGGGAACAATGAGAACCCAGGCCCTTCTGACTTCAGACCCGCGCCCTATCCACTAGGCCATGCTGTTTCTCCCCAATTCCCCCTGCTCTCCACTCCCTCTCCTCCATCCCCTCACCTTCCCTATTCCCTCAGTTTCCCTTTCCCATAAATCCAGTGCAGAAGCAGCATAAACCTACTGGAAAGAGCACAGGCCTGGGAGTCAGAAGACTTGGGATCTAATCCCAGCTCCGCCGCTTATCTGCTGTGTTACTTTGGGTAAGTCACTTGACTCCTCTCTACCTCAGTTGCCTCATATGTAAAATGGGGATCGAGACTGTGGGCCCTATGTGGGACAGGGACACAAAACATAGCAAAATATTAAATCATTCATTCATTTGGTTGCATTTATTGAGCGCTTACTATGCAAAGCACTGTACAAACCTGATTTGTTTGGATCTACCCCAGCGCTCGGTATAGTGCATGGCACATATTAAGCACTTAATAGTATAGAAACAAAAATCCATCAGGTCCCAGATAACCCCATCTTCAAGACCTCAGGAAACTTTTCCCATCAAATTCCCAGCACCCCAGTCACATCAAGCCAGCACCCAGCCTAGGCCCTTACCTATTTAGTTTCTATTTCAGGCACTCAAGTATGCGACTATGGTTTTATTTATTTGTGTACCTATCTGTACACTCATTTATTCAGATATTTCATCCAGATAGATCTGTGCTATTTCTGGCTCTATCCCTGTGATCCTTCCTGCTCTCACTTCTTGTCAAAACGTTTGTCTGTCTTCCCCACTGGATTGTAAATTCCTAGAAAACAGGATATGAGTGCCTTGGGTCTGGTGTACTCTCCCAAGCCCTTTGTAGCAATTCAATAAATATATTTAATTGATTGACTGACGCCGGCTCGGTTCCATGGGAGGTTCACAGTCTTAGAGGCAGGAAGGTAGGCTTTAGCCTCATTTTACAGAAGAGGAAACTGAGGCTTTTATGGTATTTTGTTCAGTGCTTATTATGTGTCAAACATGGTTCTAGGAGCTGGGGTAGATACAAGTCAATCAGCTTGGATCCAGGACCAACAGGGGGCTCACAGTCTGAAAAGGAGAGCCAACAGTTGTTGAATATCCATTTTACAGATGAGGAAACTGAGGGACAGAAAGGTGAAGCGATTCGTCCACGATCACACAGCAGACAATTGGCCAATTGGCAGAGCTGGGAATAGAACCCAAGTCCTCTGATTCCCAGGCCCACACTCTTTACACTAGGCTATACTGCTTCCATAAGTGACTTGTCTAAGTTCACCCAGCAGGTCAGGGAAGGGCTTGGACTAGAACCCAGATCTCTGAGTTTCCGGTCCCATGCTGTCTCCCTCAAATGCTTCCCCTAGCACCCATGAGTGTGTGTGCGTTTGTGTGTGTTTGTCTAAATTCAGTGGGGATGGTGCACATCTCGGGGTGTAAAGGTGGGCCTTTTGTCTACAGAGTCACTTTGAAGAGAAGCAGTGAGGCCTTAGTAGACAGAGCACAGAACTGGGGGTTAGAAGGTCACGGGTTCTTATCCCAGCTCTGCCACTTGTCCGCTGGTAGATCTCGGGCAAGTCACTTCACTTCTCTGAGCCTCAGTTTCCTCATCTGCAAAATGGAGATTAAAACCATAAGTCTTGTGTGAGTCACGGACTGCGTCCAGCCTTATTGTCTCGTATCTTACCCCAGTGCTTAGTACGGTGCCTGGCACACAGTAAGTACTTAACAAATGCTATTACAAAACATAGCAAAACAAAATCTTAAATCATTCTTTCATTCAGTTGCATTTATTGAGCGCTTATTGTGTGCAAAGCACCATACTAAGCATTTGGGAGAGCACAATATAGCAATAAGTAGACCCATTTGCTGCCCACAACGAGCTTACAGTGTAGAGGGGGAGACAGACATCACTACATATAAAGCAAAGATGTTTTCCTCTTCACCCCCACCAACAATGACAATGGCTGTAAGATAGAGAGCTCTGTACTAGGTCTCTAGAGGGCAAGGTTTTTGTGAGAATTGGACCTCCTTCAGAAGACACAGTGGCATCCTCTGATCGGCATCCTGATCAGCTCCCGGTATAATAATAACAATGGCATTTGTTAAGCGCTTAATTCTCAAGGAGCTTGTGGTCAGGAGACTGTTGCCAGTAACCAGAGAGGCACTGGGAAGGTTTTAGGATGAGTGGGCCTTCACCTCAGCATTTCATGATGTCCCCAACACAGTGAGATCTGGGAGGTTGCACGCATTCTTTGAGGCATGTTATTGGCTTCCGGCAGGGGAGTGCGAATGGCTCCATGCAAACCATCACCACTCATGAAAAGCAACCAAGCAGAAATCCTCCCGATGGTAGTGAGCTGCCTCGTACCTGCACTCAGTGAAGTCCCATATCCACATCGTCCCAGTTACAGACCACTCGGCCACACCCTGGAAGTCCATTTTGCCCCCAGTTAGGAGCATGCTGCCACCCTGGGTGACACCCAGACACCCACGCCATGCTGCCACCGGGAACGAGGAAGCCACCCGCACCTTTCTGCGCTAGCGTCACCATGCATGGTGGCTTCTTCCGGGATGAAGGATGACTAGCTGCCTTTGGGAGGAGCCCCGTGACCTGATCCTGGTGCAAGTGTTCCCCTTGACCTGTGGACTCTTCCATCACCGAAGGGACTAAGGAGGGTTAGGGAATAAATCCAGGTCGATCCAACCTAGGCTGTGTCACCACACTCAGAATGCAATGATTTTCATGGCAACGCTGAGCCTTATAATGTGCTCACCGAATTCCATCACCTACCTGGTGATGCACTGATAGATGAGGAAGTAGAAAACCGAATGTAGAAATCCAAATTGGCCTGGTGGGGTGGAGTCTGGGGGTGTAAGAGTACATCTTTGGATCAACGCGGTCACTGAGGTCATTGTGACCTCAAATTTCACACCAAATAGCCAGTCTATGAAAGGACAGGGCACGCCGGTCCTCGACAAGGTCTCTGTGAGAATTGGACCTCTTTCAGAAGACACAGTGGCATCCTCTGATCAGCATCCCGACGAGGTCGGGGAGCCTGCTCAGCTCCCAGATTGGAGGCAAAGTTCCCGGAAAAGCAGGGAATTTGGTCCACGTGAGCAGGGAAGATGGGAGGAGCATTTCAGGGCCATTGAGCCACAGTCTCAGTCAGTGCTGGGACCTCACGTGACAAGCTGTTCAGCCTGGCATGGCCGAGTCTTGGGGGCACAGGAGAAGCTCTTTCTGTGCAGAGGTTTAGGGAAGGTAAGGAGACTGAGAGGCAGAGGGGAAGAAGCAGAAAGAAGCGCTGCATGGACAGGGCTTCTCAGGGCAGAGAAGGAACCATTGGATCATGGCTGCTTTCCCAGCCCTGACCTCACACTGGCATACGTACCTATTTATTATTCTATTTATTCTATTAATGTGTATATATCTATAATTCTATTTATTTATATTGATGCTATTGATGCCTGCCATTTTGTTTTGTTTTGTTGTCTGTCGCCCCCCTTCTAGACTGTGACCTCACGGTTTGGTAGGAATTGTCTCAATTTGTTGCCAAATTGTACTTTCCAAGCACTTAGTATAGTGCTCTGTGCACAGTAAGCGCTCAATAAATACGGTTGAGTGAATGGATGAATGAAGCCCAGTGGCAGAAGCCCAGGGGACCATTTTACATTGCAAGCAAAAAGTGGGGGGATAGGAATCTTTGGGGAGCGGGGAGTCAGGGGGCAAGTCTGGGGAGGCGCAGGCAGCTACCGAGAGTGACCAGAACAGACACCCCCAATTCAGAGAACCCAGTGGGGGATGAAGATGGGCATCCAGTTGGGCAGCTGAGGGTGAACGGTGACTTTGTCCCCAACATCTAGGAAAATAAATCGCATCTGTCAGGGAGCTGACATGTCAGACTGTTGAGGACAGTCCAATGAATCCAAACAGCACCTGGGTGCTCTATGAAAAAGCCCAGGAAGTGGATGCCAATTGACCTGATACCACTAGAAGTTCTGCTCACCTCCTCAACATTGCCAAGATCCGCCCTTTCCTCTCCATCCAAACCGCTACCTCGCTGGTTCAATCTCTCATCCTATCCCGACTGGATTACTGCATTAGCCTCCTCTCTGATCTCCCATCCTCCTGGCTCTCCCCACTTCAGTCTATACTTCACGCTGCTGCCCGGATCATCTTTGTGCAGAAACGCTTTGGGCATGTTACTCCCCTCCTCAAAAAATCTCCAGTGGCTGCCAGTCAACTTATGCATCAAGCAAAAACTCCCCATTCAAGGCACTCCATCACCTCGCCCCCTCCTACCTCACCTCCCTTCTCTCCTTCTACAGCCCAGCCTGCACCCTCCGCTTCTCTACCGCTAACCTCCTCACTTAACCTCATTCTTGCCTGTCCCGCCGTCGACCCCCAGCCCACGTCCTCCCCCTGGCCTGGAATGCCCTCCCTCCGCACATCTGCCAAGTCAGCTCTCTTCCTCCCTTCAAAGACCTACTGAGAGCTCACCTCCTCCAGGAGGCCTTCCCAGACTGAGCCGCTTCCTTCCTCTCCCCCTCGTCCCCCCTCCATCCCCCCATCTTACCTCCTTCCCTTCCCCACAGCACCTGTATATATGTATATATGTTTGTACATATTTATTACTCTATTTATTTATTTATTTTACTTGTACATATCTATTCTATTTATTTTATTTTGTTAGTATGTTTGGTTTTGTCTCCCCCTTTTAGACTGTGAGCCCACTGTTGGGTAGGGACTGTCTCTGTATGTTGCCAATTTGTACTTCCCAAGCGCTTAGTACAGTGCTCTGCACATAGTAAGCGCTCAATAAATACGATTGATGATTTATTTATTTTACTTGTACATATCTATTCTATTTATTTTATTTTGTTAGTATGTTTGGTTTTGTTCTCTGTCTCCCCCTTTTAGACTGTGAGCCTACTGTTGGGTAGGGACTGTCTCTATATGTTGCCAACTTGCACTTCCCAAGCGCTTAGTACAGTGCTCTGCACACAGTAAGCGCTCAATAAATACGATTGATTGATTGATTCCCCACAGCACCTGTATATATGTACATATGTATGTACATATTTATTACTCTATTTATTTTACTTGTACATATTTCTTCTATTTATTTTATTGTTAGTATGTTTGGTTTTGTTCTCTGTCTCCCCCTTCTAGACTGTGAGCCCACTGTTGGGTAGGGACTGTCTCTATATGTTGCCAACTTGTACTTCCCAAGCGCTTAGTACAGTGCTCTACACACAGTAAGAGCTCAATAAATACGATTGATTAATTGATTGATTGATTGGCGGAGGCCAAGGCCTAGTCGGCGCATCCAAGCCGGGGATTTGCGTGAGCGCCAACTACGGGGGAACCCGCGCAGCGGCGCCCAGCAGAGACCGCGGCCTAGTTGGCGCCTCGAAGCCGGGGACTCGCGTAAACGCCGAACCCGGGAAGAGGCCGCGGCCTAGTCGGCGCCTCGAAGCCGGGGACTTGCATGAGAGCCGATGACGGGGGCTCCCGCGCGGCGGCGGTGGGGAGGACCGCGGCCTAGTCGGCGCCTCGAAGCCGGGGAGTCGCGTGAATGCTGAAGCCAGGGAGGGGCCGCGGCCTAGTCGGCGCCTCGAAGCCGGGGACTCGCGTGAGCGCCGATGTCGGGGGCCCTCGTGCGGTGGCGGCGGGGAGAGACCGCGGCCTAGTCGGTGCCTTGAAGCCGGGTACTCGCGTGAACGCCAGCGCCGGGGAGGGGACGCAGCCTAGTCGGGGCCTTGAAGCCGGGGACTCGCGTGAGCGCCGACGCCGGGGACCCCAGCGCGGCGGCGTGGGGGAGAGACCGCGGCCTAGTCGGGGCCTTGAAGCCGGGGACTCGCGTAAGCGCCGACGCCGGGGACCCCCGCGCGGCCGCGGCGGGGAGAGACCGCGGCCAATCGGGGCCTTGAAGCCGGGGACTCGCGTGAGCGCCGACGCCGGGGACCCCAGCACGGCAGCGTGGGGGAGAGACCGCGGCCTAGTCGGGGCCTTGAAGCCGGGGACTCGCGTGAGCGCCGACGCCGGGGACCCCGCGCGGCGGCGGCGGGGAGAGACCGCGGCCTAGTCGGGGCCTTGAAGCCGGGGACTCGCGTGTGCGCCGGCGCCGGGGACCCCCGCGCGGCGGCTGGGGGGAGAGACCGCGGCCTAGTCGGTGCCTCGAAGCCGGGGACTTGCGTGAACGCCGACGCCGCAGCCTCTCGCCTCTCGATCACGCGAGTCCCCGGCTTTGGGGCATCGACTAGGCCGCGGTCCCTCCCCGCCGCCGCCGCGCAGGGGCCCCCGGCGTCGGCCTTCACGCGAGTCCCCGGCTTCGAGGTGCCGACTAGGCCGCGGCCTCTTCCCGGCGTGGGCGTTCACGCGAGTCCCCGGCTTCGAGGCGCCGACTAGGCCGCGGTCTCTCCCCGGCGTCGGCGTTCACACGAGTCCCCGGCTTCGGGGCGCCGACTAGGCCGCGGTCTCTCCCCGCCGCCGCCGCGCGGGGGCCCCCGGCGTCGGCTATCACACAAGTCCCCGGCTTCGAGGCGCCGACTAGGCCGCGTCCCCTCCCCGGCCTCGGCGATCACGCGAGTCCCCGGCTTCGAGGCGCCGACTAGGCCGCGTCCCCTCCCCGGCGTTGGCGCTCACGCGAGTCCCCAGCTTCAAGGCGCCCACTAGGCCGCGGTCCCTCCCCGCCGCCGCCACGTGGGGGCCCCCGGCATCGGCGTTCAAGCGAGTCCCCGGCTTCGAGGTACCGACTAGGCCGCGGCCTCTTCCCGGCGTGGGCGTTCACGCGAGTCCCTGGCTTCGAGGCGCCGACTAGGCCGCGGTCTCTCCCCACCGCTGCCACGCGGGGGCCCCTGGCATCGGCTCTCACGCGAGTCCCCGGCTTGGAGGCGCCGACTAGGCCGCGTCCCCTCCCCGGCATCGGCGATCACGCGAGTCCCCGGCTTCGAGGCGCCGACTAGGCCGCGGAAATCAGAAGGAACTGGGTTCCAAACTTGGCTATGCTACTTGTCTTCTGTCTTGTCTTCTGTGTCTCTTTGGGCCTTTATTGACCTTTATTGCTGAATTGTACTTTCCAAACACTTAGTACAATGCTTTGCACACAATAAGCGCTCAATAAATATGATTGAATGAATGAATGAAGTCACAACTTCTCTGTTCCTCAGTTACCTCATCCGTAAAATGGGGAATAAATAGACTGTGACAGGGACTGTGTCCAACATGACTAGCATCATGAGGTTGGCAGGGTCGAGGAGAGATAGAAGGCGGGCGGCAGAGGAGTCGTCAGGGATATCCATGTGGATGTTGAAGTCTCCGAGGATCAGAGTGGGCATGGAGAAGGAGAGAAGGAAGGTGAGGAAGGGGTCAAAGTCGTTAAAGAAGTTGGAAGCGGGGCTGGGGCCGGGAGGGCGGTAGATGACGGCTACAAGAATCTGGAGGGGGTGGTAGAGGCAAATAATGTGGGCTTCAAAGGAAGGGAAGGAGAGGGAAGGGGGAGGAGGGATAGTGCGAAAGCGACATTGGGGGGCGAGAAGGAAACCGACAACTCCTCCTTTTCCGGTGAGTCTGGGGGAGTGGGAGAAGAAGAGGCCTCCACTGGAGAGAGCTGCAGAAGAGACCGTGTCATCCGGAGACAGCCATGTTTCAGGTTAGGGTGAGGAGGAGTAGAGAGCTGGAAACGAATAGGTCCAGGATGAAAGGGATCTTACTTAAAACGGAGCCGGGGTTCCAGAGGCCACACTTGGCAGCAGCTGTCGAGGGAGGGGCGGGAGGGGGAAGGGTGCGAGGGGTGGGGAGGGTTTGGATTGGGATGAGTTGGTGGGGGCCTGGGCGGGGAGAGTGGGAAGGGGGGTGGCGATGGGAAAGGAGAACTGGGATGGGGTGGGGGTGGGGTGGATGGGAGGGAGGGGGCCGGGAGGGAGGATTGGAGGATTGGCGCTGGTACAGAGGGATCCTTGGTAGGGGGTGAGGGGGAGTGGTCTTGGTGGGGGAGAGGGAGGGAAAGAGCTGGGTGGGAGAGGGGAAGGGGAAGGTGAGGAATGGGAATGGCAGTTGGGAGCGAGGGAATTGAAAGTTCATGGTGAGGTCAGGCAGGCGAGTGACAGTACAGCGGGAGGTTAACAATTGAGATGCAGAAGCAATAAAACAGTAGCAATGATAGAAGTAGGCGAAGGCATCACAGGGTGTAGTTAAGCAATCAATATGCTATGGCAATAATAAAATTGGCAGATAATGATGTCACAGAGAGCAGATACATACTATTATGTGCTGGAGTAGGGTGGGCCTGTTAAGGGGGGGGTCAGGGAGCAGAGATACCTGGGGAGAGGAGCGAACAGCCAACTAGCATGGGACGGCTGAGTAGGTGCGAATGAGGTTGTCGTTAATGTAACCTCGGGCGGGCGGGCCTCTAGGGAACGGAGTCCCGGGCACCCAGTCCTGTCCTGTATCTCTTACCAGATGGCCAGCCATTCAGTACAGTATGCATATGGGTGTGTGATTGCACAAATGTGTGTGCATACATGCATGCGTGTGTGTGTGTGTGTGTGTGTGTGTGTGTGTGTGTGTGTGTGTGTGTGTGTGTCCAGCCTCCCCAATCTGGCTGCCATGCTCTGGAGGGCAGGAACAGAATCTCCTATCCCTGACTCTCCTCCAGTCTACCCAGCCCCCAGCTCAGTTCCCTGGGTGTGTCCAGTCTAGACCAGAGATGGGATGACCATTTCTCCTGGGGTCAGTTCCTCTAGGGATGGGAGGGGGAGAGGAGGAGTATGGGAGAATAACTCCATCGCATTCCTGAATCATGGCCTCCTCGGCTCATGGAATTCACCCCGCCCCCAAGACAAGTAAGGAAATTTGCATATCTTCATGTGACCTGCAGATTGGGGTGTCCCCCAGAGGGGGAAATCGGGGCAGACAGAGACAAGGGGGTAGGTGTCTCTGCTGGGCTTCAGGGTGGGCAGGGTGGTACTCCCCCCACCTCAGGGGCAGCAAGACCACTGGCATGCCTGGAGACTGCTTCCAAGCCCTCCCAGGGCTCACCCTGAAGCCCACCTGGAGTCCCCTCCCCAAGGCCTGCCCAGAGCCCACCCTAAGGCCCATCTGGAGACCACCACAAAGCCCACCAAGAGCCTACCCTGAGTTCCTCCTGTAATCCACCCCAAGACCCACCCAGAGCCCATTCCAAAGTAATAATGCTAATGATAATAATTGTGGTATTTGTTAGTCAATCAATCAATCAATCGTACTTATTGAGCGCTTGCTGTGTGCAGAGCACCGTACTAAGTGCTTGGGAAGTACTTCCTGCCCTTCCCCACAGCACCTGTATATATGTATATATGTTTGTACATATTTTTTTTACTCTATTTATTTATTTAATTTATTTGTACATATCTATTCTATTTATTTTATTTTGTTAGTATGTTTGGTTTTGTTCTCTGTCTCCCCCTTTTAGACTGTGAGCCCACTGTTGGGTAGGGACTGTCTCTATATGTTGCCAATTTGTACTTCCCAAGCGCTTAGTACAGTGCTCTGCACATAGTAAGCGCTCAATAAATACGATTGATGATGATGATGATGGCAAGTCGGCAACAGAGACAGTCCCTACCCAACAGCGGCTCACAGTCTAGAATGGCATTTGTTAAGCGCTTACTATGTGCAGAGCACTGTTCTAAGCGTTGGGGGGGATACAAGGTGATCAAGTTGTCCCACGTGGGGCTCACAGTCTTAATCCCCATTTTACAGATGAGGTAACTGAGGCTCAGAGAAGTTAAGTGACTTGCCCAAGGTCCCACAGCAGACATGTGGTGGAGTCGGGATTCGAACCCATGGCCTCTGACTCCAAAGCCCGGGCTCTTTCCACTGAGCCACTCTGCTTCTCTAAAGTCTAGAAGTGGGGAGACAGACAGAAAAACAAAACATATTAACAAAATAAAATAAATAGAATGAATTTGTACACATAAAATAAATAGAGTAATAAATACGTACAAACGTATGTACATATATCCAGGTGCTGTGGGGAGGGGCAGGAAGTAAGGCGGGGGGATGGGGAGGGGGAGTAGGGGGAGAGGAAAGAGGGGGCATTTCGAATGTATTGTGTTCACGTGTGTGTGTGTGTGTGTGTGTGTGTGTGTGTGTGTGTGTGTGTGTGTGTTAAATCCCCCATCAGACTGGCAGCCCAGCAAAGGCAGGGACCAGGTCTTCTCCTCCCCACTCTTTTTAGAGTGTAGTATAAATATGATTACTGATTGCATCTGTTCAGTGCAAGCCCTGTGGAAAGGCTCAAGGACAAAAGGCTCAAGGACATTGAATTGGGCAGGGCCCCTGACCCAGAAATGACTTCCAGTCCTACAGGCAGGAGATGGCAGACACTGCGGAAGGAAATTGGAAGACATAGTCTACCCCCAGGACATCCTTACCTATCATCCAGGTGGGTGAATACTTCCTTCCTGCTCCTCACGGGAACCTTCTCCGGGCTCAACAGGTACAAATCCTAACCAACCTCCCAACATTTGTCATGGGCAAGCCGGGGACTTGTGTGAGCGCCGACCCCGGGGACCCCCGCGCGGCGGTGGCGGGCAGAGACCGCGGCCTAGTCGGTGCCTAGAAGCCGGGGACTCGCGTGAACGCCAAAGCCGGGGAGAGGCCGCGGCCTAGTCGGCGCCTCCAAGCCGGGGACTCGCGTGAGAGCCGAGGCTGGGGGCCCCCGCGCGGCGGCGGCGGGGAGAGACCGCGGCCTAGTCGGTGCCTTGAAGCCGGGGACTCGCATGAGCGCCGACGCCGGGGACCCCTGCACGATAGCGGCGGCGGGCAGAAACTGCGGCCTAGTCGGGCCTTGAAGCCGGGGACTCGCATAAGCGCTGACACCGGGGACCCCCGCGCGGCGGCCGGGGGCAGAGACCTCGGCCTAGTCGGGGCCTTGAAGCCGGGGACTCGCGTGAGCGCCGGCGCCGGGGACCCCTGCACGATAGTGGCGGCGGGCAGAAACTGCGGCCTAGTCGGGCCTTGAAGCCGGGGACTCGCATAAGCGCTGACACCGGGGACCCCCGCGCGGCGGCCGGGGGGAGAGACCTCGGCCTAGTCGGGGCCTTGAAGCCGGGGACTCGCGTGAGCGCCGGCGCCGGGGAGAGACCGCGGCCTAGTCGGGGCCTTGAAGCTGGGGACTCGCGTAAGTGCCGACGCCGGGGACCCCCGCACGGCGGTGGGGGGAGAGACTGCGGCCTAGTCGGGGCCTTGAAGCCGGGGACTCGCGTGAGCGCCGATGCCGGGGACCCCCCCACGGCAGCTGGGGGAGAGACCGCGGCCTAGTCGGGGCCTTGAAGCCGGGGACTCGCGTGAGCGCCGGCGCCGGGGAGAGACCGCGGCCTAGTCGGGGCCTTGAAGCCGGGGACTCGCGTAAGCACCGACGCCGGGGACCCCCGTGCGGCGGACAGGGGGAGAGACCGCGGCCTACTCAGGGCCTTGAAGCCGGGGACTCACGTGAATGCCAGCGCTGGGGAGGGGACGCGGCCTAGTCGGGGCCTTGAAGCCGGGGACTCGCGTAAGCGCCGACGCCGGGGACCCCTGTACGGCGGCCGCGGCGGGGAGAGACCGCGGCCTAGTCGGTGCCCTGAAGCCGGGGACTCGCGTGAACGCCGACACCTGGGACCCCCGCGCGGCGGCGGGGGGGGAGAGACCGCGGCCTAGTCGGGGCCTTAAAGCCGGGGACTCGCGTAAGCGCCTACGCCGGAGACCCCTGCACGGCGGCGGAGGGGAGAGACCGCGGCCTAGTCAGTGCCGAGAGACCGCGGCCTACTCGGGGCATTGAAGCCGGGGACTCGCGTGAGCGCCAGCGCCGGGGAGAGACCGCGGCCTAGTCGGGGCCTTGAAGCCGGGGACTCGCGTAAGCGCCGACTCCGGGGACCCCCGCGCAGCGGCGGGGGGGAAAGACCGTGGCCTAGTCGGGGCCTTGAAGCCGGGGACTCGCGTGAGCGCCGACGCCGGGGACCCCTGCGCGGCAGCGGCGGCGGGCAGAGACTGCGGCCTAGTCGGGCCTTGAAGCCGGGGACTCACGTAAGCACCGACGCCGGGGAGCCCCGCTCGGCGGCGGGGGGGAGAGACCGTGGCCTAGTTGGGGCCTTGAAGCCGGGGACTCACGTGAGCGCCGGCGCCGGGGAGAGACCGCGGCCTAGTCGGGGCCTTGAAGCCAGGGACTCGCGTAAGCGCCGACGCCGGGGACCCCCGCACGGCGGCCGGGGGGAGAGACCGCGGCCTAGTCGGTGCCTTGAAGCTGGGGACTCGCGTGAGCGCCGGCGCTGGGGAGAGACCGCGGCCTAGTCGGGGCCTTGAAGCCGGGGACTCGCGTAAGCGCCGACGCCGGGGGCCCCCGCGCGGTGGACAGGGGGAGAGACCGCGGCCTACTCAGGGCCTTGAAGCCGGGGACTCACGTGAATACCAGCGCTGGGGAGGGGACGCGGCCTAGTCGGGGCCTTGAAGCCGGGGACTCGCGTAAGCGCCGATGCCGGGGACCCCTGCACGGCGGCCGCGGCGGGGAGAGACCGCGGCCTAGTCGGTGCCTTGAAGCCGGGGACTCGCGTGAGCGCCGACACCTGGGACCCCCGCGCGGCGGCGGGGGGGGAGAGACCGCGGCCTAGTAGGGGCCTTAAAGCCGGGGACTCGCGTAAGCGCCGACTCCGGGGACCCCCGCGCAGCGGCGGAGGGGAGAGACCGCGGCCTGGTCGGGGCCTTGAAGCTGGGGACTCGCATGAGCGCTGACGCCGGGGGCCCCCGCGCGGGGCGGCGGGGAGAGACTGCGGCCTATTCGGGGCCTTGAAGGCGGGAACTCGTGTGAGCGCCAGCGCCGGGGAGAGACCGCGGCCTAGTCGGGGCCTTGAAGCCGGGGACTCGCGTAAGCGCCGATGCCGGGGACCCCCGCACGGCGGCGGGGGGAAGAGACCGCGGCCTAGTCAGGGCCTTGAAGCCGGGGACTCGCGTAAGCGCCGACACCGGTGACCCCCGCGCGGCGGACAGGGGGAGAGACCGCGGCCTATTCGGGGCCTTGAAGCCGGGGACTCGTGTGAGCGCCAGCGCCGGGGAGAGACCGCGGCCTAGTCGGGGCCTTGAAGCCGGGGACTCGCGTAAGCGCCGACGCCGGGGACCCCCGCACGGCGGCGGGGGGAAGAGACTGCGGCCTAGTCGGGGCCTTGAAGCCGGGGACTCGCGTGAGCAAGGGCGCCGGGGAGAGACCACGGCCTAGTCGGGGCCTTGAAGCCGGGGACTCGCGTAAGTGCCGACGCCGGGGACCCCCGTGCGGCAGCCGGGGGGAGAGACCGCAGCCTAGTCGGGGCCTTGAAGCCAGGGACTCGTGTGAGCAAGGGCGCCGGGGAGAGACCACGGCCTAGTCGGGGCCTTGAAGCCGGGGACTCGCGTAAGTGCTGACGCCGGGGACCCCCGTGCGGCGGCCGGGGGGAGAGACCGCAGCCTAGTGGGGGCCTTGAAGCCGGGGACTCGTGTGAGCGCCGGCGCCGGGGAGAGACCGCGGCCTAGTCGGGGCCTTGAAGCCGGGGACTCGTGTAAGCGCCGACGCCGGGGACCCCCGTGCGGCGGCCGGGGGGAGAGACCGCAGCCTAGTCAGGGCCTTGAAGCCGGGGACTCGTGTGAGCGCCGGCACCGGGGAGAGACCGCGGCCTAGTCGGGGCCTTGAAGCCGGGGACTCGTGTAAGCGCCGACGCCGGGGACCCCCACGCGGCGGCCGGGGGGAGAGACTGCGGCCTAATTGGGGCCTTGAAGCCGGGGACTCGCGTAAGTGTCGATGCCGGGGACCCCTGCGTGGCGGCGGTGGGGGAGAGACCGTGGCCTAGTCGGGGCCTTGAAGCCGGGGACTCGCATGAGCGCCGACGCCGGGGACCCCCGCGCGGCGGCGGCGGGGAGAGACCGCGGCCTAGTCGGGGCCTTGAAGCCGGGGACTCGCGTAAGCGCCGATGCCGGGGACCCCCGCGCGGTGGCGGGGGAGAGAGACCGTGGCCTAGTCAGGGCCTTGAAGCCGGGGACTCGCGTGAGCGCCGACGCCGGGGAGAGACCGCGGCCTAGTCGGGGCCTTGAAGCCGGGGACTCACGTAAGCGCCGACGCCGGGGACCCCCGCGCGGCGGCGGGGGGGAGAGACCGCGGCCTAGTCGGGGCCTTGAAGCCGGGGACTCGCGTGAGCGCCGGCGCCGGGCATGGCTGAGTAGTTGCGTATGAGGTTGTCATTAATGTAACCTCGGGCGGGCGGGCCTCTCAGGAATGGGGGCATTGTACCAAGTGCTGGGGTAGATACAAGATAATCAGGTCGAACACAGTCTATGTCCCATGTGGGGCTCACAGTCTCAATCCCCATTTTATAGATGAGGTAACTGAAGCATAGAGAAGTGAAATGACTTACCCAAGGTCATGCAGCAGACTATGGTAGCTGATGGCAGGAATCACGTATTTGTGAGCCGAGGTCCTTGGAAAAGAGAAAGATGTGATGGGGAATTGCAGAAGCAGCCGGTGAGTAGTCTTCTCTTCGTGGAACTGAGGTGGACCTGTCTCTGCTCAGGTTGTCCGCTGGCAGGAAAGCCCCTGCTATGTGTCAAGCACTGTACTAAGCGCTGGGTTAGACCCAAGATCATCAGGTCCCATATTGGCCTCACAGTCTAAGTAGGAAGGAAAACAGATATTGAATTCCCATTTTGCAGATGAGGGAACTGAGGCCCAGAGAAGTTAAGTGACTTGCCCAAGGTCACACAGCGGCTAAGAGACAAAACCAGGATTATAAACCAGGTCCTCTGACTCTCAGGTCTGGGCTCTTTCTCCCGAGGCCACGCTGCTTCCCTACATCCCTGAGCCTGGAGGAAGCACACTACAGTGATCAACACGTCTTTCCCTCTAGTCTGTAAACTCCTTGTGGGCAGGGAATGCATCTAGCAATTTTCTTATACTGTACTCCCCCAAGTGCTTAGAATGGCACTCTGCATATAGTAAGCACTCAGTAAATTCTATTGATTGATTGACTGATTCCCCCTGCCTCCTGGGGGGATCTTAGGCGGTGCTGGAGAGGGTACCAGAACCCCCCTCGATTCCCCATGCGGGGGTCTAAGCCTCCTTGTCTTCCCTTTTGGGAAGTCCTCCCCCCTGTCTAACCCCAACATCTCCTGCTGCTGGCTCCACTGCTTGTGTTTTGGGGTGGGTGAGTGGTGATGGCATCAAGCCTCGTGGTTGACCAGAGGGTGGGCCACCCCAGGCCTGGCCAGCAGCCTGTGAGAAGCCATTCTGCCAGGGGCCTCTCTGTGCCCACCTCACTCCACGGTTGAGGTTTGGCTGACGGTTGCGGTCAAAGCTACCTAGTGAGGGTGTCCAAGTTTCGAAGTCAGGAGAACTGGCTTCGAGCCCCAGCTTGGTTGTGTAACTCTGTGGGCCTCAGTTTCCTCATATGAGCTATGAGTGGAACTGTGTCTGTCCGTCTCCCTCCCGTGGGACAGGGGGAGAGGGCATGAAGCCACAGATGGGTCAGTCAGTGCTTTGGTGGTGAGGGGGAGAGCATCACGTGGCACAGTGGAAAGAGCACAGGCTTTGGAGTCATGGGTTCAAATCCCGGCTCCGCCGCTTGTCAGCTGTGTGACTGTGGGCAAGTCACTTAACTTCTCTGGGCCTCAGTTACCTCACCTGTAAAATGGGGATGAAGACTGTGACCGCCCCTTTGGGACAACTTGATCACTTTGTAACCTCCCCAGCGCTTAGAACCGTGACGTTGCACATAGTAAGCGCTTATTAAAATGCTGCTATTATTATTATTATTATTATCAGTCTGGGTTTGAATCCCGGTTCCATCACTTGTCTGCTATGTGACCTTGGGCAAGTCACTTCCCTTCTCTCTGCCTCAGTTGCCTCATCTGTAAAATGGAGATTGTGACTGTGAGCCCCCTGCGGAACAAGGACTGTGTCCAACCCAATTTGCTGGTACCCACCCCAGAGTTGAGTACGGTGCCCGGCACAGACCAAAAGCCAATATTATTATTATTACGATTCCCAGCTCTGGAGCTGTTAGAAGTCTCTCAGCAGGGTCCGGCAGCATGGACCACCGCGTTGCCTCAGCAGGCAGGCTGGGAGCTGGTCCTCTCCACCTTCTGGACCAGTGCCCCAGCCCCAATCCTGTCCCACTCCCAGCTGCCCGACTGGGCCACGCCGGAGGAGCCCAGGCCCAACAGGTTTACCCAGAAGTCTTGCCACAGAAGTCTTGCGAGCCCGTTCCCCAGCCTTGGGAAGGAACCCGGTCAGGAGACACAGAAATCCACCTCCCCCCGCTGAGTCCCACCCTGATCCCAAAGATAGCCCTGCCCCTCACAGCCCCACCCCTGGGATAGCCCTGTCCATGACTCGCCCATTCCCGGACTAGTCCTGTCCATGACACCCCTGCCCCAGTGTCATCTCTGCTCTGTGACTGCCCCTGCCTCAGTGTGAAAATACTGTGGCTCAGAGACCCTCGGCTTCCAACAGATGGGCACACTGCCTCCGGTGCCCCTTGGGGTCCATCCTATGCCCCTGGATTCGTTCTGTTTGCCCTCCAGATTCCATCCCTCCACCCTGATCCAGCACTTCAGTTCGAAGTTGGGGAGAGAGCGAGGGAGGCTGGGGGTCTGGGGTAGCACCAGGAAACAGAAATCCAGCCGTGGCCAGCATCTGGCCGGGACCCCTCCTCTCCTCCTTCCCGGCTCTGGCTCCCCACCGCCCCCAGCCCCACCGGGCTCCATCCTTTACGAGCGGATCATGGCGGGGGGCTGCCTCTGCCCCACGTTCCTGCAGAAAGAGCCAAATACCGCCTGGCCTGGCTAATGAGCGGCCTGGAGCCTTCATCAGCGGGGAGGTCTGCTTCCGTTTAGCGGGTGGGGAGCTTTCCAGACCTCATTATTCCTCCAGATCAACAACTTGGGGGGAAAAGCAGAGATGGGCTTTGTCTCCGGGCTGGGTCCCCGGTCCCGGGGTCATGTTTCTTGGCTAAGATCTGGGCCCACCTGCCCTGCCTGAGCAATGAGCAGCGCCAGGCCACGGGGAATGGGGGCCAGATGTGTTTACCGCTCATTCTCTAGTCGATTATCCGCTTTGTGGGTTATCTGTGTGTGTGTGCGTGTGTGTTTGCAGGCAGGCTTGTGTGAGTCTCTCTTCAACTATAAATCTCCCTTCCCTCTGACCTTTCCTCACCAAGATAATCAGGGGCCTAATAATAATAATGACATTTATTAATCCCTTACTATATGACAAGCGTTGTTCTAAACTCTGAAAAGACAGGTACACATTAAATAATAATAATAATAATAATAGCATTTATTAAGTGCTTACTATGTGCAAAGCACTGTTCTAAGCGCTGGGGAGGTTACATGGTGATCAGGTGATCCCCTCCTTCCTCTCCCCCTCGTCTCCCTCCCCATCCCCACCACCTTACCTCCTTCCCCTCCGCACAGCACCTGTATATATGTATATATGTTTGTACGTATTTATTACTCTATTTATTGATTTATTTTATTTATACATATTTATTCTATTTATTTTATTTTGTTAATATGTTTTGTTTTGTTCACTGTCTCCCCCTTCTAGACTGTGAGCCCACTGTTGGATAGGGACCGTCTCTATGTGTTGCCCACTTGTACTTCCCAAGCGCTTAGTACAGTGCTCTGCACACAGTAAGCGCTCAATAAATACGATTGAATGAATGAATGAATGAATCAGGTTGTCCCACATGGGGCTCACATTCTTCATCCCCATTTTACAGATGAGGTAACTGAGGCACCGAGAAGTTAATCAGTCAATCAAAGTCACACAGCTGATAATTGGCGGAGCGGGGATTTGAACCCATGACCTCTGACTCCAAAGCCCATGCTCTTTTCCACTGAGCCATGCTGTGGCTGGACACAGTCCCTGTCCCACATGGGACTCACAATCTAAGTAGAAGGGAGAACAGGCATTAAACCCCCATTTTACAGATGAGGAAACTGAGGCATAGAAAGTGAAGCGACAACAAGGCCCCGTGAGGAGGTTAGCGGCAGAGGAGTGGAGGGTGCGGGCTGGGCTGGAGAAGGAGAGAAGGGATGTGAGGTAGGAGCGGGCGAGGTGATGGAGGGCCTTGAAGCCGAGAGTGAGGAGTTTTTGCTTAATGCGAAACTTCAGGGAAGCGGGGTGAAGAAACCAAGCAGACAAGGAAGGGAATGGACATCTCAGGCTGCTCGTCGGACTGGTAGCCCCTTCCCCTCGTCCCTCATGTCCATCCACCCAGGACTGGTTTCTGCCCCTCTCTCTTCTGTCCAGCCTGAGGGCCACTAGATGACCAGCCAGTCGGACTATCTGTCCCTAGTCTGTCTTGAGTGTCCTCTGTGGACCCCCACCCTTATGTTCAGGAATGGGCCATCCAACACCTCTGATTCTCCCCTCTCCATCCCTGACTCCCTCCAGTGACCCAGCATGGACCATCCAACATCCCTGAACTTCCCCTCAGGTGACCCAGAACAAAATCATCACTTTTACCATCCACACAATAGCATGCAGAGCAGAACTCTGCATTGAGTGTCTACTGTATCAGCCCTGGAACATGGAACTGGAACTGGAACGGGAAACTGGGCATGCATTCCACATGGAGTGGTGTTTTATGGGCAGTTCAGTTACCTGCCCACAGTAATTATTTACTCATTGATTTATTTCAATTATTCTGTTTGTCAGTGAAAGTGGAAGCTCCTTGTAGGCAAGGAATGGGTCCTTGGCTTGTTTTGTCTGGTCAGAGCGCTCAGTCCGGTACACTGTCCCCAGTAGCCACTCCGAGATTACTCTCCCTCCTCTGACTGCAGGCACATCTCTGTCTGCCTGGCTTCATCCGTACCAGAGTCACTGTTATTAGTAATAATGAAAATAATAATAATAGTATTTGTTAAATGCCTACTATGTGCCAAGCGCTATTCTAAGCACTGTAGTAAGTACAAGATAATCATGTTGGACACAATGTCTGTCTCACATGGGGCTCACATTCTTAATCCTCATTCTACACGTGAGGTAACTAAAGCACAGAGAAGTGAAGTGACTCGCCTAAGGTCATACTGCATACAAGTGGCAGAGCCGGGGTTAGAACCCATTGACCTTCCGACTCCCAGCCCCGTGTTCTATCCACTTCACCACGCTGCTTCTCTAAGAGAAGTTAAGTGACTTGCCCAAGGTGACCCAGCAGACGTGGCTGAGCCGGGATTAGACCCCACGTCCTCTGACCCCCAGGCTCCTGCTCTTTCCACTAGGCCAAGCCACTTGTGCATGGTGAAAACGTGAGTGAAAACTCTCAGCCGTGGCATGCCCACAGCCAGAAATGGGCAGGAGAGCAGTTTACAGGAAAGCAATCAGCACTGGGATGAGTGATTGCTGTCATTAAGGCCTACCGGGGGAGATAGCTGTCAGCAAGGGGGAGGTGAGTCAGATGTGCGAGGAAACTCAGGGTTTGGTTCCTTTGGGCTGTGTCTCCCATTTGGGCTTAACAGGGACTTGTGGGAGGATGGTGCCGACTTTGGGATAGACACCAAGCCACATCCACCCAGCAGCCAACCCACTCGGGTTGACCTTACGTCTCACTTAAATCCCTCCTGCTGCAGCTAAAGCTCAGTGCCCCCTTTCTGACCTCAGAGGAGTTGAGCCCTATCATGGCCTAGTGGAAACATCATGGGCCTGGGAGACAGAGGATATAATAATAATAATAATAGCATTTATTAAGCGCTATGTGCAAAGCACTGTTCTAAGCGCTGGGGGGGTTACAGGGTGAACAGGTTGTCTCACGTGGGGCTCACGGTCTTAATCCCCATTTTACAGATGAGGGAACTGAGGCACAGAGAAGTGAAGTGACTTGCCCAATGTCACACAGCTGACAATTGGCGGAGCCGGGATTTGAACCCATGACCTCTGACTCCAAAGCCCGGGCTCTTTCCACTGAGCCACGCCGCTTCTCTAGGATATGGATTCTAGTCCTTGCTCTGCCGCTTCCCTCCAATATGGCCATGGACAAGTCACTTCACCGCTCCAGGATTCAGTGTCCTCATCTCTAAAATGGGAATTCAATACCTTTTCTCCCTCCTACTTAGGGAACAGCGTGGCCTACTGGAAAGAGTATGGGCCTATGACTCAGAGGACCTAGGTTCTAATCCCACCTCTGCAACTTGCCTTTTTTAAAATGATATTTCTCAAGCACTTATGCGCCAAGCACTGTACTTGGCGCTGGGGTAAATATAAGCTAATCAGGTTGAACACGGTCCCCGTCCCATATGGGGCTCACACTTTTAATTCCCATTATACAGATGAGGGAACTGAGGCACAGAGAATCAATCAATCAACTAGATTTATTTAGCACTTACTGTGTATAAAGTAATGTACAAGGCACTTCGAAGAGTACAATACAACAATAAACCCCGGCTCTGCCAATTGTCAGTTGTGTGACTTTGGGCAAGTCACTTAACTTCTCTGTGCCTCAGTTACCTCAACTGTAAAATGGGGATTAAGACTGTGAGCCCCCTGTGGGACAACCTGATTGCCTTGGATCCTCCCCAGTGCTTAGAACAGTTCTTTGCACATAATAAGCGCTTAATAAAGCCCATAAAAAAACAATAAAATAGATATGTTCCCTGCCCACAATGAGCTTACAAGTTAAAGTGACTTGTCCAAGTTCACAAAGTAAACAAGTGGTGGAATAGGAATCAGAACCCAGGGTCCTCCTGACACCTAAGGCCAGTTCTCCATCCTCTAGGCAATGCTGTCTGCTGTGTGACCTTGGGCAAGTCACTTAATCACTCAGTTCCTCAAGTTTCTCATCTTCAAAATGGGGATTCAATACCTACTCTCCCCCCTACTTAGATGGCGGGTCTTTGGGGGTGTCCAGGCTCGGACCCTGTCCAAGCCTCCGGGCCTGCTGGAGCTGCAGCTGGGAAGCACCGCCCACCTTTCAGCCCGTCCGGCCTGGGGGAGGCTCCTGTGGCATTTCGAGACACGTGCAGATAAGCATCTGTTCTCCTTTCTTCTCCCCGCCAAACCGCTGGCCTCTCAGCACCTCCTCATCAGGCCCCTCCACCCGGGGAGTGCACCCACAAGGTGATAAACCTGTTTGTGGCCCGGCTTCTGGGGCCTGACTGGGCCCAGGGCACCCACCGTGGTCCGGAAATCTCCCCTGCCCTGAAGGGCCCTTTCCAGGACTGGGGTCTGCTATTTCCTCCTCGGTCCATCTGTAAAGAGCTTCAGACGGCAGTGCGGAAGTGAGCCCGAAGCCCCCTAGTTTCTAGAACCCTCCAGAGATCACATGTGCCCAATCAGGGAGACAGTCCACCCGATCCAGGACAGGTGGGCGTCTGTCCTGTGGTCCCAGGGCTCCGGGACGGAGACCCTCTTTCCGCCCGCGGCCTCCTGTCTTGGAGTTGGAGCTCCCTGGCGTTTGGAAGTCCCTTCTTCCGTCTAACCCGACTCTCTCTTGCACACATTAAGCCCGATCCTGCCTGGTTCAGCACTCGGAAGCTGTTGAGAAGGTTGGGTCGGCATCTTCCTCGTGGACTTGAAGAAAGCAATGGAGGCCCCAACCCCGCCCCTCCCTCAGCCCTCCCTTCCCATTCACGCTGCCCTCTGCAGTGCCCCCATTCCCAGTCCGGGAGCTGGCGTGGGAGGAGAGTGGGGAATCTCCCAGCCCAGGGCAGACTGACTCACGGAGTTCAGTGGGGCAGAGAGGCTCGGCCGGGTGGGGCCCGTCCTGGCTTGGAGGGTAGGCAGGGGGCCGGGCTCCTGGAGCTCTTAGCTCACCTGGCCCAATCCCATTTCCCCATCCCATGCGGAGAGTTGTCCAGGAGACCCTCTGCCGCCCACCTCCAGGAACAGGGGGATAGATCTGGGTCAGAGGGCGGTGTGGGTCAAAGGGCATCGGGAGGAACAGGATGAGTTGTCCTGGGTCATGTCCGTGTCATGACGCCGGGGAACTCCCAACAGGCTGGGCGGGGTGGGCAGGCCGAGTTCGGCTCTTCCCCGGCCTCTTGGGAACTCCCGCTCATCTGTCAACCAGGAAGGTTGGGAGTGATGCACTGGCTGACTCGCTGTGCGATCTTGGCGCAAGTCACTTCACTTCTCTGGGCCTCACTATTCCCATTTGTAAAATGAGGATCAATCTTTTTTCTCCATTCCCCTTGGACTCTGTACCCCAGGTGGGACAAGGATTGAGCCCAACCTGATCGTCTTATCTCTAGCCCAGTGCTTGGCACGTAGTAAGTGGCAGCATGGGTTCGGGAATCAGAGGACGTGGGTTCTAAGCCCAACTGTACCACAAGTCTGCTGTGTGACCTTGGTCGTTACATAACTTAATAATAATAGTAATAATGATGGTATTTCTCTGTGCCTCAGTCACCTCATCTGTAAAATGGAGATTAAGACTGTGAGCCCCATGTGGGACAGGGATTGTGTCCAACCTGATTAACTTGCATCTACCCCTGTGCTTAGAACAGTGCTTGGCACATGGTAAGAGTTTAACAAACCCCATCATTATTATTAACTAATATCATTTTTACTACTATTATTATTTATTTTGGCCCACTATCTGATTTCTCTGAATTCTGTTGCCTGATTTCAGCAGAATCCACAGTCTGATTCCCTGGGGGTCGGGGTTTAGATTCTTGGCTGGTCTAATCCCTTCGGATTCTGACTGAACGAATCAAAAAGTCAATCAATCAATCAATCTGGTATTTTTTGAGTACTTTCTGAGTAAAGAGCACTGCATCAGCACTTCAGAAAGTACAATTCAATAGAGTTAGTAGGCAGAATCCCTTCCCACAGGGAGTTTCCAGTCTTGAGTGGGAGACAGACATTAAAATCAATCACAGGTAAGGGAAACAGCAGAGTATGACACCCCTGCCTGTTGGTGATGGGGAACAGATGGGATCTCAAGTAGATGTATTTTTTAAATAATATTTGTTAAACACTTACTATATGCCAGGTACTATAGTAAGCACTGCAAGCTAATCAGGTTGGACACAGTCCAGACCCACATGGGGCTCACAGTCTTAAGAAGCCCCATTTTACAGATAAGGTAACTGAGGCACGGAGATGTTACGTGACTGGCCCAAGGTCACACAGTGGATAAGTGCAGGGTTGTCATTAGAACCCAGGTCCTTCTGACTTCCACATGGAAGTCACCCCGAGTGAGTGGGAGTTCTGAGTGTGCTCTATCCACTAGGCCACTCTGTTTCTCCTGTGTTCCTTCATCCATTGCTCTGACCCTTCGTCCCAGCCCCCTCCAGGCAGGGCCCAATCCCCTCACCCACAGTGGTGAACAGTGACTGGAGATGTTGGCAACTGTCTACAACTCTGCTGTATCATACTCTCCCAAACATATAGTGCAGTGTTCTGCATGCAAAAGTGCTCAGTAAATAACATTTATTGATTTAGTGAGTGCTTACAATGTACAGAGAACTGCACTAAGCACTAGGGAGAATGTCTTGTCTTACGCTGCCGAGTCGTGTCCGACCCACAGCGACTCCATGGACACACCTCCCCCAGAATGCTCCACTTCCATCTGCAATCATTCCAGTAGTGTATAATAAATAGACATAATCCCTGCCCACAAGTAACGTTCAGATTTGAGGTGGGGAGATGGAGATTAAAATAAATTTCAGATGGATACGTACATAAGTGCTGTGGGAAGAGATGCTTATAGAGGAACAGACACAAGTGCAGAGGCAATACAGAAGGGAGGGTGAACAGGGGAAGTGAGAGTTTAGTCAGGGAAGGCCTCTTGGAGGAGATTTTAGTATGTCTTTAAAGGCGGGGAGAGTGTTGAACTGAGGGATGTGAAGTAGGAGGGCATTCCAGCGCTTAGAACAGTGCTTTGCACATAGTAAGTGCTCAACAAATGCCATCATCATCATCATTCCAGGCCACAGGGCTGGACAAGAAATCAACATTGAGACGGATGAGAAAGAGATTCATCTGGTGCTGGAGGAGCAAATGTTTGGGCTGAGTTAAAGCAGGAAAGCAGTGAGGGGAGCTGATTGAGTGCCTTAAATCTGATGGTTAGGAGTTTCTATTTCCCCCTCTAGACTGTAAGCTCAGTGTGGGCAGGAAAGTGTCTACCTACTCTGTTTTATTGTACTCTCCCAAATGTTTAATACAGTGTTCTACACATGGTAAGTGCTCAGTAAACACCACTGATATTGATTGATGATGAGATGGATGGACAAGCAGTGAAGGTTTTTGAGGACTCAAGAGACAGGTAGTGAGCGGTTTTTCAGAAAAGGATCCAGAATGCAGGGTGAAGTATGAACTGGAGATCGAAGAGACAGGGAGGTGAGCGAGGAGACCGTAATCAAGGCGCCACACGATAAATGCTTGGATCAGCGGAGTTTGGGTGGAGAGGAAGGGGCAGATTCTAGAGTTGTTGTGAGGGTAGAACTGACAGGATTTGGTAACAGACCTCATACGTGGGTTGAATGGCACTCCTGTCCCTCTGTCAATCTCATAGCGTCAACCCACAGGCCTGGATCACGTCCACGTTGCTCTTTAGGAGTCTCTCCTGTCGAAGTCCGCTGTCACTCATTTTCCTCGCAGGCTCCAAGAGACGTAACTGTGTTGAAGTGAGATTAGCTTCAATGCTAGGCGATTGATTACGTTCCAGAAAATGTTTGTGATCTTATCTTGACGTGTGATATTGGATGTGACTGGTGAATGATATGAGTTCAGAGTCTCTGCTCCCTTTTGAAACCCTCGAGTCACCGACATTTCATTCTCTTATCCCTGACGAGAGAAACAGCATGACCCAGTTAAAAAATGCCGGGGCCTGGGGTTTGGAGGATATTGATTAATAATAATTATTATGGTATTTGTTAAACACTTACTATATGCCAGGCACTGTTCTAAGCACTAGGGCAGTACAAGATCATCGGGTTGGACACAAACCCTGTCCTATATAGGGCTCACAGTCTTAATCCCCATTTTACAGATGAGGGAACTGAGGCACAGAGAAGTGACTTGACCAAGGTCACATAGCAGACAAGTGGCAGAGCTGGGATTAGAGCCCCTGACCTTCTGACTCCCAGCCCGTGCTCTATCCACTAGGCCATGCTGCTTCTCACCCCTGCTGGGTTCTAATCTCTGCTCTGCCACTGCCTGCTGTGTGAACTTGGGAGAGTCATTTAGCTTTTCTAGGCCTTGGTTTACTCATCTGTAAAATGGAGATTCCACACCGGCTCTGACTTCTTAGACTGTGAGTCTTATATTGACCCCAGCACTTAGTACAATGTTTGGCAAATTATAAGAGCATAACAAATAATGATTATTATTATTGATGACCCAGACAACTACTTTTTTGACAAAAAATGAATCCATCAGGTCTGAGGTATCCGGTGTCTCCCCCTAATGCCCCCTCAGCTCCCTCCCAGCTCACCCTCACCCCTACATCCTTCTCAACCATCTCTCAAGCATCTCCCACCTGCTTTCAAAATCTATCCCCTCTCTTTGAGCCTCTGACTCTATCCCTTCTCACCTCACACCTACTTTATTTTCCTCCCTGACCACCATCTCCCACCCCTTTTTCTGACGGCAGATAAGCAGAGAAGGCAGGATTAGCACCCAGTTCCTTCTGACTCTCAGGTTCATGTTCTATCCACTAGGCAATGTTTCTTCTCCAGTGAGATCCCGTGATTTTGGGTTAGTAGGTGACCCTCCAGCCTCCAGGGTCCTTTCCGGCACCTCTCAGCGGCCTGGTTCCACGCTCAGAGACGAACTTCACACCCGCCAACCCACCCCACCGCGCCCCATCCCATCCCGTCCCCCCAGGGGGAAGCCAGTTCTCCCGAGAGCCCGTCCCAACGTGCCCGCAGCCACCTGCAGCCTCCGTGGCTGGTTCCCGGCAAGGTGAGTCAGGACTGAGAGGGATCGTAATTGGCGTGCGTGTGTGCATGCGCACGTGCGAATGTGTGTCCGTATGTTTGTGTGTGTGACAGGGGCAGTCCGCTGTCTGCTGAGGTAGCCGGCCTGAGGTCTGGCTATCTCCCGACCCTGCCAGAAACCAGAACTTCCTGGGCTGCTCCCGGGCTCAGGAGAGTGGGAAAATTGGGCAGAGGGACTAGGAGAGCAGCCAGGAGCTGCAGGTCTAACTGGGGAATAGAAGCCAGAGGCAGACATAGACAAAGGCCGAGGGAGAGGGACAAAAGCGGAGAGACCGAAAGACAATAGCAAGATGGAGAGAGTTAGAAGCAGCATGGATTAGTGGATAGAGCGCAGGCTTGATAATCAGAAGGACCTAGTTTCTAATCCCGGCTCTGCCACATGTCTGCTGTGTGACCTTGGGCACTTCTCTGGGCCTCAGTTCCCTCATCGGTAAAATGGGGGATAAGAGTGTGAGGTCTGTGTGGGACAGGGACTGTGTCCAACCTGATTGATTTATACCTACTCCAGCACTTAGAACAGTGTTTGGTACATAGTAAGTGCTTATCAAGTATCATAATTATTCTTATAAAACGGCAGAGACAAGAATTAAGAAAGATAAAGAGCAAAACAAGATTGAGATAGAGTGATAGATTGAGGCAAGGAGTTAGAGAGTCAGAGAGGCAAACACAGAGCTAGATAAAAAGATAAAACTAGAGACAAGATAGAGATAGAGAAAGTAGTTGGTCCCAAGATAGAGATAGAGAATGTGAGAACTTCAGCGAAAGATGGAGGGAGGCAGAGAGAAGAGATTGAGAGAAAGATTGAGGCAGTGACTAAGAGACTGAACAACAAGAATGATATAGAGATTGTTAGAGATGAAGAGTTAGAGATAGACAGAGAGACAACACTGAGATAGAGATTGAGACTGTAAACTCATTATGAGAGATACTTCTGTTGTATGTTCGGAAGTGCTTAGTACAATGCATTGGACATGGTAAGCTCTCGATTGATTGAGATAGTCAGAGATAGACAGAGGGACAAGATTGAGATAGATATTGAGAGAATCAGAGATAAAGTTGCCAACTTGTACTTCCCAACCCAAGCACTTAGTACAGTGCTCTGCACACAGTAAGCGCTCAATAAATATAATTGAATGAATGAAGACAGAGGCGAGATCGAGAAGGAGACTGAGACAGTAGAGAATCAACATCACCTAGTCAGAGGTCCTGGGTTCAAATCCCAGATCTGCTACTTGTCAGTTGTGTGACTTTGGGCAAGTCACTTCACTTCTCTGGGCCTCAGTTTACCTCATCTGTAAAATGGGGATTAAGACTGTGAGCCCCCCGTGGGACAACCTGATCACCTTGTAACCTCCCCAGCACTTAGAACAGTGCTTTGCACATAGTAAGCGCTTAATAAATGCCATCATTATTATTATTATTATTATTAGTGGATAGAGCATAGGCCTGGGAGTCAGAGCTCATGGGTTCTAATCCCAGCTCTGCCACTTTTCTGCTGTGTGATCTTGGACAAGTCATTTCACTTCTCTGTGCCTCAGTTACCTCATCTGGAAAATGGGAATTAAAACTGTGAGCCTCAAGAGGGACAGGGACTGTGTCCAACCCGATTTGCTTGTGTCCACCCCAGCGCTTAGTAGAGTACCTGGCACATAGTAAGCACTTAACAAATACCACAATTATAATTATTTAGAATCAGCAATAGATAGAAAAACAAGACTGAGGTAGATATTGAGAGAATCAGAGAAAGACAGAAAGACAGATTGCAATAGAACTTGAGAGAAGAGACATGAAGGACACGAGCGAGAGAGAGACAAGATTCATTCATTCAACTGTATTTATTGAGCACTTATTGTCTGCAAAGCACTGTTCTAAGCACTTGGGAAGTACAAGTTGGCAACATATAGAGACGGTCCCTAGCCAACAACGGGCTCAGAAAGAGATTGAGAGAATCAGAGAAAGACAAGATTGAGGTAGAGCTGGAGAGAGATAGAGACATGAGAGAGAAAGAGAGACAAGATTAAGATAGAGCATGAGAGAGATAAAGAGACAAGGCAGAGAGAGGGACAAGATTTGGATAGAACTTGAGAGAAAGTGACAAGAGAGACAGAGGTAGTGATTGAGAGAGCTAGAGATAAAAGTTAAGAGGGGGAGAAATGGAGATTCAGGTTCCATAATATATTGAGGTTCCCCTGGCCAAGGGGCAGCAACACACTGGGCATGGGAGGAGATGGAGTAGACATCTCCTGTCCTTTGGACCCAGTCCCGTAACTCACCCCTCTCTCCGGGTGCCCTTTATTCTGCAAATGGCTTCCTCCCTCTCCTCCATCTCTCACTCTCCCTGACACTCCAGCAGAGCCCAGGATGCCTCCTCCTGATTCACCCCAGCGCTCTCCTCCCTTCCACCTATCCTGCCATCGTAGTGGCCACGTGGTCCAGGGATCATCTATGGGTCTGTCCTCTCTTCCCCACTAGACCAGAAGCACCCTGGGAGCTGAGTCACATCTGTCAATCAGCCAGTGATAATCCCATTCAGAACTGTGGTATTAGCTAGGGGCTTACTATGCATTAAGCACGATGCTAAGCACTGGGACAGATATAAGTAATGAGATCAGACATAGAACCTGTCCCACAAAGGAAAATGGGGATTTCATCCCCATTTTACAGATGAGGCAGAGGGAAGTTAAATGACTTGACAAAGGTCACACAGCAGCTTGGTAGAGGAACTGGGATTAGAACCCAAGACCCCTGATTTCCAGCTCTGTGCTCTTTCCCCAAGGCTTTGCTGCTTCCCATCTCCTTCAGTGATTCTCACTGACCCAACTCTCAGATCCCCTGGAAGGAAGTCCTTCCCAAGAACTTACCTAAATCCATCCTGCTGTGAGTTCAGTCCCCTGTTCCTTGTCTGGTCCTCAGGGACAAAGGAGGCCACTGACCCATCCCACCCTCGGTATTTATTAAGCACTTACTACAGGCCTGGCACTTGTACTAAGCGCTGGGGTGGACACAAGCAAATCAGGCTGGACACAATCCCTGTCCCACTTGGGGCTCGCAGTCTAAATCGCCATTTTACAGATGAGGTCACTGAGGCCCAGAGAAGTGAAGTGACTTGCCCAAAGTCACACAGCCGACAAGAATAGAAACCACAAACTCCTGACTCCCTGTGTTCTATACACTATGCCACGCTGCTTCTTGGTCCAGGCTGGGGCATCGGGGCACCTCAGCCTTGCCTTCTTCAGGCCTACCAGCAGAAACCATACTCCTTGTTCCCATGGTCTCTGCCCCCTGCCATGCTACTCTGCCTGAGTTCACCCTGCAGCCCAGAACTCTGCAGAGGGAACAGGCCTCAGGAGATCCCGGTCAGGAGTCCATGGGGAAGGAAAGACTGGAATGACTCTGGGAAGCCAGGGCCTGCTCCGCATCTACCACAGGAGAGAAGGTGGAATCTCTGAGGGCAATGCCAGGTCTGCAGGGAGTATGCATTGGGAAGCAGCTTGGCATAGTGGATGGGGATTGAAACTCTGAGCTCCATGTGAGACAAGGACTGTGTCCAACCCGATTTGTGCGCATCTACCCCAGCTCTTAGTACAGTGCCTGGCACATAGTAAGCGCTTAACAAATGCCATTATTATTATTATTATTATTATTATTATTATTATTATTAGGGTGCTGGGAGAGGGGCAGGTGGGGGAGGAGAGTCAGTCCCAGTTCTCAAGAGGATGTCAGTCTAATGAGGGAGACAGGTCTTACATACACTTTCTCTCACCCACCCACACATGCACACACAGAGTACTGGGGCACTGGGGGAGGGACAGAGGGAGGAGGCGACAAGGTCTCCCGCTCTTTGTGGGTAGGGCTGTCAGTCTGCTGGAGAGACAGAACACACCAGATCCACCACCACAGACATACAGATAGAAAACAGAAGCAGCAGACACATGTAAACATAAAGAGATACATGAAAAGACAAACATCAGGCAGGCAGGCACTAGCACGTCTATTACAGGGATTTCCATCAGCGTTGCAGGATTTCTGGAGATATCAGAGTACCTGTCAAAACAGCTGTGAAGCAGGAGAGACTGTCTGGAGGAGTTGGGGTTTTAATCACATTTGGAAGGAGGAAGGGCCAGGCCTTCCAGGTGGTGGTTTGTGTTTTAGTGGGGCAGTTGAGAGTGAGCCCATTCGCCTGGGGAAGGCAGCCCAATCTGAGACCTTGGCCAAAGATTCAGGTCATTTGTTCATTCAGTCCTATCTATTAAGCACTCACCGAATGCAGAGAACCATACTAAGCACTTGGGAGAGTAAAATATAACAATAAACGAACACATTCCCTGCACACAGTGAGCTTACAGTCTAGAGAGGGAGTCAGATATTTATTTAAATAAAAAAATTACATATGCATACATAAATGCTGTGGGGCTGAGAGTGCGGATGAATAAAGGGAGCAAGTCAGGACAACGCAGAAGGGAGTGGGAGAAGAGGAAAGGAGGGCTTAGTCGGGGATGGCCTTTTGGAGGAGATGTGACATCATTTTGAAGGGGGGAAAGTAATTGTCTTTCAGATTTGAGGAGGGAGGGCATTTCAGGACAGAGGCAGGATATGGGCGAGGGGTTGGCAGTGAGATAGACGAGATCACAGCACGGTGAGAAAGTTAGCATGAGAGAAGCAAAGTGGGCAGGCTGGATTGTAGTAGGAGAATAGTGAGGTGAGATAGGAGGGGGTAAGGCAATGAAATGCTTTAAAGCCAATGGTGAGGAGTTTCTGTTTGATACGGTGGTGGAGGAGCAACCACTGGAGGTTCTTGAGGAGAGGGAAAACATGGCTGGGGAGGGTTAATGCGTCCACCTCCTGCCTTCAGGCTGAACCATCCTCTAATCAGCTTAATATCTCCCCCGCGCCCCTTTTCTGCTTTCCCTCCATGCATGCCCACTCTACCCTGGGCTGCCCTCCCATTTCTCCCACCCAGGCCCCTTGGCCGGAGAACGAGACAGGGGACGGGCAAAGGCTGGGTAGGTGGCCAGGCAGGGCCCCTCTAGACTGTAAACTTGTTGTGGGCAGGGAATGTGTCTATTTATTATTGCATTTTCCTCTCCCAAGCGCTTAGTACAGTGCTCTGCACACAGGAAGCGCTCAAAAAATATGATTGAATGAATGAACCCTCTCTGGGCTGACAGGGCAGGTGAGCACAGTCACCCTGCATCACACCCTCTGCTCGGGGGGACCAGCTGTCAGTAGGTGAGGTGGGGGCTGACGGGGGTATGATCTGCCTTGGGTGCCCAAGGCTGGGAGGGGCTGAGGGGTGGGTCGGGGGGCCATGGGCCCCTGCTGGTATCGGGGAGCTGAGTCTGTTATGTCCAGACAAGCAGCAACCCAGTCCCTGAGGCAGGGTGTGGACAGTACCAGAGGGATGAAGGGGAGGATGATGAAAAGGATGGAGTGTCTCCAACTGGGGCAGGGATCCTGGGAAGAACTGAGGGCCTGGAGTCATCCAAATTGAAGGTGGGTACTACGTTGGGGGCTGTCTGCTCACTCTTCCCTCTGTCTGGGGCCCAGGTCAGATCCTCCCACTTGTCAGCCATCAGTCAATAGCAATCAATCAATAAAACTTATTGAGCACTTATTGAGCGCTTACTCTCTGCAGAGCACTGTACTAAGCATTTGGGAGAGTACCATATGGGAGGCAGAATCCCTGCCCATATCAGCAGTTACTGTGCTCCAGGCCATGAGATGGGGTTGGACCTGCCTTTCATCCCTAACACCCTCTGGCTCCCTCCCTATCCTCACTCCTTAGGCAGTAAAGTTCAATTCAATTCAATTCAATAGTATTTATTGAGCACTTAACGTTAAGCACTTACTTAACTTAAGCACTAATCTCTTGGCAGAGTACCATATAACAATAGACAGATTATCTACCCACCGAGAGCTTAGAGTCTAGAGGGGGAAACAGGAAATGTGACTAAATAAATAAATAAATTACAGCTACACAAGTACGTGGGGCTGGGAAGGGCGGATGAATGAAGGTAGAAAGTCAGGATAATCAATCGTATTTATTGAGCGCTTACTGTATGCAGAGAACTGTACTAAGGATAAAGGGAAGGCACTTAATCTCTGCGGATGCTGTCACAGATTTGTGGAGGATGGAAGGGTTTGGGGATGGGGAAGATGGGGGTGAACTCTGGGGTAGGGAGAATGGTGGGGGTCGGCGTGTCCAGGGATTCATTCATTCATTCAATCGTATTTATTTAGTGCTTACTGTGTGCAGAGCACTGTACTAAGCACTTGGGAAGTACAAGTTGGCAACATATAGAGACGGTCCCTACCCAACGATGGGCTCATCAGGTGCCTGTGATTTCTCCTCTCAGCGAATCACCTCGCTGTTGGACAACCTAAGGCCAGTGGCTTTTTCAGGGCCTCAGTTTCTCCATCTGTTCAATAATAATAATAATAATAATAATAATAATAATAATAATAATGGTATTTGTTAAGCACTTACTAAGTGCAAAGCACTGTTCTATGTGCTGGGGTAGATACAGACATCAGGTTGGACACAAACCCTGTCCCACATAGGGCTCACAGTCTTAATGCCCATTTTACAGATGAAGTAATTGAGGACCAGAGAAGTGAAGTGACTTGTCCAAGGTCACACAGCAGACAAGTGGCAGAGCTGGAATTAGAACTCATGACCTTCTAACTCCCAGGCTCATGCTCTAACCACCACACCAATGGGGCCAAGCCCTAGAGAAGACAGATGGGGGGAAAAAAAGAAGTATTTTCTGAGGTCAGGCTTAGGATGTTAGAGTCATTCCAGCTTTTCTCAGATCAGTCGATCAATCAATCGTATTTATTAAGCACTTACTGCATGCAGAGCACTGTATTAAGCACTTGGGAAAGTACAATATAACAACTTAACAGAGTTAGTAGACACGTTCCCTGCCCACAGTGATCTTACAGTCTAGAGGGGAGCTTGCAGAAGAAAACATCTCCCACATAGGCCTTCCTGCAAGGGGGTCATAGGGTGACCAATGATCCCTTCTGGCCAATCTGGATCACACTGGGGGAGTTCATGAAGCCAGGAAAGCAATTCCGTTGGCCACACTCCAGGCTGTCCTGCTGCTGTCACTGCCGCTACTATTGCTGCTGCTGCTGCTGCTTGCCAGCACACTCTCCTGTGATCCATCTGAGGACACCAAGAACTCCGGCTCACACGCCCTCCTGAGCAGTAGGGAGCTGAGAATCAATCAATCAATCAATCAATCGAGAAGAGAAGATGTGCCTTTAGGCAGATTTCCCTCACTTCTTACCCTCCCAGGATGCTGAGAGGAGCCAGGTTCTGGTTGCCCTTCTGAACCCCAACCTTTGTGGTCAGAGCTGGGTCATCCAACACCCCTGACTCTCCCTTCTCCATCTCTGACGGTTCCTCCCGTGACCCAGCATGGACTCCTCATCCATGGATCTGCCTCACCCCCTTCCAGCCCTGTCTTCCCTTGACCTTCGTCATCTCTCCAGACCACAGACCCCTGTCTCTGCCAGTCCCTCTTGGATGGAAGTTTCTTCATCCCCCTGATCATCCTGGCTGCCCTTCTCCATACCTTTCCCAGATCCGCCCTCTCCATCCAGGGCAGGGCAGAGAGCACTGTCATCAGAGTCGTGGGAGCGGGAGCCCCATGGTCACTCAGGGGTGGTAGCACTGCCCTTTCTGCCCCATCTTCTCCCCATCCCTGATGGGGCACACTGTCCTATTGATATTTCATCACCTGCTGCCTTGCTCCGGACCAGTGATTAGAAAGAAAGTTCAGCAGAGACCCCGAGATCCCTAGCCCAAGTCGTGACTGCCGTCTCTGAGCCCTCCATGGCCCGACTGGAGAGAGGAGTGTCTTTCCCACAGTGTAACACTTTGCCCCTGCGCCCACTGCAACTCTCCACTGCACATTCAGCTTTGGGAGATTTACCGCCTTTATCCTCACACCAACCTTCCGGAAGCCTTCTGCCACGGGAAGAATTCACTGAATACTCCCTTCGTCTGCAGGGCCACCCAGAAAGACCTGGTTTGGGGGCCAGAGCCCATGCCTTGCCACACTGCTACAGTGGATCGCTGTTGTCCATGACCCAGGGACCCAGGGTTCTCTCTGTCTCCGTTCCATCCCTCCTCACCCATCTACGCCCTCCCTTCTCCTTCCCCGTCAAACCCACCACCCCTGATTCTGGGCCAGCTGAAATCCCTTGACTGAAATCCACCTTAGAAAGGAAGCAATGACCCGGGTAGTGTGTGTGTGTGTGTGTGTGTGTGTTGTTTTGTCACTGCTGTGGACACACATGAGAGGAAGGGGATTTTTGGGGTGAATCCTGGGGGACTCCCACTTCCAGGAAGTACTGGACCAGACTGAATATTCCTGCCCTTGGGATCAGAGAAGAGCAAAGGCCCATATGCACAGAGCACTGTAAGGGACACCCACTATGTACATATCAGTGTACTGGACACACACTGTATGCAGAGAGCTGTATTAAATTCATTCAATCATATTTATTGAGCGCTTACTGTGTGCAGAGCACTGTACTAATGGGAAGTACAAGTTTGCAACATATAGAGACAGTCCCTACTCAACAGCGGGCTTGGAAAGAACTATTGCAGGTAAAAGGCTTGGCCTCTGCCTTCCAGAAGCTTACAGAATATTCCAATAGAAGGAATAATTGCCAACACACGCTAGGTTGGAGACTAGCAGCTAAGATACAATGATGAAACCATAAATAAACAATTAGGTAGATTATTAAGTAAGAGGTATACATAATAATGATGGCACTTATTAAGCACTTACTTTGTGCAAAGCACTGTTCTAAGTGCTGGGGAGGTTACAAGGTGATCAGGTTGTCCCCCGGGGGGATCACAGTCTTAATCCCCCTTTTACAGATGAGGGAACTGAGGCACAGAGAAGTGAAGCGACTTGCCCAAAGTCACACAGTGGACAATTGGCAGAGCCAGGATTTGAACCCATGACTTCTGACTCCAAAGCCCGGGCTCTTTCCACTGAGTATCAGAGGTGCCTGACTGGGGTGACATGACCAGGGAGTTGTGGGTGACAATCAGGGAAGGTTTTCTGGAGAAGGTTGCCTTTTAGGATCCCTTTTTATAGGTGGGGGGAGGGAGATTGGCTGGAATAGTTGAGAAAGGGAATCCCAAGCTGGGGGTGAGGAAAGGTGAAGCCTGAATATAGATTCTGATTCTGATTCTGATACTGATTCAGGGAAGTCCAGGAGATGCAAAGAGAGACTGCTCCTAAGCCCAGTCCCCATCACCAAGAGAGATGGGGGATGACTATTAAGCAGGGAGTCTAATTGAAAATCAGGCGTCTGTTATCTCCTACTGCTTCCTGAATGGGGGTTTCCATGAGATTTTGTATATGAGAGGAGTGTGCTCAGGGAGGGCACTGAGGAAGGCAATGGTTGTCCTGGGAGTGAGGGGGGCGACTGGGGATGGAAGAGGACTCTGGGCAGTGGGAGCAGGAATGGTGCAGATGGTATGGAGGGGGTCAGGGGCCCTGGAATCTGCCCTGACTCTACTCCTAGTTGTCTGTGCGACTTGAGGCAAGTCACTTACCCTCTCTGGGTGTGGGCTTCCCAGCCTGGAAAGGGGGGAAGAGGAATAGACCCGTTCCCTCCCCACCAAGAATGTGAGGAGGAAGAAATGAGATCACTGATGTGAAAGTGCTTTGGGAAATGAAAGAGTCATCCAAATTCCATGCTTTTATTCCCCAAACCACTTTCACATCACTGACTCATATGGCAGGTGAGTGACAGACCCAGAACAAGGATGAAAAGGGTGTGTGTGTGTGTGTGTGTGTGTGTGTGTGTGTGTGTGTGTGTGTGCGTGCTCATGTTTCCTGTCTTTCCTATTAGACTGGCAACCCCACAAGGGCAGGGACTGTCTCTCCGTCCCTCTCTTCAGGGCCCAGAGCACAATCAGCTCTGTGACGACAGCCAAGATCTTGAGAAGCAGCATCGTCTAGTAGGTAGAGCTCAGGTCTGGGATTCTGGAGACCTGGGTTCTAATGCCACCTCCGCCACTGGCCAGCAGTGAGACCTTGGGCAAGCTATTTAACTTCTTTAGAGCTCGGTTTCCTCAACTGTGAAATGGGGATTCAATACCTGTTCTCCCTCCCCCATAGGCTATGAGCTTCACGTTGGGTAGGGGCTGTTCTGACCTGATTATCTTGTCTCTAACCCTGTGCTTAGGACAGAATTTGGCACAAAATAAGTGCTTAACAAATGCCACAAATATTGTTATTATTATTATATATTGAGAGGAAAAATTAACAATTGCGATGGGCTTGCACAGTTGCAGGGGGATGGACCCAATGACCTCACCAGTCCCACTCGCAGAAAGAGGTGCTGTTGTGGTTACCTGGCTCTGCAGATCCCTGCTCTCATCTTGGAGCTAAGAAAGCTGGGTGTTCCTGTCTGTCCCAGACATCCCCATCTGCTTGGAAGAAACTTCACCATCCGGTCGGTCCACATGGACAGTGGATCCTGGAATTATTGGGGAAGGAAAGGGCATCTGGAAGTCCAGGATGGGGCAGCTGGACCCCGTAAGGAGGTCTGCCCAGCTGTCAGGGACTTCAGAGCCTCTCAACTGACCAGGGCTCACCCCGGCGTTGCCCGATCCCCAGCCCCTCCGGCAGAACCCCCGGCAGCAGAATCAGGGCCAGTTGCTCCTTATACCCCTTTTCGCCCACCCTCACTGCCCCAGTTCCGGAGGCCCCCGTGCCTTGGTTCCCCCAGCTGGATGGCAGAGCTGCGGGAAGCCGGGGTGAGTCTCAGGCGGGGCTGACGACGGTGGCTGCCCCCGGCAGGCTGAGACGGGCAGCAAGTAGGGAGGGCTGAGGGCCTGGAGCTGGCTTCAGGGAGAGGAAAGTTAGGATTAAAGTTTCAGTAAACTGCCTCGAAAGCAACCCCGGCTTTTCATGTGGCCGGATTCCTGAGCATTGAGTGAGGCTCCCAAGTGATGACAATCATACCCGACGACCTGAGGCAGGAAGAGTCAGGGCCTGGGCCAGGAGTCCCCGGGAAGGGGCGGGGCTGCTCACCTGGGCCAGGGGCCCCCCGGGGAGGGGGAGGGCTGCCTTCCTGGGCCAGGGGTCTAAGGGAACTTGGGGGGCTGCCCACTTGGAACACAGATCCCTGGGGGAATGAAGTGGAGATGCCTGCCTGGGACAGGAGTCCCCATAGAGTGGGTGGGGATTCCCACCTGGAAGAAGGGTCCTCTGGGATGGGGAAGGGATGCCCCTTTGGGACGGGGTCCCTAGGAAGGGGGTGGGACCTCCCACCTGGAATACAGAAGCATCGTGGCCTATTGGATAGAGCAGGGGCCTTCAGAAGGACCTGGGTTTAAGTCCCTACTCCGCCACTTACCTGCTGTGTGACCTTGGGTGAGTCACTTAACTTCTCTATGCCTCAGTTACCTCATCTGTAAAGTGGGGATTAAGACCGTGAACCCCATGTGAGACTCACACGATTACTCTGTATCTACCCCAGCTCTTAGAACAGTGCCTTACAAGTAGTAAATGACTAACAAATACCATAAAAAAAACAAAGAGACCCAGGAGATGGGATGGACTGCCTGCCTGAGACGGGGTTCCCAGGGAGGGGGGCAGAGCTGTCAGGATGGGGGTACCTAGGGGGCAACATCACCCCGGAAGCATGCATAGAGGTACTCTGCACAAAGTACTCTGCACACAGTAAACACTCAGTTAATACCATTGATTGATTACCCCGCAATAGGCCTGGAACCAAGCTAGATTCCATCCATCCCTCAGTCCCTACATCTGTACCATTATATTGTACTCTCCCAAGTGCTTAGTACAGTGCTCTGCATACAGTAAATGCTCAGTAAATACCATTGACTGATTGATTGTTTGGCAACCTGTAGGCGAGTGGGCCAGGAGAGGGGCTCTCCTGGATCCAGGTGGAGGAAACTGAGCCCCCCAGAGATTAACTGAGCATGTGCAGAGAGCAGGGAACTGAACAGGCTTTAATAATAATAATAATAATAATGGTGGTATTTGTTAAGCACTTACTATGTGCAAAGTACTGTTCTAAGCACTGGGGGGGGATACAAGGTGATCAGGTTGTGCCACGTGAGGCTCACAGTCTTAATCCCCATTTTCCAGATGAGGTAACTGAGGCCCAGAGAAGTTAAGTGACTTGCCCAAGGTCATACAGCTGACAAGTGGCTGAGCTGGAATTTGAACCCATGACCTCTGACTCTCAAGCCCGTGCTCTTTCCACTGAGCCATGCTGCTTCTCTCCCTGTTTGACAGCAGTCTCTTCACAGTCTGTTGGGAGAGAAGACAGGAACTGTTCATTCACCCATTCATTCATTCAGTTATATTTACTGAGTGCTTACTGATTGCAGGCCACTGTACTAAGCGCTTGGGAAAGTACAATGCAGCAATAAAGAGAGACAATCCCTGCCCCCAATGAGCTCACAGTCTAGAGATGGGGAGAGAGCCATCAATACAAGTAAAGAGACATCAGTATGAATAAATAAAATCCACACAGACAAACCAACAGATAGACGGAGAGGGTTAGTAGTGGACAGGTTGAACCCAGGAAGGCTTCTAGGAGGTGGTGGTCTTGGGCTGGACAGAAGGGAGAGGAGGTAGAGAGTGTAGGGGACAGGAATGGGGAGATTGACCTCCCCAGGTAATAATAATAATAATGATAGCATTTGTTAAGCACTTACTATGTGCAAAGCACTGTTCTAAGCACTTGGGAGGATACAAGGTGATCCGGTTGTCCCACGGGGGGCTCACAGTCTTAATCCCCATTTTACAGATGAGGTAACTGAGGCCCAGATAAGTTAAGTGACTTGCCCAAGCTCACACAGCTGACAATTGGCAGAGCTGGAATTTGAACCCATGACCTCTGACTCCCAAGCCTGGGCTCTTTCCACTGAGCCACAAGATCTTGGGGAAGATGGAGGATGCAGGATCTGGTGCTTGGGAGGATGGTCAGTGTGGTCTAGTAGATACAGCCCGGGCCAGGGAGTTGGAAGGGCCTGGGTTCCAATCCCGACCCTGCCACTTGTCTTTCGTGTGACTCTGTGCAAGCCACTTTACTTCTCTGTGCCCTAGTGACCTCATCAGAAAATGGGAATTAAAACTGTGAGCCCCCTGTGGGACAGGGACTCTGTCCAACCCGATTTGTTTGTATCCATCCCAGCGCTTAGTACAGTGCCTGGCACATAGTAAATGCTTAACAAATACCGCAACTATTATTATCATTATTATCATTATACTATTAGGGAAATTTACCCTGCTAGGTGAAGTGTTTTGTGGGGCTCCAAGGGCCCCAGAGCTGGGCTCTGGCTCTTCTTTTGGGTCTGGGGCTCTCTCCCTGTCCCATCCTAGCCTCTTCCTCTGCTTTTCCTATCCCTCCTACTTACTCTCCCTCCCTGTCCCTTCCTTCTCCTCCTGCAGAGGAGGCAGGCTGGGTCCTCACAGTTAGGGGCTCAAGGGAATTCTGTTCCAGGAATTCTTGGAAGCAATTGGGTCCCCACCTGGATGACTGAGAGTACACATGCACACACACACACACACACACACACACACACACACACACACTCGGACTCACACACATCCATGGATGGGCCCACAGTCAGACGCGTACAGACATTCACACAGATACAAACACGTACACACACCCTCACACATAAACACAAACCAGTTTGCACAAACCCCCTTGGCAGCATGGCCTAGTGGAAAGAATACAGGCCTGGTGGTCAGAGGCCCTGAGTTCTACTCTAAACTCCACCGCTTGCCTGCTGTGTGACCTTGGGTAAGTCGCTTCGTTTCTCTGTACCTCGGTTTCCTCATCTGTAAAATGGGGATTCACTCCTCCTACTTAATAATAATAATGATGGCATTTATTAAGCGCTTACTAAGTGCAAAGCACTGTTCTAAGCGCTGACTACGAGCCCCCAATGGGACAAGAACAGCGTCCAGCCTGATTGCCTTGTATCTACTCCAGTGCTTTGTACAGTGCTTGGCACATAATGAGATCCTAACAACTACCATAATTATTATCACTGTTAGATACATAGTCAACCATGGACTGACACACACACAAAGACATAAAGACACACACACACACACACGGACACCAACATAGCCAACTCACAAACACACCCACAGTTAATCCCATACACTATACAAACATAAGCAGACAATCAGGCACAAACACACACACCCCTCACACAAGCCTATGCCTTTCAAAATACATATACCGGCACCCATATATCACATGAACTCATGAAAGTTGTGAATAACTATTCAGACACACCCACACACCATCCCTGACTCCTCAGTTACCAAGAGCAGGAATGAAACAGAATCCCCACCCAATGCCTCTGGCCTGGGGCCACTACCACCTCAGCCCGTCCTGTTGCCCCCGCAAGGATGGAGGAAATGCCGGGCTCTCATCCCAGCCAGAGAGGAACCAGAGATCTTGGTTCTTTTTAAAAACAATTGAACGGCCGGGAACAAAGGACTGGCCGCTGAGTCTGCAGACAAAAGGAAATGAGAAGACGAGTCCACCTGCAAGCATCAGTGCTACTAGGGCTGATTGGGCACCTACTCTGTGCAAAGCACTGCTCTGGATACCTATTGTGTGCAGAACACTGTAAACTGTGCCTCCTGTTATGCACAGCACCAAACTCAGCATCAGTTCTGGGCAGAATGTTAAACCAGTTGTCAACTGTGGGCAGAGCACTGTACTGGGTGGTACAGAGCATTGGCTTGAGAGTCAGAGGCTGTGGATTTTAATCCCGGCTCCACCACTTGTCTACTGTGTGACTTTGAGCAAACCACTTAACTTCCCTGTGCCTTAGTTACCTCATCTGCAAAATGGGGATTAAAACTGTGAGCCCCACGTGGGGCAACCTGATTACCCTGTATCTACCCCAGCGCTTGGCAAATAGTAAGCGCTTAACAAACACCATACTTATTATTGTTGCATTCGGCTTGCGTTGTAGGCAGAGTGCTGTACTGAGCGCTTACTGTTGTCCTGTTGATCCCCCTCCTGTGGCCTTCACCCACGGTCCCCTCCTGCAAGAGAGACTGATGCCATGAGGGGAAGGGCATTAAATGGAACCAGGAACACTGGCATGGGATCCTGGGCCCAATTCCCAGTGGGTGCTCAGGCCACGTTCTTATCTGGAGTGATGAGAAGCCAGAGGGCACAGTGCAATGGGAGGGACTCGAGGGCAGACATCCCCGTGAACTTCCTGGCCTCAGAGGGCGTGAAACTCCAGGCGTCACCGAGGGGCACAGTGGAAACTCCTTCCCTGGAGATGCCAGATGAATCACGGACGCCGCTCAGGGTCAGGAAGTGCTTCCTAATGTCTGCCTTAATTCCTTCCTGCTGCAGCTTAAACCCTGCTCCTGGTCGGCCTCTCTTCAAGTGGCTGAGGGCGGCCGCGTGCCGGCACAGAGGGTGGGGCGAGGAGGGTCACCGTTCCAGGTGAAAGAGGAAGGACCAGAATCCAGGATGTGGATGCCCCGAGTGTGAGACTCGGTTCAGTGAGCCACGCTCTGCCCAGGGCCTCCAGACTCCAGGAACTTGAAGAGGTTTCGCCCTGGCGGGGCGGATACCAGCCATTTCAGGGTGCCACAGCGTGGAACTGTGGGCAGAGGGCATGGGACCATGAGAAGTGAGAGGTCATATGGTCTACCCCCCTGCCTCCAGGCAGTGAACGCCCAGCGCATCCCAGGCAGATGGAAGCCTGTCCTGGAGGGGGCTGATGGGGGGAGGAGACCACCCCCCTCCCCTCATCCCTTTTAGCTGGGTTTAACCCTCTCCCTTCTACCTAGTAAACAAGAAAGTGTTTCTCCCATTCAAGACCCCCTTTCCCCACCCCTGCTACTTCCCCTCCAAGGGTCCAAGCCACAGTCTGGATTGAGCTCCAGTGTGGATTGGGGAGGGATATTCAAGTGGTGTCATTTCCCCCAGGTCCGAGGTGGCCCTGCAGCTTACAGAAGGGGACTCCGTCCTGCTGACTTTGCCCCTCCCCTCGCCCATCCCATCCTGCCTGTGGCACCTGCTGAGGACCTGAGCTGCCACAGCTTTGGGTAGCCTCCGTGGGGTTTGGCCGGTGTCTCTGTGCCCATGAGCAGCACTTCCCACCCTCTTACCAGTCCCTAGGCCTGGCTCCACCGTCTGACTGGCTGCAGTGGCCCAGGACTTGCACCTCCTTCTCACAGACACACCCCAACACCGAGGTGCCACGTCATGCTCCTCAGCCCCAGAGTACAGTCCGCAGTGACCCCTGAAGCTGCTGCCGCTGCAGGACACCTCCAACTTCCACCCTATAGCAGCTTGGGTTTGACCCTGGAGCCCTCATTTCCTCAGTGCCTTGGTATTTTGGGGGTGACCCCTGCCACCCCACACCACGGGGCTCCAAGATGGCAGACTGGGCTGCAAGATGGAGCTCAATGGGCCATTGGAGGAGGTACTAAGAGCAATGAAGGGGGACCACTGGAAAACTCCCTCCTCAACCACTAATAAGGAGCCCCAGAATCCCACTGACGGCCCGGGAACTAGTGAGGGTCACTCCCAGGGAACCCTCTTTGGGAGGGCCAACGGGACCTGACTGTCAGCCGGAATCGGGCTTTAGCAAATAAGAGAATGCGTTAAAGCCCCACCCATGTCATAATAATAATAATTATGGCATTTCTTAAGCACTTGGTATATGCCAAGCACTGTTCTAAGTGCTGAAATAATTATGGCATTTGTTGAGCGCTTACTATGTGTTAAGAACTGTTCTAAGCACTGGTTCAATCCCCATTTTACAGATGAGGTAACTGAGACAGAGAAAAGTGACTTGACTTGCCCGAGGTCACACAGCAGACAATTGGAGGAGTCAGGATTAGAACCCATGACCTTCTGACTCCCAGGCCGGTCTGTGCTCTATCCACTACACCATGCTGCTTCTCTTATTTTTGAGTGCTTATTATATGTAGGACATTATACTAAGTGCTTGGAAAAGTACAGTAGATTTAATATAGTAAGCATATCCAACCTATAAAAGTACTGGAGAACAAAAGTCCTCTGTTAAAATAATATTTACAAAGCTCTTACTTTTTTGTGGTTTTTGTTTACTAAATGCTGAGGTAGATACAAGTTAATCGGGTTGGACACAGTCCAGGTCCCACATGGGAGTCACAGTCTTAATCCCCATTTTCCAGATGAGATAACTGAGGCACAGAGAAGTGACTTACCCAAGTTCACACAGTAGACAAGTGACAGAGCCAGTATTAGAACCGGGTGTTACTTAAGTTCCAAATGCTGTATTAAGCGCTAGTGTGGATATAAAATAGTCAGGTCACACACAATCCTTGTCCTGCACATGGCTCACAGTCTATACGCCTTCCCAGACTGAGCCCCCTTTTTTTCTCTCCTCCTCCTCATGCCCCAAACCCTACCTTCTTCCCCTCCCCACAGCACCGGTATATATATTTGTACAGATTTATTACTCTATTTATTTTACTTGTACATATTTACTAGTCTATTTATTTTCATTCATTCATTCAATCGTATTTACTGAGCGCTTACTGTGTGCAGAGCACTGTACTGAGCGCTTGGGAAATAAAAGTTAGCAACATATAGAGACGGTCCCTACCCAACAACAAGCTCACAGTCTAGAAGGGGAAGACAGAAGTTCATGGGTTCTAATCCTGACTCCTCCAATTGTCTGCTGTGTGACCTTGGGCAAACCAAGTCACTTTTCTCTAACTCAGTTACCTCATCTGTAAAATGGGGATTGAAGCTGTGAGTCCCATGTAGGAAAAGGACTGTGTCCAACCTGATTACCTTGCATCTACCCCAGTGCTTGGCACATAGCAAGTGCTTTAAAAATGCTATTATTATTATTATTACTAATAATAAGTTCCATTGACTGAAGGTTAGGAGGTACCCAGAATCCCTTAAATGATCCCTTTTCATGCCTCAAGGGGATGTGGGAGAAATGAAATCAGAAGAGGGATTCCTTATTGCTTATTGGACAGGAAGTGTCGAATTCCCACTTGTATCTTTGTTCACAGTGTTTGTACCATGCTATACACACAGTAAGAGTTTAATAAATACTATTACTACTACATAGAATTGTATATACTCTGTGAAGCTGGCAAAGAAGGGAAAGTTAAGAATTCAAATAACCGGGGGGGGGGGGGGGGGGGGGCTCAATCAATCGATTAATCAATCAATGGTATTTATTGAGCACTTATTGTGTGCAGATCACTGCCCTAAGCGTTTGATAGAGTACAATACAACAAAGTTCAATTCAATTCAGTTTAATTCAATCGTATTTATTGAGCACTCACTGTGTGCAGAGCACTGTATTAAGCTCTTGGAAAGTACAATTCGGCAACTAATAGAAACAATCCCTACCCACCTACGGGCTCACAGTCTAGAAGGGAGGAGACAACATCAAAGTCATTAGATATGTTCCCTACCCATAACAAGCTCACAGTCTAGAGGGGGATACAAACATAAATGTAAATAAATAAGTAATTTTTAATATATCATTTGAAGATATTTACATAAGTGCTGTGGGGTTGGAGGTGGGGCATATGTCAAGCCCCCAAAGGTCACAGATCCAGTTGGATCCAAATGGCTCAAAAATGAGGAGGGGAATTGTAGGAGCGAGATGGGCAATTACTGGAGGAACCTGTGGTCAAGGTAGGGTTTGTTTATGATAGGAGAGACATGACTGTTGAAGGTAAGGGAAAGGGAGAGAGAAAGCGAGCCAGGGAATAGAGGGTTTAATCGGGGATGACCTCTTGGAAGAAATTTGACCTTAATAAGGCTTTCAAGGTAGAGAGAGTAACCATCTGGGTTATATTGAGGGAAGGTGGGGGGCAGGGGGCGTAGGGAGAGGATGTGGGAAAGGGCTCAGCGGGAAGATAGATGAAATCAGGGCACAGTTGACTGCAGAGGAGTGAAGTATGTGGGCTGGGCTGTAGTAGGAGATCAGTGAAGTGAAGTAGGGGAAGGAGAGCTGATTGAGTGTTTTAAAGAGGATGGTAAGGAGTTTCTGTTTGATGTGGAGGAGGATGGGCAATCATTGGAGGTTCTTGAGGAGTAGGGAGATATGGAGTGAACTTTTTTTAGAAAAATGACTCAGGGAGCAGAGTGAAGTAAGGACAGGAGTAGGGAATGACAGGAGGCAGAGAGGACAGAGAGGAAACAGATGCAGTAGTCAAAGCAGGACAGGATAAGTGGGATAGGATAGGATCGGCATGGCAGCAGTTTGGATGGAGAAGAAAGGGTGGATTTTAGCAGTGCTATGAAGGGTGAACCATCAGAATCTGGTGGCAGATTGAATATGTGGGCGGAATGAGAGAGATGAAGCAAGGACAACGCCAAGGTCACAGGCTTGTGAGACAGGGAGGATAGTGGTATTGTCTACAGTGGTAGGGAAGACAGGGAGAGGGCAAGATTTGGGTGGGAGGCTAAGGAGTTCAGTTTTGGATATGTTTAGTTATAGGTGTCAGCAGGACATCCAGAGATGTCCTGAAGGCAGTAAGAAATGTGAGACTGGAGAAGGAGAGAGATCAGAGCTTTAGATGTAGATTTGGAAATCACCTGCCTAGAGATGGTAGTTGAAGCCATGGGAGTGAATGAGTTCTCCAAGGGAATGGGTGTAAATGGAGAATAGAAGGGAACCTAGAACTGAGCCTTGAAGTATCCCCACTGTCAGAGGGTGCGAGGCAGAGAAAAAGCTTCCCCCCCAAAACCGAGAAGGAGCGGTCAGAGAAATGGGAGGAGAACCAAGAGAGGGCATTGTCAGTTAAGCCAAAGTTTCATGGAAAAGGCGGTAGACTACAGTGTTGAAGGCAGATGAGAGGTCTAGGAGGATGAAGACTGTGAGCCCCCCATGGGACATCCTGATCACCTTGTAACCTCCCCAGCGCTTAGAACAGTGCTTTGCACATAGTAAGCGCTTAATAAATGCTATCATTATTATTATTATTATTTGTTTGCTAGGCACTTACCACGTGCCAGGCACCATTCTAAGAGCTGGGGTGGAAACCAGCAAATTGGGTTGGACCCTCTCCCTATCCCACCTGGGGCTCACAGTCTCCATCCCCATTTTGCAGGTGAGGGAACTGAGGCACAGAGGAGTTAGGTGACTCGTCCAAGGTCTTGCGGCAGACAAATGGCAGCAAACCTTGTGACTCCCAGGCCCGTGCTCTATCCCTATGCAGCAGACAACTGGCAGCAAACCTTGTGACTCCCAGGCCCGTGCCCTATCCCTATGCCATACTGCTTATCTATCCATGGTTATCGATTGATCTCTGGTATGTACTGAGCGCTCGCTTGTTTTGTGGAGAGCCCCGTACAAAACGCTCGGGAGGGTACACTACAACAGAGTTGGTAGATGTGACCCCTGCCCACAAGGAGTTTAGAGGAGGAGTTGGGCGTTAAAAGCAGATTATTAGATTGGTTTCATCACACCCCACAGACAAACATTTTAAGTCAATACCTGCCAATGACAAAGTAAGAAATCATCTTTAGGAGGCGTGAAGGTGTAGCCATCTAGTCTCGGCTTGCTACCGCTTCAGCAGAACCCTTTAATTTTTGCCTCATGATGGCTTCTGCTTAGTTACTCGGTTTTATGAAGAAAAATGGGATCTGGCACCTGCAGTATTGGGGAACATACAGCTCCTCAATTTTACTCGCTTTTGGCCCGCTACACGTCCGCCATACACCCCCTGGCCTGGAATGCCCCCCCACCTCCCCACATCCGCCAAGCTAGCTCTCTTCCTCCCTTCAAGGCCCTACTGAGAGCTCACCTCCTCCAGGAGGCCTTCCCAGACTGAGCCCCCTCCTTCCTCTCCCCCTCGTCCCTCTTTCCATCCCCCCATCTTACCTCCTTCCCTTCCCCACTGCACCTGTATATATGTATATATGATTGTACATATTTATTACTCTTTATCTTACTTGTACATATCTATTCTATTTATTTTATTTTGTTAGCATGTTTGGTTTTGTTCTCTGTCTCCCCCTTCTAGACTGTGAGCCCGCTGTTGGGTAGGGACTGGCTGTATGTGTTGCCGACTTGTACTTCCCAAGCGCTTAGTACAGTGCTCTGCACACAGTAAGTGCTCAATAAATATGATTGATTGATTGATTGATTGATTAGGTTAGAGTAGAAATCATCTGATTTATCAAGAAGGAGGTCACCATTTACTTTAGAGAGGGCAGTTTCTGTGGAGTGAAGGGAGTGGAAGCCAGATTGGAGGGATCTAGGAGAGAATTGGGGGAGAGGAAGTAAACACCTCTCTCAAGAATTTTGGAGAGAAATGGTAGGAGGGAGATGTGGGGGTGGCGGTCAAAGGAGGGTTTTTTTTAGAATAGGGGATACATAAGGATAGGGGAAACATTGATGAGACCTATCTAGAGAAGATATTTGTGGGGTCAGAAGCCCACAGTAGGAATAATTGAGGTATTTGTTAAGTATTTATTATGTGCCAAATTCTGTTTGAAGTGCTGAGAGAGATACAAGATAATCTGTTGGGACACAGTCTTTGCCCCATAGTGGCCGCCCAGCCTTAAAAGGTGGAGAACAGGTTTTGAATCCTCATTTTACAGATGAGGAAACTGAAGCACAGGCCTGGGAGTCAGAAGGTCATGGGTTCTAATCATGGCTCCACCACTTATTTGCTGTGTGACCTTGGGCAAGTCATTTCCCTTCCTTGTGCCTCAGTTCCCTCATCTGTAAAATGGGGGTTAAGACTGTGAGACCTCGGTGGGATTGTGTCCAACCTGATTATCGTGTGCCTACCCCAGAGCTTAGAACAGTGTCTGGCACATAGTAAGTACTTGAGAAATACTATTATTATTACATTACTAAGTAACTAGCCCAAGTTCACACAGCATGCAAAGGTACAGAAAGGATGGCTGTGAGGTCTATGTGTTGGGAAAGTTGAGGAGAGGACAGGGTTTGGCTGATAAAATAAGGCGTTTTACGGTAAGTTTCAGATGTCAGCGGGACATCCAGGTAGAGATTTCCTGAAGGCAGGAGGAAATACAAGACTGCAGAGAAGTGTAGAGAGATCAGGGCTGGAGATATAGATTTGGGAATCATCCCTATAGAAAAGGCAGTTGAAGCCTTGGGAGCAATTGAGTTCTCCAAGGGAGTAGGTGTCGATGGAGAATAGAAGGGGACCCAGGATTGATCCTTGAGGGACTCCCACAGTTAGAGGGTGAGAGGCAAAGGAGGAGTCCACAAAAGAGATTGAGAAGGAGCTGCCAGAGAGAGAGGAGGAGAACCAAGAGAGGACAGTGTCAGAGAAGCCAAGGTTGGTAATGTTTCCCAGAGAAGGGCAAGGTCCACAGTGTAGAAGGCAACTGAAAGGTCAAGGACGATTAGGATGAAATAGAGGCTATTGGATTTGGCAAGAATGAGGTCGCTGGTAACCTTAGACGGGGCAGTTTCCAGGGAGTAAAGTGGGCAGAAGACTGATTGGGAGTGGCGGCAGGCGTGGGGGTCGAGGAGAGGGTTGGAGAGGAAATGGAGACAGCAGGTGTAGACAACTCACTCAAGGAGTTTGGATAGGAACAGTAGGAGGGACATGAGGCGATAGCTACAGGGAGCCCTGGGGTCGAGGGAGGTTTACGTTTTAGGATAGGGGATACATAGCGTGTTTATGTCCTGGCTCAGCCTCTGTTCCTGGAGGAGGAACACACACACACATACACGCACACACACAGACACACACACGCACGTCCCAGCCGGGAAATGATCTAAAAGTGACCACGACCCCTCCCTCCTGGATTATCTTTCTGACCAGGTGACAACATTCCACAGACCCCACCCCAGGCCCCAGGAAAATTGTTTCCATCCAGAAAAGGCCAACCGTCCCCTCACCCGCTGTGGCCAAGGAACACTGGAAAGAGAGTGGGGAGGGGGCTGATAAGAAGGGTTTAGGGAAAAGGGAGGGGACCATGAACGATCAAAAATTACAGAGGCTCTTGAGGCCTGCCCTGATGATATGGATTTAAGCAACTTTATCTTTCATCGTCAATCATCATCAATCAGTGGTACATTACTGTAGTGCCCTCTTACTGTGTTCCAAGCACTATACTAGGTACTTGGGAGAGGACAATGCAGTCAAGTTGATAGACACACTTCCTGCCCACAGCCTAGAACGGGTGTTTAATTCCAATTTTACAGGTAACGAAACTGAGGCCCAGAGAAGTTAAGTGACTCACCCAAGGTCACAAAACAGGCAAGTGGCAGAACTGGGATTAGAAGCCAGCTCCTTCTGACTCCCAGGCTGGTGCTCTTTCTACTAGGCCATGCTGCTACTCAGGGAGTCCCTTTCTGATGGGGAATAATAATAATTATGGCATTTATTAAGCACTTAATATGTGGAAAGCACTGTTCTAAGCGCTAGGAAATCAGGTATCAGGTTGGACACAGTCCCTGTCCCACATGAGGTTCACAGTTTCATTTCCATTTTGCAGATGAGGAATCTGAGCCCCAGAGAAGTTAAGTAACTTGCCCAAGGTCACACAGGAGACAAGTGACAGCACGGGGATTAGAACCCACATCCTCTGACTCCCAAATCCGTGCTCGTGTCAGTAGGCCATACTTACTGCCTCTTAAGATGGGGTGGACCAGACATCCCCTTCTAGACTCCCTCCAGGAGGCCTTTCCAGACTAAGCCCCCCTTTTCCTCTGCTCCTCCTCCCCTCCCCATCGCCCCAACTCCCTCCCTCTTCTCTACCCCCCTCTCCGCCCCACAGTGCTTGTGTATGTATGTACATATTTATGATTCTATTTATTTTATTAATGATGTGTATATAGCTATAATTCTATTAATTTATATTGATGCTATTGATGCCGTTAACTTGTTTTGTTTTGTTATCTGTCTTCCCCCTTCTAGACTGTGAGCCCACTGTTGGGTAGGGACTGTCTCCATATGTTGCCAACTTCTACTTCCCAAGCACTTAGTACAGTGCTCTGCACACAGTAAGCGCTCAATAAATACGACTGATGATGATGATGATGATGATGATGATGATCCCCCAGTTCTGATCAGGTGGCTGAGCGGAAGGGATGGCCCCTGCTTCTAGGCTTTCGGTCCTGCCCCTGGAAGCCTCAGGCAGAACCTGGCCAAGGTGTCCCTGGGGCCAGGCAGAATCCGCCCTCCATCCAGCCAGGTCAGCAGAACTGTCCGTGCTTCTTGACCTCTATGCCCTTTGACCTCTGAAACAGCCTCAGGGCTCAGAATTCTTCGCAAACCATGCCATAGGAAAGGCTCAGCGCCTGCAAACCCTGATCCCACAGAGGGTGTGGGTTGGGCAACTGACCCTCAGCCAGATCAGAGAGGGGTCAGTACAGACAGAGGTGGGACCGGAGCCAGCCAGGGATATTTAGCTCGCCTGTTTCCAGACAGCGTGGGATCTGGCCTTGGCCAATCCCCGCAGGAGCAAGGAAACTGGAGCTTTGGGAGCAGGTCCATCTGACCCCGCTCGGAGCCCTGGAGCCCTTCCCGTGGAGGTTGGAGGATGAAAATAGCCCCTTGTTGGTGGTCTCTCACCCTCCCTGTCCCCACCGTCGGCACCGACACGTCCAGCCGAACGCATGCCAGGGATGACGGCCAGAGGCCGGGGGACAAAACGTTTCTGACCCTGGGAGAGAGATCCCGCTGCCGGACGCCCGAGGGGGTGCTCGGGCCAGGCGGGAAGTCAGGTGTCAACAGTGCCCGGTACATAATAAGCGCTTAACAAATGCCATCATTATAATTATCAATGGAATATATTGAGCACTTCCTATGTGCAGCACTGTACTAAGCTCTTGGAAAAGTACAATACAACAGAGTTTGTAGACTCGTTCCCTGCCCAAATGGAGCTTACAGTCATGTACAACCCCCCGGCCTCCAAGCAGAATGGGATCATCCCCACCCCTCCCAGAGGACAAGTCTACCCTGGCTTGGCTAATGGCGGTTCCTCAGTCTCCCCCAGACTGATCTGCTGCCACGAGGGCAGGAATGGCTCAGATTAATGAAATCCATGGGGAGCTGGTTGTGGGCCAGGAATGTATCTACCACCTTCATTGTACCGTACTCTACCAAGCACTTAGTACAGTGCTCTGCACACAGTAAGCACTCACTAGATATAATTGATTGATACTACAAAATTGATACTAATGGTCTCCACCCCATCCAGAGCCATTAACAGGCAGCACCTCCCTCTCTTCCCCTTTCTCTCCTTCCCTCCAGCCCACATGGACTAGCAAAAGCTGGGAAGAGCAGGTAGAAGGAGTGAGAGCAAAGAGGCTGGGAAAACAACAATCACTCTCCAGGAAATCAACTACCCAACCAATTCTCCTTGCCATCCTCTGGCCAGAAAGTACTTTCCTTAAGCCTGGATCCTTCCTGCTGCTACAGTTGCCAGCTCCCTGCTAAGAGTTTTCCTAAGGAGGAACAGCTCCTCAGGGAATCTCAGCCTCCCCCAATTTCTTTTCCTTCCTTTCCTCTGAGGCGCCCACCCCCCGCCACTGGGAGAAAGGACAAGGAACGGGGCAGACTGAGTTGTTGTACTGACCGAGGATCTGAGAAGGTCACCGGAGTTGGTCAGCGCCTCTGGCTTGGCTGAGGTCACCCCTGGCCAGGTTTCCGGCTCTGGTTTCGTCCAGCTCATGTTAGCCCAGGGTGGGTGACCCAGGGGAACAGCAGGTGTCTGAGGCCAGAGAAGGGACATAGCCCTGCCCTGCCTTTCCTGACCTCCCACGGGGCCAGAATCCTGGACTGGGCACTGGGGGAGGAGCAGAGGGAGGAGGAGACATAGCCCCTTCCCGTGAGGGGCTGTCAGTTTGATGGGGAGACAGCAAACACACATCCCCCTCCATCTCTCCACCCCCCGCAGTGGCTTAGTCGATGCAGCACAGCCCTGGGAGTCAGAAGCACTAAGGTTCTAATCCTGGCTCCGCCACGTGTCTGCTGTGTGACCTTGGGCAAGTCATTTCACTTCTCTGTGCCTCAGTTACCTCATCTGTAAAATGGGGATTAAGAGTGTGACCCGGGATATGGACTGTGTCCAACCTATCTTGTACCTACCCCAGAGCTTAGAACAGTGCTTGGGACATAGTAAGCACTTAACAAATGCCATCATTATTATTATTTAACAGATGAAGTAAAGGTTACATAGCAGAGAAGTGGCAGAGCTGGGATTAGAACCCAGGTCCTCTGAGGCCCAGGCTGGAGCTCAATCATTTATTCATTCAATCGTATTTATTGAGCACTTACTGTGTGCAGAGCACTGTACCAAGTGCTTGGAAAGTACAATTCGGCAACAAATGGAGACAATCCCTACCCAACAACGGATTCACAGTCTAGAAAGGAGAGGACAGACAACAGAACAAAACAATCCACTAGGCCACTCTGCTTCTCAGCTCAGAGCTCACAGCTCACAGCCTCTGCCCGGATTACGAGATCCCGGAACCCATAGCTCACAGCTCCAAACCCACAACCCAACAGCCCGGAACCCAGAGCCCACAGCCCACAGCTCAGAGCCCAGAACGCGGGGAGTCCGGAGCCCACAGAAGGAGCCCAGGGGCCAGAGCTGACCCAGAATTGGAGGAGGGCAGGCCAGGTGACCTCACTGCGACTGTTCACTCAGCTCCTAATTCTGGAGACAAAGTTCCCAGCACCTGACTAACCGCCCAACAGACTCCTTTCTCTGCCCCAGCGAGACCAGCCCAGGCAGAACGTCCCTCAGCACTTCACACTTTGCGCTGAGGCTGTGGCCTGCAAGGAGAATGCTTCAGGGCGTGGAAGTCCACTTTGGGGCTTTCGAGATGCGGGGATCCCCCTCAGTCTCTTCGGCCGACTCTCAGGAATCCCACTGACTTACTTCTTTTCTTACTGGGCCCAACGACCAGTTATAGCCAGTCTGAAAACCTCTTTATTAAGAGTCTCAGATCTGGTGGGAGAGGGGTGGATCAGGGGTCTGCTAAGAGTGTTCAGTTGCCTCCCCAATGCCACCAGGAGAGACTTCATCACAAGGAGAGTGGGTATAAAGTGAGGCTTACTGGAAAGAACCCACACCTGGGAGTCAGAAGGTCATGGGTTCTAATCCCGTTTCCGCTAATTTTCTGCTATGTGACTTTGGACAAGTCATTTCACTTCTCTGAGTCTCAGTTTCCTCATCTATCAAATGGGGATTAAGACTATGAGCCCTATGTGGGACAGGAACTGTTTCCAACCTAACTTGTATCTACCCCAACGTTTATAACAGGGCTTGGCACATAGTAAACGTTTAGCAAATATGATGACTATTATTATTCTTATAAAGGAGTTTGTTATAAAGAAGACTGCTGTCATTTAAAAGCATGAGAAAACTCCAGGGCATGACTGTCACCGTGGCCCAGATGCAGCCTCAGAGCCCCAGAGGCCTGGATAAACCACACAGCGTTGGCACTAACTGGAATCGGGAAGAAAACATGTCACTTCCTAAAGACCCTGAAAGTGTGTTCCTAAATCAAGGAAGAGGAGGTTTGGAAAGCACTGTGGGAGGGGGAGACACTGTGCAGTTGCTGCCATGGGTGGATTTTTCTACCCAACCCCTCAATGGCTTAGCTCTCTCTGCATCAGGCTCCCAGCTGGGGGAGAGCACGGGATCTCAGGGAACCCCCAGCCCCACAGCACTTACGTCCATGTCTAATTTATTTATTTCTATTAATGTCCATCTCCCCTTCTAGAGTGTAAGCTCGTTGTGGGCAGGGAATGAGTCTATTATTGTATTGCATTCTCCCAAGCACTTAGTACAGTGCTCTGCACACGGTAAGTGCTCAATAGATACGACTGACTGACTGACACTGGCTCGCAGAAGTTCACGACTCCTACCCTAGGACAGCAGGGGAGCCCATAGAGATGGGGGTGGCTCAGCAGAGAGGGGGTGGGCTCGGGCCCAACAGGGGGGCAAAAAGCTACTCAAAGCCACCCCAAGAGACAGTGAGCCTGGGTTCCCTTCCCAGTTCTGCCCTCCCCCATGCCCTCTTTCCACCTTGGTGTGCTGTGTGACCTGGGGGGAGGCACCGCCCCTCTCTGATCCGCAGAGGGGAATCTAATCCCTGCCGCTCCCCAGCCCTGGGAAATGCTAACGATGACGGCGATAACAGGCGAGGTGGGAGGAGGCCCAACATCTGCCCAGACGATCACCTTCATTGTCTTTTTCATAAAAAAAGCACCACTAAACCCTCATCTCTCCCCCAGGAGAGAAAAACATTTATTCATTCAATTGTATTTACTGAGCACTTACGGTGTGCAGAGCACTGTGTACGAAGCGCTTGGGAGAGTACAATACAACAATAAACAGTCACAGTCCATGCCCACAACGAGCTTACGGTGGCGGGAGGGGGGAACAGACAGCAATACAAATAAATGAAATAACAGATATGGACATAAGAGCTGTGGGGCTGGGAAGGGGGAGCAAGTCAGGGCAATGCAGACATCATCAACGCCCTGAGATCCAAGGTTCCAGGCCCGCGGCCAGTGAGACAACTAATAATAATAATAATGGCACTCACTATGTTCCAGGCACTGTTCTAAGAACTGGGGTAGACACGGGATAATCAGATTGGACACAGGCCCTGTCCCACAGTAGGGCTCACAGTCTTAATCCCCATTATACAGATGAGGAAACTGAGGCACAGAGAAGTGAAATGCCCATGGTCACAGAGCAGACAAGGGGCAGATCCACGGTTAGAACCCAGATCCTTCTGATTACCAGGCCCGGGCTCTAGCCACTAGGCTTCGGTGTTGGTGAGCAGAGCCAGATTGAGCTGGGTGAGAGGAGCCATTGAGGAGGGATGGGGTCTCTATCTGATTCCCAGAGGTTACTTGGGTTGAGGTCCGGAGAAAGAGGGCTGCCTCCTCCAGTAATAATAATAATAATTATGGTATTTGTTAAGTGCTTATTATGTGCAAGGCCCTGTACTAAGCACTGGGACAGATGCAAGGCAATTAGGTAGGACACAGTCCCTGTTCCACATGGGGCTCACAATCTTAATCCCCACTTTACGGATGAGGGAACTGAGACACAGAGCAGTGAAGTGACTTGCCCAAGGTCACCCAGCAGGCAAGTGGCAAACTGGGATTAGAACCCATGACCTTCTGATTCCCAGGCCCCTGCTCAATCCACTATTCCATGCTGTTTATCATGTTGGACAAGTTGGACACAATCCCTATCCCACATGGGGCTCGCAGCCCCAATCCCCATTATACAGATGAGGCAACTGAGTCCCAGAGAACTGAAGCCCAACTACACTGCCTCTGACCAGCCTGCGCCTCCCTGGGTCCCTTCCTCCCTCTCTGCTCCCTCCACCTGTCAGGGAGGGGTCTGACCAGGGGACTCCCCCATTTTCCCTCCTCAGGGGTGCTCCCAGAGGGTGAGGACACACTTGTTGTCCTGTGTGGACAGCCTAGCCCCCAGTCCTGGGCTCTGCTTCCCAGCCTGGTCCAGATGCAGTGCCTTCAGCCTGGTCGGGGCAGCAAGCCAAGTAGGGACGCCAGACAGAGGACTATGCTCCCTTGGGGTGCCTGGGTGACCTGTGGGGGAAGGAAGCTCCCGGTGGCTGTTAAAGTTCCTCCCCGGACAGCAGATAGAGGGTAGGAGGCTCGCCTCACTAATGGAATGTGTCTGTTTATTGTTATATTGGACTCTCCCAAGTGCTTAGTACAGTGCTTTGCACCCAGTAAATGCTCAATAAATATGTTTGAATGCATGCATGAATGAATGAAAGGGCACAGAGGGGAACCTCCCCCCCCCCCGCCCAGATAACACTGCCTAAGAGACCCAAGCCATAACTATAGCACCAACCTCCATCCTTTCAGGGTAGGGGTAGCATCTCCACCCACGGCCTGGGTCCCACCCCCAGGTCAGCAGAAGACTGAGCCCCCGGGGTCAGTCAGGGAGAGTTCAGATGTCTCCTGTTGTCCAGGCTGCAGTGGCCCGTCCCCTGGACCCTTTACCTGGATGGTCAGGCCAGACGGCCTTTCCAGCACTGAGCACTTGGGAGAGAGGAGCAGAGCAGAACACCTGGCTCTGGGACCTCTGGGAGTCTCCCAGCAGATTTCAGAAACCAAAGCCCTCTGGTCTCTGTTCTTACAAAATCTTCCCTTTGGAAATCTCTCACTGGCTGCCTGCCGCGCCTGATTCTGTGAACCCCAAGTGGGCTAGGGTCCGTATCCAATCTGACAAACTTGTATCTACTTCAGTGCTTAGAACAGTGCTTTTTATTCCCTGAATGGTATTTTTTAAGTGCTCACTATTTGCTAGGTACTGTACTAAAGCCCTGGGGTAGAGACAAGCTATTGAAGTTGCACACAGTCCCTGACCCATATGGGGCTCACGGTCTTAATCCTCATTTCACAAGTGAGGTAATTGAGGGGCAGAAAGTGGCTTGCCCAAGGTCACACAGCAGACAAGTTGCGGAGCCAGGATTGGAACTCAGGTCCTCTACCTCTCAGGTCAGAGCTCTTTTTACTAGGTCACTCTGCTTCTCTAGATGCCTAACAAATGCCATTATTATGATTATCTTGTATCTACCCAAACATAGATTACAGTGCCTGGCACATATTACACACTTACACACTATGTTACCGACTTGTATTTCCCAAGCGCTTAGTACAGTGCTCTGCACACGGTAAGCGCTCCATAAATACAATTGAATGAATGAATGAACTTATAAATACCACTACAAAAAAGGACAATAGAGGCATGTCTTTCTGCAGGCAGCCTCGATGCCAGAATCATTTTGTAATAGTGATAATGGCTCACTCTGAACCACTCTCACTCTCTGGCCTTGGGTCCCTGTTTCCAGTGGGTATCATAATAATAACAGTAATGATGGTATTTGTTAAGCGCAAAACACTGTTCTAAGTACTGGGGAGGTTACAAGGTGATCATGTAGTCCCACAGGGGGCTCACAGTTTTAATCCCCATTTTACAGATGAGGTAACTGAGGCATAGAGAAGTCAAGTGACTTGCCCAAAGCCACACAGCAGACAGTTGGCGGAGCCGGAATTTGACCCCATGACCTCTGATTCCAAAGCCCGTGCTCTTTCCACTGAGCATGGAATATCTCAGTGCTAGACAGCAGCCGGTCTCACCGGGCCTCCTCACCCTGACTAGAAGCCTCCTCTTTGGGTAGGATACTCAGAAAGACTTATTAAGTCACAGGGGAAGTCTTTTCTTCTTTCTTGCAAAAAGAAGAACAAAGGACTATTGAAACACCTTGGCACCTAAGAAAGGCAGTTTGCCCTGGAAATCCCGTAACGTTAAACGGCCTCCGAAACGTCGTATTTGTGGTGGTTGGCACACTGTGGCCTTTGTTGTGGTCTCTGAGACTCCAACTTCATCACGGGGGGCTCTCCCACTCCTCGATGGTGCGATCCTGGAATTCTGGGACTGGAGATGGTTGATTTCATTGTTCTGTCCCAGTTCAGCCCCACAGCACTTGTGTCTATATCGGTAATTTATTTTAATGTCTGTATCCTTATCTAGGCAGTAAACTCCTTGTGGGCAGTAGAACATGTCTAGCCACTCTGTTGTAGTGTTCTCTCCTAAGTTCATAGTACTCTTGGCCCTCTAGACTGTAAGCTTATTTGTGGGCAGGGACTGTGTCTGTTATATTGTTATACTCTATTCTCCCAAGCACTCAGTACAGTGCTCTGCACAAAGTAAATGCTCGCTTAATACAATTGATTGATTGATTGTCCCTTGGTGAGATGTGTAGTTCAAGGTTGTGGTGATTGTGGTAATGCTATACACAACTGTAGTGCAAGACACGGGTTCAGGGTGGAAAAGAGACTTCTCAGAAATAGGGTATGGGGCACTGGTGTCCCTTCAGCCTTCCCCTTCCTTCTCCCCCCAGGGGCAGAGAGGGGTCTGTGACTGTGACTCAACTGTGAGCCTGTTATGGGAAGGGAATGTCACTGTTTACTGTTGTATTGGACTTTCCCAAGCACTTAGTATGGTGATCTGCACACAGTAAGTGCTTAATAAATACGATTGAATGAATGAATGAACGTGTAAGGCTAGTGGGCCGCTCTGGGAAGCCTGAGGGCAGGACTGGATGACCGATGTAGGATGGACAGGGTAGAGCTGGGGAAAGGACAGTGGAGGACGAAGGACAGCCAGGATATTTGGGGCGTCGGAATGACTTCTGCCCAAGGAGGGACAGGGGTCTGCAGGCCAGGAGAGGACAGGGCTGGAGGGTGAGAACCAGAGAGGGGAGGCCAGGCCGAACATGGAATTGCTGCTACCCAATCTCTGTTCCCTCAGGGAGCTGCTCAGATGGAAACATCAAAAGGTCCAGAGAGGATTAGGCAGATCCATGAAGAAGCAGTACGGGCTGGGTCACCGGAGGGACAGTCAGAGATGGAGGGGGAGAGTCTGGGGTGTTGGATGGCCCGTGCTGGGTTACTCGAGGGACCGTCAGAGGTGGAGAGAGGATAGGTCAGAGGTGTTGGTTGGTCCATGCTGGGTCACTGGAAGGACAGTCATGGGTGGAGAGGGGAAAGTCAGGGGTGCTGGATGATCAGTGCTGGGTCACTGTAGGGACCGACAGGGATGGACTATCCAACCCCCCTGACTCTCCTCTCTCCATCAACTACTTATGAGAATAGTTTCCAAGAGGGCAACCAGCCCATGGCTCCTCCAGGGCCCGGATGCTACTGTGGAGACACAGTCCTTTCATGGATTCATTCATATTTATTGAGCACTTACTATGTGCAAAGCACTGTATTAAGCACTTGGAAGAGTACACCACACATTCCCTACCCACAAGGAGCTCACAGTCTAGAGGGGTAGACAAACATTAAATAAATAAATAAATTACAGCTATAGCCAATAAATAAATAAATTACTGGTAAAGTGGATAAATGAATGAATGAATCGATAAATTACAGTTATAATAAATTACAGTCCTGACAGGCTGGACAGGCAATGGCATCGACCAGGAATTTGTGGGGTGCCAGGGAGAAGGCATTGCTTGCAGTTCTGTGTTCCAGCCAGACCCCCATCCTTCTAAAGCCCCCTCCCAAGCAGGTCGACTCCAGGGTCTGCCCACCAGGCCGAACCTATCCACTCCCCAGATCCACAGACAGAGGGGAAGGAAGCCTCGGTTTGTTGGTCCCGCCTGCCGGCCCTCGTCCCAACCCAGATCGAGCGAGGTGACTGAGCTCTACCGACCCTCCTGGATGAGTCACAACCGCAGGGAACGGGCGGCTTGTCCACTCCCCCATGCCTGGGCAGGGCTGAGCGGGCGAGCGGTCACTGGTTACTAATGCGGGTTTCATCACCTGTGGCTCGGGACTCCTTGCGGGATGCCAAGATGCACTGGGGCGGGGGCGCGGGGAAGGGCTCCAATTTCCCATTTCCTCCCTGTATGAACCTGGGAAGAAATTGGGATGAAAACGCCTTGAATTTTTCCACCTTCCCATCACCGAGTTCAGTGTGTCCTCCCTGGCACACATTAAGTGCTTAACAAATACCACAATTTGAGAAGCTGCATGGCATAGTGGATAGAGCCCAGGCCTGGGAGACAGAAGGTCATAGGTCCTAATCCTGGCTCCACCGCTTGTCTGCTGTGTGGCCTTGGGCAAGTCACTTCACTGCTCGGAGCCTCAGTTACCTCATCCGGAAAATGGGGATTGAGTCTGGGAGCCCCAGGTTGGGCAGGGATTGTGTCCAACCTGATTTGCTGGTATCCACCCCAGTGCTTAGTACAGCATACAAAAGCACTTAACAAATACCACACTTATTATTAGTAATATCCCTAGGAGGGAGGACAAGGCACGGATCATCCCCATTTTACAGGAGAAGTCATCGAGGCCCACAGAGGTCAAGTGACTGGGCCAAAGCTTCATTCATAACAGGCAGGTCAGCAGCCCAGAGCCTCTCCCTCACAGATACATTGCCCCCACAGTCTGCCCTCCTCCACCTTAGCCTCGGCTCCCAGCTGCGGGCCAGTTGACCTCAATTGTCCTCAATTGTCCTCAATCCCTCAATCGATGTAAACCATCTCCCATAGAAGGGCCCACCCCTACTCTAAGGGAAAGAGCCGCTCAGGCCCGCCTCCATCCTCCTCCTTCCTCTGGCTGCCCCCGCAGATCCCGGGATCATCTTGGATCCAGCTTGGAAGCCAACAGTTCGGGGATTACTTTTGGATTCCCTGGACTGGCTGTTAGTGATTGATTGGCATGTTGTGTGCGGAAGCTGAAAGACCTCCTAAATTCCCTTCCAGAGATCCAGGGTCCATGACCTTAACCAGTGACTTCGGCACTCAGTACGCAGGTTCTGTATGTGTGGAGAGTAAGGGGGTGGGTGAGTATATGACTATGCATGCATGTGCGTGTGTCTCATTACCCTCATTATACTGACAACCCCTCAAAGGCAGAAACTGTCTCCTTCCTCTGTCTTTCCTCCAGAGCCAAATACTGTGTGTGTGTGTGTGTGTGTGTGTGTGTGCATGTGTGTGTTCATTTGTGTGTCCCCTGTCTCCCCCATTAGACTGACAGCCCTTCAAGCTAAGGGACCATGTCTTTTCCTCCCTCTGTCCCTCCCCAGGAGCTCAGGATAGTGTGTGTGTGTGTGTATGTATGTGTGTGTGCGCACACGTGTGCATGTGTGTGCTGTCTCCCCCATCTGACTGGCAGCCCCTCAAGGTCGCATGCCGTGTCTCCTCCTCCCTCTCTTCCTCCCAAAGTGCCCAGTATAGTGTGTGTGTGTCTATGTGTCTTTCTATGTGTGTGTGTGTCTCCCAGCCAATGATGCCAAATCCCACACCCTAGCCTCCAGCCAGTCATGAACCCAGAAACCTACTGTGAGAGGGTTTGACCTTGTATTATGGCAGAAAATGGACCTGTTGGATTTCCTGCTCCTCCCCATCTCCTGGTTCCCTCCCTCCTCCTCGCCATTCCCTCCCTCCTCCCCCATTCCCTCCCCAACATCTGGTATTGTCCAGTCGGCTCACCTCCCACCTGGCCGGGCAGGGAGAAAGGCGCCCTTAATGGAGGTGAAGAAGAGGTGGGACGCTGGTTGTCCGGTCAGGGAAGGTTGAATGAATTGGGCAGGGAAGAGAAGGCCAATATAAAGGATGGGGCCGGCTCTCCTCCCTCACAGAAGTCACACCAAGGGCAGGACCCAGGGAGTGGGTTGAGCTACAGCGGGGTAGACTTTGGTTAGATGTGAGAAGGAACTTCCTGAGGGCTATTGGGAATTGGAGTACATGGCTGAGAGAGGATGAACAATCTTGATTGCCGGTGAAGCCAAGAAGCAGCATGGCCTAATGGATAGAGCCCTGGCATCGGAGTCAGAAGGTCAGGCCTTCTAAGTCCGGCTCCACCGCTTGTCTGCTGTGTGACCTTGGTCAAGTCACTTCACTTCTCTCTGCCTCAGGGGAATGAGACTATGAGCCCCACATGGGACAAGGACTATGTCCAATCTGGTTTGTCCAACTGGACAAATTGTCCAAATTGGACTTTGTCCAATTTGCTTGTATTTACCCCAGCACTTAGTACAGTACCTGGCACATAGTAAGCACTTAAACAAACACCATAATAATAATAATTATTATTATTATCAGTGGAGTTTGAACCTGAAAAGCTTCTTTCGATCTGGGAAGGGACAAGATGGGCTCAAGTGCTTCCTTCCAGCCAGTAAAGTCTGTAACTCCAAACTGGGCATTCACTGGACTAAAGGAGCAGAGCAGCAACCTTTTCCTCTGTCCCTCACCCAGGGTCCAATATAATAATAATAATAATGGCATTTATTAAGCACTTACTATATGCCAAGCACTGTTCTAAGCACTGGGTAGGTTACAAGGTGATCAGGTTGTCCCACAGGGGCTCACAGTCTTCATCCCCATTTTACAGATGAGGGAACTGAGGCACAGAGAAGTGAAGTGACTTGCCCAAAGTCACACAGCTGACAAGTGGTGGAGCAGGGTTTCGAACCCATGACCTCTGACTCCAAAGCCCGGGCTCTTTCCACTGAGCCATGTTGCTTCTTATGGTTTGTGTGTGTGTGTGTGTGTGTGTGTGTGTGTGTGTGTGTGTGTGTGTGTGTGTGTGTTTGTCCTGTCTCCCCCACTATACTGACAACCCCTTGAGGACAGGGATCATGTCTCCTCCTCCCCCAGCTCCCAGTACATTGCGTGTGTGTGTGTGTGTGTGTGTGTGTGTGCGCGCGCGCACTTGCTGTCTCCCCAATCAGACTATCAGCCCGTCGAGGGCAGGGATCTTACAGTATGGGTGAGAGACAGAGATGATTTTGTCATTCCCCCTGCCTCCACAGACAAGCTCCAGAAAGGGAGAATCCCTTCTCCTCCCCTCTCCACCCTTTCAGGACTTAGCACCCTCACTGAAACTTTCTGATGTCTAACCCTGATCCCTTCTGTCCAGAGGACCTATTTCCTCTGGAGGGGTGGCCAGGTGCAGCTTCAGCCCTCCCTTCTGGTGGTCTGAGCTGAAGCGTGAAGGCAGCTGAGCCCCAGAGGCTGGCGGAGGCGGAGAGGATGAGACTGGGCATGGTGCCCTGGCTGGATGCCCCCCTGGGCTGGGGATTGTTTCTGGAGGCAGCCCCATGGATTCCCGGTGCTCCGGGTCACCGGAGTTCAAGAGGATATTTCCATCCTGTCCTCTCTTAAGGCGGCGCTCTCCCACCGTGGAAAACAAAGACCACAAAGATGACCTCATCCATCCTCACCACGTTCCTGGCAGGGAATCGCAGACATTTTTCTCCCCATTTTCCAGATACGAAGACTAAGGCCTAGGGAGATTAAGTGACTTGCCCAGGGTCGCCTAGCAGGACAGTGGCAGAATTAGCACTAGAGCTCAGCATGGGTTTGGGAGCCAGAGGAGCAGCCCAGCCGGAAGCATGGCCCCCACAGTGGGGCAGGCAGACACGCCCCGGCAGGGACGGACCCCTACTGTTTAACGAGCCCGACAGGGCGGGCAGCCTGTTTTCTCAGGAAAGTTGTCTGGTTCCAATCCCCAGCCGGAACAAGAGGGTGGTCAGGAGAGACCAATTACGCTCCTCTCTGTTAATGAGTGGGGCCAGCAGGGCTGAGGCCTTGGAATTCCCACGTGGACACTTGCCTGAGTGGACCCTCGTCCGGGCACTCCACACCACTGTTTTCTGTCCCTAGAAGGGAATTCCGTGAACCTGGCAGCTAACCCGGGCCAAGTTCCATTCCTGGGGAGCAGGCTGGGGGGATGGAGAACGGTTTTGCCTCTGGCCTAGAATGCCCTCGTTCCTCAAATCCGACACACCATTACTCTCCCGGACTTCAAAGCCTTACTGAAGGGCCATTTCCTCCAAGAGGCCTTCCCTGACTAAACCCCCCTTCCCCTTCTCCCATTCCCTTCTGTGTTATCCTGACTTGCTCCTTTTATTCATTCCCCCTCCCAGCCCCACAGAACTCATGTCCATATCTGTAATTAATTGATTTATATTAATGTCTGTCCCTCTAGACTGTAAGCTCATTGTGGGCAGGGAATGTGTCTGTTTATTGTTATATTGTACTCTCCCAAGCGCTTAGTAGAGTGCTCTGCACACAGTAAATGCTCAATAAGTATGATTGAATGAATGAATGAATGAGCTGCAATGGGGAAGAGATTCCTACAGCAGAGCAGGGAGATGGGCAAAGGGGTGGGAAAGATGGGGAGGGGAAAGAGGCAGACCCAGACACACAGAGACAGACAGAGTCACAGGGACAAAGGGAGACACAGGAACACAGAGAGGTCAGACAGAGACACAGAGTTACCAACAGAAAGTTAGAGACAGAGAGACAAAGAGAGGCAGAGAAAGAGTTTGATTCTTACTGACCTCCCAGCCTCCCTGTCTCTCCCCACTCCAGTCCATACTTCATTCGGCTGCCTGGATCATTTTTCTGCAAAAACTTTCAGGACGTGTTTCCCCACTACTCAAAACATTCCATTGGTTGCCCATCCACCTCCGCATCAAACAAAAACTCCTCATCATTAGCTTTAAAGCACTCAGTCACCTTGCCCCCTCCTCCTCATTACTCTCCTATGACAACCTGGCCCTCACACTTCTCTTTTCTAATGCTAACCTTCTCGCTGTGCCACCATCTCATCTATCTCACTGCTAGCCCCTTGCCCACATCCTGACTCTGGCCTGGAATGCCCTCCCTTCTCAAATCTGACAGACAATTACTCTCCCTCCTTTCTCAAATCTGACAATTACTCTCCCCCTCTTTCAAAGCCTTATTGAAACACACATCTCCTCCAAGCACATCCTGCATATCTCCAAGAGGCATTCCCTGTCTCCCCCTTTTAGACTGTCTCCCCCTTTTAGACAGTCTTTTCTATGCCTCAATTACCTCAGCTGTAAGATGGGAATAAGAATGGTAGTCCCCATGTGGGACAGGGACTGTATCCAACCTGATTAACTTGTATCAATCCCAGTGCTTTGAACAGTGCTGGCACACAGTAAGTGCCTAACAAGTACCACAATTATTAATTTTTATTGTGTATATATCCTTAATTAATTAATTTGTGTTAATATCCTGTCACCCTCTAGACTGTAAACTAGTAATGGGGGCTGGGGGAACATAACTACCAACTCTGTTTCATTGTACTCTTCCAAGTGCTTAGTTCAGTGCTCTGCACACAGCAAATGCTCAATAAATAGCACTGATTCATTGGTTAAGGAGTACACAGCCAAGGGCATAGGTGATGCAGAGGGGAGAGTGGATAGGAGAATGGAGGGCTTAGTTAGGGAAGGCCTCTTGAGGAGATGTGATTTTTAGGAGGGTTTTGAAAGTGGGAGAGTGGTGGTCTGTCAGATGTGAAGGGGGAGGGAATTCCAGGCCTGAAGGAGGAAGTGAGTGTTATTAGGGATTTTCAGCCCTAAATCCCACCTATAACAGCCCCCAGCATCACGGGGTCCTAAAGCCGTTCAGGTTCCTCACTCTTCTACTGCAGGTTTTGGGGCAGTGTGTCCTAATGGATAGAGCAAGGGCCCGTTGTTGGGTAGGGACCACCTCTATATGTTGCCAACTTGTACCTCTCAACTGCTTGGTACAGTATTCTGCACATAGTCAGCGCTCAATAAATATGATTGAATGAATGAATGATTGCCAGAAGGATCCGAGTTCTAATCCCAGCTCTGCCACTTGTCTGCTGTGTGACCCTGGATAAGTCACTTAACTTCTCTGTGCCTCAGTTCCTTCATTTGTAAAATGGAGATAAAGACTGTGAATCCCATGTGGGACAGGGACTGTGTCCGTCCTGATTAACTTGTATCTACCCCAGTGCTTAGAACAGTGCCTGGAATATAGTAAGTACTTAACAAATACCATTAATTGAAAAAAAGAAAAGGATGAAGGGTGTGTGGGAATTGGGGGTTCAGAGGTGGAAAGTGACTCGGGATCCAGTTATAGGGGGAATCAAAGGACAAATCTGACGCAGACTTCTGGGAGCCAAACATAGTAATAATAATGGCATTTATTAAGCGCTTACTATGTGCAGAGCACTGTTCTAAGCGCTGGGGGGGGGATATAAGGTGATCAAGTTGTCCCACGTGGGGCTCACAGTCTTAATCCCCATTTTACAGATGAGGTAACTGAGGCTCAGAGAAGTTAAGTGACTTGCCCAAGGTCACACAGCAGACATGTGGCAGAGTCGGGATTCAAACCCATGACCTCTGACTCCAAAGCCCGTGCTTGTTCCACTGAGCCATGCTGCTTCTCTACATGTCACCCCAAGCTCTCCCCTGAGCCCAGGGGGTTGCTGGGGTCAGAGGCACCATGCTTAAACACAAAAGAGAGGAACTCTTATAACCTTGGAGATAGCCACCAGCCCAACAGGCATTCCCGGGCTCTTCCCCCACTTCCCAGTGTCACTACAATGGGGTCACCCACTGGCCACCTACGTCCAGAGCGACAGCACTTCCCGTTTTCCATTTTAATCTGCCTTGAATCCTTGCTCTCATCCTGATGTCTTTCAGGCCTCACCCAATTTCTCTGATTATTATTGTCGTAGTATAATCGCAACCTGACTCATCAGGCACCTGTTACCACATCCTCGCTGATAAACAGCTCCGCCAACATTGCCTTCATAATTGTTGTTGGAACTAATGATGTTACACCAGTAGATTCCAAGATCTTTATCCCCACGATAATGATATTGTTATTTAGGGGAGCAACTGATAACAATGACAAACAATGACAATGGTCAATATTATCATTGTGATTATTAATGATAATAATAACTGTAACAGGAAAATAGGACCGGGAGGGAGGGGGGAAGGGAGTGGGGTCCTTTTCCTTAGGCTGAGGGAAGACCTAAGAAGTACCTGGGAGGCTTCAGAGGAAGATGAACTAAGAAAAAAGTAAGGGTTAAATGCAGTGACAGAGCTTTGGATTAGAACTCAGAGAAAATTTACTATCCATGAGGACTGCTGAGCGAGTAATAATAATAATTATGATGATGGTATTTGATGATGTGCCAGGCACTGTACTAAGCACTGGGGTGGATACAAGAAAATCAAGTTGGACACAGTCCCCATCTCACGTGGGGCTCCCAGTCTCAATCTCTCTTTTACAGATGAATGAACTGAGGCCCAGAGAAATGATTTGCCCAAGGTCATACAGCATGGGGGAGCCAGGATTAGAACCCATGGCACTCTGATTCCCGGGCCTGTGCTCTGTCCATTAGCTGCTTCTCTATCCACTTGCCTGTTGTGTGACCTTGGACACCCTGCAAGCCTCATCCATTCCATGATGGAATCACTACAAATGGCTCGCAGCAGGTCTCGGAACTGGGATGATCGACCCAGCGAAGAGGACGCTGGGAAGCAGCCGAGGGCAGAACCAGGAGAGGAAGGCTTACGCTGCAGCTGGAAACATCTAGCTTCAAGGGGACTCCAGGTCGATTGTATATCATTCAGTCGTATTTATTGAGACCTTACAGTGTGTAAATCACTACACTAAGCCCTTCAGAAAGTACAATATAACAACAAACAGACCCATTCCTGCCCACAGTGAGCTCACAGTCTAGAGGACGAGCTCACATTTGAGACTCGTGAAATTGAGGACCTAATGTCCTTTAGAAATTTCCAACTCCCGAGATGGTTAACTCCAGGACAGGGCCACCCCAGGAGGAGGACTCCAGGGGGCCAGCCTGGAGGTAAGGGGAGGGACGAGGTGACTTCTTCTCCTTGGGATTCTACAATCCTTCCGGTGGGTCCTTTTTGTCACCCGGGGGTCACAGCCAATCAGATAAGCGGCCTGGGAGTGGAGTTATAGGAGTTCAGGCAGGTGATGCGTGGGGAGGAAGAGGAGGAGTGGGGGAGAGGCCTTGGGCCAGTGAAGGCTGAGTCACCCCCACCCCCACACCCTCTGGGGCACAACCGCCCTGCCGGTGGGAAAGTTACACCCGCAGAGGGGAGACACCATTTCCGAATCCTCCGGGCCATCCCTCCCCAGCTTCTGAGCCCAAAGGGAGCATCCTGATTGGTTCTCTCCCAGGGGCATCCACTCTCTCCTTGACTGGAGCAGAGTTAGCTGGTAGCTGCTAAGGCCCTCCAGATACTTCTCGGCCCCACTCGCCCAGACCTCCACCCTGTTGCCATTTGATTGCCCAACCGAACAGAGCCATGCTGTAAAATCACATCATCTTCATCTTCACCTGCATCCCCAATCCCCGCCAAGGGGCGGTGGGGCATTGGCCTGTTTCTCTACAATCCAGAGTCACCTCTTCTCCGGAGCTGGGTGTCTCGGCACACCTCCACTGTGTTCCCTGGGTTCTGTTCCCAGCTCCTGTTGTGTGACCTTGGGCCAGACACTTAACTGCTCTGTACCTCAGTTTCCTCACTTGTAAAATGGTGAGTCAATACCTGTTACCCTCCCGCTTAGACTGTGAGTCTCACAGGGACTGAGTCCCATCTGATTATCTTGTCTACCTCGGCCTTTGTAACAGTGTTTGACGCATAGTAAGTGCTCAACAGGTACTGCAGTTATTCATTCATTCATTCAATCACATTTATTAAGCATTTACTGGGTGCAGAGCACTGTACTAAGCACTTGGGAAAGTACAATACAACAATAAAGAGTGACATCCCTACCCACAACGAGCTCACAGCCTAGAGGCGGGGAGACAGACTTCAATACAAATAAGCAGACTTCAATATGAATCAATAAAATTACAGATATATACATAAGTCCTGGGAAGCTTCTGCTGTGCTCCTGGGCTCCAAGGCCTCCTGGAGGAGGTGAGCTCTCAGTAGGACCTTGAAGGGAGGAAGAGAGCTAGCTTGGCGGATGTGCAGAGGGAGGGCATTACAAGCCAGGGGGATAACGTGGGCCGGGGGTCGATGGCGGGACAGGCGAGAACAAGGCACGGTGAGGAGATTAGCAGCAGAGAAGCGGAGGGTGCGGGCTGGGCTGTAGAAGGAGAGAAGGGAAGTGAGGTAGGAGGGGGCGAGGTGATGGAGAGCCTTGAAGCCGAGGGTGAGGAGTTTCTGCCTGATGCGTAGGTTGATTGGTAGCCACTGGAGATTTTTGAGGAGGGGAGTAACATGCCCAGAGCATTTCTGGACAAAGACAATCTGGGCAGCAGCATGAAGTATGGATTGAAGAGGGGAGAGACAGGAGGATGGGAGATCAGAGAGGAGGCTGATAGAGTAATTCAGATGGGATAGGATGAGAGCTCGAACGAGCAGGGTAGCGGTTTGGATCAAGAGGAAAGGGCGGATCTTGGCAATGTTACAGAGGTGAGACTGGCAGGTTTTGGTGATGGTTTGGATGTGAGGGGTGAACAAGAGAGCGGAGTCGAGGATGACACCAAGTTTGCGGGCTTGTGAGACGGGAAGGATGGTAGTGCCATCAACAGAGATCTGTAACATCATTTAGCACCTAACCACTGAAGAAAAATAATAATAATAATGGTAATACTAATATATGTACAAAATGGTATTTGTTAAGGCCTTAACTATGTACCAAGCACTGTACTAATAATGTGAAAGACCACCTACTGGAAAGAAGGGCTCTTCAGTGACTGGAGCCCAAGTCTATTTCCCAACATTGCTCCTCTGCTTAATTAAACCAGAGGTAAAATAATAATAATAATGATGGTATTTGTTAAGTGCTTATTATGTGCCAAGCACCGTACTAAGCACTGGGGTGGATACAAGCAAATCGGGTTGGACACAGTCCCTGTCCCACATGGGGCTCATAGTCTCAATCCCTTTTTTACAGATGAGGTAACTATGGCCCAGAGAAGTGAAGTGACTTGCCCAAGGTCACACAGCAGAGAAGTGGCAGAGCTGGGATTAGAACCCATGACCTCCTGACTCCCAGGCCCATGCTGTATCCACTACACCATGCTGCTTCCTAAACCCTGGTCTCTTACTAGGAGATGCTGACTACTGCAGAGCATTATTCAAGGTTAGAGTCAATCCCTTAGCTCTAGCCAGCAGAAGGATCCTTAATAATAATAATAATGATGACATTTATTAAGTGCTTACTATGTGCAAAGCACTGTTCTAAGCGCTGGGAAGATTACAAGGCGATCAGGTTGTCCCACGGGGGGCTCACAGTCTTCATCCCCATTTTACAGATGAGGTAACTGAGGCACAGAGAAGTTAAGTGACTTGCCCAAAGTCACACAGCTGACAACTGGCAGAGCCGGGATTTGAACCCATGAACTCTGACTCCAAAGCCCATGCTCTTTCCAGTGAGCCATGCTGCTAGCACTGTTCTAAGCACTGGGGTAGATACAAGATAATCAGGTTGGACACAGTCCCTGTCCCACAAGGGGCTCACACCCTTAACCCCCGTTTTACAGCTAAGGCATGGAGACGCGAAGGGACTTGCCCAAGGTCACACAGATGACACATGGCAAAGTCAGGATTAGAACCCAGGTCCTTCTGACCCCCAGGCCCGTGCTCCATCCACTTTAAGAGCCGAGCCAAGGATATCCACTTCCCCCTCTAGATTGTAACCTCATGGTGGACTGGGAAATGTGTCTACCATCTTTGTTCTAGTGTACTCTCCCAAACGCTTAGTACAGTGCTCTGCAAACAGTAAGCACTCAATAAATACGATTGATTGATGGAAAAGATGGAGAGTCCTCAGAGAGAGGTCGGGGAGAAGGGGGGAGCGGTGATATGCCCAAAGGATGAAGGCAGGGGAGGGGGGCAGGTCAGGCTAAGCCTGTTTGAAGTGGGACCCCTGCCCTAAAGACCAGGATGGGGCAGGAGGGGGAGGGGAGGGGTGTGTATGCCCTATGAGGGTCGTAAACAAGAGCCAGGGGAGAGGGGAGGGGAAGCAGACGTCCAGCCGGGAAAGGGCAAGAGGAAATGACCTTTTCTCCCCATTAACTAGGTGACAGACTGAAATTAAACCTGCTGGTGAATGAGGAGGGGAAGCAAAGCCAGGGAGTTTTTTTACACACACACACACACACACACCACACACACACACACAATCACTTGCATAGTTCCACCCCCAATCAATCAATCATAATTACTGAGTGCTTACCATGTGCAGAGCACTATACTAAGTGCTAGGGAGACTACAATATAACAGACACATTCCCTGTCCATAATGAGTTTATTGCAGTCTAGAGGGGAAGACAGACATTAATATAAATAAGTAAATTATAGCCGTGCACATAAGTGGTGTGGGGCTGAGGCAGGGGTGAATAAAGGGTGTAAATCCCAGTGCAAGAGTGATGCAGAAGGGTGGAAGAAGAGGAAATGAGAGCTTAGTCATTTCTTTACTGTATCTCTTAAGTGTTTACTATGTATCAAACCCTATTCTAAGTACTTGGATAGATACAAAGTCACTAGATTGGCTAAAGTCCCTGTGCCACATTGGGGCTCACAGTCTAAATAGGAGGGAGAACAGGAAAACTGTGGCACAAAGAAGTTAACTATCTTGCCCAAGGTCACACAGTAAGCATTTGGCAGAGGCAGGATTAGAACTCAGGTTTTCTTACTCCCAGACCCATGCTCTTCCCACTATGCCATGTTGCTTCTCCCATATACTTGTGAAATTTGTTAAGCACTCACAGGTGCCAAGCACTGTCCTAAATTCTGGATAGATACAAAATAATAAGGTCAGACACAGTCCCTGTCCCACACTGGAGTCTATGGGGGAGAGAAAACAGATATTTAAACTCCATTTGACAAATGAGGAAACTGAGGCCCAGAGAAGTGAAGTGGCTTTCCCAAGGTTACACAGTAGACAAGGCAGGATTAGAACCCAGATATTCTGACTCCCAAGCCTGGGCTCTTGTCACTAAACCACCCTACTTCCAGAGCTCTGGCTCTCTCAAACAGGAGTGCCTCTGGTGTAAGAAAGAGAACCACACAGAGGCAGATCCTTCTGGGAACAGGGGAGAAGGAAAGAGTGTGCCCCCAAAGAGCACACCCCTGGGCTAGCGGAAAATCGCCTGCTAGGAGAGAGCAAAAATCCCTGGAATCTGGAGATTTCAGCCACCTAGGAGTTAGAGAGAGATCCCACAGTCTGGCTCTCCGTCCTCTTCTAAGGTGTCAATAGAAAGATAGTCGTGGCCAAACTCAGGCCAAATCCGAACCAACAGGCCCCACGATACTCTTCCTCTTCCAGGCCCTGTTTCCCCTTAAAAATAATCAGGATGGAGGCTCTGGATTTGCCTTCATGGGAAAGTCTTCCCATCTGGAGCTACCCGGTGTCAATCATTCCTGCAGCTCCCAGCCCCATTGTTTTGTACAGATGCTAATTTAATCCCTTTGCTTCTTGGCCACCCACCACGAAGGTGTGTGTGTGTGTGTGTGTGTGTGTGCATGCTATCTCCCCCATCAGACTGGCAGCACTTGGAGGGGATGGGCTGTGTCTCCTCCTCCCTCTGTCCCTTCTTCCAGACGGCACATGGACTCACCCACGGTGCTGTTGGTCTGGCTTTGTGGACAGGTCAGTCTGAAAAGGGCTCCTGTCTGAATGGACCAGCAAGGCTAGGGCATTCATTCATTCATTCATTTAATCGTATTTATTGAGCACTTTGTGCTCAGCACTGTAATAATAATAATTATAATAATAATGGTATTTATTAAGTGCCTACTATGCCCCAGGCACTGGATTAAGCACTGGGGTGGATACAGACAGATCAGGTTAGACACATTCCATGTCCCACAAGGGGCTCACTGTCCTAATCCCCATTTTGCAGATGAGGTAACTGAGGCCAGGGAAGTTAAGTGACTTGCTCAAGGTCACACAGCAGACAAGTGGCAGAGCTGGGAATAGAGCCCATGACCTTCTGATTCCCAGGCTCGTGCCTGTACTAAGCGCTTGGGAGAGTACAATATAACAATAAGGAGACATCCTCCTCTTCTTCATCCTCCTCCTCCTCATTCTCTTCCACCCAAACCAGCCAGCTCTTTGGTGAGCACCCCCCTCCCTCCCTCACCACGACCACCCCAAATGATTCCATGTCCACTGAGACTCTCACCAGCCACCTTGCTTGGGTGGCACTTGAAGCAGAAGGGATTCAGTTTGCCGCCATGTCTGTCTCGGGGAACCGCTGTGTTGCTGGCTGCTAAAATTTTCCGGATCACTCTAACTGTTGTTTTGGACCAACCTGGGTCCTGGGAGTCGTTGAGGACGGGGCTGGGCTCAGCAGAACAAAGAAGCCGGCACAGTGCTTATGGAGAGTCACCTCTTTTTATTATGGAAGTCTATAAAATAGCCACGGTGATTATTTTTAAGATCACAAAATACACCACATTCATTTTACTATGTGACGCGGATTATATACATATTAAAAACCACATGACTGAGGAAACACATACACACAAACACACACACACACACACGCACACGGCACCAGTTTCAGAACAAACCAAAAGACACAAGTGCTTTCTTTTCAATATTAAAAACCGTGATAAAACATATTAATATTTTGAACCATGTTTACAATAAAAGAAAAATTCATATTTTACTAAATAACAAATATTTAACAGCAAAAAATTTATACTAAATATCTATTTTGAATTATAACAAAAATAGTACTTATAATAGTTTATAAAGACAGACAAAAAACAAATTATAACATTTCTGCAAAAAAAAAATGGTTTTGTGTATAAAATAATATTATAGCAACTTGGCTGGGATCAGGATTCTGACAGGACATTTCAGCAACAGAATTCTGACATTCAAAGTGCTTTATTCTGCAAATCCACTGCAGGAGAAGGGGGTTTTTTTGTTGATTTTTTTTTTTAGTCAACTTATATTAGTTAGGAATGGTAAATTAAAAAGCATCACCTATCTATCCATATCTATATAAAATACACACACATATATTTATATATATATATATAATATAATAGATAGATGTATGCATCTTAATATCTCGGCTCGCCAACCACCCATTTGGGAACTCTGTTTTGCTTTTCTTCCTCTTTTTGGTAACAAACTTTACAAAAAAACACACAGAAGGAAAACCTCAGTTGCTTTCTCTAAGGCCCCCCGGGCGGGTTTGTGATAATGGTTTTGCTGGCAGTCTAGACTGGAATCTCTGCTGCTTCCCCTTTCTGTTTGGTTTTCTTCCTCCCTCATCCGGATCAGTCCTCCCTTCCCAAAGGAGCTGTGGCTACCGCTCCCCAACATCCCCAAGGCAGCCAGCCATGGGGAAGGAGCGGGGAAAGGAGTGGGGCTTGTTGTTCAAAGAAGACCCTGGGCCCAAGATTGGGTGTTGGATGTGGGGACCTAAGGGAGCCTGAGGTGGGGAGACAGGCAATCTAAGGATGGTGGGTCTTCCAACGCGACGGAGAAAGGCCTTGACCTGGACCGGCCAGTGGGGATAGTGGTGGGGTGTGGAGAGTCAGAGACAGAGTGGGTCAGGGATACTGCACCCCTGCTAGAGGAGTTCACAGCCCAGCTTGAGAGAGCAAGGACCTTTTAAGATCCCTGCACTGAGGGGTCAGGAGACACGTGTGTGAATGTCTGTGTGTCTGTACGTGAACATACATGTGCATGCGTGCACACGGGTGTTGACTCCCACTTCAGATTGACAGCTCCTCAAGGGCAGGGACTGTGTCTCCTCCTACCCCAGCCCCAATACTCTGTGTGGGTTTTTTTTTTTTTTTTGTGTGTGTGTGTGTGTGTGTTTTCTGTCTCTCCCATCAGACTGACAGCCCCTCAAGGGCAGGGATTGTGTCTCCTCCTCCCTCTGTCCCTGCCCCTGTCTTCAATATGTGTGTGTGTGTGTGTGTGTGTTTTTGTGTGTGTGTGTGTGTGTGTGTGTGTGCATGTGTTGTACTATTAGCTGCTTGGCACAAGAAGCTGATGAACATTTCTGCTCATCTCCCTTCTCCCAATCCTTGTCTCCCCATACACTGTCCCCACCTGGGAGGGTGGGGACCCTCCTGAGTCTATGCTCAATATTCCTTGGCCACCACCCTCTCCCCACCCTTGCCCTTCAGACCCCACACCCAGCCCCCAGCAGCCTTCTGACCACTGCCTGGATCATCTCTGAGGAGATTCCACTCCCCTTCCCCAGCCCCAGAGTAGTCGGTCAGGGGAACAGAATGGCTTGGCAGTGGGGCCCCTGAGGACTTCCAAAGCAGTAGGAGGGATTCTGGTTAGACTGGAAGGCCCATCCCTTCCCATCCTCAGGCAGGGGAGCCTGAGAAGTCTCCCACTGGAGTTGACAGACAAGGTAGATCAGACAGGGATGAGGCGTTGCAAGGGAACTCACCCTCCAGGAGAAATCAAGGGAAGAGGGGCCCCCTCCAACACATGCTGACCAGGAACTGAGGTTGGGGGCTAAATGCAGTGAGAGGGACTTAGGTTAAACCTCAGTGTGCAGAGGGTGAGCCGCTGGGGCTTATTTTATTTCTACTGTCTGCCTCCCCCTCTAAACTGTAAGCTCGTTGTGAGTATGGAATGTGTCTGCCAACTCTGTTGTATTGTACTCTCCCAAGCACCTAGTAAACTGCTCAGCACCTAGTAAGCGCTCAATAAATACCACTGATGATGGAAAGAGGCTGCGGGAGTCTCTGCCTCTGGAGGGGTCTCCGCTGGGTGGTCTGGACCTGCTTGGGGGCAGGGGAATGGCTAGGATGACCTCTCACAGTCCTGGAAGGCCTGATGGATAATAACTACGGGTCAGGGGGAAAGGTGGTAGGGAGAGGTGGCTGATTAAGAGTAAGCCCCAGGAGGGAGTTGTGGGCCCCTCTGGACAGGGTAGGAGTTTGGGACAGCGTTCAGTGCACACACGGGGGGAGTCCAAGGAGGGCGCAGGGTGGACGCCAAGGTGGACGGGGCTTTTCCCAGGACCCCAGTGGCCCAGAGGGCAGAGGGGCGTATGAAGGGAAGAGTAGCAGCAGCAGCAGACGACTTCAAAGGTCCTAACTCGGGGGGTCAGTGAGGTCCCTCCTGGGAGATGGGGTGGGAGGATGGGGAGGAGGCAGAAATGGGGCCCAACTTCTTAGAAGGGGGATGGGGCAAATGCAGGGTGGAGCAATCTGTGGAGGCTCATTTGCCTGACATTATCCAGAGTGATTTTTTTCTGAGCTCCTGTCCCCAGCCTCCAGGTAGAGGGCAAGGGGACAGGTCTCTCTCCCCTCCAGAGCCTCAATGCCCAGTTTGGGGAAGTCAGTGGACAGGATGAAATGGGAGAGAGGGGGCCCAAGAGGAGTGGGTCAGCTGGGACGGCCTGCCTCTCCTCTCCTAAGCTGGGCAGAAGGGGAAAACGGAAACGGAAAACTAGGAAGAAAGAATTAAAAAAAGCAGAAACACTATTCACGTGGACATATTTAACACTGTAAGAGGTCAAAGGGCCAAGGAGTTCCACGCCAGATGTGGCCTGGGGGCCCCTCCTCCTGCACCTACCCACTTTCCGGACCCCTCTCCCCTCGCCTGTCACCCTCCCCTTCCTCCTTTCGCTAGCGGAGGTCCTGGGGGAGGTGACACAAGGGTGAGGAGGAGGCAAGGGGGTCCTGCCTCCCCCCGCTCCCCACAGTCTCGGCATCCCCTGTCAGTGAGGAGCGGGGGGCTCACGGGGGGAAGAGAGCGTGGACCCCCCCCTGTCCAGCGCAACCCCGACCACTGGCTTGGCCCGCCCCAGACCCCTAGGTCAAGTGGGCCTGGTCAGCCCTGGCAGGGGTTGGAGTAGGGCAGGAGGAGGGAACGGGCTACTACACGGTGGTTCCCAGCATGGCCTCTGTCTCGGTCAGAATCTCGTTCTGATTGGAGTCCAGCCCGCAAAACCGGACACTCAGTCCATCTACCGGGTGCAGCACGGGGACCAGGGTGAGGCGCGGGAAAGTCCGGGTGGCCAGCTCAAAGCGGCTAGTGCTGGCCAGCTCCACGGCCAGGACCTTGAGGAACAGCTTGGCCAGGTGCTTGCCGAGGCAGGCCCGGACGCCCCCGCCGAAGGGGAGATAGTGGAAACGGCCATCCCGGTCCTCGCTGCGGGGCTGGCTGAAGCGGTCGGGGTCAAACAGGTCGCCGTCCTGGAACACGGGCGCCGTGTCGTGGGTGTCCCGGATGCTGTACATGACGCTCCAGCCCTTCGGGATCTGGAAGCCCTAATGTCGAAGAGGAGTAAAGGGAGAGGACAGGGTGAGTGGCAGGCCGCAGCCCCCCAGTGACCCCTCCCGAGGGGGACCCAGCCCAAGCCTCCCTTCCTCTAGCATCCCCCTGTGCCCCCGAGCTTGGCTGTCCTGGTCCCAGGAGCCCAGGGGCCTGGGAGGAGGGAGACCCACTGCATAAACTCTGGAGAGCTTCTAGGCCTGTCTGAGCCCCAGTGGGGATGAGCACATGTCCCAGGCATGCTGTGAAGGTGTTATGGGGGCATGGGGGGGGGAAGCTGAATGGGGACGTGTTGGCACTTAATAGTAATAATAATAATAATAATGATGGTATTTGTTAAGCGCTTACTATGTGCCAGTCACTGTACTAAGCACAGGGATAGATTCAAGCAATTCGGGTTGGACACAAGCCCCTGTCCCGAATGGATGTTCCCAGTCTTGATGCCCATTTTGCAGATGAGGTAACTGAGGCGCAGAGATGTAAAGTGACTTGCTCAAGGTCACACAGAAGACCAGCGGCGGAGCCTCGATTGGAACCCGTGGCCTTCTGACTCCCAGTCCCATGTTCTAGCCACTAGGCCTTGGTCCCTTCAGTGCCAAGGATTGGGTCCCTCCCTTAGAGTCACACAGGGCTGATCCCGTCCACTGCCTTGGCAGTTCACTCATTCATTCATTCAATCGTATTTATTGAGTGCTTAAAGAGCACTGTACTAAGTGCTGGGGAGAGCACAATATAATAATAATAATAATTGCATTTTTGCTATGTGCCAGGCACTGTACTAAGAGCTGGGGTGGAAATCAGGTTGGACATAGTCCTTGTCTCATGTGGGGCTCACGGTCTCAATCTCTATTTTACAGATGAGGTAACTGAGGCTCAGGGAAGTTTAGTGACTTCCCCAAGGTCATACAACAGCCAAGCAGTGGAGCTGGGATTAAAATCCATGACCTTCTGATTCCCAGGCCCATGCTCTATCCACACTACACTGCCCACAGTAGGCTTACAGTCTCGAAGACAGTGACATCCACCTCCTTCCCTTTCCCCTGGGGCACATACACATAGAGCTTGCACATATGCAAACTTGGACTTGCTACATGTGTGTGTGCCCACACACAAGCATTCCCCTACGTGTGTGTGTGTGTGCGCACACACACACCTTGGGCCCGGAGGAGGCTTTCAGGGAGAAGGCCCCAGCCCCATCTTCTCTAGAGAAGCAACGTGGCTCAGTGGAAACAGCCCGGGCTGTTCATGGGTTCAAATCCTGGCTCTGCCACTTGTCGGCTGTGTGACTTTGGGCAAGTCACTTAACTTCTCTGTGCCTCAGTTACCTCATCTGTAAAATGGGGATCAAGACTGTGAGCCCCCCGTGGGACAAACTGATCACCTTATAACCTCCCCAGCGCTTAGAACTGTGCTTTGCATATAGTAAGCACTTAGTAAGTGCCATTATTATTATTATTATTATTACCTAATTCTCCACGCAGCATCCGACGCAGATCTGGGAGCTTCAGGGATCTGCCCTGACTGCCAAGCATCTGGCCCCCACTCTCTCAGGCTAAATTCCTACCCCACGGCCTGAGTCACTGCCTTGCCCCACCCCATCCCGTCACCCTAAGCCCTGGCCAGCACCCCTTCAACCCACCCCACCCCACCCCACTCTGTCCTGATTCCCCAAACTCACCCCTTCTGGCCTGGGACAGCCCCCTAACAAGGAGCAGTGAGAGTCGGGGACTGATGAGATGGGGGAGTTGAGTGGGGACTGAGACACGTGCTGGGCTGTGGGGATGGGAAAGGGGGCAGAAGAGAAGAGGGAAGACCACTAGAGTCACAGAGGCCTGGGGACCACAGCAGACCCCCACTGAGTGGTCCCAATCAACGGGTGGCCACATGGTCTTGGGGTGTGTGTGTGCAATTCAGTTGGACACAGTATGAGTGTGTGCAATTAGGTCGCGGTATGTGGTGTCAGAGTGCATCCAAGCGCTTAGTACAGTGCTCTGCACACAGTAAGTGCTCAATAAATATGATTGAATGAATGAATGGGGAAGCAGCGTGGCTCAGTGGAAAGAGCCTGGACTTTGGAGTCAGAGGTCATGGGTTCAAATCCCAGCTCCACCACTTGTCATCCGTGTGACTTTGGGCAAGTCACTTAACTTCTCTGGGCCTCAGTTACCTCATCTGTAAAATGGGGATTATGGTTGTGAGCCCCACATGGGACAACCTGATCACCTTGTATCCTCCCTGGCACTTAGAACAGTGCTTTGCACATAGTAAGTGCTTAATAAATGCCATTATTATTATTATGTTTATACAGATTTATTACTGTATTTATTTTACTCGTACATATGTACTATTCTATTTATTTTGTCAGTGATGTGCATCTAGCTTTACTTCTATTTATTCTGATGACTTGACACCTGACCACATGTTTTGCTTTGTTGTCTGTCTCCCCCTTCTAGACTGTGAGCCCGTTGTTGGGTAGGGACCGCCAACTTGTACTTCCCAAGCGCTTAGTACAATGCTCTGCACACAGTAAGCGCTCAATAAATACGATTGAATGAATGAATGAACCCTGGAATCCCCAGGCTCCACTCGGGCCTAAAGCGAAGGGGCTTCAGCCCTCACTGCCCGCGGTCTAAGCCCAGCCAGCTGGATCCCGGCTAGCCCGTGATGATCAGGCAGGCCCGGGGGCGGGGAGGGGCTCACTCACGTCCAGCTCGAAGGTCTGCAGCACGGTGCGATAGCCCCCGGAGATGGGCGTGAAGAGCCGCATGACCTCCTTGATGACGCAGTCCAGGTAGTGCAGGCCTCCGACGGTGTCGAGGTGCAGGGAGCCCTCGCACAGGCAGCCGTTGTGCAGGATACCGTGAGCCCGCAGCTCCTCCCGCACCTTCTCCAGGACCGCCGGGTGCTTCAGCAGCTGCATGATCAGCGACGTACTGGCACTGGCCGTAGTGGCGTAGGCGGCGAAGATCAGCTCCAGGGTGCCGTCCTGGGGGACAGGAAGTGGGGGGGGCGCTCTGAGCCGGGATTCCCTGAGGCCGACCGCAAGGGGCTCTGGGCGGGGGCTCCTTCATCATAATAATTATGCCATTTGTTAATGATGGCATTTTTTATTCAGCGCTTACTATGTGCAAAGCGCTGTTCTAAGCACTGGGGAGGTTACAAGGTGATAAGGTTGTCCCACGGGGGGCTCACAGTCTTAACCCCCATTTTACAGATGAGGGAACTGAGGCACAGAGAACTGAATAATAATAATAATAATAATGGCATTTGTTAAGCGCTTACTATGTGCAAACCACTGTTCTAAGCGCTGGGGAGGTTATAAGGTGATCAGGTTGCCCCACGGGGGGCTCACAGTCTTAATCCCCATTTTACAGATGAGGGAACTGAAGCACAGAGAAGTTAAGTGACTTGCCCAAAGTCACACAGCTGACAGTTGGTGGAGCAGGGATTTGAACCCATGACCTCTGACTCCAAAGCCCGTGCTCTTTCCACTGAGCCACACTGCTTCTCTAAGCGCTTACTCTATGCCAGGCATTGTATTAAGCGCTGGGGTGGATATGAGCAAATCACGTTGGACACAGTCCCTGTCCCAGGTGGGGCTCACCGTCTCAATTCCCATTTTACACAGGAGGGAACTGAGGGCCAGAGAAGTGAAGTGACTTGCCCAAGGTCACACAGCAGGCGAGTGGCAGAGCTGGGATTCGAACTCATGACTCCCAGGCCCGGACTTTACCCACAGTGCCATGCTGCTTCTCTATGGCTGGGCACAGGAGAATGACCACGTGGGGCTCTGGGCGGGGGCCCGATTGGGACAGGTGCAGGGGGATGACCACATAGGACTCTGGGGTGGGGCCTCATGGGGGCGGGACGCAGGGCATCAGCAGGACAAGACCAGATTTGAGTTCAGTGCCCTTTCCCAAGCCCAACGTCACATACACACACACAAACACACACACACACACACACACACACACACATTCATGCAGCCTCAGATACCCACAGTCACCAAGTCACCCAAACGCCAACACAATCACAAAGTCATGCAAAAACTCACCCGGCCACAGAGACCCATAATCACACCGTCCAAAGACAGTCATAGAGTTTCACACAGTCCCAGACCCACAATCACAAAGCCATGCACAGAGTCGAAGAGAACTAGTCATCAGGGCTGTCCCCAGCCCCAGAGACCCACCATTACATCTTCCAAGAGATGTATGGCTGTAAAATCACACACACACACACACACACACACACACACACACACACACACACACACACACACACACACACATATTCATGCAGCCCCAGATACCCACAGTCACCGTCTCCCACACAGTCACAAAGTCACATATACACTCACCCAGGCACAGAGACCTATACTCTCCATCAGAAGACAGTCATAGAGTTTCACAAAGTCCCAGACCAACAATCACAAAGCCACTCACAGAGTCATCAGGGCAGTCCCCAGCCCCAGAGACCCACCATTACATCTTCCAAAAGATATATGGCTGTAAAGTCACCCTTACAACCACAAACCCTCTCACTCAGTCCAGTAGACACAAACACAGCCCCAGAGACCCACCATCACATCTTCCAAGAGATCCACAGTTGTATAGACACTCATACAATCACAAACCCGCTCACACAGTCCTACAGATACCAATGCACACCTACACAGCCCTAGCTACCTACAGTCACCAAGTTGCTCACAAGCCGATGTAATCACAAAGTCAGTGACGAAGTCACACATATCCTCGCCCGGCCACAGAGTCCCACAGTCACACAGTCTGAAGATGGTTCTAGAGTTTCACACAGTCCCAGACGCACAATTGCAGAGCCACTCACAGAGTCCAAGAGACCCTCTCGAACTCAGGGCCTAGGGTTCGGAGCCCACGAGCTGTGTACCTTCAGCTCCTGCATGGACATCTCCCTGCCGTGCTCCTTGCTGCTCTCGATCAGGATGTCCAGGGCATCTGAGTAGTCTTTGTCCGGGCTATTTTGCAGTTTCTCGCGGATGGCCTTCTCCAACCCCTTCTGCAGCTTCTCACGGGCCTGGATCCCCTGAGGGGCAAGAGAAACCCTTGGCTCTCTTCCTGTAGCCACCTCTTCTGGACTGGTTGGCCCCCGTCGGCCCCTGGGCCACCCACACCCACCCCGCCACCACCCACTAGTCCGGACCTCGCTCTAATGAGGCCAACGGACTGGACTGATTCAAGTTCCCTTTCAGGTTCTGTTTGATTTTCCCGGAGGAAATATCCCTGCTAATGCAGGATTAGCCGGGCCCTTTGCTTTATCACTATAAATTATCAATCTTATTTATTGAGCACTTACTGTGTGCAGAGCACTGTACTAAGCGCTTGGGAAGTACAAGTTGGCAACATATAGAGACAGTCCCTACCTAACAGTGGGCTAACAGTCTAAAAGGGGAAATGGCAGCAAACTTTGTGACTCCCAGGCCCCTGCCCTAACCCTATGCAGCAGACAAATGGCATCATTATCAATCGTATTTATTGAGCGCTTACTGTGTGCAGAGCACTGTACTAAGCGCTTGGGAAGTACAACTTGGCAACGTATAGAGACAGTCCCTACCCAACAGTGGGCTCACAGTCTAAAAGGGGAAATGGCAGCAAACCTTTTGACTCTCAGGCCCGTGCCCTAACCCTATGCAGCAGACAAACTTTGTGACTCCCAGGCCCCTGCCCTAACCCCATGCAGCAGACAAATGTCATCATTATCAATCGTATTTATTGAGCGCTTACTGTGTGCAGAGCACTGTACTAAGCGCTTGGGAAGTACAAGTTGGCAACATATAGAGACAGTCCCTACCCAACAGTGGGCTCACAGTCTAAAAGGACAAATGGCAGCAACACTTGTGACTCCCAGGCCCATGCCCTGTCCCTATGCAGCAGACATATGGCAGCAAACCTTGTGACTCCCAGGCCCCTGCCCTAACCCCATGCAGCAGACAAATGGTATCATTATCAATCGTATTTATTGAGCGCTTACTGTGTGCAGAGCACTGTACTAAGCGCTTGGGAAGTACAAGTTGGCAACATATAGAGACAGTCCCTACCCAACAGTGGGCTCACAGTCTAAAAAGACAAATGGCAGCAAACCCTGTGACTCCCAGGCCCCTGCCCTGTCCCTATGCAGCAGACAAATGGCAGCAAACCTTGTGACTCCCAGGCCCGTGCCCTAACCCCATGCAGCAGACAAATGGCATCATTATCAATCGTATTTATTGAGCGCTTACTGTGTGCAGAGCACTGTACTAAGCGCTTGGGAAGTACAAGTTGGCAACATATAGAGACAGTCCCTACCCAACAGTGGGTTCACAGTCTAAAAGGACAAATGGCAGCAAACCTTGTGACTCCCAGGCCCCTGCCCTAACCCTATGCAGCAGACAAATGGCAGCAAACCTTGTGACTCCCAGGCCCGTGCCCTAACCCCATGCAGCAGACAAATGGCATCATTATCAATCGTATTTATTGAGCACTTACTGTGTGCAGAGCACTGTACAAAGCGCTTGGGAAGTACAACTTGGCAACATATAGAGACAGTCCCTACCCAACAGTGGGTTCACAGTCTAAAAGGACAAATGGCAGCAAACCTTGTGACTCCCAGGCCCGTGCCCTAACCCTATGCAGCAGACATATGGCAGCAAACCTTGTGACTCCCAGGCCCCTGCCCTAACCCCATGCAGCAGACAAATGGTATCATTATCAATCGTATTTATTGAGCGCTTACTGTGTGCAGAGCACTGTACTAAGCGCTTGGGAAGTACAAGTTGGCAACATATAGAGACAGTCCCTACCCAACAGTGGGCTCACAGTCTAAAAGGACAAATGGCAGCAAACCCTGTGACTCCCAGGCCCCTGCCCTGTCCCTATGCAGCAGACAAATGGCAGCAAACCTTGTGACTCCCAGGCCCGTGCCCTAACCCCATGCAGCAGACAAATGGCATCATTATCAATCGTATTTATTGAGCGCTTACTGTGTGCAGAGCACTGTACTAAGCGCTTGGGAAGTACAAGTTGGCAACATATAGAGACAGTCCCTACCCAACAGTGGGTTCACAGTCTAAAAGGACAAATGGCAGCAAACCTTGTGACTCCCAGGCCCCTGCCCTAACCCTATGCAGCAGACAAATGGCAGCAAACCTTGTGACTCCCAGGCCCGTGCCCTAACCCCATGCAGCAGACAAATGGCATCATTATCAATCGTATTTATTGAGCGCTTACTGTGTGCAGAGCACTGTACTAAGCGCTTGGGAAGTACAACTTGGCAACATATAGAGACAGTCCCTACCCAACAGTGGGTTCACAGTCTAAAAGGACAAATGGCAGCAAACCTTGTGACTCCCAGGCCCCTGCCCTAACCCTATGCAGCAGACAAACGGCAGCAAACCTTGTGACTCCCAGGCCCCTGCCCTAACCCCATGCAGCAGACAAATGGCATCATTATCAATCGTATTTATTGAGCGCTTACTGTGTGCAGAGCACTGTACTAAGCGCTTGGGAAATACAAGTTGGCAACATATAGAGACAGTCCCTACCCAACAGTGGGCTCACAGTCTAAAAGGACAAATGGCAGCAAACCTTGTGACTCCCAGGCCCGTGCCCTGTCCCTTTGCAGCAGACAAATGGCAGCAAACCTTGTGACTCCCAGGCCCCTGCCCTAACCCTATGCAGCAGACAAATGGCATCATTATCAATCGTATTTATTGAGCGCTTACTGTGTGCAGAGCACTGTACTAAGCGCTTGGGAAGTACAAGTTGGCAACATATAGAGACAGTCCCTACCCAACAGTGGGCTCACAGTCTAAAAGGACAAATGGCAGCAAACCTTGCGACTCCCAGGCCCGTGCCCTGTCCCTATGCAGCAGACAAATGGCAGCAAACCTTGTGACTCCCAGGCCCGTGCCCTAACCCCATGCAGCAGACAAATGGCATCATTATCAATCGTATTTATTGAGCGCTTACTGTGTGCAGAGCACTGTACTAAGCGCTTGGGAAGTACAAGTTGGCAACCTATAGAAACAGTCCCTACCCAACAGTGGGCTCACAGTCTAAAAGGACAAATGGCAGCACACCTTGTGACTCCCAGGCCCGTGCCCTGTCCCTATGCAGCAGACAAATGGCAGCAAACCTTGTGACTCCCAGGCCCCTGCCCTAACCCCATGCAGCAGACAAATGGCATCATTATCAATTGTATTTATTGAGCGCTTACTGTGTGCAGAGCACTGTACTAAGCGCTTGGGAAGTACAACTTGGCAACGTATAGAGACAGTCCCTACCCAACAGTGGGCTCACAGTCTAAAAGGGGAAATGGCAGCAAACCTTTTGACTCTCAGGCCCGTGCCCTAACCCTATGCAGCAGACAAATGGCAGCAAACCTTTTACTCCCAGGCCCGTGCCCGAATCCTATGCAGCAGACAAATGGCAGCAAACCTTGTGACTCCCAGGCCCGTGCCCTAACCCTATGCAGCAGACATATGGCAGCAAACCTTGTGACTCCCAGGCCCCTGCCCTAACCCCATGCAGCAGACAAATGGTATCATTATCAATCGTATTTATTGAGCGCTTACTGTGTGCAGAGCACTGTACTAAGCGCTTGGGAAGTACAAGTTGGCAACATATAGAGACAGTCCCTACCCAACAGTGGGCTCACAGTCTAAAAGGACAAATGGCAGCAAACCCTGTGACTCCCAGGCCCCTGCCCTGTCCCTATGCAGCAGACAAATGGCAGCAAACCTTGTGACTCCCAGGCCCGTGCCCTAACCCCATGCAGCAGACAAATGGCATCATTATCAATCGTATTTATTGAGCGCTTACTGTGTGCAGAGCACTGTACTAAGCGCTTGGGAAGTACAAGTTGGCAACATATAGAGACAGTCCCTACCCAACAGTGGGTTCACAGTCTAAAAGGACAAATGGCAGCAAACCTTGTGACTCCCAGGCCCCTGCCCTAACCCTATGCAGCAGACAAATGGCAGCAAACCTTGTGACTCCCAGGCCCGTGCCCTAACCCCATGCAGCAGACAAATGGCATCATTATCAATCGTATTTATTGAGCGCTTACTGTGTGCAGAGCACTGTACTAAGCGCTTGGGAAGTACAACTTGGCAACATATAGAGACAGTCCCTACCCAACAGTGGGTTCACAGTCTAAAAGGACAAATGGCAGCAAACCTTGTGACTCCCAGGCCCCTGCCCTAACCCTATGCAGCAGACAAACGGCAGCAAACCTTGTGACTCCCAGGCCCCTGCCCTAACCCCATGCAGCAGACAAATGGCATCATTATCAATCGTATTTATTGAGCGCTTACTGTGTGCAGAGCACTGTACTAAGCGCTTGGGAAATACAAGTTGGCAACATATAGAGACAGTCCCTACCCAACAGTGGGCTCACAGTCTAAAAGGACAAATGGCAGCAAACCTTGTGACTCCCAGGCCCGTGCCCTGTCCCTTTGCAGCAGACAAATGGCAGCATACCTTGTGACTCCCAGGCCCCTGCCCTAACCCTATGCAGCAGACAAATGGCATCATTATCAATCGTATTTATTGAGCGCTTACTGTGTGCAGAGCACTGTACTAAGCGCTTGGGAAGTACAAGTTGGCAATATATAGAGACAGTCCCTACCCAACAGTGGGCTCACAGTCTAAAAGGACAAATGGCAGCAAACCTTGCGACTCCCAGGCCCGTGCCCTGTCCCTATGCAGCAGACAAATGGCAGCAAACCTTGTGACTCCCAGGCCCGTGCCCTAACCCCATGCAGCAGACAAATGGCATCATTATCAATCGTATTTATTGAGCGCTTACTGTGTGCAGAGCACTGTACTAAGCGCTTGGGAAGTACAAGTTGGCAACCTATAGAAACAGTCCCTACCCAACAGTGGGCTCACAGTCTAAAAGGACAAATGGCAGCAAACCTTGTGACTCCCAGGCCCGTGCCCTGTCCCTATGCAGCAGACAAATGGCAGCAAACCTTGTGACTCCCAGGCCCCTGCCCTAACCCCATGCAGCAGACAAATGGCATCATTATCAATTGTATTTATTGAGCGCTTACTGTGTGCAGAGCACTGTACTAAGCGCTTGGGAAGTACAACTTGGCAACGTATAGAGACAGTCCCTACCCAACAGTGGGCTCACAGTCTAAAAGGGGAAATGGCAGCAAACCTTTTGACTCTCAGGCCCGTGCCCTAACCCTATGCAGCAGACAAATGGCAGCAAACCTTTTACTCCCAGGCCCGTGCCCGAATCCTATGCAGCAGACAAATGGCAGCAAACCTTGTGACTCCCAGGCCCGTGCCCTAACCCCATGCAGCAGACGAATGGCATCATTATCAATCGTATTTATTGAGCGCTTACTGTGTGCAGAACACTGTACTAAGCGCTTGGGAAGTACAAGTTGGCAACATATAGAGACAGTCCCTACCCAACAGTGGGCTCACAGTCTAAAAGGACAAATGGCAGCAAACCTTGTGACTCCCAGGCCAGTGCCCTAACCCTAGGCAGCAGACAAATGGCAGCAAACCTTGTGACTCCCAGGCCCGTGCCCTAACCCCATGCAGCAGACAAATGGCATCATTATCAATCGTATTTATTGAGCGCTTACTGTGTGCAGAGCACTGTACTAAGCGCTTGGGAAGTACAAGTTGACAACATATAGAGACAGTCCCTACCCAACAGTGGGCTCACAGTCTAAAAGGACAAATGGCAGCAAACCTTGTGACTCCCAGGCCCGTGCCCTGTCCCTATGCAGCAGACAAATGGCAGCAAACCTTGTGACTCCCAGGCCCCTGCCCTAACCCCATGCAGCAGACAATGTCATCATTATCAATCGTATTTATTGAGTGCTTACTGTGTGCAGAGCACTGTACTAAGCGCTTGGGAAATACAAGTTGGCAACATATAGAGACAGTCCCTACCCAACAGTGGGTTCACAGTCTAAAAGGACAAATGGCAGCAAACCTTGTGACTCCCAGGCCCGTGCCCTGTCCCTATGCAGCAGACAAATGGCAGCAAACCTTGTGACTCCCAGGCCCCTGCCCTAACCCTATGCAGCAGACAAATGGCATCATTATCAATCGTATTTATTGAGCACTTACTGTGTGCAGAGCACTGTACTAAGCGCTTGGGAAGTACAAGTTGGCAACATATAGAGACAGTCCCTACCCAACAGTGGGCTCACAGTCTAAAACGACAAATGGCAGCAAACCCTGTGACTCCCAGGCCCGTGCCCTGTCCCTATGCAGCAGACAAATGGCAGCAGACCTTGTGACTCCCAGGCCCGTGCCCTAACCCCATGAAGCAGACAAATGGCATCATTATCAATCGTATTTATTGAGCGCTTACTGTGTGCAGAGCACTGTACTAAGCGCTTGGGACGTACAAGTTGGCAACAGATAGAGACAGTCCGTACCCAACAGTGGGCTCACAGTCTAAAAGGGGAAATGGCAGCAAACCTTGTGACTCCCAGGCCCGTGCCCTAACCCTATGCAGCAGACAAAGGGCACAAACCTTGTGACTCCCAGGCCCGTGCCCTAACCCTATGCTGCAGACAAATGGCAGCAAACCTTGTGACTCCCTGGCCCGTGCCCTAACCCTATTTAGCAGACAAATGGCATCATTATCAATCATATTTATTGAGCGCTTACTGTGTCCCTCACCCCTCTGAAAATAGCCATTTCCTACTGGCCCCTCTGACAATGGTCATTTCCCACTGGTTCCTCTGACAATAGCCATTTCCCACCAGTCCTACCAGCAATGGCCATTCCCCATTGGTCCCTCTGACAATGTCTGTAGCCTGTTGGCCCTCCTACCAGAGCAGGGGAAAGAAGATGACCTCAGTTTTGCCAGTTTTTCTTCTCAGAGTCAACGGTATCAAATGGGTTGGAGGTTGGGGGATTATCCATGGATTCTATTATTTAGTCTCTCCCTATCCTCCATTTCCATTGGAAATCCCAAATGATCAGCAGGGATCTCCTGCCGAACTCCCTAAGGGCACAGAGAGCATCTTCTTGCTGTCCTGGGCACCTCTAAAAAAATCATACAAGTCCTCTCCACACCCCACGCCCCCCATTCCAGGCTTGGCATTGTTTAAACACTTGCCCACCTGGGCTAGTTTACTGACTGATGGGCTAGGCTGGGGACCTGGGGTTCAGTGACAGGCTGGAACCTCATGGGGAGTAGAGTTCCAATCCTCCCTCTCATCCGTGTGGCCTTCGACACAGGCCTTTTCCTCCCCGGGCCTCAGTTTCTCCCTCTGAAAAAGGGGTCCGTGGGGAGACGGATGAATCCATGAGAACAGAAAGAGCTCCAGAGGGACAACCTCTCTCACTCCCCCCAGCCCCAGGCAACACTTCTCCCTGTAGCCCAGCCAGGTCCACAGTCCAGGGACTGGAAGGAATCTGGCCAACGGGAAATCAGGCAGCAGAAATCAAAGAAATTCCTGACACTTATCCTCTCTACTCTGCTCCCCCTGGGCCTGGGTCCTACAGGACAGTGAGTCTGTAGGAAGGGCCAGGGGTGGGGGGAAGAATAACATGACTCGGGAGTGGAGTGGAGTGGCACTTAGGACCCGGACCAGAGGAGGAGCGGGTGGTGTCGGGAAGGGTGGAAGGGAATTGGGAAATGCAGAAGGGATTCCTGTGTAGACTCCAAGCCACCTATTGCTCAGCCTCTAAGCCCTGAGCTGGGATAAATAATCATTACCATCATTAGAATCATACCCTTGTACTGCTCCTTCCCCAACCCCCTCCCTCCTATTACCTCATTCTACCTTCATAACCCCACGAGGCAGGGAGGGGTGGGCAGTTTCTCCTTATTTTACAGGTGGAGAAAGCAAGGCTCAGAGAGGGTAAATGACACAGCACAACAACAGTCGGGCTGGGATAAGGCCCAAGCTCACTATATCCTGGCCTAGGGCTTCCTCTGCTTGCCCGGAACATCTTCACCTGGATTTTTTTAGAGCACTCCCAATAATAATAATAATTATTATGGTACTTGTTAAGGGATTAATATGTGCCAAGCACTGTTCTAAGCATCTGAGATGGATGCAAATTAATCCGGTCCACTCACATGGGGCTCACAGTCTCAATCCCTATTTTACAGATGAGGTAACTGAGGCCCAGAGAAGTGACGCGACTTGCCCAAGCAGACAAGGATTAGAACTCATGACCTCCTGACTCCCAAGCCCGTGCTCTATCCACTATGCCATGCTGCTTCTCTCCCCACCCCGCTTCCTAGAGGAAAACTTTGATGAACTACTCCCGCCCCCCATCACCTTCTCCTTCTCCTCTGACCGGCCTGGGGGAGCGGGGAGCTAATGGAATCGGAAAGTAGAATTTCCACGGACAGCTTGAAACCACCTACCACCCCTCCCGCCCGCTAGCCGAACCTCTGTGGAGCCAGCCCCCTAACTCAAATAGGTGGACTCTTCCTTCCTCAGCCCAGGCTCGATGCTGGAGGGGCTTGGGAGGGAAGAATATGACATTTGGGGGCCCCCACTTACCCGTCGGTAGCCACTGAAGGGCAGGTCCACGGGCAGGGAGAAGACATTCTCCACGAACTGCTGGTAGACCTGGAAGAGGTGGGTGAGGTCATCCTCAGGGATGCTGAAGCCCAGGAGCACGCGGACAGCCATGCGGAAGGTCAGCTTCTGTGCCTCCTGGTAGACATTGATGGGCTCCGGGGTGCCACCCCACACCCTCAGGGTGTCCTGGATCACCAGCTGGATCTTCGGGAGGTAACTCGCCAGCGCTTCGTGGCTGAAGATCTTGGAGAAGACCTGGACGGGGGGCGGGGGGACGGGCCAGAGGAGAGAGAGTTGTGTGTGACCCCCAGGTGGAGAGAGACACAGCCTCACCGGTCCCTCCCGTTTTCCCCTCCCCTTCTTCCATGCCCCCCGCACCCCTGTTGACTATGGCCCTGCCAATATCGTGGCCTGTGTTTTCCTGTTGTCCCCAGACATGGCACATACGTGGGAGATGGGGTGAAGGGAAGAGGAGGAGAAGGAGAGGATGATGTAATAATGATGGTATAATGATGATGGTATTTGTTAAACGCTTACTATGTGTCAAGCACCGTTGCAAATGCTGGGGTAGGAGAAGCCAATCAGGTTGGACACAGTCCCTGCCCCACATAGGGCTCACAGTTTTAATCCTCACTTTACAGATGAGGTAACTGAGGCCCAGGGAATTATAATAATATAATAATTATGGTATTTATTAAGCATTTACTATGTGCCATTCATTCATTCATTCAATCGTATTTATTGAGCGCTTACTGTGTGCAGAGCACTGTACTAAGCGCTTGGGAAGTACAAGATGTGCCAGGCCCTGTACTAAGCACTGGGGTGGATGCAAGCAAATCAGTTTGGGCACAGTCCCTGTCCCACATGGGGCTCACAGTCTCAATCCCCATTTTACTTGTGAGGTAACTGAGGCACAGGGAATTGAAGTGACTTGCCCAAGGTCACCCAGCAGACAAGCGGTGGAGCGAGGATTAGAACCCAGATCCTTCTGACTCCCAGGCCAATGGTCTGTCCCTTAGGCCTTACTGTTTGATGTGGACCCAATTTAGGTCTGAGTGATGCAGAGAAGGGATGGTGAAGAGGCAAAAATATTCAGTTTGAACCTCACTCCCCATCCCCGCCCCCACCAAAAAGCAACACATATGCACACTCAGGCAGAAACCCACAAAAGCACACATCCATATGCACGCACACATATTCACAGACCCACAGGAACACGGACCTCCGCACCTCCCGGCCCCTCCTCCCCATCTCAGGAATCATAACGGGCTGGTGAACTGTGAATTGGAGAATTTCCCTAGCAGTCAGCACAGGGAGGAAAAGGTCATATTTTCCTGGCCAGGAACCTGCATAGCTAATGGACCAGGCCCTCTGGAGCCTTGGGTGTGCTGGAATAACAGCCCTGGCCCTTTAAAGCCAGCAAGAAGGATGAGGGGGAGGGAGAGGATGGGAAGATCAACTTGGGAGGATGGACATGGATTTGGGGAGGGGGGATGAGACCACTTACAGTCCATTTTTCTCAACCTGAGTGGGAGAATCAGACACTCCGGGCTTCTTGGAGTTGAGCTCTTGAGCCCTTGGGCTCTTGGGGCTGATCCATTCCCCTGCAGGGGGTGACTCCAAGCCCACCCAACCCGGGGGGGTGGATCTAAGAAGGAGAGCTCAGACTCCCCCTTGGTGCTACTCTAGGGGCATCATTTCCAGGAGGACTTTCATCATTCCTGCTACAGTCACTTACAGTCTGGGGAGCCCAGGCCAGGAAGGGAACCAACTCCTCCCACCCCAGCCCCAAGCATCTCTCTTCATCGACCACATCCTGCAGGGGCATTGGTTACTACTACTATTGTCACACTGCACCCCAGCTCAGACTCTCCCTGACTCAAGCTAACACTTGCTGGGTCTCACTCTCGTCTCTCGTGGTCGACCTCTTGCCCTTCTGCTCAGAACTCCCTCCTTCTTCACATTCAGTGGACCGCTTCCATCCCCATCTTCAAGGCCCTACTCAAATCCCATCTCTTCCAGGAGGCCTCCCCTGACTCACCTCTCATTTCCCCACCTTACTTCTCCCTAACTGGGTACAGCGCTCTGCACAAAGTCAGTGCTCAATAAATGCTACTGATTGAGTGCTTAATTCATTGAAAGCTAGACCAATCTAAGTCTTCCTCTGGCTTCCTTCTCCTACCTCTTCCTTGGCTCCAAACCTCCAGAAGGGAGGGAAGAGGGAGGGAAAGAGTGGGAGCTCGCTTTACCAATGTTCAGTCACTTCCGATTTTGGCCCAGCCTGTACCCCCACCCATCCTGCCTGGGAGCAGTCCAGCATCCTAATCCCCCGTCTTGGGAGACCCTCCCTCCTCCTCTGCCACCCCGTCATCATCCTCCTCCAACCATCCACTCTGTTCTGCTTTGCTAAAAAATTTACTAAATTTTGCTTAAAAAATTTAGCAAAAAAATTTGCTAAAATCTGCTCTGCTAAAATCGCCCCACTTTCCCACCGAGACCTGCCCCAGGCCGCTAAGGGAACCGAGACTTCAACCCCAGGAAAGACACTGGGTTGACTCAATGCGGTCCTGCTCGGAGATAGGGGATTGGATCCGATGACCCCGCTTCTGACACCCCAGAAAGCCAGGCAGAGAACAGAAGGCAAATCCCTCTGCCTTCCCAGTTTTCCCAGCCTTCCCGGTTAAAATCCCTGCGCCCTCTAGTGTCTTTCCCTTGCACTGTGCTCTCTCTGTTGGATTACGGTGGGAATGCCGGGAGAGAAGCGTGGTCAGGGAAATCATGGGGAGGCCTAGAAATCAGAAACAACCCTCTGGATCCTGGGGGAGACCCAGAGTTCACCCCCATCCCTCCCAACAAGACTGCATCAGGAGTCATATCCACGGGTGCAGGTGGGGCTGGACCCTGGAAGTCACGTTCCACAGCCCCACCCAGACACCCCCTCCGCTCAGTCCCAGCCTGCACAAAAAGAAAGCATTCGGCCGGCAGCAGGGTCGGCCATGGTGATCCCTCCGCAGGCTTCCTATGGCTGCCCCCAAAGCAAGACCCCGATGAGGTGGGTGGGACCCCCGAAGGCCCAGCCGAGGCTCCACACTGGCCTCCACCGCACACAGAAGCAAGGCCTCTTGAGCTCTGGAAGCCAAGGCTGGCCTGGATGGCAACACCCTCCACCCCAGGCCTCCAAGAGGAGCAGGGACTCCCCAACCCGGGCAGCTGAGGCCTGCTTTTCTGTCCTGACAGCGGGAGGTGCTTTCCCCAGCAGCAACTCCATGGGGGCGAGAACTCCCAGAGGCAGCAGGGGCAGGAGGAACAAGGGAAGAGGTGGTTTCATCTCTGAGTACAGGCCCAAGGCTGTCCTCCACTTAGAGGGGCTCCACCAACTCCTCCTGCAAGAGGGCAAGACTCAGAGGTTCCTGAGCAGTGAGAGGCCCAAGCTGGGCTGGAGTGACCAGTGCGTGAGGGGTTAACCCTGTGCCCAGGAAGCGGGGAGGGTGGTCCCCTCATCCCACCGCCCTTCCTCCCCCCCACCCCCAGGACTGGCTCCTGCCCTCCTGTGGGGAGGCTGAGGGGGGACGCCTCTGCACAGATCCATAATTGTGACATTCACTGGGCGCTGGCCCGCCCCCAGCCCTCCGTCTACCCTTCCGCTTTCCCTTGGCCGGAGCCAAGAGAGAGAGAGACAGAGAGAGAGAGAGAGAGACAGAGAGACAGAGAGACAGAGAGAGAGAGAGAGAGAGAGAGAGAGAGAAAGTCAGTGCCGAGGGCCAGCCAGAGCCTCTCCGCCTTTGCGCCAGGTCAGCAGGAGGTCGGACTGCCCAGTGGTTAACACTGCGGGGGGGCGATGGGGACGGGCACGGCAGCGGGTGGGCTGGCTGCGTGACCTCAGGCGAGACATGGAGCCTCTCTGGTTCCACGGGTGCCAGCTGCACTGGGTGATGAGGGCTGATGTCTCCCACATTACCCTCCAACCCCTAAGACTGCCTGGATGGGATGCCCAGGTTGCTCCTACCACCACCCCTCCAATGCTCGGCCAGAGGCGAAAGTTTCCAAATACAGTCAGCCTGCCTGTTCTGCCCTCTGCAGCTGCCTGCTTCCATGCCCGGCTGATCCCTACGACTCCTGCCCCTGTCTAACCAGTGCTCACAGTGCTCTGAGAGCCACTGCTTCCCCACCCTCCCACGGCTGCTGCTCTCCCCCAGGGTCCCTGCTCAGGGAGAGCGTAGGAGGGGCCTAGACTCCTGGAGCCTATATCAGAAGCCAGGGTGATCCACAGGCTGGTCCCCTTGGCCCTGGAAGCCTAGCGTGTGCCCACAAATGACACAGTAACCCCCAGGGCCCATAGCACTGGGCTGCTGGAAAGGATTTTACTGGGTTTCACCTTGTGTCTCCCCCTGCCTCAGTGCCCAACTGCTCTGCTGGGCCAGGCAGGAAGCGGTTCCGCCTATTAATTCAACTCCATACCAGCATCCCGAATGCCTCCGGCTGGGACAGGGGAAACTGAGGAATGGAGGGGAAGATTAGAACCGAGAGGCAGAGTGACTGGGTGGATGGAGCCGCCTCTGGAGAAGGGAACTTCCTCCCGGCCTCTCCCCTTTATATTGGGATCCCAAGGGACCTCTGCCTCTGCTTCCGTGGCCACCAGGCAAACTGCGGATTGCCCACGCAGTGCCCAACACAAGCAAGAAGCCGTTCCTCTCTGAGGGACCACCGCAGCCCTAAGACCCTCGACCCACCCTATCCCCCTGCTACCACAGAGGGGAAAGCCTAACCTACCGAGGGCAGATGGGGCTCCATATTGGGGGTTTCAGGTACTAGGTATGGAGAACCTTACCTCTCCTGCTCCTTTGATTGCCCATTCTTGGGTCTAATCTGCCTGCTGGTCAGGAAGTCCTTCCTGCGGTCTAACCCAATTTCTTCCCGCTGCAGTTAAGCCTGTTTCCTCTGCTTTGGTCCTTGATGGACAGGAGGAAAAGCAGACCATCCCCTCCCCAAAAAACTCTGCCAAGTCTTGCGGTGGGTTGTTCAGTGCCCTTTCAGCCTTCCTTTAGACTAGGAGCTCCTTGTGGGCAGGGAACATGTCTATCAACTTTGTTGTGCTGTTCTGTACTCTCTCAAGCATTTAGAACAGAGTTCTGCACACAGTAAGTGCTCAATAAATATCACTGATGGATTGACTGATTCTATTCTCCAAGCCAAATCCTCCCAGCAACTTTCATCTGTTCCCAGCATCTTTTCCTTCCCATTAAGGGTGGGACAAAGACTGTAAGCTCACGGTGGGCAGGGAATGTTCATTCAATTGTATTTCATTCAACTGTATTTATTGAGTGCTTACTGTGTGCAGAGCACCGTACTAAGTGCTTAGGAGAGTATAATGTAACAATAAATTGACACATTCCCTGCTGATGAGTTTACGGTGTCGAGATGACTATTAACTCTGTTGTACTCTCCCAAGCACTTAGTAAGGTGCTCTGCACCCAGTAAGCATTCAATAAATATGACTAGTTGAAAAATACAACAGGCAACACGCGTGCGCACACACACGTGCGCTCACACACACACACACAAACACACACACATACACACAGAGTCCCCTCACTGCTGGCTGCTCGTCTAGGTCAGGAGGAGGGGAAAGAGGTAGTCTCCATGATGGAGACGGGTGACTCAGTCCTTGAGGAATGGAGCGGGCTGTAGAGGGGACGGGAGGGCTGCCCAGTCAAACCCACCCCTGGCACATCCTGATGCCTGGAAAATCGAGGTATCAGGTAGCAATGGCCCAGGCAGGAGCCTCTGGGCGTGGGGGCAAAGAGCTGTACACACTTTATATTACATCCACCGCGAGAGAGACTTTTCCAGCCTCTTGACATATAATCCCGGCCAAGCACAGCCAAGCTTCCTCATCGCCTTCCCTTTGACCCTTCTTCCACACCACCCCCGCTCGCATCCCACAAGCCTCCCTCTTCCGGCCATGGGCTGGAGGAACCTCAGGGCCAGAGAGGACCTTGCGGGATTGATGTCCTGCCAACCCACCCCGCAGGCTGATGGGAATTTCTCTTAGTCACAAGTGCCAGCAGAGCCTCACGGTGGGTGAAACCAGCAAGATCTCCACGGTGTGTGGACTGAGGAAAGGGGGTGCACAGGGACAGGGGGATGGATGAGAAGACCCCTTAGTAGTCCCCGGTGGGGAGAGACAGTCCCAGGACCCAGGCTGGATCCCACAGCTCCCCTTCCTCCACTGCCACCAGCCTGCTCAAAGGGTCAGGGCGGGCTCTACGGGTGGATTCAGGGCAGCGGGTGAGGCCTGAGGCCGGCGGGTATTGGTCACCATGACAACAGTGCTCATCCCAGACCCTGGATGAGCAGAGAGTCCAACACTGGGGAGCAATCCATCGGAGGGAGTGGGACTGAGGAACATCAAGAGGTTTGTGGACATCCAGGGGACCATCCTAAGCTGTTCTCCAACCCATAGTTTCCCCACAACCTCCACCTTCCTCGCCACTAAGTCATCAAAACTCTATTAGAAGCCTGTCTTCCCAGATTATTTCCACCGGACCCCAGGTCATGCCATTCATCCAGCATGCTATAGTGGCTAGAGCCCGGGCCTGGGAGTCAGAAGGTCATGGGTTCTAATCCCAGTTCCACCACTCGTCTGCTGTGTGACCATGGGCAAGTCACTTCACTTCTCTGGACCTCAGTTACCTCATCTGTCAAATGGGGATCGAGACTGGGAGCCTCAGGTGGGACAGGGACTGTGTCCATCCTGATTTACTTCTATCCGCCACAGCACTTAGTACAGTGCCTGGCACACAGTAAGCTCTTAACAAATGCCACAATTATTATTATTATCCCCTTCCAACACAGTTCCCACTCCTTGTCCCACAAGATCTAACTCCATGTCCCCTCTAACTCCACCTGGGTCCCCGCAGCTCTGGCTCTATTCATTCATTCGATTGTATTTATTGAGCGCTTACTGGGTGCAGAGCACTGTATTAAGTGCTCGGGAAAGTACAATACAGCAATAAAGAGAGACAATCCGTGCCCACAGTGAGCTCCCAGTCTAGAGGAATCTTGAGAAGCAGCGTGGCTCGGTGGAAAGAGCCTGGGCTTTGGAGTCAGAGGTCATGGGTTCAAATTCCGGCTCTGCCAATTGTCAGCAAGACACTTAACTTCTCTGGGCCTCAGTGACCTCATCTGTAAAATGGGGATTAAGACTGTGAGCCCCACGTGGGACAACCTTGATTACCTTGTATCCCCCCCCAGCACTTAGAACAGTACTTGGCACATAGTAAGCGCTTAACAAATACCAACATTATTTTTATTATTGGGGGGGGGGAGAAAGACATCAATACAAGTAAACAGACGTCAATAGAAGTAAATAAAATGACAGATCTATACATAAGTGCTGTGAGGTGAGGGGAGTGGGGAAGAGCAACGGGAGCAAGTCGGGGCTCTATGTTCCCATTAGTTCCAGCTCTGGGTCCCCATCAATTTCATCATCGTGTCCCAGTCAGCCTGAAATAAAGGCTCCCGGGCTTTCTCCCTCTGTCTCTCTCTTGCGCAGGGTGCTGCACCCAGAGGGCGCTCAGCTCCCGAGGATAAATGTCCCTCAAGGTTAGGCTTTGCGGAGCAGGCTAGAAGCCCAGAGAGAGAGCTCCTCTCTAAACCTTGAATTCCTCTCCCTCTGCAGTCGCTCGAGCCGAAAGACGAGCATGCGGGGGTCTCGGAGCTGGGACTCTGGCTGCTCACGCATGTAGCAGCTGGAGGAGAAAGCTTGGCGGCCTTCCCTGCCTCCTCCTCCTCCAGACTCTCCGCTTCCTTCCCCATCCTATCAGCCCAGAGGCCTTGGCTTCGCCAACCGGCTCCCTATCTGCCGAAGAGCCCACGGCCGCCCGGGCTTGCGCCATCCACCTCCTCCTCCTCCTCCTCCCCCGGCTGGGCTCCTGCCCCCAGCTGCTACAGTAGCACAAGTGAAGGACGCGGCTTTGGCAAGCATCGCTGCGCCCGTCTGGTGGTGGCAACCACCGGACAGGGATTCCCATTTTAGCGGGGGGCCCCCCGGGATCACCTGGGCCACCCCATCCTGCTGGGTGGTGGAGACCCACTCCAGAAGTAGATGTGCCTTTCAGAAACCTCTAACCACCGCACCAAACAAAGCCTGAGAGGGAAGACCCTAGGGCCCATCTACCTTCCTCAACAAGGCAGCAGGGGCTGGAGAAACTGAGGCACAGAGAAATGCTGGGAGGGATGGGAGAATGGAACAAGGACAGTTTTCAGTCCCAACTGCTCCTGGAAGAAAGGGAAATTACCCCGAGTGGGGGATCCTTGGCCTCCAGCTCCCATTCTCCAGCTGGGCCTGCAGTTGCAGGGATTCAGGTTAGAGCAGAAGAAGCCACATGGCCTAGTGGCAAGCTTGGGAGTCAGAGGACGTGGAATCTAGTCACGGCTCTGCCACTTATCTGCTGTGTGACCTTAGGCCAGTCACTTTACTTCTCTCTGTCTCAGTGCCCTCATCTGTAAAATGGGGATTAAGACTGTGAGCCCCACGTGGGACAACCTGATTACTTTGTACCCACCCCAGCGCTTAAAACAGAGCTTGGCACATAGTAAGTGCTTAGCAAATACCATCACCACTATTCTTATTATTATCATTATCCCAGGAGAAATGCCCTAGACTGGGAGGGTTGGGAAGCACTGGACTGAATGACCCAGGGAGGTCGATGGGGCTCACACCCTCAGGACTCAGAATGTAATCTCCGTTCCCCCCCCCCACCTCACCCCCCACAACCTCCGGACGGTCCTCTGGCCCCCACCCCCAGCCGGTGTGGAGACAGTGACCTCCGCTGCCGGACTCCTCGGGTGTCTCCCTGCGAAGAGCTTGACAAATTGGAGGCGGCTGCCAGAGAAGAGCCATAAACGTGATTAATGGGCTGAGCAGGCTGATTCCCCAGAGGAAGATGAAAAGCTTTGAATCTGGGCCGCTGGCTGAGTGACAGCGAGGGAGGAGGCGGGAGGTGGGGCTGAAGGGGAGAGGAGGAGGAGGAGGAGGAGTATGAAGGTGCAGTGAAGGAAAGCCAATTACCCTCAGAAGCCAACATGACTGCAAGAACTCGAGGCAGTTGCATGGGCAGGGAAGATGTCTCTTTATTGTTAGAGTTTACTCTCCCAAGCATTCAGTATAGTGCTCTGCACAGAGTAAGCGCTCAATAAATATGATTGAATGGATGGATATTCCAATCCTTTAGGCCCCAGGCTCAGTTCCTTCGACCTCCCTGGAAGATTCTACCCGGGCCCGGGTCCGGGGTCACCAGCACGGCCACGGCCGGCCGGACTTCGCTCAGACCTGGGGATCCCACCCTCCCCATGTGCTCTCTGGGCCAGAATCGAGGGAAGGAGGACTGGGCTTGCCTGTCCAGGCTGGCCCCCAAGAGTGGAACAATGGGGAGCCCGGACTGGGGTAGGGCAGGGAGAGGTAAGGGTGTCTAGTCTGTAGCCACAGAACACTGAGCGGTAGGGGCAGGCACCGTGGGCGGGAAGCCGGGAGGGCCCCGGAGCAGGGGGGGAGGGGAGTGAGGGTCTCCCTGCCCACCTGCCCCTGCAGGGAGAGCCCGTCTCCTATCACCAGCGGGGAAGCCTCAGTGAAGTAACCTCGTGGCCTGCCCCAACCCCCACCACAGCTCCGCCTCGCCAGCCAGCTGGGCAGTGGCTACGTTTAAAAATAAAGCTGCTTTTTAAAAACAGAAACCCGTTTCCACTACATCATCCTCAGAGGGGTTTGGTGGAGGCCGTCGGCTGGTGTGGTTTTGCTGAACTGCCTGTCCAAACCATGGCGGCCCGCAGATGGCTTCAGCATTAATCCAAACAAACACACCAACAGACGGCAATTAGCACCCTCTTGGGAGCCGGGGGGAGGTGAAAGGAAGACCCCACCACTCCCTGAGACATGAGCGCCTGTCCCGGCTCCCCCCTCCAGCCCATTCTGGGACCACTCTGGGCCTCAGTTTCCCCATCTGCACAAGAATTTTGTGAGTCCCCCTGAACGCTTGAGCTGAGGGGTCTCCAGCCCCCTACCTCCAAAAAGAGGAATGCCCAAACCAAGCCCTGGATCAATTCTTGCATGATTGTTACTTACAGGGCTCATCCTGAGATAAACGGGAGCCCGTCTATGAAGGCACGTTGAGCGGTTGGCAAGGAAGATGCCTCAAACCAAGGGAAGGGTTCCCCATTATTAATATCATCCTCCTTATCTCCAGCTTCTGCTAGTGGCAGGGCCTCTCGGAAGCTTGTCGTCTCAACAGCTCAACGAGTGCGAACCCCCCATTATAAGACCAACCTCACCAGCCTGTCCATCTACATCACCAGCCTCTCTGTCTATACCACCGGAGAGGATCGTTCAGTTGTCTTTTGGGTGACCCCTGATGTAGGTTAAACCAGGCTGGATTGTGGGCAGCAGGGAGTGGTGGTGGAATTCACTTTCAACCGGTCCTATTTATCCAACTAGACCCACACCATTGCATGCTCCAAAGAATTCAAGAAACGACAGCCTATGTTTACACTATAGTTCATTCCAACAGAGTGAGTCGAATCCCTTCCCAATGTGGGTTACTTCAACCCAGATCCTCCCGGCATTATTACACTTGTTAGTGGCTACCTGTCTAGCCGAAGGGTTCCAGGTCAGAGAGGGGCTGCAGACAGCAGAGACCCAGCTGGTCCAAAGAGCTACATCCACAACAGTCCAAAAACTTATACCTGAAGCCCGGTACTGGGTAAGACTCCAGAAAAATTTTTTAGACTGGGGCTCCCATGGCTTTTCCCCCGCCTCCAGCTGGGACGGCACGGAACCAGAATCAGGCCCTCCGGAGGGGACATTCGGCTGCTTCCATCCGTCACACGTCTCAAGGTTAATTGATGCCTTCCCTGCAAGAACGCCTTCCTTGGGGTCTATCCTAAATCCCTCTGGCTGCAAAAAGCCTCCCTCCCGACTCATCCCCAGTGGTGATGTGAAAAGGTTCACTATCCTCTGGCCCAAGGCAAAGCTGGTTAGAGATCAGTGGCTGCTTAGCATTTTCTTAACCAGCCAAGCCATCCCTTCTTCGACCTTCCTTGATGGGCCTTATCTCCCAGCCCCTGCCGAGTTCCTGAGGAAGCCCCTCTGAACGTGCCGGGGCAACCGGGATGGGCTCCTGGCTTCAGATTGTTCTGAGGGTCCTGTCTCACGATCCCCCCTCTGCCTCTTCCTCTCTCATCCCCCCTTCCCTTACCCCCGACACCTATCCTCGCACTCAATCTTCTCCCTCTCCCTACACATCCCTCTTTCCAGGCCTATGTTTCTGTCTCTTTTTCAACCACTTACTGGTATTTATTGAGCACTTGCTCAGTACAGAGCACTGTACTAAGCACTTGGGAGAGTACAATAAGATAAATAGAAATGATCTCTGCCTTTGAGGAGCTTGCGATTCAGTAGGATTTTCTGCCTAACTAACTGAAGGTTGCCCCTCTCCGGGTCACACCTGGAGAGTTTCCAGTACTCTGCCAGTCTCGACGACGAGAGGGAGAGTCAAGCAGAGGCCTACCCATTACATTCCTAGTTTGGCCAATGGCTAGCAAGTGGAAGGCAATCTGCTACAAACTCACCTGTGCTGGGCAGCAGCAGCACGGGAGAGAGTCGAGGGTGGAGACTCGAGTTTACTGTGCAGAAGGAGGTGATAATAAACCACTTCCATATTTTGACCAAGAAAATTCTGAGGATCCACTACCAGAATGACTGCAGGCGGAGGTGGGGCTTTCTGAGAGAGATGTATCCACGACTGTGGGTCGGAGATGACCCCACGGCATAAGACAAGACAACTGAGGGTTGAGGACTGTATTGGATACTTCCTGGCGTGGATCCCTGGATGGACGTGGGTAGACACGGTCCTTGTGAAATCATCTTTCTGTGGCAGAGGAACTGTGTAGATCACAAAGGACCCGATGTCTAGGTTTTCAGAGGCAAAATAAAAGGGGAGATAAAAAGAGGCCTGAGACCAATGATGGGGAGGTATGGACTGGAGGTCCCTCGTTTTCACTGTTTTCTCCTCACACTTTTTTTATGACATTTGTTAAGCATTTACTATGCTCCAGGCACTGAACTAAATGCTGGGGTAGATACAAGCTAATCAGGTTGGATACAGTCCAACACGGGCTCGCAGTCTCAATCCCCATGTTACAGATGAGCTACCTGAGGCACAGAGAAGTGAAGTGACTTGCCCAAGATCACACAGCAGACAAGTGGCAGAGCTGGGATTAGAACCCAAGTCTTCTTAAGAAGCAGCATGACTCACTGGAAAGAGCATGGGCTTGGGAGTTGGAGGTCATGGGTTCTAATCCCGCCTCCGCCACTTATCAGCTGTGTGACTCTGGGCAAGTCACTTCACTTCTCTGTGCCTCAGTTCCTCATCTGTAAAATGGGGATTAAGACTGTGAGCCCCAGATGGGACAACCTGATCACCTTGTATCCCCCCCAGGGCTTAGAACAGTGCTTTGCACATAGTAAGCGCTTAACAAATACCATCATTATTATTATTATTGTTCTCTCATGCTCTTTCCCCTAGGCCACGTTGCTTTCCATTTGCTCCAAAGAGGTTCCCCCTACCCTTTGGGAAGGGGCTGGGATGGGAGGGGGAGGAGGGAAGGGGGCGCTACTGACTCCCTGGAAGTCTGCCGGAGCAGAATTCCCAGACAAGCCCTCTCCATCCTTCTCCTTCAGCGCTAGAAGCGACGATCCGGGGGCCCAAAGTTGGGATTCAATAAATCAGGGATCCCACCCAGACGGATTTCCGGGAGAGGGGCAGGAGGGAGGCCGGACTCTGAGGGGCGGCGAGGCTCTCCTGGGTTCTGAACCCCGCTCACCCCCGGAGAAAAAGCTGCTTTAAAGGGGAGGGCCCGGGCCCATCGCCGCTTTAAGACGGGAAATTGGCGGCGATCCCCCTCGTCCCCCGCCCCATTCCCTGCTCCTGCTCCTGCTCCTCCTCCTCCTCCTCCTCCTCCTCCTCCTCCTCCTCTGGTTCTGCCCCTGTGGCGGTCCGGGGCTCGGGGTTACTGCAGTTCAAACAGCACGTGCCGCGGAGCCGGTGCGGGGAAGACGCGGGATGGGGCGGAGAGAAGGTTGCTCCCGATGGCTCTCCATCCCGGCGCCCGGGAAACGGGAAGAGGAAGCATCCGTTTTCCCTGCTTTCCCTGCCTCTTCTTTAAGGAGGGGGCGGGGAGCCTTCCCGGGGTCTCGGGGCTTCCCCCGGCCGGGCCTTGCGGCCGCCCCGGACCCTCCCGCCCCTCAAGGCGGGGGGGCTGCCGGACCCCGAGAGGACCCCCGCCCCCCGGCCCTCAACAGGGGCAGTCCCCTGCCTCTCCATCGCCCCTTTAAATTCCTCAAAGGAAGCTCCGGGAGCAGAGGAGGGGGTTTAGCTGCCGCCCGGAGCATCCGCCGGAGGAGGCCGGAGTCCCCGGCCCCCACCCTGGTTCACCGCCTGGCCCCGCACCCGGACTTGAACCCAGACCCGGGCCCGGTCACTCGCCCTGCCCCGGACCCTCACCCTCGTGTGGTCACCCTGCCCCGGACCCCCACCCATCTGGTCACCCTGCCCCGGCCCCCCACGCCTGTCCACTCACCCAGCCCCGGCCCCCCCACCCCCCGTCCTCTCGCCCCCCACTCCCGTCCTCTTCCCCCGCCCCGGACCCCCACTCATCTGGTCACCCTGCCCCAGCCCCCAAAGCGGACCCCACTGGACCCCACTCGTCTGTCCCCTCGCCCTGCCCCGGACCTCGACCCACCTGGTCACCCTGCCCCAGACCCCCACGCCTGTCCAGTCGCCCTGCCCCGGCCCCCGGCCCCTCTAGTCCCCCAGCCCCGGCCCCCTTCCCCAACTGGTCACCCTGCCCGGGCGAGGTCGGGGGTCCAAGCGGGGCTCCTGGTTGTCCGTCTCGGCGGACAGAGCCGCCGGTCACCCCGAGGGAGGCCCGGGGTGGGGGCCGTCGGTCCAGCGGGTCCTCGGAGCGGCCGGGACCGGACACCCCGGTCGCCTCTCCGCGCCCGGCAGGGGGAGCCTCGGCCGGATAATCGGGAGGCGCGCGGAAAACCGGCCCCGGCCGCCGCCCCCCTCCCCGCCAACGGGCCGAGGCGGGGGCCCTTACCTTCCTCTTGCTGCGGTGGATGTCCCCGATGGAGTTGGCCACGGTGTTGGGGCCGAGCAGCATGCGGGTGCTTCGCGGCCACTCGGTGCTGACCAGATGATGCTCGCCCATGAGGATCTTGCGCACGTTTTCGGCGCCCGTCACCCGGATCAGCGGCCGCCCCAGCAGGTGGGTCTTGAAGACGTTCCCGTAGCGCTCCCGACGCGAAGACTGGAAGCAGGAGCCCTGGGGCCGGGGGTGGGGGTGGGGGAGACAGACGGACACCCTGAGACCCTCGCCCCCTTTGTCCCCCCGGGCGAGGGTCCCCACTGCCCCGAGAGATCCATCAGAACACTTTCCCCCTCACCAACCACGGCAGATAAGCGCTTAGTACAGTGCTCTACGCACAGTAAGCGCTCAATAAATACGAGTGGATGAATTATAATAATGATGATGATGATGATGGCATTTATTAAGCGCTTACTGTGTGCAAAGCACTGTTCTTAGCGCTGGGAAAGTTACAAGGAGATCAGGTTGTCCCACGGGGGGCTCACGGTCTGTAAAACCCCCATTTTACAGATGAGGGAACTGAGGCACAGAGAAGTTAAGTGACTTGCCCAAAGTCACACAGCTGACAATTGGCAGAGCCGGGATTTGAACCCCCGGCCCCTGACTCCAAAGCCCGTGCTCTTTCCGCTGACCCACGCTAATGATGGCATTTATTAAGCGCTTACTATGTGCAAAGCACTGTTCTAAGCGCTGGGGAGGTTACAAGGTGATCCCACGGGGGGCTCACAGTCTTCATCCCCGTTTTCCGGTTGAGGGGACTGAGGCGCAGAGAAGTGAAGTGACTTACCCAAAGTCACACAGCTGACAATCGGCAGAGCCGGGATTTGAACCCATGACCTCTGACTCCAAAGCCCGTGCTCTTTCCACTGAGCCACGCTGCTTCTCTGCTGAATGAATCAATCAAGACAAACGGCACGCTCCTGGAAGTCGGGAGGTCGTGGGTTCTAAGCCCGACTCCGCCGCTTGGCTGCCGGGTGACCTTGGGCAGGGCACTTCTGTGGGCCTCCGTTCCCCCATCCGTAAAATGGGGATTGAGACCGGGAGCCCACGCGGGACAGGGACTGGCGTGCTGTGTGACCTTGGGCAAGTCACTTCACTTCTCCGTGCCTCAGTTACCTCATCTGCAAAATGGGGATGAAGACTGGGAGCCCCACGTGGGACAGGGACTGTGTCCATCCCGATTTGCTGGTATCCGCCCCAGCGCTTAGTACAGCGCCCGGCCCATAGTAAGCGCTTAACGAATACCGTCATTATTATTATTGTTATTATTATTTTCTAGCGGATCCCACCTGCCCCGGAGGGATGGAGGGAGGGTCCCCACTGATTCCCCTCCCCTCCTCCTTGGCAGGGACAGAGGGTCTCCTGGACCCTGGGCGTCCACTCCGCCCGCCCCTTTCCTCCCTGTCCACCCACGGCTCTCCTGGAGGGATTTTCACATTTAAAACATGATTCTAGGCAAGGACGTGTCGATGTTGTCATCCGCTGCCTCTCAGGGACCTAGCGAAGGTCCGTTCAACGAGAGAAAATAAATAAGCAATCCGGGAAACGTGTCTTCCCTCCTCTCTGGGTCGGCGGTGCTCGACCCGACCCGAATCGCCCCTTGTCTGCTGTGTGACCTTGGACAAGTCACTTGACTTCCTCTGGGCCTCAGTCCCCTCATCTGTCAAATGGGGATGGAGACCGTGAGCCCCGCGTGGGACAGGGACTGCGGCCGACCCGATTGGCTTGGATCCACCCCAGCGCTTAGTACAGTGCCCGGCATAGAGTAAGCGCTTAACGAAGACCATTATTATTATTGTTGTTGTTGTTGTTATCATTGGGCTGGGGCGAAAGGGCCCTTTCCGCGGGAGGGGCTGGGGGAGGCCGGGGGGTCTCCGGAGGCCCACCGCACGTTATTGGGGGAGAAATGGGGAGGGGTCTGCCCCCTCCCCCAGCTCCACCCGAGCGAGACACAGAAGCGGTTGTGTGTGCGCAGCGGGTCAATTACGGGCGATTAGGCGACAGTGTAAACCCGGGACAGGTAACCCGATCCCGCAGGCCCGGGGAAGGCGCACGGTGGGATGGAATGGGGAGGGGGCGGGCAGGAGGGGAAGGGTCCGCTCCAGACTCACCGAAACGGGGGGACGAAGGTTTGGACGCCCAGAGGACGCCCCCTCCCCTCCCCTAGACCCCTCGCAGGGGTCGCAAACCCGGACCCCCGGGGCGGGGGGCGTTTGGGAGGGAAACGCAGGGAGGGGTATCCTGGGGGGTCGGGAGGGAGCCCTCTCCCCTCTGACGTCTGCGTCGCCCCCCCATTGCCCGACCCTCCAAACCCTTTAACCCTTCGTAGGCTGGAAGTCGAGGAACGTAGTTACCTGTCCGCTTCGGGATACCCCCCCCCCCCCCCCCCCCCCCCCAGCTCTCTGTCTCTCTGTCTCTGTCTGCCTCCCCGGCTGGAAGTGACCCTCCGAGACCAAGGGCGAGGTCTTTTTTCCAGTTAGGGCCGCCCCCTGACTCAAGACTGAACCCCCCACCCCCGCAGACACACACACACACACACACACACACACACACACACACACACACACAAACACATCCCCCCCATCCATATCTGTCTGTCTGTCTCGCTCACGTTGCAATATTCCTTATAGGGAATCTGCAGCTCTGGGCTTTTTAATCACTTTCCCACATGCTCCGTAAGTTTCTCGAGGGGAGAGCTGATCTCCCAGGAGCAGAGAGTTGGGGAGCGGGGGAGGGACGGGGGGAGAAGGGAAATCCAGGAAGGTCGAAAACACCGGAAAAAAAAAGAGTCGGGGGGCGGTGCGGGGGGATGGGGGGGGAAGGGAAGAGGGGGAGGGACCACTTTAATTTGATGAGACCCCCGTCGGTTTTCTCAGGTCAGTTGCCTGGGCCCTTTAAAGGGGTCGCCTCTTCATAAAGGGGAGGGGGATTTGGGGGCGGGGGGACCTACCGGAATCTTTGTTGTAGGGATTTGGGGGTTTGGATGGAAGGAGAGGGCGCCAGATGTGTATGCGCCCCTCTCTGGGTCTGTCTGTCTGTCTGTCTGTCTGTCTCTCTCCGTCTCTGTCTCCCCGTCGGTTCTCCTGTCTCTCTGAATCTCTCCGTCTCTGTTTTCTTTTCTCCTCCCCCAGGGGCGGGGGCGCAGACGACCCCGGCCCCCGATGCGCGTAACTCCAATTAAAGGGCGCTGGTCGGGAGCCTTAATAAAGACTCATTTGTCCCCGCTTCCCCGACCTCACAATGGCACCTTCATACGGCAGCCCGCTCCAGCCCGCGTCCAATTCATACAGAAATTCGGTATTTTTAGCCCTGGACTCTGTTTAGACGGAGGAGCGCGCTGGAAGCGGAGAGCCCTCGGAGGAACCCCTGTAAAATCTGATAAATGGCTCGGGAAAAAAGTCATAATAATAAAGCCCTATTGAGAGCGGGGCGGTTCGCTCCTGTGGCGCCGGACCCAGTCCCCCCAACCTTCCCGCCGCCGACTGGGGAGGGGGGGAGACGGGGGAGAGAGGAGGGGAGGGGGGTTTCCAACAGCCCCCCTCCCCACCCCCCAACACCTTAGCCTTAAAAATCCCGGAGGACCCCTCTCGGGACATTAGGAAGGGGTCGATTACTATTATTTCACTCTTGGATTTTCCCAACTCCTCTGCCCGGCCGTTAACCCCTTCAGCCGGGAGGGCGACCTCCCCTCAGCCCCCTGCCCACCCCCCACGGACTCGCCACCTCCCCCCGGATCCGTCGCTTTGACCGTGGCCCCCGGGCCCGTCCCCGGACAGAGGAAGAAGAGACCCCCGCCCCTCCTTCCTTTCAGCACCTCCAATTCCCGGCTCACAAGAAGGGCTTTTCAGGGTCCTCCCCGCCCCCACCTCGAAATCCATCCCCCGGCTTGGTTCAAGTTACCCCTGCCGCCGCCCCCCACCTCCCCTCCCTCGGTTTCCACATCGGATTTTCCTTTCTTTTCCGCCCCCCACCCCCAGACCCTCGCCCGCCTTTTAGGAGGGCAGGATGGAGAGAGGGGGGCGAGCTCTAGACACCGCGGCCGGCGCGGCGCGTCCTTTCCCGAGCTCATCTCCCCGCGACCCCCAGCCGCCCCCCCCAACCCAGGACCCCCAGCTCCCCACCCCCATCTCCGCCAGGACGAGCTCTAACAGATTTCAAGCCGGCGCCTTTCCCCACAAAACCCGGGGACTATTCTTCACGTACAACTCTCTACCTGGCTGGCCAACCCACCTCACACCTTGATTTTTCTTTTTTCTTTTTTTTGGTTTAACCTTCGCCCCCTTGACCCGAGCAAACCTAACCCCCTTAAACCGGGCCCGGGCCGACCCCTTCCTTAGAGAGGCGACCCCTCCTCATCATCTTCTCTGTCCGGCTGCCGAGGGGCTGGGGGGTCCCACGGAGAGAGGCGGGGAAAGGGGATTTGGGGGAGGGGGGCGGCAGGGCAGGACATATCCGACGCCCAGAGGCGACCCCTCACAAGCTCCCCCCGCTCCGGAATCCCGATCCTTCCCCATCCAGAGAGCTAGGGACCCCCCTAGTCTCCCGCCCCCCCGAAGCGGCCCCGCAGACTGGCCGGCGAGGGGCTTGGACTCCCGCTTTTCAGGGGAGGGGGCTGGCTTAGACCCGAGTCCCTTCGGCCCCCTCCCACCACCACCGGCCTCTGCGGAAAGCGGGTGTCCTTAACTTCTCGGCCCTCGGCCCTCCACCCTGCACCCCCTTCCTCAGCTCGCCCGGGACCCCTTTTCAATCACCCCCTGTCACCGACCGGTCCTTCCAGCTCTCCACAGCCAAGCCAAGGACCCCCCACTCCCCCCGGGGGCTCGGAGAGAGATGGAGTCCGGAGCGGGGGATGGAAGGACCCATGCGTCCTCGGCGCCCCCAACCCCAGGGCTGCGCGAGGAGCGCGGGCCGGCGATGCCTTACCTGCAGTAGCCAGTGGCAAGTCTCTCCGATTAAAGGGAAGCCCATGGACCCTTTGGGCATGGGGAGGCGACAGCTCTTGTCCCGGGTGACGGCCCAGCGAAGTTGCCACAGCTGCTGTGACACCGCCAGGAGCAGGGTCATCGACACCAAGCAGGCGGCCAGGGTAGCCAGCGCGGACACCAGATCAAAACTCTCGAAAAGCATATTTCTGGGCTGCTGGGCGGCCGAGGGGACGGAGCGGAGGTGGGAGGGACCGCTGCAGGGGGGGAGGGGAGGGGAGGGAGGTTGGAAGGGGGGGCGGAAAGAGAGACGGGGGTCTCAGGGACCTGGAGAGGTGGGGGCTCACACAACGTTTGTCCTAAGTGGGGAAAGGGGGAAAGTCTGGGGGGAGAAGAGAGTTTCCCTTTTTGTTGTTGTTGGGGTTTTTTTTGGGGGGGGGGGAGTTGTTTGCTTTTTTCTTTTAAAAAAAAGTTAAAGGCAATTCCAAGTGTGACTTTTGGTCCTTTATCGGGGGGACGTGAGAGGGGCTGGCGAGCTACCTGCCGCCCCCCCGCCCCCCGAAAACTTTGGCGGAGCTGTGTCTAGCCCCTGCGCACCTCTCGGGTGCTCGTCCCCAAAAGGCGACCGTCTAGTCCAGAAAGAAATCGAAAAAAAAATCCGAAAAACAAAACGGAAAAGGCCAAAAATCCAAAATCGGGGCAAAAAGAGAGAGAGAAGGAATATCCCCCACGACCCCAAACTTTGGGGGATAAAATGAAAAAGGCGGAGAGAGAGGAAACCCCAGACAATGTCCTGCCAACTTTTAATCGAATCCTTTCCCTGCCCACCCCTAAAAAAGTTATAACTTCTAATTCCCCCCCTCCAAAAAAAAAGCACCCCAAAAAACAAAGGAAAAAAAAGCAGCAAGGTAGCAACAACTGAACCTGGGGCAGAGAGGGCAGGGGGGCGAGCAGCGGTGTCGAAATTTCTCCCCCTACCCCCGAAAAGAAAAAAATTAAAAAATTGGGTTGGTGATTGGTATCAATCAAGAAAGGCCGCCGCCAGAGACCCCCAAGACTATTTCTCTCCTCTAGGACTTGCCGGGGAAAAGGAGGCAGGATTTCTGGGCTGGTAGTTAAAAGCCTTGCTCAGGGTGGGTTTGCGTCCAAAGAGCGTCAATGTGTGTGTTTATATAGAGGCGGTGGAAGCTGCGGGTTTGGGCCAATCCCTCCCTCAACCCCGCCCGCCCGCGCAGGGGCTGGGGGCGGAGGGAGAGGCCAGGCCCGGCCTGCGCTGGAGCGTGCCAGGTTTGGATCGTCTCCCAAGGAGCCTCAGCCTGGAAGCAAGGGGACCCGGGATCCCAACTCCATTCTCCTCCCCCCACTCTTCCTCCCCTCCCCCTCCCCTGCTTTTTCTCCTCCCCCACCCCCTTCCTTTCCTCCCCTGTTCGTCCTCCACCTCCTCCTCTCCTTGTCCTTTTCCTTTCTCTCTTCTCCCCCCTCCTGCGGGCTGCTGGGCGTCCCTGCGGACTGAGATCCGGACATCTCCCCCCACTGCCCCCTTCCCTTTCTCCCGCCTGCCCCACTCTGCCCTTCTCCCCCCCACCATCAACCCCCCTCCGCTCCCCTTTTCCTCTCCCCTTCCCATATCCTCCTCCAGGATTAGGAGAGGGAAAGGGAATTCCCCCCACCCACCTACACCCCCTAAACATACCCTTCCTCCCGGAGGGGGAGGGACGAAGGGCCATCGTCCCCCCCCCCACACACACACTCACACATACGCTCCGCACCCCCAGCCCCTCTGCATCCCTGTTTCCACGTATGTCCACAGCCGGGAATCAGGAGTGCGGGCCCGCCTGGCACCGCGTTTGCTTCAGATTGCAGGGGATGGGGGCGAAGGGGTCACGGAGGCGGGGGTAAAACACACACACACGCACACACAGAAGTTCATTGATATATGATATATATATACATATACAGATGTACATCTCTATGTATATGTAGACATATATATGTGTATGCCTCTATGTATAAATACATATATATGTATATCTATCTACCTATCTATCTATCCATCTATCTATCTCACATCTGTGTTGTGTGTGTGTGTGTGTGTGTGTGTGTGTGTGTGTGTATCCTTTTTCCTTCAACCTCCCCAGCTGGTTCGAGTCTGGTGGCTGGCGGGGCGCAGACACAGCGTGAGCGTGTGAGTGTATCTCTTCTCCGCCTCTCTGGATTTCTCGCTTTCCTCTTCTCTCCGCCGTCCTTTCTCTTTCTTTCCTTCTCCTCCTCTCTCAAGGGGGGACTGGAGGCGATTTAAAATGAGTGGTCCCCCACCTCGTCCAGCGCTTCGCACACGGTAAGCGCTTAATAAATGCCATTATTACTATTATAAAGTGTGTGTGTGTGTGCATGCAGATTGGAGCTATTCTCCGCGCCCCCCCCCTCCCCCTTCGTCCAGCTCCCTACCTGAAGCTTGCATTCAGCCACCCATCCTTCCTTCCCCCGCCCTCCAGTGTCTCTCCCTCTGATCCCGTCGGGGTGACTCTCTCCCGCCTCCCTCCTCCTTCTCGCTCTTTCCCGTCCCTGTCTCTGCCAGTGTGTGTGTCTCTGGGTCCCCCGTGTCTGTCGCCTCCGTCCCCCGCGGCAGGGTCTGAGTGGGCTCCTCCCCTCCGGGACTCAGTGGCCCAAGTCTTGGCGGGTCTCCGCCAAAACTCCCGCTCACTCTCTGCCCTGTAACCCCACCTAGTGGACAGCCCCGGAGCCGCAGAGGCCGCGGGGACCGACTTTTCCCCACCTCGCCCTCCCCTCCTGCCCACTGTCCTCCCCTTCCTCCCCTGCCCTCGTAAACGAAAAAAAAAATAAATCGATCAAGGAGAGGCGGGACAGTGCGCGTTTGTAGCAGGGGATCGATTCCCCTGGGCTTTCGAGAGAGAGGGGAGACAGAAAACTTGTTTACTTTAAAAGTCCATCTCTTTCCCGGTGCCAGTCCTCAGCCAATGTACAAGGCCCTCCCTTCCTCCCTCCCCGAATCAGCCCCACGGCCCAGCCGATCCCAGGCCTGTGACTCTGGCAGGGTCACTGGACTATTGGAGGAACCGTTGTGTGGTTACCTTCTGAGAAACCCACCCTCATGGTCAGAGATGGAACACCCAACAGACCCCTGACTCTCCCCTCTCCATCCTTGACCATCCCTCCAGCGATCCAGGACAGAACATACACCACGCCTGACTCTCCCTTCTCCAACCCTGACTGTCCCTCCAGTGACCCAGCAGGGACCATCCAACCCCTCTGATTCTCCCCTCTCCATCCCTCCAGTGACCCAGCATGGCCCATCCAATCACCCGACCCGACCCTCTCCATCCCTGACTGTCCCTCCAGTGATGCTGCAGGGACCATCCAACCCCCCCCGACTCTCCCCTCTCCATCCCTGACCCAGCAGGGACCACCCAACCCCCCTGACTCTCCCCTCCCCATCCCTGACCATCCCTCCATTGACCCAACAGGTTTGACTTGCCCCTGGATCTCTTCAACCCCCACTGGAATCGCCCTGTGGGGCCTATCTTCCCTGAACATTCTTTCCTTGGTAACAGGTGCAGGGACATCCTCCTTCCACCCCAACCCCGCGGCATTAGTGGGTCCAATTCCCCACTGGCAGGAACATTTGGGCTAATGAGGTTCGCAGGCTTGGCAGCGGGTCGCCCTCGGGGTGCTACTAGGCGACGAGTGAAAGAACCAGCATCAGAATGGGAAGGAAACCAGCTGCTGTGCAACGGGCTCCATATAACCGTGTCCCGAGTCCTCAGCCCATGGGCCCGGGGCTGGGACAATGAATGATGCAATGAGGGGACACAGAACAAACCAGTTACTCCCTGGCGGGTGGGGGTGAGCAGAGGGGAGGGAGGTTCTGCCCACCTGGACAAACCCTTTCCAGCTGGGGACCGTTCCACGCTGCATCATTTTCTCAATCGGCAGGACTGCAAGAGACCTGTCACATAACTCGGAGATAGTTACAGGAGGCACAAGAGGTCACAGCAGGTTGCCCATCTCCCACTCACTTCTGCCTCGCCTGGACTTGCCCCTTTTGTTCATCCCCTCCCAGCCCCACAGCACTTAAATACATTCCTGCATTTTATTTATTTATATTAATGTCTGTCTCCCTCACTCTAGACTGTAAGCTCGTTGTGGGCAGGGAATGCTTTGGTTTATTGTATTGTATTCTCCCAAGAGTGCTCTGCACAAAGTAAGCAGCTCAATAAATGCGATTGAATGAATGAATGAGGGAAATAACAGCCAGGTATCTGGAGCTGATAGAAAATAGCGAGTGTATTGCCCCATGCCCTCACCCTGGCAGCACAGCCTACTGGGACTTTGCAGTAGATGGACTTGTCTGGTTCTGGAGAGAGCTCGAAACCCAAGCCCTCGGCAGGACTACAGAGCCCAGTTTGGTTCTGAAAGCTGGGGCAGTTGCCAACACTTCACTGTGGTCCAAAGGTGACTGGGTGTGTTTTGGGGAGGAGGGGGAAGCAAAGGCTTCACCCCCAACTCAGGTGGGAGCCTGAGTTTATCATTCGGCCTCTGTCACCACCCAGAGTGGGCAGATCTGGCTGGGCAGGGCACCTCACCCCTGAGAAGGAGCAGTGCCGACTAGCAGAAAGAGAATGAGCCTAGGAGTCAGAGGACCTTGGGCAAATCACTCAGCTTTTCTGTGCCTCTGTTACCTCATCCGTAAAATGGGGATTAAGACTGTAAGCCCCATGTGGGACACGGACTGTGTCCAACCTGGTTATCTTGGATCTACTTCAGCGCTTAATACAGTGCCTGGCACAGAGTAAGCATTTAACAAATATAATTTGGAAAGAGAGGTACATCAGTCTCTGGACTCAAACTGGTCCCGGCAGGGGGAGAGCCCTGAACAGAGCGGTCTTCACTGGGGGAGAACCATGGCTTATGGCTTTGACAGTAGCCGTCCCCTTTGTCCTCAGCGCTGCCTCAGTTTCCCCCAGCCCTGCCTGCACATTTGAGGGCTTGGAGATCCTCCGCTGAGGCCTGGGTACGATCCTCCTCAGGGGATTTAACACGAAGCAGGCCTGTCAGAAGACCTGGCTCCTGGAACCAGAAACTCCCTCTCTTGTTGCCTGCCTCAGTCTTTCTACCTGGGAAACGGGTAGGGGGGCTTCTGGGTCCCTGTTCCCCTACTTAGACACAAGCAGGGAGTCCAGGGGTAGAGTCGGGAAGACTGAGAGGGGTAACCCAGGAAGTCTGGCAGGGCAAGGGTCCCTTTGAGACCCTCATGCATCCGTGGTAGCCAGCTGTAGAGCTGCCCGAAGGTCAGGGGCTGGATGAAATGACCTCTTGGGAAGACCCGTCTGGCTGCGGGGACTATCTCTCCCTAAAGGGAATTTTTATTTCTTTTGAAACGTTTCCCTAGAGCTGCTGGCTACTGCTGGCTAACTTCTCTGAGATACAGGGAGCCTCTCGAAACCAAGCTGGGCCAAGGAGAGGCAGTCACCCACACAAATGTCACAGACAGATACACAGAACTTCACAGGCACAGGCAAAGAAGCTCAACAAACGTACAGAGATTCAGAGACTCACAGAGACTCACAGAAACTCACAGAATCAAAGAGACGGGCACATAGAGACTCACGGGCATGCAGATATAGAGACAGGCTCCTAGAATCTCAGAGACACACGGAGATGCAGAGACAGGTACCTAGAGGCTCGCAGACACAGGCTCACAGAATCTCACAGACACACAGAATCTTACAGACACCATCACACACTCTAGAGGCAGACTCACACATCCATAGACCCCTCCCAGAACAGAAACACCCACAGCCAGAGGTCACATACAAAGAAACACTCTCACGCATATTCACAAAACATACAATCATAGACACCTAAACCCAGAGGCGCTCTCTCTCCTGATGATAATCATTCAAGCAATCAGTGGTATTTATTGAGGGCTCCTTGTGTGCAAAGCCCTGCATTAAGCACTTGGGAAATTGCAGTAGGACAGAGTTGGTAAACGCAATCCCTACCCACAAGGAGCTAATAGTGTAGAGGGGAAAACAGACAGAAAATAAATCAAAGATAGGGGAAATAGTAGAATCTAAGGATATGGATGTAAGTGCTGTGGGGTTGGGGTGGATAGCAAGTGTTTAACATATATTCAGCCCCAGACGCCCTCCCCCCCGCAACACACACATACACATTCTCACACATATCCAAAGGTAGAAAAAAGGAAATTCATCCGTAGGTAGACGGACCCGCATACACACCGATACACAGTCAAACACAAAGACAGACAGAAAAGAGACCCCCACCCCACCCCTTCCAGACACTGCCCTGGTCAGTTCCCAGCTGGTCCTCCCCACACTGGGCCAGTCTCTCAGGACAAAGCTCCTTATTCTGGACGGGTGAACCCTGGGCACAAACCATTCAGGCTCCGGATGCCGGCAGCAGTGCCAACCTCTAAGGGGCAGCATGGACCGGGGATAGACCACGGGCAGTGATGAGATGGACTTTGTCACCGGGAAAGGGGCCTGGGACTGGGAATCGAGAGGCGGCTGGTTCCATCTCAGTCCCTGCCCTGCTGCTGCGTGATGGCAAAGAGAGGGCTTGGAGTCTCTGTCCCTGGAGACTTTTAACCCTAGGACAAACACCTGATGGGTTAGAACCCCACCCGGAGGCAGGAGGGTGGATGGGATGACCTCTCGGGGTGGGCGTTCCTCCTAGCTTCTGGTGCCTTTAATAATCATGGTATCTGTTAAGCACTTACTATGTGTCAAGCACTGTTTCAAGCGCAGGGGTAGATACAAGCTAATCGGGTTGGACACAGTCCCTGTCCCACATGGAGTTCACTGTCTTCATCCCCATTTTACAGTTGAGGTAACTGAGGCACAGAGAAGTGAAGTGACTCGCCCACGTGGCAGAGCTAGGATTAGAACCCAGGTCCTTCTGACCTCCACACCCGTGTCTATCCACTAGGCCACGCTGCTTCTCTCCCCCGAGTTCAGTCATCTCCAGATCCAGTTGTCAGGCTGCAGTTTCTGCTCTCGTAGGCAGGAAATAGACTGTTATACTGTTACAGTGTACTCGCTCAAGCACTTAGTACAGTGCTCTGCACATAGTAAGTGCTCAACAAATACTATTGACTGATTGACCCTCTCCAGACCCCAGGGACCAGGGCCAAGAGCTGTGGGAGTGTGGAAACCCATGGAATGACAGACTTCAGGGCAGCAGAAAGCCTGCAGATCTCTTGGAGACATGCAAATTGCAAATATGTAGAATTGGGAGAGCTTTTGGGAATCACACGCAAATCTCCCCCAGGCCATCCAGCTATTCTCTCCACCAGGCAGTGAGGGGAATCTCTTCTCTTATGCCCGTAACTATTCATCCTCATATTGTCTGGGAAAGAAGCAAGGTGAGTCCAGGAAGAAATCAGGCTGTGGGCTGAAGAGAGGGAAGGTCAGGAAAGTAGCCTGAGCCGAATCAAAACCTGCTCCCAGTGGGCAGAATCAGGAGAAGACTTTAGGTATCTGCCCGTCTCCTCACCTGCTCTCCCTCCCTGCCACGGGCCTCCCAGTGAGGGGTGTCTCAGGGTGGGGGGAAACCCGGCCCCTGACCCTGACAAACCTCAGCTCTTTTCCCCACACCAAAGTCGGAAAAGATCTCAGCTGCTGGAAGACTCACTTGGACATGAGTTCGGCTCCAGGAGGGAGCAGAGACGAGGGAGAGAAGGGAGGCTCTGGGAAGAGGAATTAGAGGTGGCGGAAGGGGGCTGGGAAGACGGGGGACAGAGGGGGCAAAGAATGGAAGCGGGGGCAGAGGGCAAGGCAGGGGAAGAAGGCTGAGGGTGGAGGATGAAGGTGAGGGGAGAGGAACCTCCCAGAAATCGAACCAAACCTCTCCAAGTCCCTAGGTGGCTGAGAGGTAGGACCACCTGCTGTCTGGAAGTGCCCAGGAAGGTCCAATTCTTTGTCCAGGATCCTGGGTCCAAGAGTCAGCCCTGGCTGCTCAGCAGGGCAGAAGGGAGGTGTGACCTCTGAGGGAGGCCAGCTGGAAGGACAGAGCCCTCCGCCCCCCCCCCCCCCCCCCCCCCGCCTCCAGACATTCCCTTCTCCCAGAGTTGGCACCCAAGGGGCAGGAGATTTCCACTGTGGCTGAGAGTACTGACCTGCCTGTGCCCTGCTTTGCCCTGCTGTGCTCCAAGCTGGGTCCTGCTGTCCTCTGTTGTATCCTGCTTTGCCCCTAGTTGTGTCATGCTGTGCCTTGCTGTGCCCTGAGCTGTGCCCTGCTGTGCCCCAAACAGTGTCCTGAGTTGTGTCCTGCTGTGCCCTGAGTTGTGTCCTGCTGTGCCCCAGGCTGTATGCCGAGCTGTGCTGGGATCCAGACTCTGGGTCAGGATTTCTCCTCCCCTCTTACCTTAAGCCGGGTATTAAGAATCCTTTTATTTCCTCTAAAAGGAAATTCATTTGTGCTTGTGTTGGGGAGGTGGGATGAGTTGTCTCTGCCAGTGCCGAGAGCCCCAGCCTGTTTCCTTCCTTTAGGATTTCGGTTTCCCATCCTGCCGCTCCCCGCTCCACATTGCCACCCTCTCACTGCCCTCTGCAACCTCTGGGCATGTCACTCCCCTCCTCAAAAATCTCCAGTGGTTGCCTGTCAACCTATGAATCAAGCAAAAACTCCTCACTCTCAGCTTCAAGGCTCTCCATCCCCTCACCCCCTCCTACCTCGCCTCCCTTCTCTCCTTCTGTAGCCCAGCCCACACCCTCCGCTCCTCTGCCATTAACTTCCTCACTGTTCTTGCCTGCCCTGCCGTCGACCCCTGGCCCACGTCCTACCTCTCTCCTGGAATGCCCTCCCTCCTCACATCCACCAAACTAGCTCTCTTTCCCCCCTCAAAGCCCTACTGAAACCTCACCTCCTCCAGGAAGCCTTCCCACACGGAGCCCCCCTTTTCCTCCATTCCTCCTCCCCTCTCCATCGCCCTGACTCCCTCCCTCTGCTCTACCCCCATACCCGCCCCACAGCACTTGTGCATATTAGTGCATATTTATTATTCTATTTATTTTATTAATGATGTGCACATTTCTGTAATTCTACTTATCCATTTTGATGCTATTGATGCCTGTCTACTTGTTTGTTTTGTTGTCTGTCTCCCCCTTCTAGACTGTGAGCCCGTTGTTGGGTAGGGATTGTCTCTATATGTTGCCAAATTGTACTTTCCAAGCGCCAAGTACAGTGCTCTGCACACAGTAAGCGCTCAATAAATATGACTGAATGAATGAATTAATTAATCCCCATTTTACAGATGAGGGAACTGAGGCTCAGAGAAGTGTAGTGACTTGCCCACTGAACGATGGTGGCCAGAGGTGGTTTATCATGCAGCTCTTTTGGGTTTTTGCTGGTTTTATTGTGAAATTTGAACTTCTGATTCTAATCTTGAAATGCTCAGAACCAGAACCCCAGGTACTGCAGCTCAGTAGGGCTCCAGATCTGACAGACTCAGAACTGTCCAACCTGATTATCTTGAATCTACCCCAGCGCTTAGAACAGTGTTTGACACATACCGAGGGCTTAATGAATGCCATCAGTATTACTATTATTCATCCAGTTTCAGGGAACAGGCCTACCAACTTTCTGGACTCCCGTGGCGCCAAGTGCCACGGCTCAGAGGTGGGGCCTACGTTTACACGGACTGACAGGGAAACACCGTGGCTCTGGAGCGAGGGAGGGGTCCAGACTTTCCTCTCCCCCACTTAGGCTCCACGGATTCCCAGTAGGGTTCTCCAAGACGTCACTGTGCCGGGAATGTGACATATATCCAGTCCTTCCGGGCTGCAGAAGACGGAGGTGGCCAGGGAATGTGAGAGGCCACCGTGACCCCTGGGGATTCTGCCTTGGCCAGTCCTGGCTCTATGTGGGCCAGAATGGGGCCTGCGATCCATCAAGACACGGAGACATGGCCAGTGGGTTTGGGAAATGGCAGGGAGAGATGACGGACCCAAGAGGAACCATTCCAGAAAGTGGCTCCGGGCATCCTACAGAAGAAGAGTCTGGGTCATCACCTGCAGACCCCTGAAGCTCTTGGATGAGGAGGCCCCAGACTCATTACTCTCCATGGCCCCTGCGACCCAAACCCAAGTATCTGGACTTTAAATGCAGCAGGGGAGAGCGTGATGTGATGCGAGGAGGAACTTCCCACATGTCTAGGAGAATCAGTCCCGGAACTGACTGGGACAGGATGGAGGGAGTGGGGGGTGTCTCCTCCCCTGGAGACCTCCGACCTGAAACAGATGCCTCCTTTTTCCGGCTGGGTTGGGGTTTTCCTTGCTCCGAGGCAGGAGGATGGATGAGTTGGCCTCTCAAGGACCCTCCGGGCTCTGTACACCCCTGACAGGCAGAGGAAGCCTCATGACCCATGCTCAGGCCCGGGTCCCTGCCTTTAGGAAGGGGAATTCTGGGAAATGATGGAGGGGAGAGAGTTGTGCGGTCAGTGAGCAGATGGGGCAGGCGAGGAGGGAGTTTCCAGGCCCAGAGTAGCTGTGCTTTCTCCCCAGCCGGGCCTGGCCGTGATGCGTGACGTTCTCTGTCCCCAGCCCCCAACGCTGGTTTCCAGCACTCGCCCCCGTCCCGTCTGCAGCCCAGCCCAGTCCTCCCGGGCCCAGACCATCCTTCACTGAGAGCCCAAGGGAGCGGAAGGGAGTGGAGGAGAGGGGAGGGAAGGGACAGAGAGAGAGGGGGGAGGGGAGGGGGGGCGTTCAGGGGCTGGCCGAGCCCATTTATCTTCATTAAACCCCCGCAGCCCGAAGCCCGGAGGGCATGGCAGCTGCCTGCCTGGAACGGAGAACGAAAAACGCTACTGTTAGAGTTCCCCACTGCACACATACCCATGCACACACACACACACACACACACACACACACACACACACACACACAGACATGCTATCAACCAGATACAAGCTCATACACACAGACACTCATAGACTCACACAAAGGCACCTACACAGGCTCACACACCCACACGCAACCAGTTAACCACCCTTCCATTCAATCGTATTTCATTCAGCCATATTTATTGAGCACTTACTGTGTGCAGAGCACTGTACTAAGCACTTGGGAGAGTTCAATAGTACAATAAACAGCCACATTCCGTAGCCACAATGAGCTTACAGTCTAGAAAGGCAGACAGGCATTAATATAAATGAATAAATAACAGATATAGACATCAATGCTGTGCGGCTGGGAGAGGGTATGAATAAGGGAGTAAGTCAGGGAGAAGTAGAAGGGAGTGGGAGAAGAGGAAAGGAGGGCTTAGTCAAGGGAAGCCTCTTGGAGGAGTTGGGCCTTCAATAAGTCATTGTCTGGCTTTGGTGTATCCCACACCACAAAGACCACCATGGTCTCATCCACATCTACATGGGTTCACATCCAGGCACAGAACACACGGGGTAGCATATGCGCTTGAACTCACACACACATATGCACCTATTCTCACACAGACATGCCCAGACTCACAAGCTCATCCACACCTACAGGAAGCACATGTAGACAGCGCACACAGGCTCTAAGATAAACTCAACTGCACTTACATAGAGATGTGTTGACTCAATTGCACAGATACACAAAAACACGGGCAGACTTACCCAAACATGAATCGAGAGAAACATGCACGTATGTACACACACACACACACACACACACACACACACACACACACACGACTCACACACGTGTGACCTCCGTTCTCCCCATCTTCAAAGCCTTACTAAAATCAATCTCCAAGTCTTCCCCTACTAAGCCCTCATTTCCTCTACTCCATCTCCCTTCTGCGTCACCCATGCCCTTGGTTCAGTACCTAGAGAAGCAGCATGGCTCAGTGGAAATAGCCTGGGCTTTGGAGTCAGAGGTCATGGATTCAAATCTCGGCTCTGCCATTGGTCAGCTATGTGACTTTGGGCAAGTCACTTTACTTCTCTGTGCCTCAGTTACCTCATCTGTAAAATGGGGATGAAAACTGGGACCCCCCCCGTGGGACAACCTGATCACCTTGTAACCTCCCCAGCGCTTCGAACAGTGCTTTCCACATAGTAAGCGCTTAATAAATGCCATCATTGTTATTATTATTTGCTATTCATCCACCTTCAGCCTCACAGAACTTCTGTACATATCCATCATTTATTTATTCATATTGATTCCAACCTCCCCCTCTAGAGGTAAGCTTCTCATGGGCAGGGAGCAAATCTACCAACTTAAGCATTCAATAAATACCACTGATCTATTGATTAATTGATTGAGTGGCTTCATGGGGGTCCTGAGAGGATTTGGGCGGCTTCCTGTACTGGGAGGCAGAGAGGGCAAGAGGTCAGAGGGAAGTGCCAGAGACAACCACCCCCATCCCCAGGCTAGTCTGGGCCTCTGAAGGTCTGAACTGGTCAAATCGTCAAAGGCCACAGGGAAGTTGGCTCCTCTGTGGATCCTTTGAGCTCAGGTCATGAATGAGGGAGTGTGGATGGTGTATGGCAGGTCATTCATTCATTCAATCATATTTACTGAGCACTTACTGTTTGCAGAGCACTGTACTAAACGCTTGGGAAGTACAGATGGCAGGAGAATCGGGGCTGGGGGGCGGCGGTAGAGGATGGTGCCGGGTGGTGGTCCTGGACAAGCAGCGTGGCTCAGTGGAAAGAGCCCGGGCTTTGGAGTCAGCGGTCATGGGTTCAAATCCCAGCTCCACCGTCAGTTGTGTGACTTTGGGCAAGTTGCTTAACTTCTCTGTGCCTCAGTTACCTCATCTGTAAAATGGGAATTAAAACTGTGAGCCCCCTGTGGGACAACCTGATCACCTTGTAACCTCCCCAGCGCTTAGAACAGTGCTTTGCACATAGTAAGCGCTTAATAAATGCCATCATTATTGTTATTATTAAGGGGGAGCTTTGTCTCATCTCTGAAGACAGAGCCCAGGGAGCACAACTGGAGGAAGCAGACAATGAAGAAGCAGCATGGATTAGTGGATAGAGCCTAAGCCTGGGATTCAGAAGGTCCATGGGTTCTAGTCAATCAATCAATCAATCGTATTTATTGGGCGCTTACTGTGTACAGAACACTGTACTAAGCACTTGGGAAGTACAAGTTGGCAGCATATAGAGACAGTCCCTACCCAACAGTGGGCTTACAGTCTAGAAGGGGGAGACAGAGAACAAAACCAAACATATTAACAAAGTAAAATAAAAAGAATAGATATGTACAAGTAAAATAAATAAATAAATAGAGTAATAAATATGTACAAACATATATACATATATACAGGCGCTGTAGTCCTGGCTCTGCCACTTGTTTGCCGTGTGACCCTGGGCAAATCACTTCACTTCTTTGTGACTCAGTTACCTCATCTGTAAAATGGAGACAGAGAGTGTGTCCAACCCAGTCTGCTTGTAACCAACTCAGTGCCTGGCACATAGTAAGCGCTTAACAAATGCCATTATTTTTTTTGTCAGTCCGCAGGCCAGAGGCAGAGCTGGGTGTGAACCCTGGGGGCCCTGGCTCCCATGTCTCTCAAGGACAGCCCACCCGGCAGAGTCTCTAGGGGCAGAGTCTGGGGCTACCCATTAGGAGAGGGGCCGAGGGAGGAGGAGGAGACGTGGCCCCTGCCTTTGAGGGGCTGCCAGTCTGGGGGAGACAGGACACACACAAACATAAGCACACTCTCACATACAGTGTCATGGGTGTCCTGGGTGATGGGGGTAGGAGAGACATCCAGGCCCCGGATGGCCGTCCAGCCCGGACGGAGCCGCAGGGGCACATATAGATGGCCGGGCGCAGGCCAGCAGGCAGCGGGGAGCCAAGCCCCAGAGCCGGGAGAGCCGGGGCCCCCGGCCCCTGCCCGGGGCTGTGGGGACACGGAAAATGTACCGTGGGGAGTCACCCCGCAGCAGTCTTGAGGGCTTCCAGCCAACTGGGCTTTTCCATCTCCAATTTCCATGATTCAGCAGCCCGGCCTCCTCCTTCCCCATGGGCAAAGACACACACACACACACACACACATGCACGCACACACACACACACGCACACACATTACCCACACTGACCTGGAGGACGGAGATGATCTCAGAGTGCTCCAGGTTACTGTTGGCTCACGGCTGGAGCCGGTCAGGAAAAGAAACCTAGCCGGCAGGCCCGATAGAACTCAGGCAGTGGGCACAAATGTTTCTCCTGAGCCTCTTGGCCCCGCCTTTCCCAGACTGGGTTCTGACTGGGCATTGTGGGTCTGGGGGTAAGGAGGCCCTGGTGTATCTGGGCTCGATGGAGTGGGGAGAAGTGGACATGGGTCAACAGGAGCTGGGGAGGAAAGGTTTCAGAGGGGCGCTGAGGGGACAGAGGCTGAGAAACTGATGGCCTAAGGGTAAAGGGTCAGGGTGACTCACCTGCACCTCAGAGCCTCAGTGGTCCCATCTATTCAATTCAATTCAATCATATTTATTGAGTGCTTACTGTATAAGAAGCACTGTACTGTTTGGGACAAATAGACATGTTCCTGTCTGCAGTGAGTTCACAGTCTTGAAGGGGAGACAGACAATATGACTAAATAAATAAATAAATAGACAGATATGGACATAAGTGCCTGGGGCTGGGAGGGGAGATGAATAAAGGGAGCAAGTCAGGGTGGCGCAGGAGGGCATGGAAGTAGAGGAAAGGAGGGCTTAGTCAGGGAAGGCCTCTTGGAAGAGACGGGCTCTCAGTAAGGCTTTGAAGCGGGAACAGTCATTGTCTGTCAGATTTGAGGAGGAAGGCTGTTCCAGGCCAGAGGCAGGACGTGGGCCAGGGGTCCGTGGTGAGACGGGCAAGAAGGTGGCCCAGTGAGAAGGTTGGCATTAGAGTAGTGAAGTGTGCGGGCTGTTGCTGGAGCGGGAGAGATGGAGTAGGAGAGATGGAGATGAGAACCTGTGTGGCTCAGTGGAAAGAGCCCGGGCTTGGGAGTCAGAGGACCTGGGTTCTAATCCCGGCTCCGCCACTTGTCTGCTGTGTGACCTTGGGCAAGTCACAACTTCCCTTGGCCTCATCTGGAAAATGGGGATCAAAAGTGTGAGCCCCACATGGGACAACCTGATCACCCTGTATCTACCCCAGCGCTTAGAACAGTGCTTGGTACATAGTAAGCGCTTAACAAAATTTCTAGACTGTGAGCCCACTGTTGGTTAGGGATAGTCTCTTAATGTTGCCAACTTTACTTCCCAAGCACTTAGTACAGTGCTCTGCACAGAGTAAGCGCTCAATAAATATGATTGAAAGAATGAAATACCATTATTATTATTATTATTGGCAGGTACCAGCAGGGGTGGAGGTCAGGGGCTGGCTCCTGTTTCAGGGGTCCACTGGCCCCCCCCGCCTACCCCCGGTGGGGCCAGGGAATCCTGGGCTGCGGAGGGTAGGGGATCCAGTGCAAACCCACTCCTCATGAGCCCCAGCAAGGCAGGAACGGCAGCAGGGGACTGACAGAGATGCTAGGGTGGGGCGAAGGCAGGGGCGAGAGCTGTCCTTCACCCAGCAGTCCCCACCTCCCCCTCCCCCAGCCGAGGGGCACTCCGGGACCCTCCCCACCCGGGCTCCGGGCCACAGTGCCACCGGGGGGGGCCACTCGGGCGGGTAATCAATCTCCCACCCTGGCTAATCGCATCGGGGCCCTGGGCCAAGGGGAGCTGGGGGGCCGGGGGCTGGGGGTCAGGGGGACCTGGGGGGGTCGGGAGGGGTTGTCCCCTCCTGATGGATGGTCCTCATGAGTGTTTATCACATTAGTCTCCTGCGGAACCCAATTAGCTGACCCGTCCAAGTTTGTCCCTGCGTCTTGGAGTCCCGGCGGGAAAGGAGGGCGACTTGGGCGTGGGGGGGTAGCTGGGGGAGGAGTTCCACTTGTCAGGGGCAGGGGATGACGGTCTCTCAGATCCAGGGGCCGAGAGGGGAGGTTTCCGGGGTCTGAGGGGTCATCGCGTCCGTCCCCCGCCCTCCGTGCAGGTAGCTGAGGGATGAACCAGGGCCAAAGTTCCTCTCAACCTTCCCGTGGTTGGCCCTGTTCTTCCTCCTGCTGACCCAGGGCTTCCTAGCATCCTGCCCCTTCCAGACCAGCCTTGGGTGCCGCCCCCTCAGAGTCCTGACTCTGAGACCCCGGCAGGGCTGACGAATCGGAGGCGACCCAGAGCCTTAGGAAGGCAGGGATCTTATTTCCTACCGTGTGACCACAACAAGTTGCTTCACTTCTCTGTGCCTCAGTGACCTCATCTGTAAACTAGGGGTTAAGGCTGTGAGCCCCATGTGGAACAGAGACTGTGTCCAACCTGATTAGCTTGTACTTACTCCAACATTTAGTACAGTGCCTGGCACGTAAAAAGCACTTAACAAACCCCATAATTTTTCTCTCTAGACCTCAATCTCACTGTGGGCAGGAAAAGTGCCTACCAACTCTGTTACATTGTATTCTCCCAAGAGGTTAGTACAGTGCTCTGCATGCTATGAGTGCTCAATAAATCCCGATGATTGATTGATTCTACTGCTTAGTATAGTGCTCCGCACACAGCAGGGACCCAATACAGTAGTTTGCGCACTGCAGGAGCTCAGTACAGCACTCTGCACAAAGCAGGTGCACAGCACAGTACAGTGCCTTGGACACAGTAGGGGCCCAGGACTGTCCTCTGCCCAGCACAGGAGCTCAGTACAATGTGCCAACCACTGCAGAAGCTCAGTATAGCCCTCTGCACACTGGATTCAATAGAATCAATCCATAGTGTTTATTGAGTACTTTGTGCAGAAGATTGTACTAAGGACTTGTGAGAGGTGAGAGACATGATTCTTGTCCTCAAAGTGCTTACAATGTAGCGGGGAAGACACTAAAATAAGTTGTTAATGCCAATAATAGTATTTGTTAAATGCATATTATGTGCCAGGCACTATACTAAGCACTAGGGTGGATACAAGCAAATCGATTTGGACGCAGTCCCTGTAACACATAGGACTCGGTGTCTTCATCCCTGTTTTACAGATGAGGGAACTGGGGCACAGAACAGTAAAGTGGCTCGCCCAAAGCCACACCACAGACAAGTGGCGGAGCCGGGATTAGAACCCAGGACCTCTGACTCTCAAGCCAGGGCTCTAACCACTATACCATGCTACTCCTCAGGCAAGTTAGAGGTAGCAGAACGCAATAAAGGGTGAGCATCAAGGTGCTTAGCTGATGCTTAAGTGCTGAAGCTGTAGTTGTGTGGGGATCTAGGCTGGGGAGAGGGAATCAATCAGGGAAGGCCTCCTGGAGTAGGTGTGATTTCAGGAGGAATTCGAAGATGGGGAGATTGGTGGTCTGAGGATGCGGAGGAGAAGGAGAGGGAGAAGCAGTGTGGTCTAGTGGCTACAGCCCGGGCCTGGGAATCAGAGGGACCTTGGTTCTAATCTCAGCTCCGCCACTTGTCTGCTGTGTGACCTTGGGCAAGTCACTTCACTTCTCTGGGCCTCAGTTACCTCATCTGTAAAATGGGGATCAAAACTGTTTAGTCCCACATGGGACAACCTGATCATCCTGTGTCTACCCCAGAGCTTAGAACAGTGCTTGGTACATAGTAAGCACTTAACAAATACCATTATAATTATTATTGGCAGGTACCAGCAGGGGCTCCATGTGGGACACGGACTGTGTCTGACCTTGAATCTACCCCAGTGCTTAGTACTCCCCTCACGGGACAAAGTTCTCTTCCATGTACTGGCTGTCCACACAACATTCCTCCCAACTGCCAGGGCCAGCCCTCCCTCACCCCGCCTTTCTTTGGCTGAGAAAAACAATGCTCAGAGAGGTCAAACGACTTGGCCAGTTTACACAGCACACCGGAGTGGACTGGCTCTCTTCAGCTTTGCATCCAGGCTCGCTCTTGCTACAGACCTGGATCGCTGGACTCTCTGGCCACCCCTCTCCGTTCACATCTCACCGTCCACACTTCACCATCCACACCTCTCCGTTCACACCTCGCCATCCACCCTCCTCTGTCCACATCTCACCATCCAAGCCTCTCTATCCACACCTCACCATCCATGCCTCTCCACCCACACCTCACCATTCTCACCTCTCCATCCACACCTCACGATCGACATCTCACTGTCCACCCACATCTCGCTATTCACTCCTTTCCACCCACGCCTCATCATTTTTCCTTTCCATCCACCTCTCCATCCACACCTCCCCTTTCACACTTCCATGTGAGTCCATGCCTCATCATTCACTCCTCTCCATCCATGTTTCTCTCTCCATGCCTCATCATCCATGCCTCTATGCCCTTCTGCCCTAACTATCCATCCACCTCAACATCTATGCCTCTCAGGCAATGACTCACCATCCCACTGTCCCCTAGCTTCCCCGGCCCGGCGGGGCCACAGACCACAGGGAGGCACTCGGCTTAGATGGAGATATAGGTGGAATTGTTTAATACAAGTTACAAGAGGATAAATGTACAGCGGAAATCAACATGCTATTTCGAATGTGGTTGGAACTGCCAACTGTGCAGCTCCACTCTTCCCCAGCAGCTCAGCTAGTGAGTTTTCAAGAAAAAGACAAGAAGGTTCCCTTTAAAGTTGTTCATCCTAAATTTCCTAAACGTTCCCCCTTTTGTGCAAAAACAGATGTCCCCCCACCTCCCATTCAGGTACAAAGTCACCCAAGATACAAAACCAGGGCCTCAGAGAGCAGCAGTTGGGGGAAGAGGCGGCTCCCAGGTCTGGCCACATCTGAGGGGAGACAGGAGAGGGGGATGGAGTGCCCGGCTTAGGTGTCCAGGGATGCCGCTCTCCCCGGACCTAGGATGCAGCTCTGGGAGCTGTTGTGGTCAGGCCTGGATGCAGGCAGGACTTGGCCACGGCTGCAGAGCGGACAAGGGGTCAGCAGTGCCTGGGCCGGCTGGACTGTCTGAACCCAGGGGTCCTGGACTCAGCTCGGCAGGAAGAATGGACAGGCTCACCGGGCCCATCCACCCAGCAGGGCTAGTGCACAGGGAGGAAGAGGGGGAGAGGAGACAAGGGAGCAGGGAGGAGAAGGGGCATTTTGGCCATGCCCTGTGTGGCTCTGCCGCAGCTGCCCGGGAAAGCTGTGGGAAGGGGCCAGACTGGGAACACGTGGAATGGGATGGGAAACTGTGGTCAGTGATGATGCAGTGCAGTCGGGCCCCTCTGACCCTCCCCTGGGCCTGGGACCCGCTGAGCAGGGGGTGAGGCTCTGTTGAGGCTCTGCCAGAGTCTCTGCCCGCAACGGGGGCTGGCCCTTGGGACAGTACTTGGAGAAGGTTTCGGAAGCCAGGCTGGTGATCAAGGATGTGAAGGAGTGCTCTGGGTCGCTCTGGGTCTGGCCTGCGCTCCAGGCCTACCCATGTCGGTCAGATAAACAGACGGCTGCTCTGCTCTGTGTCCGGGAAGGCATGTCCAGCACTGGCGGGGATGGTGGGCAAGTCCCCTCCTGTTCTGCAGGTTGGCACGAGTACGGCAGTCCCCAATTGGTCTTGACGATGACTTCTCCTTCCTGGGCCCGTCAGGGGTGGCTCCACGCTTCCGGCTGGAAAATCCTTCCTCGAGGCACAGCTCTGGAGTAACTCTCCTGCCAAGGCCGCAGGAAACTTCCGGCCTCTTCCCTCCCATCTGTGTCTCCGGCCTGGGGCGGCCCTCGGGGGTGGAGCTTTCGGGTCACCGGGCGGGCAGTGGAGGCCAGACTGGGCCAGACGCATTCTCCTCGCTAGAGTTCACACCTCCAACTCCTCCCTGTGTGGAGGGGGTACTTGTATGTGTGCGTGCGTGTGTGCGCCCATGTGTATTCTCTCCCTCCCCTGGTTGTCAGAAGGTGCCCGGAGGAGGGTGGGGGAGGGGGAGGGGGAGGAGGAGCAGGAGGAGGACAGGAGAGGGGTGTCCCCACCCTCCCCAGCAGCAAGTGAGCGGCTGACTGACAAAAGCGATTAGGAATCGTATTTAATGAGAGTCTGTCCGCCCACTAATAAAAACTGGAACTGCCAGTGCAGCTTCTTTGTCACTGCTTGCTGATGCTCAATTACGCTCTGGCCAGCAGCTGCAGCAGCATGTTTCTGGAGTCTTTTAAAGTGCCTGCCCCTATTTCTGGCTCCGTCGCCCAGTTCTGGCTCCTCCACCTCCTGGCTTTCCCCTCTGCCTAGATCCCCGGGCCCCCTGAGACCCCTGGGCCTACACGGATGCAGGCCTGGCCAGAGGGGTCCCCACCCTGGGTCCGTGGGAGCTGGGCAGTCTTTGGGGGAGCCACGGGGCAGCGTGTGGCATCAGGCCCCGGCCCAGCCCATGACTCACGTCGATGGCTTTGCTGGAGGTGGCCAACCCGTTGTTCCCAGCTAGCGGGAGGCTGACTCCTGGGCTGCCTGGGGAACGGTCCGGGCAGCGGGAGGTCCAGCCCATGAAGCTCCCAGTTCAGTACTGCCGAGTCCTTGATGCCCCCGGCCTGGGGTAGCCGGCTAGTCTGTTCTCTGGCTGAGAGCGGGAGGCAGGGGTCGCCTTGGGAAATGGGAAGGGGGATTCCCATGGCTGTGGAAGCTGGGCATCTCCCTTGCCAGAGGGGAAGGTTCGAGCGGCCTTGCTGTGATGGAGGGGCCTTATCTCCCTGCTGGAAGTGGGCACGGCCTCGGGATCCGACCGGGCCTCGGCCCAAAGCGGGTGCGAGGCGGCCCGAGCCCCTGGCCGGGCACAGGCAGATCCTGGAACTGTGGTAGAGATGAAAGGGCAGTGCGGGGAGGAATATCGCTATCGCTGCTGGCAATCTGCAGCGGGGCAGCGTGGGACGCGGTGATGTCACCGCTCGGAGGGGGCACTGGGCCAGGCCGGTCGGTGAAGTGGGAGCAATGTTCCGCTCTGGGGAGGGCATCGTGGCGGTCCCTGGTCCTCTGCCCAGCACCTGCCCGTGATGCAGCCAAATCCGGCCGGAGCTTCATTGGGCATGAGTCCGCCAATTGCTTCCACGGCTCTCTTCTCTGCCCAAACTGCAACCTGGCCTCAGAGAGGAAGGGCAGCCCCTGGCCCCGCAAGCCCACTCAGAGGACGGCTAGCCGCCCACCCGGATGGCCAATGGACTGGTGAGGTCAATCACTCACGGGACACAGAGTGGGAAGGAGCGGCTGAGGACACGGAAGGGCAACCTCAAGGTTTCAGAGGTTTGTGGTTTGGGGCCCAGGTCCTCTTCCTAGCTCCGGTCGAAGGGTCTCTGCAGGGAGATGCAGCCTTAGTGGAGGATTCCTGCCAGCCTCACTCAATTTTCCCTGGGTCCCAATTTCAAGGGCCTTCTCTGCCCCCTGCCCCTCTCCAGTCCTCTCTGGGCAGGAAGGGTGGGGACCCTTTGAGCGGCCATGTTAGGGAATTTGGGATCCAGGTTGGATCTGCCCCGTGGACGGAGGGTCTGGTGTGAAGATATGCTGGGGCTTGGTCCTAAGGACACTGGCCAGCCCATCCCCAATTCCCCTACTCTCCCACCTCTCTGCGCCCCGGCCTCTCTGCCCTGCTTCACAGCTCACGGGCCCTGTCCACAGTCGGGGGTCGGCGATGTGGTCAGGGCAGGCTGGGGTCGGCCCAGTGCAAGCTCTGCTGGGGGAAGGTCGGGGATCCCTTTGGCCTTCCCTGTCGGCCCAAGCCCCCAAACCCCCTAATCTGGCCGCGTTGCCCATCCCGTCCCTGGCCTCTAAAAGGGGAAGCTGAAACTGGCAATGCTGACGCCACCTTAACTGCCCAGTGCAAACAGTGCGGTGAGATCCCATTACGTGGTGATTAATTTAGCCGCACTCACGCTCTTGCTCTCTCTCTCCCTTCGCTGGGAGAGGCTTCGGGAATACTGTACACAGAAGAGTAAAAACCAAACAAATCCATCAGTTCTCTTGGGAGGAGGCTGGCTCCAGGGCTCGGAGGGTGGGAGGGCGGGCGGGCGGGCCGGCAAGGGCGCTCACAGGTGTTGGCTGTGGATGAGGCTCCGGAGCTGTCGGGCCACCGTGTCAATCAGCTTCTGCTTGTCCCGATCGTTCTTCCGGAACTGCGCGAAGACGTTGTTCTTGCGGCTGGTGTCTCTCATCCTGTGGGAGCCAGGGGCCAGTTAGCAGGGAGACGGAGGGTTGCACCTGGTCCCACCCCAACCCCTTTGTGGGGGCCGGCCAACTGGACCACCCTCGAGGAGAGGAGGCCCCCACTGGGGGCCGGGATCACCACCTCCTGCTGGTCAGGGGCCCAGCACAGCGGCCTGCCCAAGGTCAGATTCTGGCCACACAGAATGGGATCCACCCTTTCACCCTGGGCTCCTTCCAGTTCATTCACCAGTGTGTTGGGCTTCTAGACTGTAAACTCGGTGTGGGCAAGGAACATGTCCACCGATTCTATTGTACTCTCCCAAGCACTTAGTGCAGTCCTCTGCACATGGTAAGCACTCAATAAATATCATGGATTGATGGCTCACAACCGTTCCCCACAGACATTGTGGAAATTGGCAGAGGGGCAGGCCCATGGGCACATACGTGTACAAATGTGGACATACACAAGAGAAGTGTCTCCATGCCCCCCTTCAAAGACTTATTGAAGGCCCGTCTCCTCCAAGAGGCCTTCCCAGACTAAGCCCCACTTTTCCTCATCTCCCATGCCCTTCTGAGTCACACTGACTTGCTCCCTTCGCCCTTCTCCCCACCCAAACCCCACAGCGCTTATGTATATATCTGTAATTTTATTTATTTGTATTGATGTCTGCTCCCCACCCTCTAGACTGTGAGCTCATTGTGGGTGGGGAATGTCACTGCTTAGTGTTGTACTGTACTTTCCCAAACGCTTAGTACAGTGCTCCGCACACAGTAAGCACTTAATAAATACAACTGAATGAATCACTGAATGGACCCCGTTGCACCTTCCCCTCCCTCTCTGCTGCTGCCAGAGGTTTCGGCCAGGTGAGGAGGGTCAGCTATTTGGGGGAGGCCGAGGGGAGGGTGCTGAAGGTGGTAGTGGTGGGAGCCTGGGAGGGTCACCGCCACTCCTGCCTCCCCTGCTCCAACCCAGGGGCCTCTAAGACTCCAGCTCCACCCTCTTGGACTGCCCCTCAGGCAGCCACCTGGAATTCCCGCCTCAGGCGGGGACAAACGCCTCCCACCCTTGGAGACCCTAAAGCCTCCCCCGAAAATCAGACTGCAAAGGGGACTGAGCTGAAGGAAGGGCATTGGGTCCCCCCAGGGGCAAGCTGGGGATGGGGAAGTGCTTCCCCAAGCAGCCCACCCAAGGCCGGAAGATGAAGCTGGGGCCCCTAGAACACCAGGGCCTCACTTTTCAGGGATGGAGATTATGGTTGTTCCCACCCTCTCTGGCTCACCCAAGGTGCCAGGGGCTGGCCAGCCTGATTTCTGATCGAAGCCCGCTGACCATCCACAAATCTTGTCACCAGTCGCTCCCTCTGACTCCCCAGGCTAAACTTTCACCAGAGCTGCTGACGGGGGTCACGGTGCCGTGGCCTCTCTGCTCTCCCCGAGCCAGGTCCTTCTGGCCGAGCACTGCCTCAGATGAAAGGTCAGCAATGGAACAGAGCAGAGAAAGCAGAGGAGGCTTCCGGCTCCGGGTCCTCGATAGGGCTGGCAGAGCCATGGGCACAGGGCCCTGAGCCGGCCTCCGCCAGGCTCAGCCGTGGCACGAACAAGGAACGGGTGGGAGAGTGACTTCTGCCACATGGGCTCCAAGCTGGGTGGTCCCAGGTAGCCTGGTACTGGAAGGGGCAGTGGGTGAATGTACGTGCAGGGACCCAGCCTCCATGGAGCAGGTGCTAGTGAAGCAGCCGGTGGGGGCTCGGCTGCAGGGAAGCATTTTGGGGAGCCCACTGTGGGAAAGCCTCCTTTGGGCTCCACAACCTCCCTGGAACCTTGGCAGGGGAAGCTCAGACCCATTGGGTGGGAAATATCACCCGGAAGGTTGCTTTCTACATGGAGAAGTGGTGGTCCCCCAGCCCTCTGGCCTCTCAGTCTCCTTGTCCCCCCACCAGAATTCCCCCTCTCCTTTCTCCATCCTGCCTCCAGCTACGAGGCTGGGTGGGCAGGCAGCCAAGTTGCCATGCTGACTTTAGTCTTCAATCGTATTTATTGCGCGCTTACTGTGTGCAAAGCACTGTACTAAGTGCTTGGGAGAGTACAATATAACTGTTGCTGTGTCGCTGGCCAGTAGGTGAAACAGAAGGAAACTAGGTCTCCCCCGCCCTTCGCCATCACCCTCTCCTTTTCTGATGCTGGTGTCACCTGTTTCAAGCCAACCCACGGCAGCACATGTGTGTGTTTGTGCGTGCGAGAATCGACGGTTCATTAGGAGGAGGTGAAGAAAACACAAACTCAGTCATGAGCGTGCTGACGAATCTCAAACCATGCCTCACTGTGCAATTCATCCTTGGGACCAGGCCGTCTCTGATAGCATTATCACCGGGAAGGGTTATGGCTCCTTGCTGCGTATGTTATAATTAAAAATAATAAGGAGCACTTTTCATCTTCAAAGCACTTTAATGAACATTAGGCTAATTAATTCTCTCCCCGCCCCCAACGGAGGACAGCCTGGACTCAGTGAAGGGAGACCACGCCTCGGAGGTTACAGGGCCGGGGGCTTTGGGGGCCACTGCAGGCATCGGGGCGACTGGTGATCGGGGGGCCGTTGGGCCTGGTGGTCTTTGCACTTCTGCAATCCCAGTCCCCGGGCTCCCTCTGCCGCAGCCGCTGGGCTCATTAGTTAGTCACGCTAATTACTAATTGGATTCATAAGAGGTGGGGCTTTGCTGGGAAGCAGTGCGCTGGAGCTGGGATGGCAGCGTCAGGCTAGACCCGCGCGGGCAGGCCGACTCTAGCTCGCTCACCTGCTCTAGTCCACGGTCAGGGACCGGGGCCGGGGCTGGGGGTGGGGAAACTGGACCGGGGCGTCCACGTTTGAGGCTCCCGTCTCCTTGAGACAGTGTCACGTCTCCTCTGTCCAGGAGGTAAGGGTCTTCCCCCTGCTGCCAGCTTCACCTCCTCCTTCTCACCACCCCTCCTCCCTTCCCTGGCCCATCTCTCAACAGCCTCCCTTCTTGTCAGCAGTTCTGCAGGGCAGAGAGCGGATCAGCTGAGGGCTTGGTGGGTGAGGAGGTTGACTCTCTGGGCCAAAAGGAGAAGATGTGGGCTCCGATTATCCAACCCCGGCCCCCATCTCCACCCCCGACCCCTAACGGGGGATAATGAAGAAGTGTGGTTCGAGAAATGGAGGCCTTCAGGTACAGAAAACCAAGGAAAAACCCATCTTTCTGGCCTGCTGTGCTAGGGTTAGCTATTTGCTAGAGAAGCAGTGTGGCTCAGTTGAATGAGCATGGGCTGTGGAGTCAGAGGTCATGGGTTCAAATCTGGCTCCGCCAAGTGTCAGCTGTGTGACTTTGGGCAAGTCACTTAACTTCTCTGTGCCTCAGAGAAGGCATCTGGAAAATGGGGATGAAGATTGTGAGCCCCCCGTGGGACAACCTGATCACCTTGTAACCTCCCCAGCACTTAGAACAGTGCTCTGCACATAATAAGTGCTTAATAAATGCCATTATTATTAGTAGTTGTGGGCCTAGCCAGGCAGATGCGCTCGGGAGGAAGGAACTGAGGGAAAACACTGCTGTGTTTTGGGGGACTGCCCAAACCTGCCCAGGGTGCACAGCTCTGGAGTGGAAGAGGCAGTGACAAGTTGTGGAAGGCCTGAAGAGCCTCTAGGGGAGTCCGATCCAGGGGTTCAGGAGGGGCTGCATCCCCTCCCCAGACACCGGACTCACCGCCCTTTTGTTCTGGGCAGCTAGGAGACCCCAGCTCTTCCCCAGCTCCACATGGCAGGCTGAGCTCCCGGCTCCCCGTTCTGGTCCCAGAGGAAGGTGGGCTGCCCCACGCCTCCCACCGGGCCCCAGCCTCACCCCGACTCCTGTCTCGCCAGAGTCAACGGGGAGTAGTCCGCGGCCCGTGGCGACACAATCAAAGCCGGCCGGGTCTAGCAGGGATTAGTGGGTCAGAGCGGGGAGGAGCTGGGTCAGGGAGGGCACTCACACGCTGAATTATTCGTTAAGGAAAACAGGGAAACTTAGAGGTGAATGGGAGAGGGCGAGCGAGTATATACTTACTCTCTGGTTATCCTACAGAGGGGGTGGGATCGGAAAGGAGACAACCGGGGAAGAAAAAACAAGTTAGAGTGGTGGAATCTGGCAGGTCGGATTTCCTTACCGACCTGCTGGGAGAACGGGTCCCCCACTTCCCACTGGTCAGTCAGCCTGGAGGGGGAGGGGACACAGGAAGGGACCCTTCAAACTAGCGGCCCCCCTCAAGATGGACCACAGAAGATGTGGGTCAAACAGAAAGGGCCTTCTGAACTGACACCGCATCCCAGAGAAGCAGCATGTCTCAGTGGAAAGAGCACGGACTTTGGAGTCAGAGGTCATGGGTTCAAATCCTGGTTCCCTACTAGTCAGCTGTGTGACTTTGGGCAAGTAACTTCACTTCTCTGGGCCTCAGTTACCTCATCTGTAAAATGGGGATTAAGACTGTGAGCCCCCCTTGGGACAACCTGATCACTTTGTAACTTCCCCAGCACTTAGAACAGTGCTTTGCACCTAGTAGTAAGTGCACAATAAATGCCCAACCCCCTGCACCTTTCTGGCACGGCAGGAGGATGGACAGGTCTGTTTTCATTACTAACGCTGATTTAGCAGTGCCTGGAAGGGTCCCTTGGTGTACAGGGAATGCTGGGAGATGACCTTGGATAGGTCACTTCACTTCTCTGTGCCTCAGGGCCCTCATCTGTAAAATGGAGGTAAAATATTTGGGCTCCCTCCTCCTTCGATTGTGTCTGATCTGATTGCATTGTATTTACTCCAGTGCTCATTACAATGCTCGGTATCTAGTAAGCACTGAACAAATATCTCAGTTATATAATAATGATAATATCATCCTCAGTGGTATTCATTGAGAGCTTACTGTGTGCAGAAGACTGTAATACGAGCTTGGGAGAGTACAATGCAACAGCATTGCTAGGCACACAATGAACTTAGAGTATAGAGGGGGAGATGGCATATAAGGATAGGCACATAAGGGCTGCAGCACTAGAGGTGGCGTGAATATCAAGTGTTTACTCATCCAAAGCCCACCTTCCCACACCACTAGTCACTAGCCCAACACCCCTTGTTTTCTCTCCCTCCTTCCCTGCTTCTCTCCCTAAATCCATCACCACCAAACACGGCCTGGCCTGGGCCGTGGGGTGGTGAGACTGGCAACAGGTGACCTCTGGGACATGCTGCACACAGAGGGGGCTCCATCAGGGAACGTGGTGGGGGGTGGAGACCGGCCCAGGGTGCCCACTGGGGCATGCTGCCCACGAGGCGGGGGGTCGGGGGTCTGACTGGGAACGTGGGGGTTGGGGGTGGCTAGGAGGTCCAGGTGGACTGGGGAAGGAAGGGCAGGGCTCCTCAGTTATGGAAGTGTCCCAGGGGCTGGCACCAGGGAGGGCTCCGATGATGGCGGAGCAGGGTTCGGGGTAGGGACAGGGCGGCTCCCTCTTGAGTCCATTCAATGAGCTCCTATGGCATTTTGCAGGGACTTTGGGCCACTCTGACTGACAGACTGAAGGTGGGAGCGCGGGACACTGAGGCCCACCAGCTCAGAGGGCGTTGAGATCCTGCCCCCGACCACTATGCTTGCCAGCTTCTGTCCGGCTACAAGGTGGTTCTGTGCTCCCCTAGAAGGCACTAACCCTCCTCCCCTTCCTCGGGCTTTGCGCCCACTCTCGGGGCCCAGAATAGACCCTCACCCTCCCAGAAAGCCAGAACCCATTATGTAGCTAGCCCCATCGGCCAGCCAACTTCCTGAAATCCGGGGGCCGGTGGGTGTGGGCACCAGAGTGGACTCCACACTGGCCCAGCAGGCTTTTAGCCCAGAAGTCTCTGGGAGATGGGACCCCCACCAGCTTCATGGTCCCTGGATCCGCTCTGGTCTTGACACCAGAGAGAGAACGGCGGGGCTTGCTACCCAACGTCCGGGACTGGACTAAAGCTCGGTGGTGGCAGGGAAGGGGTCAGTCAGACTCTGAGCTGCTCAGACTCTGGGCCATCTTCCAGGTCTACCCACTTTGGTCTCTGCACTCTACCAGGCAGGGGACTGGGTTGGCCCGGGCAGCTCCGACCGCCCCACTGGTGTTCCCTGTAGGGTTCTGTTTTCAGGTGAGAGGAAGGAAAAGCCATTTACATGCAGATCCCAGATGGTCCCAGGCTCCACCCCTGGCCCTCGCCTCTCAGTGGGGTCCCTTCACCTTGGACCACTGGGTGGCAAGGGGCGGTTACCCTGCTTGGCCCTGGCAAGAGTGCCAACAGAGGAACAGTCAAGCCCTTCCATGCTTTCCTCCACCCTTGGCCTCAGCCAGCCTGAGGGGGAGGAGTCCTGGGGAAGAGCCTGGCCCATCCAGGGTGACCCCCATCATGCCCGGCTCCACCCATTCCAGCAGCACCCGGCACTGACCCACCCTGTCTTGCCTCGGGGTCATCCCCGAGGGTCACTTACTTCTCCAGCAAGGTGAGGGCCGTGGTGGGATTGACACGCAGGTACTTGCAGGTGGGTTGCCCATAGTCGGCCAGGTAGGTTGACCAATCCCACTGGATGAACAGGTCCAGAAGCTGTAACACACAGACACACACATACAATGATGCTCCATGGGGTAAGGAGGAAGAAGGCAAATCCGGGCAAAGCCGGAGCCAGGCTCTCGGCCTGCTGCCACCCCGCCCCCCACTGCCTGCCGACGGGGGCAGCTCCTACTCCTTCTCCTCACCCCCACGGCTGGCAGCTTCTGGACCAGAGATACGGGAGCCCTGGCCCTCAAGCATGTCACCCTCCGCTTGCCGCCTCTGAGAGAGCAGCTTCCTGGACTTCAGAACAGCCCCTGACATGGGTGGGGAGAGCCGGGATTCTTGTTTCCATTTCCCGGATGGAGAAGCTGAGGCCCAGGGCCTTGCCTGACCTAGCCCTGGTCCTCCCGCGCTGCTGGACAAGAAGCCTTCTCTCTAGGTTCCGGCTTGGGGATCCACTCACTCTCCCAGCCCAGTCCTTGGACGCTCTGTGCCCACTCCATCGCCCAGGAGGCTACGGCTCATGAGTCTGGCGTCAGGGGGAAGCAAAGGACTTTGGGAGACAGGAGAAAGGGCTCTGAGCCTCTGGTGGAGGGGAGGGGGTGGAGTGCCCATCCTGGGAGTGGATGGAGTGGACGATCGGGCATCTGGTGGCATCCGGACTTCGGGTCCATCACTTGGTGGGGGTTCAGGAGGTCCCCGAAGGGCATGTGTGCCCAACTTTACATCTGTAGCTGAAGCATGTCTCACTGACAAACCATGGGGCTAATCTGTGGGCCTGACCCACACCCCACCCCACCAGCCCAAGGCCCCCACGGAGGGTGGCTTCCCAGACAGGCTGATGGCCGGAGGCCTGGGGGGCTCCTTCAACTCCATGTTGGCCAGCCTCAGGCCTTGCCCCCCTCCCCTGGATGGTGAGACTTGGTGAGAGGAGCCCTCCGGCAATGGCAAGGTGAGGATGGTGGGAAGGGGGCGGTGGCCGTGCCCAAGGTAGAACGTCCCTGGCCCTAGCTCTCCTCCAGCCCTGCTCTCCTGGGTGAAGCTCCCCAGATGGGAAAGGGCTGATCAGGCTGGCTACCAGACTGCTGTTTGCCCCAGAGACAGACAGACAGAGACACACAGAACGTCCAAGTTGGGGAGGTGAACCAGGCCCAGGGAGCCAGTCATGCAGCAGAGACCCAATCTGGGAAACGCCCTTCCCCAGTTTCCTTCACTCGCGGTGCACATGGAAAAGCAGTCAGCTGCTCCGCAGCCCGGCCAAACCTCCTCCATTTACTCCCCGAGTGCCCGGCCTGGGAAGCAGAGGAGAGGGAGGAGAGCACGCTGGGAACTGGCATGAAAACGGGCCGCCCGTGGTGTCCAAGGCCCGGAGCCGGGAGCCACTGTTTTCAACCAAACCACAGAGGCTGGGGGAACTGTGTCGCGGGGGGAGGCTGTGGTGGATGCCCTAGCCAGAGACAGCCCTCCAGGCCCTCCGCCCCCCAAACCCGATGAGGCCCATAAGTCCCCTCTTGGCCGGACTGGTTCCCTTCTGAAATGTCCTCAATGGCAGTTCCTCCCAGAGGCTGTGGGTCATCTCCCCATCCTCCATGGCCTGGGTAGTGCCCTGCAGCAGTTAGATCCCCCACATCTCCCATTCGGGGTTCTGCCCTGGGGGTCCTCAGTTAACTGATCTTAGTGCATTGACCTCTGGGAGGTGTGAGGGTCCCTCAGGGCCACGGAGCTCTCCAGGATGGACTTCAGCTCTCCCCGACAGCAGGCGGCCTCCTCAGCTGGACCATAAGATGTCTGAAGGGAAGGGAGGGGTCATTGGACATAGTGAGCAGGACAACCCAGGGCAGAGGCAGGAGTCGGGAAGAGCTCAGATCTTCCTGTCCAAGGAGCTCTGGGGTTCTGCTCTTGCTCACGCTGGGCAAGCAGGGGTGGGATTCCCCTCCCCAAGAAGGTGCACCAGGGCCACGATCTGGGGTCACACGGTCCATCCCGGGGAGCCAGAGGGGCCCCCTTGGAGCCCTATATCCTATCCACCCTCCTGCCCACTCTGCTTCTGGATTTCACAAGGGCAACCTAAGGAAGGGATATCTGCTGCTTCAAGGAGTGACAGAAGGAGGAAATGCGGCAAAGATGTAAATTACAGATGAAATACAGATTTCATCTGTAAAATGGGGATTAAGATTGTGAGCCCCATATGGGACAACCCGATCACCTTGTATCCTCCCCAGCGCTTAGAACAGACAGTCATCCGAGGGATCAGGCCACGGCAATCTATCGATGGTATTTATCGAGCGCTTACTGTGTGAGAGCACTGTACTAAGCTCTTGGGAGAGCCCGATACAACTGAGTAGGAGGTGAATGGTGTGCCGCTGGCTGCGTGGGAGAGAGGAGCGAGGCTGTGGTTATCTATCACCGGTCCCAGCTAGGAGCGTTGACTCCTTTATTATCTGCGTTCCTGGGAGGGTGGCGCCAGCTCCCTAGTCGCTGGCGTTTATCACACCCTGGGTCTCTGAAAGGCGGTGATCTCCCTCTCCCACATTTTATCACCGTCCCAGGCCCAGAGGCTGGAGAACCTGACTCATCCTAGATGCGATGAGCCCCCGGGGGAAGGACGAGCTTTTTGGACACCAAGAGATCCACCTGCGGACTGCAACCGGCATGCTGGCTACTGATTTTCCCATTGAGGGAAATGAGGACAAGGCAGAGACACATTTCTTACCCACAGTGAACTTACAGTCTAGAGGGTGCGGGGAGACAAACATTAATAGACATCAATAAATGACCGATATGGACATAAGTACTGTGGGGCCAGTAGGGGGGATGAACGAAGGGAGCCGGTTGGACTTCCCGAGGGAGACGGGATCCAGGCAGACCTGGCATCAGGGATGGTGGAATTTCGATCTGGGTTCTATTCCCGGTTCCATCACTTGCCTGCTGTGGGACCTTGGGTGAGTCACTTTACACTGCACCTCAATTGCCTCGTCTGCAAAACGGGGATTTAATATCTGTTCTCCCTCGCTCCTTAGACTATGAGTTCCGTGTGGGACGGGGACTTTGTCCAGTCTGATTACCTTGCCTCTACCCCAGGTTTTAGCACAGTGCTTGTGACATAATAGGCACTCAACAAGTACCACTATTATTATTATAATTGTTAATAAACATCAGTCCACAGGGGCTGAGGGAGAAGGCCCAAATCCCCACCCCACTGTTGTGCTCTGGAGAGCAAGCTGTCTCCCATTGCAGAGTCAATCATTCATTCAATTTGTTTAATCGTATTTATTGAGCGGGGGAGAGAGGACAGAGGCTGAAAGGTGCCCCCTCCGCCACCCATCCTCCCGGCCCTGGCTGACGTCCGGCTAAATCTGGAGAGGCCAAGCACGGAGGCGAGAGGGTTGATGTTGGAATGGACTTTTGGGCATTTGATATTCGACCCACCCCCAGCCCCACGGCACTATGCACATATCTTTAAATTACACAGAATAAATTATTTATTTCTTTATATTAATATCTTTCTACCCCTCTCTAGACCGCAAGGTCATTATGGGCAGGGAATGTGTCTGCTAATTCTGTTGCATGGTACTTACTCTCCCAAATGCTTACTACAGTGCTCTGCACATAGTAAGTGCTCAATAAATACCATGGATTGATGGACTGATTGATTGCTCTCTGTGTCCTGCAGGATGGGGATGGGGGCTGAGGTAGAGCCAAGTGAATATGTGGCGGAGCGGGGCAGGGAATGTCACTGTTTATTGCTGAATGGTACTTTCCCAAGTGCTTAGTACAGTGCTTTGCACACAGTAAGCGCTCAATAAATATGACTGAATGAATGAATGATCAATTAATCAATCGAGCAATCAACGGTATCTACTGAGTGTTTACTATGTTCAAATTCCGGCTCTGCCAACTGTCAGCTGTGTGACTTTGGGCAAGTCACTTAACTTCTCTGTGCCTCAGTTACCTCATCTGTAAAATGGGGATTAAAACTGTGAGCCTCCTGTGGGACAACCTGATCACCTTCTAACCTCCCCAGTGCTTAGAACAGTGCTTTGCACACAGTAAGCACTTAACAAATACCATTATTATTATTATTATTATTATTATTACTATTATTATTATTATTATTATTATTATCTCCTGATGGCAGCCCCCAACCCCACTTCTCTGGGCCAGACGCCCTGAGGCTCCAGGGCCACTGGTGACCTCCACAGGAGACTTCCGGGTTGCACTACCCTAGGAGAAGAGCCAGGATGGAGACCCATCGGTCAGTCGGTCGCTAACTGAGGGTGAGTGGGAGGGCGAGGGACAAGTCAGCAGCATGCAGCTGCAGTCAGGAGCCAATAATAATAATAACAACAACAACAACAACAACAATAATAATAATAATAATAATAATAATAATAATTGTGGTATTTGTTAAGCATTTACTATGTTCCAGGCCCTTTACTAAGCACAGGGGAAGAGACGAGTTTATCAGGTTGGACACAGTCCCTGTCCCACGTGGGGCTCACAGTCTCAATCCCCAATTTACAGATGAGGGAACTGAGGCCTAGAGAAGTGAAATAGCTTCCCCAAGGTCACACAGCAGGCAAGTGGCGGAGCTGTGATTAGAACCCATGACCCTCTTACAATACAACAATAAACAGTGACATTTCCTGCCCACAATGGGCTCACAGTCTAGAGTGGGGAAGACAGACATCAATACAAATAAAATGAGAGGTATATACACAACTGCTTTGCGGCAGGGATGGGGGAAGAGCAAAGGGAGCAAGTCAGAGTGATGCAGAAGGGACTGAGAGATGAGGAAAAGTGGGGCTTAGTCTGGGAAGGCCTCTTGGAGGAGAGGTACCTGCAATAAAGCTTTGAAGTGGGGGAGAGTGGCTGTCTGTTGGATTAGAGGAGGGAGGGCATTCCAGGCCAGAGGCAGGACATGAGCTAGGTTTCAGTGGTGAGAGGAAGAGGCCTCCCTTGACTTGTCTCCCCGTTCCTGTTCATGTTATCCCATCAGGCATCTCAGCACTTATGAACACCTGTCTTCATCTTGTAAGCCTCTTTTGGGCAGGGAACGTGTCTATTTATTGTTGTATTACACCCTCCCAAGCACTTAACAGAGTGCTCTGCACCGTAAGCTCTCAATAAATACCACTAAATGAATCGGTTCTGATTATTTATTCATTTTTATGGGATTTGTTAAGCTCTTACTGTAGGCCACAGGCACTGTACTAAGCGCTGGGGGTAGATACACAGTCCCTGTCCCACATGGGGCTCAGTCTTAATCCCCATTTTACAGATGAGGTAACAGAAAGAAGTGAAATGACTGGCCCAAAGTCACACAGCAGACAAGGAGCAGAGTCTGGACTAGGACCCAGGTCCTTCTGACTCCAAGGCCACTAGTCCAGATCCACTAGTCCATGCTGCTTCTCTTTTGCCCTGAGTTTTGTGGGTACAGGCAAGCTCCAGGTACCACCCACCCACCACTGTTTGGGGGCCCCTCCTGCTCCCACCCACCTCCCGGGGGCCACCCTGTACCATTCGATGTTCACCTCCACACTATGACATTTTGGCTAGTGGAAAAGTCTCCACGCCCCTTCCCAAACTGGACTCACCCTATCCAACCAACAGAGAAGAGGACTCGGAGAAAGCTGTTTGGGTCTGATTGCCCTGATCTCTTCTATCTTGCCACCACCCCCCTTCCCACATCCTCCTCTTAGCCTGGGACTCCCTCCCCCTCCATATAGAGCCTGACCACCACTCTCTCCACCTTCAAACCATTTTTAAAGTCACATTTCCTCCAGGAGGCCTTCCTCAATGAAGCTCTTTTCTCCCCAGCTCCCTCTTCCTTCTGCGTCACCTATGTACCTGGATCTGTGACCTTTGAACAGTTGATATTCACCCCACCCACAACCCCTCAGCACCTATGTACAAAACTTTATATTATTTATTATAAATTACTCATTCATATTAACTTCTGTCTCCCCCTCTGGACTGTAAGCTCATTATGGCAGGGAAGGTGTCTGCTAATTCTGTTGTATTTTACTCTCCCAAGCACTTAGTACAGTGCTCAGTATATAGTAAATGCTCAATAAATACCATTGGTTGATTGACTGATGGGTGATAGGGACCAAGAAGGGTCCCCTGAGCAGGTAACTTAACTTCTCTGGGCCTTAGTTACCTCATCTGTAAAATGGGGATTGAAACTTTGAGCACCACGTGGGACAGGGACTTGTGTCCAACCTGATTTACTTGTATCCACCCCAGCACTTAGTACAGTGTCTGGCACATACTAATAATAAGAATTGTATTTGTTAAGTGCTTACTATGTGCCAGGCACTTTACTAAGCACTGGGATGAATACAAGCAAATTGGGATAGACACAGTCCCTGTCCCACATGGGGCTCGCAGTTGCAATCCCTATTTTATAGATGTGATAACTGAGGCATAGAAAAGTTAAGTGGCTTCCCCAAGGTCACCCAGCAGACAGGTGGCAGAGCAGGGATTAGAACCCATGACCTTCAGACTCTCAGGTCTGTGCTCTATCCACTGTACCATGCTGCTTCTCGTTGGCTGGCCGGGTGGGCTTTGGGTGGGAAAGGGGAAGGCCTGGGCTGGCTCCAGAGGGCCGGCCCTGAACCCCTCTGTCCTCCCGGTGAGATCAGAGTGCAGCCTTAACCACAAGGGCCTGCCTCCAGAAAAGCGCATCCCCCATCCAAATGGGGCTTGACCATTTCACACTCTCACGCCTGGCGGCGAGCACAGAGCCCAAATCCACAGCAGCAGCCCCAAAACTCCACACCCCACAACTCCTCTTGAATTCTTTTCTGGGCCTTTGGCAAGCGGGTCCAAAATAAAATATGCAAATTCCATTAATTCTTCCCCCCTCTCCTCCCTCCGGAGTCCACCTTCCAGTTTCATCCATCAAGGCTGACAGCACGCTTGCTGGGAGGGCAAAGGGGCTTCAGCGCATTCAGGGATGCGATCCTGGGGCAGAGGAAGCAGCAGGCTTGCCGGAATCCCCGCTGATTGGGGGGAGGGGGAGCCGGGTTGTGGGGGCTGGGTCCTGGGGGTGTTTGGGGAAAGCAGCCCCCTCCCCACAGGGCCCAGCCTGGAACCGGAACAACCCTCCCTCTCTTGGAATCCGTCGTGAAGACGGTCCCTCATGTCTGGGGAGATGGGAAGGCGGGGAAGAGAGAGGAGCCCTTCATGGAAGGAATATGTGAAGCGGGAATGTCAACCTTGACCCATGCAGAGGTGGGATTTTAGCAATGGTAGTCCCTTCATTCATTCAATTGTACTTATTGAGCGCTTACTGTGTGCAGAGACTCCCTTTGTAACTTCATGGGGCTCAAGGGAACCCTGAAGAAATCCCTGCCTTCAAAGATAGCCGTCTCCCTTTTTTAACTCCGCAGAAGGAGGCCCAGTAGCTTTTCTTTGGGATTTATGCTGGGGTCTGTCAACATGCCCCTGAGCTCACCAGGAAGTGTCCCCCAGGGGCTGGGTCTGGGGGTCCGACAGGATTTCTGTCTACAAAGCAGCTTGCCAGTCTGACCCTGCCAGAATGTCTGCAGCACCTATCCACTTCTGCTCTGAGACAGTGGGGCATCCCAGGCATAACACAAAGATGCCACCGACTTGGCCAAGGACCCCAGTCCTGGTCACCCCAGGACCTCAGCTCCAGTTAACCAGGGGATTCCAGGCCCAGCCACCTGACTAATAATAATAATAATGGTATTTGTTCCAAGCACTGGGGTAGATACGAGGTAATCATGCCGTCCCTCATGGGTCTCACAGTCTTCATCCCCATTTTGCAGATGAGGTAGCTGAGGCACAGAGAAGGTAAGTGATTTGCCTAAGGTCACACAACAGACAAGTTGTGTGCCACTAGGACATATGGCTATTCCTCCAGTAGCTCCATTTCTCACAGATGCCCCCTTCGAGGGCAGGGAGCAGGGAGCAGGAGAGTAGGAGGAAGCAGGATGGCCAGGAACAGGGAGACCATCTATTCCTGGAAGGCCTTGCCCCAGCCTGCTTGCCTTGGAGCCTGGCACAGAGTGGGGCACTTGGGGAACCCCTTGCTGGCAACCACAGTCTGGTTCTGCTGATGTAGGAATGGATTTGGGTGTGATTGTGTGTGATTGTGTGTGAGGGAATGAGAGTTCTCCCAAGTCCTGTTCTGTTGCTCTGTTGCCCCCAAGAGACAGAAGCACCAGGTCAGAGGGATGGAAGCAGGTGAGGGGTTATCAAGCCCAACCAAACCTTCCAGAACCCCCGATTCCCTGGGACTCCCCATCAGAGGGAGAAACTTAATAAAATGATAATAATGTTAATAATAAGAATAAGAAGTATTATGGTGTTTGTTAAGCATTTACTCGGTGCCGGGCACTAAACTAAATGCTGGGCTGGATACAAGTAAATCAGGTTGGACACGGCCCCTGCTCCACATAGGGCTCACAGTCCTAATCCCCATTTCACAGATGAGTTAACTGAGGCACAAGGAAGTGAAGTGACTTGCCCAAGGTCACACAGCAGACAAGTGGCAGAGCTGGGATGAGAATCTCAGTCCTTCCGACCCCCAGGCCTGTGCTCTAGCCACTAGGCCACAGCTGCTTCCGCTCAGACTCCGTGCTGAGAAGCAACTTCTCTTCAAAACAAACGGAGACGAGGGATCAAGTGACCACTTCATTTAGTTCCCTGGGGTCAGAGAGGAGAGAAACGGACATCAACTCTAAATTCCAGCAGCGAAAACGCTGCCGACAGCACTCTCTCCCCTCCAGCGAGGAACGAACCTGGATGAGGGGTCTCCTGGGATGGGGGTGAAGGGGTGTCCGATCTTCCAACTGAGAGAAGCACCTGTGCCCTGCATCCATGGCCTAGGGCATGGGTTCTGATCCTGGCTCTGCCACTTGTCTGCTGTTTGACCTTTGGCAAGTCATTTAACTTCTCTGCGCCTCAGTTACCTCAGAGGGAAAATGGGGATTGAGACTGTGAGCTGCATGTGGGACAGGGACTGTGTCCAACTGATTTATTACTCTATTTTACTTGTACATATTTTACTATTTTATTTATTTTATTTTGTTAATATGTTTTGTTTTGTTGTCTGTCTCCCCTTTCTAGACTGAGCCCACTGTTGGGTAGGGACCATTTCTATATGCTGCCAACTTGTACTTCCCAAGTGCTTAGTACAGTGCTCTGCACACAGTAAGCGCTCAATAAATACGATTGAATGAATTAATGAATGACCCTGTATATACCCCAGTGCTTAGAATGGTGCTTGGTACATAGTAAGCGCTTAACAAATATCGCAATTATTATTATTATTCATCCAGGATCCTAACACCCCTAAATCTCTTCACCTTTCCTGACTAGGGACAAGGGACTGAGAAATGCCCTGGGAGATGTAGGAAGGGAGGACTGAAAAGAGTGGGATTGTAAAAGCAGAACCACGGTGGGGCTGTGTCGGGGGGAGAAGAGAACTGCTGCTTCCCCGAGTACCCCCCACCCCAAAACTGGGACGGGGGGCACCCACTGGAGCTGGAGGGTGGCAGGCTCAGAACTAACACAAAAAAACAGTCTTCCCTGAGTGGGGAAGAGCATACGAATGTTCCCACAGGGAGCTGTGCAGCTGGGAAACAGCTGGTTTCGGAGGGGTTGGGACAGATCCACGGATGAGCGATCCGTGCTGGATCACTGGAGAGAAGAGTCGAAGCTGGACGGGGGAGAGTCAGGGGTGTTGGATGGTCCGGGCTGGGTCGCTGGAGGGACAGTCAGGGATGGAGAGGGGAGAGTCAGGGGGTTTGGATGGCCCATCCACGAAGGTGGGTGTCCAAGAGGGCATGCCCTTGTTTCTCCAAGGACCCCGGGGATCCTGGTGGAGACAGAGGACAGGGCTGGGGCCAGAGAGAGAGAGGGGAGTGTGTTTTCTGGGGTGGACTCTGCAGGTGCTGTTGATTTGAAACATCTCTCCGCTGCTCCTGCACGCACGCAGCAGCTTTCCCCCAGGGGTGGCGGGGCTACTAATGTGTCCCCGAGCAGCTGAAGCTCATGAGATGGACCAGCCAGGAATCAGCAGAGACCCAGGCTCTTCTCCCGGCCCCACCTGAGGCTGTCCTCCTTGGACTCCGAGCCCGCCCCGCTGCAGCGGCTCAGGGGCTTCCCTGACCCCTCGGCTCCCAAGACGGACCTTTCCTTAATCCAAGAAGGCCAGGGCAGAGGGCTTGGACCCTCATGCCCCCAGCCTTTGGCCTCCAGGTTCGGGACCAGGCAACAGCTGCCCACTCAGACTCGGGAGGAGGGACGCGGGTAGCGGTTCCTTTCACAGAACGTCCCCTTGCATGCCCAGAGCAAGCAGGAGCTGGCACGAAGCCGGTCCTGGGCTCCGGGGGTGCTGCGGGGAGGCTCCTGCCCAGAATGCCCATCCGCCTCACCAGCCGGGGGCACCCGAGCGATTCTTCGCCCGGCTGATGGGTGGAAGTGGCCAGCCGCAAGTGACTGGGCTGTTCACAATTGACCCCGGCAAGATTGGCGTGTATGTGTACGCCTGGCTGACGCATGCCAAGTTCATTGGAAGTTACATTTGCTCTTTGTTTACACATTAAAGGGGAGGGGGGGAAAACTCCGGCTGACCTGCCGCTCACCCCGGCGTCTGTGAGAAGGCTGCCGCCTTCACCTCTGGGTGAACTTGCAGATTATCTCAGACGGGATTCACCTTGAATTGAACTTGCGTGGTGGCTCTGGAGCCCACCAGCACGTAGCTGTGATTAAACATTACAACACGGCCATAAATTTAAATGAGCATTATTGTGGCTTGCTTTCCTCTTTTTTCCTTGGGAAAGGAGCCCCGGACACTTGCGATGGAGTAAGGGAAAAACCAAACTGGAAACTGGAAGCAAAGCAAGTGGATACGAGCGCCCTCTCCCAGTTCTTCACATGGGGACACACACGGGGCAGGTGCCCAGGAGATGGCCGGATGAACTGGTTCCACCAGAGAAATCGCGGCTCCAGAAAGCCTCAATACAAGACGACAAACCGGGAGACTTCCATCTTCTATTCTGTCCGTGTTTCCCCACTCCTCGAGAACCTCCAGTGGTTGCCCATTCACTTCTCCATCAATAAAAAACCTCCTTACCATCAGCTTTAAGGCATTCAAATCACTTTGCCCCTTCCTATCTTACCTCTCTGATTTTAATGAATGAATGATTGAATAAATGAATCACTTGGCTCCTCTAATGTCAATCTACTCACTGGACTTCAATCTCTTCTATCTCGTCCGAGTTCTTCCTCTGTCCTGGAACTCTATCCAAGCGCTCAGTACAGTGCTTTGCACACAGTAAGCACTCAATAAATATGACTGAATGAATGAATGGAACTCCCACCCCCTTCATATCTAACAGACGGTCACTCTCCCCACCTTCAAAGCCTTATTGAAATCACATCTCCTCCAAGAGGCCTTCCCCTACTAAGCCCTCACTTCCCCTACTCCCTTTCCCTTCTGCACCGCCCTTGCACTTGGATTTGTACCTTTTATTCACCCCACAGCTCTATAATTCATTTTAAAGTCAGCCCCTAGACTGCAGGCTGCTTGTGGACAGGGAACGTGCCCAGCAACTCTGTTACACTGAACTCTCCCACGTGTCCTGCGCAGAGAAAGCGCTCGGTAAATACAACCGATTGATTGATCTTCCTTAGCTCCCATCCCAACCCTGACCGCACCCTAAACCGGGCTCCCCGGCTTCCTTCTCCGACTCTGCTGGAGTTTCCCGAGACTTCCCGGCTGCCAAACTGTAGCGATGGTTCAGCCCAGTGATTGCTAAATCCAGAGGGGGAGAGACATTGGAGGAGAAGGGCGGAGGGCCACATGGCCCTACGCTCTGTACCTCCCTTAGGACCAGGTGAGCATGAGAGGAATTCCCACCGCTGGGGCCACTCCAAACGAGGCTGGGGAGAGAGCGAGGAAACACCCTCTCCCAGGACCCCCGGATGGACCGGATGACCCAGTAACGCCTCATCTCCATGATTCACCAGCCCGTGGGCTGAGACAAGCGGCGACGCTCAGTTCAAGAAATATTCACTGCACCATTTGGGATTCTCTATTCGCCCATGCCCGCGTGTGCCCATGGGCAAAGGCACCAACCCTGCTCACGAAACAATCAGCATCAGGAGATGGAAAGGCTGAGCAGTGCTCTGGCTGGCCAGGCACAGGGGGATGCGGCGATCTAATCAGGAGGGAGGCAGAGCTTCCCCTGAGAGGAGGGGTCCCCGTCCCACACATCCACCCCGGCTGCCTGCGCTACCCTCTCTGGCCAAACAGCGGGAGGGCCCGGGCCCAGGTCTTCTCTAGCTCCTAGTGGTTTGGCCCACCTTTGGCCGTCTGTGAGACCGGGTAGGATGGGCACAGCCTGGGGGAGGGCAGGAGGACGGACGGCTTGATGGTCTCCCGACCTGCAAGGCTCCCCTGCCATCTCATTGTCTCGAGACAGAGGCTGGGCCCCTGATGCCTGAGGGCCATAGAGTCAGGGGGTTGAGGGTGTCCGCGGCCCGGAGTGAGGAGATCAGGCCAGGGAGGTGCTGGATCCAGGGCCCGGGAAGGGGAAGCAAACCTGGGACGTGGGACTGGAGGGGCCCGGTTTGGGCCACGCCGACCATGGCCGGGGCCAGGCCCAGATCCCCGAGGCGGGTGTGGAAAAAGGGACCAGAGAAACCACATGGTGCTCTTCCATGTGCCGTGTGATCCTAAACTCTGGATGGCCCCGCAAAGATGATCCCTCAACTGTGATATCCGTGCACAGATTGCACCAAGTCTGGGGGTGTAGGGAAAAAGCGATTTTCCTTCTGCTCTGACAGAGGCCACAATCAAAGATAGCCAATTGAGCTAACGTGCATTCTTTCGATGAGCTGCATGCAAGGAAAGGTCAGCTGGAAGTTAAGCAGGAGAGAGTCTGGGCAGTGTAACGGATATGCGCTCAGCCTTCCCACAAGTACAAGAGAGCCCCTGAAATATGTTTATTTTGTCCATCAATTCAGAAAGCCTCGAAGCTGGTCCTTTTCACCCCGGCAGACTTCCCCGGGCTCCGAAGAGGCTTTCATCCTCCCGCTCTGTTTCGCTTACTGAAAAGCCCTCATTTCTCAACCCCTCTTGGGAAATTTTGTTCATTTTTTTCCTTTACAAAAAAGATCTGTTCCGATTTAAGAGATGACTCCTTGAAACAGGTGCCCTCAGGACAAGGTGTGAGGTCACCGTCCTTAGGCTCTGCAAACACTCCCCGGCCAGAATGGACCGTTCCGGGCTCTCCTAGAGTGATCCCTGCAGGGAACACACAGCATGTTCTCCCGTGACACGCACACGACTAAACAAGAAACTCGTTTCTAGCGCCGAAGGTTGCTGGGATCACCCGAGCTGACATTGACTGGGCGGCGTTTTCCGAAAGAGGGTCCCTCTGTCGTTGCCCGTCGGGAGGCCAAATTCTGCCCCAAATCCCTTCCGTCTGGACTCCGCGTTAAACTAGCCTCCCCTTCCGATCCCCTCCAGCCCGGGGCCACCGCCTGCCCAGGGATCAGCTATGCTGGGAATTCTTGATTCCGGCTGCCACAGTGCTGGCAAGTTCTGGGAATCGAGCACGGCGCCAAGGAAATGCTAGAGTGAGGGGAAACTTTCATCATCAGCAACAGCATTTACTGAGTTCCCAGTGCATAACTCTGTACTGAGCACCCTACTGCACACCAAACACTGTACTGGATGTGTATTGTATGCCGAAGACTGAACTGAGTAACTCCTGAATAGAGAGGACTGCACTGAGAAGACAGTATGGAGAATTTCCCCAAAGAACATTCTATTGAATGTCTATTGTGGGCAAAAGATTTCTGAGCCCCTCAACGACTGTACTGAGCACCTACAAGGTACAGATGACTGTACTGAGCATCTACAGGATGAAGAGTTCTCTATTTTATGTCTATTGTGGGCACAAGACCCTGCACCCCTACTGGGTACAGAAGACTTTACTGAGCACTTACAGATGACTCTATTGAGCACCTACAGGGTACAGATGACTATACTGAGCACCTACTGGGTACAGGTGGCTGTACTGAGCACTTCAAGGTACAGACAACTGTACTTACAGTTGGATGGTGCCGCCATCCTCTGGAGCCCGGGTGATGCCGTTGGCCAGATAAATGTCCCAGTGGGCCCCTACCAACCGCAGGTCGGCTTCCTTCCCCTCCCGTGGCAGATGGGTAGGCTGGGGGCATCTAGAGATTCCTCCCTGGGCAGGCTGGGTGGCCTGCTTCTTTCCCCACTGCTCCTCTGGGCTCAGCTTGGGGTAAATCACCCCGTATGGATTGGGCAGATCCTAAAACCCACTTGGAGGATGGTGCGGGATATTCCTCTCCAACGCTTTTGCTCACCTGCCGCATTATGGGGTGGGGGGAGGAGGAAAACCAGGACCAACTGGAAATGACAGCCATACGATGCTACTACAGACCTGGGTGGCTCTCTGATTCCCTTAAGGGAAGTGGGGAGGAGTGGGGAGGGGGTCCTTGGAAGTTCTATCTTCTTCATGGAACTCATTCAAAGGCAGTAATAAAATCCGGTCTGCTCAATTCATCCGCTGCATTAACTAAACAGCGCCGTTGTCTATTTCTTTCTTTTAAAGCCCTGGATACACATTTCAAAGACCAAATGGATTTTTTTGCGGGGGTGGGGTGAGGGGAGAAATTAAAGCAGACCACTTAAAGCACCGCTTAAGAATGATGCTGAAATAAACCTGGATATTCAAAACAGATGTGAGGCAGCGCTCGGCCCAAATCAAACTTGAAAATAAACGGCCTTCCCAGAATCTGGAGACGCGGATTAATAATCGATGAATTTGGTCGACAGGGCTGGGCCCAAGGAAATGCCTTTCTGGAGATTTTTCCACATCCCAAAATGAGGTGAAAAACGGGGCTGTTTCTCAGCTGGTCTCGGGGGGTGGGGGTGGCAGTCCTTCTCATTCCATCCCACCCTCTGATGCCATCATCGGGCACCTCGGGCAGCTGCTGACGGCTGCCCCGGGTGATGGGCTCCAGGCCGGGGGAATGCCGTTTATCCAAACCCAGGAGAGCCTGGAGCGGCAGAGACGGAGGGCAAACTTCCAGAGAAACAACTGGGCGCGTTCTGTCTGAGACGGCCCAACCCAGTTTTGTTCGGCGGCCTGGACCTTTGATGATCCAAATGAGCCTGGGGCCCAGTGAATCGGCCGGCCGTTTGGTGACTCCCATCAGGTCGAGACCACCTTGCCCGCCACGGGCATCCCTCCCTCATTGCCCAGACTGGACAGGTGCCATGGCTTCGCCCCGAGGCTAACTCGGAGGAAGAGGTGGGGGGAGGAGTCGGACGGCTTGGCGTTCCCCCCTCTCTATGGCAGGAATTTTGTGCCTCGGCTCTGGGGCTGGATCTGACTCTTCTTGGAACCAAATGTGGCTCTCGAGCTGGGAGTGGGGGTGGGGGTGAGGCACTGAAGACCCCTACCCAGGGGGATCCATCTGGGAGGGCCCCCCACCGAACACCCCACATTGCAGGGTGCTGCAATCATTCCTGGCACTGCCCCTTCAACCTGGGCAGGGGGCTGGGGTCAGTAGCGCCTGTGAGCAACCAGTCCCCCCGCATGGCTGGGTGGGTGGACATTGACCTCTAGAAGACCGGGGATCCGGCCCCTGCTACAGAGGTCTGGATGCCCGGGGTGACCCCAAACCCCTCTCCTGCAGATCTCATTTTCTCCTATGTCCACCTCACAATGGCCTGGGGGCTCCAGAGAGGAGCAGAAAAAGGTCCCTGAAATGAAAAGCCTCAGGGCGATGGTGCTGGCTCTTGTCATTGTGGTCAGGTGGCCCTGGGGGCCCAAGCAGACACTGGTCACTCACTGGGAAATTAATCGTATTTGCTGAGTGCTTAATGTGTGAGGAGCACTGTGCTACGCATTTGGGAGAGTACGATATAACCGAGTTGGTAGATACTATCCCTTCCCACAATGCGTTTACAATCTAGAGGGGGAGACAGCCATTAATATAAACAAAAAAATGAAGGGTGACAACCTTCAACAAAAAAATGAAGTGGGAAATGAGCCTCAGGGGGCTGCCCACTCAGCCCTCCCGAGGGAGAGAAAGATGTCCCATTGGGCCAAAGAAGAGAGGGGGAGAAAAATCCAAAGAGACAGAGGAGGAGACAGCAGGGCAGGGGAGCAGGAGTGGACACCCCCCGAATGAGGGGAATGATTGGTGTTTCCCCGGGAAGTCCTGGGAGAGGCAGCGGATTCCTGGAAGTGGGGCAGAAACCACAGGAAGCCTCTCTCCCAAGAGCCTGGGAGTCAGAAGGTCATGGGTTCTCATCCCGGCTCTGCCACTTGTCTGCTGTGTGAACTTGGGCAAGTCGCTTATCTTCTCTGTGCCTCAGTTCCCTCATCTGTAAAAAGGGGATGCAGACTGTGAGCCCCATGTGGGACAGGGAATATGTCCCACCCAAGTACCCTGTATCTACCCCAGTGCTTAGAACAGTGTCTGGGACATAGCAGGTGATTAACAAATATTATTATTATTATTCCTTCCTCCAGGTCCTGGGCCCGCCCACTGATGGCCTGGTGAGTGCTGCAGTCTCCCCGAGGGCCCCACCCGGTCTTTGACTTCTGATGCAGGTTCCCAAGCAACCCTTTCTCTTGCTTTGCACACCGGAATGCCAGTCCAGTGCCCTGCTTCCAGCAGATGCCCAGTCTGCATTCTGCTCACAAGAGGTGCCAAGTTCAGAGCTCTGCCCCCAGGGAGTGCCCAGTACAGCACTCTGTACCCAGGAGGCGTTCAATAAATGCAGCTGCTGCCAAAGAGAGAGGTGCAGTTGGAGGGTGCCTCCATCCTCTGGAGCCCAGGTGGTGCCCATGGCCAGATCAACGTCCCATCGGGCTCCTGCCAACCGTAGGTGGGCCTCCTTCCCCTCCCATGGCAGACGGGTAGACTAAGAGTGTCTAGAGTCCTCCCCGGGCAACTGGGAGAGCTGAAAGTGGGTCATTTCCCTATTTTTGACCTCCGCTTCCCGCGATCAATGTGCCCTCTGGCTGACGCCTCCCACAATATCTGTGCTTTCTCCATGAGTCCCTGCATTCCCAAGCTCACAGCTCCCTCCCCCGGCCCTATCTCTGCTCCGCCAGAGGGGGAGGTAGGAAGAGAAGTTTCCTGTTCAGTTTCTGCCCCCCTCTCCTTTCCAGGAATCCACTGCCTCGCCTAGGATTTGTGGGAGAAACACCGATCGGTGCCCTTGTCCTGGGCGGCGGGCGAGTGCCAAGTCCCTCCCAGCTACCCTGATGTGAGCCCTGGGTGACTGTGGTTCTGATCTGCCCTGACGGCTGCCAGAGGTCTCCTGGCAGAAACACGACCCGCCCTGGAGTGACCCGCTGGGGACAAAGTCAAAGTTTCAAGCAGTGAAACCCTGAAACGGGGCTGGGAGCTTCCGTTCCCCGGGTTAGCCCTGGCGTCGACAGAGGACAACGTGCACGGTGACCTGCCAATGACCCATCCCTTCTGTTCTGTGGCGCTGACCTCTGGCTGGTCTTCTGGGGGTTTGGGAGTCTGAAAAGGTAGAAAGAGATCTCTGCAGAGATCTCTGCCCCATGCCAGGAACAGGCTGAGACGGATGGGATGGTGGTGGTCCTGGGAACACAGCCTCATTTCCCAGGGCAGAGGGAGGCGGATTCCCCAGGGCCCAGAAAACTGCCCCCACTCTTCATCTGCCCACCTGGGCCAGGGATGTTCCTGCTGGGTGGGCATCAAGGTCACCAGGCTCCCGGTTGCTCTAAGGGGGCCCTCACCCCTCCTGCCCATCTTCATGATCCCCCTCTGCTGGGGCCCTGGTGGCTGCAGAAACCCCTCGGGCAAGGGTGGGCAGCACCCCCTTGCCCCTCGGGCTCCGAACACCTTGGGAGCGGCTGGGGCTTTGGGGTAGGCAGTGCCCGTTGTCTCCAGGTGGGGAAAATGAACTTCAGAAGTCAAGTGTGTCTTCTGGGGTGAGACCGGGGTGAGTCAGGGACCCGGCCAGCCAGAAGAGGACTTGACGTGGCAGGGATGCACTTGCTCCCCCATCCCATCCAGAGGCAGGGCCTGACCTTGGCCGAGTCCTCCCGGCCGCCGGACAGGTCTCCCAGGACAGCTGGGTCCTGCCCGGCCCGTGATGCCCCGCTGACCCTCTGGCTGTTTTCCTGCGCTGGGCCGGGGTGGGCCAGAGTCCCTGCGGGTGGCTTGGCAGGTAGGCCTGAGACCCGTAGCCAGGCTTCTGCCTGTCAGTCCCCACACACGGGATTCAGAGGCCTCGGCCCGCCCAGCCCTCCCGAAAAGGTGTTGGTGCCATTACCTGAGGCGGAAAGGGAGTCTCTTTTATGGTCTGTTTGAGAGATTTCCTTTAATCGCCAAACATGCCACAGAGATAAACTCGAGCTTCCAACACACGCAGAAATGTAATAGCCCTATAAAGGCGGCCGGCGGCTGGGCATGGGACACTGGGGCTGTAAAAACGTCAAATGTCAACACAGAGCGTGGTAACCTAACTGAAAATCCCAAGTGCCTAATAAAAACGCCTTAGACTTAATAAGGTTCTTTATGGTATTAGTTAAGCGCTTACTATGTGTCACGCTCTGTTCTAGGCACTGAGGTAAATACCCGCTAATCAGGTTGGACCCAGTCCGTGTCCCATATGGGGCTCAGAGTCTTAATCCCCATTCTGCAGATGAGGAAACTGAGGCCCAGAGAAGTGAAGTGACTTCCCCAGGGTCACACAGCCGGTCTTTCTGACGCCCAGGCCCGTGCTCTGTCCACTAGGCCGCACTCAAAACACAATTAAAATCAAATATTCTCATCTTCACCTCCCACGGCCAAAAGCTTCCCTCACATAATTGTTGCCCCAGCCGCCGGCCTCAGGGGCTTCAGATCGACCGGGCTGATGTCCACAAAGGGTTCCCTGATAAAGAGCCCGGGGGTGGGGCAGGGGTGTATTTTGGTCTCTCCCAGGCTCGATGGCCAGATGTGCCATGAGAAACTGTCACCCTTCCTTGCACTGACACTAGCAATCCAAAGGAGCACCTGGCCGGGGCGGGTTCGCTACTTCACACTTTCATTCATTCATTCAATGGTATTTATTGACGCTTGTTCCAACTCCCCCCACTTCCTCCCACAGAAATCCACGCCAGGCTACCTCTTGGGTCACCTGATGGGGGGTGGAGGGGGCAGCATTATACTTCAGAAACAGAAGCCCGTTCTGGACGTTTAGAGGATAACTGGGTCAGCTTGAGGGAACAGAGGAGCCTCGCCAGATACTGAATGGGTGTGGCTCCTCCTGTTTATTGGGGTTATTTCAACAGTGGAGAAACCCTCATCTGTCTGCAGAGGTGTGTGCCCAGACCAGCCCGGAGGCAGGGGCCTGGTCCAAATGACCTCAGGTGGGCCTTTCTGGCAGTCAGAGTACAAAAATAGTCGCGGTCTCCAAGTGAGCCCAGAGGCATTAGGCTGAGAGCAAGTGTGAGGCAGACCACCTGAAGCACTGTTGAGGATGTGAGGGTAATAATAATAATAATAATGGCATTTATTAAGCGCTTACTATGTGCAAAGCACTGTTCTAGGCACTGGGGAGGTCACATGGTGATCAGGTTGTCCCACGGGGGGCTCACAAAATCCCCATTTAAGTTTCAATCCCCATTTTACAGATGAGGTACTGAGGCCCAGAGAAGTGAAGTGACTTGCCCAAAGTCACACAGCTGACAACTGGCGGAGCCGGGGTTTGAACCCATGACCTCTGACTCCAAAGACCGTGCTCTTTCCACTGAGTCGATTGCCATCGTTCTCTAATAATAATAATTATGATATTTGTTAAGCACTTAACTACACACCACACACTGTTTTAAGCACTGGGCTAGAGACAAGGTAATCAGGTTGCTCCACATGGGGCTCACAGTCTTAATCGCCATTTTCCAGATGAGGTAACTGAGGCACAGAGAAGTTATGCGGCTTGCCTGAGGTCACACAGCAGACAAGTGGCGGAGTGGGGATTAGAACCCATGACCTTCTGACTCTCCAGCCCGTGCTCTATCCACCACACCATGAAGATTTTTGTGGGCAAGGATCCATTTCTGGTCAAAGTGCCCTCAGCATAATTCATTCTGGTATTTGGGAAGCACTGACTCTGTTCCAAGCACTGTACTAAGAGCTGGGTTAGATACTAGTTAATCGAGCCTCAGTGCTGTGAGTCAGTGGTTAATAGCCTCAATTGCTGCTGAGGTCTTTGCCCATGTAAGCCCCCCATATTGCGGGATTCCTTACTGGGCCTCCCCACCTCCTGGAATACCCTAGTGCAGTGTTCTGCACTCATTAAAAACCACTGATTGATTGATTCATCAGCCAGAAATCTTCACCACCCATGGCCCAGTCCTGACAGGCAGAATCAGGATTCTCCTTCCCTTGGGTCCCCTGCAGGGGTTGCTGCAAAATGCACACAGGGGGCACTCAATAAATAGCACCGATGCGCTGGCCTGGCCTTCTGGAATCAAGAGTGTCTGGGTAAACAGCCTGGGTAAAGGCTGTTTATGTTGAATGCTTTGTTATCGATTCTATTGACTGGCAGGGTGGAGGGAAATCAATCATTCAAGCGATGGTATTCGTTGAGCATTTTCTGTGTGCAAAACACTGTACTAAGTGCTTGGGACAATATGAGAGTTGGTAGACACGATTCTTGCCCACGCCATGCAGGGGAGACAGGCATTAATATAAATAAATTGCGGTTATGGACATAAGTGCTGTGGGGCTGAGGGTGGGGTGAATATCACGTACCCAAAGTTCATAGATGATGCAGAAGGAAAAGAGAGACAGGGAAAAGAGGGCTTAGTCATTCATTCATTCATTCAATCATATTTATTGAGTGCTTACTGTGTGCAGAGCACTGTAGTAAGCGCTTGGGAAGTACAAGTTGGCAACATATTGAGACGGTCCCTACCCAACAGTGGGCTCACAGTCTAGAAACCTTGGAAGAGATGCGACGGCAGGGTCGAATGGGGGTGGGGAAAAGAGGTCACTGGCCGACCCGCTGCTGCTCCAGGAGCAGAGAGCATGTGAGCCCGAGCGGGAGTCCTGGCTGCAGCCACAGAGGCGGACCAACGGGATTCGGTTCCCTCGTTCCTAATTCGGGAAGCTCGGGTGCGTCCCGGGAGCGGTGTTCTGTGGTGGGTTGGGGCACTGTCCGGGCTGAAGAAAACCCGGCCACACCTATGCGGAGACACAGAAGCCAATTGCAACCAACTCCCACTGCTTCCCAAGAGTCTGAGCCATCCATCAACAGCCCTTGTTCCCAGCGCCTTTCTCGTTTGGCTGGGATTAGGAATTCACCGGGAAGGCACCCACCTCCTTCTGTTTCCGAATGGAGATTCGGATGCTCTCGGCCTCCGACAAGCACCTTAGCCAGCACTGATGCTTTCTGTCTCAGTAATTTCAGTTGTCCCGCAAACCATTCTCATTTTAATCCTCTCAACCACCTGGGGAGTGGAGAAGCTGAGTGTCCTGGGGAGCCCAACGCAGCCTGACACACAGCTACCCGCCCCGGGGGAGTTACCATTTATGCCTGCTGATCCGTCTACACCCGCTCCTCCTGGATGGGCGGAGGGTGGGACGGCAGATCTATGTCCCAAACGGTCAGGCGGCGGGACGGCAGACTGGTTGCCCAGCAGCGCAAGTCTGGGATGCTCCTGCTGAACAGCGCCGAGACTTTTTGGGGAGGGAGGATGTTTTTCAGGCACCCACAGGAAAACCAAAGTAACCCAGGTCTCCATTGGAGCAGGCCGAGCATGGGCCATGAGGTTGGATTATGTGGTGAGAAAATTCTGGCACCGGGGAGGGTGAAGGCCCAGCGGGTTGTGGGCAAGTACGGGCAGATACCCCATCGGACGCTCCGCCGACACATCCCGCTCACCTCCCCGGGAGGGAGCCGCCATAGAGCTCTTGGTGTGGCCGGGGAGGACGGCTCCACCAGGCTGGACAGGCCGACCGAAGGGATGACACGGCCTGGGCTGCGATTCCGGCCTGCCATCTCTCTGGTGGAAGTACGGAGGCCCGGCTTTTGCGGATTAAGTGTTTTGGTTTACATTGCGTGCTTCCTGCAGAATCCCACCATTATGCCACGTTTTCCTGCTTGAGACCCGCCCTGGTGTAATACGGCGGCTTGCAGGTCAGGAGAAGTTGGGGATTAGGAAGACTTACGCAACCCTGGCTCCTCCACCTTCCCTCCCTTTCCTTTCTCCCTCCCTCCCCGCCCGCTTCCCTGAACCAGGAGACAGCCCGGGCATCAGTCCGGGCCAGGACGGACCGTGGGGGAGGGTGTCTCTCCTGGTCCGGGATGGAGAGATAAACTTCAGCCGCCCCCCGGGTCCCCTAATCTCTGCCTGCTCAGCTTGAGGTGCCCATCCCAGAGCCGTCCCCTCCGCTATGTCAGAAAGGGGAGCGCTTTCGGGGTCGGCTGGGAGGATTGCCCCCGGACGATCCTCCGATGAAAGACGCTGGGTGAGCGGCCTCCCTGGTGCGTCGATGGGGAGGCCCATCATGGAAGCAGTGCTTCTGAAGGGCCGGGTGATGGTTAGTGAGGCAGACGGTTGCAACGCCCTGAGGGCCTGGAACCGCTACTACTGGGACCTCAGGGAGCCTTTGGGATCCTTGCGGGGTCCAGGAAAGTGGGCTCTGACAATGCAGGGGGCTCTTGGGGAGCAAGGGCACTCCTGAAGTGAAATTACTCCTTCAAACCAGACAAATGAGTCTTCTCTACTAGGAGGGCCCGGTCTCTATGGGCTTGGAGGCCCGGATTCCCGACCCCAACCCCAGCAATGACACAGTCAAGGGAGGGTGGGTGCCAGGGGTCTGTGGGTAAGTGGGACCATATCCTCTCTCCCTATTTTCTAACCCTGTGGGAAATGAACCGATCCCTGGCTCGTGGCATGAGGAAAGGCCCAAACAAGGTCCCAGGACCAAGAAGCACAGCACGGACCCCCTGCTAGCCACTTGAAGTCACCCACAGGGACCCAGAACCCCTCACTGCACAGTCCCCGGGGCCACCGGACTGACACACGATCCACACCGAGTGATCGACGGCTGTCTCACCGGGCACAGGAGGCGAAGCGAGGATTTGGGTGAAACGGCTCCATCCCTAACCGCTTGAATCCACCATCATTAGTCCAGTTAGTCATCTCTCACTCCCAACCACTGACTCCCAAGCTCCTCTGCTGGCTGTGCCCCTTCCCATCTGCCCATGCCTGCCCTTTAGACTGTAAGCGTATTGTGGGCAGGGAATGTGCCGGTTATATTGTTATATTTTCCTCTCCCAAGTGCTTAAGGCAGTACTCTGCAGACAGTAAGTGCTCAATTAATGCCATTGACTGATTGACTGACCAAGCCCTAATGGCTGAGGGCTCCACAGAAAAGCCACTAAGGAGGAACAAAGGAGAAATGGAAGAAAAGGAAGAAGACAAAGTCCTTTCTTTGAGGTTACCGAGGTGTCCTCCTCTTGAGTTCCTTGAGGTGGTATTCTGCTCCCACCTGCAGAGGTTGCCAACCCTGGGGTACCACACCCATTCTCCTGGGATTGCTGGTCTTGGGGAAAAAGAAAAGGGGAAACTTGGGAAGGCAGCAGGCCAGGGGTCACCCCCTTCATCCACTGGGAGTTTGGGTCCGAGGGAAAGGATGGGCTGCAGCAGGAGTGATTCAGATTAGACACTGGGACTGGAGCCCCACAGCGAGACACTAACATCTCCTCTGGGTTGGCCCAGGCCCCATCATGTTTGCCCACAGGAGGATGAGTGAATGACCCTTTCAGGGTCCCAGCCAACCTTTGACCCTGCGGGAGTCCGGTTCCCAAGTGGGAAACCCCTCAGTCGGGGCCCGGGCCCAGAGATGAAGGAACCGACTCGTCTTCCCGTCTCTGACCCTGACTCACAGTATAGCTGGAGGCGAACTCACTTAACTTATTTGTGCCTGATCTATACAATGGGGATGATGCCCACGGCTTGCTTCACAGGGAAGCTGTGGGGATTAATTGGCTAATAAACCATTGTAAAGGGATTTGGAAATATCAACTGTTACATAAATGTTTAATAATAAGCATTTAGTGGATAAGTCTCCATTAGCTGTGTGGGGCGGGAAGGGGATAAGAGTGGTGGGGGAAGGGGAACTTTTCCCAGTGCTGGGGCTTATGGAGCAGAGCCGAGTTCCAGATGGGGATCTTGCGGTTTAGGGCTGGTGGGGGCTTGTTGGGTCTGGGTCGTGAGAGAGGCCGGATTTGCCCGGAGTTCAACTGGGTCGCTGTCAGAGGGCATGCCCGTCGGGGCTGATGCCCGGGGAGGATCCCGGGTAGCCTCTACTGGAACTCTGTTGGCCACACCCCTCTCCGTCCCCTCACTCTTGTCCTTAGGCAGCAACCCTGGAAGGCCAGGAGGTGGGTTCTCCCTCTGGACATGGAGGGTGGGATACCCCAAGACGGGAAATCTTTCCGCTTGCCCCGGCCCCTCCGTGTGGCTCAGCAGCCTGACTCCTCTCTGCCTTGGGGATGGTAGCCTCCTGGCCACCAGAGACAATTCTGTTATTTTTTTTTGTTTTTCATTTAACTGAATTTTTAATCAGGTACTTGTTAAATGCTTAATATGTGCCAGGCACTATATTAAGTGTTGGGGCAGATTAAAGATAATCGGGCCAGACACAGTATCCGCCCCTCTTGGAGCTCAGATTCTGAGGAGGACAGAGAACAGGCATTTCATTCACAGATGAGGAAACTGAGGCATGGAAAAGTTAAATGACTTGCCCGAGGTCACCCTGCAGGGCGAATGGCGGGGCCGGGATTAGATGTGAGGTCTTTTGATTCCCAGGCCCGTACTTTTTCCACTAGGTCATAACGCTTAATGATTGGGTGTGTGCCCAGAGTCGCTTACGGCGGTCCAAAGTATCCTGACAGGGCAGTGGGAAGCAGCATGACGTAGTGGGTAGAGCATGGGCCTGGGAATCAGAAGGTCATGCGTTCTAATCCTGGCTCCACCACTTGTCTGCTGTGTGGCCTCGGGCAAGTCGTTTCACCTCTCTGGGTCTCAGTTACCTCATCTGTAAAGTGAGGATTAAGACTGTGAGCCCTATGTGGGACAGGGACTGGGCCCAACTTGATTTATTGGTATCCCCCCCAGTGCTTCGTACAGTGCCTGGCACATAGTAAGCACTTAACAAATGCCATAATAAATAAATAAATAAACACAAACTGCTCCTGTTCTCATCCACAGTCTGGAACCCCCAAACCTCCTCCACAGGTCGTAAGTAGGCTATATGTATGGGGCTGGGGAAGATATGGAGGAGAGCGTGTGGGGCAAAGAACTAACTTTACGATCCTCTAGACTGTAATCTCTTTGTGGACAGGGTATGTGTCTGTTATATTGTTGTGTTGTACTCTCCCAAGTGCTTAGTACAGTGCTCTGCACAGAGTAAGTGCTCAATAAATACTACTGATTGATCGACAGGGAAAGCCTGCAAGGTTGAGGCCTGTCTGGAGAGACCAAGACTGGGTGGGACGGGGCTGGGCTTGACAGCATCAAGAAGGGGATCCCAGGGTGAACTTGGAATTGCTGTTCTCCCAAATCCCTTCCATCACCAAGTTGAGGGGCACCCACTGCAGCTGGAGGGAGGCAGGTTCTGAACAAATGCAAGGAAATGTTTCTTTCTTCCCCAGCTGGGGTTGAGTAGGAGGACTCGGTTTCCACAGGGAGCTGTGCAGCCAGAAACACCAGCCGGGCCAGAGGGGATTGGATAGATCCATGGGTGAGCAGGCCGTGCTGGGTCACTGGAAGTACAGTCAGGGGTGTTGGATGGTGTGTGAGGGTCACTGGAGGGGCAGTCATGGATGGACGGGGAGAATCGGGGTGTTGGAGGGTCTGTGCCACTGGAGGGACAGTCAAAGATGGAGAGGGGAGAGTCAGGGGTGGTGGATGGTCCATGTTGGGTCACTGGAGGGACAGTCAGGGATGGACAGAGGTGAGTCAAGGGCATTGGGTGGTCCCTGCTGGGTCACTGGAGGGACCTTCAGGGAAGGAGAGGGGAGAATCTGGTGCGTTGGTTGGTCCATCCCTAATCATGAGGGCTACTGTCCAGGTAGAAAACCAGGATCCAGGTCCTCCAAACACCTTGCACCCCAATTGGCGACAGAGCCCTGAGCAGACTGGGCCAGAGTTTCATGTATTCCTGCACTTGCCTTGGATGGTCAGTGACTGTCTTACCCACAGGTTCACTGATCTTGTCTGAATTGGACTGTCAAGTCATTGCGGGTAGTAGCAGAGTCTTTTGGATCCTCTGGGGATCTCCCAGGACAAACGTGCTCCATAGCAGCTGATGAATGTCCTCCGAAGCAGTGTGGCCTAGGGGAAAGAGCCCGGGCCTGGGAGCAGGGGATCTAGGTTCTAACTCCAGCTCTGCCACTGGTCTGCTGCGTGACGTTGGGAAAAGCCACTTTACTTTTCTGGGACTTGGCTGCCTTATCGGAAAATGGGGGTTAAATCTTACTTCCTTCTACTTAGATTGTGAGCCCCACATAGGCCACGGACTGTGTCCAATCTGATTGTCTTGTATCTACCCCAGTGCTTAGTACAGTGCACGGCACTGAACAAGTACCAATATCATTATACTATAATATTATATTAGTAAGGGGACTGTAAGCTGAGCTAGCAATAGGACAAAAGCCATCCTCACTCCTTGGATAAATACCACCCTCTCTTCTTGGGTGCAGGCGCCAGTCTTGCTAATCATTGGCAGGGGGCTCCAACACCCAATCAATCATTTCCTATAATCCATTTGCTATTAGCAGCCACAGCTTCATCTACCCCAGGGTGGGGGCGGGGTCGCCGGGGTTGTGAACCCCGTGAGTGTCTCGACCCAAGTCCCCACACGGCACAGTGGCTACAGCACAGATGCAGGAGTCTGAAGGTCATGGGTCGAATTCCGGCTTTGCCACATGTGACCTTGGACAAGTCTCTTCATTTCTCTGGTACCTCACCTATAAAATGAGGATTGAAACTGTGAGCCCCACTTGGGACAGGGACTGTGTCCAATCTGATTTGCTTGTATCCATCCCGGTGCTTGGCACAAGGTTAACAAATATCACAATTATTATTACATAGAGAAGCAGCGTGGCTCAGTGGAAAGAGCCTGGGCTTTGGAGTCGGTGGTCATGGGTTCAAATCCCGGCCCCGCCAATTGTCAAGCTGTGTGACTTTGGGCAAGTCACTTCACTTCTCTGTGCCTCAGTTACCTCATCTGTAAAATGGGGATTAAGATTGTGAGCCCCCCGTGGGACAACCTGATCACCTTGTAACCTCCCCAGCTCTTAGAACAGTGCTTTGCACATAGTAAGTGCTTAATAAATGCCAGGGAGGGAGAGAGATGGACAGCCGGCCAGAAAGAAACAGGGAGAGCACAAAGCAGGCTCTTTGGAAACTTCAGAGAAAAGTCATAGGAAACGCCTTCTGCCGGCATTAAGTCCGGCCCCTGAAAGCGCTTAACTTTGGGAGAGCGAGCAAAGGCCCACATTGAGAGTGCAGTTTACAAAAGATTAAGATCTGACTCATCCCCGCTGCCGTTGCTGCCGCTGCAGCGGCGGCTTGTCGATTATGAAACAATCCTCGGCTCTCCGCGGGGCACGCTCCACGTGAGCGTTAGATTGCAAACAGAGCGGGCAGAAGGAATGGCATCTCTGGTTACGCTCCCCCTTTCAGTTTTTCTCCTCGGCATCCTTGTATAGTTTACAATTTAATTTTCTGCCTTTGTAATCTGTAGCCCTTGTGTATATCTCTCCTAATGAAAAGGGCCTTTTTCAAATTAGGGTGGTATTTGGAAAGAGAACATGTGTTTCTATTTCGTTATTTAAATATGTTTCTGAAGGGATGAAACGGTCTGCGACTTGGAGGTGATCTCTTCTGTCAGCAGGAAGCTTGTAAGGTTCGGGGAAGAGCCCGGACGACCCTTAATGTAAACACGCATCCAGACCCGGCCGGCCTCCCCAGCCCCGGGGCTCGGTAGTAGCCGTGTCATGTCCGATCTTGAAGTTGGGGGTCTTCCCTATGTTGTGTGTGTGTGTTGGGGAGATGGGGAGGGGGAGGGAAGGGGCTTCTCAGAACCTGCCAGAGAGCGGGAGCATCCACCGCAGTGGTGCATTCCGGGCCGCAGGCTGTGCCAATCATATTAGGTTTCTAGACGCCTGTTTATAAAGACGTGCATTTTCCAATGTCCTTTTCCCTCTCTTTCTTCTACTCTGCTCCCTGGCCCTCAGCACTGAGAGAATCCGCTCAGCCCCAGCCTTACAGTCACACAGCCAAGAGCACAGTCACACAGCATTCTGCCCCAAGGGAGCACTTCCCCGATTGAATGATGGGCACATCCTTTCCTTAAATGCCCCCTGTGCCTGAAGCCTGGAGCGTATGGCGCTGGGACACTGGCGAGAAGGTCTCTGAGCCAAGTAGAGGCAGGCTAGGTTTGGTTGTCAGTAGAGTTGACTGGAACAATCCACAGGACCGACAGGGAAGTCTCTTGCTCCCTTACGAGCAGGGGACACCTCCACAGCATTAGGATACGGAGGTCCGATCGCCCTGGCCCATCAGGAAACTGGGATTCTGATCCCTTTTCTCTGACGGTAAGCCAAGGTTTTGGGGCTCCCTATCCCTGTGGTGCGTTCGAGATTTGCTTCCCAGAAAACAGAGGCCTAACCTGGGAGTCGGTCTGCCCCGGGTGACCGACCCAGCTCCTCAACATTAGGGGAAAGAAGGCAGACCGTTGGCCCAAGCTGCCAGCCAACAGCCACCGACCTCTTGTCCACGTCTTGCCTCTGGTCTGGAATAATAATGATGGCATTTGTTAAGCACTTACTATGTGCAAAGCACTGTTCCAAGCACTGGGGAGGATACAAGGTGGTCAGGTTGTCCCATGTGGGGCTCACTATCTTCATCCCCATTTTACAGATGAGGTAACTGAGGCACAGAGAATAATAATAACAACAACAACAATAATAATAATAATAATGGTATTTGTTAAGCTCTTACTATACGCAAAGCACTGTTCTAAGCGGTTGGGAGGTTTACAAGGTGATCAGGTTGTCCCACAGGGGACTTACAGTTTTAATCCCCATTTTACAGATGAGGTAACTGCGGCACAGAGAAGTTAAGTGACTTGCCCAAAGTCACACAGCTGACAAGTGGCGGAGCTGGGATTTGAACCCATGACCTCTGACTCCAAAGCCCGTGCTCTTTCCACTGAGCCATGCTGAACACCCTCCCTCCTCAAATCTGAAAATGACTCTTCTCCCCTTCGAAGCCTTACTGAAGGCCCATTTCCTCCAAGAGGCCTTCCCTGACTAAGCCCTCCTTTCCTCTTCTCCCCCTCCCTTCTGCATTGCCCTGACTTACTCCCTTTACTCATCTCCCCCTCAGCCCCACAGCAATTATGTACGTATCTGTCATTTATTTATTTATATTAATGTCTGTCTCCCCTTCTAGAGTGCAAGCTTGTTGTGGGCAGGGAATGTGTCTGCTTGTTACTGTATTGTAATGATAATAATACTAATTATGGTATTTGTTAAGCACTTACTATGTGTGAGGCCTGTACTAAGCACTGGGGTGGATACAAGCAAATCACATTGGACACTTTTCCTGTCCCATATGGGGCTCCCAGTCTCAATCCCCTTTTTACAGATGAGGTAACAGAGGCCCAGAGAAGTGAAGTGCCTTGCCCAAGGTCACACAGCAGAAAGGGGTGGAACTGGGATTAGAACCGGTGACCCTGTAGCTCCCAGGCCCGTGTTCTAGCCACAGTGCCATGCTGCTTCTTGGCATACTTTCCCCACGGCATACTGTGCTCTCCCCAGCACTTAGTGCAGTGCTCCGCACATAGTGAGCGCTCAATAAACACAACTGAATGAATGAATGAATGAATGAAAATGATGGGGGAGGCAAGCTCCACCAGCACTGAAACCCGTGGCGGGAGGAGCTCGGGATTGCGACCCTTGGGGAGGCTTTGAGGATTGAAGAAAGGTGTCGAGGATGCAGATGCAGTGGTCAGTCAATCAATCAATCATGTTTATTGAGCTCTTACTGTATGCAGAGCACTGTACTAAGCGCTTGCTACCCAGTAAGAGTAGCAGTCATTTTTGTCATGGTATTTACGTAGCGCCCACCGAGCCCTCAGGAAAGTACAACCAAAGCACAAGACGTCTTCGAGGCTCTTCTAATCTAACAAGCTCCTTGGGCCAGGGATCGTGTCTACCAAATCTGTGACACTGCACTCTCCCAAGCGCTTAGTACAGTGCTCTGCACACAGTAAGCACTCAGTGAGTATGACTGATTGATTGAAGGATCGATTGAGGAGTTTCCAGTCTATGGCAGCGCTGACCCGGGCACGGAGCCAATCTGAGCCTCCATAAGATGTCAGGACAGCTTTTGGACAGTTCATATTTATATTAACATCCATCCCCCCCTAGACTGTAAGTTCGTTGTGGGCAGGGAATACGTCTATTATATTGTTACAGTGTACTCTCCCAAGCGCTTAGCACAGTGCTCTGCACATGGTAAGTAATCAATAAATATGACAGAATGAATGAACGATGGGACCGGAGCGCCTGCCTCTCTGAGGACCCTCCTCTTCCCATCGCTGGAATAAACAGACTGCCCAATAAATTGGAGATTATCACTGGGAGAGGGCAGCAGGGAGGGGCCGGGACCTCCTTCCCTGGGCTCGGCACTCCTGCAGATCGTCAAGCGGGGCTCTGCGGCCGGTGACATATTTCATGCTCCTTTTGTTCGGGCTGTAGACTCAGACGGCTCTCGATAAGAAGGTTGCACATTAAGGGACCCTCACATCAAGTTCTCTTTGAAAACGCTCCCCTGTCGGTAATCAGACTCAAGCTCTGGGGCTGGGGTTGGGGCGGGGGCAGTCAGCCCACCCGACACAAACGAACAGCCCAGGCCCGGGATTCTTCCCGGAGAATACAATGGGAGGCCAGTTAGCCCAATCCAGCCTCCCTCAGATCAATGAAAATCGCACAGTCCGGACCACCACCCAAAGCCAGGCCCACGGAAGCCTCTGAGATCACCCTAGCCCAATCCCGTCCCCGTTATCCCAGCTCTGCTGGCACAGAATCGGATGCGGTTCCCTAGCTGGTCACCAGCCACATTCCTGGAGCGCGGTTCTGGGAGAACTAAGAGGGTCCCACTGGGGCTTGCGGGGTCGGGAAGTTCCCCTCCTCCCCCAGGCCGAAGGTGACCAGGGAATCGAGAAGGTACGGGCCCGGCTGGGTGGGTCGCCCCGGACTCGGTGGAAACCAGCTGTTCGGTTCCCGCCCAATCCCCACAGCTGCCTCGATGGTAAACTTTCCTGAGAAATCTGAGCGGATCCTAGAAACGGCATACCTGGGTGAACTTGTGGGTACTCCTGCTAATTATTTACGATGACAGTTGGGTGTTCCCTGTCACTAGTTGAAAAGTTTTCATGCTGTTTTTTTGTTTATTGCCGAAGACAGACTTTACGATCAGATTGCACTGATGAACTTTGCCCTCAGTTGGGGATAAATCTTTCAGTGCTCTGTACAGTCTCCTGCGACATCATGTCTTTCCGGGGAGAGAGCCCGAGACAAATAACTCCTACTGCCTCCTATGCATGTTGATTTCTGATCCCGAAGTTGCAGTGGGGATGAGAAGGTGGGGTGTGGCACCACGGGGGCTCAGAGCAACGGTACTGATTGCGCACCCGTGGGAGACCATGTGCTGTACTAAGAGCTTGGGAAAGCACGACCGAAGCAAGAGGAGCATTCCCCACCCACAAGGGGGTTTACAGTCTAACATGCTTGGGGGAGGTTTAGAAGTGAACAGTTAACAGAAGGGAACTTGAACTGAGGTGAACGTCATCATGATAATGGTGTTTGTTACGGTCTCATTAAGTGCCGAGCACCCTGCTAAGCACTGGGACTGGAACTTATCTAAAAAAACCCGCCCTTGACCCCACAGCCCCCTCCAGATATCGCCCCAACTCCCTCCTACCCTTCCTCTCCAAACTCCTGGAGCGAGTCGTCTACACTCGCTGCCTCCAATTCCTCTCCAACTCTCTCCTGGATGCCCTCCAATCTGGCTTCCGTCCCCTCCATTCCGCTGAAACCGCCCTCTCAAAGGTCACCAGTGACCTCTTTCTTGGCAAATCCTCCAGCTCCTACTCCATCCTAATCCTCCTTGACCTCTCAGCTGCCTTTGACACTGCTGACCAACCCCCCTTCTCTTCAATACATTATCCAACCTTGGCTTCACGGACTTCGTCCTCTCCTGGTTCTCCTCATCTCTCTGGCCGTTCATTCTCAGTTCCTTCCCTGGCTCCTCCTCCCCCTCCCACCCCTTACTGTAGGGGTTCCTAAAGGGTCAGTTCTTGGTCCCCTTCTGCTCTCCATCTACACTCACTCCCTTGGAGAACTCATTCGCTCCCACGGCTTCAACTATCATTTCTATGCGGATGACATCCAAATCTATATCTCCTCCCCTGTTCTCTCTTCCTCCCTCCAGGCTCGCATCTCCTCCTGCCTTCAGGACATCTCCATCTGGATGTCCGCCCGCCACCTAAAACTCAATATGTCCAAGACTGAGCTCCTTATCTTCCCTCCCAAACCCTGTCCCCTCCCTGACTTTCCCATCACTGTGGACGGCACAACCATCCATCCTGTCTCACAAGCCCGTAACCTTGGCGTCATCCTTGACTCCGCTCTCTCATTCACCCCACAAATCCAATCTGTCACCAAAGCCTGCCGGTCTCACCTTCACAACATCGCCAAGATCCTCCCTTTTCTCTCCATCCAAACCGCTACCATGTTAGGACAAACTCTCATCCGATCCTGACTGGATTATTGCATCAGCTTCCTTTCTGACCTCCCAACCTCCTGTCTCTCCCCACTTCAGTCCATACTTCACTCGGCTGCCCGGATTATCTTTCTACAGAAACGTTCTGGGCACATCACCCCCTCCTCAAAAATCTCAATCTCTGTATCAGACAAAAACACCTCCTGGCCTGGAATGCCCTTCTTCCTCAAATATGCCAAACAATCACTCTTCCCCGCCTTCAAAGTCCTACTGAAGGCTCGCCTCCTCCAAAAGGCCTTCCCAGGCTAAGCCCCCCTTTTCCTCAGCACACCCTCCCTTCTGTGTCACTTCAACTCCCTCCCTTTGCTCTCCCCCCACCCCACAACACTTATGTATATATCTATAATTCTATTTATTTATATTGATACCTGTTTACTTGTTTTGATGTCTATCTCCCCTGTTCTAGAGAAGCAGCGTGGCTCAGTGGAAAGAGCATGGGCTTTGGAGTCATGGGTCATGGGTTCGAATCCTGGCTCTGCCAATTGTCAGCTGTGTGACTTTGGGCAAGTCACTTAACTTCTCTGTGCCACAGTTCCCTCATCTGTAAAATGGGGATTAAGACTGTGAGCCCCCCCGTGGGACAACTTGACCACCTTGTAACCTCCCCAGCACTTAGAACAGTGCTTTGCACATAGCAAGTACTTAATAAATGCCATCAGTATTATTATTATTATTATTCTACACTGTAAGGCTGGTGTGGGCAGGGATTGTCTCTATTGCTGAATTGAAGTTTCCAAGCGCTTAGTATGGCGCTCTGCATACAGTAAGTGCTCAATCAATATGATTGAATGAATGAATGAATGAATGAATGAATGCCAGACAGGCGGATCAAACAGTCACTGCCCCACACAGGGCTCCCAGTCTAAGGGGAAGGAGATACCAGTTTTGAATCTGTTTTACTGATGAGGAAACTGAGGCCCGGAGAAGTTAGGCAAGTTGCCCAAGGGCACACAGCAGATAAGTGGTGGAGCCAGGATTAGAACCCGGATTGAGACTGTGAACCCCACATGGGGCAGGGAGTGTGTCCAATCCGATTTGCTCGTATCCACCCCAGTGCTTAGTACTGTGTCTGGCACATAGTAAGTGCTTAACCAATACCATACTTATTACAGAACCCACATCGCCCGGCTCTCAGGCTCACCCTCTTTCCATTAGGGCACACTGTTCGGACGGCGAGGGCCAGGGTAGAGTTAAATGATGCCCAAGGCGCGGAGGTAACCTTGGTTTTGGGGTTTGGGAGAAGGCTGCAAAAGACTAATATAATAATAATAATAATAATAATAATAATAATAATAATAATGGCATTTATTAAGCGCTTACTATGTGCAAAGCACTGTTCTAAGCACTGGAGAGGTTACAAGGTGATCAGGTTGTCCCACAAGTGGCTCACAGTCTTAATCCCCATTTTACAGATGAGGTAACTGAGGCCCAGAGAAGTTAAGCGACTTGCCCAAAGTCACCCAGCTGACAAGTGGCAGAGCTAGCATTTGAACCCATGACCTCTGAGTCCAAAGCCTGGGCTCTTTCCACTGAGCCACTCTGCCCAACGGAGTCAAGATGGATGATAATCCATGAGCATGAGATGGCTCTGAGGCCTCCAACAGATGAGAAACAGACGAACTCGCTAATTTTTGTGAGCTGGCCTATGACTAAACGAAAGCCGCACCGGGGATAATAATAATGATTGTGGTATTTGTTATGTGCTTACAATATGCTAGGCACTGTACTAAGCGCGGGAGGACACACAAACAAATCGAGATGGACATTATCCCTGCTCACTAAGGGGCACACAGTCTCAATCCCCATTGTACAGATGAGGTCACTGAGGCCCAGAGAAGTGAAGGGACCTGCCCAAGGTCACACAGCAGGCAAGTGATGGAGACTTCTGACTCCCAGGCCTAGGGTCTGTTCACTACACCACATTGCTTCTCTACAGAGTGCAAGATGCGAGAGGCCTCGGCTTGGGGCAAGAGACGCTTTGGAAATCACCTTCTGACTAAATAAGTGGAACGCCACTGTATTTTGATATTGCTCCTATCTTCTGCAGTCTGGTGATCCACCCGGCATTCGGTAATCAGGGCCCACTTAACACAGCCTCCAAAATGACGCAGCCCGGGCAGAGATTGCACGGTGGAGGTTAACTCCTTCCTGCCCTCCCGGAAGCCCACCTTACGTTGCTCGGGGCAGGGTGGGGATGGGGAGAGGAGGGAGGGTAAAGCATGGGTTCTCCCGGGGGACCGCAAATCAGTCCTGGCTGATGCCGATGGACATGACAGCGAGGGCCATCCTCGCCTCGGTCTCCGCTCTTACCCCTTTTCATTCGTTCATTCATTCAATCGTATTTACTGAGCGCTTACTGTGTGCAGAGCACTGTACTAAGCACTTGGGAAGTACAAGTTGGCAACATATAGAGACGGTCCCTACCCAACAGCAGGCTCACAGTCTAGAGGGGGGAGACAGACAACAAAACATATTAACAAAATAAAATAAATGAATAAATATGTACAAGTAAAATAAATAAAGAGTAATAAATATGAGACAACAAACCATATTAACAAAATAAAATAAATAGAATAAATACATACAAGTAAAATAAATAGAGTAATAAATATGTACAAACATATGTACATATATACAGGTGCTGTGGGGAGGGGGAGGAGGGATGGGGAGAGTCAAATTACTTTGAGGGAAAGGAAGTGCTTAAACCAAGGTAAACTTTACACTGCTTAGGGCAGTCAGTCCTGGGAAGCCGTGCCTCCTTGAACGAAGGGGGCATTCCGAGTGATTGCTGCCTGGGGTTGGGGGTGGGGGGCATTGGGATGACTGGTGGAGAGGGGGCAGAAGCCATCGCCCTGAGATTCGGGAAGCCCCGTCAGTGGGGTGGCGTTGGCAGACTCCCTCATTATAACAGCGTTGGTAGACGCGTTCCCTAGACTCCCTCAGGCCAGGTGGACATTCAGCTTGGGGCTCCCTGGTCAATCAATCAACGATGGCATTTATTGGACACTTACCGTGTGCAGAGCGCTGATCTAAACGCCTGAGAGAATACGGCAGGGTCAGTGGGCATCGTCTATGCCTTCGAGGGGCTTATAGTCTAATGGGTCCGGCCCCGTTTGCTGTAACCGCTTCCTCTCTCACTGCCTGACCTCTGTTTTGGTGGGCTGAAAAGGCTAATTTTTCCTGGTGATCAATCCGGAAAAATCTGTGCTCAGAAAGCACGGGTCAGGATCTCGGGGGCAAAGTCCAAAGCTACCACTGTCATCAATGTCACCAGCTGAATGCTTTATCTAAGGGAAAGCGCTAAATAAATACCACTGATTGATTGATTGATTGAGCACTGGAATGTGTGCCTGTGAAGGGCAAAGTTTGATACCGGGAGCTTGGGAACATATAATGGAAGTAAAGGACACAATCTCTGCCTTCAAAGAACTGACACTCTAATGGGGGAGACGAGCCGACATGAACTGCAACTTATTCATTCGATCGTATTTATTGAGCGCTTACTGTGTGCAGAGCACTGTACTAAGCACTTGGGAGCATACAATACAATGATACACAGACGCAGTCCCTGCCCACAACGATCTTATAGTCTGGAGGTAGGGGGAAAGAGTAAGCTCGTTTCAAATGATTCAAATTCAATTGTGTTGAATTGTGTTTCAAATGATAGAAACACAAGAACTCTATTAAATAAGGACATTGACGTGAAATGAGCCAGGCCTGTGAGTGAGTGGTCAGGTGGCTAAGGGCCCAGAAGGGTGGAGGGTCATCTGCTGAGTGGCTGCCTGCAAACCAATCCCCAAACACTCCTAGTTTTCCCCAAAGACCTCCCATCTCCCCGTCTATTACACCGCGAGGCGTAATAGAGGCACCGTGGGTGATAGCGACCAAACTCGAATCCTGGGCCAGATGGGGATAAATTGTTCCTCATCTGCCGGGCCTGATTCAAAAGTGATTACGTGTCCGTCCCACACCCGCTCAGCCATCCTCCTCCTGCCCGTGCTCCCGGGGCGGTCAGAGCAGCGGTGGTCAGAACTTCAATTTCAGATAGCCTCGTGCTGGGGCCAAATTTCCATCTTTGAAGCGCGCTGTCTGAATGTGGTTAGGGCTGCCTCTCGCGGCCAAAACCCTCATCCAAATCCCTCTGTGCACGGCTGGGAAACCGGGGAGTTTCCAGAGTGCTTTTTAAGGCAGCGCCCTCCCCGAGCCACTGCAGCGGGACTGGACCAGTCCCAAACCACTGGCGGAGGGTGGGGAGGAGGAGAGGACGAACGAGCTCCTGTCCCAGATGCCCGCCCCCCCTCCCTGGAGCCCTCTCCCCTGGAACGGTCTGCCTCCCCCAAACCTCTTACATCACCCCTTAACTTCCCGGATCCGTAGGACCACCCCTTCCGGGCCGGGAAGGAGGGAACCAGTAGTTGTGTAGAGTTCCAAGGAGTAGCTACGAGCTGGATCCCAGTAAGGACAGCACCCTCGCTGCTGCTAGTCTGCTGCCATGACAGAGATCTTCAACTTTTCAAAGGGACTGTGGCAGGCGGGTGCATTCACTCATTCATTCGTTCACTCGTATTTACTGAACATTTAATGTGCGCAAAGCACTATACTATGCGTGCAGAGAGGGGGGTTAAATAAGAATGATAAAATTTCATCTGCAACGACTGTGCTCCACGGGAAAAGCACAACGAAAAGTCTTGACGGAGAAACACTAGCTCCCGGACGGATTGACCGGTTTCTTTCCAGGCCTCCGCTTCTACCATCGGAAGTGGGCTGGGAAGTGTGGGCTGGAGTGGCTCGGCTTTGGAGTGAATTCCTCTAGACCGATAGTTCCTTGAGGGCAGGGATAGGGTCTACCAACTCTTGAACTGGAGTATCCCAAGTGTTCGGTCCAGTGTGTAAGTGCCTAATAAATACCACTGGTTGATGGATTGATTGAGTGAGTCATGTACCTGAACAAGGGGAAATGGTCCCGCTTCACACTTACGAGAGACAAACTCTGCATCATGGGTTCTCGGCATTGGGCTCCCCCTTAAAAGAACCCCCTGGAAGGAGGGAATATGGAGCCTATTTTCCAGAGGCACAAACTGAGGTAGAAGATAGGTGGGGCGGGGGGGGGAGACGGGGGGCTAATTCACAAATCCCGGATTGCTACACTCCACTATCAGCTGGCAACACTCTACTGCTACTATTACTACTACTACTACTAATAATAATTGTGGTATTTGTTACGTGCTTACTACTTGTTAAGGCCTTGTACTAAGTGCTAGGGTATAATGTCCCCCATGGCCTCACAGCCTAAGCAGAAGTAAGAACGGGCATCGAATCCCCATTCTGCAGATGAGGGAACTGAGGCACAGAGAAATGAACTGACTTGCCCAAGGTCACAGAGTGGACTAGTGGCAGAGCCAGGATTAGAAGCCAGGTCCTCTTGACTCCCATTCCCGGGCTCTTTCCATTTGGCCGCACCGCTTCCCTACCCATAACTCCCCTGCACTGTTGTCTCTCGGGTAATCGAACCTCACGGTACCCGCTGGCTGCGATGTCGGTTGCTACCAGCACCGTCTTTCAAACATGATCGGTGACTGATTAACAGCCACGTGATTCTGACACCTTAAGAACTGGGGCTGGCACATTAAGCTTGGTGAGCAAGCAGGAGACAAAATCAGGTTTGAGGCTGCTCTCCGGGCTTCTGTGCCGACATTCGGGATACCTGACTCCGCACACCACGGGGATCGAGATGACATTCCAGGCCCGTCTCCCCGCCGCCAGGCAGTCTTCCCCACTGCTGGCTTCCAAGAGCACTAAACATTTCGGCCCGAACCCGAACGTAACTTTCAACACGCTCCACGGCAAGACAGCCCCCAATAAACACAAGTATTTTTAGGCTCTGCAGACGTCCCAGGGAGACGTCTTACTAGTGCGGGACCCCGTCACTGAATTGTTTTGACTTGCCAGGCCGGCGATGACTCAATCAATTAGCAATGTTAGACTGAAGGCAGAGTGGTTGCATTCCCCTCAACCCCAACACACAGTGGCTTTTCTTGGCCGCCTCCTGACCTCGGCCACCTCCAACCGTGCTCCATCCAAACAGGTAAACAGAGGGGAGCAGGCGGTCGGCCTTTCCCAAATGTGTTAGCTGGAGGCCCCATCCCCCTCCAAGCCGACCGCAGAGGAGGGCCGAGACCCCGTAACATCTCTTTGACATTCTCAGGGCCCGGACCGACGCCTGACCACAAGTCCACAGCCCACTTCGCGTCCCATTTTTATCCCCGGAAAGCAGTAATCATGGATTTCCTCTCCTCCCGAGCTATTTTCCAAGAACCCAGAGTTGCTAGACCTTTCTGAACCCGGGGCTGGGAGTCTACGAGCACTAAATATAGCCACGGTCTCCCGGATTTAGAGACACAGATCTCTCCGGGCACCTAGTTCGCGGTCTAGGTCGCCCAGTTCACGGTCTGGCCAGGCTTGGCCGTTTCGCTGCTGTGGAAATTCCAGCGTCTCCCCAGCAAGCCCGACCAGATGAACTGGGGGCTCCCCAGACCTCATCCTGGCTGACGGGACCGCGGCGCTCCAGTTCGGCAACCTCTGGCTAACCTAAGTCTTTTCTAATTCATTCACAGATGACCTGGCTTGCACCCGGGGAGTGAAATGGGCTTGCAAACAGTCACTTGCCCGGAAAGGGGGTCGGTTTACGCTCGGCAAGGAGCACAGAGAACTATTTGCCTCAGCAGTGATTTGGATCCTCCTGGAGGCTGGAAGGGTGGGTAACGGGCTATCAGTTCAATGGGCCGGGACTTTCCTTGGGCTTGTTTTTAAACACAAGAAACAGCATGGCCTAGAGGAGAGAGCACGGGCATGGTAATCAGAAGGACCCGGGTTCTAATCCCGGCTTCACCGCTTGTCTGCTGGGTGACCTTGGGCAAATCACTTCTCTTCTTTGGGTCTCAGTTACCTCATCTGTAAAATGGGAATTAAGACAGTGAGTCCCATGTGGGACATGGGCTTTGTCCATCCTGATTTGCTTCTAACCACCCCAGCACTTAGCCCAGTTCCAGGCACAGAGCAAGCACTTAACGAATAACACAAAAAACAAAGGGAGCGGAGAGTCTGAGATAAACCGAGATGGAGGGAAGGGCAGGCATGGGGGAAGATCTGGGTTTAGTTTCTGCTTTGGTCTCCTAGTCTCCTGAGACCACCACCCACCCTTTCTGGACTTCAGTGCCTCCATCAACTCAAAACTCGCCTCCGCCCCGTCACGGCAGAGGAGGAAGAAAACCCCTGATTCCTGATGATTCCCCTGGAATATCTGTGAGATGCACAGCAGGCTCCCGGTGGGCCAGCATCCACGCAGATGCTTTGAAAATTGGGACTTCGGTTTCAACCCGAGTTGACCCTTGGCTGACTAAACGACATGTGCTTCATCATGAGAACTGAAGCGGGTTCCAGAGGCAGCGGAGGGACCCCAGAAAAGCTCACTTGGCCTTTCCTCACCCTTGCCTGAGTCAGATCATTACCATTCCTGTTGGCGGAATGTGGCTCTGCACCATCCCCTCTGACCCCATATCTGACCTCGGGGCACCCTGGAACAGGTTCCGCCAAGATTTCTGTCATGAACAGCCTGGCATAGTGGATAGAGCACCGACCTGGGAGTCAGAAGGATCTGGGTTCTAATCGTGGCTCTGCCACGTGTCTGCTGTGTGACCTTGGGCAAATCACTTCACTTCTCTGGGCCTCAGTTACCTCAGCTGTAAAATGGAAATCGAGACTGTGAGCCGCACGTGGGACAGGGACTGTGTCCAACCCCATTTACTTGAATCCACCCAGCATTTAGTACGGTGCCTGGAACATAGTAAGTGCTTAACGAATGCCTTAATTATTATTATTATTATTGAGCTGGGGGTGGGGAGGATGGAGATGGAGGGTGCTGGGGCCAGAAGTAGGGAAAGGGAACAGGAAAGGAATGGAGGCGGAGTGCGGAGAAGTCTCAGCTCTCCATTTACAGCTCTTGAAAATGGTTGGAAACTCCTTTGGGGGAGGATGCGAAAGGAATCAAGACCTCAGGGAATGGGACTGTGAGGGGGACGGGAGCAGCAGGAGACAGCTCTTAAGTTCTCCGTGTTGCTACAGAGTTGGAAGGGAACTGATGGCTACTTCAACGGTTCAGTTGGAGACACCCCATGACAGAGTGCTGCTCTAATGAGCTGAAAGGGAAATTGGAGAGACCCGTGGGAGCTCTGAGAGGGTCCCAGGGAACCTGATCCTCACTGGCCCGGAAACCTTTCACATTTCTGGGCCCGCCGCTTCCTCTGCAATGCTACATGGGCAATAGGTGAAGAGGAAGGGCCCAGCAGGAGAGAGACACGGTGGGGTGTGGTGGGATCTTAGAGGGTGGTCTTCTGGTGTAGTCCATTTTCTTGGAGACCCAGCAGACTCCAGGAGCTTAAGAGAAGGGGAGGAGGGTGGACTTCCTTGTGGGTGTTGCAGGTTAAAGGCCTAAGCTTTGTGCTCCATAAAGGAGGGAAACAGGGCAGTAAGGCTCAGCAGGAGCCGGAGTTGAGGATCCACTCTGGACATCTCCCTCCTCCTCCATGGAGACTTGGCTCAGAGGCCCAGGAGGAACAATGCTTTTAAATCTCCGCTGGGACGCTACTGGAAGGTGGGCAGGGGTGGTGAAAGGTCGACTCTGAGGTACCACCAGTTTTAACAGGCCGAAGCCAACCCTCAGACAGCACTGGGGTGTAATTGGAAGGTCAGCCTGAGCTGAGGACCGGGGCGGGCTGCCCGAACCCCTTCTGCAAGACTAGGCTACCAAAGTCTTCGGTCGTTGCTCTCCTGTGGCCGAGAGGCCACTGATGCCCCCATCATCCGCGTGGAGAAATGGGTCCAGCACAGCGTTCCCTGTGCCCCAGGACGAGACTCCAGACCTGATGGGACAATCCCTCTCGCTAAACTTTCCCCAGCCGTGCCGCCGCCTGAACTTCTGGGGACAAGCTGGGCATTTTGGAGGCTAGAGTCGGGCTGTGCGTCTGCCCTGGTGCCAGTCCTACCCGAGCTGCCTTCACCATGGTGGAAGGTTCCTCGAAGGCCAGGCCGGAGACAGAGACTGCCCCTGCACTCCACGCCCCTGACTCAGTCGGCCTGGCTGATTCACAGCACTGCTCACAGGACACTATGTTGCAATGATTTATAACGAAGAGCTCTGAGGAGAGGAGAACATTTATATATATCTATATCTATAGATATAGATATAGATATAGATATATATAAATGTTCTCCTCTCCTCAGAGCTCTTCGTTGGCTCTCCGCAGCAGGAGCAGCAGCTCCAAGGAGCTTTGGCCAGCGCGCATGGGAAGTTAGCAAACTTGTCGGAGTTGGAGGCCCTATCTGTGACTGGGATTTTTCCTCTTGGTGACTTTGGAACAAGTTTTTCTGTTTTGTTTTGTCTTGTTTTCTTTCTTGGTCCTTTGGGACCAGTTCTTATTTGTCATGCTGGGAGGTTTTGGAGGCCACCAGAACCCAGAATTGGTGGCCTAGACTTGACCCCACCATCCCCTTCCCTGGAGAGGGCTGGGATTGGGAAAGGCAGACATCTGTCCTGGAAGCCGGAGGAGGAGCCTGCCTGAAAGCCGGAGGATAGACAAGCAGGGCCGGGGCCGACCGACCCGGGCGGAGGTCGGCCCGCCTCCGTCCAGCAGGCGCTACAAGTGGACTGGCCCAGTGTGACCACCCTCAGCTCCTCCTTGGGACTGCAGAGCCTCCGTGACCTCATTGACCTCCATGCCTTTCAGCCCCCAGTGCCACTCCCAAGCCCGACCGACCTCTCGCCCACACCTGGAACTGGCCCGGCAAACTCGGCCCGGTCCAGGAGGGTGAGAACTGTGGCCCCCACCAGGCAACCGGGCTTCTTGGTGCTCTTTTCAGACTCCTGGCATCCCCTTTCTCCCCATGGGAGAGGGGACGGACCCTTTCCCAGAAGAGACAAGGGACCCAGCAGCGGGGCTGACAAGAGCCGTGATGAGAACTCCAGCTGACCACTCTAGACCACCAGAACGCGCACTACGTTTGTCTGGACCTGTCTGAGCCGCTCTGGCCCTGCCAGACAGGGAGTGTGTGTGGCTAAAAGGCCCATTTTCTTCCACTAATAAATTGGCGGGGTGCAGACTTGTTTGAAATCCATTATGGTTTTGCGAGAGATTTATAGTCCCTTTCCTTTCTGCACTTGCTGAATCCTCTGTTTCAAACGGCTACCTGAGGATGAAAGAGGGGAAAGGCCCCATGCTCCCATTTCTCTCGCTTTCTCCTGTGTGGTGCGGGGAGAGCTCTGACTTTGGGAGCGATGTGTTGCACACCCCTATCCGCTCCGGCTCCGGCAAGGCGATGCCCATTCTTCCTCGGCAGCCTCAGGCCTAAACACCAACCCCTCCACGGATTCTCCCTCAATCAAGAACTCCAGGGTCCCCAACTCTCATTTCAGTCAATAAGCTCTATGCTTCGTCCTCAGCTTCTACAACCATTCCTGAATCTGGACGGTGTATGTGTGTGCAGACAAAACTGTGGGTGCTTGCTTATTCCTGCTTCTCTAATGAGGGTCCCCAGCATGCTCTTGGGAACAAACTTACAATTGCCCCATGTAATGAGGAGGGCACCCCTTCTTCCCAACTGACTTCCTAAAATAATGGCAACTGTGGTATCCGTTAAGTGCTTTCAATGTGCATCGCCTGGTGGATAGAGAACGGGCCTGGGAATCAGAAGGACCTGGGTTCTCGTCCTGACTCTGCCACTTGTCTGCTGTGGGACCTTGGGCAAGTCATTTAACTTCTCTGGGCCTCAGTTCCCTCATCTGAAAAACGGGGATTAAGACTGTGAGCCCCAGGTGGGATGACCTGATCACCTTGTAACCTCCCCAGCACTTAGAACACTGCTTTGTACATTGTAAGCACTTAATAAATGCCACCATTATTATTATTATTATTATCTTGAAGCTTGGGGACAAGCTTCAAATCGTATCCCTCTACCTATAATCAGCTGTTCAGTCAGTTTTTCTTCTGATTACCCTACTTTACATGTATTTTACTGTACTGTACATGATGCTAGTGTCCCCATTTACAAGCAGGTAACAGGTTTGGTACTTCTGTTACCCTTTCCAAAGCGTTTAGTACAAGACATCATACCCAGTGAGCACCAGGACAATCAACACCATTGCTTCTACAGCTCCAGAGCCCTGGGATCATTTCACGTTTGGAAAGGAGAGTGTATGCAACTCTCAACAAATACCATTAAAAAAAAAATTGAAGGAGTTAGGACTCCCAGGCCCGTGTTCTAACCACTAAAGTCACGCTGCTTCAGAAAACCTTCCCTGTTACGAGTTTTGGCCATGATGTGGTACCTGCTCCCATGTTCAAGATGTGCACATCTGTGAATGTCCCTTCTCAAGAATAAAAGGACTAAACTAAGCATTGGGGAAGATGCAGGATAATCTGAGGAGCCACACTGGTCTTTACGATGCTCACATGTTCCGCTCCCTTGCTCAAACTGGAAGCCGCTTCCCCAGCTTGGGATTTCTCTGGCAACTTGCCCTTCTGAATACTTCCCCCCCCTCCCCCCCCCCGAGGAGCAGCTGTTGCGGGATACACTCTTTTAAGTTCGTACATTAGGAGGGCGGGGTGAAAAGCAGTCACATTAATTACACATTCAAAAAGGTAAACGTGTGAAGAGGAATCTGGCTGCCTGTGTGCGCAGCCGGAGGGTCAGGGGTTGGGGGGGAGGCCCAGAGAGGGGCTTGTGCCGCGCAGATGATGGAGTCTGGGAGGAAGAGGGCCAAAAAGTGGGCACAGGGCACGGTGACGACCGGACGTGACCGAAGGAGCTCCCTGGGCCACTTGGGAGTGGGAAGCCACATATCCCCCGTCGCTTCTGCTGCGCTCCAAAGCCTTCCGGCCCCTGGAAATCTGAGGGGCAGAACCTCCGCCACCCTCTGAGCCCCATCGAGGAGGCTCTCAATAAGAAACCTGGGACCCATCAGACTTCAGGCGGGAAAGAGAGCAGAGATGATCTTGGTAATTTCATTGTAATAGCAGCAATTCTCCGTAACTTAATCCTCCGGGGGAGGGGAATTCCCCATACAGGAACCTATTCTCTCTCCTGGAATTCCAAACAGAGAAGGGTGTCTGCTGGAAATAATAACTGTGGTATTTGTCAGGTGCTTACTATGTGCCAAGCACTGTACTAAGCAATGGGGTAGATATGAGACCAACTGGTCCACGTGGGACTCACTGTCTGAGGAGAAGGGAGAATAGGTGTTGAATCCCTGTTTCCTGTGAGGGTCAGAGAAGTGAAATAATAATAACAATAACTGTGGTACTTGTTAAGTACTTACTATGTGCCTGGCACTATACTAAGCACTGGGGTGGATACCAGCAAATTGTGCTGGACTGTTCCTGTCTCACTTGGGGCTCACAGTCTTAAACCCCACTTTAGAGATGAGGGCACAGAGAAGTAAAGTGACTTGCCCAAGGTCACACAGCAGACAAGTGGCAGAATCAGGATTAGAACCCATGACACCCAGGCCTGTGCGCTGTCCTCTACGCCATGTTGCTTCTCAAGTAGATCAGCGAAATGAGGTAGACGGGAGTGAGTTGAGTGAGTGGTCTAACGCCAGTGGTCAGGATGACTTGTCCTAGGTCCCACAGCTGACATGTGGTGGTTGGAGGATTAGAACCCAGGTTCTCTGACCCCCAGGTCTGTGCTCTTTCCACTAGGCTATGCTATTTCACACAGGAGAGATGCGTATCTGGTGTTACTCTCCACAGGATTTCTTTTTCCCACCGCAAGGAATACTGAGGTCTAAAAGGTCCAGAGCTCTGGGAAGCCTCCAGCCGACGGACGTTCTAGGCCGTAAGCTTCCTTTGGGCAGGGAATGTGTCTGTCTTTTGTGGCATTGTACTCTCCCCAGTGCTCAGTACAGTCCTCTGCACAGGGTCAGTGCTCAATAAATATGACTGAATGAATACTGCAGGACTTTGGGTGCCCCTTCACAACACCCGGCATGTCAACGGCTGCTTGGGCCTATCGGCACATGGGATGGGAGGATAAAGAGAGACTTCTGTTCTGTTGCCGTGCTCTGTGCACTAAACAATTCCAAAGACATTGCCCTAAGGCCCTCCTAGTTCACGAGGTGGGGCGAACGGGGGGGGGGGAAGAGGAAGAAAAAAGAGATCGCTCCCAGTGATTCCCCCCGCCCCCGACCATTTGGAATTCCAAACCCTCAGGTTGGAGGGACTAAAATTGCAACCACCTGTAAAGAGATCCAATAATGCACAAATTGCCTGCAGAGAACCGTCGCTGGGGCGGATGGGTGGGAAGGGAGAGGGGCGGAGTGGGCTCTTGGTGGTCTGGTCTCCGCGGGCCCGTCCCGCGAAGGCCTCTGATCATGGTGGCGGCGGATTCCTCGCTCACCTGCCTGGAGAGGAGGATGCTGGCTAATAGTAACAATGATAATAATAATGGCATTTGTTTAGCACCTACTATGTGCCAGGCACTGTACTAAGCACCGGGGTGGATACAAGCACATCCCTGTCCCACCTGGGGCTCACAGTCTCAATCTCCATCTTAGAGATGAGGTAACTGAGCCCCAGAGAAGTGAAGTGACAGCAGAGATGTGGCGGAGCTGGAATTAGAGCCCATGAGCTAGCGACTCCCAGGCCCATGCTGCTTCTCTACAAATGCCATAGTTATTCTATAGTTACAGAATTCCCTGCCACAAGTGGCACCCCACCTTGACCTGGGATTTGGCAGTCAACTTCAGAGCTGGAGAGCTGGTTCAGTGGGGCTGGATGGGGGACCCCACCCAGGGGAGATCTCTCTACACTTGAGGATTTCAGATCTTGTGAAAGGACCTGTAGGAGTTTAACAATGGGCTGTGATTGAGCCTTTGTCCGAACCCAAGCCCAGAAGGGTTGACTCAGTCTCTCCAAATTGCTCCTAATTAATAATAATAATAATAATAATGGCATTTATTAAGCGCTTACTATGTGCAAAGCACTGTTCTAAGCACTGGGGAGGTTACAAGGTGATCAGGTTGTCCCACTTGGGGCTCACAGTCTTAATCCCCATTTTACAGATGAGGTAACTACACTTGTTTGTTTGTTTTGTGGTACTCGTGAAGTGCTTACTATGTGTCAAGCACTGTTCTAAGCTCTGGGGTAGGTACAAATCAATTAGATCAGACATAGTCCCTGTCCCATGGAGGGTTCACGGCCTCATAATGATGGCATTTAAGTGCTTACTATGCGCCAGGCACTTTACTAAGCACTGGGATATATACAAAATAAACGGGTTGGACACAGTTCCTGTCCCACATGGGGCTCACTGTCTTAATCCCCATTTTACAGATGAGGGAACTGAGGCCCAGAGACGTGAAGTGACTTGCCTAAGATCACATGGCAGACAAGTAGAGGAGCCGGGAGCAAAATCCTTCTGATTTCAGACCTGTGCTCTTCTCCAGGCCAGGCTGCTTCTCCGTCTGAAGTAGGAGGGAGAACAGGTATTCAATCCCCATTTTACAGTTGAGGAAACTGAGGCACAGAGAAGCCAAATAACTTGCCCATGGTCAAACAGCCCGCAATTGGCAGTCACTCCCTGACTGTGGAGCAAACCTCTCTGCGGGGTGTCACCCTCTACCCAAGGATGGGCTATCTCCCACCCTGGGAGTATTGAATGAGAGCAGGTTCTGCTTCCCAAGAAGACAAACCAAATCCAAATCTAGACACAGTAAGCGCTCAATAAATACAATTGAATGAGGTCTAGAAGAGCATACCATGGGCTGGATTCTCCCCCAAAATATGACCCCCTACCCAGGGGTGGCACTGATCCCAATAGAAGACAGACCGGATTAGTGCCAAGGTATGCATAGCACCGCTTCTCGGGGGACAGGTGCCTGGGACACCCTGCAGTCACAACCTCCTTGGGGCAGGTTCTGTCTCTAGAGAAGCAGCATGGCTCATTGGAAAGAGCCCGGGCTTCAGAGTCAGAGGTCATGGGTTCAAATCCCAGCTCCGCCAATTGCCAGCTGTGTGACTTTGGGCAAGTCATTTCACTTCTCTGTGCCTCAGTTACCTCATCTGTAAAATGGGGATTAAGACTGTGAGCCCCCCGTGGGACAACCTGATCACCTTGTAACCTCCCCAGCGCTTAGAACAGTGCTTTGCACATAGTAAGCACTTAACAAATGCCATCATTAATTAATTAATTAATTCTTCTAGGGTGAGGCGGCGGGGTGGACCTTTGGAAAGCAGGTCTTATCTCTTTTTTGAATGTATCTGTTAAGCGCTTACCGTGTGTCCAGCACTGGGGTAGATATAACAATCAGGTTGGTTACAGTTCCCAAACACATGGGGCTCACAATCTAAGTAGTAGGGAGAACAGGCACTGCATTCGCATCTGTCGACTGAAGCACGGAGAAGTTAAGTGACTGCCCAAGCTGACCCAGCAGACAAGTGATGGAGCAGGGATTAGAACCCAGGCCCCGGCCCTTTCCACTAGGCCATGCTGTAAGTTAAACCTATTCTGTGTTTTTCTGCTCTTTTGTGGTGGTGGAAAGTCACTAGGAAGCTTGAGACTCTACAACACTTCTGAAGCTACTGGGCATGGGAGCTCCAGAGTACTCTGGGGCTACTGTCACCCCCATGCCCCCTGGACAAGGGGGCTGTAACCTGGGTAGTCAGCCACCAAGTTCTACCCAGGTGTGTGTTTGTGACTACACACATGGGGGGGGAAGGGGAGGAGAGGCACAATCAACAGCATGTGAGCGAGGCAGAGCTGGACTCTGAATCCCCAAAGACTGTCCGGCCCATGAGAATTTTCACGGGTGAGAGAGTGATTTCTCCTCCAGGAGAAGCAGGGCCCCTCTCAGGAGACAGCGATGCCTGGTAGTAACACTTCAATCGTATTTATTGAGCGCTTACTGTGTGCAGAGCAGAGCACTGTACTAAGCACTTGGGAAGTATAAGTTGGCAACATATAGAGATGGTCCCTACCCAACAGTGGGCTCACAGTCTAGAAGGTGGGCTCACAGTCTAGAAATAATAATAAGTAACAAGTAAACCCTAAGTAACCCTAAGTAAATAAGTAATAAGTAATAGAAGTAATAATTATAGTGATGGAATTTGTTAAGCGCTTACTATGTGCCGGGCACTGTACTAAGAGCTGGGGACACAGTCCCGGTCCCATGTGGGGCTCACAGTAGGTATACCCATTTTTCAGATGCGGTAACTGAGGCCCAGAAAAGTGACGTGCCCAAGGTGACAAGTGGCAGACCTTCTGCTTCCCAGGCCCGTGCTTTATCCACTACGCCATGCTGCTTCTCCACGGACCCTTCCTCTCTTCAACCAGGAGTCCACCTTCAGAAGGAAACACACCAGTGCCCTAACTATATTTCCACGACTCTGGCCCTCAGAGGGACCGGTGACACCTCCCGGATGCTCCCAGAATGCCGAGCGGCCCACGGGCCCGTACTTTCCTCTCCGCAAACCCTCACGGGTGGCGTTTGACCCAACTCTCGGGCTCAGGAAGGCACCTGTGCCACGTGCTGACCCTAACGGCTCGCCTTCGGCGGCCCAAATTCACACGGTAGCCGGGGCGAAGACAGCCAAAAGGAAAAACAAAGGTTGAAAGTTACTGGCGGTATCCTTCCAAGTTGAATGGCCACCAAGGTCACCCGGGGGCCAGGAGGAGTCTTGATCTGGCCTCTTTTTGTTTTCTATTTTTCTGCTCCCTCCCTTAAGTGATAGGGTTTACAGCCTGTTCTTCCACCGGCCTGCTATCAACTTGGGTGCTTTATCAGAACAGGGTTCAGGGAAAGCAGGAAAAGAGGTCAGGTGCGGGTCAGGGTGTGGTGGCTTCTTGCTGCTTTATCAGCAGCTGAAGAAAGTGAATCCACCTGGCTAGTTTCTGGCTGTTATGTGGGGTAAGGTCAGCCAGGCTGCGACAGGGTCAGGGAGAGTTCACTTTTATCGGGTCTCCTGCTGCTGCTGGCAGGACTTAGTTCATCAACTTTTCCAGCTTGCAAAGGCCGATTTCCTGTTGGGTTTCTCCCTCCCTGTAATCTAAACAGAAAACCCCGGTCCGGCCCAGTTGGCTGAGCATGGGGCTACGCCCCCGCCCTGTGAATTAAGCCCTAATTATGGCAATCCATTTGTAAAATCCCGAGGACAAGGGACACAAGTCAAGTCACGGGGGGTGTGGCCAAGGGGGGGTTTGGACGCTGGTCAAGAAGCCCTGACCTGCTATTGACCCCCTCGCACCCGACTGGGGGAGGTCCTGGCTCCCTCCTCCCCCACATGGTGCCTCAGTTTCCCTTTCCCGGGGACTCCATCGTCGGAGGCTGTTGGGTCGACAGGATCTGGGGCGGCACTCTATCTCCCGGCAGGGAACGAAGGGAGAAACAGCACAGATGTGCAGGCCACTGTTTTGGGGGTGAGCGAGAGTGGTCAGGGTCAGCCCGCCGGGATGGGCCTGCGAAAGGCAGAGCAGAAAGCCTCGGCAGCCTCCCGGGCTAACTACGGTCCCGTCTGGTCATGCTGGGAAGGGGTCGACAGTCTGCCTATCCCGGTCATCGCCCAGGCCCCGGTGGGTGATTCATTCATTCAATCGTATTTATTGAGCACTTACTGTGTGCAGAGCACTGTACTAAGCACTTGCGTTAGGACGATACAACAATATGCAGAGTGGCATTAGGTATAGACTACACTTCGGACGCAGGGCACAGATTGGGAGAAACAGAGCTGGAGAACACTTCTCTCTGCCCAGGAATGACGCTTCAGGGCTTATAAATGTTGGACGCTAATAGCTGCAATAATAGCGGTAATTGCTTCTGCTGAAACCGAAAGGGAGCTTCACGGCCTGCCTTTCTCAGCTGGGCGCCCGACAGCTGGGACGTCTGGCAGGCGGTTGCCGGACACCACGTGGGTGAGCAACGCGGCTCCCTCCTGGAGACCAGCTCAGCTGCCGACACTGAAGCCCACGTGGGACAGGGACCCGATTTGCTTGAATCCACCCCAGCACTTAGTAGAGTGCCTGAAACATAGTGTTTAACAAGTACCATAATAATAATATAATAAGTGTAATTATTATTATTATTGATCCTTCCTTTGCTGAGGGTCTGCGGGGTAGTCCCCCATTCTGGCCCTGGACATCTTGGGGCAGGGAGGGTCAACTGGACCCTTCCCTCGCCCCCAACATCTGGGGGTGGAATGGGATGCTTAGACTAGGTATTTCCATCAAGCCGACAAACTTCTTCTCCAACGGTATGTGTGTTTCCCTACCGCCCCAGCACCATTTGGGATTAGCCCCGGAACAAAGGAGACGGCCTAAAATCCCATGGGGATCAGGCCTGTCTTCCAAGTCTCCCTTGCCAAGTGCCCAGTGCACAGAGTTGCACCCTGGGAGGAAATCGGAGGCCGGACACTGGGCCGCTAGGCTACTGGGCCGCTGCCCCAGGTGGGGAAGATCAGGAAGGGGTCGGGAAAGCTTCTGGGACTCCAGGAAACTTCTGGACTATAAACGCTCCCCATCAACGCATCGGATGCTACCCCCTAGGCCTCCACAGAGGGTCTGATGAAAAGGCCGCTCCCCCCGGCCCCCAAAACACCAGCTCATGGAATCACACCACACGGCTATCCCGCTAGGTCCACACGTCCCGCTTCTTTGGCTAACTTGAGACAAGCACTGGAGTCAGCCAGCTTGTCAAAGGAGCAAGGTGAAATTAAGCAGCTTGTTTAGTCTAACGACCGGGTCTCTCAGCCAAAACAAGGCGAAACCAAAAAAAAAAAAAAAAAAAATAACACAACTCTTGCTTAAAAAAAAAAGGCTTTTCCATGGAAAGACATTACACAAGGGAGGTGGAGAGGGAGGAGGCCAGGTGGAGCACCTCAGCTGATCCATTCCCCCACCCCAGGGCTCCCCAAGGTCAAAGCGCCCCTCCGGCGTCTGAGTAATGAAGGGGCATAGTTTGGGACAGATCTGGCGAAGCGGCCCCTCCAATCTTCCTGACCGATCCATCCATCCATCCATCCAGTGGCCCCGGTGTTCAATCTCTGCCTTGTTTCAGACTGCTCCGGGAAGCCAGTTGGGTCAAGGTGGGGGTCGTCGGGCCCCGTGGAGCCCGGTCGGCCTCTCACTGCCCTCGGCTGGCAGTTTCGGCTCCGTCCCAAACCCCTAGATGAAACCCCATTCCCAGCTCGCATCCAGCTTCCTGGGCCTCTGTCGGGCCTGTCACACCCACGTTGTGCGTCATCTGTTGGGAATCGATTCACTGGAGTGGTCAGGTGCAGCTGCTTGCCTCCCCGGCGGCTTTAACAGATTGTCTTGCGGCCCGTTGGCCGGGTGACTGGGGCCCGATTTTATTTTCTGATTAGCGCTGCTCGATTAATCCCCGACTCTCCCCTCCACACGCAGAGTAAATCGCCTCGCAGAGGGCCATAACCTTTCGGAAAGTACCATCGGTCCCGGACACGCCGTGATTTCACCTGTTCGGGTCTCTGGGTGTTCGATAAAGCAAGTTCAGACGCTGGGCGAAGAGGCCACGCAGAGTTCAAGGTAACACCTCACAGCCATCCGCAGGTTAATTACAACTTCATTTTCAAACATGCCGCCCTGCTTGTTTCAACTCCAAATGACCTCACCTGCTTAATTTTTTTTGTGTGTGTATGTGTGTGTGTGTATGTCTACATGGAGTAAATTTCTGTCAGCAGAGCTGGGGCCAACAAGAGTTCATGGTAACAACTCACATTTTTACAGGTTGCCCGGCCCAAAGTCTATATCTTCCAGGACTCCGAGAGCACTCGGGAGCTCTGGGAAGGATGAGAGATACTCGTGGGTGGGAGGTGTGGGCCCTGGGCCATCCTGGAGGGTGGCCGGGGCTCCTCCTTGAGGGCCTCGGGGGGCGGGGGATGGATGTCAAGCCTCAAACCAGGCCCGGATCAGCCTTCTCCCCAAGCTGGCAATCCTCACAGTGGCGGCGGTGGGAAACTTCCATCCGCACTGTGGGCAACGTGGGAAAAAGGTGAAATTCTCTTCCTCCGTCCCGGCATTCCAGCCCCAAACAGAGCGCTGTCTGGGCCTGTGCTACTCTACAGCCGGGGGCTCTGTCTCTCACAGCCATCTGGAGGGTGGCCAGCCAACCATCAAGCGAGGAATGTGGCCAGCCAATCGTCATGTGAGGAAAGGGGCGGAGGTGGGGCAGGATTCTCTTTTAATCAAATGTATTTACTGAGCGCTTTTTATGCGCAGGGCACTGTACTGAGCGTTTGGGAGAATACAACACAATAGAGTTGGCAGACACGTTCCCCACCCACAGCGAGCCAGGACACACCGATTTGAGCCTCCCCTGGTCCACTATCTTGGAGGCCACCCTGCAGCTCTTCCGTGGCAGGGGAGTCCATTTCCTATGGTCCTGTGACCCCAACTGCCCCTTCGAAACCCGAGGCAAGACCCAACTCTTCCCCGACGACCTTTTTCCGCCGAGACACTTCCTGCTTCATTCAATATCCGCTCTGGGTGGCAACCTCGCACTCCTCCTAACCAGGCTGGCTTTTCTTCTCTCGTTGGTCCGCCGCACTGTGGGATGGCTCTGCTGCGCCTGGCGTTTTTTGGTCTCACTTTGTGTGAGGGCTTGAATAGGGAGACACGTCCCGTCCCTACACGCATTCTGTATCCTGGGAGATGAGTCACGCTCCAGTCTGTCTGCCCCAGAGGTTTGGGAGCTGGGGCGGGGACAGACAAGTTAACCGGGGGCCCATCGGTTATTCTCTATCACTTTACGTCCACGTTCACTTGTTTTCCTCCAAGTCGGGTGGCCCTAGATTTCCCCGACAATGTAACGCTTCTGTTTTCCGTGACACTCGGTCTCCTTCCCTTCAAAGGCTCTTTCCTGCTGGAAATGGCGGGTGGCATCAAAGACCCTTTGAATGCCGGAACATCGACCGCAGAATCGTCCCTGTGCTGCCTGTCGGTGTCCCGTCAAATCAGGTGGGGAATGTTTTGGTCGCTGCAATACGGCAATGCGATTCCAACAATGCTCTCAGTTAAATGGTGAGCCCAGAGTCTCATCAAAGAACCTTAATGCTCCGTTATATTTGTATGTAATACATGGAAGGTGGTAGTAATTAGAGAGTAAATCAGATTTTTTTTGAACGTGTTAAATCACTGCTTTACTCTGGAAAGTCATAACTCACTAATCCACTGTCAGAACAAATGGCTCTTGACGTATTTGAAAATATTTATGGGGCTCTGGAAGAACATTTTTAACCAAGCAAATCAGGTGGCATTGCACTGTAGGAAATGACTCCGGTGACCGATTCCGTCGGCAGTGAAGACCCGTCTATTCCGGCCGGGGATGCGTCATCTCGAGCGGTGGGGGCTGACCCGACCCCGGAGGTGGCAGGAGACCTGTGGGTGAGCCTGCTCGGTTTTCCCACCGGAAAAGGGGGGACGCCCAACCTCATGCCCTAGCTGCCTTGGTCGGTGATGGCTACCGGCATCACCGCTCCATCTGAGGCCTGCAGCCGCTCTTTTCCTCTGGCATCGGCAGGAATTCTGAGGCACTAAGGGCCGTCAGACCCTCTGCATTCCTCAAAGGAGAGCGGTTCGATTTGCTTTTCGGCAGAAGTCACCAGGGGTGAGAAAAGGGTGGCATCGGTCAACTTCGGGATGGGTGCGAGCAAGGCTCCTGGGCTTGAAGGGCTGAAAAATCTTGCCCTGGCAGGGCCCGGAGAAGATCGAAGGCTCCTCTGGGCAGGGGAATTGTCCTACGGAGAACGGTGGACCATTTAAGCCCGTCGGAAGCATCCTTGGACAGGGTCGGACCGTGAAGAGACACATCTTGTCCCTTTCCCTCCCCCTGCCTCTGGGCAGGCCCCTACCTACCCTCCCTATTTTCGAATTCCTTCACAAAAGGAGATTTCACAACCCACATAGGCTCCCTCTCCGATTTTGCTTAGCGTAGCATCAGGACATAAGCGATGCCATGGTCCGTCCAGCCCGGGTCTCTGTCAACGGCCAACGGGGCATTTGGGGGAAAACCGTGTGCGGGCTGTCCTCCCGGACACCAGACCCCTCATCACCGGACCCTCCCTCCCTTGACCAACACGAATCCCTCGGCCGTAGCTCTATCCAAATCCTTCTAGACTCTGCTACTGCTTCTGGCTCACGGTCGCCGTCCAAAGTATTTACTGAGCACCCACTCTGGTAAAAGCCCCGTTCTAGAAAAATGGAAGAGTTACAACTGAATTAGTAGACGCTATCCCTGCCCTGAAGGAGCTTACAATTAAGCACTCTAGTTGTCAGACACTCAAGTATATCACAGATAGGAGGATGTAATAGAGAACATAAGATATATAGACAAGTGCAACACGGGGTTTTGAGTTCCTCTGGGCTTAGGTTTAGCAAAAGCACTGTCAGGGAAGCTGGGGGATGTCAAGTGGTGAGGAGAGAAATTAATCTGGGAAGGCCTCCTGGAGTTAACAGATTTGCCAGGCTCACTCCTGACGGGCGGCGGGGCCCAGGGAGGGTCGTGGTGGGGAGGGGGAAGCGCATTTGCCTATTTGTTTTAGGAGAAGCAGTGTGACCTACTGGAAAGAGCCCGGGCCTGAGGGTCAGAGGACCTGGGTTCTAATCCCGGCTTTGCCACGTGCTTACTGTGTGACCCCGGGCAAGTCACTTAACTTCTCTGAGCTTCTGTTAACTCATCTACAAAATGAGGATTCAATACCTGTTCTTCCTCCTACTTAGACTGTGAGCCCTGTGAAGGGCAGGGCCTGTGTCAGACCTGAATATCTTATTTGTTCCCTGGTGATAAGAACAATGCTTGATACATAGTAAGCGCTTAAAAAGTACCACAGTTATTCTTGAACCCACCAGTGGATGCCCTTGGTCCTGGTGAGGTTGGGATTGCAACTGGGGAACAATTTTGTGTTTGCCCTGCCCACCCCACTGTGGGTTCTGTCAGTTCCAAAATCCTGTCCTCTCTTAGCTCGCATCCCCTTCCCAGAGGGAATTCAGGAAGGTGTCCGGGGGTTTTATGGGACAAGCCTGAAGACTTATAACTCCTGCTGCCTGAGAATCGAAACCCTCTCAAACACTCCTTTTGGGGAGGTGGGCCCCTCTCTCCCAGCCCCATCGGATTGTTCGCTCCTCCTCATGTAGAGGACAAGTGCTTAAGGCTTAGAAGAACAAGCTGTCAGAGTCCAGTTTTGAGAGTGTTTCAAACGCTACCCGCTCTTGCCCCAAGAATACTGACAGTTAAAAAGCCCTGGTAGGAGCGAATCTTCCAATCCCTGGGGAACACAGGACGACAATCTGCAGAATTGAGCAAGGGCCTGGAGATCCGGACCGGCCCGGAAATCCGGACCGGGTCTGCCTAGGCTGAACTGCGGTGGAGGGACAGACAGAAGGAGGTGGGGGAGGGTATGCCGGTCGTGGGTGCCCCTGGGGATGACCAGGCCCCCTCTCTCCGACCCTCCGGCTACCTCGAAGAAACCCCAGACTCTGAGCTGATCTTAAGACCGGTCTTTTGGAGTCCCCAGGCCCTGGCCAGGGATTCAGCTGGAATCGAGCTGGACGTCAGGAATTGGGATTCCGGGTGACCGAACAGGACATACACTTCCAGGGGGAATTCCGGGTTACTGTGCAACCTGATAGTCTGCTGGCATGTGCGGTGAACTGAGGCCACCCCCGCCCCCCGAGAGGGGTTGACGGCGGCTCCTGGCCCCGCCTTAGTGGACGGGTGAGGGGAAGCTTTTGGTGAAAACTACAGCCCAGAGGGCACTCTGAGGCCAACGTCGGGAACAGCCACAGAGCTGTCTGGCCCAGAGCAGGGACTGCTACTTTGGCCACAATTGAAGCGGGCCGGGAACTCCAGCTGAAGTTTCACTTATGTTGGGTTCTAGAAAGTTGAGGATGAGAAAAGGGAGCCCAGAGACCCTGTGACTTCCTGGCCTAAGTGAGATTTTCATCTGAGACTTTAAATTTTAGGTAATGTTTCTGCATGGGCTACGAAGGCTGGGATTGCCTGATGTGGGTTGTCCTCTCTCAGCTTGTCTGAGTATCTTGTATCTTCCCTAAAGCTTAGATCAATGCTTGATACATAGTAAGTGCTTAACAAGTACCACAGTTATTCTTGAACCAGCCCCCTTCTAGCTCCAGTGGGTGCCCTTGGTCCTGGTGAGATCGGGATTGCATTTGGGGAACAATCTTTGGCCAGATTTGCAAGTTTCCGGGTGGGGCTGGAAAGACCCCCAAATCAGGCCTGTGTGACCCGTTAGCTCCGGCCCTGCCCTCCAGCTTCCCGACAGCACCCACCATTCTGCCAATGGGGCACGCTTCTGCCTCTGGGTGGGCGCCTGCTTGAGCTCTGCAGCACTCAAAGGAGGGGAGTGCTCACGATGGTTACCTTGACTCCCGGAGCCCCGCAGTGGACACAACCTCCCCCTAGCCACACCCTCAACTCCCTTCCTCTTCCCCCAGAGCAGGGCCCAGGCCCACCTCGGGCCAGCCGATAGCCTCTGAGGATCAACAGGTTGGCCACGGCTCCCTGACCGTGAGGCCGACGTGGCAGAGCTGTCAGACTGAGCAATGAACGCTCCTAAAGGATCCTTACATTCCTCTCCACCCACAAAAATATGGCTTTTTACAGCTTATGTTTGAAAACATCTTTGGATAATTTTCAGCAGAGAAACAATAAATCAGGGGTGTCAGTGGCTGGGGTGAGGGGAGGAGAGGAGAAACTTGTCCAATTTTCATAAACAAAGACCCAGCTCCAGCCGCTTTTGGTGTGGGGACGTAATTTTCCAGGCTGAGCTAGCGGCCGCCCTAGCCGGGCCGCACTTTGGCGGGGCTCCACCGATTAACAAACCTTCGGAGAGATGGGATTGGTACTCAAACTGCTTCAGAGTGAAGCCCCAGTGGGCCAAGACAAAATCTGGCACCCCGAATGGGCAAGAGGAGTGGAACGGAGAATCATTCCCCTGCTGCGGCGCCAGGAGGCCGGTGATCCCATTGCTCCCCTCCCCCTACAACAGTCCTCATCCCTCTGCTCCCCAATCCCTACCTCCGGGCCCCACCAAAAGACCAACGAGATGGAAAAGCCGTCTGGGCTCCGAGCACTGTCAGGCTGGACAGATAATTGGTGGCTTTTGGGAAATTGCACCCCAGAGGGGAATTGAAGGGAAACTGACATCACGGAAACACATCTCGCGGTTCACGATGATGGGGCCCCGGCAGGCCTAGCCCCAGTAGTGGGGCCCAAAGTCGATGGGCCCAACGGGCACCAATTGGCCTTTGAGGGGGTCCCCGAGAGCCTGGATGAGGTCTCCTCGGGCACCCGTCCTATCTCCAGCAGCGAGTCACTCCCTGAACCGCATTGGGTCGCAGGGAAACTGCTCAGCAACACGGGGGACTCAGTTTCTCCATCTGGACAGGGCACTTAACCTTGGCACCACCACTACATGCTATCAAGAGGCACGCGGTCACCTCTAGTCAGATGTAGTCCTGCCCGTTCTTGTCCATCTGACCTGGACAGCCTCCTCCTCCTTCACTCAGAAACTCCTTCGCTTAGAAACTCACTGAGGCAGGGGAGTGGGATTTCTTTGCCTTTAACTCCCCTTTTCACCGTACTGACTGACCTCCTGTTACCTGACAGAATCCGGGTCCTCGCATCACAGAACCCAACTGCTTTCGATCTATCGATGCTCACCTTGGTCTTCGTCAATCAATGGCATTTATTGAGGGCTTACTGTGTGCAGAGCACTGTACGTGGCGTGTCTGTGTTTTTATTATTTGGTACATCCGTTTGGGCCTGTCACCAATCCCCTCGGCCCACTTACTCTGAAAGCGTGAGTCTCTTAGGGGCCAGGGCCAAGTCGGGTGTGCAGTGTTTTGCACACAGTCGGCACTGAATAGATACAAATACGACTGCTCCAGCAGCTACTCAGTAACTTGATATGATAACTTTCCCCCCATCCAAAAATATGCACATGCAACCCGCATAAGAGCGCAGAATTTGATGAGAAGCAGCATGGCCCAGTGGCAACAGCACAGGCCTGGGAGTCAAAAGGTCATAGGTTCTAATCCCAGCTCCGCCACTTGTCTGCTGTGTGCCCTTGGGCAAATTGCTTCACTTTTCTGGTTACCTCACCTGTAAAATGGGGATGGAGACAGTGAGCCCCACGTGGGACAGGGACCGTGTCCACCTCGATTTGCTTGTATCCACCCCAGCGCTTAGTACAGTGCCTGGCACATAGTAAGCGCTGAACAAATACCCTTATCATTATTATGAAATGCTGTTTTCATGCTTTAATCTTCCTCTGTTTAGAAGGCCCTCAGCTTGAAAAACCACCACCGGCTTGAGCCCGACTCTGCAGCGAGGATTCAGTCCATTTTCTGGAGGAAGGAACTCTCAGTAATCCCGCTTTGCAAAGCCCTGAGATCATTCGAACCCTGAGGTTGGCCACTGGCTTTCAGCTCTGGGAGAGGAGTGTTCCCTGGGTCATTGCTTCGCAATTCTCAGATGCGAGCTCCTGCCAGGGTTGAGGGCACCCGGTGTGATCTTTCATTGCTAATCCCCTCTGCCGCCCACCCCCCGTGACTGTCTCAGGTGGAGATCATCTCGTGACGGGAACCTTTGAGATACGGCGATCCCCCCGGCGCTCCTTCCCAAAGTACACCTGGTTCCTCCCATTTTTCCGGCTCTACCCCAGGTGAACATTAACCTCCTGTGGGAATGATATTTGGAGAGGCGTCGGGGGAAGGCTCTGGCCTGGTTTAAAGTTAAACCATGATAAAAATAAGTTGATTCTGGCCATAAATCTGGCCGGTCCATAGCAGGAAAGACACTCTGTAGGAGGAGATAGAACTCAAGGGACGGGCCAAAGACAGCGGGAAGGGTGAAATATGGGGCGTAAATAGTAATAACGACGATGATGATGATGATGGTATTTGTTAAGTGCTTACTGTGCGGCGGGCACTGTACTAAGCGCTGGGGTGGATACCAGCAAATCGAGCAAACTGAAGAGCAGTCCACATCTTCACTGCCTGGGAATTCTGACTTACCTCCCCACCCGGAGCCAGGAAGGACCTGCGCACCTCACAAAGCGGCCTAGGCAATGGGCGGCTTTGGGCCACCAAAATTCCAGGAGCTGTCCCTGGGGAGAACACTCCATGGAGCACATGAATCCCGGGCGGGTCAGAGTAGCTGCTGGTAACACCTGGAATTAGTCTGGCACTCTTCGATTCATTCATTCAGTCATATTTATTGAGCACTTACTGTGTGTGCAGCACTGTACTAAGCGCTTGGGAGCATACAGCACAACAATAAACAGACACACTCCCTGGCTACGATGAGCTTCCAGTCTAGAGGAGTTACAGTCTTTCCGGTACCTCCAAGACATCCTTGTGAGGTGGGGGAGGGAGGAATTACAATTGAGGAAACTGAGGCCCAGAGAAGTTCAATGATTGCCCAGGTCATACAGGAGGCAAGTGTCTGAGCCAGGAGCAGAACCCGGGTCCTCTGACTCTCACATATGCTCTAGACTCTACTGCTTCATAGCAGTAGTAGTGATAGTAGTAGCAGTGTTAGTAGTAGGAGATGTAAATATCTATAATTCTATTTATACTGATGCCTGTTTACTTGTTGTTATGTGTGTCTCCCCTCTTCTAGACTGTAAGCCCAGTGTAGGCAGGGATTGCCTTTCTTTTTTGCTGAATTGTGCTTTCCAAGTGCTTAGTACAGTGCTCTGCACACAGTGAGTGCTCAATAAATACAACTGAATGAATGAATGAATATGAATGAATGTGGTAATAATTATGGTACTTGTTATGGTACTTGTTAAGAGCTTACTATGTGCCAAGCATTGTTCAAAACGCTGGGGTAGATACAACTTAAGAGAAGCAGTGTGGCTCAGTGGAAAGAGCCCGGGTTTGGGAGTCAGAGGTCACGGGTTTAAATCCCAGCTCCGCCGCTTCTCAGCTGTGTGACTTTGGGCAAGTCACTTAACTTCTCTGGGCCTCAGTTCCCTCATCTGTAAAATGGGGATTAGATTGTGAGCCCCACATGGGACAACCTGATCACTTTATATCCTCCCCGGCACTTAGAACAGTGCTTTGCACATAGTGAGCACTTAACAAATACCAAAATTATTATTATTAAGTTGGACAGAGCCCCCATCCCACATGGGGCTCACACTCTTAATTCCTATTTTACAGGTGAGGGAACTGAGGCCCAGAGAAGTGAAGTGACTTGTCCAAGGTCACACAGCAGACATGTGGCAGAGCCAGGATTGGAACCCATGACCTTCTAACTCTGAGGCCCGTGCTCTATCCACTAAGCCGTGCTGCTTCTCAATAGTAGTAATAGTGCTAGTTGTAGTATTACGGGAGTTTACTGAGCACCCCTGAGAGCACTGCACTGTACTAAGCACTTGTAAAAGTACAACAGGTGGGTGCCACGAACCATCTCTCTCCATCCGTCTCCCATCATCCTCCAGAAATTCTTGGATTATTTGATCAAGAAGAAAATCGACTTTACCCAGGCCGAGGGGTAGTGTCTCCTCTGGCTCCTGCCAAGGCCCGGGAATGACTGTCCTTTCCTTTGCTCGCTCCTGCTTAACTCCCCTCCTTGAAGGCCACGGGATCCCAACCCGGCTCTGAACTTTTGACCTCTCCCCTTCACTTCACCCGTCCCTCCCGTCCCTCCCCTCCGTCTGTCCCCCTGCTATCAGTATTTGCGCCTCGGCTGCCTGATTCAGATTGTGAGCACCCTGGGCAGGGCGATGCTTAATCTTGCCTAGGTTCAGCCTGCTGTCACCTCCACGGCCACCAGCGCTGCCCCTCAGCAGGGGCCCAAGAGTCCTCCGCGCCCAGCCCGGCGGGGAAGCGGCCGGGATGCGGAGCGGGTCCGAATCCCCACATCCGCCGTTTCTGCGGGAGGACTCGGAGGTCCCGGGCCTATCCACCCGGCCTGGCTCCAGGCAAGCCGGGGCTTGAGAATTTCTAGTGATATTAATCCGTTCGGAAGCCCACTCATCCTTAACTCGGTCTTTCATGTCAAATGAGCCGGCGCCTCCCACCTTTTGAAGCTGAATCTTCCTCCAGGCCTCAGGCTCTTCCAGGAGCTCAGGGGAGAGTCGGCCTGGACAGTCCAGCCCGGCCACCTGTCCAGCTGGGATCCCATTGCACAGCCTCCGGGGTCGGGGTTGGGGTGGGGGGTGGGGGGTCCTAGGAGAAATCAGCATGGCCTAGTGGCTAGAACCCAGGGTTGGGAGTCAGAAGGTCACGGGTTCTAATCCCGGCTCCGCTACTTGTCTGCTCTGTGACCCTGGGCAAGTCATTTCACTTCTCTGGGCCCCAGTTCCCTCATCTGTCAAATGGAGATTGAGAGTCTGAGCCCCACATGAGACAGGGACTGTGTCCAACTTGATTTGCCTGTATCCACCCCAGCGCTTAGTACAGTGTCTGCCACATAGTAAGCGCTTAACAAATACCACAATTATTATTATTATTATTATTATTAAATAAGGGACCACCTCTCTTATCCTGCACAATGCTCCTCCGGCAGCTTCCCCCATACCGTGCATGACACCACGGCTGACTCCTTCCTTGATTCGTCTTCCCCTCAACCCATTTTCCCCCCCCTGCTTCCCAGCAACTCCCCAGATCCCCCGCTGAGGGCTAGGTGCAGGTCTTCTGCTCCAATGACTGCTCTGACTGAGTCCGAGCCCAGAACGCTGTGACCGCCTTCCCTGAAACTCAATCTTGTGACGCCCAAGGCCCACGCAGTGAAGCCGTTCTGGTAAACTGCCCCTTCCAACGTGGGACGCTCTCATCCGACTAGCTGCGAAGTGCCCAGAAAGGGAAGTCATTCGTGACCGGAGTGACAGGGCCCCGGCTGGGAAGTGGAGAGAGAGTGGTCACTGACAGAGAGACAGCGAACCCCGGGTTCGCGCCCGCTGTTCCCATAAAATTGCCTGATCAGCGAGTCGGCGGGAGGAGGTGGGCCTGGCCGCTCTAAAATTCCCGACCATTATTGTTATTGTTTCATTTCCCCGAGGCCTAGACCTAAGAATTGGGTGATGATCTAGGTCTTCTCAATTGGTACATCTGCCCTTCTTTCTCCATAATCATAATAATAACAGAAGAAGAAGTAATAATAATTGAGGTATTTTTATAATGGCATTTATTAAGTACTTACTATGTGTAAAGCACTGTTCAAAGCAGTATTTTTTAAGCACTTCTATATGTCAAGCACTTGTACATTTTACTTACTTGCACATATTTACTATTCTATGCATTTTATTTTGTTAATATATTTTGTTTTGTCGTCTGTCTCCCCCTTCTAGACTGTGAGCCCGCTGTTGGGTAGGGACCGTCTCTATATATTGCCAACTTGTACTTCCCAAGTGCTTAGTACAGTGCTCTGCACACAGTAAGCGCGCAATAAATACGATTGAATGAATGAATGAATGAAGCACTGTGTTAAGCACTGGGGGGAATGCAGGCTAATAGGATGAGACACGGGGCTCATAGACTAAGTAAGCGGCTGCCAGCGGGATCACCTGTGGGGGTACATGCTGCTGAGAGGGTCACCTTGGTAACCACTGCCCCGACTGCACCACGTATATGCTAACTGGTGCCCCTCGATGGCATCGTCTTTTCGGCTCTTTGCCCTGTGGGGTCGGGCTGCTTTGACTTTCGCCCTGTCTCATGATTTCCCTTGACGCTTCTGCCCAAGATGCTACGGTCTGGTGGAAAGGGCACGGGGTTCAGAGGATAGTAACCACTTAGGACCAAATTCCAAATTCGGGAATTCCGCCCAACAGGGGTGTGGCTGCCCTTTCGGGCCAGTGGAATGATTTGTGCTGGCAGTGTGGCCTACAGGAGAGACCACGGGGCCGGGAGCCAGGAGGCTTGGGTTCCCTAGTCCCAGCTCTGCCGCTGGCCTGTGTGTCACTTAAGCTTTCTGGGCTTCAGTTTCCTCATCTGTAAAATGAGGATAAGATAGATAAGGCGAGCCCTGCATGGGTCATGGACTCATGACCTCATAACCCTGTATTTATGCCGGTGCTTAGCGTACAGTAAGCACTTCATCACTGCCATTATTATTACTATTATTATCACTTTTATTATTATTACCGATAAAATTTGGCCATTTGATCTGAGAGTAGCTGGATCAGCCCGGAACAGTATCTCCCTGACTTGCGACAGAGAAAACCCTCTCCCAGATTCTTCTTTTCTTTTTCTATGGCAAACGTGGGGAGTACGATTGAATGAGCCCTGGTTGGGCCCGTGGCTCGAACAGTTCGGATCAGAACTAGCCAGCTTTCTAATGCCTGTCCCTGACCAGCATTCATTCATGCAATCATCCAATCGTATTTATTGAGCGCTTACTGTGTGCAGAGCACTGAACCAAGTGCTTCGGAGAGTACAATACAACAATAACCCGTCACATTCCCTGCCCACGATGAGCTTACAACTTTCAGGGCAGGGCCGCTCACCGCTCGAGGAATGAGCGCGGATTTGACTGAATGCCCCGGGGTCTTCTCCCCTTCTGTCCCCCGGTCATTTCAAGAGGCAGGCAGAGGCCAGGAGATGACCAACCTTCACTTAAGCTGCAGGATGTTCGGGCTGAGATCTTGTCCTCTCCAAATTCTGGGACACACCCTGGGATGCCCGGGCTAAAGAAATTGTTGCACAACCTGACAGACTACAGAGGCTGCCTCACTAGGGCCTAGCAGGTGTTCAACCACTTGAGGTCACACCAAGTGGAAGAGCATGAAGGCCATTAGCCATTGTGGATGGACCATCCCAGTCCCGGGGACCCAAGGATGCTGCGAAGGGGAAAACCAGGTCACACTTCCATCTCATTCATCTTTTCTTTATGGTATTTGTTAGGCACTGACTATGTGCCAGGCACTGTACTAACGCTGGCTTAGGTACAAGTTAATCAAGTTGGACACAGTCCCTGCTCCACATAGGGCTCAAAGTCTTAATCCTCATTTTCCAGGTGAGCTAAGTCCCAGAGAAGTGAAGTGACTTGTCCAAGGTCACACAGCGGACAAGTAGAAGAGCTGGGATTAGAACCCAGGTCCTTTGCTTCCCAGGTCCATTCTCTACCCACTAGACCACGTTGCTTCTCCCCAGCAGGGTGATGCAGGGTCGGTTAGCCCCGCGGGGAAGGTTTGGCCCAAGGTCTCCCAGCTAGTCTGTGACACGGATGCCCCCGCCCCCGATAGCAAGTCTCCTGTCTCCACCAACCGGGGAAGCAGCATGGCTCAGTGGAAAGAGCCCGGGCTTTGGAGTCAGAGGTCATCGGTTCAAATCCTGGCTCCGCCACTTTTCAGCTGTGTGACTTTGGGCAAGTAGCTTAACTTCTCTGTGCCTCAGTTACCTCATCTGTAAAATGGGGATTGAGTGTGAACCCCACGTGGGACAACTTGATCACCTTGTAAACTCCCCAGCGCGTAGAACAGTGCTTTGCACATAGTAAGCACTTAATAAATGCCATTATTATTATTATTATTAAAAATAATAATAACTGTCACTGAGCCCCGCCCCCATTACACCATCCAATCGCATTACTTCCCGCCCTCCCCGTTACCTGATGCCTCTGCCCCTGGGCGGTGGCAACTTCCCAACTGAATTTTGCACCCATAAAGTGCTCTGGCAGAGGCCCAGGGACGGAATGGGAGCAGGGAATGAAAATGACCACCGAAAACTTTTCACCTTCTTTCCCCTCTCGGCCTTTGTTAGTCTTGCGGTAAAACAAACACCAACAGGCCGCTCCTTGGAAACTGAAGACGGGAACTCGATGGCCTTTGTCCCCCAGAGACAAGTTCCCGGAGGATGCCAAACAGAAGCTGTGAGAAAGCAGACCAGATGTCCGCTCCGGCCCTGTCACCCATCCAGGGGAGGGTCTGTGTGGACGGGGGCCAGGCGTGAAACAAAAGATATCGTCCTCTGTCCTGGCCACTTCACATTTGGGGGGCATGCTCATCCCCACCCCCATACCTTCCCCAGCTTGGTCTTCCCCTGGCCACTACTGGGGGCACCCCGATGGATGCTCCTCCCAAGCCCACGACCTCCATCTCCCCCGGGAACTTCGGGTTTTGGTTTTCCGGCCGGGAATACAATGTCCTAATGTTCCCCTGCCTCTCCAGCCAACTCTTTAAGGACAATCTCTTCCAAGTACAATATTCCTGAAATTCTCAGGATAGGAAGGTATCCGCCAACGATCGGCTCTGCCCGCTCTTCTTTCTCCGGTCATTCATTCAGTCATATTTATCGAGCATTTGCTGTGTGCAATGCTCACATAATGCTCACCATAAAAAATCATTCCCCCTCAGGGGCCACAGTAAGTAAACCGAACCCAAACCATCCCCCTGCAATCCGGCCCCAAGCCCAAACAAATCTTGGCAACCAGGCAGATGGAGATTTGGGGGCTCCTGCAGCCCCCTAAAAGCCAGAACATCTCTGCCCTCACTTTGGGCACAGCTGCAAGACAGCGTTTACGCTTATGCCCGGACTGTACCCACCCACCTCCTCATCCCCTGTGCCAATTCCGCTTGCTCCTTCATTCCTCCTTGCCCACCCCAGCCTTGCCTAATGAACTGCTCCATCTCCCTGACACCTCCCAGCGTCGACAGACGGGCCCGCCATGTGCTGGAAATGTCCCCCGGACCCAGCGCTCGGCCCAGGCCCTGGACGGGAGGATCTGAGGACGTGAAGAAAGTGGTTTACATTGCGGCAGTCTTCTGTCCCTTTCCACTATTTAAAATAACGAGTGTGATGGGATGAATGAAGGAATGAGAAAGGAGAAGTCCCTGGGGGAGAGGGAAAAAAAAGCCATTTCCACAGAGCGTGACATCATCTCTTCCTCCAGCTCATCATTAGAGCTCCCTCCCCCACCATCCAGGGCCTCCAAACTCGCAGGTCTGGAGAAACCGAGTGTGGCCGCCTGGAAGAGGAATTCCCTCCCCGATGGATGTTTATTTCTGGAGGCCGCCATAGGGCCAGGCTCTGGGCTGAGGATGCAATCGAACCCTGGGAGCCCCAATAATAATAACCACTAGCCCCAACCCTAGCCCCTCCGTGGCTCAGGGCACTAAGCTGTTTGTTGTTATATTGTACCCTCCCAAGCGCTTAGTACAGTGAAGCAGCGTGGCTCAGTGGAAAGAGCCCGGGCTTTGGAGTCAGAGGTCATGGGTTCAAATCCTGGCTCCGCCAATTGTCAGCTGTGTGACTTTGGGCAAGTCACTTCACTTCTCTGTGCCTCAGTTACCTCATCTGCAAAATGGGGATTAAGACTGTGAGCCCTGGTGGGACAACCTGATCACCTTGTGAACTCCCCAGCGCTTAGAACAGTGCTTTGCATATAGTAAACGCTTAATAAATGCCATTATTAGTAGTAGTAGTAGTATCATTATTATTATTATTATTCATTCATTCATTCACTCATTCAATTGTATTTATTGAGCGCCTACTGTGTGCAGAGCACTGTACTAAGCGCTTGGGAAGTACAAGTTGGCAACATATAGAGACGGTTCCTACCCAACAGCAGGCTCACAGTCTAGAAGGGGGAGACAGACAACAAAACAAAACGTGTAGACAGGTGTCAAAGTCGTCAGAACAAATAGAATCAAAGCTATATGCACATCATTAACAAAATAAATAGAATAGTAAATATGTACAAGTAAAATAGAGTAATAAATCTGTACAAATATAAGGTCACATCTCCTCCAAGAGGCCATATTCCCCATTTTTACAGATGATGTAACGGAGGCCCAGAAGTGATGTGCCTGAGGTCACACGCAGCAGACACGTGGCGGAGACAGGATCAGAACCCAGGTCCTTCACCCAAGTGAAGTGGTTCAGCCCAAGGTCACACAGCGGAGCCAGGATTAGAACCCGGGCCCTTTTGACTCCCAGGACCGGTGGTCTGTCCACGCTGCTTCCCCTGAGCCCAGAGCGGGAGGGCCCGGACTGAGATGGCATCCACCACCCCGGCCCAGCCGCTGTGTTTGCTTTGGGCTGACACAGCTCCCTGATACGGCCTTGACAAGATCGAGTCTGGCGCTGCCGCTAATGGAGCTGGCCCCCTGTCCAATTAGCATGCTTATTTACACTCTCCGGCCCACGGAGGATCCGATATCCCTTTCTGCGCTGGGCCTCTCCTGCCCCGGCCAAGACTAACAGACCTCAGTGGTAACCTAAACACCCAATGCTTACGTGGTCCCCATCCAGGCCCCGGGATGCAAGCTAACCGTTCCGTTCACACCGGCCCGAGGCTGGGGCGGGAAGGAGAGCCGGGGTGACTTTATCGCTCCCTTTAGGGGTGAGGGGCGGGAGGAGGAGAAAACTAAAAAGCAGTAGCAAGACAACTCTAGAAACAACCGGCTCCCCTCACTCTAAACCTGCTTTCCTGGGACCGCGGGAGATGGCCCAATCTCGTCTCATGGACGACCCCTTGGAGGGTCGTGAAGGGAAAGGGAATGTCGAGGGAGGGAGGAGAGAAATGCTAGGAGCTCCCAGTTTTCCCAGAGAGGGGGTGGTCCGTCCCTAGCTTGCCCAACACTTGGAGTAGGAGCCGCACACAGGACTGATGTTGTCTTGGTGGCTCCCTCCCCTCAGCTCCTGCTTGAAGAAGCGGTTGGCTTTGGAGAAACCCCACAGCTCTGAAGGAGGTGGCAAAGATGACACGATGCACAGTGGTTGGCCGTGTGGAAAGAATACAGGCCCGGGAGCCAGAGGACGTGAGTTCTAATCCTGGCTCCTCCGCTCACCTGCCGTGTGACCTTCAGCAAGTCACTTCACTTCGCTGTGCCTCTGTTTCCTCATCTGTTCACCCTCCTTCTCATCACGTGAGCCTCGTGTGGGACATCTGTCCAACCCAGCACTCAGTACAGTGCTTGGCACAGTGAGAGCTTAACAAATACCACAATTATTATCATCGTTATCATTATTAGAGGGTGTGGGGAAGGGCAAGATGAAATGAGGGGGAGGATGAGAAGAAAGAGGTGAGGAGAGGAGTGAGGGAGAGAGGAGCACATACAAAGAGGATGTGGGAAACATGAGTGAGCCGTTGTAAAAATAATAATTATTATTATGGTATTTGTTAAGCGCTTACTATGTGCTGAGCATTCATTTAATTCATTCAACTGTATTTATTGAGAGCTTACTGTGTGCAGAGCACTGTACTAAGCGCTTGGGAAGTACAAGTTGGGAGCACTGTACTGAGTGCCGGGATGGATACCAGGAAATCGGGTTGAACGTAGTCCTGGTCCCCTGTGGGGCTCACAGCCTCAATCCTCATTTTTCAGATGAGGGAACTGAGGCCCAGAGAAGTGAAGTGACTTGCTCAAAGTCATACAGCTGACAATTGGCGGTGCCGGGATTTGAACCCATGACCTCTGACTCCCAAGCCCGGGCTCTTTCCACTGAGCCACACTGCTTCTCAATCGACGCTGCTGCTCATGATGATCTAATGATTTTCCCCTTCCCGGGTCCTCCGGCGATTTTTAATTGTCCAAGCCCTCCCCTCCCTGCATTCTGGCTATTCCCAGCTTGTGAGCGCCTCCACCTGGGGGTGACCTGAGAGGGAGAATTCAGCTACCTGTTAACCGTCTGTGCCTCTGTGGTTCTGTCCCGTGTGCTTAGTCTGGAGCACACGGCACCCGCTGGACGTTCAAGCAGACAAGCAGCGAGGAATAACGAATAAAACATGGGCCCAGGAGTCAGGAAGACCTGGGTTCTAATCCCGGCTGCACCACTTGTCTGCTGGGTGCCCTTGGGCACGACGCTGCACATCTCTGTGCCTCAGTTACCTCGTCTGTCAAACGGGGATTAAGACTGTGAGCCCTATGTGCCCAACCTGACCAGCTTGAATCTACCTCAGCCCTTAGTATAAGGCCTGGGACACAGTAAGTACTTAACAGGTGCCATCAAAAAAATACCGTTGGGAAGGATGATTGGAGGAAGACAGGGGCAAGGGCTGCCCAGACTGGGCAAGGACACCTGGAACAATCTGCTACCTGGGCATTTCCTGCCCTTGGCGGGCACTCCTAATGGCCCTTTGCCTTGGGGACTTGCGTCTCCCCGGTGAACTTACAAGTGGCCCTGGAAGCCCAGTGTCGATCTGGGGTGGATAAGTATGAGGGGTTGATTCACTGACGGTGGGGTTTCCCAGAAGAAGAAAGGGACATGGGAGGGCTGTGAAGGAGAGGCCGTTTGGCCTTGGGGACCGGAGGCGGGCAGACCCGGCTGGGCCCGGTGGTCGGCTCAGGGAAGAACGTGGGGAGAAGAAGACGACGACACTGGAGAAGAAGGAAGAAGAATCCGGGAGAGTAGAGCAGCGGGCACACGCTGCCGAGTTCGTGCCCAGCAGATGATTCCCCCTTGAACCATGCACGAGATGAGAGGGTCAAGCACCCGTCACAAAACAGCCACCCCCACCGACGTTCTGACTCCGGTGGTGGAGAATCCGTCCACGTCATAGACTTTGAACACCTGACCCACTTTTCTAGAACGGAGGTGAGACACTGGGCACCCAGAGAGGACTCCGTCGTCCATGTGGCCTCGGAGGCTCTGGCCCACCCAGCCTTTCGCTCCCTGCTCCCCAGCTGCCTCAGGTGACCCCGAAACGGCCCGTGGGGGGCCAGCGGGTTTCGGCCTTGCCCGCCTCCGCGGGGTCTGTCATGCCCCTGGAGCCTCCAGCTCCCGTCCATGGCCGCGAACATCTGCTGAGGCGCCACGGCCCCAACCTTTCTCGCCTCGGGACCGAGCTCCTCCAGCACAGATTTATCATTGCCGCCCACTGTCTCGGCCAACTGACCCGAGGAAGGCCGCTTGGCTGGAAGCGTGCAGCTCGGTGATGAATGGGCAATAAGGAAAACATTAAACTAGGCCGGGAAAGAATTTCTGGACGGCCCGCTGTAGCGACTCGGCACCTAGGCAATCTGCACACGCCCCGGCTCTGCTGTTCCGGGAGCTAAAGAGAGGGCAGAGATCACTCCGGCTCCCTGTGTCACAGCGTTGTCCAAAACTGTGGACCCTCCGGTGGTCTTCAGACCCGGGATGGAGGCTACCTAAACCATCCCAAGACTTTGGGGCTCCACTGTTTTCGCTGACAGAGATTCCCTGAGCAAGAGCGTTAACCTGAATGCTTCCAGTCAAGTTTTTTTTATGGTACTTGTTAAGCTCTTACTCTGGTTAAGGCACTACTGTAAGTATTCAGTAAGCACTCAATAAATACGATTGAATGAATGAATGAATGAATTCGGGTAGATACAAGTTAATCAGGTTGGACACAGTCCCTGTCCCACAAGGGGCTCACAGTCTTATCCCCATTTCCAGATGAGGTAACTGAGGCACAGAGAGGTGAAGTGACTTGCCCAAGATCAAACACGAGGGAAGTGGAGGAGTCGGGAATAGAACCCAGGTCCTTCTGACTGTATTCTATCTACTCTGTGCTTAGCACAGGGCTTGGCACCCAGGAAGCACTTAATTAGCAGCATCACCCGCATCTGACGTGGAGATTGACCAATCAATTGTATTTATTGAGCGCTTACTATGTGCAGAGCACTGTACTTAGCATTTACGAGAGTACAATACTAAATCCCTCACACCGTCATTCAACCCTCTGAGTGGGCTATTCTCAGTGGAGAGGGAAAACCTCTGGACGGCCGCTTTTAGAGCAGAGATAATAATGGAAATGGGACTTATAAAGAATCTGAGGGCAACACGTTGTAGTAAGTGAAACACACATTCCTTGCCCTGCGGCAGGGGGTTTTCACTCCATCGGGGGAGACAGGTCTACCCAACATCTACAAATGGAGGGAGCGTTAGGAGAGAACAAGGATGAGATAGGGAGGAAAACAAGTATGTCAGGATGAGATAGCTGACTAAATCGTTGAATCACTAATCCAGGAAACTGTTTAAGTGTTTCTATATGAGCTAAGGATACCGGGTACAAACACATACATGGAAGGAGCGGCTGATGGAGATGAATTCCTCCCCCAGGATGCAGCGGGTATATTGGGTGGGTATAAATGTAGATGTGGTACATTGTGGGTATGGGGTAGGTGGGCGTACTGCTCACTGACAAAGGGAAAGCGGCAAAACTTGGTCCGTGGGTGAACGCACCTTTCTAGTGGTTCACGGGCTCTAAATTTCTGGGGAGGAAAAGTCTTCCTGGAAGAAAAACTGCTCTTCGATGGAGCTGGGGAGGGTCTTCCCCCGGACCTGTCACTCCAGGGGCCACGCGGCCTCCAATGTGGGAATGACGCTTGGGCTTCCCAAAGGGTCTCTGACACAGCGGGCCCAAAGTTCCCTGGAACCCAGCCTGGAACCCAGTGGGTTGGAGTGAGTAGGGGGTAGGTTCCAGGCTGGTCTGGAACAGATCCTTTCTGTTAATCACCGGAACACTGTCCCAATCTTGTAAGCCCCCACTTCCCTCCTGGGGACAGGTGGCTGACAGTCTCAATTTGGAATCATTTGAGTATTTCCCCGCGAATGTCGGAGCCACTCCATGGCACCCGGTTCAGTCCTATTCGCATCATCTTTGCTCAAAGAAGCCCGGCGGGAAAGGGTTCTGAGCTGATTAGCCCCAGGTATTCTGAGCAAAGCCCCAGAAACGAAGTGAACCGTAGAGACCAGAAAGGCTCTGCAGGGTGAGCGAGGTTTGCTTTTCCATCAAAGGAGGCTCAGCGGCAGGAAGCGTGCAGAAGCCCGGTCAAGGAACTCTCCCTGTCTGTCTGGGGCCCGTATTCCCCATCTTACAGCTCATCTCTCTCAGGGTTCCTAAGGGCACAGCCAGAGAACGGAGGGTAATATTGTTAATGATAATAATAATCATGGTATTAGTTAAGCGCTTACTAAGTGCCAGGCGCTGGGGTGGATAAAAGCAAATCAGGCTGGACAAAGTCCTTACTCCATGTGGGACTCACAGTCTCAATCCCCATTTGACAGATGAGGTAACTGACAGAAGTGAAGTGACTTGCCTAAGGTCACACAACAGACAAGTGGCAGAGCCAGGATTAGAACCCATTCATTCATTCATTCATTCAATCGAATTTATTGATAATAATAATAGTAATAATGATGGCATTTATTAAGTGCTTACTATGTGCAAAGCACTGTTCTAAGTGCTGGGGAGGTTACAAGGTGATCAGGTTGTCCCATGGGGGGCTCACAGTCTCAATCTCCATTTTACAGATGAGGTAACTGAGGCACAGAGAAGTGAAGTGACTTGCCCAAAGTCACACAGCTGACAATTGGCGGAGCTGGGGTTTGAACCCATGACCTCTGACTCCAAAGCCCAGGCTCTTTCCACTGAGCCACGCTGAGCGCTTACTAGGTGTACATCACTGTACTAAGCACTTGGAGAGTACAATTTGGCATGCCATCTCCACTGTGGACAATCGGAGGCTGAGCCCCGGGGACTGGAATCACTCAAAAATCAACGGTATTGACTGGGTGCTTACCACGTGCAGGGCACTGTACTAAGCGCTTGGGAGAGTCCAATACAATAGAGTTGGTAGACACGTTCCCCGCCCACAAGGAACTTACGGTCTAGAGGGGGAGATAGGCCGGGCCGTGGTGGAACCCGGGGTGGGGCGTCAGCGGTGGGTTTTGTGTTCCAGAGGGACACGCCTCCACTTCCGGAAGCTGCTTCCCTCCGCCACCTCACAGCGTCGACCTGACGATCGTGAGCCCGGCAGCTGAATGATTCCGCCTCGTGTGCGTGCACGAACTATTTCTGGCTCGCCCAGGGAAAAGCGAAAAGCAAAAATAATAAAAAAAAAAAACTCAAGAGGGGAAAGCGAGCAGAGGAAAGTTAACGGCTTCGCCTCTGCCACGTCTGACTTTCTGCCAGAGCGTTTTGGGGGCTATTACCTCATAAAAGGAAGGAGCCAAAATAAAGAAACCTCTGAAATCTAGGCCGCCCGGCACACGTACGGGACACAACCGTCGTGAAACCGCAGCCGTGTTCCCCTGCAGACGGGGAACTCGCGGGCGGCCGTTTAAAGGACCTGATCTGCACAGCCAGGCCCCCCGGGGAAGGCCCCGAGCTGCTCGCCAGTTGGAACCCTGAGCAATCCAGCCTGCGTTCCCTGTCCTGACGATTTCCTTCCGGAACGTGGCAGGCGGCTCCCAGTCTCCCCCTGCAAAAACAGCAGGGTGTTCCGCAGCCCAGACCCTCCACAGCCCGCTCGGCTGCCTCGGGCCCAGATCCCCGGGTGCTGGTGGAGGGGGGTTGGGGGGACAGGAAGGGCGACCGAGGAGCCTGCTGGGCCTGGGCCCGCCCTCCCCGCCCGGCCGCGGGTCCCCGGCCTGGGCCTTGGGAAGAGATTTGAACCAGCTGTTGCTCGCAGATTTCCCCTGCCCCGGGCCCAGGCTACTGTTCCCTCCTGCTAGGCCGATGTCCTCAAAACTGGGGCCAGTAGGTCTTGGTGGGCCCACTGGGCTTCGGGGCCTGTACGTGTGGATTCCCGGGCTGGTCGCCCCATCCCTCGGAGGATCCGGGGAGCCCCGTTTGACCTGATCCCTTGTTTCTGGCGAAGACCCCTCCCCGACGTCACCCACTCCCTGGAGTTGCATCAGAGTCGGCCCATCAAACCTTATCTCCCCCTTCCCCAAACCCTTTCCTCTGCCGGGGGTGCTCAGAGTCATTGAGGACCTCGGGGATAGGAATTCCTGGTCAGTAACAGAGCGAGGACTGAATTGGGGGCAAAGGAGAAGGGGGGGGGGGGGCCCACTTGATATATCAGAACCAGGACTTGTATGCATCAGCCTCCCTGTCGACCTCCCTGCCTCCAGCCTCTCCCCTCTCCAGTCCAAACTGTACTCTGCTGCCCGGATCACTGTTCTAAACACAGTTATCCTGTGGACATCTCCACTGCGTATGTACTGAGCGCTGAGGCGAATACAAGGAAGTCGGGTCAGACACGATCCCTATCCCATGTGGGGCTCACAGTCGAAGTTGGGGGGAGAACAGGTATTTTACAGATGAGGAAACTGAGGCACTGAGAAGGTAGGTGACGTCCAAGGTGGTACAGCAGGAAAGCGACAGAGCCGGGATTAGAACCCAGGTCTTCTGGCTCCTAGTGCTCTTTCCACTAAGCCACGTTGCTTCTCCCACGTATCCACTGGGACCGGTATGTTCCCCAACCTCAAAACCCTCCTAAAATCACATATCCTCCAAGAAGCCTTCCCTGACTAACCTCCTTTCCCCACCTTATTCACCCTCCCTCCTGCACTTGGGTCCGTATCCATTAAGCACTCTGATAGCTCATCCCAAGCCTCACGGCATTTATGTAAAGGTCCTTATACCCCACTGCTTCCCCGGCCCGTAATTCATTTTAATGTCTGTCTCCCCTGCTAGACCGTAAGCTCCACGAGGGTGTATTGGACACCTCCAATCTCTTAGTTCAGTGCTCTGCACAGAGTCAGCACTCAGTACCTTCCACCCCCGAGACCCAAAGATCAGTGGACAGTGGCAGTGGACCGTCCCTGAGTCCTGAGCAGCAGACCCTGTTGCCTTTTCTCTTCTCGGTTTTCTGGCCGAAGGTTCCCCAGATGTCTTCTGGGTGGAAATCTGGGTTTCTCCCGCTAATCCCCTCTTGGATCCCCTAGTCCAAGGAAAGAGCCCACGGCCTGCCGTTCCCATGACACTGGCCCAGCAGGAAGCGAGGCATCCTGGCATCCCAGCCGGGCCCAGTGCGGTTGGGAAAACCACCTGGGAAGACGGCCCCTCTCTCCGCCTCGTCTCCAACTCCATTTTGATTCCAGGCTCCTAGGACGGGGGCAGCTCGGAGACCTGATCTGGGAAGTTCAGCCTTTCACCTGGGATTTCAAGTAGGTCATGAGGGGCGGGAACAGAGAGATCACTCCCTCAGACTCTATCCTCTCTGGGCCTAACCTGGAATCCGTCCCAGGGCAGAGCGTCTACACCCTGACTTCCGACGGAAACTGGGGTAGAGATGAATGCCCATTCTTCCTGATCCCATCCAGGAGCCTCAACACCCATGCATTTCTTTGTTTTACTTGCTGGTGTTGGCACATTTACCCTTGTATCTATGATTTATACCTTTCCTTGATCGCTAATGCCGGAATATTCATTCCTTTAGGTCTTCCGTCTTCTCCATGAGACGGGACCCACTTCTGCTTGTCTCCCCTTTCATTCATTCAATCGTATTTATTGAGTGCTTACTGTGTGCAGAGCACTGTAGCTCGTTGCAGGCATGGACCGGGTCTATTATATAGTATTGTCCTCTCCCTAGTGCTTAGTACAGTGCTCTGCACATGGTGAGTGTCCAATAAATATGACTAATTGGAGGTCAGGGATTTTTTCCTTGATGTACTGATGCCCAACACAGGGCTCTGCAGACAGTAAGCACCTGGTACGTGCCTCTACATACATTAGAGCCATACACTGGTTTTACATTCGGTGGGTGCCCACTACAGGCTCTGCACATAGTAGATACCCAGTCCAGATCCCTGCACACAAGAGGCACTTGCTACAGGCCTCTGCACACAAGAAGCACAGAGCAGAAGCCTCTGCACCCTGCAGATACAGCACAGGCTTAGGAGTCAGAAGGTCATGGGTTCTAATCCTGGCACCACCACTTGTCTGCTGTGTGACCCTGGGCAAAGCACTTCACTTTGCTGTGCCTCAGTTAGCCCATCTGTAAAATGGGGGTGAAACCGTGAGCCTCACATGGGACACGGACTGTTTTCAACCTAACTCGTATCTACAGTTCATATTCAATAAATATGATTGAATGCATGAGTGAATGAGTCAGAGGCCCTACCTCCTTCCCCTCCCCACAGCACCTGTATATATGTTTGTACAGGTTTATTACTCTATTTTACTTGTACATATTTACTACTCTATTTCTTTTGTTAATGATGTGCATCTAGCTTTATTTCTATTAATCCTGATGACTTGACACCTGTCCACCTGTTTTGTTTTGTCGTCTGTCTTCCCCTTCTAGAGTGTGAGCCCATTGTTGGCTAGGGACCTTCTCTAAATGTTGCCGACTTGTACTTCCCAAGCACTTAGTACACACTCTGCACACAGTACTCTGCACACAGTAGGCGCTCAATAAATATGATTGAATGAATGAATACAGTGCCTGGCACACAGTAAGCGCTTAACAAATACCACAATCATTATTATTACTATTAGACATCTGGTACGGGGCTCAGCACCAGGGGACACCCGATAAAGGGGTCTGCACACAAGAGGTACCCAGCAGAGTTGTACGTAGTGGAGGCCCAGCCCAAGGTAAAGAATCAATTCTGGGATTACTGAGAGTGACTGAAAGAGGATGGTAGAAAAGGGGGTTGAAGATAAAGTCTTCACTTGCTCTGTCTGGAAGCCAGGCCCGTCTGTGACTCCCACCTCCCTTCGTCATCCCCTCTGGAAAGGCCAGGAAGAGCCAGCGAACAGAAAACGGGCAGGCCAAAAGCTGAACCTCTGGTTGAATGAGAGACCACGCCAATCTTCCGGGCAAGGTTCCCCCTGGACCCAGAATGCTCTGCCTCCATTGCCCACCTGCCCCCGTTTCCTCTCTCTCTTCATTTCCTACCGCATTCCCGGAGGAGAAGGGGCTCACACGGCGTGGGGCTGGAGGCTGAAGCTAGGGAAACCCCAGGGAAAACCACCCTCTCGCAGTTAAGTATTCCTATCAGAGGTCATGAGAGAAAGGAAAAAAATAATTAATGCATCAGATGGAATTCACTGATTATATGGGTGGCAGCCTGCCATACAAAGCCACTCTAACCACAATTGGCTTTGGAGCAAAGTGAAGAGCCTGCACACAGACAAACACACACACACACACACACATAGACATACACACACACGCGCACGCACTTAGCGATCTTTGCTGTTTGACAAGTGGTGAGCAAGCGGCTGTTATAAACTCCAAGATAGTGGTTCCATAGATCTTACCCCACTGAAGTGGTTTGAAGAGGTGGCTTTCACATTCGCAGACGCTGCCAAGTCCCTACCGTCTCAGATATTTCTTCCTGATAGGACACTCCTGACAGGCTGAAAATAGCCGCGGTTTCCAGAGTGGCTCGTCTGCCTCCTCTTCCCCTCTCCCCGGCCATTCCCAGCGGAACCATGGGCCGCTGGCTCAGCCCTGGCCTCTCCCTCAGTGGCCCTGAGAGTCCCCCAGGGCGGAGGCCTTGGCCGCTCGATGACCCCTTTGGCGGATGGAGAAACTGAGGAAGGAGGTCTTGGCGTGTGCTCAGGGATGACCTCAGATGACAGAATTTGAGAATTTGTAGGAGCTGGGGCAGTAGGGACATCGGGCGGCCTAGTGGGCAATGCCAAGGGACCACCCAGGCACAGCCCTTCTGAGCCCACCTGAAGCTAGAGCCTGGTGTCCCTCCCCCTTCCAGAGTCACCACAGCATGGCCTAGCGGACAGAGCCTGGGCCTGGGAATCAGAAGGTCAAGGGTTCGAATCCCTGCTCCGCCACTTGTCCGCTGTGTGACCTCGGGGAAGTCACTTCACTTCTCTGGGACTCAGTTCCCTCATCTGGAAGATGGGGATGAAGACTGTGAGCCCCATGTCGGGCAGGGACTGTGTCCAACCTGATTAACTTGTATCCAGTACATAGAACAGCGCTTTGCACATAGTGAGTGCTTAACAAATACCATCATTATCTACCCCAGAGCTTAGTACAGTGCCTGGCACACAGTGAGCGCTTAACAAAGCGAGAAGCAGCATGGCTCAGTGGAAAGAGCCCGGGCTTTGGAGTCAGAGGTCATGGGTTCAAATCCCAGCTCTGCCACTTGTCAGCTGTGTGAATTTGGGAAAATCACTTCACTTCTCTGTGCCTCAGTTACCTCAACTGTAAAATAGGGATGAAGCCTGTGAGCCCTCTGTGGGACAACCTGATCACCTTGTAACCTCTCCAGTGCTTAGAACAGTGCTTTGCACATAGTAAGCACTTAATAAATGCCATTAAAAAAACCCCACCAGAACGAGCCTTTCCTAAGACCTCGCTTCCCCTAGAAGCAGCTTGGCATGGAGGATAGAGCACGGACCTGGGAGCCAGAAGGACCTGGGTTCTAATCCCGGCTCCGCCTCTTGTCTGCTTTGTGACTTTGGGCAAGTCACTTCACTGCTCTGGGCCTCTTTCACCTCATCTGTAAAGTGGGGATTAAATCTGTGAGCCCCACTTGGGACAGGGACTGTGTCCAAACTGATAACCGTGTATCTACTTCGGTGCATAGTAAGTGCTGAACAAATGCTATCGTTTCCACCTATTGGCCCTCCCTTCTGTGTCGTCTGTGCACTTGGATTAAGCACTTGGTATTCACCCCACCCTCAACCCCACATCCTTATAATAATAATGATGGCATTTATTAAGCACTTACTATGTGCAAAGCACTATCCTAAGTGCTGGGGAGGTTACAAGGTGATAAGGTTGTCCCTCGTGGGGCTCACAGTCTTAATCCCAATTTTACAGATGAGGGAAATGAGGCACAGAGAGGTGAAGTGACTTGCCCAAAGTCACACAGCTGACAATTGGCGGAGCCGGGATTTGAACCCATGACCTGTCTCTCCACAGCCCGGACTCTTTCCACTGAGCCACACTGCTTCTCTATGTCCACAGCCTGACGCTCTCCCCTCTTTGTAATTTATTTTTAAGCTTTGTCTCCCCTTCTAGACTGTGAACTCCTCCTGGGCAGGGATCGCGTCTACCAGGTCTATCGGATTATGTTCTCCCAAGGGTGAAGTCCTCACGACCTAAGTGATCAATAAATACGACCGAATGGTTGATTGACTGTGGCCAGGTTCGGGTCAGTCTAGCCCGGGTACGTCGCTGATAAGAGGCACCAGGACATTCGAGGAATCTCCTGCTGGTGGTCTTCCTGAGCCTCCACCCTTGTAGTTGGGGATCGACCGTCCAACACCCCGACTTGCCCCTTTCCATCCCTGACTTCCCTCCCCAGGACCCGGCAGAGATGGCTCACCGGTGCCTGGGCCCCGGACCGCCGTCCCGCTACGGGAAGCCTCGTGCCTCTGTGGCCGCGGGACCCTGGGGGCTGGCCCTCTCATCCCAGGAACCAGAACTGCCCGACCTACTGGGATTGGCTTCCTGGGACAGCTTGGCCCTCCTCCCAGCAGGAACCATTTCCCAAACAGGCAGGGAGGACTGCAGCCGGCTCTCCCGCCCATGGGCTCCATGGGCTCTCCGGCCCGGAGAGCGCTCAGAGACAGAGTCGTCATCAGGTCGCACCATATCTGACTCCGGCATCTCCAAGCCAATGGCTTCCTCTCGCTTCCCAAGTGGGAATTCCATGCTCCGGCGGTGGGGTGTCACACAAAACCGCCCCTGTCCCCGCCACCTTCAACAAGCTGTTTCACTCCAGAAAGGCCCCAGGCAGCCCTGCCAGAGGCAGGGAGGGAAGGAAGGAACGGATGAGGGAGGGGGAGGGGAGAGAAGGGAGAAAGGTGGGAAGGGGGCTCCTCCAGGAAGGGAGAGGGCATCCCTGGAGGCAAGGGTAAAGAGAGCCTGGTGGCGGGGATGGCGTCTGGGAGAAAATGTCCCTCTCGTCCCGCGGCCTGGCCAACGGCTATAAATACCAGACTTGATATACGCTGTACCTGGCACGCCTGGCTCCTTACTGGAAGTGGTTTTCCACTGAGGGTAAAATAAAATTAAATGATTATTAAATAAAAGTCAGATTTTTCCATCTGAGCCACTTGGCAGGCAGGAGAGGGAAAGAGGTGTTCCTGACTGCCCATGGCCTCTTATCCAGGGAGCCTGGAGGGCACAGAGAACAGAGGGTCAGGGGGTCTTGGTTCCCAGCTCCAGAGCCCCCCTAAAGGGAGAGAGCTTCCCCATCAGACCGGGACCACCCAGGAAGCACATCCTGGCCCCCGGTTCCGACCCCAGGGTACCCAGAGGGCAGGCTCCATCTTTTCCTTCCTGGGGCATGGTGGACCACAGACTCCGCCCGGGATTCCCCGGGGAGCATCTGGCCAGCGGGGTGCTTTGGCTTTAAGGCCGGGAGGAGCGGCCTCTGAGAAGGAAGGAGTTCTGCCATGTTTACCGCCGAACGCAGGCTTCGCAACTGAGAAATAAGTAGTCCACGGGGAGCTCTCGGGCTTGAGCTAAAAAAAAAAAAAAAAAAAAAACCCAGCTATCTTGGGATGCCTCTGCTGGTGAGGAGCCCCGTTCAGGAGGTCTGATGCAATGTCACTTTCTACTGGCTGAAACGGCCCCACTCTACTTCCCAGAAAGTTGGGGGCCCCTCCTGCCCTGGGTTTGGCAGGTAAACAAGGTAGGCCTGGGCAGCCGAGAGAACCATCTCCTCTCTGGAAGCAGAGGACCAACGGAGCTCTCTGCGGGGAGGGGAGAGACGGCAGGATCGATCCATCCTTCTACAAAACAACGGAAGGCTGTGGGCAGGGCGGAGGCACAGGTCTATTTGGCAAAGTCCCCACTATCAGGAGGAGGGATCCCCAGTGGAGGGGGACAGGTGCCCAGTGAACACAATGGAAAGAACGCTTCTTAACTCCTCTTGGCCTTGGTTTCCTCATCCGTCAAATGGGGGTACAATCCCTGCTCTTCCTCTTGCTTAATCTGTGAGCCCCATGAGGATCAGGGACTGTGTCCGACCTGATCATCTTGAATTTCCCCTAGCGATCAGTGTGGTTCTTGGCACCTCATAAGCGTCTAACACGTGCCGCAATTATAGCCACTATTATCGTTATTGTTATGAAGATTATTATTAATCGCCTCCAAGTCATCCTGGGGGTGAGCCATGGCATTGTTTCCACCCCAAAATCAGCTGCTGGTCTCAGCCCCGGGTTCTTTCAAGGGCCCCAGGGCCGCTCTGGATGGGCTGGATGGGGTCTGATCCAGGAATGGCACTGTTTGAGCTCTTAAGGGGACAGAAGATTTATTTATATTAATGTCTTTCTCCCCGTCAAAGCTCCTTGTGGGCAGGGAATGCGTCTACCAACTCTGTTGCACTGTACTCTCCCAAACCCTTATTACAGTGCTCCACACCACTAACTGACTGATTGCCAGCTAGTTCCCCCCTCGGGGATGGGCTCGGATGGTACGAGACTCAGGCAAGCGTCTTTTTTTCAGCTCGGTGCGATTAGTACGAAGCCATTTCTACGCACATAGATGGACAGAGACTTTTCAAAGCAGGACATGTGTCTGATAGAGTGTACTCTCCCAAGTGCTCTGCACACAGTAAGCGCTCAGTAGATAGCATCAACTGATTGATGGTAAGCTCGTTATGGGCAGGGAGTGTGTCTGATTATTGTTCTGTTGTACTTTCCCAAGAGCTTACTATACTGCTCTACACACAGTAAGCACTCAATAAATCTGATTGACTGGCTGACTGATAGATTGAAACATGGGAACGGTTTCATCCGACACTGTTTGCTGAGAATCATGTTACATTCAACAGCGATTTCACTACCATGCCCCCCTCCAGAGGAGAAGGAGAGTAGAGGGGGAAAGTTCGAACTGAATGCCTTTCAGGCCGGGGTCAGGACATTCTGAAGTACATCAGCTCTGGGGGCCGATTCTGGCTCCCCTCCCACTATCTGCCGTCCAACCGTTCACGCTTCTGATACCAGCCTTCCAACTCATCTCTCACCATCCACCTCCTCATTCACACCCTCCTTCTGGTCTTAAACCCTCTCCCCTTTCATATCCGACAGGCTGCCCCCTCCCCATCTTCCAAGCCCTAATCATAACTCAGGTATTTGTTAAGCGCTTACTGTGTGCCAGGCACCGTCCTAAGCGCTGGGGTGGATCCAAGCAAATGGGGTTGGACACAGTCCCCGTCCCACGTGGGGCTCACAGTCTCAATCCCCATTTGACAGGTGAAGAAACTGAGGCCCAGAGAAGTAAAGTGACTCACCCAAGGCCACCCAGTAGACAAGTGGAGGAGCCCGGATTAGAACCCAAACCTTTTGACTCCCAGGCTCTATCCACTAAGCCATGTTGCTTCCTAGTCACGTCCTCTCCAGAAAACCTTCCCTAGATAACCTCTCATCTTGCCATTGTTTTCTCTCTCTCTCTGTATTGTCTCTGCACTTGGGTCTGTTCCCCCTAAACTCTTTGATATTCTCTCCAACCTCACCCCCACAGCACAACAGATCCTTCTGCTCTGTTGTTTCCCCTAGCTGCAATTTCTTTTTAATCCCTTCTCCCCTGTGGACCGTAAGCTTCTCGAGGGCAGGGATCGCATTTACCCACTCTACTGTATTACACCCTCCCAAGCACTGAGTATAGTGCTCTGCACAAAGACAGCATTCAATGTCATTGGCATACTTCATGCCACTGCCCGGATTGTCTTTGTCCAGAAACGCTCTGGGCATGTTACTCCCCTCCTCAAAAATCTCCAGTGGCTACCAATCAATCTGCGCATCAGGCAGAAACTCCTCACCCTTGGCTTCAAAGCTCTCCATCACCTCGCCTCCTCCTACCTCACCTCCCTTCTCTCCTTCTCCAGCCCAGCCCGCACCCTCCGCTCCTCTGCCGCTAATCTCCTCCCCGTGCCTCGTTCTCGCCTGTCCCGCCATCGACCCCCGGCCCACATCATCCCCCTGGCCTGGAATGCCCTCCCTCCCCACATCCGCCAAGCTAGCTCTCTTCCTCCCTTCAAGGCCCTACTGAGAGCTCACCTCCTCCAGGAGGGCTTCCCAGACTAAGCCCCCTCCTTCCTCTCCCCCTCGCCCCCCTCTCCATCCCCCCGCCTTACCTCCTTCCCTTCCCCACAGCACCTGTATATATGTATATATGTTTGTATGTATTTATTACTCTATTTATTTATTTATTTTACTTGTACATATCTATTCTATTTATTTTATTTTGTTAATATGTTTGGTTTTGTTCTCTGTCTTCCCCTTCTAGACTGTGAGCCCGCTGTTGGGTAGGGACTGTTTCTACATGTTGCCAACTTGTACTTCCCAAGCGCTTGGTACAGTGCTCTGCACACAGTAAGCGCTCAATAAATATGATTGATTGATTGACTGACTGATTGACACCTCATGGCAACAGGGGATGGGGATCAGTGGGGGAGGGAGAGTCTCTTAACACAGAGGCAGAATTCCACAGAGGTCCTGGAGAGCACACAAACACACACACACACACACACACACACACACACACACTCTCTCTCTCTCTCTCTCTCTCTCTCCTCTCTCTCTCTCTCACACACACACACACACACACACACACACACACACACACACACCCCCAGTGGGGTCATCGCTGTGGCCAAGATCTCCCTTTGGGAGCATCAGGCTGGGAACATATCTGTTTTTCTTGGAACTCTGGAGATCCCCAGTGTGCTCTAAAGCAGCTCTGACAGAAGAGTCCTCCAAGGTGCGAATGTTTTTTGAGCTTGGGATCCAAGCTCAAGGCTCTGAGACAACAGATTCTTGGAGAAAGAGAGATGGGCACACGGACAAACAGACACAGGCGCGAGATGAAAATTCCCAGGGTCCCAATTCAACCCTAACCTCCGGGCCTTTTTGATGCTCCTTGAACGGCCCACTTTTCATTTGGGTTTGGCTCCGAGAACGTCCCTCTAGAGTGGCTGCTTTTTCCTGTGCTTTCTCTTGGGGGAAGAATGCGTTCACCGGGTTCGCCCTACCACCCAAGGTGTCCAAGGAAGGTGTTTTGGAAGTAGAGAACCCTGGGAAGGGGTCACTAACAGGTCAGAGAGTCTGGAAGGCGCTCTGAGAGGGGCAGGTCTCGCCACGTGGGCCCTGTCGGTGTGACCCCTCCGTCCTGGAGCCAGCACCGCTGGGGAGACTGAGCGAGTTCCAGACCTCCCTCGGGGAAAGGACGGTAGGGTAGCCCCACCACGCCACGCTCACTAAGGTGGAGCACTGAGGATTAATTTGGAGGCGCCAAGGCAAGAGACTGGTCCCAAAAGGTGATTCCTTGCATTATCTCCCCAGTTCCCCGGAAAAGCTTCTGTCTCGCGGAAGAAATGGCAGGACTGGACAGCTCTGGAAGACGAGGGTCAAGGGGGAAAGATGGTTGAGAGCCCCACCTGGGTTCCTGAGAAAGCTGGGGTGTGAGCCATCTACCGAGGCTAGCCCCCTAAGGAAACAGAGGCAGCTGCCCGTGGGGTCCAAGTAGCCGGGAGCCGCGCCTTCCCGGGGCAGGGGAGGGAGGCCCATCTGGACAGTGCCGCTATCCCCCTGGCCCCCCCGCCACCCACCATGCGCCGACGCCAACTCGCTTGGAGGCTCCGGAGGCCCGGTTCCACGGAAATTGACCGCCCGGAGGACGCCCAGACAAGAGCGGCGGGTGCGCCCCGGCCCTCCCCGGCCGGTTCCTGCTGTGGGAACAGAGTCCCGGGCCCAGCCGTGCTGGGAACGGGGACTCACCCGTCGGGTGCCCCCCAAATATCAAGTTGACGCACGTCTCCGGGACGCGGGCTGAATCCTCAACTCTTGGCGGGGTCTATAGAGCCACGGTTCGCCCTTCCCGTCTCACGGCACTTTCCAGAAGTGTCATCGGATGACAGATTAGACCGCCCATCCGTGTGGACTTGGGGAGGGGTGGGGGGGGCCTCGGCCCATCCATTATGGGTTCAAAGCCGTCCTGGCATGAATCGAGTCACAGTGGTGTGAGGGGCTCATCGATACAAGAGGTCCTACAGCTTTAAGCAATACCCTGGCCATCCCCAAGTTTTCAGAATGCACACGATGTCAGCCTTGAAGACAAGAGGCCCTGCATCATCATGGCAGGAGAGACAAAGACAGCCCCCTTTTTTGAACGGACAAAAAAATGATTGTTTTAATAGGAGAGAAGCATCAGTCATTGACTCTTACTTCATTCACACTTTCTATCCGACCCCATCCATCTTCGGAGCCAAGAGATGACAGGGCCCGGGAGCCCTCCCCCCGGCGCCCCGCCGTCCCGCCGCCCGCCCCTGCCCACCCCAAATTCGCCCCGGCACATCAATACGCCCATTAGGGGTCATTGGAGTGGCCTCGAGCGACCATCCCTTCCCCCTCGCCCGGACCCAACTCGCAGGGTCCCCGGGGGAGGTAGGGAGATGCCCAGGCGGGGCCCCCACGGCCCGGTCTCCGTCCCTGGTCCGCTCCGAGGGAGCTGGGGAGACGGGTCGCGCCAACCCACCGAACCCAAACCCGGAATGCAAATCCCTTCATCCTCCTGACATGTTTCTCGGGGGGCATTATCTGCAGACAAAAGTACGCTGCGTGCGGGCGGTCTCTGCATCACTGCCCCCTCTGTGAGCATGACACCTGCTCAGGGCCGCGAAGGATCCTTTTGCTGCATCTGCAGAAGCCAACTGGAGCACAATGGCCCCGACGGCTTGGGGGTCACTTGAGTCCTTCTACCCTATGGGTCTCCCCTCCCACCCTCCCCACCCCCAAGGCCCGACCCTCATCCCCTTTCACCTCTGTCCGAGCCAAGGGACCCAGATAGCGACATAAAAGAGGTGGCCTCTGGCGCGGGGGGGTGGGGGGAGAGCCTTAGGGCTCCGACGTGAATCGCCCACGCCAATCCTCCCTTCCCCTCCCCTTCTCCTTAAGACCTGATGGTCTTCAGTCACACATCTTAAAAGAAAAACAAAAAACAAAAACACAAAGACTTACTTGTCTCAAGTCGATGAAGGCTAACTGCAGCGTGTCCTCCTGAAATCCAGGCACTGGGCCGGATCTGGCAAAGTCTGTGGGAAAGAAAAGAGGATAAAAAGCCCCTTTAACTAACCATGGACAGGGAGATTGGCAGACGGATGACAGGGAAGACAAGAGAGGCTGGGGGAGAGGAGGACCAAGCTTCTAAGGAGTCAGGTCTCTCTTCCTTCAGCGGCTTTGTTCGCCCTTCAAAATTCGTGTCATCAAAACACCATTAATTCCAGCGTCCTGACAGCGAGGAAACTGTACTGATTCGACCTGAAATTTATTCCCATGAGCCGCACTGGGCTCCCCAGTATTTGTTTTGTGAATGGACAAACAACTTGCAAAAGAGACGGGAGGAGGGAGAGAAAAAACTTTTTCCTCTCCACACAATAAAATCTTCAGCTGTGAAACTCTTTTCAGGTTCGAAAGCTATTTATATTTTAGGGCGCGGAAGGAATTTTCCAATTTCATGCCTGCCACCTCCAACCACCGGCATTTATCACAAAATATTCTCTGCCACCTCGTTAATTATCCCCTTGCTGATTATCTGAATGATCGGGCGGGGATGCTATCGCCGGGACATGCTCGGCCCGACGGGCGAGGGCTCTCCCCACGGTGGTCCGGGCGGCGTGGGGACAGGCCCGCCGCGGACATCTGAGGGCCCGTCGGGACGGCCCCGGGCGGGACACCCGACGGAGCCTTCCTCGGTGCCCGTGTCCAGCTTCCCAGGTCAGGGCTCTCCCCAGCTCCTCCCGCCACCCTTCCTGCTACCCTCCAAGATCCCTCCTTCTCCTCCCGCACGTTCCCCCACTTCCATCCATCGAAGCCGGGCCGTGTCTTGCTGGGGGAGCGTTTTACGGCTCCGTCTTCGGCAGCGGCGTCGTTAATGAGGAGACGACTGCACTGCCCCGTGGGGGCCGGAGGAGCGGCCTTGGAGAATGTCAAGTTTTACTGCCCTGGAGCCCGGCTCTGGCGGGGAAAGAAATTCAAAGGTCTCGTTTGGGCACCCGAGAGAGCAGAATACAGAAGTGAAGGCGGCGGCTCGGGGTCCAATTCTCCCAGCTAATCATCATCGTGATGACATTTAATATCAACCCGCTCTTTCCCTCAAGAGTAACGTGATGATTTTTCCCATCGTCTTCCTACCGGGAGCCCAGATCCGGGTTAGCGTCTAGCCCCCTCCAACCCCACAACCCACTTGTGGTGGATTGGTTAAAACTAAATGAGAAATTGAGAAATGTTCATTAGATTTTAAATCTCTTAAGGGGAGGGGAGGGGAGGGGCCTCTGGCTTCCATTGTATCTCCCAGGTGTTCAATATAGGACTCAGTAAATTCATTCAATCAATCAATCAATCAATCAATCAATCATATTTATTGAGCGCTTACTGTGTGCAAAGCACTGTACTAAGCGCTTGGGAAGTACAAGTTGGAGACATATAGAGACGGTCCCTACCCAACAGTGGGCTCACAGTCAATCATATTTATTGAGTGCTTTACTGTGTGCAGAGCACTGTACTAAGTGCCTAAAGCTCTCAGTAAATGCCACTGATTGACTGGAGCTCCATCACCCTGCCAGTGGGATTCCAGTTCCCGGCTCCCAGCTCTTCCCGCCCCAATTTCAGCAGCAGGTGAGCCCGAGTCACTGGAAAAATTGAGTTGGCACGCAGTAATAAATACCACGGATTGATCGATTGACTGTAGACCGTAAGTTCGTTGTGGGTGGGGAATGCGCCTGTTTACTGCTCTATTGTACTCTCCCAAGTGCTTAGTGCTCTGCACACAGTAGGGAGACACCTAAATACGATTTAATAATTTAATTTAATAAATACGATTGACTAATTGATTAAGGGAGAAACAAGGATCTGCAAGGAAAACCTTCCACGTAGGCAGGACTTTCACTGGAGAGCCAGACTTGATTTCTGAGAAGCGTTTTGGCCTAGGAGAAAGAGCAAGGGCCCGGGAGTCAAAAGAACTTTGCCATCTACCTCTGTGTGACCTCGGCAAGTCACTTCACTTCTCTGAGCCTCGGTTTCCCCATCTGGAAAATGGGGATTCAGCAACCTGTTCTCCCTCCCCCTTAGACTGTGAGCCCCATGCGGGATAGGTACTGGATCTGACCTGATTATCTTGGATCTATCCCGCCATTTAGTAAATGATAATAATGACGCCATTTGATAAGCACTTACTATGTGCCGAGCACTTTACTAAGCGCTGGGGTGGATAGAGTAAATCGGGTTGGACCCAGTCCCTGCCCCACTGGGGCTCACAATCTCACTCCCCATTTTACAGATGAGGTGACTGAGGCCCAGAGAAGTGAAGTGACTTGCCCAAGGTCACACAGCTGATGAGTGGTGGAACCGGGATTAGAAACCATGACCACCCGAACCGTGGATTAGAACCATGAATCCCAGGGCCGAGCTCATGCTGGACATGTAGTAAGTGCTTGACAAATACCTCGATGAGTACTATTGTTATTATTTCTGCCTCCCTAAGAACAGAGAGGAAGGGGGGAAAGGTAGAGAAAACAGAATCAAGACAGCAAGCGTGGTTCGTAGGGAGGAGAGTTGACAGAGGTCGATCTCAGTGCGACGTCAGAATTTGGACGGAGCTAAAGGTCGACCAGGGAGTGGCCCTGCCCAGTCTGTACCTCAACTTGGAGACTTGGAAGGTAACGGAAACAAACTCTGCTCCTTGACCTCATGGACATCATCGAGAGCCACAGTCAACGTGAAAAAGCAAGGCAGGACTGCCAGATGGCCATTGGTCGGGGGGGCGTCCACACCAATGCCAAGATACTAACCCTTCTCTCAGACAGTGTGGGCAGAAAGAGCCACGTCCCGGCTCTTTTCTTTTTCTTTGAGTGGCCCTTTGGTGAAGAGCCCTGAAGCAGCATGCTCTAAGAATAATAATAATAATAATAACAATGGCATTTATTAAGCGCTTACTATGTGCAAAGCACTGTTCTAAGCGCTGGGGAGGTTACAAGGTGATCAAGTTGTCCCACGGGGGGCTCACAGTCTTAATCCCCATTTTACATATGAGGTAGCTGAGGCCCAGAGAAGTTAAGTGACTTGCCCAAAGTCACACGGCTGACAGTTGGAAAAGCCGGGATTTGAACCCATGACCTCTGACTCCAAAGTCCGTGCTCTTTTCCACCAAGCCACGCTGCTTCTAGTGAAGAGAGCACGAGTCAGAAGATCTGGGTTCTAATCCCAGCTCCGCCACTTGCCTGCTATGTAATCTCGGGCCAGTCACTTCACTTCTCTGCATCTCATCTGCAGAATGGACATTCAATATGTGTTCTCTGAGCTCCAAATGGGACTTTTGTATTTTAGCGCTTAGAACAGCGCTAGGCACATAGTAAGTGCTTAACGAATACCATGGTTATTAGTAATAATAATGGCATTTATTAAGCGCTTACTATGTGCAAAGCACTGTTCTAAACGCTGGGGAGGTTAAAAGATGATCAGGTTGTCCCACAGGGGGCTCACAGTCTTAATCCCCATTTTCCAGATGAGGTAACTGAGGCCCAGAGAAGTGAAGTGACTTGCCCAAAGTCATACAGCTGGCAGTTGGTGGAGCCGGGATTTGAACGCATGACCTCTGGCTCCAAAGCCCAGGCTCTTTTCCACTTAGCCACGCTGCTTCTCTAGCCACGCTGCTTCTTGGAGGCCCATGCCTACCCAGGGGCTGAAATCCCACGGGTTTCCCGAGGACCATTTCCTTAAGCTGGGTCCCCCGTTGAGTTAGGGTCTGGCAAGTGGGCAACTGAAGGTGCAGGCCTCAGTCTCACTGCCTCCTCTCCGTCCCCCGGCCTGACCCCGGAGAATCCGGGGCTACAGATCTGGCCATGGGACGGCTCGTCTTCAAGAACAAAGCTCTTTCCGAGCTCTAATCCCCGACTCGGGTTTTCGGTTTGATTTTCTTTGCACGAGCCAAATGCCCGTGGCAGCTTCGGCCCCGACAGTACCCCGCCTGGAGATTTTCCACGGCTGGGGCCGGCACCCCCCCCCGGGGGAGGCCTCCTCCAGTCTGTCCCCGGAGCAGAAAATCGCCCGGCAATAGAAGAGATCTGTATGCGGCTGGCTGCAGGGAACGCCTTAGCCAGGCTGAGGTTTGGCAGCCCTGTGCCGGGGCCAAAAAAGTAGTGTCTTTGCGAGGCCTCCGTCCCTCGGCCACCCAGGGCAGTGTGAGCGGGAGGCTGACCTCCTTTCTAAATCCCTTCCCCGAGGAAAGACTGGAGAAATAGAAACCGTCAGCCCTCACACAATACCCAAGGCCGCGGAGAGGGAAAATAAAGGGTTCAAACCAACAAGCAGGAGTGGAACAAAAAGGGGTCAGTCCCCTGAAAATAATGATACGGCGGTTGGGACTCCGGGCCGGGCCGGGAGGAACGAGCCCCAGGTGGGCCCTTTCCTTCCATCAGGCTGCCGTGTGCCACCTTGGGAGGTGTCCCAAGTCGCGGTCCAGACACTGGCACCCGGATGAGAAGTGCGGTCCCGGCCATTTATTCTCACAGCTCTCGCCACACTTCCCGCCGGAGACGGCAGCAGAGGAGTCCTTGTGTGGCGGGGCCGAGGTTCCCGAGGTGTCCGGTGAAAGTCCCAGGACTGAACCCACGAACAGATTCCTCAGAGCAGGGCCTGGCCCAATCTCTTCCTCCCTCTCCTGACCCTGCTGAGGAGAGCTGGTGGGGTGGGAAAGGTTTGCTTGAAACAGCTGTCCACAACAGGGTCATGGTTCACTAGAGAAGGTGAGACGCAGACCAACACCTCTTCCAGGAACTACCCAGAACCTGGAAAATCAGGAAACTTTCAACTGCTTTTTGGGAGGACGTCGGCCAACCAATATCCTCCCCCACACCAGAAGTAGCATCCACCGTCCTCGGTAATCATTAACACTGCCATCGGGCTGTGGGGCACTTGTATTTCAGCAATTATCCCCATTTTATAGGTGCGAATTTGGAGACACACAAAAGAGTGACTTGTTCTAGGTCAGGCAACTGGTCGGGGGTGGAATTTGCGGGAGGACCAGGTCTCCAGAGTCTCAGACCTGGGACCCTTTCAGAGAGGAGTGAGCCAGAGGAGAGACGACTTGGAGCACTAACTGCTACGAGACACCTGCCCAAGCTAGCTGGATGTGGAAGATTGACATTTCTGCTGGTGTCTCTGGCACAGCTCCAGAGACACAGGCCTGGCCGCCCTCCCGGGGTCCCGACTAGCAAGGAAATCCTCAGCACTGAAACCCAGAGTCCTGCGAAATGCAAGTTGGCTACCTTCTGGCCCGTGGCAGGTCCCGAGTCTTAGAAAAGAAACCAGAGGGCTAACGGGGTTGTGATTACTGTTGTCATTATAATTACCTTAGCTTCTAGCCCCCAAATCTCACCCTGGTCTCTGTCACTTTTTTTTATAGTCTCTCATTATTAAATACCGGCCTGTAGATGTATCGTACCTGTGTCACCCTTGCAATTGGATGCGGATCTTTCGTTCACCCCATCCTCAGCTCACGGCACCATGATTTATTTCATTGTCCCTCTCTCCCTCTAGACTTTAAGCTCATTGTGGGAAGGGAATGTTCCTACCCCTTCTGTTATATTGTACTCTCCAAGTGTTTAGTACCGCACACAGTAAGTCCTCAATAAATACCACTGATTAATCGACTGATTGATAAGGCTGCTTAGCCCAGTGGTTTCCTGGTATCCTGTAGGGAACGCCGGGGAGCGTTCGCGGCCATTAGGCGCCTAAATAAATCAGTCAATCAATCAATCGTATTTATTGAGTGCTTACTGTGTGCAGAGCACAGTACCAAGCGCTTGGGAAGTACAAGGTGGCAACATATAGAGACAGTCCCTACCCAACAGTGGGCTCACAGTCTAAAAGGGGGAGACAGAGAACAAAACCAAACATACTAACAAAATAAAATAAATAGAATAGATATGTACAAGTAAAATAAATAAATAAATAAATAAATAAATAGAGTAATAAATATGTACAAACATATATACATGTATACGTATACCCCTGCCTGAAACTAAGCCTGTCTGTCCAGGGTGCTGGACCCCGAGACAGCCTGTCTGTCCAGCCCACCTTGCCGGGGCGGGGCCCACAGAAACTAGCCGGGGTTTCTTTTTGGCTTTGCTTTCTTCTCCCGCACTGAAGAAGCGAAGCCAGGCCTGGCTCTCGGCGGGGTTGGAAGGGGGAGCTGAATGGGGCCTCGCTGAGCAACGTGGAGAGGGTTTTTAGGACAAGGAGCATTATTATCCGGGGATGTGAGCGGTGGGGTTGAAAAGTTGAATCCCGGGCCCGTGTCATTACACACACCCGAGTCTGGCAGAGGCCAGCCAGTGGATTTCCGCAGGTCAGGGGCTGGACGCTGCATTCATCTTCCCGGAGAACGAATCTACTCCATCGGGAATGCGGGGTGTTTTTTTTCCCTTTCTTTCCTCTTTCCTTTCTTTCTTTTTAAAAGACATGAACGGAGTGTCTGTCCCTGAAACCTGAGAGTTTAAGCTGGTAGGCCATTAGGTACGGAGGCGAAGAATTGACTTCAGACACAACAGGAGCCTAAGAGGAAGCTCTCGGCATTTTAACTGCTCAGCACAGCCAAGTGAAAGGTAGACTAGCTTTCTGAAGAGAGTTTAGGTCTGTCTGAAGGAGAGGAAATGAAAAAGAATTGCTTTCTAAGGTACATTAGCAACTTCTCTCCATGATAGGTCATTCTGTGGTGTCTTGAGGATCGTGGGGGAATTCAGCTGATGGATGGGTTTTTTTTTTTTTTTTTTAAATAAAGGATCTTTGGTTGGGGCGGCAAGGTGGAGGGATGGGGGAGGGTTCTTTTTTTTTTATAGGCAGAAAAACAACCTTGCTTTTTAGAAAATCCCCTTGTAAAGTTCTTCCGTGGGATAGCTCGTGGATTCTGAGCTAGGTGTTAGCAAGTTTCAAGGGGTTCCAATCAGTTTACATCAGGAAGCTCGGGTAGATAAGCCAGGCTGCTAAGGGGTGAACTGGTTTCTGCCTTCTTGCCGGAGGCAGAAAGGGGTCTTCTTTTGAGCCCCCTATAAAATCGACTCAACATGAGACCCGCCGCCCCCACCCCAACCTGGGCTTTATTCCACCTTCCGGAAGACATCCTGCCTCTTAGGCTATTCTCCTCTTCCTCCAACTTGGGCCTCCTCACTCCCTTTCCTGCTTATGAATACCCAGCAGCACCAATCGCTCCAAATTCCAACAAAATGGCAAAACTCTGAATCAAGTGGTGGTCCCTTTCCCTTTGCGGCGGGATGAACCCGCCTGCCGCCCCCACCCCGTGGTGGGGGGGCTGCCCCTGAATTTTCCGTGAGCTCCCAGTGGGCGGGGCCATCGGATTGACACGGCTGAGCCGATCACTGGCCCCCTCGACAGGTCCGTGGGAGAGCGGAGACATTTTTGGCCTCCAGATCGCCTACGGTAGCCCCAGGCTGAAGGCTGACAGGCAGCTGCTGCTGACTGGGGTGTGGGCTCAGGAATGAGATGGACAAAGACACCTCGGGGAAGTACACAACTCCATCATCTGGGGGAACACTGACAATCCCCCCAGACTCATTGGAACCAATAATCTCACTCTCCCCACCCGGCCGTCCCATTGAAGCTCTTTACAAAGCTGAGGAGCAGTGAGACTGGCTGCTTTGAGTCTCTTCTCCCTCCCCACATGCCCGCCCGCTCCGGGGGGAGCAGGGGAAAGCGGCTGGGTGGTGGCGGACAGCCCAACCCAAGTGGGGAGAAGGCCCAGTTATGCGCTCTGATCATCCGCATGCTTGGAGAGCGGGAGTCGATTCAGTTTAATAATATATTCATAGAGTTATCAGCCTCGGTCATAAATATCTGTCCCAGGGCCGGCCCCCAGGCCCCATTTCTATTAGAAGCAGGAGGCTGAGTTGGATAGAAATGCATGGGCGCCTGTGTTTGTGTGTGTATATGTGTGTGAGAGAGAGAGATAGAGAAAGATGAGAGAGGGGCGAATTGGGGAGAGACTCCGAGGGATGGTGGAGTGAGCTGGACATTTTTTTTCTTTTAACCTTCCCACCTCCTTCTCCCGGCCCTCAACCAACCTGGGGTTTGCAGTGGGGGTGACTCAGGAACCACCCCTCACCCAGAGCGGGGCTGGGTATGTGGCTATTTCAGCGCTGAGCTATGTAGTTACGACTCTGATGGGGACCCAATGGCTTGCGCAAGATCGAAGCAGTCAGCTGACCTGACCCCTGGTTCCCCTGCTGCTGGGGTGAATTCACCAGCTGAGTTCAGCAAGAGGTTTAAGCAACGTGGCCTAGCAGAAAGAGCCCGGGCTTGCGAGTCAGAGGACCTGGGTTCTAATCCCAGCTCTGCCACTTGTCTGCTGGGTGAACGTGGGCAAGTCACCTCACTTCTCTGGGTCTCAGTTACCTCATCTGTAAAATGGGGATGAAGACTGTGAGCTTCACGTGAGGCATGGACGGTGTCCAACCTGATAAGCCTGTATCTACTCCAGGCCTTGGCACATAGGAAGTGCTTAACGGATACCATTGAAAAAAAAATACTTGGCTAACTTTGAGAAGTTAAAGATTGTATGGTCAAGCATAATCTATGTCATTTTCAGGCAACAAGTCCATTTTTTGAAAGAGCCAAGGGAAAGGAAATCAATCAATCAATCAATCAATCAATCGCATTTATTGAGCGCTTACTGTGTGCAGAGCACTGTACTAAGCGCTTGGGAAGTACAAGTTGGCAACATATAGAGACAGTCCCTACTCAACAGTGGGCTCACAGTCTAAAAGGGGGAGACAGAGAACAAAATCAAACATACTAACAAAATAAAATAAATAGAATAGATATGTACAAGTAAAATAAATAAATAAATAGAGTAATAAATATGTACAAACATATATACATATACACAGGTGCTGTGGGGAAGGGAAGGAGGTAAGATGGGGGGATGGAGAGGGGGATGAGGGGGAGAGGAAGAAAGGGGCTCAGTCTGGGAAGGCCTCCTGGAGGAGGTGAGCTCTCAGTAGGGCCTTGAAGGGAGGAAGAGAGCTAGCTTGACGGATGGGCAGAGGGAGGGCATTCCAGGCCCAGGGGATGACGTGGGCCGGGGGTCGATGGCGGGACAGGCGAGAACGAGGCACGGTGAGGAGATTAGCGGCAGAGGAGCGGAGGGTGTGAGGTGGGCTGTAGAAGGAGAGAAGGGAGGTGAGGTAGGAGGGGGTGAGGTGATGGAGAGCCTTGAAGCCCAGGGTGAGGAGTTTCTGCCTGATGCGCAGATTGATTGGTAGCCACTGGAGATTTAATCACTTCGAACGGGTGGGAAAGGTAGGATCAGGCAGAATTTCCTCTTCTGGGGAGGAGCCGTCCCTTGGAAAGGTTGCCTGTGGGTTATTTCTGGATCCCGGGGCCTCCAAGGTATACAAGGGCTTCAAAGCGCAGCCAAAGCGGGGAACTGTTCCAGGCCTCGAAGCAGTAGAGGGCCAAAACTCAGCAGAGACAAAGAGGGAGCGAGCCCGGGGAGAACCCGGCCGCCTCCTCTCTCAGACGGCGAAATGGGCGGTGGCTGGGACGGAGAGGCTTGGGAGAAAATCAGCTGGCAGACCCACCACCGGCCAGGCTCTGAGACGGAGATCTCCCCCAGGCCCGAAAGAGACCCTGGCCAAAGTCACAGGACCCTGGGTCCCAGGCCCCGGGCCCTTGGCCCAGGTGAGAGTGGCACTTTTACCTTGCGGGGGACACCACGTGCTCTCGGGAAGTCCGGGAAGCAGTGGGTGGGGTGGGGAAAACTCACCGTGGACATGGTTTTCCATTTTTCTTCCCACCCGGTCCCCAGGGCCGCCAGCCAGCCGATCGAAGGAGGGGACTTTGTCTGCCCCAGGCAGTCTCCCAGGGCGGTGGAGGGTGTGACAGTGATGTATAGCAGGGTTAGAGCCGCTCCATCCATCTCAATTTTCCTGGTGGAGATGGCATCCCGGGCTGGGGGCGGGGGGGACGACCCCCGCGGTTCAGGTTGGCAGCACATGCCATCGGAAACCTTGGGGTCCCCTGAGCGGGGGGCGGGCCGGGAGACAAGGTGGCCTCGGGTGATGGAATGTGAGGACGCGGTGCCCTCGAAGTGAAACCTCTCAGAGCCCCCCCCACTTCCCCGAATCCGCTGAGTGGGCACTGCTCCCTGATCCGCGGCCCCTCCGGGGAGAGGAGGTCCGCTTGCCGTTACAGGAGAAAGGATTTCCCTGTTCCTAATGGAAGGGAGGGAGGCGGGCTGGCACCTCGGCGGATGGGGGCGATGGAGGGTTTCTCAGAGCCTGCTTTCTGGTGGGGACAGACCTCTTCCGACGGGCCGGGGCTCCCCGCCATTAGAACCACCAGTCCTCCTTCTCGGGGGACGGGGCAGTGTCTGTTGCTGTCCCAGAGCCCCCTGTGCTTTCTGACTGGATAAAAACAGGGCACATGGCTCATCTTGTGGACAGACTGCGCAGGAGTGCGAGGGATCCCCGCCCTGTGTCACTCATGGGTACGGACAGGGTCGCCACCTGCGGTGACTGTGACGCCACCCTCCGGAGAGCCACACAACGGTGATTTCATCCGGCCCTCAGACCTCGGTCTCCCTTCTAGTCTGTGAGCCCCTTGTTGGGTAGGGACTGTCTCTATCTGTTGCCGAACTGCGATTTCCGAGCACTTAGTACAGTGCTCTGCACACAGTAAGTGTTCAATAAATATGATCGATTGAATGAATGAATGACCATGAGCCCCAAGCCGGGACCCACTGGGAGGCTCCGAAGCCGAGAGGGACAGGTAAGACCAGGTCTCACTGAGGCCACGTCGAGGGGAAGAGAAAGAAGAGAGGATTGGTGGGAGGGCGGTAAATCGGGCCATACAACAGCCTGTCCGGCAGACAGGACGCGTCAACCCGGATGAGGGGAAAAGGGAGATCAGAGCAGAAGAAATTCTATTTGTGATCAGTTGATAAGTCAATCAGCCGGAAGAGAGAATTCACGGAGCGTGTCTTTGCTTCAACGGGACGGCAACCGCTATTTATTCTTCGATCTGCGGGGCAGGCCGGGTGTTCGCTTGGGCTTCCTCTCTCCCAGAGCCGGCCCCGGTCATCGGCCTCCTGGTCTGAGGGGTTCGCCGGTGGGAGGGGTCCTCCAAACTCCTGCTCCGAGGGACAGGGTCGGTCCGGGCCCCGGATGGGAAGAGAGCGAGGAGAGCAAACCGCGCGGCGGCCCGCCTAAGGAAACGGAAGAGATCTGTCTGCAGCTCTTTCCGTCGGGTGCTCCAGGTCGAGACCTGGGCTCGCCGCTCAGTTGGACAACGCAGCTTCCTTGGTCTGCGCCCGCCCAGGGCCGCCGACTCTTTAAAAACGTGTCCGTAGACCTGTCGTCTGAGCTGGGGCTCCGGGAGTGTTTCTTGGAGGGAGAGGGGGAAATGTGCTTGCGTTGGAGAGCCAGTCGGTTGCAAAGTGAAATTTGTAAGAATCCTTCGGTGTGGCCGGGTGCCTTATGCTACATTGATTTAACATTTGCAGGGATTTATTTAACCTTTCCAGAGAAGCCAACTTTTCCTTTCACACTCTGCTTTCCAGCACTGGGTCGGAGACCGCCAAGCTCCAGGTACAAACTCATTCACCTTCTGGGCTGGCCACGGAGGCGGGCGAGCAGTCCTGAGGAAGAGGTTTCCCGTGGGGGTCTTCAACGATGGCTTCTCGCCGCCTCTCGCCTTTGGAGAGGAAGAGACTGGCCGAGCTTTTGGAGGTTACCCACTGCCGGGTAAGCCTCGGCGCAGACCTGAGCCTGGACTCCCACAGAGGGTATCTCACCCTAGCAAACGCTCCTCCTTTGGTTGATCACTCAATCAATCAATCAATCGTATTTATTGAGCGCTTACTGTGTGCAGAGCACTGTACTAAGCACTTGGGAAGTACAAGTTGGCAACATATAGAGACAGTCCCTACCCAACAGTGGGCTCACAGTCTAAAAGGGTGATGTCACGGGGGAGAGCCGAATACCTCTCTGACTCTCCTCTGGCTGCTTTACAGGCAATAAAATCCTCCAGAAAAGAGCCAAGATCCTTCTTACCGTCCTTTCCTCCTCCTCCCCGGAAACTGGTGCAGTTCTCCCCACGGCCCATGACAGCACGGGCCTGTTTTTCCAGCTCCACGAGGGCTGGGGCTCTTATAAAGTCAACGACTTGATTTTCCAAGTCTGCCATCCCACCCGTTCCGCCTTGGCCAGTCGACGAGGGGCACCAAGGCCAGCCGGCCCCCAGGACCCGTGGCCCAGCGAGGGTTCGGAGTTTCTACCGCTTCCTCTGGGAAGTCTCCCACCTCTGAGCAGGGGAGAAGCCAGTCAGTCGTATTTAAGGAGCATTTACCGTGTGTAGTGCTCTGTACTAAGCGCTTGGCAGAGCAATAGAACACACCCAATCCCCGACCACAACAAGTTTACAGTCTAGAGGAGAAGTGTGCCAACTGGAACACAGCTGGCTCACAGTGAGGGGCGCAGGACACACCAAGGACCTGGTCCAGAGGCCTTGCCCCGTGGCATTTGGCAAACCTCGCCTGCCGTGGGCATCCGGGTGCCAGGAATGCCCCAGCAAGTCAACCATCAATCAATCAATCGTATTTATTGAGCACTTACTGTGTGCAGAGCACTGTACTAAGCGCTTGGGAAGTACAAGTTGGCAACATATAGAGACAGTCCCTACCCAACAGTGGGCTCACAGTCTATAAGGGGGAGACAGAGAACAAAACCAAGCATACTAACAAAATAAAATAAGTAGAACAGACACGTACAAGCAAAATAAATAAATAAAAATGAATTCAATACCTGTGCTCCCCCCTGCTTGACTGGGAGGCCCATGTGGAACCTGACTATCTAGTATCTACCCCATCACTCAGCGCTTAGAACAGTGCTTTGCATAGTAAGCGCTTAATAAATGCAATTAAAAAAAATACAGTGTTTGACACAGAGTAAGCATTTAACAGATACCACAATTACAATTGTTATTATTTTCCCCACAAAATTGACCAGGACCCAGCCTGCCAGGAGAGGCTCGGGGCCCCAAGCACCCCGGGAAGATTGCCCATTAAAAGGGCGTCGCACCCTTTCCCACCCACACCCGCACCGAACCCAGGAGCCCAGAACCAAGGCCACGGCGGGAGGTGGACTTACTCAACCGTGGCCCGATTTCTTTTTTAGGACCTGCAGGGCTGGAAGAGGTACTTGGAGGGGAAAAAAAAAAACACAAAAAAACTCACAGGCTGTGTGAACACCAAGCTGGATGTAACGACGTCAGTATTAATTATCCTGTCAGGGGTAGTTGCACCTTATACGCCTTCTGCATCATTATTGGAGTTTTATGTATCTTTCCTTTCAGATTTTTTATAGACCACTGAGCAGCTGATGGGAGGGGGCTGGTGCAGAGGGAAAAAGCATTGAGCGGAGTTTTCCCTGAGTAAAATTCCCGTGGAAGATTCCTTTGTTGGTTTTTAAAAATATCCCTGTTAAGGGGAATTGAACCATTAAATACTTAAATAGATGAACTTTGGTGAATCTTAGGTAACTGGAAAGATGTGTTTTCTGGGGCAGGCCACATTTTTGAGCAAGTTTGTGCCCACACTTTCCAATTTTTTTTTATGATGGCATTTATTAAGCCATGATGCTTACTATGTGCAAAGCACTGTTCTAAGCGCTGGAGAAGATATACGGTAATCAAGTTGTCCCAGGTGGGACTCACACACTTAATCCCCATTTTACAGATGAGGTAACTGAGGCACAGAGAAGTTAAGTGGCTTGCCCAAAGTCACACAGCTGACAAGTGGCGGAGCCAGGATTTGAACCCATGACCTCTGACTCCAAAGCCTGGGCTCTTTCCACTGAGCAATGCTGCTTCTCTTCCAATTGATTCACAGAAGTTGTCAGTGCCAGGAAGGGACCTCAGACTGGTCATTTGGTCTGCTCCCCTGCCTCCAGGAAGTACTGTCCATTCACCACCCCTGAAAGGACAGCACCCTCTCTTCTCCCCCTCTTGAAAACCTCTGGGGAAAGGCACATCATGTCTCCTCATGATCCTTACGGTCAGGAAGTTCACCGAACCTACATCCCTCCCACTGCAATTTTCCTGTTCGGGGCCTGAGTTGAGAGCAGGCTGGGGCACCCTGATGGATAAGCAACTCCTCTGGCCTTTTCCCATCTCCTAGAACCACCACCAGCAAGAGGAAGAGTCCCTGGTGGTAGAAAAATAGGGAACAGGGATGACACGTGGGGAGCAGTGCTCCTGAGGAAGGGCCGAGGAATGTCCCTCAGAAATGCCACTCGGAAAGAGAGGCTCACCAAGAGGAGTGGTGACCCGGGAAGGGATGAGCCTCGGAAGTGGACTGCCCTAAAGACACTAGGAAAGCCGTTATGCGCCTCCCAGAGCCCTGCAGGTCATCCTCCCCCACATCCGAGAAGCAGAATGGCCTAGTGGGAGTCAGCAGAAGATGGTTCAATCACGGCTCTGTCACTTCTTTGCTGTGTGGCCTTGGGCAAGTCACTCTGCCTCAGTTACCTCAGGGGTCAGGGGTTCAAATCCCGGCTCCACCAATTGTCAGCTGTGTGACTTTGGGCAAGTCACTCAACTTCTTTGTGCCTCAGTTACCTCATCTGTAAAATGAGGATTAAGACTGTGAGCCCCCCGGGGGACAACCTGATCACCTTGTAAGCTCCCCAGCACTTAGAACAGTGCTTTGCACATAGTAAGAGCTTAATAAATGCCATCATCATCATCGTCTGTAAAACGGGGATATTAACATTGTGAGCCCCATGTGGGACAGGGACTGTGTCCAACCTGATTGCCTTGTATCTACCCCAGCACTTAGAACAGAGCTTGGCATACAGTAAGCACTTAACAAATGTCATTATTATTATTATTATTATTATTATTAATTATTATTCCCTCACCAGTACTGTGGCCTGAGCAATGACTCTGCGGACCCTCCCCTGCCACCAGCCCAGGGGGATAAGGGAACTAGGGACCACTCATATGGCCAGGCTCATGTTCGGCACTTCCCCATGAGGTAAGGGTTAGCGGGACGAGGGGAGGTCATGCAGGGTGGGAAGGGCCCAAGTCTGGGGGGGTGGGCTAACTCCATCCCGGACCCTTACCCTCGGAGGGCCTCACGGTATGTTTCGGGGCAGCGGGGGCCTGATGGCAATTCTCAGCACTTGTGCTTCAAGTTTTCATGCCATAGGAGGGAGAGGGAGAAACACTCCGCTTAACCTTCTGCCCCTGAGGGAAATGGCCAGGTGGGAAGGAGTGCTGGCCCATTTCCCGGTGGCCGGACACGTTTTCCAAGGGGTGCAGGATGGCTGGATGGTATCTGTTAAGCGCTTACTATGTGCCAGGCACTGTACTAAGCCCTGGAGTGGATGGATCCAGACAAACCTAGTTGGACACAGTCCGTCCCACGAGGGGGCTCGTCGTCTCAATCCCCATTTTGCAAGTGAGGTAACTGAGGCCCAGAGAAGTGAAGTGATTTACCCAAGGTCACGTAGCAGACAAGTGGCAGAGCAGGGATTAGAACCCATGACCTTCTGACTTTCCAGCCCGTGCTCTATCCACCTCGCCATGTTGCTGTACCTCACCCACACACCGCTGGCCGTCTCTGTGCCGGCCAGCCTCTTTCTAGACTGTGAGCCCGTTGTTGGGTAGGGACCGTCTCTATATGTTGCCAACTTGTACTTCCCAAGTGCTTAATACAGTGCTCTGAACACAGTAAGCGCTCAATAAATACGATTGAATGAATGAATAAGATGCCCTCCCACCCACACCCACCAAGCGCACCCGTCCAGCCCCGAGAGGCGGCGCGGAGAGGGCGATGGGAGGGGCCCAGGGCCAGGGTTGGTCTCTTACGTTCGCACTCCTTGACATCCAGGTTGAACTGCTGCAAGGCTCCCAGGGTGAGCTGCCTCACTTCTGCTTCCAGTAGGAGCTGCATCAGCGAGGTGGACAGGTGCTTGCAGGCCGACATGCAGGCTGTCTGAGCCACTTTGCCCTGTGAGACAAGAAGGAGAGGAACGGTGATTCGCTCCATCCCGATTGTGGAGCGAGTGCTTAAACGCGACGGGTTCCAGCCAGGGAGCGTCTGGGAGCACTTGGCGGGTTCCTTCGACTTAAGCCCTAAGCCTTTTTGTGGGACAGGGACCGTGCCCTACCTGATTGACTTGACTGATTGACTGACTGACTATCCCAGCGCTTAGAAGAGAGTTTGACACATAGTAAGTGCGTAGACACTGTAAAAAAAAGAGTGGGGGTTATTTGGCATCTTTCAGTCAGTCAGTCGATCGTATTTATTGAGCGCTTACTGTGTACAGAGCCCTGGACTAAGCACTTGGGAGAATATACCAATGTAACAGACACAATCCCTGCCCACAATGAGCCTACAGTCTAATACTATTAATAATAATGATGGCATTTATTAAGCACTTACTATATGCCAAGCACTGTTCTAAGCAATGGGGAGGTTACAAGGTGATCAGGTTGTCCCACGTGGGGCTCACAGTCTTAATCCCCGCTTTACAGATGAGGTAACCAAGGCCCAGAGAAGTGAAGTGACTTGCCCAAAGTCACCCAGCTGACAATTGGCAGAGCGGGGATTTGAAGCCATGACCTCTGACTCCAAAGCCCAGGCTCTTTCCACTGAGCCACGCTGCTTCACAGTCTAGAGGGGGCAACCTTTAGGTTCCTTGCAACCAATCAAAAGCAAAGGCAGTTGGCTCCCCCTGCTCCGGGAAGGCCCGTCTCCTCTCTGAACTGCCACAACTCTCCCTGGGTAGGGCGGGGGTCGGTCCTCTCCTCGGACCCCCGAGATCCCCTCGTCACCAATGAAGCTGGAATCCCATCTGAGGTGCAAAGCAGAATGGACACGGCATCATCAGGGTACTGTCTCAACCTCGACTCCGCAGGCCCTCTGTGAAAAGGTCCCCGTTTGAGAAGCGCCAACCCGGGGGTCTTCTTACGTGGCGCCGATGAGGATGACTCAGGCCGGGCACCGTCATTGTCCGGTGGGAGCGGATCATGACCCTCAGCCCAAGCTGGTTGGGAATTTGGCCCTCGGGCCCTGTTTCCCGGGGAAAAACAAATGAGATTCCCTGCACTTGGAGAACACCCAACCCACCCTTATTAATAGTAACGATAATAATGATAGTATTTGATATGCGCTTTCTGTGTGCCAGGCATTGTTCGAAGCGCTGGGGTGGATACAAGCAAATCGGGTTGGATACAATCCCTGTCCCATGCATGTGGGGCTCGCAGTCTCCATCCCCATGTTACAGATAAGGGAACTGAGGCCCAGAGAAGTGAAGTGACTGGCCCAAGGTCACACGGCAGACGGGCGGTTGAGCCGGGATTAGAACCCATAGCCGTCCGATTCCCAGGCCCATGCTCTGTCCACTATGCCACGCTGCTTCCCCAGGGGGACAGGGGGAAGGGAGTTTCCGTCGGCGATCACTGCTAGTATGAGTTTAATCCCAAATCTGTACTCCTGACTCTTCTCCGAGCCAAGACGCTCTATCGGCCTGTGATTTATTGCCCCGGAGACTATAAGCATGGGGCTTTATTAAGCTGGCTGAAAGGTAATTCGAATGATTAGTATTTAAAGGATCAATATCCCTCTTGCTCTGACCGGTGGTCGTGATGGCTACATCTTCAGTAAATAAAATAACGATCGCTGTTTGGCCCAGGATTTGGCTTATTGGACAGATTCTTGTAAATCAAAGACAGCTCCGGTCTGCTTTTCTCTCCAAGATCTCCTAGCACCCTAAGGGAATTCAGACAAATCCTGTGGGGTCAGCAGCTTTCTGGGACTAAACCCCCCACCTTCCTGGCCAAACTGCACCCCCATACATAAGGAGATCTCTTTTTGAATACTACTAATAATAATTATGGTATTTGTTAAGCAATTACTATGTAGGCATCAGGTACTATTCAAAGTGCTAGGGTAGATACAAGATATCCGGGTTGGAGACAGTCCCTGTCCCACGTAGGGCTCAAAATTTTAATCCCCGCTTTACAGATGATGGAACTGAGGCACAGAGAAGTTAAGTGATTTGCCCAAGGTCACACAGGAGACATATAATTGCCAATTTGAGTTTTGACCATTAGTATCTGCACTCAATCTTTTACCATTCTTGTGTTCAGCAATTTGAGTCAGCCTGTCCTCTCTATCAGGCTGCAAGAGCTTTGAGGGCAGGGGCTGCACATTCTTCTTTTGCTGGTCTCCCCAGAGGATTTAGTACAGTGCTCTACATATAGCAGGCATCCAGTATGCAGCTCTGAAACAGTAGCACCCAAGACAGTGTTGCGTACACAGAAGGCACCCAGTAAAGTGTTCTGCACACACCTGGAGCCCAGTAAAGCGCTTTGCACACAATATGTGGGTGCAATGTGGGCTAGTGGGTAGACACGGTTCTGATCCTGGCTCTGCTGCTTTCTCTGCTGTGTGACCTTGAGCAAGTCACTTCATTTCTCTGGGCCTCAGGTTATCTCATCTGTAAAATGGGGAATAAGTCCATGAGCTCTGCTTGGGGCAGGGACTGTATCCAACCTGATTAATTTACTAAGGTTGGACCTACCCCAGTGCTTAGTACAGTGTCTGGCACATAGTAAGCTCTTAATTAATAGCATAAAAATTGGATGCCCAGTACAGTGGTCTACACACAGAAGGCACTCGGCACAGAGCTCTCTGCACACAAGAGGGCTCTGCAAAGAGGAGGCATTCAATAAAGAGTATCTGATTAAAGTGATTGACTCTCGGACCCCTTGGGAAATTGTTGATGCTATTTGAATTACAGGGACGCACCTTTTTTGGCATGCTGGGCTTTAAGGCCACGGGTGACAGGGATCGGATTTGAGTCGTCAGCTCGTTCGATTCTGCCAAAGAACTGGGGGAATTTAGGAGGCAGGAAAGAGGAGGAAGCCAGGAGAGAGCGGGGTGGAGGAAGGTGCTTCTTGGGGACAGAGGGGAGTGACCCGACTAAAGCATGATTCCTAGGAGGTAGTCGGCTCCACCAGACAGGCTAGTCTAGGCTTTTCTTCCTCCCTGTACCACAGTGGTATGTTTTAGAGGGCAAGCCCACTGTGGCTTGGGCATGACTACTTCAAGTATCCAGCTCCCAGCCCAGGGGGATTCCAGCACTGGTCTTCACCCCTGGACATCGGGCAAGTCCCTTAGACTGCCTGGGTCTCGGTTTCCACAGCATCGATTCCCTCTGACCCGTGCAACCTCGCTAGGATTCGGGGCAGGGCGGGAGTGGGGCAGTGAGCCAATGTGTGGGAAATGCTTTGGGCTGTTCTGCAGAGAGGCACCAAATGAATTAGAGGCATCATTTCTCAGTGAGATCACCCAGAGCCAAGCTTTCAAGTCCTGCCGACCGAGTCCTCTCCTCCTGGATTAGAGTAATGGGGTCTGTCTACAGTATAAAATTTAATTTTGCAATTGAGGGACATTCTGGCAAAGGTTTCCGACCAGGGTTTCTGGGTTGGTTAACCTCAGCAGAGGTTAATTGAACAAATTAAGGGAAAAGGTACCACAGTCAAGCCACACACAAGCAAATAGGAGCAAATTCCTTTAACTTGACATTCATTGTGTAAAACCGTGTCCCTAATTGCCCGTTACTTCTGTGAATACGATGCTGATGAGGATGGAATTACCCTCCTCGAACGGTGGGAGAGCCTGAATGCCTCCGGTTTAAGAAGTTCTCCGGAAACTCGAGTTCACAGATCGGAAACTGATAGAACCTCGTAAAAATCTCAGTTTCATTTAAGACCTCAATGATCAGAAACTCGTTGGGCCCGTTGCTTTGGCCATTCATCATTAAGTTAGCTTCCCATTACCGACGGGCTACAGAATTTCCCCTTCCCTATGCCCACAAACATTTATCTCTGTCAGGTTTGACAAATTGGCCAGACTTGCATGGCCTGCGACGCACTTATCGAAGAGGGAAAATGATTGAGATGGGGGAGGGACTCGGCGACATCCCTTACGATCCGTCAATTCAGATTGGACTCCAGCAAACGGCCACCACCCAGCTCGGAGTCGATGACGGGGCCCCATCAGGGCACAGACAACTTGGCCTCACTTTGTTTCATTCCGGGCAGATTACAACTCCAGTTAATACTGAGAAGCAGCGTGGCCTACTGGATAGAGCCCGGGCTTGGGAGTCAGAAGGACCTGGATTCTGATCCTGGCTCCGCTCCTCGTCTGCTGCGTGACCTCGGGCAAGTCACTTCATTTCTCTAGGTCTCAGTTGCCTCATCTGTAAAATGGGGATTAAGACTGTGAGCCCCACGTGGGAAAGGGACTGCAGCCGACCTGGCTGCCCTGTATCTGCCCCAGCGCTTGGTACGGTGCCTTGTATGTACTAAGTGCTTAATAAATACCATTAAAAATCATGAATAATGATACTGATTGTGGAATTTATTAAGCACTGACTACGTGCCAGTCACTGGATTCATTCATTCATTCAATTGTATTTATTGATAGCTTACTGTGTGCAGAGCACTGGACTAGGCTCTTGATGAAGCGCTGGGGTAGATACGATATGTGCAGATTGGACACGGTTCCCGTTCCACACGGGGACCCAACAGAGAGACCACGGAGCGGACGGGAAACTCCTGGAATGACTCTTTCAGTGAGTGGGACGGACAGGGTCACCAGTGGAGAGCTAGCTGGCTACCAAATCCCGGCTCCGTCAACTGTCGGCTGTGTGACTTTGGGCAAGTCACTTGACTTCTCTGTGCCTCAGTTCCCTCATCTGTAAAATGTGGATGAAGACTGTGAGCCCCGAGTGGGGCAACCTGATCACCTTGTATCCTCCCCAGCGCATAGAACAGTGCTTTGCACATAGTAAGCGCTTAATAAATGCCATCATTATTATTACCACAGGCCCTCTCTCCTTTTTTTTTAATGGCATTTGTTGAGTGCATACTGTGCGAAAGCACTGTTCCAAGCGCTGGGGTGGCTACAAGTTGGACACAGTTCCTGTCCCACGTCGGGCTCGCAGTCTAAGTGGGAGAGAGAACAGGAATTGAATACCCATTTTACAGTTGAGGAAACTGAGGCTCAGATAACTGAAGTGACTCGCCCAAGGTGACACAGCAGACAAGGAGAGGAGCGGGAATCAGAACACAGATCCTCCCAGGCCCATGCTTTATCCACTAGGCCAAACTGCTTTCCGGTCAGCCTCCACTTCACCACGCCATAAACCATCCAGTTGCTAGGATGAGGGGCTGCATGGGGATGCCGGGTTCTCTAAAGGAGAAAGCGGTCAGAGCTGGGGTTTTCAAGGCATATGCTAGCTAATTGCCCAGCGACACTGAGGGCTGTGATGACTCTTAGGCCGATCTACAGCCTTGCATGGCGGGGCCCAACCTGGGCTCCCTTTGGTCCTGTCCAAAGCCAGGATGCAGACACCGTCCCACCCCCACCTCCAGCACTTGGGGGGCTTAGGCTGAATTGGGTGCTGTCCTTGTGATCATATCGATCAACTTTATTATATCGTGCTTTCCCAAGTGCTTAGTACACTGCTCTGCACTCAATAACCACTCAATGACCAGTTGCTTCGTTGTGGTAGCTTCACCTCGTTAGTCCTAGGACTCCCGGAAGCCCACGGAGGCAGTAGCCCGGAACCCTGGGCCGACAAGGCAGGGCTCCCAAAGAAGAAGCATTTAGCTTAGCTTCAGATCCTGGGGCCAAAGCTCTGCTCAAGGCAGGTCTGGAGGGTTCCCGACTTCTGGCCTGAGCAGGGATAATGATAATAATACAAATGATGGCATTTATTAAGCGCTTACTATGTGCAAAGCACCGTTCTAAGTGCTGGGGAGGTTACAAGGTGATCAGAGTGTCCCACGTTGGGCTCACAGTCTTAATCCCCATTTTCCAGATGAGGTAACTGAGGCCCAGAGAAGTTAAGTGACTTGCCCAAAGTCAAACAGTGGACAATTGGCGGAGCCGGGATTTGAACCCATGACCTCTGACTCCAAAGCCCGGGCTCTTTCCACTGAGCCACGCTAGGGATCTCGAACAGAAAGCCCAGTGGACTGGGACCTCGTCTCCTCCCTCCTCCATCACCTCCAAGCTCGGGGCTTTGCCCCAGGGGAGCCCCGTGGGGCCTATAGACAACGAGCCACCGATTCCGAATGGATCATCCGCCACGGGTCCCTGGAGTTTGTAGGTAGGGGGAACGCCTTGTGCCCTAGAGCCTAGAGGGTGGGGCCTTTCAGAGAACCGAGCTCTGGGATCGGATCCTCACCCTCCAAGGGGAGCGGAGCTGGTTTCTCGGGGATGTGAAGCCTTTCACCCGCTCAGGACCTGAGACTTGCTCAGAGTACAGCAAGCTGGAAGGCCAGGCAGGAGTGAGGCGTGCCCAAGAGCTACGGGGCCTTTGGCTACCATATTCCAGCCCCTCGTCTACCCCCGCGACGACCTGAGCCGGGGCGGCATCAGTCTACGGGCCAAGGCGGCCACCGCTCCCTGGTGCTCAGCCTTCGGCCTGAATGCCCTGCGCTCTCCGGGCAGAAGCCAGAGGCACCCACGCTACCTTAATACACCACGACAGCCAACTCGGCACCCGACGGGATGGCCTTGCCCGTCACCTGGCCCTGTGGGGCGGGGACAGGGTTGCCTCCCGCCCATCCCTTCTTCCCACACCTCCCCCAGATCCCGCCTCTCTGCTTTGAAGACACCTGGGCTGTGAGGCCCAACTCCCAGACCGATTCTGCCGCCCGCCAAGGACGCCCGTCAAAGCGCAAAGTGACGTCAGAGGAAATGAGGGTAACCTGATTGCCTTTGACTTAAAAGAGGTTATTATTTTAGCAATCCATTTTGAAAGGGTATTAGCTGGTTCTGTAAATATGGCCAGTGAAAATCGCTCTGGGGTTTAGTTAACACTTACGGAAGAGGTTATGTTCCTGGAGGACAGAAGACTTTATTATGGGAAAGTTCCCTTCAGCTCCGACTTCTCAAGTTCTTAATGCCCATTACTCATTTCAAAAAAACAAATAGCTGATGAAAACGAGCCCGAAGCATGGGATCGGTTGAATCGGCCAAGCCAAGAGCCAGCTATCATGCCTGAAGGGACGCTGGAAGGCCGGACTCCCCCCGCTTCCCGTTCCCCCGGCCAGCGTGCCCCTTCTGATCCTGATGTTACGCTTCTCGCTGTTCCCTCTCCGGGGTTCCTGTGGACTTCCCGCCCAGTGTTCCTTCCCTCTCTACTCTGAGATTACATCCATGGGCTATCTGGGGGAACTGGAACAGCATCTGCCGGACACGAGAAGCAGCATGGCGTAGTGGATAGAGCACAGGCTTGAGAGTCAGAAAGTCATGGGTTCTAATCCCGGCACCTCCACTTGTCCGCTGGGTGACCTTAGGCAGGTCACTTCACGTCTCTGGGCCTCAGTTACTTCATCTGGAAAATGGAGATTAAGATTTTGAGCCCCACATGCGACGGGGGCTGCGTCCAACCTGATTTACTTATACCCACCCCAGTGCTTAATACAGTGCCTGGCACAGAGTAAGCACTTAACAAGTACCATAATCATCAAAATTATCACCCAGTCCATCGGCCACCTGGTCCACCCAGGAGAAACCCGGAACGTACCCCGGGGACCCCCCACATTGCCAGGCCAACACCCGCGGGAAGACGAGTTTTGACCCTGTCTTGCCTGCGGTCTCTCTCCCTCTCTTTTAAAGGATAAACAAACTTCTCTAAAATAGGAGACTGGATTTCACCTTTTAAAACAAACAGCTCTCCCAAGGTCACCAGAAGGAAACGGGTAAGGGCCAGGTTGTTTCGATCTCGGGTGGAGGGAATGCTGTCTGAAAGAAGTGGGGGGTGGGTCGCTGTCCCGGGGAGGTGAGAGCCACAGGCCTTCCAGACAGCTGCTATTGTAATAACTGTAATGGTAATAACAGTGGCACTGTGCTAAGCACTGGGGTAGCAATGAGAAGATCAGGTGCTGCTCGCCAAGATAACAGAGAGGGGGAGGGCCTTTTCTGTTACCTCTTCACCCTCAGGCAGCAATCCACCACCAAATCAATCAAGGGGACATAGTGAGCTCCTACTGAGTGCAGAGCACTGTACTAAGTGCTTGAGACAGTATGATGAGCAGATTATGCTTTGTGTCAACGCCCCCCCCACCTTCCCTTCCCACACTTCCCACACTAGTAGGCTGATCCACTAATCAAGGTGGAAGAGGACAAGCATTTAGTACAATGCCTGGCATGTAGTTAGCGCTTAACAGATGCCTTGGGGAAAAAAAGTGCTTGGATCAACGCGGTAGCAGTTTGGATGGAAAAGAAAAGGCAGATGTTAGCGATGTTTTGAAGGTTGAACCGACAGGATTTGGTGACAGATTGACTGTGTGGGTTGAGAGAGAGAGATGAGTCGAGGATAATGCCAAGATTATGGACTTGTGAGACAGGGAGAATGGTGATGCTGTCTACAGTGATGGGAAAGTCAGAGGGAGGACTGGGTTTGGGTGGGAAGATGACGAGTTCCATTTTGGACAGGTTAACTTCCCCACCAGAGAGGAGAGCTGGGGACATAGAGGGGTGCCAATTCTAAAAAAAAATATTCAAAACGCTGCAGGTTTTCTTGTTACTAGATGAACAGGAAGGGGAAGAAAAAGGGTTCCCTTTGACGTTTAAGTTAGTAGTTTCTCTGTTTCTCTTCCCCCTCGGATGGTAAACTCCCTGTGGGCAGGGGCAGTCTTCAGTCTGCATTTTCACCACACTCCTAAGTGCCTAGCCCTGTGTCAGATGCTGAGCAAGCCCTGAGACGGTGCCAGCAATGAATAATATAGAAGCCAGCCCACATTGAGAGAGCCAGAGAACCCAGTCGGCTCTAATGAAATTACAGCAACCAGGGATACACTTACATGCCATAACCTGAGCCCCCGAAATGGGGAGGCAAAGTCCCCCTAGGTCGGGAGCTCTCCTCTCTGCTCTCCTTTCCCCAGATGGTGGGTGGTGTGGTGGGGAGGTTAGAAGGGCTTTGAGGGGCCAGGTGAAGGGGCAACCTCCAGCGGCCTGAAGAAAGGCCACTGCCAGAGTGTGGGACCACAGTGAGTGGTATGTCGTGAGCGCTTAGTACAGTGCTCTGCACACAGTGGGCACTCACTAAATACAAATTCCTTTCTCCATCAAAACTCAGCCTGCCAAACCATCTCAGGAGAATGATGTGCACGGCTTAGGTGTGAATGGGTCAGGACTCTCTGAACAGGCCAGCAATGGGGTCTGACCACCCTACATCTTTCTCTCACACCACTCTCCTGACCCAAATGGCTCCCCAGCCCCTATCTTGGGGGGGGGGGGGTTCTGGTCCTAAGACTAAGTGCTTAGTACAGTGCTTGGCACACAGCAAGCATTCAATAAACTCGACTGAATGACTAAGATGGCCATCAGGGTTGGGTAAGAAGGAACAGACTCACACACGCAGGGAAAGAATGAGATCACGACTGGCCCAAAATAGCAATAATCAAAATTATGGCATTTGTTCGGCGCTTACTATGTGCCAGGCACTGTACCAAGCACTCGGGTGGAGAAGAAGCATGGCTCAGTGGAAAGAGCACGGGCTTTGGAGTCAGAGGTCATGGGTTCAAATTCTGGCTCCGCCAATTGTCATCTGTGTGACTTTGGGCAAGTCACTTAACTTCTCTGGGCCTCATCTGTAAAATGGGGATTAAGACTGTGAGCCCCCTGTGGGACAACCTGATCATCTTGTAACTTCCCCAGCGCTTAGAACAGTGCTTTGCACATAGTAAGCACTTAATAAATGCCATAATAATAATAATAATAATAATCATTATTATTATTATTATTATTAGTGCAAGCAAATGGGGTTGGACACAATCCCTGTCCCATATGGGGCTCACAGTCTCAATCCCCATTTTCTGGATGCGGTAACTGAGGCCCAGAGAATCAATCAATCAATCATTCAATCAATCAATCATATTTATTGAGTGCTTACTGTATGCACAGCACAGTACCAAGCGCTTGGGAAGTACAAGTTGGCAACATATAGAGACAGTCCCTACCCAACAGTGGGCTCACAGTCTAGAAGGGGGAGACAGACAACAAAACAAAACACGTGGACAGGTGTCAAGTTGCCAGACCAAATGGAATTAAAGCTAAATGTATCAGCCTCCTAGCTGGCCTCCCTGCCTCCTGTCTATCCCCACTCCACTTCGAACTTCACTCTGCTGCCCGGACAGTTTTTCTACAAAAACATTCAGCCAATATCTCCCCTCTCAAGAGCCTCCAGTGGTTGCTTATCCACCTCTGCATCGAAGAGAAGCTCCTCACCACTGCCTTTAAAGCAATCACTTTGCCCCCGATTACCTTGCCTCGAGCCTCGCAACTCCCCTGCTACAATCCAGCCCGAAGGCGTCGCTCCTCTAATGCTAAGCTTCTCGCCATACCTCAATCTCATCTATCTTGCCGCCCATATCCTGCTTCTGGCTTGGAACGCCCTCCTTCATATCTGACAGACATTCACTCTCCTCCCCTTCAAAGCCTTATTGAAGGCTCATCTCCTCCAAGGGGCCATCCCTAAGCTCTCTTTTCCTTTTTCTTCCACTCCCTTCTACGTCGCCCTGACTAGCTCCCCTTATTCAGTCCTCCTCCCAGCCCCACAGCACTTCTGTACTTACCTGTAAGTTATTTATTTCTATTAATGTCTGTCTCCCCTTCTCGGCTGTAAGCTCGTTGTGGGCAGGGACTGTGTCTGTTTTAGGGAAGATTTAGGGGTGGAAGGATATTCAACAGGACCGAAAGAGATACATAGCTTCTAAATTCATGCAATGGACTCACAGTGGATAAGAGGGAAATGCTGAGTTTGGTTAAAACAGAATCACGGGTTAGGTATGGGTCACTGTACTCTCCCATGCACTTAGTCCAGAGCTCTGCACCCACTAAGTGACTGATAAATATCACCGATTCACTGATGGAATAGTTAGTTAGGGATGCTGGATGATCCGTCCACCTCCAGCCATGAACAAAGGTGACGGGGAGGGTCACCAGCCCCTGATTTCTCCAAGTGGCCCAGGGCTACTGTCAGAGGCAACTGTGAGATGGCTGGATTGAGGGTCTGACTCGCTGGCTGATGTTCTAAAAACCATAGGAACGAGAAGGGAGAGCAGCAGGAAAACTACCCTCCCTGTGGTACTAACCCCTTTATAAAGATTTATAAAGATTTCCACTGGTCCTGGCAACTAGATGAGCAATCGAGCCCACCTCTCTCTGGCCGCTCATTCTCAGTCTCTCTCATGGGTTCCTTCTCTGCCTCCCACCCCCTCAGTCCCTCAAGGCTCCCCTTCTTTCTCCATCTACACCCACTCCCTCGGGGTACTCAACTCACTCTCATCTCTACGCGGATGATTCCCAAATCTACATCTCCAGCCCTGATCCTTCTCTGCAGTCTCAAATGTCTTCCTGCCTTCAAGGACATCTCTACTTGGATGTCCCGCCGACACCTCAACTTAACAAGACAAATGGCAGCAAACCTTCTGACTCCCAGGCCCGTGCTCTATCCCTATGCAGCAGACAAATGGCAGCAAACCTTGTGACTCCCAGGCCCGTGCCCTATCCCTATGCCATACTGCTTCTCTATCGCTGGTTATCGATTGATCTCTGGTATGTACTGAGTGCTCGCTTGCTTTGTGGAGAGCCCCGCACAAAACGCTCGGGAGGGTACACTACAACAGAGTTGGTAGATGTGACCCCTGCCCACAAGGAGTTTAGAGGAGGAGTTAGGCATTAAAAACAGATTATTGGATTAGTTTCATCACACCCCACAGACAAATGTTTTAAGTAAATGCCTGCCAATGACAAAGTAAGAAATCATCTTTAGGAGGCATGAAGATGTAGCCATCTACCTGTATATATGTATATATGTTTGTACATATTTATTACTCTATTTATTTATTTATTTATTTTACTTGTGCATATCTATTCATTTTATTTTGTTAGTATGTTTGGTTTTGTTCTCTGTCTCCCCCTTTTAGACTGTGAGCCCACTGTTGGGTAGGGACTGTCTCTATATGTTGCCAACTTGTACTTCCCAAGCGCGTAGTACAGTGCTCTGCACACAGTAAGCGCTCAATAAATACGATTGATTGATTGATTGATTAACATGTCCGAAACAAAACTCCTCTAATTCCCACCCAAACTCTGTCCTCCTTTGACTTTCCCGTCACAACAGACACCACCACCCAACGTTCCTGTCTTTCAAGCCTGTAACCTTGGTGTTATCCTCAATTCATCTCTTATTCAGCCCACATACTAAATCTGTCACCAAATCCTGTCAGTTCAACTTTCGCAACACTAAATTCCACCTTTTCCTCTCCAACCCAAACTGCTACCACATTAATCGAAGCGCTTATACTATCCCACCTGGATTACCGTATCAGTCTCCTTGCTGGCCTCCTGGGCTCCTGTCTCTCCCCACTTCAGTCCCTACTTCATTCTGCTGCCCGGATCATTTTTCTACAAAACCATTCAGTCCGTGTTTCTCCACTCCTCAAGAACCGCCAGTGGTTGCCCATCCACCTCCGCAACAAATGGAAACTCCTTATCACCAGCTTTAAAGCATTCAATTACCTTGTCCCCTTCTACCTTCTCCCTGATTTTCTACTTCAATCCAGCCTGCATGCTTCACAACCTACTCAGTGTTGCTCAAACTTCTCTGTCTCGCTGCTGACCTCTCGCCCACGTCCTGCTTGTGGCCTGATACGCCCTTCTTCATATCTAACAGGAGATCACTCTCCCCACCTTCACAGCCTTATTAATAATAATGGCATTTATTAAGCGCTTACTATGTGCAAAGCACTGGTCTATGCGCTAAGCACATCTCCTCCAAGGGGCCTTCCCTGATTCAGTCCCAATTCCCTTCTGTGTCACCCTTGCACTTGGATTTGTACCCTTTATTCACCCCTCCCTCAACCCCATGGAACTTACATACTTAGCTATAGTTTTTAAATTTATACTAATGCCTTTTTCCCTCTCTAGACTGTAAGCTCATTATGGGGAGGGAACATTTCTGCCAAGTCTGCTATATAGTACTCCTTCAAGCGCTTAGTACAGTTCTCTGCACACAGTAAGTGCTCAATAAATATGACCAATTGACTAGAAAAGACTTCCTTACAAGGGATTCCCCCCCTCCCCAAAATGGATCATCGATGCTTCATTGGATTCTCTGCTGCATTTCTGCTGTGTGCCAACCGGGGTGTCCAGAGAGGATGTCTCCGGTTCACACCACAAATGGTCACAAGGTCATGCTGGGGTCATGTCCGGAATCCTTCCAGACCTCTTTCTCGGGTCCCGCCGCTCTCCGGCTCCCCGTCTCTCCCCTCGCCCTTTCGTGGTCAGCCCCGAGAGCTGGATACACACCCTCTCAATTACAGTTCCTCCGGGCCTGCCTTTCCAGTGGATGCCTTCCAGACTCCAGCTCCTCAAATCCAAGGCTCATCTTTATGAGTAAACTCGTTAAATTAAAAAAAAAGTGGGGGGGAGCAGGGGGCGCGAGAGAGGAGGGAGTAGGCCAAAAATTGACAATTGCGATCCTGAGCTACTTGAACGAATAAAAAGGGGAGAAGAAAAAAGCCACCCCTCTATCAAACTTTCCAACAAGCCATTTAATAACTTGACAAAGCTAAGGGTATTAAAATATTAACCAAAGCTTCCAGGAAAACCTCTATAATCTCAATTGTTTATTCAAGACCTTTACAAACCTCATAAAAAATTAACTGGACTTGGAAAAAACACACCAGAGCCATAGGAGAAAGTTTACAAAACACAATAGTTGAGACGCCTGTCTGTCTGCCAGCAGGTCCCTTTTGACCTACACAAATGCGCCATTACTCAGTTCCCAACTGGTCACTACCCTAAATAGAGAATTTCTCCTCCCAAACACCTCATTAGCTGGGATTTCGTGGGTTTGATTTTTTTTCCCCCTTGTATTTAAGCTGCAGGCTCCTCAAGGTGCTTTCTTTTACCAATATGTTCTTCCACTCGGCCTGCGAATAGCTTTGGCTTTCTGAGCATCTTCACTAGTGTTTCCTGATTGCCCATTTAACAGATGGGGAGAGCGAGGCTCAGTGCAAGAGAGACCCAGGGTCCAACAGGCCGAGACCCCCCCACCCAGCCCCGGTGGGACCTGAACCAACAGCCCCTGCCACGCCTGGCCGACAAGACCTGTCTCCCCTTCATCCTGCTGGCCCTTGCCGGATGTGTCGGAGGGAGGACAGCAGAGGGAAGGGTGTGTTCTCCTCCTCTCTACCCTGCTCAAGTGAGACAATCTGGACCTCAAGGAGGAGAAAAAATATGTCCTTTCCTCCGTGTCTCCTGCCACTGATAACGGAGCAGGCCCAAAGCCCGCAGCCTAAGCTCTGCCGTGTCCTCCCCGAGAGCCTGGAATTCCGCCGCCAACCCGCCACACACCCGGAAAATCCTTGCTGGGTCAATCGGGTTTCAGGAAATTGAGCATGAAATCGCATAATTTTATTTCTGTTTTACCCCCGTGCAGTAGATTAAGCCCATCAGATCCCAAAGAAACACGGACCTCCCCTGCAACCCCCCGCGTTGGTCATTCTGCCCCCCCACCCCCCGCCCAATCTCAAGGGCCCTTACGGGAGCTGCAGAAGGTTGGAATTGTTCGCTGGAGCATATCTGTTTGAAAACAGCAAAATATGTTAACAATTAGAGAAGGGGAAACCTGAAAGGCCGCCTTGTTAATTAAGGATCTTGCTATCAAAGGACTCATTAAAAGCTACTGAAACCAAAGGGCTGTTAAAATAAACACCCATTAATCTTAACACACAACTGCTTTGCAATCGGGATTATGGCGTGACCTACATCACTGCAAAGGTTATAGCTGAGAACAAGCCCTGCCCCACCATCCCTGAACACTGTATCCGTCCAATAACCACGTCAGCCCCTGCACCCAGGTTGTTAAAGGCATTTCGGAAACTACCGACAAAGCCCGGCTAAGTTTTCCAACCGGCTCTTGCTGGGGAGAAGCGGGTGAGAGTCCACGGTCGGGGGATATTAGGATACTACCCACTCACTATGCGACTCTTCCGGGCTCCCTGGCCCGGGGGAGGCGGCTTGTCTCCGAAAGGGAAGCTGAAAAGCGGGTCGACGGGCACTGCGTCTGTCCCTCTTCCCCCCAACAAAAAAGTGTCGACGGGGTCATCCTGCACCCAAGAGATCACCAATTCTCAAAAGGGGATTACCGATCAGACGCGGCAAGAATTCCGGAATCATCCAGAGGATGATTTTGCCCAAGGCCAGTGGGCAGACGGTGGCATCCTGTGGAATCCTGTCTAACGATTCCCGGGAATTGTGCCAACACATGGGGGAGCCTGGCCCATCACACTTAAAACCCAGCCTGGCACTTGAGACAATTGGTTGTAAATAATTTGTGCCTTTCTGTCTCCTCCATTGTAAGCTCCTTGTGGGGGAGATATGGTGTGTTCTGACTTTATTGTAGTCTCCCGAGTGCTTATGACACTTCTCTCTGCGCACAATAGGCACAATAAATACCAGTGACTGACTGTTTGAGGCTCTTTGTGGCTTTTCACCAGGTCATGGGACAGTGCTGTTGAAGCTGGCCCTGTTATTAAAGCTCACAGGGAGCAGACAGTGCTTGATTCTCAAAATCTAGACAACCAGCTTCCCGAAGACAAGGATCCTGACATTCCCCAATTCCTGAACCATTAATTCATTCATTCAATCGTATTTATTGAGCGCTTACTGTGTGCAGAGCACTGTACTAAGCACTTGGGAAGTACAAGTTGGCAACATATAGAGATGGTCCCTACCCAACAGCGGGCTCACAGTCTAGAAACATCAACCCATCAATCAATCAATGGTACTTATTTAGTGCTTACTGTGTTCAGAGCCCTGTACTAAGCACTTGGGAGAGCACAAAACGATAGAGTTGGTCTACCCGTTTCCCGCCTACAAGGAGCTTACCGTCCAGAGGGGGAGGCAGAAATTAATATAAATAAATTATGGCTATGTACGTAAGTGCCGTGAGGCTGAGGGAGGGATGAATATCGAGTGTTCGAAAGACACAGATCCAAGCGCCGAAATGACGCAGAAGGGAACGTGAGTTGGAGAAGACAGGACTTAATTGGGGAAGGCCTCTTGGTGGAGATGTGACCTTAATAATGGTTTGAAGGTGACCAGCGCGGTGGTCTGGCGTATATTGAGGGGGAGGGAGTTCCAGGTTAGGGAGAGGATGTGGGAAAGGGGTCGGCGGCGGGATAGACGCGATCGAAGCACAGCGAGTAAGTTGGTGCTAGAAGAGCGAAGTGTGCGGACTGGGCTGGATTATATCAGTGTAGCAAGGTAGGAGGGGGCGAGCTTTAAAGCCGATGGTCAGAGAACGGTACAGTGCTCTGCCATCTCCAGGAAATCCTGATGATGACAATGATGACGATGATTGTGATGACAACGCCATGACCTAGGCTCCTTGTGGACAGGGAATCTGTATACCAACTCTGTAGCACTGGACTCTCCCAAGGGCTTAGCCCAGGGCTCTGTGCACTGTAAGCGCTCGATAAATACCACTGACGGATTGACTGATGGACTGTATCAACACTAACAGAGCAAGACCTTGGTGAACAGCACAGCTGGCTAACCTCACTGCCTGACGAGCCTGGGAGTCAAAAGGTCATGAGTTCTAATCCTGGCTCCGCCAATTGTCTGCTGTGTGACCGTAGACAAGTCACTTCACTTCTCTGGGACTCAGTTACCTCATCGTAAAATGGGGATTGAGACCATGAGCCTCACATGGGACAGGGACTACGTCCAACCCGATTTGCTCGTATCCACCCCAGTGCTTAATATGGTGCCTGGCACAAAGAAAGCACTTAACAGATGCCATTATTATTATTATTATTATTGAACCGGGCTCAAAGACTTTCTTCTAAGCCAATGGCTGAGGCCTGTGGTGTGGGTTTGGCCCCTGAATTCTGGTGGTCCTAAACGGGTCATTTCCAAGTGGGCCAATTTGGGAGAGCTTCTTGGCATCTTCTCCCGGATGACAACTGTTCTCTGACACCGAATGTGCTGCGAGTTATTTTTCTAAAACCCCATAATTACTCCAGAGTTGCTGGGGATGACAGAAATAATGAATCAACTAACAGAATGCTTCCTGAAAAAAAAATACCTTGAAATATATCACTTGGCCCCTGTTCTGAAATATGAATGGTTTTTCTCTCAAACTGTCCAGTTCCTAATTGTCAAAAATAGCCAGTTTTATAAATAAGCAAGAAAAAAAAAATCACTTTCAAGTTGGAATGCTCGCCTCTGGTCAGCTCACGTTAGGCGAAGACAAAGCACGTGGCCGTTTCCCCACACCCCAGATGGCGGCTCTCTGGTCGAGTTGTTAATATTCTGGGGAAAAGCCGGCAGCTGCTCTTGAGAAATTATTGCATTTTGGTGAGTGGTTTTTCTACTGCCCAATTCCGGGACCCCTAGAGGCTCTGTAATCCTCTGAGAGACAACCGGCTCCATTTCATCCGGGTCACGGGAAGTGGTGCTCTCCCCTCCGTGACGGTCTAGAGAGGTGGCCTGGCCTGGGAATCAGAAGGAACTGGGTTCTCTTTCCAGCTCTGCCTCGTGTCTGCTGTGTGAATTTGGGCAACTCGCTTCATTTCTCTGTGCCTCAATGATCTCATCTGTAAAATGGGGATTAAGAGGTGATCCCACTGGTGAAGTTGTCTGCAGGTGAGGGGCAGGTCAGATTTCCCGGCCAAGAGACGACTTCTTTCTTTCTGTGGTATTTGTTATGCCCTTACAAGGTGCCAGGCATTGAACTGAGTGCTGGGGTAGATATACTTTAATCAGGTTGGATACAGTCCCTGTCCCACATGGGGCACACAGTCTAAGTAGGATGGAGTAGGGTTTACGTATTTAACATATTTACTACTCTATTTTATTTTATTTTGTTAATATGTTTTGTTTTGTTGTCTGTCTCCCCCTTCTAGACTGTGAGCCCGCTGTTGGGTAGGGACCGTCTCTATATGTTGCCAACTTATACTTCTCAAGCGCTTACTACAGTGCTCTGCACACAGTAAGCGCTCAATAAATATGAATGAATGAATGATCCCCATTTTATAGGTGAGGTAATAGAGGGACAAAGAAATGAAGTGACTTGTCCAAGGTCACACTGCAGAAATGTGATGGAGGCGGAATTACAACCCCCAAGCCTATGCCCTTTTCACTAGGCCACACTGCTTCTCACTTCTCACTTCTAACACTGCTTCTCTTCTCACTTTCAGAGAAGCAGCATGACTCAGTGGAAAGAGCCCGGGCTTTGGAGTCAGAGGGCATGGGTTCAAATCCCGGCTCTGCCAATTGCCAGCTGTGTGACTGTGGGCAAGTCACTTAACTTCTCTGTGCCTCAGTTACTTCATCTGTAAAATGGGGATTAAGACTGTGAGCCCCCTGTGGGACAACCTGATCACCATGTACCCTCCTCAGTGCTTAGAACAGTGCTTTGCACATAGTAAGCGCTTAATAAATGCTATCATTATTATTATTATTACTTAAGCGCTTACTATGTTCCAGGCATAGTAAGCTCTGGGGTAGGTACAAGGAAGTCTGACTGGATTCAGTCCCTCTCCTACACAGGACTCAGTCACTCATTCAACCGTATTTATTGAGCGCTTACTGTGTGCAGAGACTCACAATCTTAATCCCCATTTTACAGATGGGACAACTGAAGCACAGAGAAGTGATCTGGCCAAGGTCAACACGGCAGACAAGTGATGGAGACGGGATTCCAACCTGAGTCCTCTAACTCCCAGGCCCACTTGCCCTATCCTTTAAGCCACGCTGCTTGGGAAACTTCCCAGCAATCGAGGGCACGAGCCTGCTGGAGACAGGAGGCTTTGCCCCCAGATTCATCATGAGGAAGCTTACGGTTGAGCCCAAGATTTGGTGGGGGCTGAGTTCGGAACCCCCTTTCTCGACAGCCTCCCTCCAAAATTCAATCCCCTGAGTCCCGGGAGGGCCAAAAACCACCGGCTGCCAAGTCAACCCAATGGGACCGAGGGCAGGAGAAACTGGCATCATCCAAGGGCAGGGTGGAAAGAACAATAATGATGGATTTGTTAAGCACTTACTATGTGCAAAGCACTGTTCTAAGTACTGGGGGGGGATACAAGGTGATCAGGTTGTCCCACAGGGGGCTCACAGTCTTAATCCCCATTTTACAGATGAGGTAACTGAGGCACAGAGAAATTAAGTGGCTTGCCCAAGGTCACACAGCTGACAAGTGGCTGAACTGGAATTCAAACCCATGAAAGAAGGGACATGTTGATGATGACATTTATTAAGCGCTTACTATGTGCAAAGCACTGTTCTAAGTGCTGGGGGGTGACAAGGTGATCAGGTTGTCCCACGGGGGGCTCACAGTCTTAATCCCCATTTTACAGATGAGGAAACTGAGGCACAGAGAAGTTAAGTGATTTGCCCAAAGTCACACAGCTGACAATTGGCGGAGCTAAGATTTGAACCCCATGACCTCTGACTCCAAAGCCCGGGCTCTTTCCATTGAGCCACACTGCTTCTCAAAGTTAAAGAAAAGTTAAGAGCACAGGCCTGGGAGTGACTCCCAGGCAGAGGACCTGGGTTCTAAACCCAGCTCTGCTACTTGTCTATTGTGTGATCATGGGCAAGTCACCTGGCTTCTCTGTGCCTCAGTTTCCTCTTCTGTAAAATGGGGATTACGACGGTGAGCCCCACTTGGGACGGTACCTGTGTCCAGCCCGGTTATCTTGTTTCTACCCCAGTGCTTAGTAGAGTGTATGGCATGTAGCAATCGCTTAATAAATATAACAATTAATTCTTATTCTTACTGTTAAGTGACTTTCCCAAGGCCACAAAGCATTTAAATGGGGGAGCCAGGATTGGAACTGAGGCCCTACTGACTCCCAAGCCTGTGCTGTATCCTCTAGGCCACGCTGCTCGCCAATTACGGTGGAGAGGGCTTAGGGGCAACTTGGAGAAGCAGCGTAGCTCAGTGGAAAGAGCCCGGGCTTGGGAGCCAGAGGTCATGGGTTCAAATCCCGGCTCCACAACTTGTCAGCTGTGTGACTTTGGGCAAGTCACTTTACTTCTCTGGGCCTCAGTTATCTCATCTGTAAAATGGGGATTAAGGCTGTGACCCCCATGTGGGACAACCTGATCACCTTGTATCCCCCCAGCGCTTAGAACAGTGCTTCGCACATAGTAAGTGCTTAACAAATGCCATCATTATTAACTCTGCTCATGCAAAAATTCCTACGCTAGAAGAAACCATGGACCTCTGATGAAGACGGTGGTCTGGAGGGTAGCAAATTGGACAAAACTGAGGTGGGAACCTGGAGAAGAGGCTCTGGCTTTTACGAGAACGATTCTTCATTTGAGAACCCCCTTTCTCCTCAGAGATATCCGACTCTCCCTTGCCCCACCGAGACCACGACTCTCCGGTAGTATTCCCCCAGCATTCCTGGGCTGTTGTTCATCCCGGACCCGGGAGCGCGCCGTGATGGCAGGAGGGCTGAGTCTGTTAGAAAAGGCCCGAGGTAAATGCCCGAAGGGGCCCTGAACGCATCTTTGGGCCTCCGGGCAGAGACGGGACTTAGCCCACCTCCATCTCAATCAGTGGAAAAAGAACCCACTGCCCCATTTCCTGCTTCTTTTGGGAGTGCCCAGGGTTGGCACCCTCACCCCAGGCTGTTCTGGCCTGGAATTTCGGCGAAGTCTGTGACCTCATCGAGTGGGGAAGATTTATGAGCTTTTTGCGGGTTTTCGCCCATCGGTCGGTATTTGATCTGGATGGTTCCTGCCCACGCTAACAGTGAGCGCTCTGTGTGCTCCCTACGAGCTTGGGAGGAAGAGAGAGACGAGCCACTCTGCGCCCATCTCCCAGGGTCTCCCGCTCTGCCAAGGAAAAGAGAAGAAAACCTTGGGCCCCGTCGTTGACCCTGGCCGGCTGTTTGGGGAAATAGCTGCGATGCTTTCTGCCCACCCCTGGCTCTGACCTGGCCGGTGACGGCGAGAGGCAGGGGACGACTCCCCCGAGGCCTCTGCGGGTAAACAGCCTGGGACGCCGGGTGGGCCTGGCGGTGATGTCACACGGGTGTCAGTCCGGCCCGGTGCGTGTCGGCGGTCTGACCTTTCCCTCGGATGGGAGAACTTTGCCAAAGGCAGGGGAGCGAGTGTCTGCATCGGGACGGTTTCTCCGCAACTCCACCTCTCTCTAAGGGCCCGACTCTCCAGGAGGCCGACTGCCTTGCCCCTGGACCACGGTTCATCCCTAGCTGTGTCCTGGACGATGGTTCATCCCCGACACTGCTTCCTTGCCTGTAAGCTCGTTGCGGGCAAGGAACGTGTTTACCTATTCTGTTATAGTGTACTCTCCCAAGCACTTAGCACAGTGCTCTGCACACCAGCGCTCGATAAATACGCTTGGTTGACTGACTGTGCCTGCCCTGGCCGGAAGGCCCAATCTTGGTCACCCCTCCGCTTTGAAGCGGGATCAACCTCCAGAGGTTCAGTCGTCTCTTCTTCTTGAGACTTTCTCCTCCTCCTCCTCCTCCTCCTCCTCCGGGGAAAAGCAGAGGAAGTCGGATCCAGGGGGAGGGGAGAGGGGCTTGTGCTGTGGTGCTCCTTCCCCATTCCTATGTCCATCCCAAGCAGGGTGCCAGAATCCAGTCCAATCCCGGCTCCCCTAGGGACCACCCTGAGTCCCCAGAACCTAGCTGGACCCTCCCCAACCACAGAGGGCCTGGAGACCACTCAACTTGGGCGGGACTGCCCATGGGAAAATGGGAGAATGGGGAAGGAAGGGGAATGGGGACAGCTCATTGACTTGGCTCACATATCGCTTTGGATGGATACTCCAACAATCTGGCCGCCAAACACCCGTCCAGACAACCCAGATGTGCCCCCACTGCAGCCGGCCCGCCAGCCTGGAATTCCAGAAGACCACAGCTCTCCCCCAAGCCAGGAAGGTTTTGTGAACACAGACCAAACAACCCAAGGGAAACCCGATGAAATCAAGGTTGGAGCAGAAAGGCGGGGCCTGTGCCTGACAACGTGGATGGGATAACCAGACATCCTTCTCCACCTCCAGCTCTCCCCTTCATCTGCTTCCTCTCCTCCCCGGGGGCTGTCGCCCCCCATCTCCCTCTCACTGACAATAAAGCAGCAGAACTAAATAGAATTCTTCTCTTCAAACCACCCAGAGAGAAAACGAGCCTTTTTTTTCCTTCCGAATGCAAAAGCCTCTCCCATCCCCACCAGCTCAGATAAAACACTTCAGTGGGTTTCGTCCGTGCGGGCCTCCTTTCAGATGATCTCGATGAGGAGGATGAACCTCGTTATTATTACTACTGTCATCCTTGCACTCTGGGGCCTGTTTCACATCCCATAATGGTACACATCGATGATTTCATTTTGACCTCCATTTGGAAGTGAGGGAAGACGAGTGCTTTGCACATAGTAAGCGCTTAATAAATGCCATCATTATTATTATTATGAGTGGGATGGGGTGATTTCCCTGGACCCCACGGCCATTTTACAGATGGGAAAACTGAGGCTCGGACAGATCCAGGGAGTCACCGGGGCCACACAGCTCGCCCCGGCTGTAGACCAGCTGGGAGGAGGAACGGGTCCGTGGATTCCCAAGTCCTCACTGAGTTTCCGTCGAGTGGGCTCGGGTCTTCCCCCGGCGATCATTTCCATCCACTGCGTTAGGTGGATGGTGCCTGGGTTCACTAGTGTCCAAAAAAGAGGGCAAGCATAGAGGGCTAGGCCTTGTGAAGCCCAGCTCTCTCCTCACTTTGTGGGCTCTCCACTATGACCCAACTGATATTAGGGACCAGTGGTAGCCAGAAAAAAAACAGTAATGTTATAGAGCGGAGTTGCTGGCATGACTAAATTCTTACTAGATCATTCCTCGAGGCTAAATTTCTTTACAGGCCCAGTTGGATGATCTGCCCGACTGCAACGGACACCAAATGGACATGGAAAGAAATCTGTGATCCCGAAGCCAGACAAGAGGATCCATTCTCGATCCTACACCGCTGAGGCAAAACTTGCTCCACCAACTCGTCAAACGACACTTCCAGCTATGCCCCTTCCCCACGATTCTGATTCGGCCGGTTGGGACAGATTTCTGAGCCTGCAAAGATGCTCGCCCCCTCCCCCCGTCCCGAAGGCTGAAACTTGTCTGTGGCTCCTGGACATTTTGGAGGAGGCGGAGTGGGTGGCGGATGGGGACAAAAGGCCAAAATAGCAGAACTCGATCATCCTGCCCTATCTCCGATGGCCCACAATGATGCCAGGAGACCCAAGCTCTCTGTGACTGGCGCAGAGGGGCCAGGACTCAGGAGCTCATCGCATGAGGAGATGTGGGGGTGCCCGGCCCCGCCACCCACTTGCCGGGGAACCCAGTTTAGGTGATGGTCCCCAAATCTCGGAAACCGCGGACAGGACTGTCTGAATGCCTGGGTTCCCTTGCGACGGGGAGGATGTAAAATCCGTATCGGATGGTCTCCTGCTGCTAGATGAACCCCAAACGACAGGATGCCCGATCAAGAAGTAAAGGGGGACCTCAGCAGGCAGCTTCCTCTTCCACCTATTTAATCCGCTGCCTCTGAGTGGTTGCGAGGTGGACATGGGGAAGCGTTTGGAACCGCTAGAAACCAATCAGACCCACTGCCCGGCAGTTATCAACGGGCACCAGTTCGAGGTCATAATGAGCAAAAAATAAAGGACACATTTTCCCGCCGCTCTTTTACAGCCTGTATTTTCCCTCCTCGCATACACACACCCCTTACCCCACTGCTGGTGCACACTTTGGGAATAGCATTCTTTCCATTGGGAAGAGACAGATTTTCCATGAAATACAAAGCAGCTGCCATATTGGAAACAAAAAAGCTGATTAATCACAGATTTCCTCCCCCACCCCAACGCATTACTCTCGGAGAACTGGCACCAAGGTTTATAACAGGGATGATCGTTCCCTTCCTTCCTGGGACTGACTAAGCCTCCACCTCCCCTCCAAACCAGAGACGGATTTACTCGCCTTTCTCTTGGAGTCGGCTGCCCTGGGTGTCTACCAGAGCGGCTATTTTTAAGTGACTTTGGGAACGGGGGGTCGACCTCATCTCCCTGTCGAGGAAGTTTCCCAAGGACTGTACTCTCCCCACCCATCCCTAAATGGGCTCCCATTTGTTGGGTAAGAGCTGTTTGGGCTTGGGGACTGAAAGCTTCTCAGGAGGAACGGTGAGGCAGGAAGAAGGCCGCTTCGGGCACAACACCCGGCCAGCAGGTCCACCCCCAGAAAGTGGTAGCCGAAACTTCTCTTCCGAGCCCTCTCACCTCCTCCTGAGGAATCGCTTTACAGCCACCTCAGAATCCCCAAAAGCTGCTGGAGAAGCAGCGTGGCTCACTGGAAAGAGCCCGGGCCTTGGAGTCAGAGCTCATGGGTTCAAATCCCGGCTCTGCCACTTGTCAGCTGTGTGACTTTGGGCAAGTCACTTCATTTCTCTGGGCCTCAGTTACCACATCTGTAAAATGGGGGTTAAGACCGTGAGCCCCAAGTGGGACAACCTGATCACCTTGTAACCTCCCCAGCGTTTAGAACAGTGCTTTGCACATAGTAAGAGCTTAATGAATGCCATCATTATTATTATTATTATTATTATTATTATTATATCTGGCTCATCGGCCCTGAAAGAGCTGCATTATATTATACTGATGTTATTTATAATAACGTCCGTTTCCCCCTTTAGATTGTACTCTCGCTGTGGGCAAGAAACGTTTTATTGTTATAATGTATTCTCCCAAGCGCTTAGTGCATTGCTCTACAGACTGAGCCCCCTCCTTCCTCTCCCCCTCCTCCCCATCCCCACCCCACCTCCTTACCTCCTTCCCCTCCCCACAGCACCTGTATATATATATATATATATATATATATATATATATATATATGTATATATATGTATATGTATATATATATATGTATATATATGTATATGTATATATGTTGTACATATTTATTACTCTATTTTACTTGTACATTTTTATTCTATGTATTTAATATGTTTAGTTTTGTTGTCTGTCTCCCCCTTCTAGACTGTGAGCCCGCTGTTGGGTAGGGACCGTCTCTATATGTTGCCAACTAGTACTTCCCAAGTGCTCAGTACAGTGCTCTGCACACAGTAAGCACTCAATAAATACAATTGAAGTAAGCGCTCAAAAAATATGACTGACTGACTGTGCTTGGCCACTGATCCCCTCTCCCTCTAGTCTGGAAGCTCCCTGTGGGCAGGGAACATGTTCACCAACTCTATTACAGTGTACTCTCTCAAGCGCTTAGTACAGTGCTTTGCACAACTTGTACTTCCCAAGCGCTTAGTACAGTGCTCTGCACACAGTAAGCACTCAATAAATACGGTTGAATGAATGAATGAATGAATGCACATGAAAAGTCTCCCCGAGTCTTGTGACTTTTTCCGGGCTGGGCAACATTCAGAGTCCAAGAGGTGAAAAGCCCCAATTACTTAACTGACCTAGACTCATTTCACACAAATATACTGCTGGTGGCAATATGGGGGAATGGAAATAACAATAATAATTTCATTAATTAGTAAAAATAATAATAAATAATAATAATAACATTTACGGTGTTTGTTAAGCACTTACTATGTGCCAGGCACTGTACTAAGCACTGGGGTGGAGACGAGTAAATCGGGTTGGACCATCCTCATTCTACACAGGGCTCACGGTCTTAATCCCCATTTTATGGATGAGGGAACTGAGGCCCAGAGAAGTGAGGTGACCGCCCAAGTTCACATAGCAGACAAGCGGTGCAGCCAGGATTAGAACCCATGACCTTCTGACCCCCGGGCCCTTGCTCTATCCACTAGGCCACGCTGCTTCCACCAGGCCTGATTCTCACTGTACTCTGCTTCCACCATAAAGGGTTATGTGCACCTCGAAGCCAGGGGAGGATCTGGAGATTAATCGAGTTGGCCGCCGTCCGTCACGGGAGCCCTCTGTAATCCCTGGATCAACCTGGCTCATCCTACTCCTCAAAATCCCCACGTCCTCCTGACCTCGGGCGTTGGGCTCGCTAAGTAGCGGTCGATCCTGGTTTGGCCACCGATCGTCCACAGATCTGCCGGCCTTCCACTCCCTTCGCTCAGCTCTGGCTTTCTGCCCGGGAGATCGAGGGGGAACCGGGGCCCCGATCTGGAGTGGGTCCCGATCGCCTGCGGAGAAAGCCTCTTCCTGCCCTTTGTCGGGGGGTTTTGCTCTGTCAATGTGACGACGGCTCGGGGGGCGGGAAGGCTGGGACGGGGGGCGAGGAGAAGAGGGACTTTGGGGAGAGATGAGATGCCGGTCGGCGTTCCCGGGCACGTTCACAGGTTAAGAGAGGCCTTAGGAGAGTTGGAGGTGCCAGCAGATGAAATAAGAGAAAAGCATGTAATTGTGAGGCATTGTTTCCCTTAAAGGTGGGCCTAAAGGGAAAACACACTCTAACTTCTATTCGAAAGCTCTTGGAAGCGGAGGGCTGGGGCAGGAAACGGCTAATTCATTTGGATTCCCTTACCTTTGGAGGGAGGGCTTCTCATCTCACTTTCCAGCTTTCCTTACAACTTCATTTATCTTTCCACCACAACCCTGGTGGGTCAGGAGTAGAATAAGGCCTTCTTGGCTCTCCCTTCTTTTTCTCCTCGTATAAATCAAGTTTCTAAAACTCAACCACGCCGAACATGAGCCTCGTAATAAACAAACACATCGGGACATCACAAAAAGCAGACAGGAACTCCTCCTCACTCAGGTCACATCCCTCGGAGGACGGCAGAGAATTGTTTTCGGGATTAGATTAGCGGTCTTGCTCCCAGAAGAGGGAACGAAGATAATAACACCGAGCATTTGGAGCTCGCCCCGTCCCCCAGAGACCGGTGTCACCCCCTTCGGAGACTCAGGACGGGGCCATCCCCAGCAATCTGCTTAGGGGGGATCAACTCCAGCCACCGTGGGGTGGGGAGGGCACCAATGTTGTCATTTACCATAGATACACTAGGGTTAATGCCCCCATCACCTGGAAACCAGGAGAACCACTGAGCCACTAAATGGAGACCAGCGGTAGGTGTTTTTCAGGCCAAGGATGGAGACTAAGGCGGACGCCACAGTGACCCTCGGTTGGCCAGTCAATCGCATTTATTGAGAGCTTACTGTGTGCGAAGCACTGGATTAAGCGCGTGGGAGAGTCCAATATAACAATAAACAGACACATTCCCTACCCACAATGAGTTCGCGGCCACAGAGGGAGAGGGAGCAGAACTGGATCTCTTTCCAAACAGGGCTCTGGCCTTCTAGGGACATAAGTCTTCCGGGATTTGCCGAAGAGCCCCCCATTGGTGCGCTACCCAGGAACTATGCCTCTCAGAAACAAGTGAGGGATGCCATACTCTCTGTCTGAAGCCCCGAAGGAATTCTTTTCCTCCACCCCAAGCTGTCCCATGGTCAGCGGGTGACTCACGCTGGGCTTGACCCAACCCGACAAGCTCCCGAGGATTAAATCGACCAGAGCAACAAGCAATTCGCTACTCCGCAGGGTGGCCGGGGGTTGGGGAGGGGGAGGATGAGAAGTTCCGGGGTCCGAGGGGCAAGAGGATGCAGGGAGGTGAAACCTGAGGTGGACGATGTTCCGCCCCAACATCCCGTGGGGCAGTTTGGTTCCAGTTGGGGTGGGGGTGGGGAGGGAAGGGAGCGTGTGCCAGGATGCACTGGAATTGTTCTATTAGGCACCAGGCAGGTGCCCAGCCTGGGGCAGGCACAAACTCGAGGAATGAAACGTCAGGAGGCGGTGCAGCGAGCGGAGAATGGGAGTCCTGCTCTCAGCTGCAGCCTGAGACCGGCAGAGTCAGTCGGTCGGTCAGTCAATCATATTTATTAGGTGCTTACTGTGTGCGGAGCACTGTGCTAAGCACTTGGGAGAGGATGATATAACAATCTTAACAGACACACCCCCTGCCCACAGTGAGTTTACCTGTCTGTCCAGGGGGAGAGACAGACATTAATATAAATAGGTTAATAAATGACAATTATGTACACAAATGCTGTGGGGCTGGGAAGGGGGCAAGTCAGGGCGATGCAGAAGGGAGTGGGAGAAGAGGAAAGGAAGACATAGATGGGAAAGACCTCTTGGAGGAGATCCATTCATTCATTCCATCATATTTATTAAGCACTTACTGTGTGTGCAGAGTACTGTACTAAGTGCTTGGGAGAGTACAATACTATAAACAGTGACATTCCCTGCCCACAATGAGTTTCTGGTCTACAGTGGGGTAGACAGACATCAATACAAATAAATAAAATGACAGATATGTACATAAGTGCTATAGGGCTGGGAGTGGGGAAGAGCAGACGGAGCAAGTCAGGGCGACACAGAAGGGAGTGGGAGACGAGGAAAAGAGAGACTTAGTCTGGAAGGCCTCTTGGAGAAGACATGCTTCAGTAAGGCTTTGAAGCCGGGGACAATAATCGTCTGTCGGATTTGAGGAGGGAGGACATTCCAGGCCAGAGGGAGGACGTGGGCCAGGGGTCGATGGTGGGACAGGCGAGAACGAGGCACAGTGAGAAGGTTAGCGTCAGAGGAGCGGAGTGTGCGGGCTGGGCTGGAGAAGGAGAGAAGGGAGGTGAGGAAGGAGGGGGCAAGTTGGTGGACTGCTTTACAGCCAAGGGTGAGGCGTTTTTGTTTGATGTGGAGGAGGATAGGCAACCACTGGAGTTTTTTGAGGAGTGGGGTGACACGTCCTGAACGTTTTTGTAGAAAGATGATCTGGACAGCAGCGGGAAGTATGGACTAGAGATGGGAGAGACAGGAACCTGGGTGGCCAGAAAGGAGGCTGCTACAGGAATCAAGGCGGGATACGGAAAGTGCTTGGATTAAGGTGGGAGCCGTTTGGATGGAGAGAAAAGGATGGATTTTAGTGATGTGGTTGAACGGACAGGATTTAGTGTTAGACTGAGTATATGGGTTGAATGAGAGAGAGGAATCAAAGATAACACCAAGGGTACGTGTTCCTGTGAGACAGGAAGGACAGTGGGGCTGTCGACAGTGATGGGAAAGTCATGGGGAGGACAGGGTTTGGGTGGGAAGATAAGGAGCTCTGTTTTGGACATGTTAAGTTTGAGGTGATGGCAGGCCACTAAGTAGAGAAGTCTTGACGGCAGGAGGAAATGCAAGTTGGAATTTAAGGAAATGAACTACAAAAATCCCCCGGGATTAGCAGGCCCCGAGGACAGCTATATCAGACTCAGGATCTACACCAGGGATGGAAAATGAGTGTGTTAATACTATAAGCTCAGGGTCATTTAAAAGCCAGAGTCACACTGACGGTTAGGTCCCGCCACACTGCGGAGGAACTCCTCTGGAGTCCGAGGACCCTTGGAAATAGCTGCGGCGTTGAGAAGCAGTGTGGCCCAGTGGATAAAGCATGGGCCTGGGAATCAGAAGGACCTGGGTTCTAATACCACAAGGTCTGCTGTGTGACCTTGGACAAGACACTTCACTTCTCTGGGCCTCAGTTAACTCATCCGTAAAATAGGAATTGACAGTGTGAGCCCCATGTGGGACAGGGAACTTGTATCTATGCTAGTACTTAGAATAAAAGTACTTGGCACATAGTAAGCACTTAGCAAGTACCATAATTTTTTTAATTATTGCTATTATTATTATTAACTGAATGGGGGTCCCCAGAAGGCTGACCCTAGAGCCGCATTTAGGCCCAAACTGGGCCCAGAGTGGGAGAGGAGATAGATCTCAGTGCCTCTGGCCCAGAAGTCTTTTCAATCAATCAAGGGTATTAAGTGAGTGCTTACCGTTTGCAAGGTGCTGCTCTCAGTGCTTGGGAAAGTACCGTAAGAAAGAGTTGGTAGACTGGACCCCTACCCACAAAGAGCTTACGGTCTGGGGCAGATAGACATTCTGATCAATTACAAATAGGGGAAACAGTAGAGTTGTGGGGCTGGGGGGAGTATCAGTGTGCCAGCATAGCGCATAGGGTGAATAGGGGAAACAGGGCTTTAGTCAGGAAAAGCCTCTTGAAGAAGGTTCATTCACTCATTCATTCGTATTTATTGAGCGCTTACTGTGTGCAGAGCACTGTACTAAGCGCTTGGAAAGAACAATTCGGCAACAGATAGACAATCCCTACCCAGCAATGGGCTCACAGTCTAGGAGGGGGAGACAGACAACAAAACAAAACAAGGAGACAGGCATCAACAGCAGATAGAAGATGAGGTTTTAAAAGGAGGGATCTGAAGGTGGGGAGAGCGGTGGACTTTGGGATAGTTATATTCTTTATTATAATAATAATGATGGTATTTGTTAAGTGCTTACTATGTTCCAAGCACTGTTCTAAGCGCTGGTGTAGATATGAGGTAAGCAGGTTGTCCCACATGGGGCTCACAGTCTCAATCCCCATTTTCCAGATGAGGGAACCGAGGCCCAGAGAAGTGAAGTGGCTCACCCAAGGTCAGCAGACGAATGGCAGAGCCGGGATTAGAACCCCTGACCTTCGGGCTCCCAGGCCCGGGCTCTAGCCACTAGGCCACGCCGGCCGCTGGGCCCGGGGGCCAGCTTAGCGGAGAGCAAGGGTTAAACGCTCCGGCTGCTTCGTCTCCCTCGTGGGAGGGAATCGTGACAGGAAATGAAAAGGGCTCGTTAACCGGCACCCGGGGTGGGGAAAGTGGGTCACGGGACGGCGGGGGGAGCCGGGGTCTGTGATCTCTCCACGCACATGTTTGACTTGGGGGGTTTTGGGTTTGGGCTATTTTATTATAAAGATCAAGAATGTAACAAGCACTCTAAAGCCTAATTACAGGCATTCACTGAACCCGGCAGAAGGTCTAAGAAGTCTGGGTTGGCTTGCTTTCTCCCGCCTGATTAGACTGACCCAGATCACTATTCTCTAATGGGATCGGGAGCCCGTGGGTCCCTGGGGGCCCTAAGGAGCCCTCTCCTCCGACGGAGCTGGGGTTATCAGACTACCAGTAGGTCGAGCCACAGTCCGGCCAAGGAGGCCGGTTCACAGCCCCGCTCTTGGGACCCGACCATCTCTCCGAGCTGGGCCCAGCAACCCTACAGAAGAAGCCTGGCCTAGTGGAGAGGGCCCAGGGCCCAGAGTCAGAGGACTGGGGTTCTAATCCGGACTCCGCCGCTTCCTTGCTCTGTGACCCCGGGCAAAGCGCTTCACGTCTCTGGGCCTCGGTTTACTCATCGGCAAAGTGGGGATCACCTATCTGGGCTTCCCTCCCTCTTAGACTGTGAGCCCCATGGGAGAGAGAAAGTCGTGGATTCTAATCCTGGCTCCACCTCACGTCTGCCGTGTGACTTGGGCAAGTCACTTCACTTCTCTGGGCCTCAATTACCTCCTCTGTAAAATGGGGATTGAGACTGTGAACTCTATGGGACTGTGGACAGGGACTGTGTCCAACCCGATTTGCTTTTATCCACCCCAGCGCTCAGCACAGTGCCTGGCACATAGTCAGGGCTTAACAAATAACGTAATTACTAATAACCACAGTGGAGAGAAGCGGCAGAGGAAGTGACCTAGATGCAGAGCTCAGGGGCCGCATCTATTTCTTTTTCATGCATCCGTTAAGCGCTTACTATGTGTCAAGCACCGTTCTAAGCACTGGGATGTATACCACTGAATCGGGTCGGACCCAGTTCCGGTCACCCGTGGAGCTCCCAGCTTCGCGACTTGTTTGCAGGAGACCAAGGGTGGCAGGGCCAGGAGCTGAGAAAGCCCAGCCCCATCCTGTGGTCCGACTTTGGGGAAGATTCCCCCGCCCCGCCCCACTGATCCCCAATATACTCCCCGTGCCAAGGCTTGGAATACTACCGGTGCAACGGGGGCAGGGGGGGTCGGGACGAGGAGGAGGCCCCGAAGCCTCCGGCGCGGTGTTAGAACACGAGACTTCCCGGCTTCCATTTCCGAACCCAGACCCCACTTCATCATCATCATCATCATCAATCGTATTTATTGAGCGCTTACTATGTGCAGAGCACTGTACTAAGCACTTGGGAAGTACAAATTGGCAACATATAGAGACAGTCCCTACCCAACTGTGGGCTCACAGTCTAAAAGGGGGAGACAGAGAACAAAACCAAACATACTAACAAAATAAAATAAATAGAATAGATATGTACAAATAAAATAAATAAATAAATAAATAAATAGAGTAATTTCCACTTCCCGGGGAAAGGTCGCTCTACCCCAGCGGAGCCGGGAGTGTGGACAGTATGATGAGCCGGCCGGCAGGCCGGAGGATGCCGGGCTCACGGTTATTCGCCGATCCTCCGAGCCTGGCTTTGTTTTTCCTTTTTCTGGAATTATTTTCCCAGCCTGCCATAGAGGGGGCACTGCACTGCATTGAAAGCGGCTGTCTGAGAAGTTATTTCCTTTTCCGGCTGGCAGACTATAAAGCAACTCAACACATCTTTCACAGGCCTCTCCGCCAGAGCAGGGAGCTGAGGGGGGTCAGTGCTTTTGTTTTGCAACAGCCAAGATGTGGATATGGTCAACAGGGCACCGGGCAAACAGATCCAGCAAAGGAACTTTAGGGTTTTTTTTTTTTTTACTCAGTTCCAGCTGAAATCTGCGCTCACCATCTGGTGAAAATACGCACAAAAGCAAACTCCCTTTTCAACCACTTGAGATGTGCGGTTCCAGTCGTAAGGCTGCTGACAGACTGCTTCCCATAATTCGGGACCTCGTCACCTCTTGACCCCCAGATTACCTTCCAGGGAAGGTTATCAAGATACAAGATGACCCGGGGATGAAAGGAAACTTAAAATAAAAACAAAAACCAACAAGCCACCGAGAGAGAAGAAAACACAAAACTTCCTTGCTTTGTTAGCCTGACGGTTGTGCTAGGTGTTGACAAAAGTCTCCATCTTGGAATGACTTAAAGTCAACAAATCACTGTGTCTGCAGGAACTCTGTCAAGGCAATTTACATTGGGTTGTCCAACACGGATTAAAAATAGCAAGCGCCTGCCATCAACAAAGGACTCTGAAAAAAAAAACCAACAATACAAAACCACCACATCACATACACGGTGGGTCCGGTCCGGCCCCATATTTTATGAGGCCGGATGGGGGTTGGGAGAAGTTCAAAATACCTGCCACACACATACCCCCACCTCCATCAATTAACGAATCAACGCATCTATTGCATATCCACTGAGGAACAGCACGGCCTAGTGGAAAGAGCCCGGGCTCGAAGATCAGAGGACCTGGGTTCTAATCCTGCCACTGCCACTTGCCTGCTGTGTGACCTTGGGCAAGTCACTTCACTTCTCGGGGCTTCGGTTTCCTCATCTGTGAAATGAGGACTCGATATCTGTTCTCCCTCCTACTTAGACTCCACGTGGGAAGGGGACTGTGCTCACCCTGCTTATCTCATTACAGTGCATGGTTCGGTGTTGCATGCATAGTGTTTAACAGATACCATAATAATAATAACAGGGAACATATCTGCCATTTCTGCTGTATTACACTCTCCCAAGTGCTTAGTATAGTCCTCTGCACACAGTAAGTGCTCACTAAATACCACTGATCGATTGATCACGGTGATAATAATTACCTCCCAAGTGCAGAGCATTGTACTAAGGGTTTGGGACACATTCCTACGAAGGGTTCGGGACGTGTCCCCTGCCCTCAAGGAGTTTATAATCTAAGGCTTCACCCCCTCACAAAGGTTTCCTGAATGATACACAGTTCAGGTTTACCCAGGCGAGGCCTGTATTTTCCCTCGGTCCACCGAATGGCAACAAACCTGGTGGGGAGGATTTGGAGAGGAGCAAGGAAGCGAGCGGGCATTGAAGCGGGTTCCCGATCGCAGATGTCTGGGACCGCCGGCCCCAATCGCACCTGGGGCTCCAGGTGAATACTACGGGTGCTAGCCAAACCCTCTCCACATCCCTCATCGACTTGTCGTCCAGCTCGGTGGGCAGTAGCTGCTCTCCAGTGACTGCTGGCCCTATCTGCCTCCTCGCCCGAGAAGCAACGACAGAACTGATGAGGACCTGACATAACTTCCTGAGCAGCCAAGGTAGCTTGCCCTGGGGATGGTGGAAAATATCTTTGCTTTCTTTCCCTCGTCTAATGAAAGGATTTCAAGGTGAATTAAGGTATTCACTAAAGGAAACTTCTTGTTCCTCCGATTGCGTCCTCCTGATGGCCACCCCGGTTATATGCTTCTGCGTACACCACGGTATTTATTCCACTGATTTATTCATTCATCGTTCATTGTTTGCTTATTTCGGATGCTACTGTCTGTTCCTGTGTTTCCTCCCCTTCTCCCCACGGTACGTGGACTATCTCTTTCTGCCCGTCTTCCCCTTTAGACTGAAAGCTCTGAGCTTAAAAGAAGCAGCGTGGCTCAGTGGATGGAGCCCGGGCTTTGGAGTCAATCAATCAATCAATCAATCATATTTATTGAGCGCTTACTGTGTGCAGAGCACTGTACTAAGCGCTTGGGAAGTACAAGTTGGCAACACATAGAGACGGTCCCTACCCAACAGTGGGCTCACAGTCTAGAAGGGGGTGACAGAGAACAAAACAAAACATATTAACAAAATAAAATAAATAGAATAGATATGTACAAATAAAATAAATAAATAAATAGAGTAATAAATACGTACAAACATATACATATATACAGGTGCTGTGGGGAAGGGAAGGAGGTAAGGTGGGAGGGATGGGGGGAGGGGGAGAGGAAGGAGGGGGCTCAGTCTGGGAAGGCCTCCTGGAGGAGGTGAGCTCCCAGTAGGGCCTTGAAGGGAGGAAGAGAGCTAGCTTGGCGGGTGTGGGGAGGGGGGGCATTCCAGGCCAGGAGGTGTATGGCGGATGTGTAGTGGGCCAAAAGCGAGTAAACTTGAGGAGCTGGATGTTCCCCAATACTGCAGGTGCAAGATCCAATTTTTCTTCATAAAACCGAGTAACTAAGCAGAAGCCATCATGGGGCAAAAATTAAAGGGTTCTGCTGAAGCGGTAGCAAGCTGAGACTAGATGGCTACATCTTCACGCCTCCTAAAGATGATTTCTTACTTTGTCATTGGCAGGCATTTACTTAAAACGTTTGTCTGTGGGGTGTGATGAAACCAATCCAATAATCTGCTTTCAACACCCAACTCCTCCTCTAAACTCCTTGTGGGCAGGGGTCACATCTACCAACTCTGTTGTAGTGTAACCTCCCGAGCGTTTTGTACGGGGCTCTCCACAAAACAAGCGAGCGCTCAGTACATACCAGAGATCAATCTATAACCATGGATAGATAAGCAGTGTGGCATAGGGATAGGGCACGGGCCTGGGAGTCACAAGGATTGCTGCCATTTGTCTGCTGCATAGGGACAGGGCACAGGCCTGGGAGTCACAAGGTTTGCTGCCATTTGTCTGCCGCATGACCTTGGGCGAGTCACTTAACTCCTCCGTGCCTCAGCTCCCCCACCTGCAAAATGGGGATGGAGACTGTGAGCCCCACGTGGGATAGGGAGAGGGTCCAACCCAATTTGCTGGTTTCCACCGCAGCTCTTAGAATGGTGCCTGGCACATGGTAAGTGCCTAGCAAACAAATAATAATAATAATAATAATAATAGCATTTATTAAGCGCTTACTATGTGCAAAGCACTGTTCTAAGCGCTGGGGAGGTTACAAGGTGATCAGGATGTCCCACGGGGGGCTCACAGTCTTCATCCCCATCTTACAGGTGAGGGAACTGAGGCACAGAGGAGTTAAGCGACTTGCCCAAAGTCGCACCTCTCCCCACCCCGTAACCCCCCCACATTTTACTTCTCTGGGCTTCAGTGACCTCATCTGGAAAGTGGGGATCGAGACTGTGAGCCCCATGTGGGACAGGGACTATGTCCAACCTGATTTGCTTGAATCCACTCCAGAGCTTAGCACAGTGCCTGGCACACAGCAAGCGCCCAACATATGCCACAATTATTGTGATTATTATTATTAGATCGTAAGCCCCTTGTGAGCAAGGAGCCTACCAATTCTATTGTATTGTACTCTCCTGAGCACTTAGTACATGCTCTGTAATAATAATAATAATAATGGCATTTATTAAGCACTTACCATGTGCAAAGCACTGTTCCAAGCGCTGAGGAGGTCACAAGGTGATCAGGTTGTCCCACATGGGGCTCATAGTGAGCACTTAACTTACTATGTGGACTTACTATGTCTTACTACGTCTTACTATGAGACGTGGAAAAGGCAAATGACTTCCCCAAGGTTACTCAGCAGACAAGTGGCAGAGATGGGATTAGAACTCAGGTCCCCCGATTCCCAGGCCCATGCTTTTTCCGCTGCTTCTCTGTCACGGTCTCCTGGGAGCAATATGAACTGCTTTTAATAATAATAATAATAATGATGGTATTTGTTAAGCACTTACTATGTGCAAAGCACTATTCTAAGCGCTGGTGGGGGGGATACAAGGTGATCAGTTTGTCCCACAGAGGGCTAACAGTCTTAATCCCCATTTTCCAGATGAAGGAACTGAGGCCCAGAGTAGTGAAGTGACTTGCCCAAAGTGGTGGAGCCGGGATTTGAACCGATGACCTCTGAAGCAGCGTGTCTCAGTGGAAGGAGCCCGGGCTTTGGAGTCAGAGGTCATGGGTTCAAATCCTGGCTCCGCCACTTGTCAGCTGTGTGACTTTAGACAAGTCACTTCACTTCTCTGGTCTTCAGTTCCCTCATCTGGAAAATGGAGATTAAGACTGTGAGCCCCACGTGGGACAACCTGATCAAATTGTAACCTCCCCAGCACTTAGAACAGTGCTTTGCACATAGTAAGCACTTAATAAATGCCATCATTATTATTATTATTATCTACCCCAGCCACTAGTACAGTGCCCGGCACCTAGTAAGCGCTTAAGAAATACCATTAAAAGATGTAAAGCTCTGCCTGCAGCAGACACTCAGTAATAATAATAATAATTGTGGTATTTGTTAAGTGCTTACTATGTGCCAGGCACTGGGCTGGATTCAAACAAATCGGGTTGGGCATGGTCCATGTCCCACACGGGTCTCGCAGTCTTAATACCCATTTTACAAATGAGGCAACTGAGGCGCGGAGAAGTCAGGTGACTTGCCCAAGGTCACAGGGCAGACAAGTGGGGGAGGTGGGATTAGAACCCAGGTCCTCTGATTCCCAGGCCCAGGGTCTTTCCACTAGGCCACGCCACTTGCCATACAGTTTGTATCTGTTGCCGAATTGTTCTTTCCAAGCACTTAGTACAGTGCTCTGCACACAGTAAGCGCTCAATAAATACGATTGAATGAATGAATGTATCTGACTTGCCTATATACCACTTTCTATCAACATAGCAAAATCTAATGCAGTGGAATTTCAGAAACAGTGAATTTCAGTACAGCGCTCTGCAAAGAAGAGATGCTCAAAGGGGCATTGTCTTTCAAAGGTCACAGGTTTGAATCTCAGCCCTGCCACTTGTCTGCTGTATGACCTTGGGCCAGTCACTTGACTTCTCTGGGCCTCAGTTACTTCATCCGTAAATGGGGATTTATGTGAGACACGTGAGACAGGGATTGTTTCCAACCCGATTAGCTTGTACCTACCCCAGAGCTCAGTACGGTAGTGCCTGGCACATAGTGAGTGCTTAAGAATTATCACCATGTATTATTATTATTATTACTATCCAGGTACCTGGAAACTGTGGCCCTAGAAGTCCAAACCCACCTCCTCAAGCCTCTGGGCCCCCAAACTGCCCCAAAGAGCCCGGGATCCGCGTCCCTGCCTCCCCGCCCACCGCATCGGTGGGGAGAAGACCAAGACGACACCACGGCTCTCTCTCCACTCCAAACACCCAGAGCGCCTCGTTAATGACCGCGGGAGCAGCGGGCTCATGTCGTTGCCGTTAGCGGCGGATCTCCCGGCCAGGTGACTGCAGGAAGAACAGCTGCTAATGCTCGTTAATCGCCGGTTTATCGGGGAAGGAACAAAAACACAACAGAATAGCCTCAAACACAAACAAGCCTCTTCAGAAATACAAAATCCCTCCCGGACTCGTGGTGATTAACTGCGCGAGCGCCCAAGCGCCGGGCTAATAAGGAGGTGATTTGTGGATTGCCACATCCCGCGGCCCGAGTGGCCCAAGTCCCGTGGGCAGCGGGGAGGCCGGAGGCCAGTCCCGTAGTCTCGGGCGTGCCCCTTCCCCGATCCCCCCTCAGCCTCCATGTGGAGGCAGGGGAGGTGGGAGAGCCCCGGGCCGGCTCGAGACTGAGCTGAAAGTTCCTCGCGGACTCAGCTGGTCCCAGGCTCGGTGTTGCTACGCTCGAGGCTGCCGGCCCACGGAGACCCCGGAAACTTCCTCTCTGGGGTTCCTGAGAGAGGCTTGGAGTGTAGCGTCCACCTCCGGGGACCCTACCTGCTTACTCACAGGATCCTTAGCCTGGGAGCTTAATGAGAGGCCCTCCGCCAGGGGAATTCACGTTACTCTGGCTACCAACGTACCAACAACTTGCTGATTTCCTCTGGGCGGACAGTTAAGGAAGTCTTTTTTGGAGACACCTCCCCCCATCCCTCTGGAGGTTTCTGACCCCTCTGGGTAGAGTGGCTGAGCAATGACAGCGTAGCGTGAATTCCGAGCCACCCTGCCCCACCCCAACCGATCTCAGCCTCTCCGGATTAACGTTGTGGGAAGTGGCCTCGGCGGTCCGTGGCTCGCTCCCAGTGCCAAGCGAAGAGTCCCTGGTGGTTCCAGGTGGCTAGAAATCTAATAATAATAATAATTGGGGTAGCTGCTAAGCTCTATGTGCCAAGAATTGTTCTCAGAGTTGGGGTAGATACAAGGAAGTCAGTTCGGATGCATTCCCTGCCCTGTCTCACATGGGGCACATAGTCTTAATTCCTATTTTACAGATGAGGGAACTGAGGGGCCCAGAAAAGTGAAGTGATTTGCCCAAGGTCACAAAGCATCACACAGCGTGGAGGAGCCAGGATTAGAACCCACGTCCTCTAACTCCGGTGATCTTTCCACTGGGCAGTGCGGCTGGGGAGCCTGAGGGGATGTGCTGGAGGAGGAGGGTCAGGGTGGAATTTGAACTCAGGAGGTCCTGGCCACCCAAGCCCTGGGCTCAGAACAACTTTCCACTGGGGCTCCTGGGGGGCCCGGGCATCGAAAGAGCATGGTCGCCCCCACCCCGTCCCGTAGGGTCCGAGCCAGGGCAAGGAGCTGAGAGCCACGGAAGCTCGTCAACTGGATTGGTCCATGGCCACTCAAGTTACCACTGGCTCCTCACACTCCAGAATCTCTACCCCGGGCCGCTTCTTGCAGACAGCATTTCCTCTCTCCCTCACAAATATTTCTCTCCAAGATAATTATCGGGACACGCAGGGATAAATTTTCAAAAAACATGCCCTGGAGTTGAGCATGCAAAATGGATAACTGTGCATGCAACTGGAAATTCCACCAAGGGAGACTGAAAAACGCATGGATGAGTCTCGTCTCTCTGTCAGAAGCACGGGGCATCAGGTGACACCTTATCAGGTCCAGTCAGGGTGGCCATCCCGCGGGATGCTCCGGATTTTCCCAGTGGGTTCAGGGGACCCCACGGAAAAGGGGGCCCGGAAACAGTCGGAGGTCGACTGGCGAAGAAACCCAATATTCCACGTGACCACCCCTTCCTTCTGGGACATTCGCTGTGGGCAGACTCGCCGCTCTGAGCGAGCCTACTGACTCTGTTTGATTGTCCCCTCCCGTGGGCTTTGTTTAGTGTTCTGCTCAGAGTCAGCGCTCAATAAATACCACTGATCGATTGATCAATCAATCAATCAATCGTATTTATTGAGCACTTACTGTGTGCAGAGCACTGTACTAAGCGCTTGGGAAGTACAAGTTGGCAACATATAGAGACAGTCCCTACCCAACAGTGGGCTCACAGTCTAAAAGATCATCACCCCGGTAACATCGTAGGTGACCTGGGCCCGCCCTGCCTCTCTGGCGAAAATGACTTCTGGGACGTTCGGGGGCGGGAGCCCAGTCGCTTCTGAAAACGAGCCGTGAGCATCCACCCACCCCCCGCATCCCGCTCCCTCTTCCCGACACCCGTTTTCCACCACTCAATCTTCCCCTGGCTAGAATTCCCCAAGAATTCTGATTAATCTGTAAAGGAAACGCTCGGGGTTTCAAGACAGATAAACCGCTTTCGGGCTCCTCTCATAAATCACTCCTTCTCCCCTTTCTTCCTTGCTCGCTGGGCCCAAGGCGAGTCTTAGAGTTAGCTAGGCTTCGTGCTCTGGTGATCCATCTGGGAGCCCATATGGCCCTCTGCTATGGTGGCCTGGAGCTCACAGAGGATCTGCCTTGAGGAAGCTGGAAAGCTCCTCTCAGCCAAGAGGCACACCTCCTGTCGCGGACTGGATTCAGGACGCAAAAACTTTTCCAACCCTCCTGAGTCCCCGTGCCTCCCCCGATCTTCGGGGTCACAAAGTTGCCTTGTTCCGGCTCCGCTTCCGGGATGCTGCTCGGCATCCTGGCCCAAGCTCACTTCCGCTGAATCCATCCGGTCCGACGGCTCCTCCGGAGCTGAGCCCAAAGGCTCCGGGGCCGGGCCGGATGGGTTTAGCGGGAGCCCGGCAGTCAGACGATTTTTTTTTTTGACCCACCTGGCCCCGATTCGAAGCGAGGGTCGCCCCGGAGAAGAGGGCGACATGGGCGGCCAAGGGCGATGCCCAGAGGATTTAGGGGGGGCGTTCATCTGCTGTACTCCACATGGGGAGAGTCGGGGAAAGAGCAGTGTAGACGCCCAAGGCCTTCCCCAGCTCCCAAGCTGAGCGCATGTGGCTAGTTTGGCCCACAAATCCTTTGGTTGCCTGCTCCCCGTGCAGGCTGAAATCTATGATCAGGCTGCTGGCTGACACTCCTCCCACACTTTCGAACGGTTGAGGACCCTAAGACAGATACGTCAGTGGTGAGGCGAGATCTTCAGAGCTCACGCTCAGCTTTCCCCCCTGGCCCCCGCCTGTGCCTGGGAACTGAGCAAAAGGCATCAAAATCAGCAAGGGACGCTGAGGGTTGCCAGCTCAGCGCCCGCTGGACTCTGACTGAATTTCCACCTTGCCCCTCTAACACGCCTTTCCCCAGGAGGCCTCAGAGTGAATTTTGCCCACACAAGCTTCGCGGTGACCAGGAAAGGTTCTTCCCCGGGAGGTGAAAACTCAACCAGGAGCCAAGGTTGACTGGTCGGGACCCCTGAATGAACAGGTCCCTGGTTGCAATCCCACTCCCTTGCCTCCCCTGGCTCTCCAGGAGACACCTGAGGAGAGGGCAAAGGCGCCACTTACAGGCAGGTGCGTGAAGACAGCGAAGGTGCTCCTCAGGAAGGCGATGAGGTCCAGCAGGTAGTCGCTGGCTTTGCTGCCCGAATCGCCGGCCATCCAGTCGTAGTCGGCCAGCTGCAGGAACTGGTCGATCTTCTGGTTCAGGTTGGTGTAGATCTCCTCCTCGGCTGCGTGGCGGGCATCCTGGGGTGGGGGGCGAGAGAGGCCGCAGTCAGACCAGTAGTGGAGGTGGTCCTGGGTCTCAGCCACCAGCCCCCGGGCTTGGTATCTCCACTCACACCCCCGGTCTTTAGGAAACAGTTTTATGTGCCATCCTCGGGGTCTCCTTATTGTTCCCAGCTCCTTCCTGCTAGTCTAGCTGTGGTCACTTTATACTTCATTCATTCATTCATGGAATCATATTTATTGAGCGCTTACTGTGCGCAAAGCGCTTGGGAGAGTACAAGAGAAGCAGCATGGCTTAGAGGAAAGAAAACAGGCTTTGGAGTCAGAGGTCACGGCTTCAAACCCCCACTCTGCCAATTGTCAACTGTGTGACTTTGGGCAAATCACTTAACTTCTCTGTGCCTCAGTTACCTCATCTGTTAAATGGGGATGAAGACTGTGAGCCCCCCGTGGGACAACCTGATCACCTTGTACCCTCCCCAGCGCTTAGAACAGTGTTTTGCACATAGTAAGTGCTTAATAAATGCCATCGTTATTATTATTATAATTGAGGGGAGAAGATCCAACAGCATTCATTTATTCAATTAGATTTACTGAGCACTTACTGTGTGCAGAGCACTGTACTAAGCGCTTGGGAAACTACAGTACAACTACAGTACAACAGTAAACAGTGACGCTCCCTGCCCACGACGAGTTTACAATCTAGAGGGAGGGAGCGGTCGTATAGCAAGGACGGCAGGGTGACCTTCTGTTATTTTTAGAGCCCATCTCGCTCTGAGGAGTCCATCCTCACTTGCTAAAGCAATCCAGAGGCTGCTTTGTTATGCTCATTATCCACCCTCCAATCCAGGGGGGAAAACGGCTCATCATTAGGAAATTCTCTCGAGGAAAGAAAAAAAAAGAAACAATATTTTTGAAAAAAATTTTCCTGCGTGGAGGGAAAAAATGGGGGAGGAAATTTTTACCCAAGGTATATCGATCCATCATTCAAGGGCATTTATTGAGTAGTTACTTTGTACAGAGCACTGTACTAAGCGCTCGGGAGAAAACAAAGCAACAGAGTTGGTAGTCTCGTTCCCTGCCCAAAACAAGCTGACCCGATCTGTAAATTAAGGCAGGACCACAGCCCCACACAAATGTTTTCTTCTCGCTCAGGCGTCTGAGGATCTGCTGAGTGATGCTGGCCCTTGCTCAGGAGGAAATAGAAGAACAAGAAGCAGTGTGGATTAGTAGAAAGAGCCCAGGCCTGGGAGTTGGAGGACCGGACTTCTAATCCTATCTTCACACCACGCCTGCTGTGTGACCTTGGGCAGGTCACTTGGGTCCTCTGGCCTTAGTTCCCTCATCTGTAAAATGGGGGTGAAGACTGTGAGCCCTGTGAGAAAATGGACTGTGTCCAACCTATCTATCTACCCCAGAGTTTAGTAGAGTGTATGGTTCATCTCCACACCACGTCTGCCGTGTGACCTTGGGCAAGTCACTTAGGTCCTCTGGCCTTAGTTCCCTCATCTGTAAAATGGGGGTGAAGACTGTGAGCCCCGTGAGAAAATGGACTGTGTCCAACCTATCTACCCCAGAGTTTAGTAGAGTGTATGGTTCATAGTAAATGCCTAACAAATACTATTTTTTTAAAAGCCCTATTTGAGGCCGTGGAGAATGCCTGGTGGGAATCTGGGTCACGTAGGGGGAAGGAGGAGGGGTTTGTGGATGATACCGTGCCAGCGTTGAACCCTGTAAACAAGTCAAGCACAAGTCCCCAGCACAGAGAAACAGTGTGGCCTAGTGGAAAGAGCACGGGCCTGGGAGTTAAGAGGCTCTGGGTTCTTAACCCAGCTCTGCCACTTGCCTGCTGTGTGACTGGGGCAAGTCACTTCTCTTTCCTCGGCTTCAGTTTCCTCATCCGTAAGATAGGGGACTCGATACCCATCCTTGCTGCCCCCTGGACCGCGTCTGACCTGATTACCTTGTATCTACCCCAGCGCTTAGTACAGTGCTTGGCAACACCAATACCACAATCATTAAGTCCCACTAAGGCTCTTGACATGGCAGGATCACGAGGTACACCTCCTGGGGCCCCATCTCACCGTCCCAGACACACAACGCGCCAAAAGGAAAGCGAACTCGTGGCGGACCTCAGCAACACAAGGTCAGGCTGCGCCTTTGGGCTGCTCTGAGTGGGTGGCGGGTTTCACAGGCCTGGCTGAACAAGTTCCACCTGCCAGGCGGATCTGGCAACTTCCAAACCCACTGGGGCTGGCGTGGGCCGCTCTGCTCAAGGCGGACCTGCTGTGAGCTGGGGGAGAGAAGAACAAGACACTAGAACTAGCCAGCACAGCAGAAGTCACAGGCTTGGGGAGGAGGGCCCAGAAAACACTTGCTGATGGCTGGCAGCTGCGCTGACCATGTGTCTCCAGAAAACGACCCGGGGCTCGAGAAGCTTGGCAGAGTCCGGCCGTCCAGCCGTCAGCCAGCCGGCCCTCCTGAGGGCCGGCCGGCCGGGCGGCGGGGTCAGAGCGAGAACACAAACCAGGCCTTTCCGGGAGGCATTCTGCGTGTAACGGGGAGAAAAGATTCGGCGCCCACAAGTGCACAGGCTGAAACGATTTCTCTTCAGAGGCGACTGAGGCGTCACGAATGATCGACGGAGAACAAAGCCGACACCCAGACCGAGATTCTGCCCCCATCGGGGGTACCGGGACCCCCGCAGAAACCATATGCTGTTTGGCCATTAAGGTCACATCTCCTCCAAGAGGCCTTCCCCGATTAAGCCCTCTTTTCCCTGGCTCCCTCTCCCTTCTGTGGTGGCTGTGTTCTTGGGTCTGTGCCTTTGGGCACTTGATATTCCTTCCACCCTCAGCACTTTTGTACATATCTATTCTTTATATTATGAATCATTTATTTATTTTAATGTCTGTCTTCCTTCTAGACTGTAAGCTCCTCGTGGGCAGGGAATGTGTCTACCGACTTTGTTGTACTGTAATAATAATAATAATAATAATAATGGCATTTATTAAGCGCTTACTATGTGCAAAGCACTGTTCTAAGCACTGGGGAAGTTACAAGGCGGTCAGGTTGTCCCACTGAGGGCTCACAGTCTTAATCCCCATTTTACAGATGAGGTAACTGAGGCCCAGAGAAGTGAAGTGATTTGCCCAAAGTCACACAGCTGACAACTGGCGGAGCTGGAATTAGACTCCAAAGCCCATGCTCTTTCCACTGAGCCATGCTGCTTCTCTAATGCAGTGTGCTTAACAAATACCACAATTCTTCTTCTCATTATTATTGTTATTAAAAAGGGCAAGGGGAGATTGGCATAGCTCACCTTGAAAGTGGTGGTGCCGTAGAGTTTGGTAGTGTGAACGGTCTCGGGGAGCACGTTGGTGATGTTGGTGATGAACTCCTCGAGGAACTTGCAGGACTTCTCCAGATGGGTGGTGTTGATGATGATCTGGACGAGCTGTGGGGGAGGACGGGACAAGTCAAGCCCTCCGATCGCCACCCGGAGTACAATCCCCACCCAGACCGTCTGCTAGGGGCAAGAGGAGCAACATGCACGGCACTCAAAGACCCACAAAATGACGCCTCTCCTGACTGATCTGGAAGTATCGCTCCTCCTCTGCCCTGTCATGGTTTGGATGCGAGGTCTTCTGGAGGCAGAGAGATAGACTAGATTGTCTCTCTTGATGCCTTCCCCTCTGATCGATCCATCCGTCGTAACATCTCTAAAATCCACCCTTCCTTCTCCATCCAAATTGCTACCACGCCGATCCAAGCACTTATAATAATAATGATGGCATTTATTAAGCGCTTACTATGTGCAAAGCACTGTTCTAAGCACTGGGGGGGGGGATACAAGGTAATCAGGTTGTCCCATGGGGGGGCTCACAGTCTTCATCCCCATTTTCCAGATGAGGGAACTGAGGCCCAGAAAAGTGAAGTGACTTGCCCAAAGTCACACAGCTGACAGTTGGCGGAGCCGGGATTTGAACCCATGACCACTGACTCCAAAGGCCAGGCTCTTTCCACTGAGCTACACTGCTCCCGCCTTGATTACTGCATCAGCCTCCTTGCTGACCTCCCTACCTCCTGTCTCTCCCCACTCCAGTCCATATTTCACTCTGCTGCCCGGATCATTAGAGAAACGAGACTGTGGAGGTGCCTGAGGTCCTTCGAGGAAGGATGCCCAGTCCACAGGTGGGTCACTGGCCAACAGAAGGCAAACTCAGACTGGCTAACATTCCTGGGGGCATCTGGATGCCGGGGTCCCTCGCCACCAGACTAGGGCCGGATGGAGGCTCGAAGGAGGAAGAGGGGGATTTCCCGGGTGGCCCAGCAAGCAGAGAGATGCCCTCGGGCTGTCGGCTCCCGGCCGGTCGTGGCCGGGGGGTCTGGTCCACCCCAGGAGCCAACTGGGGAGGTGAGGTCAGCCGGCGGTGGTCTCCTCTCGCCCCTGGGAGTGGCCAGGGTACCCTAGCCCTCACGCCGCAACGTTGCTCCTTCCCAAATACGCTCTCTGATTTGCAAATCGACCCCCAAAACCCAACCGCCTTCCCTGCATCTTTCCCCGGGAGAACGGGGGTCGGGATCAAGCTGGGAGCCCAGGAATCACTTCTCCACGTCAAGAACTGAGCTCAGGCGATCCCCACCCAAAAGCTTAGATAGCCCACCAAAGCGGGAGGACAACTCAGCTAACCAGACTCAATCTTGCCCAGCCAACCAAAGCTCCATGGCTTGGAGGTTCCCGCCTTCTGGACTATCGGCTTTAACGGGGACGGTCGGCGAACTCTGGGCCGGGGCACCGGAGGCCGGGAACCTTAGAGCGAGGCGGAGGGGGTGGGGGAGAAGGAGCTCACGGGGCTAGAGATGGTCTATTTTAAAACTGGCGTCACTCCACCTGGGAGGAAAGGACTGCCTCTAAATTGAAATCCTAATAATGAGGAATCGTGTCATGTTATCGAAATCACAAAACACTGGCAGTCAAAGAGAAGATTGTCCTGTTTTTCACGATATTGGCAGGTGAAAAAAAAGACAGAAAGAAAGCTTCGCTGGGTACGTTGTAATTTCCCACGACTTTTTCAAAACCTGTCAACACAAAAGATCATCGTGAATTACCCCAATTGACTGTCAGTCACTTTTGAAATGTTTCAGTGCAGAGAGCCCAGAATGGCCTATTAAAACGCTCTAGGATTACAGCAGATACCGTGTCATTTTCGGGAGCGCATTGTCTGCTAATGAGCGTTAAGCGGGCTACCCCTCTGAGTGGCAGCTCCCAAAAACCATACAAGGACATTTGCAAATGAAAAGGCAGATGCTCCGGGGGTAATTATGAACTTACTTGTGATCTGAAGCGATTTTACAGATCAAATTTCATCATCATGTGAGTTCCTCCCGTGATTTTGGGGGGGTCGAGGTACCCTCCACACCACCTTGAAATGTTTCACCGGAGGCCGTGGCCGGGCAGAGGGATGCCACCGGCCGGTTCACGGGCACAGCGGGCATAACCTGCCTGGCGCGCCTACTCGGGCTCTCCGGGAACCGTTTGGGCCGCCCGGAGGAGGCGGCCCCGGAGACTCGGGCAAGGGCTCGGCCAGGGCCACCTAGATTTGACTTGGTCCCAACCGGGGACAACCTCCTTTCTACATTCTGCTGGGATGGCGGGGCGGTGGTTCAGCGGGCTTGGGGACCCCGGTCTGAGGGAGTTTGGGAGGCAGCACTGAATCTCAGAATCTCAGAGCTGGAAAAGAGCTTTAAAAGGTCCTCTGGACCAGGCCCCCGAGGCAGGCAGAATGCGGTTGGGCAGCCGATCAATTCTTAAAGCTCTCCTTGGTCACACAAAACCTGTGTGATCCGGACTTCTAATTCCAATACTGGCTGCAGCCCATTCAGTGGTCAGAACAAGTCAATTAGCACATCTCTGCCCACAGACAAGAGTGTCCAGAGGCAGACACCTCGCTGCCCTAAACACTCTGGGACCCTCTGGACAACTGGAGGCCCCTTCTTCCTTTCATGTACTACAAGTGGAATTGTTAAACACATACTATTTGCCAAGCGCTGAACTAACTGCTGGAGAAGACACGATGTACGCGGATCGGCCCCAGCCTCAGTTTCAGAAGTCACCTGAAAGCACCCACGGCACTGTGGAGGGGATGAAATGTTTCCAGGATTTTGCAGTAGATTTTCCTCCAGCCAGACTTTCCCAACAAGAATGGATGCCCTTCCCTTTCCCCCTCCCATCCCCTCTGAGAAGTCTGGATAGCTGGGATTTCCAGACACCAAGAGTCTGCAGATTTTGAGTCCTCCGAGGGCCAGGACTCTGACCCCAGCGTTTAGGACAGTGCTCTGCACCGCAGGAAGTTCTTGGTATTCCTTCCCTAGGCTGTAAGCTAGTTGGGTTGTGGGCAGGGGAACGTATCTACCGACTCTCCCAACCACTTGGAACTGTGTTCTGCCCACAGTAAGTGCTCAATTAATGCTATTGTTGATGATAATAAATACCATCGACTGATTAATTAATTGATTAAAATAATTCTTTCTGAGTCCCCGTTAGATGGTAAGCTATTCAAGTCAATCAATCAATCAATCAATCAATCGTATTTATTGAGCGCTTACTGTGTGCAGAGCACTGTACTAAGCGCTTGGGAAGTCCAAGTTGGCAACATATAGAGACAGTCCCTACCCAACAGTGGGCTCACAGTCTAAAAGGGGGAGACAGAGAACAAAACCAAACATACTAACAAAATAAAATAAATAGAATAGATATGTACAAGTAAAATAAATAAATAAATAAATAAGTAAATAAATAAATAAATAGAGTGATAAATATGTACAAACATATTTTTGCTGACATCGGCTTGTTCTTGGGCGCTACCGGCCGGCCTCTCCTCACACTAGGTGCCGAAGCAGAGCCCCACCAGGTTGGGGAGCCAAGGGGGGCGGGGGGGCCCTCTCCTGACTTGGCTCCCACCCGCCCCGGCCTAGGGCCACGCGTGCCAAGACCATCGGCCTCTACGAGTCTATGCAGGCAGCGTCCGGCTCAATTAGTATAAAATGTTATATCTGGACCAACGGCCGCCCGCGCTAATGGAAACCTGCTGCAAAAGGGATCCTCTGAGCACTCTCCCCTTCGTAGAATGTGGGCCGGGGGTGGCGGGGCTGCAGTGCCCCCAGGGCCCCGATATGATTGGGCAGAATAACAGTAATAATAATAATGATGGTATTTGTTAAGTGCTTAACTATGTGTGAATCACAGTTCTAAGCACTGAGTGGGATACAAGGTGATCGGGTTGTCCCACGTGGGGCTCACAGTCTTCATCCCCATTTTACAGATGATGTAACTGAGGCACAGAGAAGTTGAGTGACTTGCCCGAGGTCACACAGCTGACAAGTGGCTGAGCTGGGATTAGAACCCATGACCTCTGATTCCCAAGCCCGCGCTCCTTCCACTGAGCCACGCTGCTTCTCAGCCAGGGAAAGAGGTAGGGAGGAGGAAGAAAGCACAGCTTGGAAAGAGGGAAGGACAACCAGCCGAGCATGTCCTCTAGAAGGAGGGAGTCCGGTTCGGCAGCGGACCATGCAATAATAATCAAAACAACTATGGTATTTATTTAAGCGTTTACAATGTGCCACACACTGTAGTAAGAGCTGGGGAAGATATAAGATAATCAAGGACTCATGGGACTCACGGTCAACGTAAGAGGGAGAAGAGGTATCGAATCTCCATTACACAGGTGAGGGAACTGAGGCACAGAGGAGTGAAGTGACTTGCCCAAGGTCACACGGCGGGTACGTGGCAGAGCTGGGATAAGAAACCAGGCTGTCTGACCCCCAGGCCCAGGATCTTTCCAGTAGGCCACGCCGTTTCTGTCCTCACCCTCCCGCTCTGGGGCTCCTTGGGCCACGCCCGGGCTCACCTCTGTCAGACCCACATTCTTGCGCTTGATGACATTCTGCAGGGAGTTGCTCAGGGTCCGGGTCAACAGCAGATTGGTTGACTTCCGGATCATATCGTCGACCTCCGTGGAGCTGGAAGGCAAATTAGCAAGAGTTGCCGCGAGCCGACGGGTCCCCGGCGGCTTCACTCTCCTCCCAGTCCTGTCCCGGGGAGATGGGAGAAACACGAGCTCCGGGGGGGTCCTCCTCTCACCCCTCAACCCCAGCCCAAGCCAGAGTGGTTGGGCCAAGGGGGCAAGTGAAACCCAATCCTGCTGGACCAGCCTGCATGCCCCTCTCTCAGCCAGCCCTCCTTCCTCCCAAGCCAACCTTCTGCCTCTATCTCACTCTCGAGTCTTCCTTTTTCTTTTTTTAAATGCAACGTGATCAGAGTTGATCAAAGTTTACCGTGCTGAAGAAGGCGACGGTAAACCACTTTTAGATTTTTACCATGAAAGCTCTACGGATACACTACCAGAAAAGCCACAGACGGTGAAGGTAGGACGTTCTGGGGAAAGCGGGTGCACGGAGTCCCAATGAATCGGACACGATTGCACTTACTATGTGCCAGACACTGTACTAAGCATCAGGGAAGATACAAGGCTGGACACACTCCATGTCCCATATGGGGCTCATGGTCTTAATCCCCATTTTACAAATGATGGAACTGAGGCACAGAGAAGTGAAGTGACTTGCCTAAGGCCACACAGCAGACAAGTGGCAGGGCCGGGATTAGAATCCAGTTCCTCCGACTGCTCTTTCCATTAGGCCACGCTGTTTCCCACATTCAAGCCCCTCCAAAAATCCCACCTCCTCCAACAAGCTCGCTCCCATCTGTTTCCCAGCATCTGAGAAGTGATCTGGCCTGGTGGATAGAGCATGGCTCTAAGAGTCAGTAGGTCATGGGTTCTAATCCCAGCTCTGCCACTTGTCTGCTGTGTGACCCTGGGCAAGTCACTTCACTTCTCTGGGCCTCAGTTCCATCATCTGGAAAATGGGGATTGAGACTGTGAGCGCCACATGGGACTGGGACTGTGTCCAACCCCATTCGCCTGTATCTCTCCCAGGGCTTAGTACAGTGCCTGGCACAAAGTAAGCGCTTAACAAATACCATCATGATTAGTATTATTCTGATCCTGCCTTCAACGCTTGTCTGCTGCGGGACCTTGGGCAAGTCACTTAACTTCTCTGGGCCTGTTATCTCATCCGTATTCATTCATTCGTTCAATTCATTCAATCGTATTTATTGAGCGCTTACTGTGTGCAGAGCACTATACTAAGCGCTTGAGAAATACAAGTCGGCAACACAGATAGAGACGGTCCCTACCCAACGACAGGCTGGACTTTGAGCCCCAAGCGGCACAAGGACCGTGCGCAAAATGGTTACTTCGTATCTGTTTCAGCGCTTGGAACAGTGACTGGCATAAAGTAAGCACTTAACAAATACTATGAAGAAAAAAAGACAATCATCCTTTGGACCGATTCTAGCACCGATGAATTTATTTCCACCCTCCACTCGGTTCTCGATTTTGAGCACTCTACCATTACAACTCTCGCAACAGCCTGAGGGACCCTGCATGGAAAAGTTCCGATGCTCCCTGGACAAGGGAGAGACAGTGGGATGGAGGACGAGGCTGAGCAGGCCACAGGTAACGCCTTCCAGGGGGCTTTCCAAGAGCTAAAAACCACCTGGGCCCAGGGCGGCCTAGGCCGGCTCGACACTGCCGCGTTTCCATTTCCTCTGAAATCCCCAGAAGCCCCAGCCCGTGAGGTAAGGAGGGTTTGGGGAAGAAATCACCTCAGGAGAACTGTCTGGCTCAGGGCCAGGGCCCCTGAACCATAACCCTTATTTGATCAGCTCAGATAACGGCAGCGTGTCAGGCAGCCACTCTCCGCAGACTTGAATATCGAGTTGATTTTCTCCTCTGCGGTGAACGGGCCGAGAGGCGCTGGGATCTGGCAAGCAAGGGAAGATCTCCATATGCCCACTGATTTGGGGGTTCTACTGGCCAGGCTGTGTTCCCTGAAAAGCGGAACAGTGCTTTGCACATAGTAAGCACTCGACAAATGCCATCATTATTATTATTATTCCCTGAAAGTTGGCCACGCCGCCCCACAGCAGGTGTGTGCAGAAACGGCGCTCGCGGACAGGAGAGCACGGTGCGGTAAAGCTCAGGTTCTCAAATGCTGCGCGTCACTGATTTTTACCCTGTTTTTGTGGGTTTCACCTCTCACCGAGCACTCTGGTTGGGGCCGTCCAGGAGCTTCTGAAACAGCGGTGTTTTGTCTGAATCAGAAAGGAGCTGGGGGAAGGACCGGGGGAGAAGACGCTTGAATTCACGGTTGATTCAGGTCTGGAAAGAACTGAGACTTTGTTTCCGACGGACCCCGGGGACCCAGCGACGCATCCGGGCACCGAAAAGTCCCGGCCAGCGTGGCAGGATCGGCTCAGGGTAGCCTCCCAGAATGCTGTGGGGTGGGGAGGGGAAGGTGGGGGCAGGATGCCATGACCACACAGTAGACTAAGCTCCACATTAATGGCATAGCGCAGGCCATTACGCCGCACAGCTGGTGTTGTCTTTGAGTCGGCTCCCGGGGTTTTAAAAGGCACCTCCTGGCCTTGGGCCAGTCCAGATTTCCTTCTCTGGGGGTCTTCTACGTGCTTCGTGTCCCTACCTCCCTTCCAGGAAGCAGCTCAAAACCTTGAGCTGGGCTTAAAGGTGGGGCCGTGCGGAGGTGACCCTGAGGATTGAGGCCTCTCCTGAGTGGCATTCCCACCGTGCCCCCGGCCCAGGTCTGCCGGGACGGGATGAGAAGCGGCGTGGCTTGCTTCTAAGTCCAGGGGAGTGTTTTAGGGGTCCACTCAGATCCCCGAGTTTAGGACTCCGTCCATCCCTCACCAACCAGGAGAGGACTCAAAGTCGGAGGCGAGTAAAGGACGGCATCTTTACACGTGACCCTAATTGCCATCAGAAAGTCCACCACCCAAGGGTCTCTCTCCTTCCCCCCTTCCCCAGCCCCCGACCCCCTCCGGGTCCTGGGAGAGGTGCAATCTTCTCTTCCTGAGGCCGATCTGGAGATGGGGGGTTGCGATGCTGGGTGCTTTGATCTCTCAGCAGCCTCGCATTAGGCCTGAAATGACAGTGGCCTTTATCTCTCCGCGGGAATGACAGGCAAAGAAAATTTCAACCTGGCTGGTTCAAAAGCATTAATAACGCTACGGGCTCCCGGAAAATCAACCCCCTGACCTTTGGCTCCTGCTCCCGTCCCACCTGACAAATGGTAAGGCGAGCGAGCCGAAGACGACGGGTTCAACAAAGGAAAGGCTCCTGTTATCTCTGCTCAGGAGCAGAGGAGGCACAAAGGAGGCGGCTCAACCCGATCCCGTCTATCGATCCCATGTCCAGTAGACACCCAGGACAGGGCTCCGTAGGCAGTAGATGTGCAGTCACTAGTTCTCTTCTGGGTGAGTAGAAAAGACAATGGAGGGAGAATGGAGGGAAGACCTGGGTTCTAATCTCGGCTTCGCCATCTGTTTGCTGTTTGACCTTGGGGAAAACGTTTCACTTCTCTGTGCCTCGGTTCCCGTGTCTGTTTAATGAGGATTAAAACTGTGAGCCCCATGTGGGACATTGACTGTGTCCAAACTGATTTCCTTGTCCCTACCCCAGTGCTTAGTACAGTGCCTGGCACATAGTAAGTGCTTAACAGATACCATGAAAAAAATAAAAAAATGAATAAACCTGCTGCCAGGGCCCAGAAGTGACACCCTTCGGCAAGAGGAGTTGGAAGAGCAGGATCAGCAGACGATGCTAGCAGCATCGCCATGCTCTTTTCCTCCCTTCTAAATCAACAACGCCTCCATCCTGGATCTGCCACAGCGATCATTTCCCTGAGGAGACGCTCAGGGGGTGAGGTTCTGCCTCTCCAGCATATCCCCGCCGACCTCAGTGGGGAAGAGCCAGCTGGCATGGCCACTGCCCGGGAGGGCCGGAGCCTCTATCTGCAAGGCTACCACCAATCCATCGAAGGCATGTACTGAGCACTTACTGTACTAAGCTCTTAATAAAGAATTATTATGGTATTTGTTAAGTGCTTACTATGCACCAGGTGCTGATCTGAGCACCGGGGTAGATACGAGATAATTAAGTTGGACACAGTCCCTGTCCCTCTTAGGGCTCATGGGCTTCATCCCGATTTGACAGATGAGGGAACTGAGGCACAGAGAAGCGAAGTGACTTGCTCAAGATCACACGGCAGACAAGTGGTGGAGCGGGGATTAGAGCCCATGACCTTCTACTCCCAAGCCTGGGCTCTATCCGTTAGGCCACGCTGCTTCTCTTCGCTTGGGAGGGAACAATCCGAGAGTCGGTAGACGTGATCCCCGTCCACAGACAGCTTCCGGTGTGGAGTCACCGGGCCCAGGCCTCTCTCCTGATCTCCCGGAATCCGGCGGCCGGGGCCAGAACCACGGACTGGGCAAATCCCACCGTCCTGGGACTTGGCACACAATGGTTTGTGCTCCATCTCTGAAGCACAGCTCGCCTTCACCTCCCTAAAAGTCTGGTTTATTTTAACTTCCCGTTCCAGCTGGGGGCTGGCTATAGGACGCAGCGGATCGGTCTCCTCTCTCCTCCCCGCCTTCGCTCCCTCCACCTTCCATACAATACGCTTTCTTTTCCCACTCAGAACCAAAATAATAAAAAACAAGTCAACCATGCCTGCCAGAAAAGTATTTTCCCCTAAAGACACAATTTCCTTGTTATTTTTTAAATGAACTTTCAAACAAGAGACCTGTGTCCTCAGAAAACATGTAATTAGAAAGAGCCTTTTCAATATCACTAAAGCCTTTCAATACATTCTGCCCAGCGTAAGGGAGAAGATTTTTGTTGTTGTTTCGGGGGGGACCCTCGGGGTAGCGGGGAGTCTGGCAAATATGAAAAGCCGATTAAACTGTCCAAAACGCACGCAAACTGGGCCCTGAGATTCAGCCCACGGGTCCGAGTTGTTGGAGAAGCACACAAAAGAAAAGAGAGCGCCCGAGTCCCAAGGAGAACCGTCGGTGTGAACAGCGGCGGCCTCCCGCTCCGCTTCCCCTCGGCGGTACTTGCGACCTCCGGGTCGGCCGGCATTGACGGGCTGACCCGGGGTGCTGCGGAAGTGACAGCCGAGGAGCGGAAAGAGCGCCAAAGGAGGACCCGAGAGCAGGAGCGAGAAAGCTGGCTGTCAGCTGCGGGCGGACTTCCTAATAAAAACTTCAACCCGGCTGTCACCGGGAAACGCAGGAAGTGGCGCCAGGGGTTCTCGGGCCGACCCCCGAGCCATCTGGGTGGCAGAGAGGCCAATGCTCTCTCGGCTCCCGGCCCGCCCTCCTCCCTCTCACCTCCGCTGACTGAGGGGGGCTACGGGGGGACTTCTTTGTGGGGGAGAGTCGGGGGTGCCTGCTGGGGAACGCTTGCTGGCAAAACCCTCCATCTCGGAATGCCGGGCGAGAGGCATTCGCTGGCAATCTCAGAGACCCTTTCTTCCGGCTCCAGAGGCCATGCTAGTCCGGTCTCTGCCAGCCGTGGAGCCGTTCCCGTGTAGGCTTGGAGACGCTCGCTCCGAGAGCCCTGTCATAATAACGATATTAATAATAATTGCGGTATTTGTTAAACGCTTACCGTGTGCCGGGCACCATACTAAGCGCTGGGGTGGGCAAGCTAACCGGGTTGGACAAAGCCCCTGTCGCACATGGGACTCACAGTCTTCATCTCCATTTTACAGATGAGGGAACTGAGGCCCAGAGAAGTCAAGTAACTTGCCCAAGGTCACACTGCGGACAAATGGCAGGGCTGGGATTTGAACCCGGGACCTTCTGAGTCCCAGGCCCGTGCTCTATCCACTAGGCCACGCTAGGGAGGTCAGGCGGCATTTTGTTAAAAAAAAAAAAAAAGAAATCTTTGGTTATCTATTCATTCATTCATTCATTCATTCAATCGTATTTTTTGAATATTCCTCACCCCGCACACCCCTCAACTTCAAATGAGTGAAGTTGGAAAAGAAGGGGAAGAAACGCCAACACCCAGGCCCAGACCTATTTCGACAGTCAGCAACATGGGTTTTTGTGGAAAGAGCAGAAGCCTGGGGCTCAGAGGAACAGGGTTCTGCCAGCTGCCTGCTGTGTGACTTTGGCCAAGTCACTTAATTTCTCTTGGCCTCTGTTTCCTCTGTCAAATGGGGATAAAATATTGTGAGCCCCCCATGGGATAGGGATCGGGTCTGCTCTGTTTATATTGGGTCTACCAAAGTGTTTAGCATAGTGGTTGACGCAAAGTAAGCGCTTCACAAATCCCAGGTTCACCACCTGTCTGCTGTGCTGACCTTGGCCAAGTCACTTCACTTTTCTGGGCCTCAGTTACCCGATCTCTAAAAGGGGGATTAAGACTGTGAACACTATGTGGGGCAAGTGCTGTGTCTCCTCAGATTATCTTGGATCTTGTAATGTCTCTGTGCCTCAGTTACCTCATCTATAAAGTGGGGATTACGACAGTGAGCCCTGTGTGGGACAGGCAATGTGTCCAACAGAGCCTCTTGTGTCCTGTGCCCCAGTGCTCAGTACAGTCCCAGACACATAGTAAGGCCTTCACAAATGCCAGAAGAAAACCACAATTATTATTATCAGTAGTAGTAGCGGTACAGTCCATGGCACATAGTGAGCGCTTAACAGATACTACTATTTATCATTATTACAACCGTGATTATCTTACCTATCTCGCCACTGACGCCAGCCCACGTCCTGCCACTTGCCCCGGAACGCCTCCCTCTTCAAATCTGACAATTACACTCCTCCTCTTTAAAGCCTTGTTGAGGGTGCATCTCCTCCAAGAGGCCTTCCCAGATTGAGCATCTCCTTTCCTCTTCTCCCACTCCCTTCTGCGTCGCCCTGAATTGCCCTTGGTTCTTCCCCCCATCCCAGCCCCACAGCACTTATGTCCATATCTGTCAGTTATTTATTTGTATTGATGTCTACCTCCCCGGTTCTAGGCTATGAGATCTTTGTGGACAAAGAATGTGTCTGTTTATTGCTGTACTGTACGCTTAGTACAGTGCTCTGCACACGGTAAGTGCTCAAAAACTACGATTGAATGAATGACCGATTACTATGTAAAACCGGCGCTAGAAAGAGAGATTTGGGAGGTGATAGATTGCTTTTTCCTTCATGCCGCCATCCCATGATGGTGTGATTTCCCCAACTCGCATTCTGTGTCTCTCTTCATTTACAAAACCGATCCAACAGAGGAAGGCTGGGCCCTAGCGCCTCGACCCTGTCGGGTTCCTAGCGGTACTGGTCGCCGGGAAGGTTCTAGACACAGACCTGACTCCGGCAGGGAGGAATCTGCCTCCACCCAGCCCTGCTGGTTCCGGGGGCAACGAGTAACCAAGTTTCCCCGAGAAAGGCCGCTCGGGCCGGGATGGTAACGCTCAGCCAGGAAGCGGGGGTACTTTCTTCCCTCATCCCGACCAAAGGAAGGCTTCTCCCCTTCCAGCCAGAGGCCAGGGTGAAATGACCAAAGTGAGTGGGCAATCGCTACGTGTTGCCTCCCGCCCCACACTGCCCAGTTTGGGAAACCGGAGAAGAACAGATCTGGAGAGAGGAAAGCCAATAAACAATGGTGGGAAAACATGTTGGATCACCAACCCCCCGAACCCAAAATTGCTTCAAGATCTTCCCAGTTCCTGTCGGGTGAGATTTATAAAATAAAACAGCGCCTCATCGGGTCTGTCCAGGCCTAAATCTTCCAACCCTTCTGGGCTCAAGCAAACGTCCGAGCAAGGCCTTGCCTGGAGAAGGGTGGCACCACCCCCCGGCCCCCCGTTCCCCACTCAGCTGACCCCGTCTCATACTCTACCTCAAGTGCAGATCTTCGGAGAACTTGAGACAGGCGTAGATAAACTCCTTAATTTGATTGTAAACCTTAGGCACAAACTCGGAGAAAGGAAACTTCTTTGGAAACGGTTGCTGTAAATGCAGGAAACAAAGAATCGGGGTCACAAGCCAACAGACATTGAGGGTTTTGGCAAATTAGCCACAGCCCGAGAGAAACTTCCGTCTCTGGAAACGCTCGCTGCTCTCCGGCCTTGAATTGCACGCTGGCATTCCTGAGAACCCCCTGGCCGCCCCTGGAGTTCAGCGGTCTGCCGGCCAGCTGGGAATTCACAGGCGAGGAAGGACGGAGGGTCGGCGGGAAGCATTTCGGGCCAGGAGATGATTCCACCCCCTCCCACCCCCCACGAAAACACTTATCCGGCTTTGATTCATTTTCCGATTTTGAAATTCGCACCTGGTGTGAAAGTAAGTCTTCAGGACACCAGTTCCGTGACCTAAAGCACGGGACCCCGGGGCGGCCAAGAGCGATAATCTACCTCCCACTTGGGGTTGGCGGTTTGCAAGGGAAAGCCCACCTCCCCAACTGCCAAACGGTGACTGCCTAGGGCGAGAGATGAACCCAGCCAAAGGCTCATTTGTTCTCGCTAGGCCAAGAGTATGAAGATCATGGCAGGGTCTCCTCCTGGACACCTGCTCTCTGGTAAGGGATGGACCACCCAACACCTCGGTTTCTTCCCTCCCCATCTCTGACTGTCCCACCAGTGGCCTAGGTACGGAGAACTCGTCCATGGAGCTATCGAATCCCTGCCAGTCCCTGACACCAAGGTGACCCCCTTTACTACTTGTCTCTCTACTGGGGTCCCTTATACGGCTTGTGAGTGGCAGATTCTGACCACCCGAGAAGCAACGTGGCGTAGTGGCTACAGCATGGGCCGGGGAATCACAAGGTCACGGGTTCTAATCCCTGTCTCAACACTTGGCTTCTTTTAGACCGTGAGCCCACTGTTGGGTAGGGACTGTCTCTATGTGTTGCCAATTTGTACTTCCCAAGCGCTTAGTACAGTGCTCTGCACATAGTAAGCGCTCAATAAATACGATTGATTGATTGATTGGCTGCTGTGTGACCTTGGGCAAGTCACTTCACTTCTCTGTGCCTCAGTTCCCTCACCTGCCAAACGGGGGTTAAGACGGCGAGCCCCATGTGGGACAGGGACTGTTTCCGACCTGATTTGCCCATATCCACCCCAGTGCTCTGTACCGTGCCAGGCACATAGGAAGCACTTAATAACTACCACAATTATTACTACTTTTATTACCCAAGCCCCACCCTGGGGCTCGGTGATCATCACCAAGGAAAAGCCTTCCAAGCACTTTTGAGCCCTCAAATCCAAGGGGTGAAAGCGATCGGAGATCGAGGTGCTCGGCTTACCTTTTCCAGCTCGTTGTCCTGGAAAGGGAACTGCCCCACCACCTTCTTGTACAGCTCCTCGTTCGTCACCGGGATCGGGCTGTAGTTGTCAGAATCGAGGATGCTTCTACGCAGACGAGGGAACGTGGGAGGAAAGAAACGTGAGCGTGGACATGGCTGGAGAAGCGCCTGGGGATTTCCCAGCAACTGGAGGGTGAGGGGTAGAGCCCAGGCATCTCACATGCTAGGAACGTCCCCCACTCCTACGTCAGAAATGGAGATACCCTGCTCTCTCCCTTGGGACAATGGGTACACCCTGGTTTGGCTAGTGCCCCCTGCCCGGAGTCGTTCCAGACTCCTGGCCCAAAACAGCCGGCTTCCAGGAGGGGAGGGGAGGTTGCCGGGAGCCGAATTCAGGTGGCTGTGATGGGAGTTTGGACAGTGACGTCAATGCCCTACGGGCCTTCAACTCGGGCTGCGCAGTCCTAGCGGGAGAAAGAAGAGCTGGGGAAACCGGAGATCGAGCCGGGTCGGAGGTTGGCCGCCCCCAACCTGAAAGTCACGCTGGCCCGAATCCCGGCTTGGCCCCCTACGTGATGTCAGGCCCGGTGTAGCGCCGACTTTGTGCAGGGGTCTGGACTGCTCCCCAGGCCCTGCCGGCCCCACTTTTCTGCACCGTGGTGGCCGCCCACCCCGAATCCCACCCGGGAGGCCTTCTCTTCTCTGCCTGCCCTGCCCCTCCCTGGCTCCTGCGGTGTGACGGTCCCGGCAGGCTAGAAGCTGGACCTGGCGGCAGCAGCCATTCATTCGATCGTATTTATTGAGCGCTTACTGTGTGTACAGCATTGTACTAAGCGCTTGGGAGAGTACAAAATAACAATCAACAGACCCATTCCCTGCTCACAGCTTACAGTCTATTGTCATATCCTAGCCCCGGCACAATTCCCATTCCCACAGATCCACCGGTGACAAAATCCGTCCATCACCGCCTGAGCGAGTAGCAGTGGCCAAGGGAAGCTTTCTCCCCTTCCTAGCCCAGTTGACTGTGAACGCCAGGGAAATAGTCCTTCCCAATGCTGGTCCTTGATATTGGGGCCAGATATTGGGGTGAGGGTCAGAGGCTAGGTGTCCTGGGGCTACCCACACTGGGGCTGGGCCCGCCTGCCTGTGACCGAGGGTGCCCTGGCCAGTGGCGGCAAAGGTGCCACCAGGACCCCGGGGACTCAGTTGGAACTTCCCTACGTCAGGGGCTGGGGTCCACCAGAGCTCAACGGGGGCACCCACTGCCCCTGTGATGGGTCGATAAGAGACCAGGCCGCCTGGAGCCTGGAAAATCCAAGACGGAAGGGCAAGGCGGCAGGTGGTCTTTTAGCCCCGACCCTCTCCTCCCAATCACACGTAAACACACGCATGCTGGCACACACACAAGCGTGGGGCACTCGCTCTCACCTGAAGACGCCCGCCCACTTCTTTAGCAAAGTCTCGCTGTACTGGTCTCTGATCTCCAGCAGCATGTCAAAGAGCTGGTTCACAGGGAAGCCATACACCTGGGGGGATAATAATTCTAATGACAGTACTGATAACTGTGGTATTTGTTAAGTGCTTACTATGTGTCAAGCACTTTACTAAGAGGGGTGGGGAGGAAGCAAATCGGGTTGGACAGAGTCTCTGTCCCTCGTGGGGCTCAGTCTTAATCCCCGTTTTCCAGATGAGCTCACTAAGGCCCCTGGGTATGAGAATGATGATATTTGTTAAGCGCTTAGTATGTGCCAAGCACCGTTCTAAGCGCTGAGCACTGAGAAGTGAAGTGACTCGCCCAATGTCACATAGCAGACACGTGGAGGAGGTGGGATCGGAAGCCATAACCTCTAACCACCAGGCCCACGCTCTATCCACTACATCAGGCTGAGTGGAAAGAGCACTGGCTTGGGAGTCGGAGGTCATGGGTTCTAATCCCGGCTCTGCCACCTGTCAGTTATGTGACTCTGGGCAAGTCACTTGACTTCTCTGGGCCTCAGTTCCCTCATCTGGAAAATGGGGATTAAGACTTGTAAGCCCCATGACAGACAACCTAATTGCCTGGTATCTACCCCAGCACTTAGAACAGTGCTTGGTACATAGTAAGCGCTTAACAAATACCAACATTCTTCTTATTATTATTCTCCCAACGCTATGCTGCTTTGGCCACCCAGGAGCGCTACCTGCCTGCTTGCCAGCTGACAGGGGAACCCTGTCCCAGCAGCTGGGGAGGAAGGAGGCGGAACAGGAGGAGGAAGAGGAGAAGGAGAGGGGGAGGAGAAGGGGAAGGAGGAGGAGGAGGAGGAGGAGGAGGAGGAGGAGGAGGAGAAGCCTCCTTCATTTGGGAGCCAGGCTGAGAGGAACGGTCTGTGCCAACTGGACTGAACTTGCAGAAACCCTCCTGGGGTTTGCGCCTAGTCCTGACAACGCAGGTGCAGCCGACTAGGCCGGCCCACACGTCCCAGCATGGGGTCGGCAGAAGCACGGCCCCAGCCAAGACCTCACAAAGCCCGAAGGGAGCTCTTCGAAGAGGCTATTTATGGTAGGGGAGGGGGGCGCTGGGGACCTTGGGCCTCTGGAAAGGGAAAGGAAAACAAGTCGGGTGTCAGGAGGAAGAGGAAAGGCTTATGTTGAAAACGAAAGCCTCCTGGGCTCCCCAGAGGGTCGGGAAGGCCAAGTTCGGAGACCACCAGGAGAGCTGACTCTCCACGGGTGTGAAGTCCATACCTGCAGCGTATCCGCAAACAGCACTATGAGGTTCTTCAAATCCAACACTAGGTTCGGGTCGGAGCAGTAGGACTAGAGGAGAGCGAGGGGAGAGGAAGAGAACTCATCTCAGCCGCGGAAAGCCAAGTTAAATGCTCCGCTGCCTCGGTCCCCGAGCTTTCGCCTGGTGCTCCGGCAGAAAGCTGGCTCCCGCAGCTCTGCCGCCCGGGGCCGTGGGGCTACCTGCCCCGGATTGTGACAGGCAGGGGGCAAACACAGAAATAGGGACATGGTCCCCTCCCCGCTCCAGTCCTCCTCAACCCTACAAGGCTCGCCAAGGAGCGGCCAAGGGAGAGTTTACGCGTCCGATCGGGAGACCGTGAACGGACATGCGGGGATTATTTCCGTCTCCATCGGCTTGGGGCCAGGGGGGGGGGCCACTTCCAGAGGCATCGGGCTCTCATCTCCCTCCAGGCGGCGCTTGGCCACATGCCGGTTTTCAACAGATCCCCTAAAGGCCTTGGCAGTTGCCCCCACAATTCAGGGGGTCTGACCGAGCTCCCCGGGGGTCCCGAGTCCCACAGAATGGGAAACACACTGCTCAGTGCCACACCTGCCAGGATTACTGAGCCTCACTGGGTCAACCGGTGGGGTGAGGAACTTCTCCATCTCTCCCTCTACCGCCCAAGGACGCACCACGACTGGCGGCCAGGCTGGCCTCCGTTCCGTGTTTCCCGCCCTGCCCCGCTTGGCGAGCCGGGCAAGTTTCCGAACGGGCCGGAGCTCATCAATTCCCTCCAGCGCTTCCCGGGGACCGGCTCTGAGCGCCGTTTCTGTTATGGAACCTGAGTCTCCAGGATGGGGGAGGGAAGCGACACGGTGGGAGGCCGAGGCTCTCCGAGGGCAGCCCAGAGTTACACAGAAATGCCAAGTCATCCCGCCCCCGGAGCCCCACGGCCCGCCAGCAGTACTGGTTGTTATCTCTGCTCCCCTTAGACAGCCTGCAGAGTCGGGGACATTCCACACGCTCCCCTTGGGCTGCTCCATCCACAGGCGCTCTGCACGCTTGGAATCCTGCTCTTCCGCTCCAAGCCACCCGGCAGTGACTGGCGGCCCCCGCCAGGGTCTCCGGGGGTCAGAGGATCTCGAGGGTTGGGAGCGGCTAAGGGTCCGGGCCCGGCTCCTACCTCGCTCCTCCCTGCTGCTGATGCTGTCGGGCTTTCGGCCAACCGCCAAGGGAAGGCTTCTTCGGGCCTGATGACCTGTTCACCCCTGGGCCATACTCCTGAGGCAGCAAGGGCTGGGGAGAGGGTTTCACTGCCACTGGGGAGTCTGCCACGAGGTGACCGACAGGGCCTGAGAGGGCCTCTCGCTACTCTGCTTTGGCATTTCTCCGACGGGGGGGGGTAGCACACTCCCACCTGCATTTGCGGAGTGGGGGGGCAGGGGGATGGCCCAGATGACCCTTTCCACCCTCAGAATCAGCTATTATTTGCCGATCTCCTCCGGTGGGTCTGGGTTCGCTTAATCCAAACCCGGCTAAGGGGTTCAAAAGCCCTTTTCATCCGTATCCTTCTCCCAGCATCCCACGAAGCTAAGCAGCTGCCATCTTACGGAGATTCCCCGGGGCCAAGGGTCACTGCCTTCGAGGTCCAATCCCCTGATGCTTCAGAACCTCGATTCACAGGTACTCCACCCTCCCTCAACCGGCCGGGTGCCCTCTCTTGGGACTAAATGCTGAAGGAGGGACTCTGCTTCTTCTTCTGGGCATCCCCTCGGTCCCTTCCCAGGCAGGCATCTTTGCCGAAAAGGCTTGTCTTAATAATTATTATTAACAATTATGGTGTTTTTAAGCACTTACTAGGTGCCAAGCACTGGGGTAGATATGAGTTGATCACGGTAGATACAGTCCCCTCTCCCACACGGGGCTCAAGCTCTGAATCCCCATTTTACAGAAGAGGTGACCGAGGCACAGAGAAGCAAAGTGACTCGCTCGAGGTCACAGAGCAGACAAGTGACGGAGCCGGCATTAGAACCCAGACCATACCGACTCCCAGGTCCGTGCTCTATCCACTAAGCTACGCTGCTTCACGTTGGTGGGACACGGGTTCAAGAGGTCGGCTGGACGGACCGGTGCGATTTGAGTGAGACAGCGGGGCAGAATCGGCTCACCTCGACCTGGCCTCCGGAGGATTTGGAGACGGGGGAAGCTGAACTGATCACCCCAGAACCCCCACATACACACGTATGCAATGCAAGCCCACCGCGATCTCTAAGCAGACAGGGCCTCCGGACCCCAGTACTCACGGAGTGCGTCCGCAGGGCCGCGACCGTTTTCGACAGGGCCATTTCCCACAGCTCGTCGATGTAGGCTCTGTTGACCAATCCCTGGGTCGTGTGTAAAATATGATCTTCGACCACGAAAAACCTTAATAAGAAGGACAGGAAAGGACAGGTGTCAGAAAGGAAAGGCACGCAGGTCCTGAGGATGAGGTCTGGGGAACGTCCCCCCAAACCAGAAAGAACAGCGCGACCTAGGGAGAAAAGCTGGGCCCAAGAGTCAGAGGACCCGGGTTTCAATCCCCGCTTTTGTTGCTTGCCGACTGTGTGACCTTGGGCAAGTCACCTTTCTTTTAGTTTAATATGGTATTCGTAAAATGCTTCCTATGTGCCAGACGCCGTGCTAAGTTGTGGGGTAGTTCCAAGCTAATTGGGCTGTCCCTGTCCCACATGGGATTCAATCTTAGTCCCCATTTTACAGATGTGGTAACTGAGGCACAGAGAAATGAAGTGACTTGCCCAAGGTCACACAGCAGACAAGTGGCAGAGACAGAATTAGAACCCAGGTCCTTCTGAATCCCAGGCCTGTGCTCTATCCACTAGGCTACGCTGCTTCTCACTTCACTTGGCCTCAGCTTCCTCATCCGTAAAGTGGGGATTCGATACCTGTTCCCCCTCCCACTTGGACTGAGAGTCCCACGTGGGAGAAGGCCTGGGTCTGAACCGATTGTCTTTTAGCTACCCTAGCAATTAATAGAGTGTTTGGCACAAACTAACAAATATCTCACTGATTATCATTAGGCCTCAAAGCAGTACCTAGGCAAGTTTGCAGGTAAATTTCTTTGTTCGGAAGCCTGTTAAGAATCCTCAAGAATCACCCAGGTTTCCCCCCGGCACAATAACCCGTGTTCGCCTGTGGCTCTCTCGATCGAGTCTCTGCTCCAAAGGCCGACCCGTCGATGATATTTACGGCACACGTACCATGTGTAGAGCCCTCTACTAAGCACTTGGGAAAGTCCAACAGAAGAAGAAATGACCCCTGACCAAGAGGAGTTCACAAATGACCCCAGTGGCATTTTGGTCCTACACTGTACTTTAGGCGCCAGGTTAAGGGGAGGAGGAATGTGAGGACCCTGAAAGGCCCAATAATAGGAATTTACAAAGAATGGGGAAGAAAGGGAGTGGCAGACTTCGCGGGGTGGTGGGGGGCACTGTGAACCTTGGTCCCCAGATCAAATATGAAATCCTGGATGAGATAATCCTGCATATCTCTTAGGAAGAAATAGCTGACCCCAATGGGACACAGCATGTCAGGGAGATAAAAAGTTTCATGCTAAACTGTGTTTCCCCAATTTTCCTAGTCCCCATTTAAAAGGCAATTGCAGCTATCACCCCTGGGCCTCCAGGCTGAATTCAGACCCTTCTTTTCAATAGCTAGCTCCCAGACAGTTCCTAGGTAATTGACCTGTGAAGAAACTAGGATCAAACAAAGAGGAGGTGACTTTGGTGATAGGGCCGGGTTCACCCCAGGCTCACCCCAGGCTTGGGGAGGGTGGGATTCACACCTCTATAGGGGACATATTGTTAGGGAACCACACAGATTTGGACATCCCTATCAGTGGATAGTCAGGTAAAGAATAGGAAACCTCCCTATAAGGCCCCACAGAACTGATTCCCTCCTGGGGGAACCCTACTAACTAACTGACATTCATTAAGGGGATTCCAGCCTGGTGAACAGGGCACGGGCCTGGGAATCACAAGAACCTGGGTTCCGGTCCCGGCTCCGCCGCTTGTCTGCTGGGTGACCTTGGGCAAGTCACTTCACTTCTCTGGGCCTCAGTTCCCCCATCCGGAAAATGGGGATGAAGACTGTGGGCCCGAAGCCCAACCTGATTATCTAACCCCATCGCTTAGAACAGTACCTGGCACATAGTAAGCGCTTAACAAATACCATAATTATTATTATCATGGGGATTGAGCCCGTGAGCCCCACGTGGGACAGGGCCTGTGTCCAAACCGATTTGCTTGTATCTACCCCAGCGCTTAGTAGAGTGCCTGGCACATAGTAAGCGCTTAACAGATACCATCATTATTCCCTCATCTGCAAAATGGGGATCTGATACCTGTGAGCCCCACGTGGGACCTGATGACCTCGTATCCACCCCAGCGCTTAGCACAGTGGTTGGCACATAGTACACAGCATTACTGGACTTCCACAGCAGCTGTCGGATCAACTGACTGATGCAATCCACCTGCCCTGCCTTCCTTTGTCCTGCCCACCAGAGGTTGCAGGGATGCCAGAAAGCGCACTAAATTATGAAAATACAGGTGCTCCCTCAGCAGAGGTCATCCCCATACCATTTCCAATGATCAGCTCCCTGAGCCCGGAACGTCTCAGTTACCTCGTCTTTAAAATGGGGGCTGAGAGTGTGAGCCCCATTTGGGAGAGGGATTGCGCCCAACCCAATCACCTGGTATCTACCCCAAAGCTCAGTGCGGTGCCTGGCACGTACTAAGCACTTAACAAATTATCATCGTCATCAGGAAAGCCACCCCAAGAGCCAGTGGTCTGAGACACTGGGAAACAGCCCCAGGGCACAGGGCGGGAATCACCCTTTGGCATCTGTCCAAGCCTGAGAAGGCCAGCCGCTCAAAACGCTCCAGCCCAGGCCACGGTCTGAAATGGGGAAACGGTCCAGCTCCCCATCGCAGGCTGGAAAACCGTCTGCTGAACGCTCGGGCCCTATCGGGAATCTCTGGGCAAGAAGGGAAAGCCCCCCTCCGGGTCCCCCTCCCGCCCCTCACCGGGGTGGCAGGCCTCCTCAATTCCCACCCGAGGTCTCCGGGCTGTGTCGATCCCGCTGTGCCCTCCGATGGCCAGTGGCCTGTCCCCGGAGACATTCAAGGTCAGCTCCTGGGCCTATTTAGAGCGAGGGACAGAAAAAGCATACCTACCCTACAATTTGATTGAAATATTTCCGGTAGCCATCTAGGGTTTCGTGCTGCAAACGAAGCAGAGAAGAGTTATTTGAGGGTGAGGGCGGCCGGTCCCGAGGGAGGTCGGGGCAACACCTCGCTCCTCGCCCCCGCCTGGTGCCCCGCCTTGCCTCAGGCTGGGTGGGGGGGAGGATCGTGCGGGGTGTGGGAGGGGGACAGCGGGGGCTGGAGGCCCGGACTCCTACCCACCATGTTGGACGGGGGCTGAAGCACCAGGCGGGCCTGTTTTCGTCTTTGTTTCCGGTAGTAGTTCTCAAAGGTTTCTCGGGCTCCCTGGAAAGAGACGAAAAGAACGCTGAACTCATCGACTGGTGGGAAGGGCCGGGGAGAGGAACAACAATCCCGCCTGAAGTAGAGTCTCCCTCCCCAACTTCTCCCTCCAGAACAACGAAGGAGGCTTGCACCCGTCGTCCACATGTTTTGTTTTATTGCCTGTCTCCCCCTTCTAGACTGTGAGCCCGTTGTTGGGTAGGGACTGTCTCTATATGCTGCCAACTTGTACTTCCCAAGTGCTTAGTACAGTGCTCTGCACACAGTAAGTGCTCAATAAATACAATTGATTGATTGATTGACTGGTCGACCCGTTCCCTGCCCAAAGTGAGCTTATCTGGACTCACCTTGTAGTCACTGTTAACAGTTGCGCCTGGCATTCCTGCCTTGGCACCACACCCTGTCCCTGCTGCTCATCTGGAATCCCAGAATTTCCTCTCCGTGCCCAGCTGAGAAAAAGTAAGAAGGCACGGAATGAAGGAGGGAGGGAAGGGGCTGGAAGAAGAGAAAAGATGGGGTGGGAGGGAGGGAGGGTGGGCAGGGAAGGATGAGAGGGGGGAATCCCAGACTTTCCTCTCCGTGCCCAGCTGAGAAAAAGTAAGAAGGCACGGAATGAGGGAAGGAGGGAGGGAAGGGACTGGAGGAAGACAAAAGATGGGGCGGAAGGGAGGGAGGGAGGGCAGGGAAGGATGAGAGGGGAGAATCCCAGAATTTCCTCTCCGTGTCCAGCTGAGAAAGGTAAGAAGGCACGGAATGAGGGAGGAAGGGAGGGAAGGGACTGGAGGAAGACAAAAGATGTGGCAGAAGGGAGGGAGGGAGGGCAGGGAAGGATGAGAGGGGGGAATCCCAGAATTTCCTCTCTGTGCCCAGCTGAGAAAAAGTAAGAAGGCACGGAATGAGGGAGGGAGGGAGGGAAGGGACTGGAGGAAGAGAAAAGATGGGGAGGAAGGGAGGGAGGGAGGGAGGGGAAGGATGAGAGGGATCAGCACCGCCAAGAACATGGGCTTGTCAGCTGTGTGACTTTGGGCAAGTCACTTCACTTCTCTGGGCCTCAGTTCCCTCATCTGGAAAATGGGGATTAAGACTGTGAGCCCCCCGTGGGACAACCTGATCACCTTGTAACCCCCAGCGCTTAGAACAGTGCTTTGCACATAGTAAGCGCTTAATAAATGCTATCATTATTATGGGCTTGGGAGTCGGAGGCTGTGGGTTCTAATCCCAGCTCCGCCACATGTCTGCTGTGTGACCTTGGGCAAGTCACTTCACTTCTCTGAGCTTCAGCTCCCTCAGCTGCAGCGTGGCTCAGTGGAAAGAGCCCGGGCTTTGGAGTCAGAGGTCATGGGTTCAAATCCCGCTATGCCACTTGTCAGCTGTGTGACTTTGGGCAAGTCACTTCACTTCTCTGGGCCTCAGTTCCCTCCTCTGGAAAATGGAGATTAAGACTGTGAGCCCCCCGTGGGACAACCTGATCACCTTGTAACCTTCCCAGTGCTTAGAACAGTGCTTTGCACATAGTAAGCGCTTAATAAATGCCATTATTACTATTATTATTATTATTATTATTATTATTAACTGTAAACGGATATTAAGACTGTGAGCTGATTACCCCGTGACTATCTCAGCATTTAAATCAGTGTGTGGTAAGTGAGCCCTTAACAAAACCACAATTATTTTTATTATTAGTGAGAGGTGAGAGGTGTGAGAGGGCAGGGGGCAGAGAGTGGAGAGGACTGAGCAAGAGAGAGTGTAGAGAAGAGAAGAGAGAGGAAGGGCATCTTTACACATCTGAGGATATGCTGTTTTCTGTTCAAGGATCTGAGATTTAGTGTAATGTTGGGGTTGGTTTACACAGATTCTCTTTTCTCAAAACGAAGTCTGCCAGAAGCTAGGAGACCTATATCATTAATAGACCCAATTCCTCCTGGAAGGGGCTAGAGCGGTGGTGGGAAATCCCCAGACTCTTTCCACCACAGAAATAACGAGTTCACCATTCGAGGTTCGGAAAGCGACCCCTCGGTGTGACCAAACGACTTACTCAAGGTCAGGTGGGAGAAGTTCAAAGGAAGGACCCTTTATCCCCTGACTCCTAATCCAGTTCCCTTTCGACCACGGCAGACTAACCCCCAGACCCCGGAGGTGTGGAAATCCACACAATTACCAGACTCCAAGGCTGTTTTCCAGATCGGCTTCCTCCGGCCTGCAGGGCAGACAGAAGTGTGCCGGTGAGAGCCCTCGTGATGTTTACACTAACCACGCAGTGCCAAAAAACGAGCTTTCTGGAGATGGATTGTCAGTCCTTAAAATGATCCTTGCAGGAAAAGAGGACAGTATATGGATGGGAGCAGAAACAGAGCAGAGCAGGGGAGGGCGATGGTAATGAGGTCATCTCCCCGGATGGAAGGAATCCTGACTTAGCCCTCGTCTCCTCTTCTCTCACTCCCTTCTGCATCACTCTGACTTGCTCCCTTCATTCATTCTCCCTCCCACCCACACAGCACATATGTATTTATATCTGTAACTTATTTATTTCTATATTGGTTTATGTATATGAATGTCTGTTTCCCTTTCTAAACTGTGAGCTTGTTGCGGGCAGGGAATGGGTCTGTCTGTTATATTGTACTCTCCCAAGTGCTTAGTACGATGCTTTGCACACAGTAAGCACTCAATAAATATGACTGAATGAAGTGGCCTCTGGAATCCCCTGAGCTCTCTAGTTTTCCCTCTGTTGAACTCCGGCAGGGGACGGCAGGAGGGCCCGGCTGGTCAGCACGGTTACCCAGCCCTGCTCGATTCTCGGCTGGCACTTTCCGATTTCCGTTCTTCCACCTGGTCGCCCCATGAGGCTGATGTGGTGCGGTCGGCGAATCCCAGCTCCCCGGAATGTAACCGCCTTGGGAGAATTCCCACCTCTTTAATGTGGCTCTCCAAACTGAACCATCCTGCTCACCCTCTCCCCCTCACACTGTCCTCTTCCTCTCTCCCACCCTCCCTCTCAAGCCTCAATGGCGAGCCTACGGAGGCTGTCGGGGTTTCCCCGGCACCTCCACACACGTCGCTTCCTCTATTCTCCTCAATCTCGCAGGGTGGCAGGGGAGGCCCGGTCATCCGCTCCGGGCCCGGGGAGGTGAGCCAGGCGAGCGCCCGCGTGAGACGGGTTCGTTCGGCTCAGGAAGGTCCCACGGCAGCCCGGCAGCCGGCCCCGTCCCCTCTGCCAGGCCTCTCGGCGATGCTGCCGTCAAGCAGTACTGCCACGGGATGCAAAGGAGGTTTGAGCAGATGAGCCCCGGGAGCCTGGCCTGGTTCGCCACCCTCGCCTCCGCGCCCGGCTCCAGGTGATGGCACAGCAGCTCACTGCCACGGAAACCCCAAAGACCCACAGAGACCACCACGCCGGCGCCCTGCCGGATTGGAGCGGCGCCAATGTCCCAGCCCCTCCCGTTGCCCTGTCGTCCTCAGGCTGAGGCTGGGCCCACCACCCGGTTGGGTTGCCAGGGCGGGGAGGACAGGTGCCCTACAGTCCTGGGTCTAAGGCCCGAGCGAAGAAGAGGGAGGAGGAGTCATTGGCCCAAAGTGGTCCGCTCCCTGGTCAGAGACAGGATAGAACAGGACCCCCGGCTACCAAGGGGCTGGCCACGGGTTTGGGGGGAAGGAGGAGCAGGAGGAGGAGGAAGGGGGAGGGGCGCATCATTGTTCTCCCAGCCCTGCCTACAGGAAGCAATATTTTCCATTTGGCCCTGGGCAAAGCCTGTAATTTCACCACCCCGGCTGCAGCTGGAATTCCCTTTTAACTGCCCGGGCGCCCTTGTGAAGACAGGTTTATTCGGAGGAAAAATACAGAAAGGGCCATTTTAATTTGCCTGGCTGGGATGGGGGGGGGGGGCCGCTTTTCATAGGGCCAGTAATGAGGTTCAGCGGGATATTACACTTGGCCATATGGCTAATTTGCACAGCAGGCCAAGCGCGGGCTTTGCTTTCATTAGAACGGCCCTGGAGATGAGAAGAAAGTGTGAGTCCGAGATGCCCCCTACTGTCCGGATCCAGAAAGGGCCGGGCACCCCCTGCCCCCCCAGCTCGGCCCCACTTCGACCTCGCCGGCCAAAAAGCCTGGCCAAAGGCCCGGCCGTGGTGATGGCGGCCCCCTCGGGAGGCCAGAAGGGCGAGGAAGACGTCCATGGCAAACGGCGGGGCATCCCAGATCCCTCCGATGGGGCGAAAAGGCGCTCCCAGTTCACCCCGTGCCGAGCCCCCGCAGAGGCTCGAGCGAGGGTGCCACCATTAAGCGGGGCGGCCTTGTCGCTTCTGTTTGTCTTGGCGCTCTCCCTCCGCCTTATCCCGGGCCTGACCCGGGCAGGGCCCACACTGCTACCGGAATGGGGGAGAAGAAGAAAGGAAGAAAGATTGCTCAAGATTATGGAGGAGGAGGGTCTGCGCTTTTGAAGAAAGTAAACATTATGATTAACAATCCTGGCCTTTGTAATCAGCTTCCCCCCTTCCAAGACAGAGTGTTAATTTATTAAATATCTCCACAAAGGGTCTTTTATCATCTGCCTTCCTTCGGCTGGCTTCTCTCAGGGCCTTACCAATTACAACTAATAAAGCTTTAATTGACGACCGCTTTTCATAACCCCTGACCCTACATGATAAACAGTTGTGCGGGAGTAGCGAAAGGGTAAACCTCAAAGGGACCGGTATCTTAATCACACTTAGCAACCCAAGCTCCCGAAAATTACAACTGACTCACCTGCCCGGCCAGAACATAAAGCCGGACTTCCTCCATGATTAAAGCAATTGATCGAGGGAAGACTTGAATTTCCCTTTCAGGAGCCAAGCGGGCCTTCCCCAAGATGGGCCCGGCCGGTCGGGGAAGGAGCGGTTCCCCTCGGGCTCCGATGCTAGACCGCGACACGGACGGGTTCCCTCTGAAAAAGGCCTCTGATCCCGACAGAGAGCTTGCTGGGTGGCAAGCACTTGGAACCAGGGCCCTGGCCCACGAGGGGCTCACAGTCGCAGACTCGGGGAGGGTGGGTACCCTTGCCCCGCTTTACTGATGAGGGTGGAGTGGCAAGAATGCCGGCCTGGAACTCGGGGAGGTCGTGGGTTCTAATCCTGGCTCCACCACCTGTCTGCTGTGGGAGCCTGGGCAACTCATTTCACTTCTCTGGGCCTCAGTTATCATTATCATTATTATTATTATTATCATCACCATCATCATCCTTATTACCTGGGGGCCGTACATGAACTAGTACGAGTCTTGACTGGTGCCTGGATTTCCCGACTCCCAGCCTCACACCCTGCTCCCAAGGTCATGTGGTCTCTGGTTTAGGATGGCAATCTCTGTGGTGGAAATGCAGTCTTTCCCAGACCTGCCACTTCCTGCCTCTAACAACAACAACAACAACAACAACAACAACAATAATAATAATAATAATAGCACTAACGGTATCTGTTAAGTGCTTACTTTGTGCCAAGCACTGTACTAAGCACTGCAGTAGAAACAAGATAATCAGATCCCACATGGGACTCCCAGCCCCAAATGCGTCCTGCCTCCTTCCCCTCCCCACAGCACCTGTATATATGTTTGGACAGATTTATTACTCTATTTTTTTTACTTGGACATATTTACTATTCGATTTATTTTGTCAATGATGTGCATCTAGCTTTACTTCTATTTATTCTGACGACTTGACACTTGTCCACATGTTTTGTTTTGTTGTCTGTCTCCCCCTTCTCGACTGTGAGCCCGCTGCTGAGTAGGGACCATCCCTATATGTTGCTGACTTGTACTTCCCAAGCGCTCAGTACAGGGCTCTGCACACAGTAAGTGCTCCATAAATCAATCAATCATATTTATTGAGCGCTTACTGTGTGCAGAGCACTGTAGTAAGCGCTTGGGAAGTACAAGTCAGCAACATATAGAGACAGTCCCTACCCAACAATCAATCAATCAATCAATCAACCGTATTTATTGAGCACTTACTGTGTGCAGAGCACTGTACTAAGCACTTGGGAAGTACAAGTAGGCAACACATAGAGACAGTCCCTACCCAACAGCGGGCTCACAGTCTAGAAGGGGGTGACAGAGAACAAAACAAAACATATTAACAAAATAAAATAAATAGAATAGATATGTACAAGTAAAATAAATAAATAAATAGAGTAATAAATACGTACAAACATATATACATATATACAGGTGCTGTGGGGAAGGGAAGGAGGTAAGGCGGGAGGGATGGAGAGGGGGAGGAGGGGGAGAGGAAGGAGGGGGCTCAGTCTGGGAAGGCCTCCTGGAGGAGGTGAGCTCCCAGTAGGGCCTTGAAGGGAGGAAGAGAGCTAGCTTGGCGGATATGGGATGGGGGGGCATTCCAGGCCAGGGGGTGTATGGCGGATGTGTAGCGGGCCAAAAGCGAGTAAAATTGAGGAGCTGGATGTTCCCCAGTACTGCGGGTGGCAGATCCAATTTTTCTTCATAAAACCGAGTAACTAAGCAGAAGCCATCAGGAGGCAAAAATTAAAGGGTTCTGCTGAAGCGGTAGCAAGCCGAGACTAGATGGCTACATCTTCACGCCTCCTAAAGATGATTTCTTACTTTGTCATTGGCAGGCATTTACTTAAAATGTTTGTCTGTGGGGTGTGATGAAACCAATCCAATAATCTGCTTTTAACGCCCAACTTCTCCTCTAAACTCCTTGTGGGCAGGGGTCACATCTACCAACTCTGTTGTAGTGTACCCTCCCGAGCGTTTTGTGCGGGGCTCTCCACAAAGCAAGCGAGCGCTCAGTACATACCAGAGATCAATCGATAACCAGCGATAGATAAGCAGTATGACATAGGGATAGGGCACGGGCCTGGGAGTCACAAGGTTTGCTGCCGTTTGTCTGCTGCATAGGGATAGAGTATGGGCCTGGGAGTCACAAGGTTTGCTGCCATTTGTCTGCTGCATAGGGATAGGGCACGGGCCTGGGAGTCACAAGGTTTGCTGCCATTTGTCTGCTGCATGACCTTGGGCGAGTCACTTAACTCCTCTGTGCCTCAGTTCCCTCACCTGCAAAATGGGGATGGAGACTGTGAGCCCCACGTGGGATAGAGAGGGTCCAACCCAATTTGCTGGTTTCCACTCCAGCTCTTAGAATGGCGCCTGGCACGTGGTAAGTGCCTAGCAAACAAATAATAATAATAATAATGATAGCATTTATTAAGCGCTTACTATGTGCAAAGCACTGTTCTAAGCGCTGGGGAGATTACAAGGTGATCAGGATGTCCCACGGGGGGCTCACAGTCTTCATCCCCATCCTACAGGTGAGGGAACTGAGGCACAGAGGAGTTAAGCCCACTGCTGGGTAGGGACTGTCTCTATATGTTGCCAACTTGTACTTCCCAAGCGCTTAGTACAGTGCTCTGCACACAGTAAGCGCTCAATAAATACGACTGATTGATTGATTGATTGACTTGCCCAAAGTCGCACCTCTCCCCACCCCCTAACCCCCCCAAATTTTACTTCTCTGGGCTTCAGTGACCTCATCTGGAAAGTGGGGATTGAGACTGTGAGCCCCATGTGGGACAGGGACTGTGTCCAAACCGATTTGCTTGAATCCACTCCAGAGCTTAGTACAGTGCCTGGCACATAGTAAGTGCTTAACATATGCCACAATTATTGTGATTATTATTATTAGACCGTAAGCCCCTTGTGAGCAGGGAAAGAGCCTACCAATTCTATTGTATTGTACTCTCCTGAGCACTTAGTACATGCTCTGTAATAATAATAATAATAATAATAATAATAATAATAATGGCATTTATTAAGCACTTACTATGTGCAAAGCACTGTTCTAAGCGTGCTGGGGAGGTTACAAGATGATCAGGTTGTCCCACAGGGGGCTCACGGTCTTAATCCCCATTCTACAGATGAGGGAACTGAGGCCCAGGGAAGTGAAGTGACTTACCCAAAGTCACACAGCTGACAAGTGGCGGCGCCAGGATTTGAACCCATGACCTCTGACTCCAAAGCCCAGGGGCTCACAGTAAACACGACTGAATGAGTGAATGAATGAATGAACAGGTAATGAATCCCCATTTTACAGATGAGGGAACTGAGGCCCAGAGAAGTGAAGTGACTTGCCCAAGGTCACACAGGCGGGGTTAGAAACCAGGTCCTCTAATAATAATAATAATAATAATAATGGCATTTATTAAGCGCTTACTATGTGCAAAGCACTCCCAGGACTGTGCTCTTTCCATCAGAACACGGTGCTTCTCTACTGTACTTTCTCCTGCTTAACACAGGGCTCTGCCTGTAGTGAGTGCTCAATAAATACAACTGATTCATTCATTCACTCATTAATTCAATAGTATTTATTGAGCACTTACTGATTGACTGATTGACCTTGCGAGAGGGCCTCCATGCCACCCCCCGGCTCCTCAATCAATCAATTGTATTTATTGAGTGCAAAAATATAATTGATTCATTCATTCATTCATTCAATCATATTTATTGAGCGCTTACTGACTGACCTTGCGAGAGGGCCTCCATGCCACCTCCCGGCTCCTCAATCAATCAATTGTATTTATTGAGTGCTTACTGCGTGTGGAGCACTGTACTGAACACTTGGAAAAGTCCAACAGAACAACATAATCGAGTTGGCAGGGTCGGGTCCGTGCCCACATCAAGTTTACGCCCTCAGCGCCTCGCGTTGGGAGCGGGCAATTTCCCTTCTCTGTCTCTCCCCGCCTGGCGGGACACAGCCCAGATCTTGACAACGGCCACAGATGACGATGACGAGGAGCCCAACCATTGGGAACGTTGGAAACGCTGAGAAGCAGTGTGGCTCAGTGGAAAGAGCCCGGGCTTTGGAGTCAGAGGTCATGGGTTCAAATCCCAGCTCCGCCACTTGTCGGCTGGGTGACTTTGGGCAAGTCACTTCACTTCTCTCAGTTACCTCATCTGTAAAATGGGGATTAAGACTGTGAGCCTCCTGTGGGACAACCTGATGGCCTTGTAACCTCCCCAGCACTTAGAACAGTGCTTTGCACGTAGTAAGCGCTTAATAAATGCCATATTAAAAAAAAAATTGCTCCACACCCCAGAGTGCTAGGGAAAGGCCAAAAGGATAGTTCGGAACCTGGCCGGGCCGGCTCGGCTGTGTGGCTCGGGACTGCTGGCTGACTCGACGCCCGCCCCTGAGAGACCGGCCTGGCCCGGCGGGGAAACGAGGGCAAGCAATAATAGAGCGATAGCGCTAATGGCGACCCGGGCGTTGCAAAGGAGGAAAACCGAATGAAATTCCGGCCCTGATGACCGTGACAACAGCCCGAGACACAGCGAGATTGCCCAATGTCGACTGCTTCACGCTACCTAAGCGCCAGGCCCTTTATTTATTTATTTATTACTTATTATATTACTTATTATTTATATATTTATTACTCTATTTATTTATTTTATTTGTACATATTTATTCTACTTATTTTATTTTGTTAATACGTTTTGTTAAGCTCTCTGTCTCCCCCTTTTAGACTGTGAACCCACTGTTGGGTAGGGACCATCTCTATATGTTGCCAACTTGTACTTCCCAAGTGCTTAGTACAGTGCTCTGCACACAGTAAGCGCTCAATAAATACGATTGAATGAATGAATGAGAACTCTGGTGGGCCCCGGCTGGGTTCTCGCGCCCCACCCGGGTGATTGGGGTCAGAGGGGGCCCATCAGGATCCCATCAGGGCGTCCGGCGTGGACGGCACCGTGGGCTGGCAGGGCGGCGGGACCGAGCCCTGAGATCTCGCCGCCCTCCCCGCCGTGGACCCAGGATCGCATCTTTTCCGGCTCTCCGGAGCCCGGCTCGGAGCGACCCCGGTCGCCCACAGGAGCGTTGCCAGTGTGGCGGTTGGGGTCAGTTGGCAGCCCTAAATTGGAGAGAGACGATCTGATTGGGGCCCCTCGCCTAGAATGCCCAGTCTGGGAGAGCCCGAGCCCAGGAGGATGCCAGGCTGGGTAGGGGGCCGGCTTCAAGCCCTCGTTGGGAATTGCTCCGTCAGGATGAAGCCCCGTCTCACCCTGCTACCGAGCTCTGCTTCAGAATGGAAACCAACCCCAAGAGAGAGCCCGACGGGTGAGTTGGGCCGTGACAGGTGGCCACCCGTTTACCGCGAACCTATTCTCTGGGCAAGGAGAGGGTCCCAGGGTTAGGCCCCTTCCCTGTTGGCTTCAGCTCCACGGCAGGGCAGAGTCTTCCTTTGGTCTGGCCAGTGGAGGGAGGGGGGAGAGGAGGCGGCAAGTGATGGACTCGCTGAGAAGCAGCAAGGTGGAGTGGATACCTGGGAGACAGGAGGACCTGAGTTCCACTCCCAGTTCCGCCACTTGTCTGCTGTGTGACCCTGGGCAAGTCGCTTTCCTTCTCTGGGCCTCAGTGACCTCATCTGTAAAATGGGGATAAGAGCGTGAGCCCCACGTGGGACGGGGACAGTGTCCAACTCGACGTACCTGTATCCACTCCGGCTCTTAGCGCAGTGCCTGGCACGTAGTAGGGGCTTAAGAAATACCTTTATTATGAGCTATAACCCGCTTTAACCCAGTCTGCCCCAGTGGGCACTGCCCCTGCCCGTTTCTGGCCACTTCCCTCTCCCACCTGGGCCAGGCCTCTGCCCTCACCCAGCTTCCACTGCTTCCGGCGGGCAAGGACCACACGGACATCCCGGGAGCAAGGCGGCAGATGGCCGACTAACGCTTGCCAAGAGAGTCGTGAGGGCCCTGCCCTCCCCACCTGTCATCACCGGTGACCCAACCTAATGGGAGAAGGGGGATCGGCCCGGCCTAGTGGTTAGAGCCCGGGCCAGGGAGTCGAAAGGCCCTGTGTTCTAATCCCTGCTCTGCCACTTGTCTGCTGTGTGACCCTGGGCAAGTCACTTCCCTCTCTCTGGGCCTCAGCGACCTCATCTGTTAAAGGGGGATTAAGACTGTGAGCCCCACGTGGGATGGGGACTGTGTCCAACCCGATTTGCATCCTCAGCGTGGCTCAGTGGAAAGAGCCCAGGCTTTGGAGTCAGAGGTCATGGGTTCAAATCCCGGCTCTGCCACTTGTCGGCTGTGCGACCTTGGCCAAGTCACTTAGATTCTCTGTGCTTCAGTTACCTCAACTGTAAAATGGGGATTAAGACTGTGAGGCCCACGTGGGACAACCTGATTACCTTGTAACCTCCCCAGCCTTAGAACAGTGCTTTGCACATAGTAAGCGCTTAACAAATGCCATTATGATTATTATTACAGTGCCTGGCACATAGTCAGTGCTTAATAAATGCCACAGTGATTATTATTTATTATTATTATTATTAGAGGGTAGGAGGGATGCAGGGATCAGGAGGCTCCAGGAGCGCCACTGGAGGGTCAGGCGGATGGGCAGGGCCCAGGAAGCGATGGCAGAAGGTATCTTCTTCTTCTGTGCCAGGCAACAGCAAGGAGAGTTGGCTCTGGCTACAGATAATAATAATAATGATGATGGCATTTAATAAGCGCTTACTATGTGCAAAGCACCGTTCAAAGCGCTGGGGAGGTTACAAGGTGATCAGGTTGTCCCTCGGGGAGCTCACATTCGGTAACTGAGGCCCAGAGAAGTGAAGTGACTTGCCCAAAGTCCCCCAGCGGACAATTGGCGGAGCCGGGGTTTGAACCCATGACCTCTGACTCCAAAGCCCGGGCTCTTTCCACTGAGCCACGCTGCTTCTCTACAGATGCCCCGCGACATCAGCTCCACCCCACGCGGCAGACGCCGCGGGAGCCTCCCGCTGTTCCCACGCAGGGAACCGGACCAGGGGCAAGGGGCGAACCTGGCCGAGGCGGGGGGCCCAAAGGCGAGGGGCCGGGAGGGAGCAAAGGGAAACCCTCCAGGGCGGCAGCTCGCAACCCAGGTTCTTTGGGGGGAAGCCAAAGGTTCCAATCCCTGAACAGGCAGCCCTCTGTGAGCCTTGTGGTCTGAAGGGACGCTCGCGCAGGCCTTGCTTCCCTACGCTCTCCGACGCGGGCCTGCGGCAGGGAGCAGGGTGGTCTGCGGAGGGGAAGGCTTGACCTAAAAATAACCCCCTGCCCGGGAACACCGAGCGGCCCTCGGGGACCCCGGATGACGACACTCCCGCGCCGTTCGTTTCCACCACAGCCAACCTCCCGATCCTTGGAGCGAAATCCTCATTTCCCTGTCTCTCCCTCCCCTCCCCTCCCTCCCTCCCTGTCTCTCTCTCCACGGAGTTCAGGCCAATGCAGCGCACGGCAAAGTCTTCCCACATCCCTTTATTTACAGCTTCGCGTTCTTCGGCCGGCCTGGGTTTGGGGCTGGGCCGCGGTGACCGGGAGGGGTGGAGAGTCATCTCCGTTCCTCGCCCCGGCCTGCCGAGGGGGTTCCCGACTCCATGCCAACTTTTCCTGAACAACTATGTTGCCAACTTGTACTTCCCAAGCGCTTAGTAGAGTGCTCTGCACACAGTAAGCGCTCAATAAATACGATTGAATGAATGAATGAATGAACTCCTGCTCCTCCAAGAGCTGACGTCAGTGGAAGACGATGCTTTCCGAAGCTCTATGGGAAAAGAGGATCCTTCCTGAGTGAGGATGGGGTGGATGACAGTGTGGGCCACTCCAACAGAAAGGGAGGGTGGGGAGAAAGAATAATAATAATAATAGCATTTATTAAGCGCTTACTATGTGCAAAGCACTGTTCTAAGCGCTGGGGAGGTTAACAAGGTGATCAGGTTGTCCCACGGGGAGCTCACAGTCTTCATCCCCATTTTACAGCTGAGGGAACTGAGGCCCGGGGAAGTAAAGTGACTTGCCCAAAGTCACACAGCTGACAGTTGTTGGATCAGGATTTGAACCCATGACCTCTGACTCCAAAGCCCGGGCTCTTTTCACCGAGCCACGCTGCTTCTCCGTAAGAAGGGACACTGACACAAAACACCACACACACACAAACACACACCCCAGCTCTCTAGCTCTGGAGTTGCAGCCCAGGTGTGTTCTGCAAAAGGGAAAAGAAAGGACAGAAAAGCTTGTCCTTTCTGTCCTGACCACTGGGCTGTCTTTTCTTCAACTGGAGAAGCAGCATGGCCTAGTGGCTAGAGTCCGAGCCTTGGAGTCAGAAGTTCATGGGTTCCAATCCCGGCTTCTCCACCTGTCTGCTGTGTGACCTTGGGCAAGTCGCTTCACTTCTCTGGGCCTCAGTTCCCTCATCTGCAAAATGGGGATTGAGACTATGAGCCCCATGTGGGACTGGGACTGTGTCCAACCCGATTTACTTGCACCCACACCGATGCTTAGTACAGTCCCTGGCACAGCTCCGTTTTCCTGTCAACAGGCAGGGCCCGGGGGGATTGGATCGGGCTGGGAATGTGCCACTCCTCCTGCTGGCGTGGCCCCCCGCCCAGCTGACCTTCCCCAGGCCCCTGGGAACCGCCGAGACCCCCGTACGCCAGGGAGGGGCGGGCCAGAGCCCAGGAGCGCCCCGGCCTGGTCAGCCGGCCGCCCGGCCCGCTCCGCATTTTTCAGAAATGACTGCGGGCTCAAACAATGGAAGATTTGTCAAAGCGGCACTCGATCGCCAGAATTCATCTGTTTTTCATAACCACGTTTGACCTAAACGGTTCTGCGGGAACAAGGTGCCCTGTGTTTCGCCGTCTGGAAAACGTGGCTCCCCCCGTGGTTTGCAGACCACACTAAAACCTCTGGCCTCCTGCGCCACGGTCCTTGGGTAACTCGGTACATTCAGGTCAGGCCAAGGATGATGCAGCCTGGCTTCCCCTGCTACATCGGGAACAGACTTTTTTTTTCTTTTTTAGTCATATTTTGGGCAAATCTTTGTTGTTTTTAGCATCCGGTGTGGGAGGGACGGGCAGCCTCCTCCTGATGTTCCTATTTACTTTCTGGCTTTCTAGGGGATCGCTTTCGCCCTCTCTTTCACCCTCCTCCCCTTTATTTCATCCTCCTCCCCTTTATTTCAATCCCCTTCGAGGTTTTACAGCCTACAGTGATAACATCATCAACAGTATTTACCGAGGACCTACCGTGTGCAGGGCATTGGGATTTTTACAGTATTTGTTAAGCACTTACTCTGTGTCAAATACTCTTCTAAGCACTGGGGAAGATATACGTTAATTAGGTTGGACCCAATCCCTGTCCCAAATAATAACTGTGGTACTCATTAAGCATTTAATAGGTGCTTACTACGTGCTTCCCAAGTGCTTAGTACAGTGCCCTGAATGTAGCAGGCTCTAAATAAATACCACGGCTTGCTAATACCACTGATGAGCTGATCGATCTTTCTATAGGTAGAGAACTGTACTGTGTGCCTAATTTATATACAGCACTGTTCCAGGGTCACACAAAGCTCTGTATTAGGCACCTATTGGGTGCAGGTTCTCGATTCAGTGCTTTGCACATAGTAAGCACTTAATAAACGCCATCATTACTATCAGATCCTCGTTGGGCACCCCCTCACCAGACTGTGAGCTCACTGTGGACAGGGATTGTCACTGCTTGTTGGTGTACTGTGCTTTCCCAAGCACTTAGTACAGTGCTCTGCACACAGGAAGCACTTAATTTAAACGACTGAATGAATGGAAAGGGTGCTGCCTCGGATGCCCACATGGTACTGCTATTTATTGCCCACCCACTGAGTGTAATAAACTGTGCAGATGTTTTGCAAAGTACAACTGAGGTATACGGCTTGCTTCCTGCCCATGGGGAGCTGACATTCCAACGGGGAAGACAGATGTAAAAATAACTACATATGGAAAAAACAGTTTTTTTGTTTCGCTTCGCTCACCTTAGTGGCGTCTGTTAAGTGCTTACTATGGGCCCCTGTCATTATCAATCAATCAATCACAGTTACTGAGCTCTTGCTGCGGGTTAGTGTGTTCTTGGGAAGCAGCGTGGCTTAGTGGAAAGAGCCCGGGCTTGGGAGTCAGAGATCGTGGGTTCGATTCCCTACTCTCCCTCTTGTCAGCTGTATGACTTTGGGCAAGTCACTTAATTTCTCTGGGCCTCGGTTACCTCATCTGTAAAATGGGGACTAAGACTGTGAGCCCCACGTGGGATGACCTGATTACCTTGTATCTACCCCAGGGCTTGGCACATAGTAAACGCTTAACAAATATCATCATCATTATCATTATTATTACTAAGCACTTAGGAGAGTACAACAGACATTAAAATAAATGATAGATTTGTATATATGTGCTCTGGGGCTTAGCGTGAGAAGAATGAAGGCTACAGAATAATAAGAATAATAAGGGTATTTGTTAAGCGCTTACTATGTGCAAAGCACTGTTCTAAGCGCTGAGGGGATCCAAGGTGATCAGGTTGTCCCACGTGGGGCTCACAATCTTAATCCCCATTTCCCAGATGAGGTAACTGAGGCCCGGAGAAGTAAAGTGACTTGCGCAAAGTCACCCAGCTGATACGTGGTGGAGCCGGGATTAGAACCCACGACCTCTGACTCCCAAGCCCGGGCTCTTGACTATGAGCCCTTCTAGACTGTGAGCCCACTGTTGGGTAGGGACTGTCTCTATATGTTGCCAACTTGTACTTCCCAAGCGCTTAGTACAGTGCTCTGCACACAGTAAGCGCTCAATAAATACAATTGATTGATTGATTTCCACTGAGCCACGCTGCTCACCATGCCCCTCATATTTGACTGGTATGAGTGTCATATGTCAATGTCACAGTGTTCTAGTGTCACACAAAGCTCTGTATTAGGCACCTATTGGGCGCAGGTTCTCGACTCAGTGCCTTGCACATAGTAAGCGCTTAATAAATGCCATCATTATTATTAGATCCTCATTGGGCACCCCCTCACCAGACTGTGAGTTCATTGTGAGACCCACAATGGGTCCAACATGGTGATTTTGTCCCAAACTCCGCGCCGAGCCCAGCGCCGGGTCCAGAGAAAGTGCTGAATAAATACCAGAACGAGTGGCTAGTCAGCCAAAGCTGGACGCCAGGCACTCAGGTCGCCGGTCAGCAATCTCCGCCAGCCAGCCAGGACCCAGGCCTTCCGACCGGCAGCTGGCACCGCCGACGGGGCTTTCGCTTGAGCCCGGCCTGCCTTTGATGAGGCTGCTGGCTGAGGCCATGACAATGATTGGGAAGTTTTCTCTCTCTCCCGATTTAAACCGCTCCCTCAACCAAAAAAGCAGAGTGGGTGTTGCTTCTTGTCCCATTTTTATGGAACTGACGGAGTTCCAGTTTGGTAAAATTAGTTATTATTATTATAATGGCATTTATTAAGCGCTTACTACGTGCAAAGCACTGTTCTAAGCACTGGGGAGGTTACAAGGTGATCAGGTTGTCCCACGGGGGGCTCACAATCTTAATCCCCACTTTACAGATGAGGTAACTGAGGCACAGAGAAGTGAAGTGACTTGCCCAGAGTCACACAGCTGACCATTGGTGGAGGTAGGATTCGAACCCATGACCTCCGACTCCAAAGCCCGGGCTCTTTCCACTGAGCCACGCTGCCTCTCTAGACTGGCCCTAGACTGCTTTTCTGGCCCTAGGTCAGGGGCTTATTTGATGATGATGATGATGATGATGATGATGGCATTTATTAAGCGCTTATTATGTGCAAAGCACTATTCTAAGAGCTGGGGAGGTTACAAAGTGATCAGGTTGTCCCACGGGGGGCTCACAGTCTTGACCCCCATTTTACAGATGAGATAGGTCCAGAGAAGTTAAGTGACTTGCCCAAGGTCACACAGCTGACAGTTTGGCGGAGCCTGGATTTGAACCCATGACCTCTGACTCCAAAGCAAGGCAACTGCAGCTACACTCTGGGCTTTGACCCCCCTGTTCACCCCCACTTCCTGGCCTCCTCAGCATCCCATCTCTCATCCTCAAGGACACGGACCCCCTTCTTCTCCTCTTTGCCCACTCCCTTCGGCGCCACTCTTACTTGCTCCTTCATTCATCCTCCCTCCCATCCCCACAACACATAGGTATATGTCTGTAATCTATTTATTTATTTATTCATTCATTCATTCGTTCGTATTTATTGAGTGCTTACTGTGTGCAGAGCACTGTACTAAGTGCTTGGGAAGTCCAAGTTGGCAGCATATAGAGACTGTCTATGTATTTATTTATATTAATGCCTGTCTTCCCCTCCAGACCGTGAGCTCACTGTGGGCAGGGATTGTGTCTGTTTGTTGTTATATTGTACTCTTCCACGCGCTTAATACAGTACTTGGCACCCAGTAAACATTCAATAAATACAACCGAATGAATGAATTCATTCATTCAAGAGACAATTATTCTGACGATTACAATTCAGAGACACTCTCTCCCCTCAAAGCCTTACTGAGGGTCCATCTCTCCCTGACTAAGCCCCACTTTTCCTCATCTCCCACTCCCTTCTGCGCCACCATGACTTGCTCCCTTGGCTTATTTTATTTATTTATTTATTTATTTATTTATTTATTTTACTTATACATATCTATTCTATTTATTTTATTTTGTTAATATGTTTTGTTTTGTTCTCTGTCTCCCCCTTCTAGACTGTGAGCCCACTGTTGGGTAGGGACCGTCGCTATATGTTGCCAACTTGTACTTCCCAAGCGCTTAGTACAGTGCTCTGCACACAGTAAGCGCTCAATAAATATGATTGATTGATTGATTGGCTCTTTCCCCCTCTCCCCACCCCACAGCACTTAGGTATATATTTGTCATTTTATTTATTTGTATTGATGTCTCTCTGTACCGATGTCTGTCTGTAGTACAGTGCTGTGGCTCAGTGGAAAGAGCCCGGGCTTTGGAGTCAAAGGTCATGGGTTCAAATCCCAGCTCTGCCAACTGTCAGCTGGGTGACTTTGGGCAAGTCACTTCACTTCTCCGGGCCTCAGTTACCTCATCTGGAAAATGGGGATTAAAACCGTGAGCCCCCCGCGGGCCAACCTGATCACCTTGTAACCTCCCCAGTGCTTAGAACAGTGCTTTGCACATAGTAAGCGCTTAACAAATACCAACATTATTATTACTATTATTGCAGTGCTTTGCACACAGTTAAGCGCTCAATCGATTGCCCTTCCAACACACCTGGCTAGCGGCTGTCAATGGGACCGGCCCAGTCGGCAGAGAGCGTGAAGACCCGGGCTCAAAGTGAGAGCCCCCCTGGCTTCATGGCTTCAGTCTGCAATCCTGCCCTTGGCGGGGGTAGGGGGAAGGGGGGCGGTGCCGGGTCTGGAGAAATGATTCTGTTTCCGCTGCCGCTCCCGGCTTCATGTCTGCTTCCCAGGCCGAGTCCTGGGAAACTGGAGGCCGGCGGGATGCATATCTAGCCCGTCAAGGAAAGGACGTTGTTGTTTCTGCCTCGTCTTTGATCGAGGCCAAGGGGTAGTGCCAGGGGTAATGAGGTCAGCGGGTGAAAAGAGCAATGTGACAATCCCAGAAAGTTACGTCCATGGCCTCTAGAGACGGACGGACAACTCGGGACCCATTAGCACGTAGAACGGGGCAGTTATCACAGGTCACTGACAGCGGTTCACTTTAATGGCTTTTCCTGTGTCCTTATCAACGCGGTGCACAATGTACCTCACCCCCAGGCTTTCCTTCGGCTCTGGGCAGTGTTTACGCCCCCCTCACCCTGGCAGGCCCCGGCAGGCGGCCAAGCCGGGAGACAGTGAGATATGCCAGGACGGAGCGATGGGACGGTCTGCTGAGTGTCAGAGATGAACTAGGAGTTACCGAAGATTTCAGCGCAAAATTTTCCACACTGAAAAAGAAAAGGCCAAATCTCTGGGGAAGAGACTTGAAACACTCTGCTGGAGCTCGACAAGTCTCAAGGTCACTGTGGAGACAGGCCATGATGCTCCCAGCCCCGCTCCAGCAAACATATTCTGGCTCGGGTTAAGGCAACTAACTTTTGTTGTTACCAGCCAGAAACAGGTATTCCGGGGACAAAAATCAATTCCACTCTGGAAGGGGGCTGTGGAACTGACAGGGGCCCAGGCTAGGACACGGCTCCCGGAGTACCCCCGTCGCCCTGGGCAGACACCTGCTGTGGATCCTCCCCTCTCCAGCCAGCCGTGCAGCTAGGGAGTATTCTTGCAGAGGAACCGTCCCTTTCATGAACATCATCATCATCAGTGGCACTTATTGAGAACTTGACAGCGTGCAGAGCACCGTACTAAGCGCTTGGGAGAGTCCAAAAACAACAAAGTCCCTAGTTCACAATGAGCGGATTCCATTCCGCTTCCTCCTTGTGGTCCCAGGGCCTTTCCCCCCTGCATTTTGGCTAGAAGTCCAGGACCAGGGCCGGAGACATTTTGTCAGGTAGCGCCTGGGCCATGATACAGAGAAGCAGTGTGGCTCAGTGGAAAGAGCACGGTCTTTGGAGTCAGAGGTCAGGGGTTCAAATCCCAGCTCCGCCAACTGTCAGCTGCGTGACTTTCGGCAAGTCGCTTAACTTCTCTGTGCCTCAGTCCCTTCATCTGTAAAATGGGGATGAAGACTGTGAGCCCCCCGTGGGACAACCTGATCACCTTGTAACCTCCCCTGTGCTTAGAACAGTGCTTTGCACATAGTAAGTGCTTAATAAATGCCATCATCGTCATCATTAATAATAATAATAATATTTGTTAAGCACTTACTATGTGTCAAGCCCTAAACTGAGCACTTGGGTAGGGGCTCACAGTCTAAACAGAAGAGGGAACAGGTACTGAATACACCAATAAACAGTGACAATCCCCGTCCACAACGAGCTCACAGCCTGGTGGGGTTGCCCAGTGGCATTAATAAATGCCATCATTATCATTATTATTATTATTATTATATCGCAGTTGGCGGTGGTTTGAGGGCCATGGATCTAGCAGGGGAGCAGTTCTGTGGCACGGAGCTGGGGTGCAGGTGGCCCTTAGGCACTTGGGCATCAGATGGTCGTGGTCCTTAGCAGTGAACCGCCTCCTCAGGACACAATGCACTTCATTCATTCATTCATTCATTCTTTCAACTGTATTTACTGAGCGCTTACTGTGGGCAGAACACTGTACTGAGTGCTTGGGAAGTATAAGTTGGCAACATATAGAGATGGTCCCTGCCCAACAACGGGCTCACAGTCTAGGGGGCACTTCTTTAAAACTTGGATGCCCGAGTTAAGCGGAGACAGCTGGAGAGAAAGGAGAGGCACCACGGGGGGCTGATCACCTCCCCGGCCCATCCGCCCCCTCCCACACAGCGTGCATGTCTGCCCCCCTCCCCAAATTTGCCACGCACTCCCTCTACTTCGGTCCTCTGCTTCCCTCATCTTTCCATGCTCGTCTCTCCCCCTCATTTCTCTTCCCTTTGAAGCCACGTTCTCGGTGCCTGTGGTGTCCAGGGTCTTGGTCAACCAAACAATGGTGTTTGTTGAGTGCTTACTATGTGCAGAGCACCATACTAAGCGCTTGGGAGAGTCCAATACAACGGAGTTGGCAGACCGGATCCTTGCCCGTGATAAGCTCGGTGCTGTCCCAGCCGCCCTGGTCTCTCGGCTCAATGCCAGCCCCCAAAGCAGAATTCCAGCCTGATCTGCTGTGAGGTAGCAGGGTATAAATCAATCAATCAATCAATCATATTTATTGAGCACTTACTGTGTGCAGAGCACTGTACTAAGCGCTTGGGAAGTACAAGTTGGCAACATATAGAGATGGTCCCTACCCAACAGTGGGCTCACAGTCTAGAAGAGACTGGAAAATGGAAAGAGAGATCCGTTTAACCTCTCTAAGCCTCAGTTTCCTCTCATCTGAAAAATGGGGCTGGTCCCACCTGTCTCATCCCAACTCTCAAGGCTGTTTTTGTGAGATTTTTATTATTTTATCATTATTATTATTATTATTATTGTTATTATTATTATTAAGGATAATGATGATGATGGTATCTGTTAAGTGCTTCCTAAGAGTCCAACAGTGGTCAAAGCACTTGGGATAGATACAAGGTAAAGCAGGGTTGGACCCAGTCTGTTGTAAGGATAGAACGAAATCACTGATGTGAAAGCATTTTGGAGGAATAAAAGCGCTCTTAGAATACAGGTTGTGAGCAGACATCCGATGCTAATAAATGAAAGTTGTGACTTTCATTAAGTGTTGACTACGTGTCAAACAGCATACTGCGTGCCGGGGGAGACTCAAATACCATCAGACGGGTCGCAGTCCCGAAGCGGGATGGAGAACAGGTACTGAATCCCCATTTTACAGATGAGAAACCTGACGCTCGCAGAAGTGAAGTGACTGGCCCAAGGTCACACGGTAGGCGAGTGGTGGAGCTGGGATTAGAACCCGGCCCCTCTGATATTTAAGTGCTGCTGCCATTGGTGGGGCTCCATCTATCTCTCCCCATCTATCATCACCGGGAAATCACGCTCTGGTGCCGTTTCCTTCGTTGCCGCGGACCGCTGCCCCGAACAATTGAACCCCATGCCGCCGGCTCTCCGGTTCTTCTCTCGGTTTCCGGAAACGACAGGGTTGCCCGGTTTGGTTGGAGTCCGGGCAAGCCCCGATGCATCCCGCTCGTAAGAGCGCAACCCCGTCCAAATAGATGCTTTCCCGGTGATGGAAATCAGCACGGGCCAACGGGCTAAGGTCCTGGAAGAAATCGGGCCACCGAGAAGCCTGGCCGATTTTCACAAGGAGGGAAAGGCACAGGGCTCCCCGCCTGATCCCTCGGCCTGCCGGATGTTGGGTAGAAAAGAGCATGCCCTTTTCTACTTTCTGGTGGGTTTCTCCCCAGGCCCGAGTGACACCCGGTTCCGGCCTCGACTTCCACCGGGACGTCGGTCTTCCCCGCCCAAAAAGGGGGCCCCGTCTGTAGGTTGGTTCTGCTCGAGGTGGAGTCCCGCTTTGCACTGGGGATCCGCCCGGCATTTCAAGCGAGGTCGGCTGGGGGACAAGCGCGCCGAGCCGGGATCCAGGAGGCTGGAGTTCTCTCGCCGGCCCCACCCTGGTTCCCGCGAGACAGCCGGAGGGGTCCCACCCCCACCACCCCCCACCTCCACTTCGTCTGCCATTTCCCCTTTTGAAGGAGGAACGGGGGCTGCTCCCAGCCCGGGCTAAATCCAGGTTCGTAAGGGAGGTGCTTGGGTGCAAGGGGCTCTGGGAAGTCTCAGACTGCAACGATTTTTCCCTTCAAGCCTGCTCTTCCATTCAACAGGAGGCTCCCAGGGTGACAGCTGCCAGAATCGGTCTTTTTTCCTTGTTCTGAAATCACCAACAGCGCGCTTTGGCAGCCCTCGAAAAAGTCTTTTCCAAGGGCTCGCAATTCGACGGGTCTAATTCCCTTAACACCCTGGGAAACGACTCATCCAGGACTGTTCATCTGGACCTGTTCCGCTTCCCCCGGGCGGGAGCTCAAGGCTACCAGTGCATGGTTTTCGCAATGACCCGGAGGTGAGTCAGGGGACGACGAGGACTAAGGCTGTGGGCTTCTGGCGAACACCGGGTTGTGGCGCTCAAAAGGCCTCACCCCGGCTCACGGCCTTAGGGCATTCTGGGAACATCCCCCCACTAAGGCAAGAGACCGAAGTTTTCCGGATCCCGCAAGGGTGAAAGAGCCTGGAACTCCACGCCGGATAATACTACTACTAATAATAATGATCATAATAATCGTGGCATTGTTTAGCGCTTACTCTGTGCCAGGCACTATTCTAAACACTGTGGTTGGATACAAGCAGATCTGGTTGGACACAGTTTCTGACCCACGTGGGGCTCAAAGTCTCAATCCTCATTTTACAGAGGAGCCAATGCCCCTCCCACTAGACAACACTGCCTTCTCATATTATGTCATTTAGGGGACAACAGGGGCGAGTAAGGATGATACAGATCCAGAGTTAGTTTGAGACAATCCGACAATTATTCTCTCCCACTTCAAAGCCTTATTGACAGTACATCTCCTCCATGAAGCCTTCCCAGATTAAGCCTCCCCTTTCCTCATCTCCCCCTCCCTCCTGCATTGCCCTGATTCGCTCCCTTTATTCTTCCCCCCTCCCAGCCTCACAGCACTCATGTCCATATCTGTCATTTATTGATTTCTATTGATGCCTGTCTCCCCCTGACCCTAAACTGTACGCTCATTGTGGGCAGGGAATGTCTGTTTACTGTTGCATTGTACTCTCTCAAGGCATAGCACAGTGCTCTGGGCTCAGTAAGCGCTCAATAAATACGACAATGAATGAAAGAATGACCTCCAACTTTCCCACCCACCCCTTCGTCAGGGCGACCCCGGACTGGGAATCTGGGGACCCGACGATGACAAGTGTTGCGTTTCTCTGATGGAAAGTTCCCCACGCCTGCCAGTGGCCACCCACCCCGCGGCTTCCTCAAGGGTGCCAACTTGAACAAAGTCGTTCGGTGGCCTTGAGCCGGGGGAGCGAGGGGGATTTTGTCATTTGTAAGCCAGCCATAATAGCTGGAAGAGGTCCATTTCCCTCCTCCGCCTTCCCTCCTCCTCCTCCCCACTTCCAAATCGCTTGTGGAGATTAAAACGACCGGATCGCTTAAAAATAATCCCGTAAAGCACACCTCGCCGAGCAAGGTTTGCGAACCCGTTCCCTTCCCGAGTCAAGGACCGCGTTTCAATTAACCACGGTCTGACCCCTCCTTCACTTTCTTTCTCGCTCCCCTGCCCTTCCTGCCAAAGTTCAGAGCTTCCTGGAAAAGTCTCCCTGCTTGTTTGATATTGTCCTCGGCCGGAGTCGCCAAAGGAAGAATTTACAGGTGCTTGGCCCCTTCTAGGAGACCATGACCGCCAACTGACCTCCTGGTACAATAAGTGAACTCCTGCCCTACTGATAAGGCCGGCAGATAGAAGTAGGATTTTTCAAATAATCCTTTGGGAATTTATAAGCAGTCCGGCCGTAAAAGGGAGGTGACTGGAAGGTCGGTTTCACTAAAAATAATAAATATTGCCCTGTTTATTCAAAGTGCGACTTGTTATCCTCTGGGCCAGCAGTTCAGATAAACACCATTGTAAATGACAAAATATTAGGACTTTTTGTTACTTATGTTATGATCCTTCCGACGGACACGATGAGACCGTTTCCCCTCCCCAGTGCCCCAGCCCTGACATTGTGCAGCCTTGGCTGAGGTCAGAGAACCGGCTTCGTTTGCAGCAGGTCAAAGGGAGGGTGTTTGTCCTCCTGGAACCTTCTCACCCACCCAAATCCCTGCTACCAGTGGTCTGGCCTTACTGTTATTATTATTATTATTGTTAGTACTGCGATGATGAGCTGATGATGATAATAATTATAATGGCATCTGTTAATTGCTTACAAGGTGCCAGGTGCTGTATTAAGCACTGGGTGGTTACAAGCTAATCGGGTTGGACACGATCCTCGTCCCACATGGGGCTCACAGTCTCAATCCCCGTTTTACAGATGAAGTCACTGAGGCCCAGAGAAGGGAATTGAGTTGCCCAAGGTCACCCAGCGGACAAGTGGGCCAGGAGGCCTTCCCAGACTGAGCCCCCTCCTTTCTCTCCCCCTCCTCCCCAACTCCATCCCCCCGTCTTGCCTCCTTCCCCTCCCCACAGCATCTGTATATATGTATATATGTTTGTATGTATTTATTACTCTACTTATTTTATTTGTACATATTTAGTCTAATTATTTTATTTTGTTAATATGTTTTGTTTTGTTCTCTGTCTCCCCCTTCTAGACTGTGAGCCCACTGTTGGGTAGGGACCGTCTCTATATGTTGCCAACCTGAACTTCCCAAGTGCTTAGTACAGTGCTCTGCACACAGTAAGCGCTCAATAAATATGATTGAATGAATGAATGAATGAAGTGGCGAAGCCGAGATTAGAACCCATGATCTACTGATTCCCAGGCCCGTTCTCTATCCGCTTCGCCATGCTACTTCCCAATGATGATGATTATGTAACCCTCTGTCCTTCACCAGGGTGAATGTTTCACTCAGTCATATTTACTGAGCGCTTACTGGGGTCAAAGCACTGTACTAAGTGCTTAGCACTGTACCACGTTCTCATCCCAAGCTACTGGTGTGAATGTTCTCATCGCAAGCTACCGTGAGCTACAGCGGCCCATCCCGGCCTCCCGAAAGTGATTCCCTCCAACGGCTCCCTGGGCTGAGGCCGCCATTCTAAGCCCAGAGCACAAATGGGGAAATTGAGACAGGGACAGAGCTGAGCCTAGGACGTAGATCTCCAGGTGGTCCCCGGGAAGAGGAAGAGTGCAAGGGTTTCCCCCAGACTCTGTCCCGACTTGTTGTTTCACCCCTGTTGGCATTAGCCTGAGTGGGGCAGCGTAATAATAATAATAATAATAATAATAATAAATAATGATAATAATAGTATTTGTTAAGCACTTGCTATGTGCCCAGCACCATTCTAAGTGTTAGGGTGGATGCAAGTTAATCAGACTGGACACAGTCCCTGTCCCATACAGGCTTAATCCCCATTTTCCAGATGAGGTAACTGAGGCAAAGAGAAGTTAAGTGACTTGCCCAAGGTCACCTGGCAGACAGGCACCTTAACCGCCCCCGGGGGTGGGAGTAGGGGAGAGGCACGAAGCAGGATGAGAAGTTCGGTCGGACGAGACACGGGAAACCCGGGCTTGGCCCATCAAAGAAATTGGGCCAGGTCTCGAAGAAATCAGGCTGGTGAAGGAGAATTTTAACGAAGCTGAAAAATACGACTGAGATCCGGGAGGCTGTCTGGGGTTTGGGATGAATCGTGTGGGCGCATGGCTGCTGTGACACTGCCCCGGATGACGGAGGGGTGGGGGGAGGCCGGGAAGCCTTAATTCTCCCTGGGGCTGCAGATTGCTCCAAGCCATCTGCGAGGCTGATTTACCGAGCTCGGACTTCTTTGGGCTTGTAAGTCCATAAAACTTCATTCGGTGGGATGCATTTTATATCGCCCCGATTCCCCGGGAAGGTTCAGGTGCCCTGATTCAGCCCCCCGGCCCCCCCGGCCCCCCAGCCACCCCAAGAAAGCGTTTTCAACCAAACTCCCTTTAGCCCTTTACAGCCTGGAGGAGTCCAAGTACTTGAGATCATACGCCCTTTCTGGACTCCTGGCTTTCTGTCCATCATCTGTCAAATGGGGATTAAGACTCTGAGCCCCACATAGGACAGGGACTGTGTCCAACCCAATTTGCTCGTATCCCCCCGCAATGCTTAGCACGGTGCCCGGCATATAGAAAGGGATCGACAAATACTTCGAGACTGTGAGCCCGCTGTTGGGTAGGGACCGTCTCTATATGTTGCCAATTTGTACTTCCCAAGCACTTAGTACAGTGCCCTGCACACAGTAAGCACTCAAAAAATAAGACTGAATGAATGAAATACCATAATTATTATTGTAATGATTATACAGATGCTTTTGCGGAGTGGGGTGCGGCGGGTCCAGACAGGCAGGGGAAGAATCAGAATTAGACCCCAGAGCCATAATCCAGGCAGGTTTTGCAGTACGATGAGAGACTCTTTCCAAATGGCTTTCTTAAAACCACAGGGAATATGAATGTGCTCAAAACAGCAGGGCTTTTCTTTTTTCCCCTTATGCCAATAACGACCAGGTCACTGGACGCCAGGCTGTGTAATGACGAGAGGCTACCCAACCCAAATTATCCTCCTGCACCACTCCCAGGAATGACGCTGAAAAGCATCAAATTTGCATTTGTGCCAAATTTTCTCAAAAAACTCTCCTACCCTGACCTCTCGGGGCTTAGTAGGCATCCAAGATCGCTAATCACTTGTAGAAAACCATGTGGTGAAAAGCTAGCCCGCAGTCTTGATTTAAACAGAGAGAAATAAAGGGAGAGAAAGAAAGAAAGGGAGAGAGAGAGAAAAAAAAATAACTTCACACACACCAAGAGTTCACAACCTTCTTTTAGACTCCAGAAGGAGGAATGTCAAGGGGGACGGAGGCTGTGGGGAAGGTTGAAATCCCAAGAGTTATAATTCATTCAGCTGTATTTATTGAGCACTTACTGTGTGCAGAACACTGTACTAAGTGCTCCAAGGTTGGTAACGGCCCCAGAGAGAGTCAATACATTATCGATTGATGGGATGGCAGATCAAACTTCCGACAGCTATGCATCCCTCTCCATTTCGAGTAGAAACTCAGGAACATCTGCTTTAAGGCACTCAATCGGTTCTTTCCCTCCTACTTATAATAACAATAATTATGGCACTATATAAAAACATACTATGTGCTGAACACTATACTAAATGCTAAGGTAGAGCCACGCTTGATTCCTGTCAAGCCATCCTACTCAATGGGCCTTGTTCTCTCAACCTCTAGGTTATGGGTTCTAATCCCGGCTCTGCTACTTGTCTGCTGTGTGGCCTCGGGCAAGTCACTTCAGTTCTCTGGGCCTCGGTTACCTCATCTGTAAGATGGGTATTAATAATAGTAATAATAATAATAATGGTATTTGTTAAGCGCTTACTATGTGCAAAGCACTGTTCTAAGCACTGAGATTATATTCCAAGCGACTGAGACTATAAATCCCACATGGGACAGGGACTGTGTCCAACCCGATTTGCTTGCATCCACCCCGGTGCATAGTACAGTGCCTGGCACATAGTAAGCGCTTAACAAATACCATAATTATTATTATCACGTCCTCCATCTTGCCTGGAATTCCTTCCAGCTTCACGTCAGCCGACCACTGCTCTCACCACCTTCAAGGCCATTCTGAAATCCCATCTCCTCCAGGAGATCTTTCCTTATTCATTTCTCATCTCCCTGTCTCCCCCTTCTAGACTGTAAGCCCACTGTTGGGTAGGGACCGTCTCTATATGTTGCCAACTTGTACTTCCCAAGCGCTTAGTACAGTGCTCTGCACACAGTAAGCGCTCAATAAATATGATTGAATGAATGAATGAATGAATGAACTGAGTACACATTTGATGGTGAGGGGAGGGTGGCTAGGGGAACTGAGGACTTGGCCTAGGAAGGCCTCTTGGAGGAGAGGTCTTTTTAGAAGGGTAAATATGGACCGCAAGCTTTTTCAGAAAAATGATCCGGGCAGCAGAGTCAAGTACGGACTGGAGAAGGGAGAGACGAGAGGCAGGGAGGTCTGGGAGGAGGCCGATGCAGGAATCGAGGTGGGAAAGGACGGAGCGCTTGGCTCAGCTTGGTAACGGGGAGCCGTGCCAGGAAGAATTACGCAAGGTGCCGGAGGTTCGGACAGATCCACAGATGAGCGGATCTGTATTACCGGTGGCAAAGTTCAGGATGGAGAGGTGAAAGCTAGAGGTAGTGACTGGTCTTTGTCGAGCTGACAGGGCAGGCGCCCAGGAGGCCAATCAGCACCCACTCCCTCCAAGGGTACCTGTGCCCTCGGCGGAGAAAGGATCCTGGACAGGGTGGACCACAAGGCTGCCCCAAATGCTCGTCCATATATTCCGTGTCTGCTGCATGACGGGCTACCCGCTAACGTGCTGACATTCCTACAACCCCTCTGCCCAAGACTAGGTCTGTCAGGCAAACCTCAGAGGCACGAGTCCTCAACCAAAGGAACGTTGGCTCAAAATGGCCACGAGGCACAGGTGCGAAAAGCAAGCCCATCGTGAAAACGTCAAGTGCGCATCAAGGCTCCAGGGAGAGCCGATGCCCGGTAACCCCCCGAGGCCAGACGGACCGATTCTCCACAGGCACGGTGTCCTGCCTCGCTTGCTGCGGGCACCTTCCTGCAACCCGGAGAGTCGCCGGGTCCTCTACGACCATGTTGGCCAGCCAACGTCGTACGTGTGTTCGCGTGTGCGTGCACAAGAATACCACGGGGAGGTCCGCTGCATTCTTCGTTGTTTTTACCCATTTGCAGTCCCTCACTATTCTCTTTCAAGCAGAAGAAAAGGCTCATTACCTGTAGTAAGAAGTCAGCCACCCGTTCCTCTAACGGCAGGCCTGATCTTCAACCCCCTTCCCCGCTTTCCAATCCATCCCAACTGCTGCCCTGGGGCTTCTCCGAATGGGCCCAGGGTTTTGTTTATCCCCACAAGACTGGCTGTTAAGTCCTTAAGGGCAGGAATTGTGACTTCTCCCTGATGCATTCCAGAAGCGTCTAGTAATCGCCTCTCAACAGGCCCTTGACATAGTGGGGGGGGGGGGGGGTCACTGCTCTTGGGGCAGCAGCTCCACGTGAGAAGCCGCCCACATCACCCCCTGGACAAGAACCCTCCTTCGCGGTGTCCCGTCAAGGACCAAAGGGTACTCACCAACACCGAGTATATGTGCAAGCATCGGTACACGGGAGAGAAGTCCACCAGATCCTGAGTTCCAGGAACCTGCGGGAGAAACAGAGCATGGGATCAGCAGAGAAAGGGCCTGGGACAGCGGGCGGGAAGACGGGGCATCTTGAAATGGGCTAGTACAGGGTGACTTCTCCGAACAAGCATTCATTCTATCGAATTTATTGAGCGCTGACTGTGTGCAGAGCACCGTCCTGAGCACTTGAGAGAGTATGATACAACAATAAACAGACTCTTCCACTGCCCACAGTGAGCTTACAGTCTAGAGAGGGTGAGACGGGCATTAATATAAGTAATTAAATGACAGATAAGTGCCATGGGGCTGGGAGGGGGGAAACAAAGGGAGCAAGTCAGGATGAGGCGGAAGGGAGGGGGAGAGAAGAAAGGGAGAGGCAGGGAGGTCCGGGAGGAGGCCAATGCAGGAATCGAGGCGGGAAAGGACGGAGCACTTGGCTCAGCTTGGTAACGGGGAGCCGTGCCAGGAAGAATTACACAAGCCGCCGGGGGTTCGGACAGATCCACGGATGAGCGGATTTGTATCACCAGAAAGGGGGTCAGGGAAGGCCTCCTGGAGGAGATGTGCCTTTAATGAGGCTTTGAAGCGGAGGAGAGTCATTGTCTGTTGGATTTGAGAGGTCTAACAATAGTATTTATGGACCATCTGCTATGTGAAGAGCGCTGTACTGTCAGTCGATCGTATTTATTGAGCACTTACTGTGTGCAGGGCATTCTATTAAGCGCTTGGGAGAGTACAATATAACAATATCACAGGCACGTTCCCTGCCCACAATAGAAGAGGAGTAGGAGTGATCCCTGTCCTCGAGGAGATTATAATCGAGTTGGGAGGGGCGGAGATCGGGCACTTGAAACCCACCCACCCTCGGACCCAGTCGCCAGGGCAGGCCGAGGCTAAACGCAAGCCGAGAGTGAGAGCCATCGTGGTTCGTGGGTTGTTGCCCTCTCGGGCCAGGCCAGCGGAAGCGAGTGGAAGAAGGTAAAGCGTGGAAGAAGAAAACCCCAGTCTCTCAGTCACACTGTTGCCCTCTGGCCTCATTTAATCATTCAGTAGCATTTATTGAGTGCTTGAGAAGCAGCGTGGCTCAGTGGAAAAAGCCCGGGCTTTGGAGTCAGAGGTTAGGGGTTCAAATCCCGGCTCAGCCAATTGTCAGCTGTGTGACTTTGGGCAAGTCGCTTCACTTCTCTGGGCCTCAGTTCCCTCATCTGTAAAATGGGGATTAAGACTGTGAGGCCCCTGTGGGACCACCTGATCCCCTTGTAACTTCCCCAGCGCTTAGAACAGTGCTCTGCACATAGTAAGCGCTTAATAAATGCCATCATTATTATTATTATTACTGTGTGCAGAGCACCATACTAAGCACCTGGGGAAGTACAAAACAACAATAAACGGTGACATTCCCCGCCCACAGCGAGCTCACAGTCTAGAGCGGGGGAGACAGACATCGATATAAATAAATAAAATGACAAGATAGGCACATAAGTGCTTAGGGGCTGGGACGGAGGAAGAGTAAAGGGATAAATAAAATGAAAGATATGTAATGTAAGTGTTGATGGGCTGGGAGGAGGGAGGGAAGAGCAAAGGGATGCAGGGTGAAGCAGAAGGGAGTGGGAGATGAGGAAAAGTGGGACTTGGTCTGGGAAGGCCTCTTGGAGCAGATGGGCCTTCAATAAGGGTTTGAAGTGGAGGAGACTGGTTGTCAGTCAGACTGGAGGAGGGAGGGCGTTCCAGGCCAGAGGCAGGACGTGGGCCAGGGGTCGGTGGCGAGACAGGCGAGATGGAGGCCCAGGGAGAAGGTTAGTGCCAGAGGAGCAAAGCCCTCCCCACCCCAAGATGCCCCATCAGGAATGACTGCTTTCGAGGCGGGAGAGCTCTGAGAGCCAAACTGGGCCAGGTCGCGGGCGGAGGAGGAATGAATCGGGAAATTCTTAGGTCAGCATGAAACCAGGACGTGACCCCTCCGGTCCGGAGGGCTGGGAACATCAAAGTGACTCCCACTCTCCGTCTCTCTCTCTCTTTCTCTCTTGCTCTCTCCAGAGAGCGTCTGAGGGACGTGCTGGGATTGAAGGGAGGCCAAGACGAGGAACGGGAACGGAATGTGAGAGGCAGGCCCAGCGGGAGACAGGGGGAGAGGAAAGCTGACAGCCCACCCGGGGACCGCTCCGACACCCCGGGAGAGACGAGACCCTCGTGCCCCGGGACCCTGGCAGGCGGGTCTTGGTTTTTACTCCGGCACGGGGGTGATTAATATGCACTAAAGAGCTCCGTGAACTGGTCAGTCATCCTGCCTCTGAAGAACAGCTTCCCCTGACTGCTCCTTCCTTCCTTCCGTCCTTCCTTCCTTCCTTCCTTCCTTCCCCTGAAACAGTGCAAGGCCACTTCCTCCAGGAAGCTCTCCCTGATGACCACCACTTCTCCAGGCTGCTGGCCCGATCCCCAAGCTGGCCCTCCTCCCTCAAGGTCTCCTGTAAATTGTACTTGTGGACGGTAGGCTCGTGGTGGTGCGTGGCCTTGTGTTAAGAGCCCTGGCCTGGGCTCTAATCCTGGCTCTGCCACTTGTCTACCGTGTGACCTTGGGCAAATCACTTAAATACACTGTGGCTCAGTTTCCTCATCTGTAAAACGGGGATTAGGGCTGTGAGTCCTATATGGGAGAGAGACTGTGGCCAATCTAGACTGGGAGGCCGTTGTTGGGTAGGGACCGTCTCTATATGTTGCCGACTTCTACTTCCCAAGCACTTAGTACAGTGCTCTTCACACAGTAAGCGCTCAATAAATACTATTCAACGAATGAATCTGATTATCTTGTATCTACTCCAGTGCGTAGAACAGTGCCTGGAACATAGTAAACCCTAAACAAATACAATTAAAACAAAACAGGGGGTATGTTTACTGACTCTGTTGTACTGTACTCTCCCAAGTGCTTAGTGCACTGCTCTCTGCATAAAGTAAGCACTCAATAAATAACACTGATTGATTGACTGCCCGCATGAATTCTTTTGGGTGCCCGATTTTTCTGGTCTTCCTTAAGTGATTCTTTGGTCTATAAAGAAAGGCAAGGACTAAATCCACCTCTTCCTCCTACTCTGAACCCCTTCAAGGCAAAGACAGCCTAGAGTATTCCATGGCTGTTCAAGAATACCCCTAAGGCTAGGCCTTACAGTCCCCTCTTAGGGTCGCACCTGGAGAGTTTCCAGTACTTTACCCGTCCCAAATATGGAAGGGAGAGTCACGCAGAGGCAGGTCCAGTCCATTCCTAGCTTGGGCAGTGGCTAGCGAGTGGAAGGCCGTCTGCTACACAGTAAGCGCTCAATAAATACGATTGAATGAATGAATGTTACAAGGCAAGACTCACCTATGCTGGGCAGCAGCGGCCCGGGAAAGAATCGAGGGTGGAGGGCCAGGTTTACTGTGCAGAAGGAAGCGATGGTAAATCCCTTCCGCATTTTGACCGAGAAAACTCTATGGACACACTACCAAAACGATTGTGGATGGAGAGTGGGGCGTTCTGGGAGGGTGTGCGCATGGCCTCGCTATGAGTCGAAGACGACTTGACAGCATGACACGAGACAAGAGAAGGCCTTACAAGGACTCTTCTCTGAAAGCACCCGTGAATTTTTCTTTTTCATCACAATGGCTTCAGCGTGGCTCAGTGGAAAGAGCCTGGGCTTTGGAGTCAGAGGTCAGGGGTTCAAATCCCAGCTCTGCCACCTGTCAGCTGTGTGACTTTGGGCAAGTCACTTCACTTCTCTGTGCCTCTGTTCCCTTATCTATAAAATGGGGATTATAACTGTTAGCCCCCCACGGGACAACCTTATCACCTTGTAACCTCCCCAGCGCTTAAAACAGTGCTTTGCACATAATAAGTGCTTAACAAATACCATCATTATTATTATTATTAATGCCCAAACCCGGGGAAACCCAGGCTGGAGCAAGCGTGAAATGTTCAACCAAATGACAAAAATTGGAGAAGGTGGCAGGAGAAAATCTGGTCTACCGTCAAGGACTTACTTGTAAAGACACAAATGAAAAGCCTTGTTCTCTTCCCTGGTGTCACATCACCCTTCTCGTCACGAAGCAAGGCCTGACCAGATCACTGTCTTGAGCTGCGTTTCTGGGAGGCGGCGCCAGAGTGGGACGGGTGGCTACCTTCTCCCCTCTCTGCCTAGAAAAGCGGCGACTGGGGGGGCACTTAACCGTCTCCCGGGGTCGTTGGCTGTCCCCGTCCCTCCCCGGGACACCTGCCAGCAGGACCAGCTCAAGAGCAGTGCAAGCAGCGTGCCCTAGAGGATTGAGCTTGAGTCTGAGTGTCAGAATGACCTGGGTTCTCAACCCAGCTCTGCCACTTATCTGCTAAATGACTTTAGGCAAGTTGCTTCACCTCTCCATACCTCAGTTTCCTCTTCTGTAAAATGGGGATTAAGACTGTGGGCCCCACGTGGGACAGGGACTGTGTCTAATCTGACAAGCATGAGATGTTCAACCAAATTACAAAAATTGGAGAAGGTGGCAGGAGAAAATCTGGTCTACTGTCAAGGACTCACTTGTAAAGACACAAATGAAAAGCCTTGTTCTCTTCCCTGATGTCACATAGCCCTTCTCGTCATGAAGCGAGGCCTGACCAGATCACTGTCTTGAGTCCTGATACTTAGTAAGGTGTCTGGTAGAGAGTAAATGCTTAACAAATACCATATACACATATATTTATTAAGCACTTGTTAAACATCTGTTAAGTAAGTTACGTACTTACTCCCTGCCAAGCACTGTACTAAGCACTGGGGTAGAGAAGCAGCATGGCCCAGTGGAAAGAACCCGGGCTTTGGAGTCAGAGATTATGGGTTCAAATCCCTGCTCTGCCAATTGTCAGCTGTGTGACTTTGGGCAAGCCCTTTACTTCTCTGGGCCTCAGTTCCCTTATCTGTAAAATGGGGAATAACACTGTGAGCCCCCTGTGGGACAACCTGATCACCTTATATCCCCACAGCGCTTAGAACAATGCTTTGCACATAGTAAGCATTTAACAAATACCATCATTATCATTATTATTATTACCTCATCTGTAAAATGGGGATTGAGAGTGGAAGCCCCATGTGGGACAGGGACTTTGTCCAACCTGATTGGTGTGTATTCACCCCAGGGCCTGGCACACGGTAGGCACTATATCACTATGACTATTATTATATAAGCAAATATATATATATCCACATCTAAATGGGCCTCAGTAGAAGCAAACACCTGCCAAGTCCTTGGGATGCAACGTGTATTTGTTGTATTTATTGAGCAACTTCTGTATAGGTCTCTCACTTTCTACATGAATACACACAAACACATACACACACTCCCTCCCCGCCTGCCATCAAAAGGACAGAAAACTCTCCAGTTGCCCCATAAGAGTAGCAGAGTCTGTGTCTAACCCAGTTGGGCTGTATCCACCCCAGCGCTTGGTACAGTGCCTGGCACATAGTAAGCACTTGGCAAATACCACGAAGAGAAAGACAAAATTAGGTTCCAGGTGAATGAAGGATGAACTGGGAGAAACTCCCAGGCACTCGGTGAATGATCCAAGCTGTGGGCTTCCTCTGGCTCAAACCTCCCAAGTGCCCTTGTAGACTCTGGCCTGGCTTACGCCCTCATTCTCACTCCTTCCCCTCCAATCAATCAATCAATCAATCAATCGTATTTATTGAGCACTTACTGTGTGCAGAGCACTGTACTAAGCACTTGGGAAGTACAAGCTGGCAACATATGGAGATGGTCCCTACCCAACAGTGGGCACAGTCTAGAAGGGGGAGGCAGAGAACAAAACCAAACATATTAACAAAATAAAATAAATAGAATAGATACGTACAAGTAAAATAAATAAATAAATAGAGTAATAAATACGTACAAACATATATACAGGTGCTGTGGGGAAGGGAAGGAGGTAAATCAAAATCCCCCGTGTCCCATTGGACATTTTTGGTGGCTCAAGGGCCTTGCCCACCCTGCCAGCCTCTCCTTGCCTGTGGGGTCTTCTCAGTCTGCTTCAATCTGGGCTCCGGGCTGAGGCTGCATATGCCCAGTTGAACCCTCTTCCTCAAACCCCTCACCCCTGACCCTCCCTCTTCACCTCCACACTAGGAGCTCGCTTCAAGGTCGGATTCTCATGATTCTCAGGAAAGAGATTACTTTGCTCTGGGCAATGTCCAGAGCAGAAGTCTCCAGAGAAAGAACGCGGTGAGACGAGCAAAAGAGAAGCATAAATCGCCCATCGGCAGCCCTGTGGAACCTCCGAATGAAATAAATTTTGCTACCGAGTGTCCTGAAATGGCCTTGCTCAGGTAACAGTTTCCAAGAACACGGCAGATAAGAGATAACTCTGAGGGGGGCCGTGGCCGCTTCCTCTCCGAGCGGCCTTCCTTCTCCAATGCGGCTACTCGACTGAAACGGCGGGGCGAATCTTCCATCCGGGGGTCAGAGACCTGAGCTGGTTAAAGATCCCGGGGCGGCTCTTTCCGAGACGGTCCGGCGGGGCCGGGAAAACTTAGAGGGCGCCCTCTCCGCCCCCACACCGGGATCAGGCCTGGAAAAGGCAAAGCGGGACACACGTTCCACCCGCTCTCCCAGACGACGAGGGTTTTAACCCGTCGCTTTTCCCTCGGGGCCCCTAGAAATGCGTCCGGCTGCCAATTTCAAAACCAAGGACAGCAACCCCGGGCTTCCGAGCGGTTTCGGGGAGGACGGAGGCCGGTGCCCGGGCCCGTGCAAACCCGTCCGCCTTCGACGAGAGGCTTGGGGGCGAGTCCTCGGGGCCTGAGAAGAGACACGGCATAGTGGCTAGAGCCCGGGCATCAGGACGTCATGGGTTCTAACCCCGGCTCCGCCACTTGTCCGCTGTGTGACCTTGGGCAAGTCACTTCACTGGCCCTCATCTGGAAAATGGGGGTTGAGACTGTGGACCCCACATGGGACAGCTTGATTTGCTTGCATCCACCCTAACGTTTAGAACAGAGCCTGCCAACTAGGAAGCACTTAATACTACTGATATTATCATTATTATTATCAATGAGGACGGGGGATGGAAGGGAGAAGCAGGCACTAGCAGCCTCTCTGAGGCTTCCCACTTCTTTCGATCCTTATCAGAAGACTGAGTCGTAAACTGTCTGCGTGCCAATGGGGACACGTGACCCCTGTGGGGAAACCAAGTCAGCGAGGGGCCGAACCGCCTAGAGAAGCAGCAACTCCGCCTGCCGCTACATAGCCTCGGTCCCTTTGGGGTCCTGGATTCTGGGCTTGCGGGGCAAAGCGAGGGGATTCGGAGAAGCTGTGTGGCTTAGCGGATAGGGTAGAGATCTGGGAATCAGAGGACCTGGGTTCTACTCCCAGCTCTGCCACTTCCCTACTGTGTGACCTGGGGAAGGTTACTTCACTTCTTTGTGCCTCAGTTCCCTCATTTGCAAAATGGGGATTCGATACCTGTTCTCCCTCCCATTTTAAACTGTGGGCCCCATGTGAGACCCGTTTGTCTGGTAACAATAATAACAATAATAATAATAATGATGGCATTTATTAAGCACTTACTATGTGCAAAGCACTGTTCCAAGCGCTGGGGAGGTTACAAGGTGATCAGGTCATCCCACGGGGGGCTCACAGTCTTAATCCCCATTTTCCAGATGAGGTCACTGAGGCCCAGAGAAGTGAAGTGACTTGCCCAAAGTCACACAGCTGACTATTGGCGGAGCTGGGATTTGAACCCATGACCTCTGACTCCAAAGCCCGGGCTCTTTCCACTGAGCCACGCTGCTTCACGCTGCTGGTACCTACCCCAGTGCTTTGCATGGTGCTTGGCACGTAGTTAAGCGCTTAACAAATACCACATTTATTCAGAGTAAGAACGGATACGTCCAGAAGCAAAGGCACCGACAGCCTTTTCCTATGTTTGAGGCTCTTGAAGGATCCAGACTGCAACCCAGGAATCACTCAATAAATACAATTGAATGAACCCTTCGCGACAACTTTTTGGTTGTTTTGTTTTTTAAGGTATTTGTTAAGCGCTCACTATGTGCCAGGAACCGTACTAAGCACTGAGACAGACACAAGCTAATCGGGCTGGACGCAGTCCCTGTTCCACATGGGTCTCACGGTACCAACCCCCATTTTACAGATGAGATAACTGAGGCTTAGAGAAGTGAAGTGGCTTGTCCCAGGTCACGGAGCAAACAAGCGGCAGGGCCGGGCTGAGAACCCAGGTCCTTCTGATTCCCAGGCCCGGGCTCCAGCCAACAGGCCCCGCTGCTTCTTATTGGAGGGACACTTTGGCCTCCATCACCTCATCTGTAAAATGGGGATTGAGACCGTGAGTTCCAAGTGGGACAGGGACTGTGTCTGACCTGATCAGCTTGTATCTGCCCCAATGGCTTAGAACGGTGCTGGACACACTGTAAGCACTTTACAAGTACTAATCTTCTTCTTCTTATCATTATTATTATTCCCCTTCTGGGCAGGGAACCTGTCTCCCAGCCCCGTCATACTGTACTCCGAAGCACTTAGTACAGTGCTCTGCACACAGCGAGAGCTCAAAACATACTATCCGTCGATCAAGTAGTCGCTATAGGCTCCATGGCAACCACCCAGAGAACCAAACTCTCCTCTGCTTGAACTCGGCCAGCCATCCCCAGCTCCCCCACAGCCCCCCAGACTCAAACACGGACACGGGTCATGAGAGCGTCTCTCTCTGAGCACGGGTCCCTCACTCGGAAAGCTTTTCAAAGTGGCCGCTTTGGCCAAAAGAGGATACTCAAAGTTTATGTGGAATCCAGAGATGATGCTGGGTAATTATTTCAACCACTCTCCACGCTGAAAAGGCTTCTTCTGTTTACTGGCCTTCCCAAAAAATGGGCAGAAAGAGTAAAAACAAAGAGATCCTGGGTCTGTGGCCCATTTGGAAACATTAACCAAGAGCTGAAGCCATTAAAATGTACCCGGCATTCTTCGGCAAGGGAGAAAACAAGATGATTGCCTAAGGGGGCACGCGCTTTGCGACCCAAGGACCTAGCGGGGCTGGCGGCTCGGCTTGGGGTCGGAGAGACTCGCTCGCTGGCTGGCAGTCTGGGATGATGTCTGCAGCCTGGGGTGACTCCTGTCGTCTGGGGTGACCCGGACGGGCTGGGGAGACTTGTCCAGCTCGGGGCGACAACTCCTCTCTTGGGGTGACCCCCGCAGCCTGGGGCGATGCCTACAGTCTGGGGTGATGCCTGAGATTCAGGGAGACTTCTACAGCTCAGGGCAATCCCTGAGGTTTTGAGGTGATCCCTGCAGCCCGGGTTGATGCCCAGGAGTTGGGGAGACTTCTACAGCCTGGGGCGACGGCATGGGTTGGGAGGGCGACAGGAGTCTCCTGAACGGTGAGGGTGGGAACAGGGTGGGTACAATCAATCGATCCGTGGCATTTACTGAGCGCTTCCTTTGGGCAGAGCACCGTACTAAGTGCTTACGTTCTCTCATTCCCCCGACTCCACACCACCAGGACGCGGGGCCCCTCCTTCCATCTTCCACACCAGCTCGCTTCACTTCCCGACTTGCAGGCCCAGGCTCTTTCCCCTAGGCCGCGTTGCTTCTCCATTGAGCCCAAGTGGCAGCCACCCCCAGTGGGGCAGAATAGTAATAATAATGATGATATTTGTTAAGCGCTTACTATGTGCCAAGCACTGTTCTAAGCGCTGGGGTAGATACAAGATAATCGGGTTGTCCCACATGGAGCTCTCGGTCTTATCCCCACTTTACAGATGAGGTAACTAAGGCCCAGAGAAGCAAAGTGACTTTCCCAAAGTCTCACAGCTGACAAATGGCGGAGCCAGTATTAGAACCCATGACCTCTGACTCCCAAGCCCGGGCTCTTTCCACTAAGCCGTGCCGCTCCTCAGAACATTCAAGGCCCTGCTTGGGCCTCCACTTCTGGCCACCGGAAAAAATCCCATCTGGGCTCAGTTCAGGCCGAACCCCAGAATCTGGAAAGAAACTGGATTCAGAGCTCGACGAGGTCATAGTTGTCACCTTTAACAGGGTGAGTCCGCTATGGTACCCGGTGGGAAGTGTAGTAAAGTGAGGGCGTAGCCTTTTTTTTTTTAATGGTATCTGTTAAGCGCTTAGTACGTGCCATGCAGGTACTAAGCACTGGGGTAGATATAAGACCATCAGGCCACTGGGAGGCATTCAAAGGGCTTGCCTTGGCCTTAACTGTCAGGATGACTTGTCCGCTGAACCAAGGCGACTCCGTCACCCATCAAACTGAGCCCATTCGGGGCTCTGCCTAAGAGCGTCCCCGAATCCTCCCTTCTTTTAGCTTTTCCACTTTCCCACAGGGCTGGGATCGTGTCCGAATGCGCTCTTCTTCCCTCTCCTCTCTGTTTCCGGACCCACCCACCCCCGGATCCCGAAGCTCAGAAGGCAGCCACCTTCTCGGGTCTCCGGGTGGAAAGCATGTGAGAGTGCGTATCCACTGAAATCAAACATTTGCATAGGGTTAGGGCACGGGCCTGGGAGTCACAAGGTTTGCTGCCATTTCCCCTTTTAGACTGTGAGCCCACTGTTGGGTAGGGACTGTCTCTATATGTTGCCAACTTGTACTTCTCAAGCGCTTAGTACAGTGCTCTGCACACAGTAAGCGCTCAATAAATACGATTGATAATGATGCCATTTGTCTGTTGCATGGGGTTAGGGCACGGGCCTGGGAGTCACCAGGTTTGCTGCCATTTGTCTGCTGTATAGGGTTAGGACATGGGCCTGGGAGTCGCAAGGTTTGCTGCCATTTGTCTGCTGCATAGGGTTAGGGCACGGGCCTGGGAGTCACAAGGTTTGCTGCCATTTGTCTGCTGCATAGGGTTAGGGCACGGGCCTGGGAGTCACAAGGTTTGCTGCCATTTCCCCTTTTAGACTGTGAGCCCACTGTTGGGTAGGGACTGTCTCTATATGTTGCCAACTTGTACTTCCCAAGCGCTTAGTACAGTGCTCTGCACACAGTAAGCGCTCAATAAATATGATTGATAATGATGCCATTTGTCTGCTGCATGGGGTTAGGGCACGGGCCTGGGAGTCACCAGGTTTGCTGCCATTTGTCTGCTGCATAGGGTTAGGGCACGGGCCTGGGAGTCACAAGGTTTGCTGCCACTTCCCCTTTTAGATTGTGAGCCCACTGTTGGGTAGGGACTGTCTCTATATGTTGCCAACTTGTACTTCCCAAGCGCTTAGTACAGTGCTCTGCACACAGTAAGCGCTCAATAAATACGATTGATAATGATGCCATTTGTCTGCTGCATGGGGTTAGGGCACGGGCCTGGGAGTCACCAGGTTTGCTGCAATTTGTCTGCTGCATAGGGTTAGGACACGGGCCTGGGAGTCGCAAGGTTTGCTGCCATTTGTCTGCTGCATAGGGTTAGGGCACGGGCCTGGGAGTCACAAGGTTTGCTGCCATTTCCCCTTTTAGACTGTGAGCCCACTGTTGGGTAGGGACTGTCTCTATACGTTGCCAACTTGTACTTCCCAAGCGCTTAGTACAGTGCTCTGCACACAGTAAGCGCTCAATAAATATGATTGATAATGATGCCATTTGTCTGCTGCATGGGGTTAGGGCAAGGGCCTGGGAGTCACAAGGTTTGCTGCCATTTGTCTGTTGCATAGGGCTAGGGCATGGGCCTGGGAGTCACAAGGTTTGCTGCCACTTCCCCTTTTAGACTGTGAGCCCACTGTTGGGTAGGGACTGTCTCTATATGTTGCCAACTTGTACTTACCAAGCGCTTAGTACAGTGCTCTGCACACAGTAAGCGCTCAATAAATACGATTGATAATAAAGATGGAGAAAACAGTCTGACCGGCCCATCAGAGAGATGGGTTCGGGAGGGGGCTGGGAGGGTGGGGTGTGTGACTGTAAACTCCTCCCTACTAGATCGCAAATCCCCTGAGAGCAGGGATCACATCTACTCACCCCATGCCACTCTCCCAGGCACTTAATTCAAAGTTCTGCACGCTGTCGGGGCTTGAAATAATACTAATAAATACTAACGATAGCAATAGCTGTTAGGCATTCCCTGCCCACAACGAGCACTGCACCGAGCCTTAGGGTAGAGACAAGATAATCCAGATAATTGATCTCTCTGGCTCTGCTCGGTAGTCTGCAGGTTGCCGAGAGGCGGCCCCCAAAAACCGCCCCCCGCCCCAAACTCAAGAGAAGGGATTTTGGATAAGCTTTGCTGCCGAGAGCGGATGAGAGGGGCTCGAGACCGGTGGGTCGGGGAAGCCGGGGGAAACCTGAGAACGGCTTGCTCATTGTGGAAAGTGTGCGTTCCAAACTACGGCCCGGCCCTGGTCAACTCCCGCGGTGGAAGACGGGGTGTGACCTCTTCCCTCCGGGCACCGGAGATCATGACTGCTTTTCTCCTGGCGCCCACGTCGTTGCCAAAGGGGAACCCACTGAGTCACGCTCCTTCGCCGGCCAAAGCGGGAGTTGGGACAGGGGAGAGCTTCCGTTTCTGTTCTGCTCCCCGCAAGTTGGCTGAACAAGCCCCCCTGGCCGTCCCGCTTGAGGCCCACGGTTGCACTTGATAATAACTGTGGTATTTGTTAAGCGCTTACTGTGTACTCTGCGCTGGGGTGGAAACCAACAAATCAGGTTGAGACGGTCCCTGTCCCATGTGGGGCTCATCCATCCCCCTTTTACAGATGAGGAAGGCAAGGCCCGGAGAAGTGAAGTGATTTGCTCAAGTGACGGAGCCAGTATTAGAACCTGTGCCCTTCTGACTCCTAGGCACGTGCTCTAACCACTTCGCCACTCAGCCGCCTGGCCCGGAAAAGGGAACGAGCCGGCCCACCTCCGCAGCAGCTCTGCAGTGATCAGGAATGCTAGGAATTAAGGTCAGGAAGGCTCTTGGGGGGGCAGGGGGGGAGGCCAGAGACCTTATCTGAAGAATGCACTCACGCCAGGCCGGAGATGTGCCAAGAAACCAACGTGGAGACGTCTAAGTCAATAAGCCGCCGCAGGAGTCTGGAGGTCGAGAATGCCTGCTCTGAGGAGGCTCCGGCCCCGAGGGGCAAACAAACAGGAGGCGGGGACTCCAGGGGCGGGTGGCGGGGCGCGGAGGGACGCTGGACACGGTGAGCTCCGCCGTTTGAGGGAAACAGCGAGGTCCAGCGGAAAGGGCTTGGGAGTCGGAAGACCTGGGTACTAATCCCAGCTTCGATGCTTGACCCTGGGTGAGGAGTCGGTTGGCTTCTCGGGGCCTCGGTTTCCTCATCTGTGAAACGGGGAGTCGAGGTCCGTTCTGCCTCCCCCTTAGACTGCGAACTCCACGTGGCCTTGATTACTGCATCAGAACTCCTTGCTGATTTCCCCGCCTCCTGTCTCTCCACGTTTCAAGCCACACTCCACTCTGTTTGCCTGAACTGTATCCAACCTTCTATCTGCCCCAGCACTCCGTACAGTGCCTTAATAATAAGTACGCCTAATAACAACAATGATAACGATGGCATTTGTTAAGCGCTCATTACGTGTTGAGAACTGTTCAACCCAAGCCTGTCGGGTTGGACATGGTCCCTAGCCCACATATGGTTCCCAATTTTAAACCCCATTTTCCAGATGAGGTAACTGAGGCACAGAGAAGTGAAGTGATTCGCCCAAGGTCCCACAGCAGACAAGTGGCGGAGCTGGGATTAGAACCCCCGGATCAGATACTGTTAAAGAAAGGGCAGGCGGTGATCACCCCTAAAGGGGATTCTGTGCAACTCCGGCACCACAGAGTTCTCCACTTCGGGTGGATTCTCGCTCTCCAGCTCCCGGTGGGCTGGCTCCCGGAGAGCTGATGGCAGGGGGGTTTTCTCCTCCGGCTGTCCGATCGGACCATGGGTAGAAAGGTAGCCAGGCAGGGCCCCAACTTGAAGCAGCACGGCCTAATGGTTAAGGCCCCGGGAGTCAGGGTCACCTGGGTTCATTCATTCATTCATTGAATCGTATTTATTTTTTACGGCATTTATTAAGCACTTACTACGTGCAAAACACCATTCTAAGCGCTGGGGAGGTTACAAGGCGATCAGGTTGTCCCACGGGAAACTGGAACCCGCAGAAGCAACCCAGGAGGGCCAGGAGGCTGCGGTCAAGTGTCCCCTAAGAAATCTGCTACCTCCGTCAAGGGACAGCTAGAGTTCCTGTACATGTGTCAGTGGCTCACTGTTTTGACCCATGATCTTCCCGGTTTTATGTGTTTACCTTGCCTTTGGCACAGAGACTCTATTATTTGTCCTGACATCTGTCTCCCCTCCTCTAGACTGTAAGCTCCTGGTGGGCAGGGAATGTGCCTGTTTACTGTTAATAATAATAATTATGATGGCATTTATTAAGCACTTACTATGTGCAAAGCATTGTTCTAAGCTCTGGGGAGGTTGCAAGGTGATCAGGTTGTCCCACAGGGGGCTCACAGTCTTAATCCCCATTTTACAGTGGAGAGAACTGAGGCACAGAGAAGTTAGGTGACTTGCCCCAAGTCACCCAGCTGACTGTTGGCGGAGCCAGCATTTGAACCCATGACCTCTGACTCCAAAGCCCGGGCTCTTTCCACTGAGCCATGCTGCCTCTCTGCCAAGTGCTTAGTACAGTGCTCTGCAGAAGGTAAGCGCTCAACAAATACGACTGAATGAATGAGTTTGGTCCTAAACCCCGAGACCTACCACCCTCCAGGTATCTGCTGGCGGACAGTGAGTAGACGAGTTGGACCACGGTACTGGGAACCGAAACCTGCCCCGCTGATCTACCAGACTTCATCGTCCCAAGCCAGGGGGAGGAAGGAGGAGGAGGAGGAGGAGAAAAAACGGAAGACGAGTAGGCAGTGTGGCCTAGGGGATAGAACTGGGGCCTGGGCATCAGTAGGACCTGCGTTCTAATTCCGGTTCTGCCACTTATCTGCTATTTGAGCTTGTGCGAGCGACCTCACTTCTCTGGGCCTCGGTTACCTCACCTGGAAAATAGGGACGAAGACCGGGAGCCCCATGTGGGCCATGGACTGTGTCCAAAGCTTAGTTTGTATCTACTCCAGTGCTTAGTACAGTGCCCGGCACATAGCACAGAGAAGCAGCGTGGCTCAGCGGAAAGAGCCCTGGCTTGGGAGTCGGAGGGCATGGGTTCTAATCCCGGCTCCGCCACTTGTCAGCTGTGTAAATTTGAGCAAGTCACTTCACTTCTCTGGGCCTCAGTTCCCTCATCTGTCAAATGAGGATTAAGACTGAGCGCCACATGGGACAACCTGATTACCTTGTATCCCCCCAGCGCTTAGAACCGTGCTCGGCACATAGTAAGCGCTTAACAAAAGCCATCATTATTATTATTAGTAGTAGTAGTAAGCATCTAACAAACACCTTAAAAAAGAGCAAGAGGAGGAAGAGAAGGACAGGAAACAGGAAAGAGGAGGGGGATAAGGACGAAGAAGAACAGAAGAAGGACGGGGAGAAGGATAAATAGGAGGGCGAGAAGGAGGAAGAGGAGGAGGGCAAACTGAAAGAGGAGGAGGTTGAGGAGAAAGAAGAGGACATCCGGGAGAGGGGGAATCTGCTTGTGTAGATGTCACTTCCCCATATAAGATGGCGAGCTCCCCCCCAGGCTCCTTGTGTTCTAGACCAGACGGGTCCGGGGAAAACCCGCCGACACCCCAACAGGCAGCCCCGGCCCAGCTGGGACCCACCAGTAAAAACGGACCCTGTGTCAAGCCCAGACTGCCTCAGTTCGAGCGTCGTTTACCTCCTCGTCCTCCTCCTCGTCCTCCACATCCAGGATGCCCGAGTCCTGCTCGGACTTGGGACTTGTGCTCTCCATCTCGGAATCCAAACCGGTGTAGCCGTCCTTCTTGGACTTCTTGCGGCTCCCGATTCTGGGGTGTTGGGAGATGATGTTGTCCAGGCTTCTCTGCTGCTGGGCCTGGGGAAATAGCGGAAGGACAGGTTTTGAGGAAAAGGAGGCATTTATCCAGCGATCAATTGTATTTATCGAGGGTTACGGTGAACAGAGCACTGTGCCAGGCACTTGGGAAAGTGTGACAGAGTTGGTAGACGTGCTTCCTTCCCACAAGTAATAATAATTATTATTACTATTATGGCATTTATTAAGCACTTACTATGTGCAAAGCACTGTTCTAAGCGCTGGGGAGGTTACAAGGTGATCAGGTTGTCCCATGGGGGGCTCACAGTCTTAATCCCCATTTTACAGATGAGGGAGCTGAGACCCAGAGAAGTGAAGTGACTTGCCCAAAGTCACACAGCTGACAGTTGGTGGAGCCGGGATTTGAACCCCTGAACTCTGACTCCAGAGCCCGGGCCCTTTCCACTGAGCCACGCAGCTTCTCTAGAGAAGATGAAAGTTCCAGGCCAGAGGAAGGTTGTGTGTGAGCAATCGGCGGCGACACAGACGAGACCGAGGTATGCTGAATAGGCTGGTGTTAGAGGGATGAAGTGCACGGGCTAAGCTGTGGAAAGAAATCGGCGAGGTGACGCAGGAGGGGGCAAGGTGACTGAGTGCTTTAAGTAGTTTTGATAATTAACCATGGTATGTGTTAAGCGCACGCTACGTGCCAAGCCCCGTACCAAGCGCAGGAGTAGAGACGAGATGTTCAGATTGGAGGCAGTGCCCATTTCGCACGAGGCTCGCGGTCTAAGTAAGGGGCTCACAGTTGCTCTTTTTGACCCAAACTTTATGGACTTGACTGGCTATTATAACCCTCCCGTCAGATCCCCACGATTGGACACAGCTCTGCCCAGAGTCCGGCTCTGCCCGGCCGCATCCCTGAAATCCAACATGGGAGGGATCATCATCTGCCTCCAAAACGGTTGTCCAAAGATTGCCACGAGTTACTCCACGTTTCCCTCGGGTCAGCACAATAAACCCCACATCTGGACCCCAGAGCCTCTTCGCTTCGCCGCCGTCTCCGTGAACTCCGGGAGACCGTCGTCAAGCAGTCGCCAACCCGCCTCCCCGGGTTCAGAAAAACAATCGGGGCGCAATTCCCCCAAACGGGACGCGGTTCCCCCGAATGGGACGCGACGCCCCAGTGTCGGGAGTTGAACCGAGGGACCTCGGGGGTTCCCAGGACCTCGGTTTGGGATCGAGGAGGCTTTCCCTTGCACACTGCACTCATTTGGAAGCTTAGTTCCTGGCCAACTTTATTTCTCATTCATTCATTTATTCATTCAATTGTCTTTATTAAGCGCTTACCGTGTGCAGAGCACTGTACTAAGCGCTAGGGAAAGTACAGTCCCTGCCCACAATGAGCTCAAAGTGGGACTGAGCCCCACATACTGAGCCCCCCCATTCCCCCCGCCCTCCCTCCTTCTCCTCCCCACAGCACCTGTATATATGTTTGTACAGATTTATTACTCTATTTATTTTACTTGTACATATTCTATTTATTTTATTTTGTTAATATGTTTTGTTGTCTGTCTCCCCCTTCTAGACTGTGAGCCCGCTGTTGGGTAGGGACCATCTCTATATGTTACCAACTTGTACTTCCCAAGAGCTTAGCACAGTGCTGTGCACACAGTAAGCGCTCAATAAATACAACTGAATGAATGAATGCAAGTGGCTTAGCGTGACGCTACTAACGGAAAAATGGGCCAGGGTTTCCCCGGGCACAAAGACTCGAAATGGTCCCATAAAGAGCCGGCAGGAAGACAGGAAATTCTCCAAGCAGCCCTGAGACTTCGTTGTCCGGGAAAGGCGGGGGGGGCAGGGCGGGATTTGAGGGCAGATGGCCCACCCTGGCTTTGCGCAGAAGCACGCGCTCGCCCGTGAGAGCGCCGGATGAACGAGGCAAGAAGAATATGGGGAGAGGACAGGGAAGGACATGAAATATGGGAGCTGGTCTTCTGCCACGAGGAAGAACATAAAATCGAGGGGAAGGACATTCCACACGACTGAGGCAAGGGAGAGGCGGGTTGGCTGAACTGACTGAGGAGCCACGGTGACCCCAGAACCGCTTTCCTCCATCTCGCGACTCAGTCTCCACAAGGGCACCCCGAGCCCCATAAAGCCCCCTTCTTGAAGGGCGGGGTCCGCGGAAGGGTGGGGTTGTCGCTCGCTCGGCCTTCCTCCCCCTCGGACCCGGGCGTCCGGCAGCTACGGTGAGGGCAGGTGAAAGGAAACGAGAATCCTGAACCCCTTCCAGGTTTTCTTCTTCAAGACCCACCCGGGTGTCAAACTGCTACCCCTGGCTCTGCCCCATCCTCCTGTCGGGAGGCCGCAGGACAGACAAACGAGGCAGCGACGGGAAGCAGAGAGGCCTAGCGGATAGTGCACAGTCCTAGGAGTCAGCAGGACCTGTGTTCTAATCCCAGCTCTGCCACCCACCTGCCGAGTGACCCTGAGCAAGTCACTTCACTTCTCTGTGCCTCAGTTCCCTCAACTGTAAAATGGGGATGAAGACTGTGAGCCCCATGTGAGACAGCGACTGTGTCCAACCTGATTAACTTGTATCTACCCTCAGCGCTTGGGACAGTCATTGGCGCTTTAACAAGCACTATCTTCTAGACTGTGAGCCCACTGTTGGGTAGGGACCGTCTCTATATGTTGCCAACTTGGACTTCCCAAGCGCTTAGTACAGTGCTCTGCACACAGTAAGCGCTCAATAAATACGATTGAATGAATGAATGAATGAACATTACTATTTTTTTTCAATACAATCATTTCTCCACCGGGCCCAGGCTGAGCCTTGCTGGTTTCAGTCCAAACTGAGGAGCCTCCCAAGACGTGCTCAGAGACCTCAGGCTATGCAGCGTGAGTTTTGCCAGTAATCCTCATTTACATCAACAATAAGAAATCCTCCAACAGGAAGGGGCCAAAAAGACTGTGTCCCAGGGGTAAGTAAGGTGGCTCTTTAGAAGGCGAGAGAGTCCGAATGAAGTTCACAAACAGCGGGAGGGTTGTAGACGGGGGGCCACGGGCTGTTACCCAAATCCCACCTCATCCCGATAAGGGATGCTCACTGGAGCCGGAGAAAGGCAGGCTCGGGACAAACAGCAGAAGACACTCCTGCCCTCCATGCAGGGAAGGCTGAGCAGGAGGCGGGCGGTCAGAAACACATTCAGTCACATTTATTGAACACTTAATGTGTGCAGAGCACTGTACCAAGCACCTGGGAGAATTCAATACAACAATAAACAGACACATTCCCTGCCCACGATGGGCTTAGAGTCTAGAGGGGGAGTATAATATTTGTTAAGCGCTTCCTATATGCCAGACACTGTACTAAGTGCTGGGGTGGAAACAAGCCAATTGGGTTGGACCCAATCCCTGTCCGACGTTGAGCTCACCGTCTCAATCCCCATTTTACAGATGAGGTAGCTGAGGCCCAGAGAAGTGCAATGACTTGCCCAAAGTCACAGAGCAGACAAGTGGTGCACGCTGGATTAGAACCCATGACCTCCTGACTCCCGGGCCCGGGCTCTATTCACTATACCTGAGTCTCACGGGGTCCATCCCGAATCACTGGAGGAAGAGTTGTACTTCCCAAGCGCTTAGTACAGTGCTCTGCACACAGTAAACACTCAATAAATATGACTGAATGAATGAATGAAGAGTTGGGAATGGGTAGGGGAGAGTCATGAGGGATGGAGGTTCACAGTGCTGGGCCACTGGAGGGACAGTCAGGGATGGACAGGGGAAAATCAGAGGGGTTGGATAATAATAATAATTAATAATAATGGCGTTTATTAAGCGCTTACTATGTGCAAAGCACTGTTCTAAGCGCTGGGGAGGTGATCAGGTTGTCCCAGTCTTAATTCCCATTTTCCAAATGAGGTCACTGAGGCCCAGAGAAGTGAAGTGACTTACCCAAAGTCACCCAGCTTACAGTTGGCGGAGCCAGGATTTGAACCCATGACCTCTGACTCCAAAGCCCGGGTTCTTCCCACTGAGCCAGTTGGATGGTCTGTGCTGGGTCATCGGAGGGACAGTCAGGGATGGAGAGGGGAGAGTCAGGGATGTCGGCCGTCTGCGCTGGATCACTGGAGGGAAGGATCAGGGGCGGGGGCTGATGCCTGCATATTTTGTTAATATGTTTTGTTTTGTTCTCTGTCTCCCCCTTCTAGACTGTGAGCCCACTGTTGGGTAGGGACCGTCTCTATATGTTGCCAACTTGTTCTTCCCAAGTGCTTAGTACAGTGCTCTGCACACAGTAAGTACTCAATAAATATGATTGAATAAATGAATGAAAGACCCGGGACTGGGGGGGTGGGGGCGGGGAGGGGCCCCGAGGAAGGCCGGAGTCCCCGAAGGAGGGACCGCACATCCAGAGAAGCAGCGTGGCTCAGTGGAAAGAGCCCGGGCTTGGGAGTCAGAGGTCATGGGTTCTAATCCCGGCTCCGCCACTTGTCCGCTGTGTGACTCTGGACAATCACTTAACTTCTCCGTGCCTCAGTTACCTCATCTGTAAAATGGGGATTAAGACCGTGAGCCCCACGTGGGACAACCTGATTACCTTGTATCCCCCCCAGCACTTAGAAGAGTGCTTGGCACATAGTAAGCGCTTAACAAATGCTATCATCATTATTAGTACTATTATTAGTATATCGCCCAGGAAGCCGAAGCCCCCGGAGGCCTGAGAACGCCATCGGCCGATGGTTTACAGGGATGACCCACGCTGGGCCCTCTCCTAACCAGGCATGTTCGCCAGCCGGGGGACTCGTCAGCAGCGGGCGGAGAACGATTCTGTGGGTACCCGGGGGCCGCCACCCAGAGGAAGCGATCCTGGACCAAGTCCCCTTATCTATCCTGTGCCACTGGGGCTGGTGGGCCCTGGGGGCCTGGAGTGGGAATCCGAGTGGGAATCCGGGTGGGAATGCCAAAGGCTCCTAGGGCATTCCACTGGCCCGATGCTGACCTCTAGTGGCCCTCGGGAGCAGAAAGTCTGCGTCCACCTTGGCTCTGCGGGCGGCGAGGGAACGGCTGGCATCTGGGGGCACCAACCGCCAACCACCCGCGGCCCGGCAAAGCGCCTCGCCGCGCCTCCGAAGACGGGGCCCAGGGCCCGGACCCCCACGGGGGCCCCCGGGGTCTTTCCACGGACAGCGAGGTCCCACCAGCGGCCCCCTTAGCTATTCCACGTGCCACCCTGCTAACGGGGTGGCATCGTCCCCCTTTCCCACCCGAGGAGAGCAGAGGCCCAGAGCAACTCGCCCAAGGTCACCTGGTAAGACGGGGAGGGCCCCGCGGAGAACTCCAGCCCCCCGAGACCTTCTTCTGTCGCTAACTCCATCTGGCCCCGTGGTCCCTGTGGGAATCACAACGAATCGTGAAGCGAGGGGGCCTGGGAGTGGGGGGAGAGGGGTTCCAAACAGGAATTCTACTGTCATCTGCTCATTTCCCCCAGCAACCAGCTGCACTGTCAGAAAAACAGGATAGTGACTCAAAGTGAAGACTAAGCAGAAGGAATAGATCAGCTCCTAAGCAACACAAATTGTTTTCACGCAAATGTCCCTAGACACACACACATACACACAAGAGGAAAACAACAAAGCCAACACAAACAGGGCAAGACGATCTCGAAATAGAAAGTTTTCCCAACTTTTCCCATGAAGGTTCTTGAAACCCCGAGTGTCCTGACCAAGTCCAGTCAGCCCTCGCTCCTAAAGCGGGCCACACCTCCTGGCATCCTGCTCCATCCCATCACCTCTCCTCAACTTCACGGTCCCCCGACATGCTCTTTTTCCCTCTTCCCTCTCCCACATTCGTCCCCGAGTTGTCTCCATCTGTATCTCCGGCCTCGTGACTCTCCTATTCCTCTGAGGGGGGACTTTCCTCCTGGCCTCCGGGGCCCAGGGGAGGGCCACTAGGGTCACAGGGCGCTCCCCGGTCAAAGGACCGCGAGGCATAGGAATCCTCGCAGCCATTTCGCAACTCAGAAGCTTCCCGGAGCTCCGGTTACCCACCTCTGCCACCACCCTTCCCCAAAATTCTTTTCTCTTTAGTGTGTGGGGGAGAGATGGAGAAAAGAATGAGTCACTCAATTAACCATAATTATTGAGCAGGTTGTGCAGAGCATTGTACTAAGCATTTGGGAGAGTACAATACATCAGAGTTATTATATAACAATATAACAGAGACCTACAGCGGACAGACACGTCCACCCGCCTCAGAGGCGGGAGAAGCGGCGTGGCCTGGTGGGAATAATGATGATAATAATAATGATGACATTTATTAAGCACTTACTCTGTGCAAAGCACTGTTCTAAGCACTGGAGAGGTTACAAGGTGATCAGGTTGTCCCACGGGGGGCTCACAGTCTTCAACCCCATTTTACAGATGAGGTAACTGAGGCACAGAGAAGTTAAGTGACTTGCCCAGAGTCACACAGCTGATAAGTGGTGGAGCCGGGATCTGAACCCATGATCTCTGACTCCAAAGCCCGGGCTCTTTCCACTGAGCCACGCTCACGGGCCCGGAATCCAGAGGATCTGGATTCTAATCCTAGGTCCGCCACTTATCTGCTGTGTGAACTTGGGGAAATCACTTAACTTCTCTGTGCCTCAGTTCTCTCAGCTGCAAAATGGCGATTCAGTGCCCGTTCTCTCTCCCAAACAGAACAGAGACGGAAGATGCATTCTCCGGCCTTGGTACTGAACTCTGCACCCAGTAAGCGCTCAATCAATACCACTGATTGACTGATGGCTCTTCACGGCAGCTGGGTGAAGTTTCATCTCCTTCGACCTGACCTGCCACCCGCAGAGAGAGACCCCCACCCAGCTTGAGCCACCCCCGAGGAGGCTGAGTTGCCAGCCTCTGCTTCCCACCATGGGCCCCGCATCTCTAATAATAATAATAATAATAATCATCATCATAATAATGACGGTATTTGTTAAGCGCTTACTATGTGCAAAGCACTGTTCTAGACTACGTTGTGGGCAAGGAACGTGTCTACCAACGGTCAATCTTATTTATTGTGTGCTCACTGTGGGCAGAGCACTGTATTAAGCGCTTGGGAGAGCCCGGTACAACAATATAACAGGCACATTCTCTGCCCATAATGAGCTTACGGTCTAGAGGGGGAGAAAGACATTAATAGAAACAAATGAATTGCAGATATGTAATTTCTGTACGCTACTTTCCCAGGCATTTGGAAAAGTGCTCTGCCCACAGTAAGCCCTCAATAAATCCGAGATCGACTGACTGATGGGCATCACCGAGATGCTTCCCAGCCAACGTCCCGCAGAGACCTAGAATTCCTCGCCCACACAACCAACTCAACAGCGGTTTCTTGATGCCCTGACTTCGTGTCCTCAGTGTGGAGTCACTGAACGCCTTCTATAGTGTCAAGACAGGCTGTAGGAACCAAGTCCCTCTAGGAAAGCAGTGCGGTTCTCGAGAGCACCACGGCAGCCCCGTCAAGCCAAGGAACTTTACGCCGTTTCCGGAAGGAAATGGAAGGCGAATGGGACGCCTGCTTTCCCAGACGTCTCCTTTGCCGGGGTCCGAGTGCCCAAGTGCCAGCTTCAATCCAGCGCTTAGAACAGTGATATGCACATAGTAAGCGCTTAATAAATGTCATTATTATTATTATTATTATTATTATTATTATTATTATTATTATTATTATCCTTCTAGCGAAACATCTTCCAAACAGCTCCTGGATTGGAGGAGCAGGGAGGAGGGATATGATCGCCCTCCATTCTGCATGCTTCTGAGCTGACCCTTTAATTTATTTAATTTATTATGGTACCTGTTAAGCGCTTACTATGTACCAAGCACTGTTCTAAGCACTGGGGTGGATACAAGTTAGTCAGGTTGGACACAGTCCCTGTCCCACGTGGGGCTCACGGACTCGATCCCCACTTTACAGATGAAGTAACTGAGCCCCAGAGAACTGAAGTGACTTGCCCAAGCAGAGATGTGGCGGAGACGGGATTGGAATCTGGGACCCCCAGGCCCGTGCTCTACCCACTAAGCCATGCTGCTTCTCCAACGGGAGCTGGAGAGGGGGCGTGATTACGCCCCCCTGCTCCGACCTACTGGGGCCCGGCCTGGGGGCAGCCGTCTGTGGATGCAGGGGTTTGGACGGAATGACCCCGCAGAGACCTGTCCAGCCCGGCCTCGGGCGGACGGGCTTTGGAGCAGTTTGCAAATCGGATCCAAGAGGGCAGAACCGAGTTGGCAACCCCAGCCGATTCTCACTACCTCCCGCTGCCGGCGCCGACTCTCTTAACCTTCCGGGCGTGGAGTCAAGCCGCCTTCTTTGCCCTCCCCTCCCTCGCCAGCCCACCCAGTTGAAAACTGTTTTGTCAGGATGGATCTGACAAAACCTTCCGCCCACCTACTTTCCTCCGGGGAGTGTCTGAGGAGTCACAGTAATAAGATAATGGGCTGATATTACCGGTGAGTAGGAAGTCACTTGTTCGCTTTTTAAAGTGCCTCAACACATCTCCTCCAGTGCACTGTGTCTGGCGGCCCTCGAGTCGGGAGCGGGCGCCCGAGGGGCGCGGGTCTCTGCCCAGTACCCCCGACCATCGTGTCAGCGTGGAAGCCCAGACCCTGCCCTCGGAGAGTCTGCAGTCTCGGGAGCAGGCGACGGCTTCATAATTCTGAACGGGCCACGGACCGGGTGGAGAAAAGCGTGGGGGATGGCCAACCCAGCGAGAGTGGGAGAGGACAGGGAGAAGGATCTCCAGGGCCCTGTGGATTGGCGGTGTTCCTGGGTGAGAGGCTCATCCATTCAGTCAATCGAATTTGTTAAGCGCTTCCTGTTTGCAGAGCACCGTACTAAGTGCTTGGGAAAGTACAATACACAAGAAACAGTGACATTCGCTGCCCACAATGAGCTCACAGTCCACAGGTTCCCCTCCACTCTGCCAAAAAAACTGGCAGGGGTGGGCTAACTTTCTCACTGTACCTCCATCTCATCTCTCTCGCCGCCAACTTCTCGCCCACATCCTGCCTCTGGCCTGGAACGCCCTCCTTCCTCATATCTGACAGACAATGACTCTCCCCACTTTTCAGAGCCTTACTGAAGGCATATCCCTTCCAAGAGGCCTTCCCTGACTAAGCCCTCCTTTCCTCTGCTCCCACACCCTTCTGCGTCACCCTGACTCGCTCCCTTTCTTCATCCCCCTTCCCAGCCCCACAGCACTCGTGTTCAGATCTGTTATTTTTTTATTTCTATTAATATCCGTCTCCCCCTCTAGACTGTAAGCAATTTTCAGACAGGGAACGTGTCTGTTTAGTGTCTTGTGTACTCTCCCAAATGCTTAGTACGGTGCTCTGCGCACAGCAAGCACTCAATAAATACAACTGAATGAAAGAAAGCAACGGCCAGCGCCTGGGCCGGAGAAGCTGGAACCTGATGGTAGCGTGTGGGCCGTTTCCACCTTCGCTCTGGGCGGCCTGCACGCGCGTGCCCTGGGACTGAGAAATGGCAAGTCCTCTTTCAGCTGCTGCAGGTGTGAGCGACATCACTGAGGTGAGGGTGAGGCGAGGGAGAGGACCTGGTTGGGAGGTGTAGATTGCCCTTCCCTAAAGCCTGGTCCCACCTTCTTTCTTTCCTCTCATTTATTCATTCAATCGTATTTATTGAGCACCTACTGTGTGCAGAGCACTGTACTACGTGCTTGGGAAAGTACAATACAACAATAAATGATGACATAATAATAATAATAATAATAATAATAATGATAGCATTTATTAAGCTCTTACTGTGTTCCCAGTTTGGTCCCTAGTGTAGAATAATAATAATAATAATAATAATGGCATTTATTAAGCGCTTACTATGTACAAAGCAGTGTTCTAAGCACTGGGGAGGTTACAAGGTGATCAGGTTGTCCCACGGGGGGCTCACAGTCTTAATCCCTATTTGACAGATGAGGGAACTGAGGTCCAGAGAAGTAAAGTGACTTGCCCAAAGTCACCCAGCTGGCAATTGGCGGAGCCGGGATTTGAACCCAAGAGGTCTGATTCCAAAGCCCGTTCTCTTTCCACTGAGCCATGCTGCTTCTCTGCCATTCCCTGCCCACAACGAGTTAGACTGGGGGAGACAGACAACGATGCAAATAAATACAATGACAGATAGGTACTTTCAGGCTGGGAAGGGGGAAGAGCGAAACGATGAATAAAATGAGAGATATGGACATAAGTGCTTTGGGGCTGGGAGGGGGGAAGAGAAAAGGGAGCAAGTCTGGGTGACGCAGAAGGATGTGGGAGATGAGAAAAAGTGGGGCTTAGTCGGGAAAGGCCACTTGGAGAAGATGGGCTTTCAATAAGGCTTTGAAGCGGGGGAGAGTGGTTGTCTGGAGGATTAGAGTTCCAGGCCACAGGCTGGACGTGGGCCGGGAGTCAGCAGTGAGACAGGAGAGATCGGGGCATAGTGAGCACATAGTGAGCACTAGAGGAGCAAAGTGTGCGAGCTGGGTTTAGAAGGAGAGAAGCGAGATGAGGTAGGAGGGGGCACGGTGACGGAGAGCTTTCAACCCAGGGGAGAGGAGTTTTTGGACTGCAGTGGCAGGAAACCACGAGACAGTCCCGCCGCCACCGCGGCCCATGAAAAGACGTGGTGCCCGGGTGCAGGGGAGGGGAGAGGCATGTTAGGATGCCAACGTTACGTTCTGTTTCAAATCACAACGTCGGAAAGGAGTCTGAGGAAGAGATGGACTTTTAGGAACCACATCAAAGGTGACAGCGGGGGACGGGGCGACCCTCCAGGGCTGGACAGAGGAAGCGCGTACCTTTAGTGTGGTTAGCACGGAGTTCTGGCACTCTCTGAAACTGCTCCCATCTCAGGGCACACTCCGTCTCGGGGTCCCAGTTAAAGGTGCTGGCGGGACCGCAGCGGAAGGGAGCACGGGATCTGGAGGCCGCCCAGGGTCTGAGACAGCCCCCTCCCCTCTCGGGAACATCGGACCACAAGGCCCGACTCCACCGAGGCCATGGCTCATCCAGCCTGGGCCCACATCCTACCTCTGGCCTGAAACTCCCTCCCTCCTCGTCTTGGATGGACAATGGCTCTGACAGGGCCGGCCACTTCAGCAGGGGAGAGGAGGTGGAGGGACCCAACGGCGCAATAAGGATGGCATTGCTGGACGGCACTAAGCCCCTCGAGGATAATGTTCACTTCTGGCCCCTTCTGCCTCCATTCCCGGGGGTCCCGTGTGGGGCTCCGGACCTGGGTGGGCACTCGACGGAGGTGACAGACGCCGTTCAGATGGCACCAGCCGAGGAAACGGAAGCCCAATGCAAAGAATTTCATCCTACTCCACTGCGAATCACCTGACGGGTCAAAGACGGAAAAGCCCCTCCCCACTGAGGTTTCTGCGGGGAAGCACATTTTTTCCCCTAAGGGGTTTGCCGGTTCAGCATCAGTCCGAAACCAGTCTTCTGCTGAAAACCGGGGGGAGCGTGCATGTTAGAGGGCGGGAGAGGACAAGGACGGGCCGGGTGACCCTCGAGGTCCTGCCCGCCACCCGGACGGAGGCTTGTCCTCAGCTCCCGTCCCACTGGCGGGAGGCGCGACGTTGACTTCGAGAAAAATAAATCTAATCAGCTCTTTTTCAAGCCGGTAGATAAGGCTCGGAGGAGGCCGATTTATTATTTCAACAGAGCCGAAGGAAGGCTGCGGTTAACTTCTGTGGTTTTGATTAGTTACTGAGCATTTTCTGCCACGATTGCTTTATGAGGCCTTCTAATGGACTGAGACGCACAACTTTAAAATATTGTTTTACAATATCCCGCCGAATGGAATACATATTCCTTAAAACAATATTACAGAAAGCAGGCTCACTCCAGGGGAAGAAAGGAAAAAGTTAATATAAAATGACAGCGGGGCTGGCCGATGGCCAGAGACCCATTTGAAAGTTATAAAACCCTCCTCAGATCAGATAGACGTGCGTACTATTACGGTAAGGTGTAAACTCCACACGCTGACACGAGCTTCTGTTTCCAGTTTTAACGAAAAGCCAGGCGCCCGTCCGGATGGCCCGGGCCCCAGCCTCCCAGCTGTCGCGGTGGGGGCCCGTTATCACGGACGGCAATTTGTCCCCGGTCAATCCGACAACGTCCCCCAGCGATTTGGGCGGTGGGCCCTACGGGTGGCCTAAATACTAATTGTGGCGTTTGTTAAGCGCTTACTATGTGCCAGGAGCTGTCCTAAGCGCTGGGGGTGGGGGGATACAAGCAAATCATGTTGGACACAGTCCTTGCCCCACATCGGGCTCGCGGTCTTGATGCCCATTTTACGGGTGAGGTAACCGAGGCACAGGGGAAGTGAAGTGACTCACCCAAGGTCATACGGCAGACAAGTGGTGGAGCCAGGATTAGAACCCATGACCTCCTGACTCTCAGGCCTGGGCTCTAGCGACTAGTCCGTGCTGCGTCTCGCGACTCGAAGGAGGGACTTGGGAACGACCATCGGGGAAGCTAGACAAAATGAACCCAACCCCTTGGAAGTGGTGGTGCTGTCCTTTTAATTTTTTTTTCCCTTTTCACGGTATTTGCTAAGCGCTTACTATGTGCCAGGCACTGTATGGGTAGATACAACCTAATCAGGTTGGACACAGTCCCCGTCCCACAGTCTTAAACCCCATCTTACAGACAAGGTCACAGAGGCCCAGAGAAGTGAAATGACTTGCAATTTTCAATTTTCAGACAGGGAATGTGTCTGTTTATTGTTCTGTTGTCTTCTCCCGAATGCTTAGTACGGTGCTCTGCACACAGTAAGCACTCAATAAATGCTACTGAATGAAAGGAAGTGATGGCCAGCGCCTCGGCCGGAGAAGCCGGAACCCAATATTAATAATGGCATCTGTTAAGCGCTTACTATGTGCCAAGCACTGTTCTAAGCGCTGGATAATAATAGCATTTGTTAAGCGCTTTACTATGTGCAAAGCACTGTTCTACAGTATACGGGATACAAGGTGATCAGGTTATCCCACATGGGGCTCACAGTCTTCATCCCCATTTTCCAGATGAGGGAACTGAGGTCCAGGAAAGTGAAGTGACTTGCCCAAAGTCACACAGCTGACAAGTGGCAGAGCCGGAATTCAAACCCATGGCCCGGGCTCTGTCCGCTGAGCCACACGGCTTCTCCATGGTAGCGAGCAGGCCGTTTCCACCTCAGCTCCGGGAGGCCTGCATGCGCATGCCCTGAGACCCCGAAATGGCAAGTCCTTTCAGCTGCTGCTGCGGGACTTGCTCTGGGTCGCACAGCAGACAAGTGGTGGAGCCGGGATCTTCTAACTCCCAGGCCCGGGTTCTAGGTACTAGGCCACACCGCTTCATCTTCCTTCTGAAAAACGGTATGGAAGGAATATTCATTCATTCACTCAATCATATTTATTGAGCTCTTACCGTGTCTACTAGGCCACACCACTTCATATTCCTTCCGATAAACGGTCTGGAAGGAATATTCATTCATTCATTCATTCAATCGTATTTATTAAGCGCTTACTGTGCGTAGAGCACTGCACTAAGCACTTGGGAAGTCCAAGTCGGCAACATATAGAGATGGTCCCTACCCAACAGCGGACTTACAGTCGAGAAGGGGGAGACGGATAACAAAACAAAACTTATAAACCAAATAAAATAAATACAGGACGGTGGGCAGGGTGGAACAGGTGTGGAAACCACAAATAGCATTTGGCGGAAGAATGGGAAAAACGGGGAGCTACGGCCCGTGCTTTCCAAGGGACTCAAGGGCAGGAATGTGAAGAGGCAGACCCGGGTGAGAGAATAGCCCATTGCTCACTCTCCCAAGAACCTCTCCGGGCAGAGGAGAGCCTGCCTCTGGGCCTCCGCTTCATGCCCGCCCTTCCTCGTCGCCCCCAAGAGAAGTCGGGGCCTGGCAATGACCGGCGCTTACAGTCGTAATCCCTGTTTTACAGGTGAGAGACCTGAGGCACGGTGACTTGAATAATAATAATAATAATGATGGCATTTACTGAGCGCTTACTATGTGCAAAGCACCGTTCCAAGCGCTGGGGAGGTTACAAGGTGATCAGGTTGTCCCCCGGGGGGCTCGCAGTCTTAATCCCCATTTTACAGATGAGGGAACTGAGGCCCACAGTCTTCATCCCCATTTTACAGCAACTGAGGCACAGAGAAGCTAAGTGACCCGCCCAAAGTCACATAGCTGACAATCGGCACAGCTGGGATTTGAACGAATATCCCCCTGGACCTAACCCGTCCCGTTGGCCTTCAGGCACCACAGAGTCCAAACACATGCTTTCTTGTTCCATTCACAGACTCCACCTCTGAGCCAGGAGGCTTCTACTACTACTACTAATAATAATGATGGCATTTGTTAAGCGCTTACTATATGCAAAGCACTGTTCTAAGCGCTGGGGGGGATACAAGGTGATCAGGGTTGTCCCATGTGGGGCTCACAGTCATCATCCCCTTTTTCCAGATGAGGGAACTGAGGCTCCGAGAAGTGAAGCGACTTGCCCAAGGTCACACAGCAGATGTGGTGGAGCCGGGATTCAAACCCACGACTTCAGACTCCAAAGCCCGGGCTCTTTCCACTGAGCCCCACTGCTTCTCTATGAGTCTAGAACTTAGAGTTTCCCTCCTGCCTGATTCTCTTGCTGAGGGGGATTTGCACCAGATTCCCAACAGAAGTACGCGTCACGAAAGAGTCGGGATAATTCTGAGCAGGGTGCTCTCTTTCGGCCCCCTTACCTACCCCATTTAAGAGGAGTAAATTGCCAGCCTTGTGGTTGATTTCATTAGCTCCAACTGTCTAGGCATTTCAAACCCGAGATTCACTCCACCCCCATGTGCCCCTCCGGGGCTTCGTGGGTGGTAAGGATATGCCCAGTACCAGAGGCGCGAGTGATTTTGCAGCCATCTAGAGAGGAGGGTCCCTCTCCGCATGGCATCTGGAGAGCTTCCAGGACTCTACCAGTCTCAGATATGGGAGGGAGAGTCAAGTGAAGCAGCAGGGCTCAGTGGAAAGAGCCCGGGCTTTGGAGTCAGAGGTCATGGCTTCAAATCCCAGCTCCGCCACTCTATTCATTTATTTATTTATTTTACTTTACTGATCACCTTGTAACCTACCCAGCGCTTAGAACAGTGCTTTGCACATAGTAAGCGCTTAATAAATGCCATTAATCAATCAATCAATCGTATTTATTGAGTGCTTACTGTGTGCAGAGCACTGTACTAAGTGCTTGGGAAGTACAAGTTGGCAACATATAGAGACAGTCCCTACCCAACAGTGGGCTCACAGCCTAGAAGGGGGAGACAGAGAACAAAACCAAACATATTAACAAAATAAAATAAATAGAATAGATATGTACAAGTAAAATAAATAAATAAATATAGTAATAAATATGTACAAACATATATACATATATACAGGATATTATTATTATTATTATCCGCAGCTATAGCCGAGCCAATGGAGATGATCCTCATCCCAGGCCCACGGTATTTACAGAAAGTTTCTTATGTGCGACTGTTTACGCTATCTCTACTTTATTTTGATGTCCAGTTCCCCCTCTGGACTGTAAGCTCCTTGTGGGCAAGGATCGTGCCTGCCAGCTCTGTCGTACTGTACTTTCCCGAGCGTTTAGTAAGCGATCAATAAATACCAATGATTGACTGATCGATTCTGCTCCCAATTCCCCTGGTTGCCACTCGTGTCAATGAGGAGGGGGTGATCAAGAGAGCATGGAGGCATCCCCAGGCTATTCTGTACGTTAATACAGTGCTAAGCGCTTAGTGCAGTGCTCAGTAAATACCACCAACTGGTTGATTCTGGGACAGGTTTTGTCCTCGGGGGAGTAAGATGCAGCCAAGTCCAGTTTAGGTACCGTGCGGGTGAAGGACACACCTCTCTAGCTTCGGTCAGGGAGCACGGTTTCCAGCTCAATCGTGGCTTACCTGACAAAGGCCCATCTCTGCTGGCTGGTTGGCCAGGGTTCCTGGGTCTCAAGTAATCAGCCCCAAGAGACAGAGTGAAAAGACAAATGCGGCAAATTCTGCTAGTTGCTAGGAGAATGGATACTGTGATACTCTTTATTTGCAGGGTTAATAGATAAAGGGGGGGAAAAAAAGGCCTGTGAAACTACCTAGCTTCAGGGGTTATGGATTTACCATTCCCCTCCCCAGACCTATGCCCGAGTCTCCTTCTCCACCCCTTAACATGTCTCTTGTAAGAAGTTTCCCTCAGCTTGAGACCCTAAGCTCGTTAAGGGCAGGGAATAACGTGTCTGCTAATTCTGTTGCACCACACTCTCCCAAGCGCTCAGTACGCCGCTCTGCACATAGTAAGCGCTCCATAAAACCGTCGACTGATTGACCGACAGAGACCGAGCTGTCTCTGGCTGGATTTCACCCCCTTGTCCTCGGCCCCCTCATCCCACTCCGAGCCACTGGGCTCTCAGCGCTATGGCTCCCTGCTACTTAAAAAAGGCTCAGATTCCCCCATGGTGGCTATTAACCAGACTCAACGGCATTTCATTTTTATCACTGCCTTTAATCGCGCCAACTCCTTACAGGTCCGCCGGCCAGGCTTTGAGTGGCAGGAGACATTTCCCGGTTTTTGTTTCTGATTTTTTCCCTAATTGATCCTCACAGGTGGGGTTTTACTCAAATTCCTGCTGTGGGCCTGGGGGGCGGGGATGAGGGGGGAAGGGAGTCCCCGGCCTCCGAGCGGTAGTATCCACGGTGGAAACCAGAAAAGCAACACGCACAAAGGAACTCAAGAATTATAATGGGAATAACAGCCGCCGGAAGGTAGAAAAGCAGCGTGGCCCAGTGGAAAGAGCCCCGGCCCGGAAGTGTGAGGACATGGCTTCTAAATCCGGCTCTGCCACCTCTCTGCTGTGTGACCTCGGGCAAGTCACTTCTCACTTCTCCGTTCCTCAGTGACCTCATCTGTAAAATGGGGATTAAGACTTGACCCCCCAACGGGGACCACCCGATTACTCTGTATCTACCCGGGTGCTTAGAATGGTGCTTGGCACATAGTAAGCACTTACCAAGAACCACAGTTATGATTATTATCTTCCACTCTACACGGTGAAGACACATAAGTCACCTCCCACCCCACCCAGCATCGGCAACGACCGAAGGATTCAAAGTGCGCACCCGCGAGACCCCTCCAGGTGGACCTCCCCTCTCCCCCCACGAGGGTCTCGCCGGAGAAAGCGGCCAAGGAACCAGCGGAGGAGCCGAGGGCAAGCGATTCCGCCCGGCGGCCGGGTGCCGGCGCAGAGAGCGGGCCGGGATTCAGTTGCCGGCCGATTAATTAAAATCCCCCAAACAACTGATTGCTGCCTCCCAAACGGGCCCCGTCTCGGTGCTTATGGTGAAGTAATCTGATATGAACTTTAATTCCCACTAACAATGCCCGAGTCGGAGCCAAAATGTGTTTCTGATCACAGATATTACATGCAATCTCCTGTTCTGTGTAACGTTCTCTTCTCGAACGGATTATTGACTTTTGCTAACACGCTCGGGGCCCAGGGAGAGAGGCCTGATGGGCAGATGCCCCGCACAGGAGCAGGCTTCCGCGACTGAGTCCTCCCACCCCCCAACCCCTGGTGCCCTCTGATCCAGACCCTCCATCTCCACACAACCGTCCTGGTCCGTTCTTTCGTTCATTCGATCGTATTTGCTGAGCGCTTACTATGTGCAGAGCACTGTACTAAGTGCTCGGGAGAGTTCTCCACACAACTGTCCTGGTCCACTCTTTCGTTCATTCGATCGTATTTACTGAGCGCTTACTATGTGCAGAGCACTGTACTGAGTGCTCGGGAGAGTTCGCCACAACAATACCCATTCCCTGCCCACAACGAGCTTACAGCCTAGAGGGGGGAGACAGACAGTAATATAAGCAAATACGTTACGGATATAGACATAAGGGCTGGGATGCGGCGGTGAAGAAGGGGAGCAAATCAGTGTGATGCAGAAGGAAGTGGGAGGAGAGAAAAGGGGGGCTTTATCGGGGAAGGCCTCTTTTCATTCATTCATTCAATCGTATTTATTGAGCGCTTACTGTGCACACAGCACTGTACTAGGTGCTTGGGAAGTCCAAGTTGGCAACATATAGAGACAGTCCCTACCCAACAGTGGGCTCACGGTCTAGATGGGCCTTCCATAACGCTTTGAAGTGGGCGGAAGAGTGACTGTCTGGCGGATTTGAGGAGGGAGGGCATTCCAGGCCAGAGGCAGGACGTGAGCGAGGGGTCGGAGGGAAGAAAGGCAAGATCGAGGTCCAGGAATCGGGGACACCCCAAGTCTGGGGGAAACGTCTCACCCCCTAGTCCCCCTCCATCCCCCCCGCAACCCCAGCCTAGGACCGCAAAGAGCAATCATAAAAGCCAAGCCCTCGTGTCGCCTTGCGCCCAGGCAGATGGAGTTTTTAAAGGCTTTCCTCTCCGCCGGGGAATATCAATGGCCTTTTAACGGGCCTGCGCTGAAACGTGCATTCTGCCGGCCGTGTCAGAACGCGGGTAAAAGCCTTTCTACGTGAACCATTAAAACGAAAAGATCCAGACAAGAGGTCTGTTTTTTCCAGGGAGCCAGGGCGGGGGAGAATAATGTCAGTTTAAAGGATGAAATTGTCCCTCCCCCTCCCCGAGCCCCGGGGGCCTGCTGCGGGCGGGGGGCTCATGTTACGGAGAGCGGAGCGGGGATCTGGAGGGAGAAAGGGGAACAGAAAAGTCCATCGGCAAACCCACCAGTGGCTCCAGGCCAGGGGACTGGGCTGATCCCCCTGGGGACGGCTTCCTGCGGGAGCCCGGCGGTCCCGGTCTCCCGGCTCCAACCTGGGAACTGCCGAATCACTGCGGAGGCGAGCAGCTTGGCCCTACCTGCCGCAGAGGAGCTGTGGGGCTCCTTCAACGGCCAAGGAGAGGAGGAAGGGGCTTCTCTCCCCCCCGTGAAAGGGTGTGTGGGGTTGTGTGTGTGCTCGCAAACTCCTCGAGGTTCCCGCCTAAAAGAGCATCGGCTGAGAACCCCAGCTTTCTCCCCTTGGAGCGGCGGCAACTCAACAACCTGGAGTCGGGGGCTGCTGGACTGTCCTCTCCCAAGCGCTTAGTACAGTGCTTCACACACAGTCGACGCTCAATAAATACGACGGAATGGACTAATGAACGAATGCCGATCTCCCAAGGTTTCTTCCCAGATTCTGGGTTGGGCCCAGAAAGGCCTGCGGGCCGGACCGAATGTCTAACCTAACTCCCCTCTTTAGATTGCCAGCTCCTCGTAGGCAGGGGCCGTGTCTATCGACTCTGTCGCATTGTCCTCTCGTTCACTCATTCAATCATATTTATTGAGTGCTTACTGTGTGCAGAGCACTGTACTAAGCGCTTGGGAAGTACAAGTTGGCAACATATAGAGACGGTCCCTACCCGAGTGCTTAGTCCAGCGCTCACTAAGTGCTCAATAAACACCACTGCTTGATGGATGGCTATAGTAAATACAACTAGATGTACGTTTGCTTCTGTGGCTATGGTCTGATTGCCTTCAGAGCCTTATCGAAGGCCCACCTCCTCCAAGAAGCCTTCCCAGACTAAGCCCCCCTTACCTCTTCTCCCACTCCCTTCTGCGTCACTTTGACTTGCTCCCTTAGTTCTTCCCCACTTCCAGCCCCGCGGCACCTACCGTCTTTTATTTATTTGCATTGATGTCTGTCTCCCCCTCTACAGACTCGGTGTGGGCAGGGAATGGGTCTGTATATTGCTGTACCGTCCTCTCCCAAGCGCTTAGTACAGTGCTCTGTGCACAGTAAGCACTCAATAAATAGGATGGTAAAAATGAATGAAGAAATTGCCTCCCAAGGACAGAGACATACACGAGTTTGACCTCCACCACATCGCCCGGAGCCTCTGTCTCTCTCTCCGTCATAAATCTTCTAGACTGTGAGCCCACTGTTGGGTAGAGACCATCTCTATATGTTGCCAACTTGTACTTCCCAAGCGCTTAGTACAGTGCTCTGCACACAGTAAGCGCTCAATAAATACGATTGAATGAATGAATGAAATCAGGGTCAGCCTGCTGATGCCACTTAGGACTTCGGTTGAGGGCCGGAAGAAGTGGAAAGATATTTCCTGATGCCAGCAGGACACATGTTTGGCTTTGTTTTCTTGAAATGGTATTTGATAAGCACTTAACATGTGTCAGACGCTGCTCTGAGCGCTGGGGTAGGTGTAAGCTGATTATGTCGGACACAGTTGCTTGTCTCTAATTAGGAGGGAGAACAAGTTTTTAATCCCCATCTCAGAGTTGAGGAAACTGTGGCAAAGAGCGTGGCTCAGTGGAAAGAGCCCGGGCTTTGGAGTCAGAGGTCGTGGGTTCAAATCCCAGCTCTGCCAATTGCCAGCTGTGTGACTTTGGGCAAGCCACTTCACTTTTCTGGGCCTCAGTGACCTCATTTGTAAAATGGGGATGAAGACTGTGAGCCCCACGTGGGACAACTTGATCACCTTGTATCCCCCCCAGGGCTTAGAACAGTGCTTTGCACATAGTAAGCGCTTAATAAATGCTATCATTATTATTATTATTATTATTAAAGAGAAGTTAAGTGCTTTGCCCAAGGTCACACCGCAAGCAACCGACAGAGCCGACATTAGAATCTAGGTCCTTCAAATCCCAGGCTACACTGCTTGGCAACAGGCAGTAATAATTGTGATATTTGTTAAGTGCTTACTATGTACCAAGCCCTGTAGATGCAAGATCATCAGGTCCCATATGGGGCTCACAATCTAACTGAGAGAGAGAACAGGCATTGACTGACTGATTTTGATTGACTGATTTTGCAGATGAGGGAACTGAGGCCCAGAGAAGTGAAGTGACTTCCCCAAGGTCACACAGCCCCAACAAGCAGCGAGGCCAGGATTAGGGCCCCGGTCCTCTGACACCCGGGCCTGAGCTTTTTTTCTTCTACGCCCCACTGCTTCGCTGTGGGAAGACGGGATGGTGAGCGTTGAGTCATCCGTGCTCCCTAGCCCGATCCCTTCATTCGTTCATTCAACTGTATTTATTGAGCGCTTACTGTGTGCAGAGCACTGTACTAAGCACTTGGGAAGTCCAACTTGGCAACATATAGAGACGGTCCCTACCCAACAGCGGGCTCACAGATCCCTAGATCCCTAGGGATCTAGATCCCTCCCCACCTGGCCCACCAGCCAGCCCGTTCTGGGAGGAGGCCGGCCAGGACAATGGATATATTCTGGGGGTCTTCTCTCTGGAGGTTCTCAGCAGCAGGGGGGTGTTCAGCCAGACCCCCACCACCCCCGGGAGCCAGGATTGAGCTGAGGAAAGGTGGCTCTGGATGAGTTAGAGGGGCTTTGGAGCTTTTTCGCTAAAACCCGGGGGCGCGGGGAAAGCAAGACATAAAGTAGAACAGAAGGCAAAACCAAAGAGGGAGAGAGAAAATGACGAGTCAAACGAAAACGGAAACCCAAGAAAAGTTGGAGGAGGGCAAATCAGATTCTGTGATTGTTGTTTACTAAATCCGTCTTTCAGAAAAGTTCCTCGGGGATACTGAGTTACCCCAGCCCACCTCTTCCCCCTAAAAGCATATGTGCATTTCACGGACCAGCCCGCACACTTCGCTCCTCTAATCCTAACCTTCTCACTGCCTCTTGAGCTCGTCTATCTGGCCGCCGACCTCCCACCCACGTCCTGCCTTTGGCCTGGAATGCCCTCCCTCCTCATATCTGACACACAATTACTCTCTTCCCCATCAAATACGACTGATTGATTGATCAAAGCCTTATTTAAGGCCCATCTCCTCCAAGAGGCTTTCCCCGATTAAGCCGTCTCTTCCTTTTCTTCAACCCCCTTCTGCATGGCCGACTTGCTCCCATTCTTAACAATAATAATGATAATAATAATTATGGTATTGGTTAAGTGCTTACTATGTGCCAAGCACTGTTCTAAGCGCTGGGGTAGATACAAGGTAATGAGGTTGTCCCGCATGGGGTTCACAGTCTTATTCCCCATTTTCCAGATGAGGTAACAGGCACAGAGAAGTGGCTTGCCCACGGTCACACAGCAGACAAGTGACGGAGTCGGGATTATAACCCATGTCCTCCGACTCCCAAGCCGGTGCTCCTTCCACTGCACCATGCTGCTTCTCTGCTGCTTTCTTCATCCCCTCTCCCCGTCCCACAGGACTTACGTCCAAAACCGTCATTTATTTACTTCCATTACTGTCTGTCTCCCCACCTCTAGACTGTAAGCTGGTTGAGGGCAGGGACTGTGTCTGCTTATTGTTCTATTGCACTCTCCCAAGCGCTTAGTACAGTGCGCTGCACACAGCAAGCGCTCAATAAATACAACAGACCGCCTGATGTACCCATTTACTACTACTGCTGCTAATATTATCATTATTATTATTATTCATTCATTCATTCAATCGTATTTATTGAGTGCTTACTGTGTGCACAGCACTGTACTAAGCGCTTGGGAAATACAAGTTGGCAACATATAGAGACGGTCCCTACCCAACAGCAGGTTCACAGTCTAGAAATCTAGAATAATACATAGAGAAGCAGCGTGGCTCAGTGGAAAGAGCCTGAGCTTGGGAGTCAGAGGTCATGGGTTCGAATCCTGGCTCTGCCACATGTCTGCTGTGTGATCTTGGGCAAGTCACTTAACTTCTCTGAGCCTCAGTGACCTGATCTGTAAAATGGGGATTAAGATTGTGAGCCCCATGTGGGACAACCTGATCACCTTGTATCGCCCCCAGCGCTTAGAACAGTGCTTTGCACATAGTAAGCGCTTAACAAAGGCCATCATTATTATTATATATATTATTATATATATTATTATTATAATGGTGTTCGTTAAGTGCAGAGCACTGTTCTAAGCCCTGGGGTAGATACGTGATCGTCTAAAAGGTTGCTCTTCGTACTGGAAGAAGGTGAAGAGGTTCAAACTCTGGGTGTGTGCTATGTGTGGGCTACTTTTTGAGACTGAACAACTGCACACGGTGAACGTGGAGACTATCAGGTTTCCCCGTTCACACACGCGTGCGTGCTTGCACGCACTCCCACCCACCCCTCTGTATCTGTCAAATGAAAAGCACCATTCCGCTGGAGGATTCACTAGGCCCCTGTCCAGGTGACCTCAACGAAAATGAGATTCCGACCAGTGAATCCCGCTGACGCACAAAGAGAGATTTTGTTCTTCCAACTCCCCCGCCCCTCGTACTTTCCCAAACACAGAAGCCAGTCCGGAGAATGGGAAGGTGACGGTTGCAGCAATCTGGCCCTCGTGGCGTGGGGGACGGGGAGAGAAACGTGAAACCCTCCGTTTCGGGGGTCAAAGCAAGCTCATTCATTCATTCCATCGTATTTATTGAGCGCTTACTGTGTGCAGAGCACTGTACTAAGCACTTGGGAAGTACAAGCTGGCAATATCTAGAGATGGTCCCTACCCAACAGCGGGTTCACAGTCTAGAAGGGGGAGACAGATGACAAAACAAAACATATTAACTCATCCATCCCATCCACGCTGGGCAGGGAAACAATTTACCCCAGCACATCGAATGAGCTCGACTTCTTTCCCTTCCAATCCTAAGGCCGCAGAATGACCGGGCGGGCAGGAAATAGAAATGATAATAATAATAATGAATAATTAAGGTATTTGTTAAGCACTTACTATGTGGCAGGCACTGTCCTAAGCGCTGGGATGGATACAAGCAAATTGACTGGGGCACAGTTCCTGTCCTATGTGGGACTCACAGTCTCAATCCCCATTTTCCAGATGAGGTCACTGAGGCCCACAGATGTGCATTCAGTCATTCAGTCATATTTATTGAGCGCTTACTGTGTGCAGAGCACTGTACTAAGTGCTTGGAAAGTACAAGTCGGCAACATATTGAGACAGTCCCTACCCAACAGTGGGCTCATAGTCTAGAAGGGGGACTTGCAGTGACTTGCCCAAGGTCACACAGCAGACAAGTAACGGTGCCAGAATTAGAACCCATGCCCTTCTGACTCACAGGCCTGTATTCTAGCCACTAGGCCATGGAGCTCGCCGGTTCACTCAGTCCACCCACTTCCCCCAGGCCCCCGCCCCGCACAGACTATTTCACTCTCCCCAGCCTTCAGACGGGGGCACTGCCCCAACCTGTGGTGACGGTCTCTGTCTCTGCCTCCACTGTTGGGTAGGGACCATCTCTATATGTTGCCAACTTGTAATAATAATAATAATAATGGCATTTATTAAGTGCTTACTATGTGCAAAGCACTGCTCTAAGTGCTGGAGAGGTTACAAGGTGATCAGGTTGTCCCACAGGGGGCTCACAGTCTTCATCCCCATTTTCCAGATGAGGTAACTGAGGCCCAGAGAAGTGAAATGACTTGCCCAAAGTCACACAGCTGACAGTTGGCAGAGCCGGGATTTGAACCCATGACCTCTGCCTCCAAAGTCCGGGCTCTTTCCACTGAGCCACGCTGCTTCTCTTGTACTTCTTGTACTTCCCAAGCGCTTAGTACAGTGCTCCCCCTCCTTCCTCTCCCCCTCCTCCCCCTCTCCATCCCCCCCACCTTACCTCCTTCCCTTCCCTACAGCACCTGTATATATGTATATATGTTTGTACAGATTTATTACTCTATTTATTTTACTTGTACACATATATTCTATTTATTTTATTTTGTTAATATGTTTTGTTTTGTTCTCTGTCTCCCCCTTCTAGACTGTGAGCCCACTGTTGGGTAGGGACCGTCACTATATGTTGCCAACATGGACTTCCCAAGCGCTTAGTACAGTGCTCTGAACACAGTAGCGCTCAATAAATATGAATGATTGATTGATTGAATTTACGGTGCTTTGCACATAGTAAGCCCTTAATAAATGCCATCATTAATTATAATAATAATAATAATAATAATAATGGTACTTGCTAAGTGCTTACTATGAGACAAGCACTGTTCTAAGCTCTGGGGTAGATCTAAGTTAATCAGGTTGGATACAGTCCCTGTCCCACTTGGGGTTCATGGTCTTGATTGATTGATTGCTCTGCACACAGTAAGCGCTCAATAAATACGACTGAATGAATAAATATGGGGCTCATGGTCTTAATCACTGTTTTTCAGATGAGGGAACTGGACTGCCGAGCCTGTCCACGAGGCCACGCTTACTTGGAGAATTAGGATGCACCCCCCACCCGAGGAAGCGCAGGTGATTCGCAGTCCACCTGGCGTGCGCTTCTCTCGGGGCTTCGACTGGCATGTTCGTGGAAAGGCAGGGCGGCATTCCCGGGGGGCAGGGGGACGAGGACCCCGGAATTCCCAAGCCGGGCCCGTTAGCTGTACGCGGCGTGCCCTCTAGAGGACAACGGCGGGGAGCAGAGCGAGAATCCGCCACCTCCCAAACAATCCCGTCACCCCTCCAATTAGAGTGTCATCCTGCATCTGTGAAATTTATTTTCCGGATGGCTGAGCAGAACTTACTTTCCTTTTCAAACCGCGTATGTTTCGGGCAAAATCCTCTGGCTGCTTTCATCTAGAGTTCAAATGAAGCTCTCCTACCGCCTCACCGGGCCAAGCTTTAGATCTGATGTTTAATTTTACCTCGGTATTAAGATAAAAGCAATAAATAAGGATAACACAAACCAGATTCGGTCTTCCCCGGCCCGATCTACAGTGGACTGGGAAATGCCTAGAACGTTTGGAAATCTGGTCCTCTGGACGGCTCGCTCCCTACCTCTCCCGCCCAGTTTCCCCACAAACAGACAACAGAGTGGGGGTGAGCGCGATACAATTCGGGATTCGATCCTGACACCTTTCCGTTTTCAAAATCGGACTGAATCTCACGAGCCCTCCAAATATCGGGGTCTGACGTTACTCTCCTCCTCTTCAAAGTCTTGTCGGAGCCCCATTTCCTCCTAGAGGCCTTCCCAGACTGAGCCCCCCTTCCCTCTCCTGCTTCCCCCCAATTTTCTCCCTTTGTTCTTCCCCCAGCCCAGCCCCACGGCACGTATGTCCATAGCTGTAATTTACAGATTTGTATTGATGTCCGTATCCCTGCTCTAGACTGTAAGCTTGTTGCTTATTGAAAGGGTGCTTATTTCAGTGCTGACTGTGTGCAGAGCACTGTGCTAAGCGCTTGCGAGAGGACGGCAGAACAAGAGACCTGGTCCCCGCCTACAATGAGTTTACAGTCTAGAGGATGAGCAACTGAGAGACAGAGAGCAACGTGGCGGGGCCTTGGGAAGGAGGGCAGTGCCCGCACCGACCCTCGGGGACCGTTCTGGTGGCCGTGCATTCGGCTGGGGCGGGTCCAGAACCCCAGGGGAAGCAGTGTGGCCTAGTGGAAGGAGCACCGGCCTGACCACTCAAAGGTCCTGGGTTCTAAACCCAGCTCCGATGCTTCTCTGTGACCTTGGGCAAGTCTTATAGCTTCTCCGGGCCTCAGTTTCTTTATCTGAAGAGCAGGGGTGAAGACTGTGAGCCCCATATGGGACAGGGGCTGTGTCCAACCTGATCGACTTGGATCTCCCCCGGCACTTAGTACAGTGCTTAGCAACATAGTAAGCGCTTAACAGACACCATTAAAAAAAATGGGTAGAATGTGACCCGGCTACACTGTAGACTCCACCTGTAGACTGTAAGCTCCTTGCTGGGCACACAGTAAGCGCTCAATAAATACGATTGATTGACTGTGGGTATGGATGGCTTCTGCCAGCATTGTTGCACTGTACTTTCCCAAGTGCTTAACACAGCATTCCGTACGCAGTGAGCACCTTTTTTCCTAATCGTATTTGTTAAGCGCCTACTCCGTGCCAGGCACTGAGGTAGCTACAAACAAATCAGGTCGGACGCAATCCATGTCCCACGTGGGACTCCCGGTACGAATCCCCATTTTACAGATGAGGAAACTGAGGCCCGGGGAAGCAAACTGACTCGCCTGAGGCCACCTGGCAGACAAGGGGTGGCTCTGTGATTGGTGCCCAGGTCCTTCTGACTCCCGGGACCATGCTCTTCCGCTAGGCCAAGCTGCCTCTCTAATAAATGCCACCGACGGGTTGATGGATTGACCAACTGGGGAAGAGTGAAAGGGTACTCAGGAATTTAGGATAGAAAAAGTGGCCAAAATTCTCTCCGTCTCGGCCAGGGCGGGTCTCTGCCTCAGGAAGGGAATGGTCCACCTGAGAGAGAGATGGGGAAATCTGGGAAAGGGCTTTAGAAGGCCGAGGGGAGGCCCTGGAAAGAAAGGCAGAAGGAATCTGAATTAAATTCATACCAGACAGCAGAAGGCTGAGGAGTGGATGAGGTGAGAGCCTTCAGGTTAAGAAAAGGTCAGAACGGGCGATGGGAACACAAGGAAAGGCAGCTGGTGGAAACAGTTCATTCATTCATTCATTCAACCGTATTTACTGAGCGCTTACTGTGTGCAGAGCACTGTATTAAGCGCTTGGAAAGTGCAATTTGGCAGCAGTTGAGATGGTGGGGTGGGGAAGGAGGGGTAAGGTTGAAGCTTTCCCTATGTGAAACACCACACTGGACTTCCCTGAGAAGTGTGGGCTCTCTTCCTGGAAATCAAAAAAAGCAGGACAAACCCCCAGCTCCCGGGCTTAATTTGAATGCCAAACATGCTGGAGGCAGAGGGATGGACTGAATGGCCCCTGGAAGACCCGCCCATCCTGAGGGCTCCGTTTCGGACCGGAGGCCCAATTCGATCCATCAATCGATGGTATTTATCGAGAGCTCACTGTGTGTACTACGCGGCTGGGAGGGTCCAGGGCAGAAAAATTAGAACAGTGCTTGGCACACAGTAAGCGCTTAACAAACACCATTATTATTATTATTATCATTATTATTATTATTATTATTATTATTATTAATTAGCGGACACATTCCCTGCCCAAAATGACCTTACAGTCTCGATGGGGAGACAGACATTAATAATCAATCAATAGAGAAGCAGCGTGCCTCAGTGGAAAGAGCCCGGGCTTTGGAGTCAGAGGTCAAGGGTTCAAATCCCGGCTCCGCCAATTGTCAGCTGGGTGGCTTTGGGCAAGTCACTTTACTTCTCTGGGCCTCAGTTCCCTCATCTGGAAAATGGGGATTAAGACTGTGAGCCCTCTGTGGGACAACCTGATCACCTTGTAACCTCCCCAGCTCTTAGAACAGTGCTTTGCACATAGTAAGCGCTTAATAAATGCCATTATTATTACTATTTTTATTATTAATCAATCTATCCCCCAGATACGGAGGCAAGTGAGACCCCACAACAGCCGTGGAGGGGACGAGTTCTTGACTTTCATTCACTCAATCGCATTTATTGAGCACTTACAGTGTGCAAAGCACTGTACTAAGCACTTTCCTGTTTCCCACCTGCTGTTCACCTTCTCTGTACAAGGGCCAAACCACATCCAACCACATTTTGACACCTGTCTCCATGTTCTGTTTTGTTGTCTGTCTCCCCCTTCTAGACCGTGAGCCCACTGTTGGGTAGGGACCGTCTCTATATGTCGCCAACTTGTACTTCCCAAGCACTTAGTATGGTGCTCTGCACACAGTAAGTGCTCAATAAATACGATTGATTGACTGACTGAATGAATGAATCCTTCCCCACTTTTAAAGCCTCCTAAAAAAGCCACCTTCTCCGGGAGGCCTTCCAATTAATCCATCGATTGATCGTATTTATTGAATGCTTACTGCGTGCAGAGCACTCTACTGCGCAGTTTGGTGGGTAGGCCCGGGCCCGGGGGAGTCAGAAGGTCATGGGTTCTAATCCTGGCTCCGCCGCTTGTCTGCTTTGTGACCTTGGGCACGTCAGCTCACTTCTCTGGGCCTCCGTTACCTCATCTGCAAAATGGGGATCGAGACTACGAGCCCCATGTGGGACAGGGACTGTGTCCAACCCGATTTGCCTATATCTATCCAGTGCCTGGCATCTAGTAAGCATTTAACAGATACCAAAATTATTATGATTATTGCTGAGCGCTTGGGAGAGTACAAGAGTTGGTGGGTATGGTCTCTGCCCACAAGGAGCTTACTGTCTGGAGAAGAAGCAGTCTACAGAGAAGCAGCGTGGCTCAGTGGAAAGAGCCCGGGCTTTGGAGCCGGAGGTCGTGGGTTCAAATCCCGGCTCCGCCACTTGCCAGCTGGGTGTTTTTGGGCAAGTCACTTCACTTCTCTGGGCCTCAGTTCCCTCATCAGGGAAATGGGGATTAAGACTGTGAGCCCCCCGTTGGACAACCTCATCACCTTGTAACCTCCCCAGTGCTTAGAACAGTGCTTTGCACATAGTAAGCACTTAATAGATGCTATTATTATTATTATTAGAGGGGGAAACAGATGTCATCATCATCATCATCATCAATGGTATTAACTGGGTGGTTACCGGGTGCAGAGCACTGTACTAAGCGCCTGGGAGAGTGCAATACAACAGAGTCCCTGCCCATAGTGAGCTTACAGTCTAGAAGGGAGACAGAGGTCATCATCATCACCACCGTCCTCTTCAATGGTACTGACTGAATGCTCACTGTGGGCAGAGCTCTGTACTGAGCGTCTGGGAGGGTACAATGCAAAAGAATTGGCAGAAAAGTTCCCTGCCCACAAGGAGCTCATAGTCTAGAGGGGAATTCCCCAACTAATCCCCATCAACCCGGTGTCACAATGTCACCAATCCCCCTAAGCATTCATCCATTGATCGTTTTCTATCGATCGACTAATGGGGCTTATTGACTGCTTGGGGGAATGCAATTCAACGGGGCTGGTAGACATGGCCCGATCCCTGACTTGGAGGAGTTTACAATCTTGCCGGGGAGACGGGCGTTAAAATAAACTACAGATAGGGGAAGTGGAAAAGAATAAAGGTATGAACCTAAGTAGAGCCCGGGCCTGGGATTCGGAGGGTCACGGGTTCTAATTCCAGCTCCGCCACTTGTCTGCTGTGTGACCCTGGACAAGTCACTTCACTTCTCTGGGCCTCAGGTACCTCACCTGTAACATGGGGATTGGCTTGTATTCCCCTACCCACCCCGCAGGGCTCAGCACAGTGCCTGGGACACAGTAAGTGCTTCACAAATACAATAATAATAATGATGATGATGGTGGTGATGATGATTAAGTGTTTTGAGGCAGGGGGAAGGGCGATACCAGCATAGGCGATGCAGAAGGGAGGGTGAATAGGTGCGAAAATAGTGGATAGATCCTGGGCCTGGGAGTGAGGAGGACCCGGGTTCTAATCACGACCCCACCACGTGTCTGCTGTGTGACCTTGGGCGCTTCAACTCGCTTCTCCGGGCCTCAGTTACCTCATCTGTAAAACGGGGATTAAGACCGTGAGGGACGGGGACTCGTGCGGGGCCCCCAGGAGAGCACTCTGCACCCACCCGGTAGCAGCTCAAATACCGACAATGATATCGACGAGGACACCCACTTGGACACAAAACACTCTAACCACGGAGATGCTTCTACAGTGAGGCCCATCTGAGAATCTCCACTTTTCAGAACTCTGTACTCGATGATAACTTCAGTGCTCCATTTGCTCTGAGCTAAATCTTGGCACGCAATTTCAAAGCAGAAAAAAAAAAATTCTGACAAAAACTAAATTTATAAAAGCAAAAAAATGCAGCAACACAACACTTTTGTAAAAAAAAAATACGTAAGTCGGAAAAAATGAAGTTAAATTGTTTCAGATGCTCTTTTTGCCCTTGTAAGACTTCCAAAATGGTTTCGATTTAATAAATTAAACGGAGAGAAGAAAAGCAGTGGGACCATTTGGGTCGTCAAGCGACCGCCCTAAGATGAGGCAGCGGAGCCCGACGCCGGGATCGGCGGTTTCGACGTTGCGGGTCGTGCCCCTAATGGCGGATTCCCAACAGCCCGCAGAGACGGGCACCTGGAGCCGGGGGTGGATGGTGTGCTTTGGCCCGCCGGGGGAGCGGACGGATTGAAAAGACGACTCGCCTTCGAATAAACTCGACTCTTTGCGTAAAATGCCAATTACAAAATTAGCAACTCCTCCATATAGCCATAATAAACGCTTTACGACCCCCAACTTTCCGGCATCTGGCGAGGGGCCTGGGCTCTGCCCGATCTGGGGAGAGCCCCCTCCCCACGCCCCGCTCTCCGACATATGCAATAACCTTTCATTAATGGCAAGATGGCCTGGTTCCTATTACCCAATTTTTTCCATTTTAAATTAACTGGGTACTTCGGTGGAAAGTTAAATGTCGAGGGAGGGGGGAGGGAAAAAGACCTGCCAGTTATACGTGGAATAACATAAGAAACACAAAAAGAATCTCTCTCCCCTTCATTCCTCCCCTCCCCTCTCTGCTGTAAATTTATACGTTTATAAAATATGAAGTGCGGTACTGGGGAAAAATGAGGACTTTCAACTGCGCCTGTGGGTTCGACGTCTGCCCGTAATAGGTCCCTCTCCCGCTCCGATCCTGACGGGCCTCGGGCCCGCAGGTGTCTGGACCGTCGGAGCTGCTCGATCCGGAGAGGGATTCCCCCGACGGTCCTCTCGGGGCCCGGGAAAACCAGGAATCTCGGCCTCCACTCGCTGGAGAAGGGCGTGGGGAGGAGCGGCCGACTGTCTCCGTGTGTCCCGGGTGAGGGAGAGGTCCGTCCGTTCGGAGCCTCGCCCCGTGGGCCACCGTGACGTCCACCGGGCCAGGCCCGGTGCGGGAAGGGTGGTCCCCTCGGGTGTCGGAAGCCAGGAAGGCCTCGGGTAAGGAGCTGCGACCTGGTTCTCCAACTCCCGACGGGCACTCTGAGCCAACAGGTGACGACCCCAGGGGCCCCGGGCATCCTCGCCCCGAGCTGGGGGAAACCGACCCACTCTCGTCCCTGGGAAACGGGGGGAGCGAGAACCCATTCTCCTCTGGGGGCCGTGGGGAAGGCCAGTTATTTTTTAAGGGGTTCTATAAATTCCGATCGAAATTAGTCAGAAAAGTGCATTTTAACGACATCTGAAAATTAGTTGTATTCGGTTCGGATTAACTGATCACCCGCTGGGTGCGCAGCACGGTGCCAACTACCTCAGGGTGAGGGCTATAAAATCAATCAATCAATCAATCAGTGGTATTTACTAAGCGTTTCCCGTGTGACACACATCTCTACTATGCCCTACGGAGAGTACGGTGCAACAGAGTTGAGGGAAATGATCCCTGCCCTTGAGGAACTTACAGTCTAGAAGGGGAGAGAGCGAGACATTAAATTAAATTACGGATATGTAGGCAGGAGCTGTAGACCACAGACTGCAGACTGGATTCATTTGTATTTACTGAGCGCTTACTGTGTGCAGAGCACTGTACTAAGCGCTTGGAAAGTACAATTCGACAACAAGTAGAGACAATCCCTGCCCAACGACTGTGAGCCCATTGTTGGGTAGGGACCGTCTCTATATGTTGCCGACTTGTACTTCCCAAGTGCTTAGTACAGTGCTCTGCACACAGTCAGCGCTCAATAAATATGACTGAATGAATGAATGAATCAATGGTATTCACTGAGGGCTTACTAAGTGCAGAACACTGTGCTAAGTGCTTCCCAGCCCGGGACTCACTGTGGGTCTTCCCTGGCTGATCGCTGGCAGGTCCCCGGGAATACTGGGAGAAGCAGCATGGCGTAGTGGCCAGAGCCCGGGCATCAGAAGGTCATGGGTTCTAATCCTGTATATATGTTTGTACGTATTTATTACTCTATTTATTTTATTTGTACGTATTCATTATTATTATTGGAGAAGCAGTATTATGAGGAGAAGCAGCGTGGCTCAGTGGAAGGAGCCCGGGCTTTGGAGTCAGAGGTCATGGGTTCAAATCCTGGCTCTGCCATTTGTCAGCCGTGTGACTGTGGGCAAGTCACTTCACTTCTCTGGGCCTCAGTTCCCTCATCTGTAAGGTGGGGATTAGGACCGTGAGCCCCATGTGGGACAACCTGATCACCTTGTAACCTCTCCAGCGCTTGGAACAGTGCTTTGCACATAGTGAGTGCTTAATAAATGCTATTATTATTATTATTATTATTATTATTATTACAGAGCATGTACTAAGTGCTCAGGAGAGTACAATGCAATAGAATTGGTAGGCTCTTTCCCTGCTCACAAGGGGCTTACGGTCTAATAATAATAATCACAATAATTGTGGCATATGTTAAGCACTTGCTATGTGCCAGGCACTGTACTAAGCTCTGGAGTGGATTCAAGCAAATCAGGTTGGACACAGTCCCTATCCCACATGGGGCTCACAGTCTCAATCCCCACTTTCCAGATGAGGTCACTGAAGCCCAGAGAAGTAAAATGTTGGTGGGTTAGGGGGTGGGGAGAGGTGCAACTTTGGGCAAGTCGCTTAACTCCTCTGTGCCTCGGTTCCCTCAACTGTAGGATGGGGATGGAGACTGTGAGCCTCCCGTGGGACATCCTGATCACCTTGTAACTTCCCCAGCGCTTAGAACAGTGCTTTGCACATAGTGAGCGCTTAATAAATGCTATCATTATTATTATTATTATTATTTGTTTGCTAGGCACTTATAATGTGCCAGGCAGCATTCTAAGAGCTGAAGTGGAAACCAGCAAATTGGGTTGGACCCTCTCCCTGTCCCACGTGGGGCTCACAGTCTCCATCCCCATTTTGCAGGTGAGGGAACTGAGGCACAGAGGAGTTACGTGACTTGCCCAGGGTCATGGAGCAGACAAATGGCAGCAAACCCTCTGACTCCCTGGCCCGTGCTCTATCCCTATGCAGCAGACAAATGGCAGCAAACCTTGTGACTCCCAGGCCCGTGCCCTGTCCCTATGCAGCAGACAAATGGCAGCAAACCTTCTGACTCCCAGGCCCCTGCCCTATCCCTATGCCACACTGCTTATCCATCGCTGGTTATCGATTGATCTCTGATATGTACTGGGCGCTCGCTTGCTTTGTGGAGAGCCCCGCACAAAACGCTCGGGAGGGTACACTACAACAGAGTTGGTAGATGTGACCCCTGCCCACAAGGAGTTTAGAGGAGGAGTTGGGCGTTAAAAGCAGATTATTGGATTGGTTTCTCACACCCCACAGACAAAAGTTTTAAGTAAATGCCTGCCAATGACAAAGTAAGAAATCATCTTTAGGAGGCGTGAAGATGTAGCCATCTAGTCTCGGCTTGCTACCGCTTCAGCAGAACCCTTCAATTTTTGCCTCATGATGACTTCTGCTTAGTTACTCAGTTTTATGAAGAAAAATTGGATCTCACACCTGCAGTATTGGGGAACATCCAGCTCCTCAATTTTACTCGCTTTTGGCCCGCTACACATCCGCCATACACCCCCTGGCCTGGAATGACCCCCTTCCCATATCCGCCAAGCTAGCTCTCTTCCTCCCTTCAAGGCCCTACTGAGAGCTCACCTCCTCCAGGAGGCCTTCCCAGACTTAGCCCCCTCCTTCCTCTCCCTCTCCTCCCCCTCACCATCACTCCCGCCTTACCTCCTTCCCTTCCCCACAGCACCTGTATATATGTATATATGTTTGTACGTATCTATCACTCTATTTATTTATTTATTTTACTTGTACAGATCTATTCTATTTATTTTATTTTGTTAATATGTTTTGTTTTGTTCTCTGTCACCCCCTTCTAGACTGTGAGCCCACTGTTGGGTAGGGACCGTCTCTATGTGTTGCCTACTTGTACTTCCCAAACGCTTAGTACAGTGCTCTGCACACAGTAAGAGCTCAATAAATACGATTGATTGATTGATTGATTCTATTTATTTTATTTTGTTAATATGTTTTGTTTTGTTCTCTGTCTCCCCCTTCTAGACCGTGAGCCCGCTGTTGGGTAGGGACCATCTTTATATGTTGCCAACTTGGACTTCCCAAGCACTTAGTACCGTGCTCTGCACACAGTAAGCACTCAATAAATACGACTGAATGAATGAATAATCCTGCCTCCAACACCTATCTGCTGTGTGGCACTCGGCATGTCACTTCAGTGGGTCACAGTTCCCTCATCTGTAAAATGGGGGCTGAGACTGTGAGCCCCCAGATGGACAGGGGCTGTATCCAACCTGATCAGCTTGCATTCACCCCAGTACTTAGTACAGTGCCTGGTACATAGCACATAACTTGTTTGGCACACAACCGACAAATCAAGCAAAAACCGATGAATCAAGCAAAAATTCCTCACTCTCGGCTTCAAGGCTATCCATCCCCTTGCCCCCTCCTACCTCACCTCCCTTCTCTCCTTCTCCAGCCCAACCCGCACCCTCTGCTCCTCTGCTGCTGATCTCCTCACCGGGCCTCATTCTCGCCCGTCCCACGGTCGACCCCCGGCCCACGTCCTTCCCCTGGCCTGGAATACCCTCCCTCCCCACATCCGCCACGCTAGCTCTCTTCCTTAGTACAGTGCTAAGCGCTTAGTACAGTGCTCTGCACACAGCAAGCGCTCAATAAATACGATTGATTGATTGATTGATTCCTCCCTTCAAAGCCCTATTGAAAGCTCACCTCCTCCAGGGCATCTTCCCAGACTGAGCCCCCTTTTTCCTCTCCTCCTCCTCATCCCTCCCACCCTACCTCCTTCCCCTCCCCACAGCACGTGTATATATCTGTACAGATTTAGTACTCTATTTATTTTACTTGTACATATTTACTATTCTATTTATTTTGTTAATGATGTGCATTATATCTATAATTCTATTTCTTCCGACGATTTTGACACCTGTCTCCATGTTTCGTTTTGTTGTCTGTCTCCCCCTTCTAGACAGTGAGCCTGTTGTTGGGTAGGGACCGTCTCGATATGTTGCCGACTTGTACTCCCCAAGCGCTTAGTCAGGTGCTCTGCACACAGTAAGCGCTCAATTAATACGATCTAATGGATGAATAAGTGCTTAACCAATCCCAGAAAAATAAAATCAAAAAAAGGGCACCCCCAATAATGGGGAGGACCCCTGAGCCCCAGTGCTCCCAGGGTCAGGAACACCCGAGAAAGGCCTTGGGGAGAATGAAAGCTCCCCGGCTTCTGCCGGGGGGTGCCCGGCTCCCTGTAGGATGGAGGAAAATTTCCGCTCAGCACCGGTTAGACCCTTAGACCTAGGGGGGCAGGTTAGAGTTGGATCCTGAGGGAAAGAACAGGTGAGAAGGCCCAAGAGAGCGCTGGCGGGCCACCGCCTCAAAATAATAATAATAATAATAATAATAATAATAATAATAATAATGGCATTTATTAAGCACTTACTATGTGCAAAGCATTGTTCTAAGCGCTGGGGAGGTTACAAGGTGATCAGGTTGCCCCACGGAGGGGCTCACAGTCTTCATCCTCATTTTCCAGATGAGGTAACTGAGGCACAGAGAAGTGAAGTGACTTGCCCAAAGTCACACAGCTGACAAGTGGTGGAGCCGGGATTTGAACCCATGACTTCTGACTCCAAAGCCCAGGCTCCTTCCAGTGAGCCACGATGATATTCGTTAAGCCCTATGTGCCAAGCACTAGGGGAGATACAAGGTCATCCCCATTTTACAGATGAGGGAACTGAGGCACGGAGAAATGAGGTGACTTGCCCAAAGTCACAGAGCTGACAAGTGGAGCCAGAATTAGAAGCCAGGACCTCTGACTCTCAAGCCCGGGCTCCTTCCACTGAGCCACGCTGCTTGCTTACCCACAGCCAGACCCACACCCAATCTCTCTCTCACACTGCCTCCATTCAGTCACTCACTGCCCGCCGGCCCGCTCGAATTTGGACAGGTTCGGGCTAGCTCAGCACACAACGGCCTGACTTACCCAGCCTCTATGCCCGCAAACCGCTCCGAGCCTGAGAAGCCGCGTGGCCTAATGGCTAGAGCCCGGGCCTCGGAGTCAGAAGGACCTGGCTTCTAATCCTGGCTCTGCCACTTGTCGGCTGTGTGGCCTTGAGCAAGTCACTTCACTTCCCTGGGCCTCAGTTCCCGCATCTATAAATGGGGCTTAAGACTGTGAAGCCCGATGTGGGCAGGGATTGTCTCTCTTTATGGCTGAATTGTACTTTCCAAATGTATAGTACAGTGCTCGGCACATAGTAAGCGCTCAATAAATACGATTGACTGAATGAATAATAATAATGATAATAGTAATAGCATTTATTAAGTGCTTACTATGTGCTGAGCACTGTTCTAAGTGCTGACGTCAGTGAAAGCAGAAGCTACCTAAGAATGGATCGGGGCTCTGAGGTCACTAATGCTGCAAACCAAAACTTCCCGTGAAAAGTATGAGACAACCTGTTCGGACGCTCCTTGGAGAATATCTCCGATTTAGAACTCGGTCGGTTTTAATTATCCCACAATCGCACCCGAAACACGTCTCATTTTTTCAGATTTAATACATCGTTCCTTTTTTTTTAACGTGTTTTTGGAAGCCAAATTTTGTTTTGAAAAATCCTTTTTCGCAAAGAGGAAAAAAAAAGAAAAAATCCCCGCAATTAAAAATAGAAATGGCAACAACGTAGGGCAAAGACTGGAAATTTCTCAGAGCCTATTGTTGATCGGAACTCCAACTGATTTTAATAAAAAAGTATGGTTGCGATTTGAAAAAACACACCCGGCACTTTTATGTTTTGCATAAGGAAAGTCCCTCCATCGCAGCCTCTGGGGCATTGCAGGGAGGAAAAAAGAAAAAAAAAACGATTCTGAAATGGTCACAGCGTTCTCTGGCCGGGCGCCCTAATCGAAAACAAAAGATGTGGGCGCAAACTATTCCAAATATCCACAACAAGTGAAATTGGATGTAGAAAAATATGTTCTCAACATTTACTTCTGTTTATGATGAAACTAGAAACAGATGACCCCTAACAACATATTGTGTGAACTGGTAATTAACCATCTACAGATGGTGCTTGGCACTGCTCACTGCCCCTCTGCGCCAAGAGAGGTCAGAGAACGGGTAGGTGACCGCCGCTGCCCAGGCCACTGGGAGAGCGGATGCGGGGGAGCGTGGAGGAAGGGCCCCTCTGGTATCTTCCTGGGTTGGGAGGCCGGCGGTGCCCGGCGGGAAGCAGATTGCGGGGACGGGGAGGAGAGGACCGTTAAATCCGCTCTCCGGCGGACCAGGCGAGCCGGGAAACGTCGACCCGATGTTTGACCACCGAGCCCACGAGCGTCCGTCCCTCCCTCCTTCCCGCAGGGCATTCCCGTGCCTGGCCCTGGCACCTCAGTTCCAGAATTCCCAGCCCGGTTGGCCCCTTACCCTTTCTTTTATTTATGGTATTTGTTAAGCGCTTACTAGGTGCCAGGCACTGTTCTAAGCACTGGGGTAGACACGAGTTAATCAGGGTAGACACCGTCGCTACCCCATTTGGGGCTCATGGTCTTATCTGCGTTTTCCCGATGAGGGAACTGAGGCCCAGAGAAGTGAAGTGACTTCCCCTAGGTCCCACGGCAGACAAGTGGCGGAGCCAGGATTAGAACCCAGGGCCTTCTGATCCCGGGCCCGGGCTCTAGCCACTGGGCCACACTGCTTCTCCCGCATCTCCGTTCGGGCTCCGGGAGCATGAGAGGGCTGGGGGACGGGGTCCATTTCTCAACAGACCCTCCCGAGTTAGGCTCATACAGTCATTCATTCAATTGTATTTACTGAGCACTTACTGTGTGCAGAGAACTGTACTAAGCACTTGGGAAGTACAAGTTGGCAACACATAGAGATGGTTCCTACCCAACAGCAGGCTCACAGTCTAGAATGGAAAATGGGGATTAAGACTGTGAGCCCCATGTGGGACAAACTCATCTCCTTGTATGCCCCCCAGCGCTTAGAACAGTGCTTTGCACATAGTAAGCGCTTAACAAATACTAACATTATTATTAGAATGTGGCCGCCATCTTCCAGATGAAGAAACCGAGGCGGGGGGCAGATCGGCGGCCCCTCGTCTCCACCCGCGGCTGGAGCGAGGTCGGAAACCGGATCGTCCGGGGCTCCCGCCATCCCGCCTTCTGACCAGCGTCTCTTCAGATCCCGTGACCTCGATTACCCTCTCCTCATGGGAGCGTCTGCGCCTTGGCCTCAAGATGAACTGACCTGACAGCTAGCGTAAACTGGTGGGAGGCACCCGGTGAAACGTGCGTGCCGCGAGAGGCGCGGGGAGGCCCGGGGGATGGATCGCCAGCCCGGGAGCCGCCGCTCTCCCTTGCAGGCTGGAGACTGGGCCTCGCCCTACAACGGGGGCATCCGTGCCAGTCCTTCCCAGTCAGGGGAGGGAGTGCATTAACCACTAAAATCAATCAATCAATCAATCAATCGTATTTATTGAGCACTTACTGTGTGCAGAGCACTGTACTAAGCGCTTGGGAAGTACAAGTTGGCAACACATAGAGACAGTCCCTACCCAACATGGGCTCACAGTCTAGGAGGGGGAGACAGAGAACAAAACCAAACATATTAACAAAATAAAATAGAATAGATATGTACAAGTAAAATAAGTAAATAAATAGAGTAATAAATATGTACAGCCCCGAAACTCAGGATGTTGCAGAGCGTGGGCCCTCCCCGAAAAGTCCCTGCGGGATCGGGACAAGGAGCCGGAGTGCATAGTACAGTGTTCGGCATGCAGAGAGCGCTCGATAAATACCACTGATCCTAAACCGGCAAGATTCACCTGACCAGGAGTGGCAGACAACGCAGAGGAGACTCATTCACTCATCCTTTCACTCACTCCAGTCTGCTGAGCGCTCACTGTGTGCGGCACACTGTACGAAGCGCTCAGGAAAGTCCACTGCAATGACAAACAGTGACATTCCCTGCCCACAGCGAGCTCACAGTCTAGACAGGGTGAGATCCAAGTTCCGGATGAACCTCAGAGGGTCTGAAGGGGCAAAAGAGGCCCGGCCGCACCCCATCCCCACCTCCTCTGGCTCTGTAGGCGGTGACGAGGACACTGGGAGGCAAGTTAGCCTCACCCTGAGGTCAGGCCAAAAAAAGGAGGATCGATGCGAGACGAGAGGGCGGAGGATCGTACGAGATCCGGATGGTGACTAATGGGAAAAGAGAAGACCCGATGAGGGCGACGGAGAAAGCGAGCTCTAGGTAGGCAACTGAAATAGGCAGAGGACGGCTTGCGTCTGCACTTTACTATCCCGTTGATCCTGAATTCCCGGGACAGGCATTATTAATCATCGTTAGGACAGGGGAGAAATGCCTGGTCAAGGATCTGTCAGCCGAACAAGGAAGAGTCAGGGACAATCGCCCTCGTCTGCCCCTAGCTCGAAGACACGCTACGCGTCCGGTGTCAGATTCGGAGCTACTTTCACGGGACGTAAACGGTAATGGTAATAACTATGGCATTTGTGGAGTGCTTACTTTGTGTCAGGCATAAACAGTTCGAGAGGCGCCCGACTCGACACAAAGCAGGTGTCTTGAGAACGGTCCAGGTTCCGGCTAACCCCGGCCAGCCCCGGCCCGACCGGAGGGAGTCATCTGGAGGTCGGAAGTCGCCCCGGGCCACACTGGGCAGTGCCGGCTAGTGGATGGATCTGATCTGAGTATTTGAGTGATGTTAGGAAGGCGGAAGGGTGGTGGGAACAGTAGGGGGTGGAGGGTGGGGGCCTTCCCCGGCAGCAAGCGGGACCGGGGGGCTTCGAGGGAGCCGGAAAACGCTGGTGGTGTCTGGGATACGAATACCGAATAGGCACTGGAAGAGAGTGAGCGCGGCGTGAGCTGGGCTGGAAGAACCTGGCCTTGGGCACATGGGCTGGATCAGGGCTAAAAGAGACGCGGATCTGCTGCAGGCTCGGGCCTGATGGCCACCAGCTCCTCACTCATTCAATTGTATTCACTGAGCGCTTACTACTACTACTAATAATAATGATGGCATTTGTTAAGCGCTTACTATGTGCAAAGCACTGTTCTAAGAGCTGGGGAGGATACAAGGTGATCGGGTTGTCCCACAGGGGGCTCACAGTCTTCATCCCCATGAGGGAACTGAGGCACAGATAAGTGAAGTAACTTGCCCAAAGTCCCACAGCTGACAATTGGCGGACCTGGGATTCGAAGCCCTGACCTCTGACTCCAAAGCCCGGGCTCTTTCCGCTGAGTCACATTGCTTCTCTACGCCCGTTCTGCCCATTCCGCAGGCGTCGGTAACCCACCGGCGCCGTTGGAGATGCCCCCGCCGGCAGGGAGAAGAGTCCAAGTGGTACAAAGGCCCAGAGACAAGATAGGGGAAAGAAGGAAACCAAAGGAGACTAAATATGGGGAAATACAAATATGTCTCGAAAACAATAATCCAAAACAGAGACGCCTTTACTGGGCAACAGGAAAAAAGCAGTAATGGACAGGAGGCCGTTTGGGTAGGGAGCCCCGATCCCCTTCAGAGGACCACGGCTGCGACTTCGAGGCGACCCATCCGGCCGAACCCGGGGCCCGAGGGGGGCGAGGGGACCGACAGAGGGAGGCCTTTCCTGTTCTCTGTCCTTTGCGTGGGCCCCACAAAAAGCTGGCCCGCCCAGGAGGACGCGTGTGTGCGGGTTTGTTTGTGGGTTTGCAAGAGCAGGGTGCAGTTGTGTGTCCAACTGTTGGGGTGAGCGGGTTGGCGCGGTCCGACAGATGTGCAAAAATGCAGGTGTGTTTACACCTCTTACTTTATTTTGTTAATACGTTTTGTTTTGTTCTCTGTCTCCCCCTTCTAGACTGTGAGCCCACTGTTGGGTAGGGACCGTCTCTATATATTGCCAACTTGTGCTTCCCAAGCGCTTAGTATAGTGCTCTGCACACAGTAAGCGCTCAATAAATACGATTGATTGATTGATCTCTGCTTCCAGCCCCCCTTTTCCTCAGCCTCCCCTTGCCCTCCTCATCGCCCCAACTCGCTCCCTTCATCCTACCCACCTCCCCACCTACGACGGTACCAAAAACCAAGAAGCCGAGGCCCGGGCTGGGAGATCATTAAGAAGCGCCCCAACCAGCGGCGTTGGTAAAGACTTATTCAGGAAACAAGCAAACCACTTCGATGTCCAGTCCGCTGAGGTGACCTCAGCGAGGGACCCACCGGGGCCGCGGACTCGTGGGTTCTGCGTGATCTGTCAGTCGGACCTGGGCATGTTCGGCTGGAAACGGGGATCTGATCCCTTTCCCAGGCTCTCGGGCAGCGGCCCCGTTGGCTCCCGGGAGCCCAGGCCCGGAAAATCGTGCACATCCTCTTGTCCCTTTGGAGAGCACTGAGGTGGGGTTTGGGAGCCACGTTTGGGCCCAGATTTCTGGTTGGTCTGCTCCCCCCAGAACGGAGGGGACGTGCCAGCTGGAGATGAGACTGGCACTCCGCAGCTCGTTCTCTATGTTCCGGGTGGTGAGGGTATGAGTCCGACGGTCAAGAGTTCTAATTCCGGCTCCGCCGCTTCCCTGCCGTGTGACCCTGGGCAAGTCACTTCACGTCTCTGGGCCTCTGTTCCCTCATCTGCAAAATGGAGATTGAGGCTGTGAGCCCCACGTGGGATGGGGGGGGGGGGGGGCATGTCCAACCCAGTTAAGCTTGCATCCATCCCAGCGCTTAGTACAATGTCTAGCACTTGGAAAGCGGTTAACATATACCGCAAATATTATTAATTATTACCTACTGGGTGGAGAGCAGGGTCCTGAGGCACGTACTGTGCCATGGGACTGTACTGGGTGTGTACCCTGGGTACTTGGGGGGCACGGCCCAGCCCTCTGGGGAGAGATTACCGGTCCTTTCCATCACTTTACCAGGGGTAGAAGCGAGGGGGAAATACTATTTTACGATTCCCAGCCCAGCCCAGAACAACGCTTAGCACAGTGCTATGCACCCAGTAAGCACTCAATAAATACGACTGAATGAGTGAGTGAATGGCTTCCCAGTTGTCCAGGGTGAGCGGACTGGCTGGAATTTTGTCCATCATCCGTCCAAGGATGATAATAAGCCAATGCCCACTTCTCTCTTCGCCAGCCCCCACATACCCAATTACTCCCAATTAAACAATTACTCTCCCCTCCCTCTAAGCCCTAGTGAAGGCACATTTCTTCCAAGAAAATAAGCCCTCCTTTCCTCTTAGCCCACACCCTTAGGCGTCACCTCGACTTGCTCTCTTTATTCATTCCTCAGGGCCCCACAGTACTTGCTGTAATTGCTGTAATTGTATTTATTTATGTTAATGCCCATCTCCCCTCCAAGCTGAAAAGTCGTTGTGGGCCGGAAATTTGTCTTTTATATTGTTAGATTGTACTCCCCCAAGCGCTCTGCACACAGTAAGCGCTCAATAAATATGACTGAATGAACAGATGGATAGATAGGAGAGACAGATGGATAGATGGATAGTTAGATAGAGATAGATGATGGATGGATGGATAGATAAGATGATAGATTAGAACAGTGCTTTGCAAGTAAGCGCTTAACAAATACCATCATGATTATTATTATGATTATTATTGATAGAGATAGATGATGGATGGATAGATAGATGATAGAAAGATTAGAACAGTGCTTTGCACATAGTAAGCACTTAAATATCATCATTGTTATTACTACATAGATAGATGATGGATGGATGGATGGATGGATGGATGGATGGATGGATAGATAGATGATTGATAGATAGATAGATAGATAGATGATAGATTAGAACAGTGCTTTGCACATAGTAAGTGCTTAGCAAATACCATCATTATTATTATTAGAGATACATAGATGGAAAGATAGATTAGATAAAGATGGATAGACTAGATAGAGAGATCAGGTTAATAGATTAGATAGATTGATAGATGGATAGACTAGATAGAGAGATCAGGTTAATAGATTAGATAGATTGATAGATGGATAGACTAGATAGAGAGATCAGGTTAATAGGTTAGATAGATAGATTGACAGACAAATAGATATGAAGAGAATGAGCTTCCAGTCATGTAGGGAAACAGACACAAAACAGTTTACAGGCAGAAGAACTAGTAAAGAAAAATGGCTTTGAAAATGAATATGTACCTGGGTCGTGGTGGATCAAACTTGGCCCTCATCTGCCTAGCCGAGGAAACTTAGCCCTGAGAGATGCGGGGGTCATCCACTCACACCCACCTTCCTCTTCCCACCCCCGCAGGGGAGGGGTTTGGGGTCAAATCCTCCACCTTGCCTAAGATGAGCACGCAAAGAGATTCATTCATTCATTCATTCATATTTATTGAGCGCTTACTGTGTGCAGAGCACTGTACTAAGCGCTTGGGAAGTCCAAGTTGGCAACATATAGAGACGGTCCCTACCCAACAGCGGGTTCACAGTATAGAAGGGGGAGACGGACAACAAAACATATTAACAAAATAAAATAAATTGAATAGCAAGAGATGTTCTGGGAGGTGGAATTTGGCATTTCTGATGATTTTGACACCTGTCTCCATGTTTGGGTTTGTTGCCTGTCTCTCCCCTTCTAGACTGTGAGCCCATTGTTGGGTAGGGACCGTCTCTATATGTTGCCCATTTGTACTTCCCAAGCACTTAGTACAGTGCTCTGCATACAGTAAGCGCTCAATAAATACGATTGAATGAATGAATGAATGAATGAATATAATCAGAGATGAGGTGGTTCACTCTACCCCAAATGTCACTGTCACCTCCAAGCCCGGCCTCAATAATAATTATGGTATTTGTTGACTGCCTACTGTGTCAGACACTGTACTAAGCGCTAGGGTGGATACAAGCAAAGCAGGTGGGATACAGTCCCTGTCCCACGTGGGGCTCACAGTCTCAATCCCCATTTTCCCGAAGAGGTGACTGAGGCCCAGAGAAGTGAAGTGACTTGCCCAGAGTCACACAGCAGACAAGTGGCAGAGCCAGAATTAGAACCCATGACCTTCTGGCTCCCGGGCCCGGGATCCATCTACTAGGCCGTGCGCCAAACCCAGCCGATGGCAGCTGCAATCAACCACCATTCATTCAATCGTATTTACTGAGTGCTTACTATGTGTGCAGAGCAGAGTACTAAGTGCTCAGGAGAGTACACTAGAGCAATAAACAGCCACATTCCCTGCCCACGACGAGGACAGAGACCCCACCGTGCAAACAGGACCAGCCCTGCCCGTCCATTTAGTACAGTGCTCTGGACACAGTAAGCGCTCAATAAATACGACTGAACGAACGAATGAATTCACCCACGCTGGCCCATGACGGAGTCCTCCCAAGGGCTATGGTCACCTCACCAGAGAGGGCCAGCACTAGCCGCCGACTCCACCGAGGAGGGACGGGCCCCTGGAGACTCACTCTCCCTTAGATGGACAGGGAATGTGTGTTTTTTGTTGTAGGGGACTCTCCCAAGTGCTTAGCACTGTGCTTTGTACACAGTAAGCACCCAATAAATACTACTGAATTTAATTAATAGGGGCGTCACTCACTGACTGCAGGGGGTGAGAGGAGCCCGGCCAAAGCCATGGATGTAGGGGCAATTTGGGCCACAGAGAATTCATTTGTGGGTTCAGTCAGTCGTACTTATTGAGCGCTTACTGGCACTTAGAACAGTGCTTCGCACATAGTAAGCGCTTAACAAATGCCATTATTATTATTACAGAGCACTGTACTGAGTGCTTGGGAGAGGACAATACAAGAAGTAGTGGCGTGGCTCAGTGGAAAGAGCCCGGGCTTTGGAGTCAGAGGTCATGGGTTCAAATCCTGCTTCCGCCAATTGTCAGCTGTGTGACTTTGGGCAAGTCACTTCACTTCTCTAGGTCTCAGTTCCCTCATCTGTAAAATGGGGATTAAGACTGGGAGCCCCCCGTGGGACAACCTGATTACCTTGTATCCCCCCAGCACTTAGAACAGTGCTTTTCACATAGTAAGCTACTGAGAAGCAGCGTAGCTCAGTGGAAAGAGCCCGGGCTTGGGAGTCAGAGGTCATGGGTTCAAATCCCAGCTCCGCTGCTTGTCAGCTGTGTGATTTGGGGCAAGTCACTTCACTTCTCTGGGCCTCAGTTCCCTCATCTGTAAAATGGGGTTAAGACTGTGAGCTCCCTGTGGGACAACCCGATCACCTTGCAACCTCCCCGGCGCTTAGAACAGTATTTTGCACATAGTAAGCACTTAATAAATGCCATCATTACTATTATTATTATTGTTATTAAAGAGCATGGGCTTGGGAGTCAGTGGTCATGGGTTCTAATCCCAGCTTCCCCCATATGTCTGCTGGTGTGACCTTGGGCAAGTCACTTAACTTCTCTGGGCCTCAGTGACCTCATCTGTAAAACGGGGATTAAGACTGTGAGTCCGCCATGGGGCAACCCGAGCCTCGGTTACCTCATCTGTAAAGACTGCGAGCCCCACGTGGACAACGTGATCACCTCGTATCCTCCCCGGCGCATAGAGTGGTGCTTTGCACATAGGGAGCGCTTAACAAATGCCATTATTATTATTATTAAGCAGGGCAGCCTAGTGAAAAGAGCCCAGGCTTGGAGTCGCTGGAGGTTCTTGAGGAGTCATGCCTGAATGTCTTTGTAGAAAAATGATCTGGGCAGCAGAGTGACGTATGGACTGGAGTGGGGAGAGACGGAAGGCAGGAAGATCAGAAGGCTGATACAGTAACGAGGGAGGAATAAAACGAGTGATTGGATTAATGCGGTAGCAATTTTAGACAGGTTCCCTGCCCACAACAAATTTACAGTGTAGAGTTCCACCTCAGCAACCGTGAGATTGGGAGCCCGTTGTTGGCTAGGGACCGTCTCTGTTGCCGATCTGTACTTCCCAAGCGCTTAGTACAGTGCTCTGCACACTGTAAGCACTCAATAAATACGAATGAATGAATGAATGAATCTGGGTTCCAATCCCGGCTCCCTCACTTGCCTGCCAGGTGACGTTGAGCATTTCTCCGGACCTCAGTTTCCTCATCTGAAAAATGGGGATAAAATCCTCCTCCCTTCCAACTTGGGCTGCGAGCCCCGTGCAGGGCTATGGAATGTGTCCAGTCGCTCCATCTTGTACCTGCCCCCAGCGCTTAGTACAGTACCTGGCACACAGCAAGAGCCTAACAAGTTCCATAAAAACAGAAACCAAAAAAACCCCCCAAAACAGGCAGAGAGCAATCACAACAACACCACAATTAGACACGGGATCGCATCCGTTGTTGGCTCTCTCTTGCGCTTCATCCACGGGAATGTTGAAATCGGCTTTCATGTTTCTCAGCGCCCCTCGGTTTGGCGTGCTCGCTTGCCAACACAGAGCAGGCTTTTTCGTGCGGCGCTTAAACCCCTATCTGAACTGCTCTCCCCGTACCTACTTATGGCAACAGACCTTACCCCAGAAACGGGGACTTATTTGCGTCCGATGGAGCCCGGTTCAGGATTCTCAAAGGAGTGAGTTCTCCTTAGCTAAAGAAAACGGGAGGTCAACCGGGATTACAGTTTTTGCGGGAGACTTATTTGGTGCTGAGCACCGTTTGGAGGGCGCTTCAAAGTCCTATCGCGGACTTCATTCACTGTGGGCAGGGAACCTGTCTAAAAATGGTCCCACATTAATCCAATCACTCGTTTTATCCCTCCCTCATTACTGTATCAGCCTCCTGATCTCCCTGCCTTCTGTCTCTCCCCACTCCAGTCCAGACTTCACTCTGTTGCCCAGAGTCTACCGACTCTGTCGCATCGGACTCCCCCAAGCTCTCTGTACACGGTAAACGCGCAATAAATACCACCGATGGATAGCAACGGGGCAGAGGCTGCATTTTCACGTTACGTTTGGCACCGTGGCCTCATCTTTTAACAATCCCCTCGGAGCCCTAACGCAGACTCTGACTTTAAGCATTAACTCTCTCCCAGAAAGCTCCGCCGTGCTCCCTGGACGAAGTTCTCCAACCCCAGGAAGCCATATTTCTCGGCTCTAATAGGTCACCCCTGGGGGAGGAGAATCCTGACGGACTCTGACGGACGCCCCCCCGAAATCGGCCGCGCCGGCGCCGTTTCCTCACGGACTGAACACGCATCCACCCCACCCAAACGCACACCCAGTCGGAGCCGGAGAGGGCACCTGGAGAGGGCACCGAGACCCACCCAAGAATCCCCATCTGACGTCCCTTAATATTAATATCTGCCTCCCCCACTCTAGACTGTAAGCTCGTTGAGGGCAGGGAATGTGTCTGTTTATAGTTGTGCTGCATTATTATATTATAAGGGTATTTGTTAAGCGCTTACTCTGTGCCAGGCACTGTACTGAGCACTGAGAAGCAGCGTGGCTCCGGTGGAAAGAGCCCGGGCTTTGGAGTCAGAGGTCAAATCCCGGCTCCGCTAATTGTCAGCTGTATGACTTTGGGTGAGTCACTTCACTCCTCTGGGCCTCAGTTACCTCATCTGTAAACTGGGGATTAAGATTATGAGCCCCACGTGGGACAATCTGATCACTCTATAACCTCCCCAGCGCTCAGAACAGTGCTTTGCACATAGTAAGCGCTTAATAAATGCCATTATTATTATTATTATTACAACCAAATCGGTTTGGATACAGTCCCCTGTCCCATGGGGGGCTCACGAGCTCGATCCCCATTTTCCATATGAGGGAACTGAGGCCCAGAGAAGTGAAGTGACTTGCCCAGGGTCACACAGCAGACAAGTGGCGGAGCTGGGATTAGAACCCACACCCTTCTGACTCTCAGGCCTTTGCTCAATAATAATAATAATGGTATTTGTTAAGCGCTTACTATGTGCCAAGGACAGTTCTAAGCGCTGTTGTAGATACAAGGTTATCAGATTGTCCCATGTGGGGCTCACAGTTTTAATCCCCATTTTACAGATGAGGTGACTGAGGCACAGAGAAGTGAAATGGCTTGCCCAAGGTCACACAGCAGACGAGTGGCAGAGCCGGGATTAGAACCCACACCTTCTGACTCCCAAGCCCGTGCTCTTCCCACTGAGCCACGCTGCTTCTCTATCCACTAAACCTCTCCCAAGCGCTTAGTACATTGCTCTGCACATAGTAAGTACTCAGTAAATATGTTGGAGTGAATGAATGAATGAATGAATATTTTCTCCCTTGGGAAATGTCAAATGAAGGGGTCCGCCCCTTCCGCCCTAGGCCCGGACGGTCACTCATTCCTTCATTCAATAGTATTTATTGAGCATTTTCTGCATGCGGAGTGCTGTACTGAGCGCTTGGGAGGGTACAAGAGAACGACGTTCCCAGAGCCCTCGGGGCATTTCCAGTCCCTGTCGTCGTTGTCTCTTTCGAACAATTTTCCTCCGGGACAAAGGAGGGCCCGGGTCCTCCCCGCGCCGGCCCCCGGCCACGGGGAGGGCAGACGGACATCGGTTTCTCGTTTCCCCACGGCTTCTCCTTCCAGCTCTCCGACTCATGAGAAACTCCCCTGTGTCACACATCTGGAACGAGAAGTTTTTCCAGAGTCCTCCCCGCGTGTGCCAAGAAAGGCCCCAGGCCGCCCCAATTGCCTCTGAATTCCTGCACACTTTCAAGATCCCGAACGCTCTGGAGGTCGCGGAGCCTCCCCCCCGAGCCTCCCCCGAGCACCAGAGAGGCTTCTTAATCCCTTCCCGCTCCTCCAAGCCCTTCGGCAGCGCGCTACCTCCCTGGAAACCCCGACCTCGGGGTCACATTTGGTCAGCATTTATGCTAAACGATGGTTTCCAATGGGGTTGACTGTGGTTTCTGACTCAACTAGAATTCTTCCACATCTTCAAAGAAACTAAACCTTTCCTATGTTCTGGCCCGGCTTCAAAGCCTCCGCTAATCCACCCCCCGCTCCCCGGCCCCTCTCGCCCCCATCCCCGAATCGACGGTAGCTCTTCCTCTACCACATCAGTCCGGCTGCAAAAGGCAAATAATGGGAGCCGCCGCTTTCACTTCGGCCCCTGGAAAATGTCACCCGACACTCGAGATTCATTTTGCCAAAGCCGGTCTATCAGCAACGGGGCTGGGGAGGGATCAACGACACGTGGGCTCTCCGCCGTCCACGTTCACTTTTCATCGGAGTGGGGGGGAGTCACCTTTGGAGCAGGGGGTCGGCGGGGCTGGGGGGGGATGACGCCGGGGAAGAGGGAGGATGGCTTCCTCCTTCATCTCGCCAGGTCGTCAGGTGGCTCGGGCGGACGACTGGAATTCCCAGCTCCTCCGAAGGTGGACGGTGCCAGGGGAGAGATCCGGTTTTAGGTTGCGGCGCCCGTCCTTCGGCGTCAGCTTGGGGAATTCCAAACATGCGAGGCCGGCCGGGGTGAGGCCGGTCGGTTGGGAGTCGAGGAAATCGGGCATTTCCACGCTCAAGTTTCGAGTTTCTGTCCGACCAAATCCCCCCGATCATCCACCACTCCCGGGACACCTCGCCCTCCGGCCCAGTGCCGAACCGCGGGGCCAGAGACAGGAAACAGCCACCCCTCTCTCCTGTCTTCGGGGGCCCCGCTTTCACGCCAACAGTGGCCTGGAGAATCCCAGGATCGCCGACATGTTAATGATGGTATCTGTACAGCGCATACTAGGTGCCCAGGCGCTGTACTAAGAGCATGGGTGGATGCCAGCCAGTCGAGTTGGATGCAGTCCCTGTCCCACGTGGGGCTCACAGTCTCAATCCCCATTTTCCAGATGAGGCCACTGAGGCCCAGGGAAGTGAGGTGACCTGCCCCAGATCACACAGCAGACAAGTGGCGGAACCGGGATCAGAACCCTCGACCTTCTGCCTCGCTCATTAATTCATTCATTCGTATTTATCGAGTGCTTACTGTGCGCAAAGCCCGTACTGAGCGCTTGGAAGAGGATACTATAATACCAGTATGGCTTGCTGAGATGTGACCCCTGGAGGGAGGTTGATTTTTTTTCCACCCAACTTCATAGGGTGGTGGGGAGGGAGGGAGGACCAATTTCTGGGTCAAGGGACCCCTCGGGGGTGCTTTTGGGAACCGTCCAGAGGGGCACCTCATTCATTCATTCATTCAACTGTATTTATTGAGCGCTTACTGTGTGCAGAGCACTGTACTAAGCGCTTGGGAAGTCCAAGTTGGCAACATATAGAGACGGTCCCTACCCAACAGCGGGCTCACAGTCTAGAAGGGGGAGACAGACAACAAAACAAAACATATTAACAAAATAAAATAAATAGAATAAATATGTACAAGTAAAACAGAGTATTAAATCCGTACAAACATATATATATATATATATATATACAGGTGCTGTGGGGAGGGGAAGGAGGTAAGGCGGGGGGGGATGGAGAGGGAGAGAAGGGGGAGAGGAAGGAGGGGGCTCAGTCTGGGAATTAACTTGTATCTACCCCAGAACGTAGAACAGTGTTTGGTACATAGTAAGGGCTTAACAAGTACAATTATTATTGTAATATTACTACTCTCCTCCATGGTAAACATGCGGAACCCATTCTCACAGGAAGACAGGCCTAAAAATAAGAAGCCACGGGGTCTAGTGGTAAGAACCCGAGCCCAGGAGTCAGAGGATCTGGGTTCTGACCCTTTCTCTACCACTTGTCTGCTGGGTGATATTGGGCAAGTCACTTACGTTTGCTATGCCTCAGTCACCTCATCTGTAAAATGGGGATCAAACAGAAACTCCTTACCGTCGGTTTGAACGCTCTCCCTCAACTTGCCCTATCCTACCTCACCTCACTGATTTCCTACTACAACCCAGTCTCCAAGATGAGGTGTTCCTTGGCAGGACCTGCCTCTGCACAGCCCGCACCGTCGGCCTGGCCAAATTACATAAGGCCATCCAAATTTACCAGGAGAGAGAGTCGACAGACACTTTCCATTTACAACCCAAACAGGGCCTTTTCAGGAGAAGTTGAGCAGGTTTTCTCTTCTTTTATTTTTTTTTTCTCTCTGTCCACAAAGGAACACAGTACTTTCTGTGGGAATCCTGCCTCTTTCAGCAGGTTTTTCCATCTTCGAGGATGACTTCTTCTGTTGATGGAACATCGGTTACATAAGAGGTCTGGGCGGCTTGGTCTGATTGTTACATGAGAAAGGTTCTGCTCTACAAACTGGGAGCAGTTACACAATCACAGGGTGACCTCGGCCGCTGCCCCGGCCGGTGGGTAGAACCCGGGCCTGGGCTTCGGAAGAACCTGGGTTCTAATCCTGCTCTGCCACTTTCATTCGTTCGTTCAATCGTATTTACTGAGCACTTCCTGTGCGCAGAGCACTGTACTAAGCGCTTGGGAAGTACAAGTTGGCAACATATAGAGACGGTCCCTACCCAACAGTGGGCACACAGTCTGCTGGGGGACCGTGGGCAAGTTGCTTCTCTTCTCTGGGCCTCAGTTCCCTTATCTGGAAAATGTGGATTGAGACTCTGAGCCCCACGTGGGACGTGGACCGTATCCAACCTGATTAGCTTGGATCTACCCCAGTGCTTAGTGTGGGGTCTGGCAGTACTGATTATGATATTTGTTAAGTGCTTACTATGAGCCTGGCACTGATCTAAGCCCTGGATAGATACAAAATAATTGAGTTAGACACAATCCACAGGGCTCACAGTCTTAAACCCTATTTCAGAGATGAGGAAACTGAGGCCCAGAGAAGTGAAGTGACTCACCCAAGGTCACACGGCAACCAAGTGGTGGAGCCGGGAATCAAACCCATGACCTTTGGACTCCCAGGCCATGCTGCTGTAAGTACTTAACAAATACCATTTTTTTTAAAAAAGGCCATGCTCTATCCAGTAGGCCGTGCTGCTGTAAGTGCTGTAATAACAAATACCTTTTTTTTAAAAAAAAAGAAAAAGGCTTGAAAAATGTGTCAGGGATTTTTTGCAGAGGAATCTAAAATGGTCCCTCTTTAATAGTAATAATGATAATATTAATTATGGCACTTACTCTGCGCTAAGCACTGGGATACGTCCAAGACTGTCAGTTCCCCCGGGGGGGGGGGGGGGGGGGGGGCTCACAGGCTAAGTATGAGGGAGAATGGGTATTGAATCTCTGTTTTGCAGATGAGAGATCCGAGGCCCGGAGAAGTGAAGTGACCGGTCCAAGGTCACCCAGCAGCAAGTGGTGGAATGAGCATTAGAATAATAATGATGATGATGATGATAGCATTTATTAAGCGCTTACTATGTGCAAAGCACTGTACTAAGCGCTGAGGAGGTTACAAGGTGATCAGGTTGTCCCATGGGGGGGCTCACAGTCTTCATCCCCATTTTACAGATGAGGTCAGTAAGGCCCAGAGAAGCGAAGTGACTTGCCCCAAGTCACACAGCTGCCAATGTGGCGGAGCCAGGATTTGAACCCATGACCTCCGCCTCCAAAGCCCGGGCTCTTTTCCACTGAGCCACGCTGCTTCTCTAAGTACTAAGGATGGCTACTGGAATGATGCATTCTGCGGAAGTAGAAATGAACCAGCTTCCTGGAGGAGGTGGGATTTTTAGGAAGGCTTGGAGCGGTTTGGTAAATGTCGGGGGACGGGAAATATGTGTGAGGGGGTGGGGGGTGAGAGAGTTGAAAGCAGGGGTCCAGTTGGGAGCTGATGTGGAGCAGAGAGGCAAGGAAGGCCGCGGGCTTGCTCAGCCCTGAGGATCTCTCCGACGAGTTTTTCCTTGCTAAGAAGAGAGATGAGTAGCCACTGGAGGCTTCTGAGGAGAGGAAAGGTAACGATTGACCGGTCAATCGGTTGCAATTACTGAGCTCTTTTTGTGAGCACAACACTGCACTAAGCACTAGGGAGAGTACGGTACAAAAGAATGGGAGCGGCGTGGCCCCAGGGAAAGAGCTTTGGCCTGGGAGTTGGAGGATCTAGGTGCTAATCTCAGATCCGCCGCTTGCCGACTGCGTGATCTTGGGCAAGTCACTCTCGCTTCTACGTGCCTCAATTTCCTCGTTGGTAAAATGGGGATTGAGACTGTGAGTCCCATGCGGAACAGGGACCGCGTCCAACCCGATCCGCTTGTAACCACCCTGGTGTTTAGCGCGGTGCCTGCCATGTAGACACCACGATTCCGATTACGTAAAACCGAAGGGCGTCGGGAGGGTTGGGAGAAGGGTCGTGTCCCTCTCCGGGCGTGACGGTTGGCCGACGGGTGGGCGGCGAGGCCCAGATTGACCCCCTCCACCAAACATGGTGGAAACTGACTGAAGGGATTGCCTGAGGGAGACAGAGCCCAAATTAAGACCTGTCTTTTCCTTCCCCTGTCGGGCCCCAAACCGCATTCCAGGAGGGTGCACGCACCCCGGCCGAGTCCTGGGAGAACCTTTACGTTCTTTCTGCATCCACAGCATGCGATCCACCGCCTACACCAGAATGGGGGCTGGTTTCATGTCCCTGGGGTTACTGGCCAGGATAAGACGCAGACGCCCAACTGCAGGACTTGAAGGGCCTCGGCTGAGGAAGGGGGAGAGGGGTGGGTGTGTGGGTGGGTGTATATATCTCCCCCTTTCTCATGAGCTGGGGCATGTGGCAATACATTCAATAAACAGAACTGAAATAAAACAATGCAAGAAGCCCAGCCCGCTGAGGGGTTCCAACAATAACTAAACAGAGCGTGTCTGGAGGAAGAAAAACCTCTTGGAAGACGAAAGATTTCCATTTTAAGCTTCCAGTGGTTGAAAAGAATGGGGGGGAAATGTTTGCTTTTTTTTAAAAAAAATGCCTTGACAAGGGCCTTTTAACGCCTCAGTAATTGCTCTCTGTCGGGTCCTATTAGAAACATTGGAAAATAGAAGATGGAGAGCACTCCTGAAACTGCCAGAGGAACGGGTCTACCTCCACTTTTATCCCACCAGTGAGAAATGAAGAACCCTTTATCCTCTAAGAATAATTATACTGATAAGGGTATTTGGGTTTTTTTCGTATTTATTGAGCGCTTACTGTGTGCTGAGCACTGTACTAAGCACTTGGGAAGAGCAAGTTGGCAACATATAGAGGCGGTCCCTACCCAACAGTGGGCTCACAGTCTAGAAGACTGTGTTAGGCGCTTTCTGTGTGCCAGGCGCTGTACTAAGCTCTGGGGTGGACACAAGTAAATCTGGTTGGATACAGTCTAGACTGTAAGCTCCCTTGTAAGTAGGGAACACCCTTACCGACTCTTTTATACTGTACCGTCCCAAGCATTTTGGGCAGTGTTCTGCACAAGGTAAGGGCTCAGTAAATTCCGCTGGTAGACTGATCGAGAAAGGTGTATCTCATCCAGTGATATCTATAAAATACCACCCTGAGATTCAGTGAGGAACCCCTGCTTCCCTCCACAGATAATCCTCATTGAATATTCCCTGGGGGAGCACTGAAGGTCAACGACTACCGGTAGCCTGAATATGGGATCTTTCGAACCTTAAAAGGTCGGGATTCCGGTCCGTGGTTTTGGGATTTATCGCTCTTAGGGGCCCTGAGCATGAAGAGGAAGGGCTGGGGTTTTGGTTTCCCTGTCTGTAAAATGGGATGTGGTCAACAGCCTAATGAGGGCACTTTGACGGGTAGGGGGTATAGATCATTAATTCATTCAACTGTATTTGGTGAGCACTTACTGTGCCCACAGCAATGCACTCGGGAGAGGACGACAGAACAATACACAGACACATTCCCTGCCCGCAACAAGCTTACAGTCTCCTTGCTCAAACACAAAGGGAGAAATAGGAAGCCAACTGTGTCCAACCTGATTAACTTGTATCTTCCCTGGTGTGTAGAACAGTGCTTGGTACATAGTAAGCGCCTAACAAGTACCATTATTATTATTATAGTAGGGTGGAGCCCCGACATTCATTCCAAAACGGTCCTCAGAGATGCGGAAATCCAAGCCTAAGCCAAATTCCAGCAACTTCGACACCAAGCGGATGACTGACATGGAGAACCGATACCCGTTTGGCAACGCGTCAAAGGCAGTAAGTGCCACTCCATCATGGGGGGCTGGGCTGAAGGAACGAACAGATTCTTCCAAGGGGCAAAGGAAGCAGCGAGAAGTTGAAGGATGCTGTTTTTGGCCAGGGCCGTTCAACGGGAGGCCGGGAGTGAGAAAAGAAGGGGGTGGTGGCCCCTCCGGGTCCTGGACAAATACATCAAATGGCCACAGAGATAATAATAATAATAATAATAATAATAATAATAATAATAATAATATTTGTTAAGTGCTAACTATGTGCCAGGCACTGCATTGAGCAATGCCTTGCTCTCCTTTTCTGCTTTTCGACAATAGTTCCGCCGTGATGTCCGGGTTGACCCCAGAAGAGATGGCATTTGTGGACCCTGTAGAACAACACTCTGTGCTCGTTGTGGGCGTCTATTTGCTTTTGTATTGTACTCTCCCAAGGGCTTAGTACAGTGCTCTGCACACAGTAAGTGCTCAATAAATAAGACTGAATGAATGAGCACTGAATCTTCTCGCTGCTGCCACTAAAGAACCCACCGATGCACATGTGCTTAATAAATGTCTTGTTATTTTTCTTTTTGTGGTCTTTGTTAAGCGTGTACGGTGTGTCAAATACTGTTCTAAGCGCTGGAGTAGATATCACCTTGTAACCTCCCCAGCGCTTAGAACAGTGCTTGCACATAGTAAGCGCTTAATACATACCATCATTATTATTATATAAATTAATTAGGTTGGACACGGTCCCTATCCTGCATGGGGCTCACAGTCTAAGCAGGAGTGAGAATAGGAGAACTGAGGTCAGAGAGGTGAAGTGATTTGGCTGTCACACGGCAAGCAATGGGCAGAGCCGGGATTAGAACCCAGGTCTTCTGATTCCCAGGTCCATGTTTCTGCCACTAGGCCATGCGGCTTCTCAAAAGATAAGGCCCGCCCAAACCACTTCCCCGCCACCCCACCTCTCCCCAAAGTGGTGGAAGCCTTCGGGGATGAAGACTGTGAGCCCCCCCGGGACAACCTGATCTCCTTGTAACCTCCCCAGCGCTTAGAACAGTCCTTTACACATAGTGAGCGCTTAATAAATGCCATCATTATTATTAGAGAAGCAGCATGGCTCAGTGGAAAGAGCCCAGGCTTTGGAGTCAGAGGTCACGGGTTCAAATTCCGGCTCTGCCAATTGTCAGCTGTGTGACTTTGGGCAAGTCACTTCACTTCTCTGTGCCTCAGTTACCTCATCTGTAAAATGGGGATTAAGACTGTGAGCCCCACATGGGACAACCTGATCACCTTGTATCCCCCCAGTGCTTAGAACAGTGCTTTGTACATAGTAAGCGCTTAACAAATACCATCATTATTATTATTATCTGAAGACTCAGCAGGTGAGTCTTCCTCCAGGCACGAGACAGGGTCACAAGGCAGAAAGCAACATTTCCCGGAGAAAGACCCAAGAAGCGGCTTAGCGGAAATAGCCCAGGCTTGGGAGTCAGAGGTCATGGGTTCTATTCCCCCCTCCTCCACTTGTCATCTGTATGAATTTGGGCAAGTCACATCACTTCTCTGTGCCTCAGCTACCTCATCTGGAAAATGGGGATTAAGGACTGTGAGCCCCACATGGGACAACCTGATCACCTTATATCTACCCAAGTGCTTAGAACAGTGCTTGGCACATAGCAAGCATTTAACAAATATCATCATTTTATTATTGTTATCATCATCATCATCATTATTATTATTATTATTATTATTATTATTATTATTATTATTATTGAACAGGGCAAAGCATAGCCGACAAGGTAGCGAGCGGATCGTTGCCGGATGCGAGCACGCTCCTCCGAGCCTGGAAGAGATTATCTGGCCGCGGGATCCAGAGCTGCTTCCGTTTCACCTCCTTCCCCTGAATCCCGCCCTCATCCAGGTGGAGCCGGAATTTCCCAGAGGCCAATTACATTACCCGAGAAGTCTCGATTACGGTTCTCCGGAGCCTCAATTAAATTTTCCCGGGAAGAGCGGTTTGAGGAGCGGGCAGTGGTTGGCTCGGAACTGATGTTTGCTTAAATTGGCTAATGTTTGAAGAGGCACTTTGAAGAAGAAAGGCTTTGAAGACGCAACTCTGTACGAGAAATTACTACCTGGCCAATGACAGTAGTTCTCGAAATAATGAGTTATTCACCCAATGTCATCATCATCATCAATCGTATTTATTGAGGGCTTACTGTGTGCAGAGCACTGTACTAAGCGCTTGGGAAGTACAAGTTGGCAACATATAGAGACAGTCCCTACCCAACAGTGGGCTCACAGTCTAAAAGGGGGAGACAGAGAACAAAACCAAACATACTAGTAAAATAAAGTAAATAGAATAGATATGTACAAGTAAAATAAATAAATAAATAAATAGAGTAACAAATATGTACAAACATATATACATATATACAGGTTCTCCTGCCCCCATTCCTGGGACAGACTCCTTAGCCCAAAGACGAGCTGTATTTTTCCCTACCATTGGAGTGGGTTCTCTGGGACCCTTGGCTAGAAATCCGGAGCAGCTGTTGTTAGACGTCGGTTTTTTTTTCAATCGTATTTATTGAGCGTTTACTGTGTGCAGAGTGCTGTACTAAGCGCTTGGGGTTAGTTCCCAAGTTCCCGTGGATCTGCCCGGGGGCAGGGTTTGGATCCGTCGGCTTCTCTGGGACCCTGGCAGGCGATGGGGTTTTTGAGTCTCACGCTTCCCGGCTCCGGAGGTCGCAACGAGGAGCCGTGGGGTCCAGAAATCTGTTTCTCCATCTGGCCCTCCCCTGCTAATGTCGGGACATGTCACCCCGCTCCTCAAAAAACTCCAGTGGTTGCCTATCCACCTCGGCATCAAACAAAAACTCCTCACTATTGGCTTTAAGGCATCACCTCGCCCCTTCCTACCTCACCTCCCTTCTCTCCGTCTACGGCCCACGTCCCGCCTCCGGCCCGGAATGCCCTTCCTTCTCAAATCCGCCAAACAATCGCACTTTTCCCCACTTCAAAGCCCTACTGAAGGCTCACCTTCTCCAACAGGCCTTCCCAGACTAAGCCCCCCATTTCCTCATCTCCCAATCCCTTCTGCGTCCGCCAGACTTGCTCCCTATGCTCTCCCCCTTCCCAGCCCCACTGCACTTTTATCCGTAGCTGTCATTTTATTTATCGGTATTGATGTCTGTCTCCCCAGCTCTAGAGCGTAAGCTCGGTGTGAGCAGGCAATGTGTCTGTTTATTGTTGCTTTGTCCTTTCCCAAGTGCTTAGTACAGCGTAAATACAACTGAATGAACTGAGTGGATGAACTGAAAACCAACCTTATTCCGTCAGGACGGAGGAGGAAGGGAGATACAATTCAACCTCACCGCAAGGTCGGGGAGGGTCCAAAAGTAGAAGGAATCTCCTCGAATATAACCTCAGTAACGGGGAGGCTCACCTCATAAAAATAGCCTGCCTGACCATCTGGCTACCATACAATATTTGGGAAAACGTTATTGTTCTAATTGAGCTCTAATTGAGTTTGATTTACTTGTCAAGTTAATTGCTTCAGTATTAATTAAATGTGTCTCCTTGCAGCTGTAGAGAAAGTGCAACCTTACACTCGGCTGATTACATAGGATACACACCACTCACTCAAATCAACATTGCCGGGCTCAGGTTACCCTCAAAATAGCGTGCTCTCTATTGATTATTAACATTTCAAATGGTGACGTCTCCATGGCCTCTGGAGATCGTTTAAGACTGAAGATGAAATAACTTGGGGTGGGGGGGGGGGGGACTCGGCTGCTTAGAGACAAGCCAGAGAGCTGTTTATCATCCCCTAGACTGTGAGCCCACTGTTGGGTAGGGACCGTCTCCATGTGTTGCCAACTTGTACTTCCCAAGCGCTTACAGTGCTCTGCACACAGTAAGCGCTCAATAAATATGACTGAATGAATGAAAGCGAGCCACGTTCTTTCACCGCTGGAGGACGACGGGTTTCTCGGGCATTAGAGAAACAGGCGAGGCCCGAACGAGATGACCAGTCCCCAGGCTGGGAAACGGGGATCCGGAAAGGGTGACGGCTTCTGTCGGACGGTCTCCACCGCTCCTGACTCTCAGAACTCCCGGCCAAAATGGAAACCATTTTAAAATACGACTTCTTGTGGTCAGTCGGCACATAATTACTTCCACAGAAACCAACTCCAATAGCCTCCCGGAGCACTACTGCTAATGTAGATGGCCCTGGAGGCAACAGAGCTGTCTTTTTGGATGGTGAGAGCACAGTGGAACAGGCCTTAAGCTTAGACCCTGCCAAAACTGGAGTCGGAATGACAAAACAGAGCCACTTTACATATTCTCCCTCTACAAAAGGATCCTTTGGCTGGTCTTCAAAGCACCTCTGTTGTTTGTTTAAAGGGGTTACTAATGTGTTTTGAAGGCCAACTCTGGTGTTGACTTGAAACCATCTGGCGTCTTTTAAATCCGATTTGCCTGAGATACTACCACCTCTCCCAACATCGGCACCTTTGGCGGAAACAATCGTTCGATCCGTTCAATCGTATTTGCTGAGCCCTGACCGTGTGCGGAGCGCTGTACTAGGCGTGTGGAAGGGTACATTACGACAATAAGCGGGCGCGTTCCCTGCCCACGACGAGCTCAGGGTCTGGTCGTCACCACCCTGGCCGCCGCCTCCTTGACGGACCCTTTCCGGAGCGACGGCCCTGCTGCTTATCCGGGGGAAGGAGCACAGCTCTGGAAGTTGGGGGGATGTCTGCCGGCCAGGATTCTTCCACCAGAGGTCGAGATCTCTCACTGAACCCATCGGGTTGGACACGGCCCCTGTCCCATAGTGGGCTCGTGGTCTCAATCCCCATTTTACAGATGAGGTGGCTGAGGCCCAGAGAAGCGAAGTGACTTGCCCAGGGCCACACGGTGGACAACTGGCGGAGCCGGGATGAGAACCTAGGTCCTTCTGATTCCCTGGACTGGGCTCTATCCACTAGGCCACGTTGCTTTTCTTACAGAGTACACTATAACAGAAGTGATTCCCTGTTCACAAGGAGCTTACAGAGCATAAAACCTAAGCGTGATTTTATTTTTATTATTGTTATTATTGTTATTATTATTATTATTATTATTATTATTATAAGGAGACAGGGACCCTTAGCTCAATAAGCACTCGGTAAATACCACTGACTGATTTTAGAAGCAGTGCACCTAGTGGATGCGGCATGGGCTTGGGAGTCAGAAGGTCGTGGGTTCTAATCCTGGCTCCACCACTTACCGGCTGTGTGACCTTGGGCAGGTCACTTCACTTCTCTGAGCCTCAGTTTCCTCCGCTGCAAAGTGGGGACTCAGTACCTGTTCTTCCTTTTTTTTGACGGCATTTGTTAAGTGCTTACTCTTTGTCAGCCACTGTTCTGAGCGCTGGGGTAGATACAAGTTAATCAGGTTGGACACGGTCCCTGTCCCATTTGGGATTCACAGTCTACTAAGTAGAAGGGGGAACAAGAGCGATAAGGCAGAGAGAAGTTAAGTGACCCGCCCAAGGTCACGCAGCCAGCACCTGGCAGAGCCGCAATTTCGACTTCCGGGCTGGGGGATCTTTCCACCAGGCCACGCTGCTTCTCAAGTCTGTGAGCCCCGTGCGAGACAGGGACTACGTCTGACCTGCATGTACCGTATCCACCCCAACACTCGGCAGAGTGCTTGGCTCATAGTAAGCACTTCACAAACATCCTCACTATCATCACTACCATTATCGTTACCTGTGGCTGAAGCTGAACGGAAGCCAGTCGGAACCACTGTCTTTTGAGCGCTTACTCTGTGCCGAGCAATGAACTGAGCACTTGGGCAAGTACAATCGTGAGACTAGGCACGATCCCCGCCCTCAAGGAGTTTATAATCTAGTGGATTTTTGATAGGAACAAAGTTACAAACTAAGGGATCGGTTTCCGAAGCGAGGCGGAACCTAGTGTTACCAAAATTTCTTCACGGCGTGCGTTTGATTGATCGCAGATGAGCAACACAGCTAAGTTAAAGTATTTCTATGGGGTTCCCCCTTAGCGCTGATGGCTTGAACTTAACCAAAGGTAAAATGGTGACTCTGTCCGGCAACCAAGTAACCTTGGCACCTCCCTTCTCGCCGGCTTCTCCCATCCCGCTGCCAACATTCCCGCTTAAAACTGTCCTTCGCTCCGATCACTGCTTTTAGAACAGTTTTCTTGTTTCCCCACGGCACACCCGCTTCATCCCTTTGCCGCCCTTTTCCCTTGCCCCGCTGAAGCTATAAAGGAGGCGAGTGCTGTACAGTCAAAACTGACGTGCCGTAAAGCCGACGCCGGGTGCCCATCTCGAAGCGCCGTGATTGCTGCCGGTCCTAATTCTAATCATTGTACATCAGGGATCACTGGTATTCAGCACCCTGAGGAGGAAAAAGAAGGGATCCCGGGGCGGGGAGAGGGGCGAGGGGAGGGGGCGTTTCTCAAGAGGAGGTCGTTACGGGTGACCGAGCTAGACAATCGTAGACCGGGATCATCACGAAGTAGAGTTTCGACTCGCTCTTGGCGCAGCGTGGCCCCGACGCCGTGATCAAATGATGGGAGCAGTGCTAAGCCAAAATGGAGGCCGCCTCCGGGGTCCAACCGGCCGCGATAGCACACCCAACCTGGCCCTTCCCGTTGGCCGGTTGGGCGAGCTTCCCGGAACCCGCCCAGTACGGACAGGAATTCCCCACCCACAAAAGCTGCGGCTCTCCTTCCGACCTCGCTCCTGGCCACCCGGAAGTTGGGAGTGACGGTTCCTCGCCCCAGATCCACGACTTCAAAGGTCTGGAATGAACTGGAGTAACTGAAGGGCTCCCGCCCTTCCCGAGAACCCGTTGGGCGACTCCAGAGGAAGCCGGCAGCTGGTTTCATTTCCAAACCTTGCCGTGCCACGTGTTTTGGGCTGAGCGTGCCCACCCAAATCAGCACCTCGCGACACACGGAAGAGCTCCCCCCAAATCCTGCCACCCGCTGAGGTCCTGGACCCTCAGCCGGGGAGGTAGACTCCGTGGTGAAAATGAGGCTTAAAGAGTTTCCTTTTGTATGTAGCTTCTAAACAAACAAAAGGAAACACTTCTTCACACGGCGGGTGGTAGGCATATGGAATTCGTTACTGCAGGAAGTCATGTGGGCCGAAAATATCGGTAGGTTGGAGAGAGATTTGGAGAGACATGTGGGCGGGGACGGGGTCACTGGAGGGAAAGTTGGGGGGTGTTGGAGGGTCCATTGCTAGCCCCGAGGCTGGGCGTTCCAAAGGGCAACCGGATCCCGCTCAGCCTGGGCGGGAGAGACAGGTAGGCCCGAGGCCGGACGGGGCCATGGAAGCTCACTGCGGGCAGGGAACGCGTCCGCTGTCCTCTCCCAAGGGCTTAGTATAGCGCTCTGCACGTGGCAAGCGCTCAATGAATACGCATGACTCCCCGACTGACTGAAACGGAGGCCTCAGGTCAGCGTCTGGTGTGAGCTCACCGCAGGCGGGGAATGTGCCTGTTTACTGTTCCGTCGTCCTCTCCCAATGCTTAGTACGGTGCTCTGCACTTGGTAAGACCGACTGACACATAGGCCTCAGGTCGGCGTCTGGTGTGAGCTTGTTGTTCCCCCTTTTAGACTGTGAGCTCACTGTTGGGTAGGGATTGTCTCTATGTGTTGCCAATTTGTACTTCCCAAGCGCTTAGTACAGTGCTCTGCACATAGTAAGCGCTCAATAAATACGTTTGATTGATTGATTGATTGATTGTTGCGGGCAGGGAATGTGTCTGTTTACCGTTCTACGGTCCTCGCCCAAGTGCTTAGCGCAGTGCTCTGCACACATTAAGCGCTCAATAAATACGACTGAACGGACGAATGACCCGGAGGTTCTATGGGCAGTGACCCCGGCCCTCCGGGAGATCCGTCACCGCATGTGACGGTCGCGATTCTGGCCGCCTCCCTTCCAGCTCGCTCACTCTAACGGTCTGAAGAGGTGCCCCGACCGCCACGGCCTTATTCCCCCATGGTTGGACACGTGTGGAGAGCGACTCCTGAGGTTAATTTCCTAATTTCTCTCTTGTTTATGATTAGCTGGGTTAACCAGCAGAAACCCAGAGGAAATTGTCTCCAATCACTTCTTTCCTTGGGGGGGGGAGACTTCCATACCGACATGTGGAGCCTACGTCTGGGGTGGGACTGTTATTTTTGGCTCTCTGGGAGAAGGAAATTAAACGAACAAGTTTGTTTTTATCCTTTCCGAATACGAGAAATGTTTAGATGCCGAGCGCTGGGGTTGGGTTCTGTGTCTGTGTGTGTGTGTGTGTCTGTGTGTGTGTGTGTGTGTTTGACCACACAACTTTGTGCCAGAGCTGTTTTTAAAAATTCAAAGTCCCCCGAACCTAATCCCCCGCAGCTGTTATCACCCACACACCAGACTTCCAATAAACACGCCGGCCGCAAATCTCCCTCGGCCAGATCGGGGGGCCGGGTGATTTTCCAGGTCCGCGATCCAGGAGGTGGATACGGAGGTTCTCTTCGGCGGGGACCTGCCGGAGGGGGCCAGGTCTGAGATTGGCGAGCTCTCCTCGGGTGGCCGGCGCAGGCTTCTTGGGCTGAGAGACTTGAAGGCCCCATCAGAGAAACAGCATGGCTCAGTGGAAAGAGCCCGGGCTTTGGAGTCAGAGGTCATGGGTTCAAATTCCGTCTCTGTCACTTGTCAGCTGTGTGACTTTGGGCAAGTCACTTCACTTCTCTGGGACCCAGTTACCTCATCTGTAAAATGGGGATGAAGACTGTGAGCCCCCCATGGGACAGCCTTATCACCTTGTACCCTCCCCAGCGCTTAGAACAGTGCTTTGCACATAGTAAGCGCTTAATAAATGCCATCATTATTATTATGATTATTATTATCCAGGTCATTCTCATGCCTCCGGGATGGGTGGGCCTCAAGCTCTACTCTCTCCCCTTGAAAAACCCTGTGGGAAAGGAGACCTCACTGCCCTGGAGGGAAAGCAGAGAACAGCCCCTGTCCCACCTCTTACAATCAGGGAACGCTATCGCCTTCTCTTTCTTTCTTTCAATCGTATTTATTGAGTGCTTACTGTGTGCAGAGCACTGTACTAAGCGCTTGCCCCAAACCCCAAACCAGTCTGCTCTCTCAGCTCCCTCTTAACAGGCTTGCTGTGGGCAGAGAATGTGTCTGTTTATTGTTCTGTTGTATTCTCCCAAGCGCTTAGTACAGTACTCTTCATCCAGTAAGCGCTCACTAAATACAACTCCACTGAGTGACTCAAATCTCATGCTCAGAACAAAGGCTCCTTGGGCTCAGAGACTTGGGGGCCACATCCAGGTCAGGCCCCTGCCTCCAGGAAAGTTGGGCCTCAAGCTCGACTCATTCATTCATTCATTCATTCAATCGGATTTATTGAGCACTTACTGTGTGCAAAGCACTGTACTAATCGCTTGGGAAGTACAAGCTGGCAACATATAGAAAACCTCCCTCTCAGTAAGCTCGCTGTGGGCAGGGAATGTGTCTGTTTATTGTTACACTGTCCTCTCCCAAGCGCTTAGTCCGGTGCTCCACACACAGTAAGCGCTCAATAAATACGACTGAACGAATTAGGAAATGCGCTAGCTGATGAGCTGTGGGCAGGGAATGTGTCTGTTTATTGTTACACTGTCCTCTCCCAAGTGCTTAGTCCGGTGCTCCGAACACAGTAAGCGCTCATTTAATACGACTGACCAAATTAGGGAATGCGCTAGCTGATTCCCAGGATCGGGGCTTGGCATAGAGTTGCAGCGTGGCTCAGTGAAAAGAGCACGGGCTTTGGAGTCAGAGGTCATGGGTTCGAAACCCGACTCCACAAGTCTGCTGTGTGACCTTGGGCAAGTCACTTAACTTCTCCGAGCCTCAGTTACCTCATCTGTAAAATGGGGATGAAGACTGTGAGCCCCACGTAGGACAACCTGATCACCTTGTAACCTCCCCAGCGCTTAGAACAGTGCTTTGCATATAGTAAGCACTTAATAAATGCCATTATTATTATTATTCCACAAAGGCTTCGCTGGCATCTGAGGCCTCCAGAAATAATAGGCCACCTTTCTCCCGGATCAATAGCTGGAGTCCTGACCACCACTGCCCTCAATTAAACCTCAAGGGCAATCAAAACACTTCACTCAGACAGCTACATTCTTAACGCTTTTATAATAATAATGATGATGATGGCATTTATTAAGTGCTTACTATTGTTGTTGTCTGTCTCCCCCTTCTAGACTGTGAGCCCGCTGTTGGGTAGGGACCGTCTCTATATGTTGCCAACTTGTACTTCCCAAGTGCTTAGTACAGTGCTCTGCACACAGTGAGCGCTCAATAAATACGACTGAATGAATTACTGACTGAATGAATGAATACTATGTGCAAAGCACTGTTCTAAGCGCTGGGGAGGTTACCAGGTGATCAGGTGGTCCCATGGGGGGCTCACAGTCTTAATCCCCATTTTACAGGTGAGGTAACTGAGGCACAGAGAAGTTAAGTGACTTGCCCAAAGTCACACAGCTGACAACTGGCAGAGTCGGGATTTGAGCCCACGACCTCTGACTCCAAAGCCTGGGCTCTTTCCCACTGAGCCACGCTGCTTCTCTTCTCTGTGCCAGTTTATGTAACTGGCATTACGTTCGGCTCGTGTGAACATGTTCAACGTCCCCGTTGGGCTGGAACCTTTTGGAATATGTATTTTAGAAATTCCAAAAATATATTTAAAGAAAAAAAACCCTGATTTTTTTTTTTTAAAGAGGCCCAGAGCTCGGAGGCATCAGAACCCATGGTGACATCATGGAGTTTGGTTCTCAGAGTAAACCGTGCTGAACGTTAGAGCTGAAGCAACGTCACTTGTGCTCGGCAGAGTTACCCTAGCCTACGCCCCCTGCCTGAGTCCCATTTTCCCTCTAGACCGTAAGCTCATTGGGGGAAGGGAAAGTGTCTGTTTATCATTCTAGCGTCCTCTCCCAAGCGCTTCGCACACGGTAAGCGCCCCATAAATACGACTGAATAAATGAATGAATGAAACAGCAGCCTGGCCCCCCGGGGGAACAAGGTTGAAGTCCCTGAGGAGGGGCCTGAGGCCATTAATGAGCAAGTTTCTGCCTGTCGGGCCCGGCCCGAAAATCCTGCAGGCGGACGCCCACCCCAGGGTAGGTCCAGAGGTGGACGGTCTCACCAATCAAACCATCAGTGGTATTTACTGAGCACTAACTGTGTGCAGAGCCCTTGGGCAAGTTTAATACGATAGAGATGGTAGATTTGTTCCCTACCCACAAAGAGCTTACCATGTTGAGTGGAAGACAGATATTAATAATAATAATAATAATAATATTATTGACATTATTGGCATTGACACTTGTCTACTAGTTTTGTTTTGTTGTCTGTCTCGCCCTTCTAGACTGTGAGCCTATTGTTGGGTAGGGACCATCTCTATATGTTCCCAAGCGCTTAGTACAGTGCTCTGCACACAGTAAGCGCTCGATAAATGCGATTGAATGAATAAATAATAACGATGAATGGCATTTGTTTAGCGCTCACTACATTCCATGCACTCTACTAAGCGCTGGGGTGGACACCAGCAAATCGAACTGGACACGGTCCCTGATCGCACGTGGGGCTCACGGTCTCGATCCTCATTTTCCAGATGAGGTAACTGAGGCCCAGAGAAGTGAAGTGACTTGCCCAAGGTCACACAGCAGACAAGCAGACGAGTTTTATAGGTATATAGGTACCTACGTGCCACGGGGCTGAGGGTGGAGTGACTACCAAGTCCTTAAGGGGTACAGATGGCCCAGAAGGGAGGGCGAGTGGGAGTAATACAGGTTCGGTGGGAGAAGGCCTCTTGGAGAGGATGGGATTTTAGGAAGGCTCTGGAGGCTGGGAGGGTGGTGGGAAAGGGGGAAGGGATGGATGGCGAGTTATGTGAGATGGAGGTACAGTGACTACGTTGGCATCAAGAGAGGAGTGTCGTGGGCTGGACTGTAGAAGACGAGCGAGGGAAGGTAGGAGGAGGAAGAGTCGACTGAGCTCCTTAAAGCCGGGAAGGCATTTCTGTTTGACACGGCGACGGATGGGCAACCGCTGGAGGTTAAATAATCTGGGCCGCCCAGTGAAGTACAGACTGGAGCGAGGCGAGATAGGAGCCGGGGAGTCGGCAGGGAGGCCGATGCGGTATTCGAGGAGGGATGGGATAACCGAGGTGGGCCCGGAGGCGGAGATCCCTTTGCCCGTGGCGGGCCCGGGGTCGGAGATTCTAACCAAGGCAGGACCGGGGGTGGAGACGCTAACCACGGCGGGCCCAGAGGTGATGGTCGCTGCGAGATTTCCCAACTACAGAAAGGACGTGGTCCTCGCTCTAGAAAAATGCCCAAGTTGATCATCTCGACCGAGGCCCGGCTCCCCAGAGGGATCCATCTGAGAATTCGGGGCGATGAGCATTTTAAAAGGCCGAATCACTTCTGACACGCTTAAGGAAACGATTAAAGCTCCAATCCAAAGGAGGCAGACCTCTCTCCAAAGCAACGCCTTCTCCTCCTCCTCCTCCTCCTCTTCAGTCAAGTGACTGCTAATGGCTTGTGTCCTCTCAGTAACCCCGGGCCAAACCCCGTTACAGGACTCGGGGGTCCGCTCCGCTCTCTGCTCCCCCACAACGCACCCGATCTCAGGCGCGCCTCGGTAAGCAGCCGCAGAGCGCTCCGTTCCCGTGTCCCGGTGATTTTACCGGGGGAGAGGGAGTTCACGACTCTATTTTATTTGATTTCCCCCAAGCCTCCGTGAGGTTCTTTATCTTGTTATTCTAATGCAAACAGACTTCTGTGAGTTTTTTTTCCACATCCAAAATTTCACTATTGCGGTGACCACAGAGTTGGCAGCCGCCCCTGAACTGGAAGGGGAGCAAGCTTTCAAATCATTTATAAATAACCATTTCAAGAACACATCTTTTATTCTTTCATCCCACAAAAGACAGAAATTTCACTCAGGACCGCAAGCTGTCAACTTCCCAGCAAACCCGAAATCCCACTTAGCTCTCTATTGTAAACAGTGTAGTATTTCGCTACCACATCAATAAATAAAATTCTTGAAGGCATTATTTTTGTGTTTGATTCACATTTGTTCTGCATATGCCACGGAACCTTAGGTATTCTTGATGTTAAACTCCTGAAACCCTCGGCTTTCCAGGAGGCCGGGCCGTCAACCACAGCGGGCGACGTTCTTCGGCGCCCTCCGAGGGGGTGTGATCTCTGGCCGGGGATCCCAGCACCCCAGGCCCCACCCTCTTTCTTGGCCCCCCAAGTCCCCGGCTCCCGGGGGCTCTGCGCCCGCCCAGTGGGGCTAAACGTTGCATGCTGACCGCTCCCTGCGGGGGCAAGGGGACGGATGCGAGGGCCCCTTCACGGCCGGTCTCGACAGCCGGGCCGGGCCGTTCCCCACACCCTCGGGGCTCCCCCTGCCCTCGGGCTTCGGGCCAGGGCTGCGTGACTCTCTCCCAGGCTTGGCAGGGTGGATCCGAGGCAAAGAAGGGACTACTCTTCTTCCCTTCTTCCCCCAGGACAGGGGAAATGGACCGGAAGAAAGCCCGCCCACCACTCCAGTGTCTAAGGCGAGTAGACTGAATCTCGTTGCGGGCAGGGAATGTGTTCATTTATCGTTCTGCTGTACTCCCCCAGGCCCGACTCAGGATGGCACCCGGAGAGTTTCCAGCACTCTACCGGTCTCGCCTACGGGAGGGAGAGTCAAGCCCAGGAATACCCATTCCATTCCTAGTGTGGCGGGTGGCAGGCTACCTGCTACAAGCCCAAACTCACCTGCGCTGGGCAGAGGCGGCACGTTGACCGCACGGAAGAAGGCGACAGTGAACCGCTTCCGTATTTCGACCGAGATAATGCTATGGTGACACTGGGCTTTCTGGGAGAGATGGGTCCGTGGAATCGCTGTCGGCCGGAGGTGACTCGAGGGCGTAAGACGAGACAAGACTCTCCCTAGTGCTTAGTACAGTGCTCCGCACACCGTAAGCGCTCAATAAATGGGAGTGACTGAATGCAACTGAATGGATTTGCCCAGACCATGAGCAAAACCCCGTGGGCCTCCTTCAGATTCCATCGACGGCAGAGAGCTAGTCAGTGGACTCGATGGAAGGGCAGACACATTCATTCAATTCACTCAACAGACGGGATTCGATGGTCCGGGAGGGGGATGCGCCCCATTCTGTGCAGCTCATCAAGCTCTGGGGAACTAAATATCCTCGCCAGCCGCCGGACTGAGAAGCAGCATGGCGGCGTAGTGGGTTCAGCCGGGCCTCGGAGTCAGGAGGTCGTGGGTTCTAACCCTAGCTCTCTGCTGTGCGACCTTGGGCGAGTCCCTTCACTTCTCTGGGCCTCAGTTCCCTCATCCGGAAAATGGGGATTGAGACTGGGAGCCCCACATGGGACGGGGACTGTGTCCAACCTGAGGACTTTGCGTCTACTCCGGTGCTTAGAACAGAGACGTGAAGTGACTTGTCCGAGGTCACACAGCAGACGAGTGGCAGAGCCGGGATCGGAACCCGTGACCTTCCACCTCCAGGGCCTGGGCACTATCCGCTATGCCACTTGCTGCGTCTCAAAGGAGAAGCACGAGTCCCCGCTTTGCCAGGGAGAGCCGTCCCGCGCCCACCCGGGGGACCGGATGATGGAGCAGTTGGCTCTTCTGGGCCACTGAGAAGAGGAGGAGCGGGCACGTCGCACCACCCGACCCTCCCCGCGAGCCACCATCAGGAGGTCCCGGCACGGCTCCCGCTGCAGCCGCAGAAAGCGGGCCCGAGGGAGCCGAGGAAGCGGGAGGAAGGGTTCCCGTCGAACCACCCACGCCCCGAACTTCACTAGTCATGGAAATCTGAGCTAATAAAGGCCATCCATCCGCTCGCCTTCGAAAGAAAAGGGAAGAAAGCTCAAGTCGCAGGAATGTTTCTGATTTATGGAGAGAGAAAGAAGCTCGCCCCCATTTCATCAGTTTGTTTTTCCACGGTTGAAGGCTCCAAAAATATGAGAAATTAACGCTAAGATAAACATGCCATTAGCGCTGGGATCCCTGAACAATCCCATGCTTATGTGCTGGAAACATGGTTCCGCCGACACCAAAATCAAACAGTGTCATTTCCTGACGGCTCACAATAAGTTCCAGTTTGGACCCTTCGCCCTGCCACCCCCGCCGGGCTTTAGAAGCCACCGTAGGGCCATGAACTGGACGGCCGGGGAGCGAGAAGTGAGGGTGACAATCACGGGATCGAGCAATCGATACTACAAGAATAGTTACAGTGTTTGTAATTATGGCATTTATTAAGCGCTTACTACGTGCAAAGCACTGTTCTAAGCATTGGGGAGGTTGCAAGGTCATCAGGTTGTCCCACGGGGGGCTCACAGTGTTAATCCCCATTTTCCAGATGAGGTAACTGAGGCACAGAGAAGTTAAGTGACTTGCCCAAAGTCACACAGCTGACAATTGGCGGAGCCGGGATTTGAACCCCTGACCTCTGACTCCAAAGCCCGGGCTCTTTCCTCTGTGCAACACTGCTTGTCTCCTTCTCTGCAATCTCGCATTTCCTCCTGCCTTCGAGACATCTCTACTTGGATGCCCTGCCGGCACCTCAAATTAAACAGGTCTAAAACTGAACTTCTTATCTTCCCACCCAAGCCTCGTCCCCCACCCCGCCTTCCCCAACACTGGAGACAACACCACTATCCTCTCTGTCTCACGAGCCCGTAACCTTGGCATTATCCTCGACTCATCTCTCTCACTCCATCCACGTACTCAATCTGTGGCCAAATCCCGTTGGTTCTGCCTTCACAGCGCTGCTAAAATCCTTCACTACACCGCGAAAATCCGCCCTTCTCTCTCCATCCAAACTGCTACCACGCTGATGGGACCACTTTTCCTTTCTCGCCTTGACTACTGATTCCGCCTCCTGGTTGACCCCACCCCAGCCCGGCCCCAGCCTCCTGTCTCTCCCCGCTCCAATTCATCCTCTGCTGCAAGGATCGTCTGTCGACAAAAACGTTCAGTCCGTGTCTCCCCGCTCCTCAAGAATCTCCAGGGGTTGCCCATCCACCTCCGCATCCAACAGAAACTCCTCACCGTCGGCTTTAAAGCCCTCCATCACCTTGCCCCATCTTACCGCACCTCACTAATCTCCTACTCCAGCCCAGCCCACACTCTCCGCTCCTCTAGCACCAGTTTACTGTGCTCCGATCTCATCTATCTCGCCACCGACCCCTCGTCCACGTCCTCCCCCTGGCTTGGGACTCCCGCCCTCTCCATTTAGGCCAGACCACCACTCTCTCCACCTTCAGAGCCCAATTAAGGTCACATCATCTCCATGAGGCCTTCCCTGACTAAGCCCTCTTTTCCCTGGCTCAACCTCCCTTCTGCGTCACCGATACTCTCAGATCTGTGACTCTTGGACATTTGATATTTGCCCAACCCCATTATTTATAATATTTATCTATTATAAATTACCTATTAATTCACATTAATGTCTGTCTCCACCTCTAGACTATAAGCTCATTAAAGGCAGCCAATGTGTCTTGTAATGTATCCTCCCACGTGCTTAGAAAGCATTGTACATCGTAAGCACTCAACAGACACCACTGATTGATTGATATAGGGATACAAAACGGGGACAAATTGATCTTTATCTGCCACTGGCAAAGGGACTGTCATCAGGCCCTGAGTTGAACCACATATTCGCAAAAGGACTTCAGCGTGCACCATTACTCCTCCTGGGACGTGGCACATGAAAGGGTTTAATGAAGCGGACGGGGAGACAATCTTAACCATAATTTTTCATTCTGTCCTTGTCCCCCAGGCCTGAACACTTCATGCTCCATCCCCTTCCGATGCAAATTAACTGTCAAGATAAATCTAAGGAGTAGGAAATGGAAACGTTCCCAAGTTCTCTTCAAAATAGTTCAAAAGAAGCGGGGAAGCAGCGTGGCTCAGTGGCTAGAGCCCGGGCCCGGGAATCAGAAGGACCCAGGTTCAAATCCTGGCTCCTCCACTCGTCTACTGAGTGATCTTGGGCAAGTTACGTCACTTCTCTGGGCCTCAGGGACCTCATCTGCAAAACGGTGATTACAACTGTTAGCCCCATGTAGGATATGGACTGTGTCCTACCTGATTAGCTTGTGTCTACCCCTGTGCTTAGCCCAGTGCCTGGCACATAGTAAGCACATAATATTAACAATGGTATTTACTGAGCACTTACTTTCAGCTGAAATGGGGCGCGTGCAAGTCAGGAGGGCAAAATGAACACTTTCAAGATCTCAAGAATCACAGGCACCACCCCCCCACGACATAGCCATTATCCACTCCCCCAGGAAAGTGAACGCTTAGCCACAGGCTCCCATGTTCTAAAGGATAAAGCTCTGTTCCAAAAACTCTGGAAAAATAGGAAATTTCTTTACGTGTTTTATATGGTTGTGGGCGGAGAACGTATCTACCAACTCTGTTGCGCCGTACTCTCTCAGGTGCTTCGTACGGTACTCTGCACACGGTAAGCACTCAATAAATACGATCGATTGACTGACAGTCAATTACGTATCAATAAACGAAACTATTATTTAATCTTTGTAAAAGAAATCCAAAGCCTAATATCCCAACGCTAGCTAAATGGGGCACTGATTACGATGACGGATGATTACGGATCTCGGCAGGAGGCGCAGAATTAGAAGGTTGTTCTGCTGACGGTGGTCGTTCTTCAACTGTGGGAAGAACTCGTCGGATTTAGATGGAACAACTGGCTTCTTGTCTTCCTAAATTGCCTGATATTAGGCCCACTAGTTCTGAACACTTCCTCACCCCTTTAAACTCGTTTTGATAAATCCACCCGCTCTCTAGGAGAAAGCCTGGGCCTGGGAGTAGCGGATAAAGCCTGGGAGATGGAGGACCCGGCTTCTGATCCTGGCTCCTCCACTTAACTACTGTGAGACCTTGGCCATGTCGCTTAAATTATCTCTGCCTCAGTTTCCTCAACCGCAAAATGGGGACTTGATACTTCTTCTCCCTCTTACTTAGACAGTGAGGCCCATGTGGCACAAAGATGGGATCTGATCTGATTAAAGTGGATCTACCCCAGTGCTTAGAAGCAGCGTGGCTCAGTGGGAAAAGCCCAGGCTTTAGGAGTCAGAGGTCATGGGTTCAAATCCCAGCTCCGCCAACTGTCAGCTGTGTGACTTTGGGCAAGTTACTTCACTTCTCTGGGCCTCAGGTCCCTCATCTGTAAAATGGGGATGAAGACTGTGAACCCGCCGTGGGACAATCTGATCTCCTTGTAACCTCCCCAGTGCTTAGAACAGTGCTTTGCACATAGTAAGTGCTTAATAAATGCCATTATTATTATTGTTATTATTATATTAAGTGTTGAACAAGTTCCTTAACTGTAATGACAATTATTCCTTTTGAAAATAGGGGCAAGACTTAATCCCCCACTTTCAGTTAGTAGTGGAGAGACCAGAACTACTTCATCTGTTCTGACACCTGAAGCAGCATGGCATAGTGGATAGCGCCCAGGCCTGGAGTCTGAAGGTCATGGGTTCTAATCCCGGCTCTACCGCGTGTCTGCTATGTGGCCCTGGGCAAGTCACTTCACTTCACTGGTTCAATCTCTCATCCTACCTCGACTGGATTACTGCATCAGCCTCCTCTCTGATCTCCCATCCTCCTGTCTCTCCCCACTTCACTCTATACCTCACGCCGCTGCCCAGATTGTCTTTGTCCAGAAACACTCTGGGCATGTTACTCCCCTCCTCAAAAATCTCCAGTGGCTACCAATCAATCTGCGCACCAGGCAGAAACTCCTCACCCTCAGCTTCAAGGCTGTCCATCACCTCGCCCCCTCCTACCTCACCTCCCTTCTCTCCTTCTCCAGCCCAGCCCACACCCTCCACTCCTCTGCCACTAACCTCCTCACCGTACCTCGTTCTCGCCCGTCCCGCCGTCGACTCCTGGTCCACGTCCTTCCTCTGGCCTGGAATGCCCTCCCTCCACACATCCGCCAAACTAGCTCTCTTCCTCCCTTCAAAGCCCTACTGAGAGCTCACCTCCTCCAAGAGGCCTTCCCAGACTGAGCCCCCTTTTTCCTCTCCTCCTCCCCATCCCCCCCACCCTACCTCCGTCCCCTCCCCACAGCACTTGTATATATTTGTACAGGTTTATTACTCAATTTATTTTACTTGTACATATTTACTGTTCTATTTATTTTATTAATGATGTGCACATAGTTTTAATTCTATTTGTTCTGACGATTTTGACACCTGTCTGCATTTCTGTCTTCCCCTTCTAGACTGTGAGCCCGTTGCTGGGTAGGGACCGTCTCTATATGTTCCTGACTTGTACTTCCCAAGTGCTTAGTACAGTGCTCTGCACACAGTAAGCGCTCAATAAATACGATTGAATGAATGAATGAATGAATGAATGAACTTCCCTGGGCCTCGGTTACCTCATCTGTAACACGAGCAAACAGATGAGGAGACTGTGAGCCCTACATGGGACAGGGACTGCGTCCGGTCCAATTTGCTTGTCTCCACCCCAACGCTTAGTAAAGTGCCTGCGACATAGTAAGTGCTTAACAAATACCACAGTTACCATTATGAAACCCTACGCAGATGTCTTCCCGGGTCAGACAAGTCCTGAGGTGGCTGTCTGTCAACTGGGGTGTCCCAGGAACGTGATCAAGCAGCAAATAGACTAGCCTGGAGGGCAGCAATCGGGAAAGGGTTTGCCCTCCTTGAGGCCGTTTTGGAAACAGGGGGAGGCCCAACCACATGTCCACACAGCCCAAAGCCAGCTTTCCGGGCCCACCATGGGGAACGGTCCATCATTCACGCATCAGCCTCTTGGGCCCCGTCCGCGGAAAGAGATCGGCTTGCCCAGCTGGCATCCTCCTTGACATCGAAGAGTGCCAGACAGAGAGACGGCTCAGAACAAACCAGTGAGTTTCAGGCAGCCGATCCCTCTGAGCCAGCCCGTCCACCCCGGGGATGAAGAAGGCTAATTTTCTTAAACTTTCCTGAACTCTCCTACAACCCAGCCTGGACAGGTTGCTCCTCTCACACCAACCTACTAACCGTTCCTTGATCTCATCCATCTCACTGCCAACCACCAGCCCACATCCTGCCTCTGGCTGAGAACGCCCTCCCTTCTCATATCCGACAGACAATTACTCGCCCCCCTTCAAAGCCTTACTGAAGGCCATCTCCTCCAAGAGGCCTTCCCTGACTAAGCCCCTCCTTTCCTCTTCTCCCACTCCCTTCTGCATCACCTTGATTTGCTCCCTTTATTCTCCACCCCCTTTCTCAGCCCCACAGCACTTACGTCCACATCCGTAATTTACTGATTTATACTGGAGTCTGTCTCCTCCTCTAGACTGTAAGCTTGCTGTGGGCAGGGAACGTATCTGTTTTATTGCTATATGGTACTCTCCCAAGCGCTTAGTACCGTGCCCTGCACACAGTAAGTCAGTCAATTGTATTTATAGAGTGATTACTGTTAAGTGCTCAATAAATATGACTTGTTGGTTGATTGATTGATAAAACAGAGCCTGGGCTTTGTCCGATATGCTGCTCCAGACCCTTTGGCCACTGCCATTTAAAAAGAATAATAATAATAATAATAATAATGATGATGATGATGATGATGATGATGATGATAATAATAACACTGGTTAAGTGCTTACTCTGTGCCAGGCACTGTACTAAGGAAGACCCAAGAGACCAGAAAAGAAAGGGCCACAAGCCCTCTGTTTCCTCTCACCAAACTCGGGGCACGGATGCACCCCCGTAGGAGAAGCAGCATGGTGTAGTGGTTAGTGCCCGGGCCTGGAACCCAGAAGGTCATGGGTTCCAATCCCGGCTCGGCCACCGGTCTGCCATGTGACCTTGGGTGAGCCACTTCCCTTCTCTGGGCCTCAGTTACCTCAGCTGGAAAAAGGGGAACTGAGACTGTGAGCCCCACAAGGGTCAGGGACTGTGTCCAATCCTATATCCCTGTATCCACCTCGGCGCTTAGAACAGTGCCTGGCACAAAGTAAGCACTTGACAAATACCATTATTACTATTATTATGATGGTCAACTGTCAGAACCCACTTTTCCAGCACTTAGTACAGTGCTAAGAGCTTAGTACAGTGCTCTGCACACAATCAATACAGTTGAATGAATGAACTTGGAAAGGGCGGTCTGCACACTACCAAGGCTCTGCTTTCCTGAAAGACCCCTTCAAGAACTCCCCGCTGGACCGGAACGTCACGGAAACGTTGTCGACTCCATCCGCTGCGTACCGGGGAACGATTTAAACAAACTACTCTTGGCTCATTTGTCTGGAAGGGCCACTTTTCCAGTGGAGGGGTCCCAACTTTTAGCTCTCGATACCGCGCAGCGGAGGTGGGGGGGAAGAAGAAATACATCTTTCAAGCATCAGAAGCAGAGTACACAATAGGCTTTGTCTTGTTAAACAAAAGAACTTGGGTTTTCTTTCAATCACTTCCAGCTGCTTGATCCGGCCTTCACGGGATCAGAAATTAACAGCTCAGAGCATCTGGCTACCTGCACGGGCTGCGTATAAAATCTGAAGACTTCAATAAGATTAACGGGTCCGACGGTTAACAACAACAGAAAACGCTGGAATCCAAACGCCTCCGGGTACCTTTGCCAAGACAGAGACCGCGGCCTGAACCGGAGGAGGCGGCTGAATCCCCGCCCTACGGCTAAATTAGATGCCAAAGCTGGTTTTCCGCAATGCCCCACAAGACCGCGAAGATGAGATGAGGTCGGCGTGCGGTACGAATTGGGCTCCTTCCCCTTCCTGAGAAACGATGCCACTGAGGAATATCTGCTCGATGCCCACAGGGTAGATGGGACTTTCCTGCCCCAGACCTCGGCCCTGCTTCAGCTAGAAGCGTTGACAAACGTTCCCCTCCCTCCTGCCGCTCAAGGCAGAAAGGACCACCCCAAGTACAAATGTATATAAAGGCTAGATGGGGTACCCCTGGATATACTGACTGGCTAGGCCCCCGGGGTGGACTGGCCGTTGATTGCTTGGACACTCAACTCCCATAATTCCCCAACAGGGCGGGCCTCGGTGGAGCACCGAGGAGACTCCTCCTTCCCGAGAAGCCCAGTCTCCCCAGGGTCCCTGTGTCCTTGGGGGTGGGTGGCAACTGATGACCCGCCCCTGCTCTCCCTTTCACTGTTTCCCTGGAACTGGGAATTGGGTGCCGGGGGTGGGGGGGACCCCGGGAACTGTTCCAAGCCCCCCGCCGAGTCCCCGGGAGCGGAGGCAGGGAGGCGGCGGTGCCAGGATTTCGGTTCTTCCCTCACCGGCCTGCTGAGGAAACGTTTTTGAACGTTTCGGTGGAAAACTGTCTGCCAGTCGGGAAGGGGTCACTCCACCAATATGTTTTCCTTAGGGAAGTGGCGTGGCCTAGTGGGAAGAGCCTAGGCCTGGGAGATCCTCCTAGGTCCTCCGCTTCCCTGCTGGGTGACTCTGGACCAGCTGTTCAACTGCTCTGGGCCTCAGTTTACTCACCTGCAAAATAAGGATTCATTACCTGTTGACTTTGAGCCTCATGTGGGAAAGGGACTGGGTCCAACCTGATCACCCTTTATAATAATTGTGGGATTTCTTCAATGCTTCTTGTGTGCCAGGCACTGTACTAAGCGCTAGGGTGAATACAAGCAAATCAGGTTGGCCACACAGGGCTCCCACTCTACAGATGAGGCCGTCGAGGCACAGAGAAGTGAAGTGACTTGGCAAAGGTCACATGGCAGACAGGCAGCGGAGCCGGTATTAGAACCCACGACCAGGTCCGGGCCCTATCCACTATGCCATGCTGCTTCTCGTATCCTGTATCTATCCCAGGGCTTGGCTCAGTGCTTGGCACACAGTAAGCACTTAACAAATACCACAATTATTATTATTATTCAACTTGAAGACCTATTTGGGTGGCCCGCAGTCTTTGCCTCTCCAAGCTAAACGTTCCAGTTTCTCCCTCTCCCACCATCCCAATTCCTCCCAAGTTTGAGAAATGGGTCCTCAAACTATTCCCTATAGACTGTAGGCTCCTTGGGGGCAGGGAACAGGTCTACCAAACTCTGTTGCGCTCTTCTCTCCCAAGCACTTAGCACGTTTACACAGTACTCCAAAAAATACCACGGACTGATTAATTGATTTTAGTCCACCTAGTCCAACTCATTAGGGGTAAGGCTCTCATGTGAGGAAAATGATGCCTCCTCCCTCCCTAACAAAAGAGTTGTGGCACTTATTCAATCGTATTGAGTGCTTACTGTGTGCAGAGCACTGTACTAAGCACTTATTGAGTCTCACTAACTGCCAAGCACTGTGCTAAGTCCTGGGGTAGATACTTTCCCACAGGACGTTCTTCTCGGGACTTCCATTCTGCCATCCTTGGGGGGCGGGGGTCAGGAAGGGTAGTCTACTACTAATAATAAAAATAAGAAGAAGAAGAATCATGGCATTTGTTTAGAGCTTACTCTGAGCCAGGCACTGTACTAAGCGCTGGGATGGATACAAAGTCATTCATTCATTCAATTGTATTTATAGAGCGCTTACTGTGTGCTGAGCACTGTACTAAATGCTTGAGAAGTACAATTTGTGAATCAGGTTGGACACAGTCAGTCCCTGTCCAGTGTGGGGCTCCCAGACTCGACGCCCATTTTCCAGGTGAGGTGACTGAGGCCCAGAGAAGTGAAGTGACTTGTCCAAGGCCACACGGCAGACAAGAGGCAGAGCCAGGATTAGAACCCGGGTGATCCCACGTGTAGAGGGGGAGATTGGCAGCGGGGCCTGGAACGTCAGTCACCGTGGCTTCATTCTGCCTTCTGACCTTAGGGGCAAAAACTATTCTATTTATTTTATTTTGTTAATATGCTTTTTTTTATCATCTGTCTCCCCCTTCTAGACTGTGAGCCCACTGTTACCAACTTGTACTTCCCAAGTGCTTAGTACAGTGCTCTGCACACAGTAAGCGTTCAATAAATACGACTGAATGAATGAATCAAAAAAGACCAGAAGAGGTATGTGATCAACCATACGTTAGGCATCTTGAACCTACTCGAGGGTGGAGAGAAGCCTCCTGAAGACTGCTGTTATGGTATTTGTTAAGCGCTTACCCTGTGCCAGGCACTGTACTAAGCGCTGGGGTGGGTCCAAGCAAATCGGGTTGGACACAGTCCCCTGTCCCACGTGGTGCTCGCAATCTTAATCCTCATTTTCCAGATGAGATTGCTGAGGCCCAGAGAAGTGAAGTAGCCCAGAGAAGCAGCCTAGCCTTGTGGAAAGAGCCCGGCCTGGAAATCGGAGGTAGTGGGTTCTAATCCCGCCTCTGCCACACATCTGCTGTGTTGCCTTGGGCAAGTCTCTTCACTTCTGTGCGCCTCAGTTACCTCACCTGAAAATGGGGATCAAGATTGGGAGCCCCATGAGGGCCATGGACTATGTCACTCACTCATTCATTCATTCAATAGTATTTAGTGAGGGCTTACTGTGCGCAGGGCACTGTATTAGGCGCTTGGAAAGTACCCAACCTGATTACATTGAATCTACCCCAGCAGTGGAAGAGTGCATGGCACAGGGTAAGCGCTTCACTAATACCACGATTATAAGTGACTCGCCCAAGGTCACAAGTGGTGGATCCGGGATTAGATCCCCCAACAGTTAGCGGAGCGATGGGCCAAGAAGGGGGAGAGGGAGGGAAGCGTGTTAAAAGAACCTTCTCTGGGCCACGCATGCTCTGCAACAAACTGTAGGCCAGGGCTTCCTAAATCAAAGGCCCTTTGAACGGCTCCGCGGATCAACCCCCTCACCGGGTTCCAGCGGGTCGAGCCAAGGAATGCGGTAATTTAAGAGAGCGAGTGGCCTGTTTTCATCTCCGCCCCCTCTCCCCCGCTGCCCCTCGGCTTCCCCCCGCCCTCGGTTCTCACCAAGCTCCCTGACAGGCCGATGACATCGATGCCTGGAGCGGCCAGGGGCGACAGGGCGACCGAGAGATCCGCAGATTCCCAGCTGCTAGTGTTTTAGCTCTGCTCGAAACGCTCCGAAAGCCCGAGCGCTGCGCCCCAGCAGCTGTTCGCACTTTCTGTTTTTCCTCGCGAGGCCGGTCAGGAAACGCCAGTCGCCGAACATCTGCCACGCCATCGCCAACTTCTGTTTCCCAGCCGATAACCACCGTCCGCACGCGGTCCGGGTTCTCCGGCCGGCCCCGGTCGGGCGGTGGAGGGGGCTTATCCGACACGGGAGTGGGTCGCCAGATTTGGCCTGCGCGGACGCTGCCTGTTGCAAGCGGACGAGGCACGGGCGCACACGTCCACATGTAACTCGTGTCAGACTGGCTCACGTCGAGAACCCGGCCGACCGAACCATCTTCACGTTTGCCCCGGGGGCTGCTGACGGGCCGATTAATTATTTGATCCCCGATGGTCCGCCGTGCACCTGGCGAGGTGCAGAAAACCCCGTCCCCCCCTGACCGCGACGGACAGAACGGGGGCCGCTGGAGAAAGTGGATTCAAGCTCGTCCTGATCTGTCTGAAGCAGAGAGGCCTCTGGGCGAGCCTCATCATCATCGGGCCAACTTGGCTCTCCCTGCCCCATAAGCCTCCAGGCTTAAAGCCTCCTTCAGAGGACATGGGACGGGCAAAGGCTGAGGGAGTTAAATTCATTCACTCATTTATTCATTCATTCATTCATTCAATTGTATTTCTGTAAGCCCGTTGTTGGGTAGGAATTGTCTCTATCTGTTTTTAAATTGTACCTTGCAAGCACTTAGTACAGTGCTCTGAACATGGTAAGCACTCAATAAATACGACAATGAATGAGCAACTATATGTTGCCAACTTGTACTTCCCAAGCGCTTAGTACAGTGCTCTGCACACAGTAAGCGCTCAACAAATACGACTGAATTGAATTAACGAGGACCATAGTAAAACCATCATTAGACCTGGGCAGCCTGGATTCTGCTTTCTCCCCACACCCGCGCAGGGACCAAAGTCAAAGTTGTGTGAGCCCACTGCCTCTCGGCCCACAACCCTCCAAACCGAGGGGTGCAGATGGGGAGGCCGGGGTGGGGAGGGTTAGACCCAGCCCCTGCCCGCCCCAGTGGGGTGAGAAGGGGGCCGGACTGGCCGAACCGAGCGGCGGACGCGGACCACCCGGACCACCCCACGGGGACGGCGCCAACTCATATGAGAAGCAGCGTGGCTCAGTGGAAAGAGCCCGGGCTTTGGAGTCAGTGGTCATGGGTTCAAATCCAGGCTCCATTTGTCAGCTATGTGACTTTGGGCAAGTCACTTCACTTCTCTGGGCCTCAGTTACCTCATCTGGAAAATGGGGATTGATGGTCAGCCCCCCGTGGGACAACCTGATCACCTTATAGCCTCCCCAGCGCTTAGAAGAGTGCTTTGCTTGTTAACAAATGCCATCATTATTATTATCATTATATGAGGCTCAACCTCGGTCAGTCGATTTATACTTGTTGAGTGCTTATTGTGTGCAGAGCACTGTGCTAAACGCTAGGGAGAGGACAATAGAACAATAAACAGACACGTGAGAACATCCAGCCCTACTGAGAGCTCACCTCCTCCAGGAGGCCTTCCCAGACTGAGCCCCCTCCTTCCTCTCCCCCTCCTCCCCCCTCCATCCCCCCCCGCCTTACCTCCTTCCCTTCCCCACAGCACCTGTATATATGTATAGATGTTTGTACGCATTTATTACTCGATTGATTGATTTATTTTACTTGTACATATCTATTCTATTTATTTTATTTTGTTACTATGCTTTGTTTTGTTCTCTGTTTCCCCCTTCTAGACTGTAAGCCCACTGTTGAGTAGGGACCGTGTCTATATATTTGCCAACTTGTACTTCCCAAGGGCTTAGTACAGTGCTCTGCACACAGTAAGTGCTCAATAAATACGACTGATTGATTGATTGATTGATCCAGCCACCCACCCACCTTCTGTCTCCTCCTCCCCCATCCCCCTGAGCTCTTTCCCCCTTTTCGCCTGCCCACCCGTCTTCCACCGCCTTCCACCGCCTCCCTGCCTGCCTCAGGGTTCTCACACCTCCCAGCCGACCCCACTCTCCTGCTCTCGTTCATTCATTCATTCAATCGGATTTACTGAGCGCTTACTGTGTGTAGAACACTGTACTAAGCGCTTGGGAAGTACAGGTTGGCAACACTACTCTCCTAACTCCAACCCAGCCCCCATGCTTCATCCCTCTAAGACCATACCTCCGTCTGGTGTGTCTCACTGCCGGCCCCCGCTTCGCCCACGTCCTACCTCTGGCCTGGAATGCCCTCCCTCCTCGAATCAGACAGAGAAGGGACCGTCTCCACATGTTGCCGACTTGTACTTCCCGAGTGCTTAGTACAGTGCTCTGCACCCGGTAAGCGCTCAATAAATGCGATTCATTCATTCATTCATTCATATTTATTGAGCGCTTACTATGTGCAAAGCTTGGGAAGTACAAGTTGGCAACATATATATTATACATATATATATATATATATATATATATATATTTGAATAAATGAACTGCTCTCCCCCATTTCAAAGCCTTAATGAAGGCAAAGCACTGTTCTAAGCGCTGGGGGGGTTACAAGGTGATCAGGTTGTCCCACGGGGGGCTCACAGTCTTAATCCCCATTTTTTTTTAATGGCATTTATTAAGCACTTATTATGTGCAAAGCACTGTTCTAAGTGCTGGGGAGGTTACAAGGTGATCAGGTGGTCCCACAGGGGGCTCACAATCTTAATCCCCATTTTACAGATGAGGTAACTGATGCACAGAGAAGTGAAGTGACTTGCCCAGAGTCACCCAGCTGAGAACTGGCGGGGCTGGGATTTGAACCCATGACCTCTGACTCCAAAGCCCGTGCTCTTTCCACTGAGCCAGATGAGGCAACTGTCATATCTGCATATACCTGTCATTTCTTTATTTGTGTATTTTAATGTCTGTGTCCCCCTCTGGACTGTGAGCCCGCTGTGGGCAGGGAATTGTGTCCGTTTACCATCATATGGTACTGGACCGTGCTCTGCCCACAGTAAGCGCCCGATAAATAGTTGACAAATGAAAGACACCCAACCCAAACCCTCTCCACCAGGCCCCAGAGTCGGAGGGGAGAGGGCGGGGACGCCAACCAACCTGAAGCCAAACAGGTTGGGAGGTCCGGAGGGCCCGGAGAACGGGCGGTGCCGGGCCAGCCAGGGATCCTGGGAAGGCCCACGTTCGGCCACTCCGATCCCTCTGCCCGCTCTGGGGGAGCCCACCGCCACCCAAATATTCGCCAGCACTGCTCGGCGGCTTTTCTTCTTTAAGTACAACCAGAAATGCCTTCGAACGAAAATACACACGGCTTTGAATCCCAGCATGTGACAGATTTATGGAATATGGAAGACATTAAAGTATTCGCTTTCGCTCTGAAAATAAAGAGCGCAGACTCATAAACAATGCCTAAAAGGCATTTCAGCAGCTTAATCCACGCAGGACATGTTTTGCTTTTTGAGACAGACAATCAGGAACTGTTGGGTACAGGAAGCCATAAACAACAAGAATTTGGCTTAAGAGGGAGAACAGAATAAATGCTTTTTAAGGAAATCACTTAACATTTTTTGAAGGCTTATTTGTGTGCAATGAGGACCCGGCCGGACCCGAGCGGCGACGCCGCTGCCCTGGACCTGGGCCTTCCATGACCCCGGCCCCCGCGGCTTCCTGCCAACGTGGGCCGTCCACCACACCGGCCGCTGGGCTCTGCCTGTCGCCTCTCCTTTGGTCCCGGGCGTCCCCGACCCCAGCTTGGCTCCCTAGACCGTAAGCCCGCTGTGGGCGGGGACTGAGAAGCAGCAGGGTCTAGTGGCTAGAGCACGGGCCTTGGTTCGTTCGTTCATTCATTGTCGCATTTCTCGAGCGCTTACTACGTGCAGAGCACTGCACTGAGCGCTTGGGAGAGGACAATACAACAATAAACAGTGACATTCCCTGCCCACAATGAGCTCACAGACTGGGGGTGGGGGGGGGCGGGGACAGACATCATCACAAATAAATAAAATGAGCGATGTGGACATAAGGGCTTTGGGGCTGGAAGCGGGGAAGACCAAAGGGAGAAAGAAAATTACAGGCTTTCATCATGAATCCACTGCTTGTCCGCTGTGTGACCTTGGGCAAGTCACCACTTCCCTGGGCCTCGGTTACCTCCTCTGGAAAATGGGGATTAAGACTGTGAGCCCCACGCGGGACGGTGACTGGGCCCAACCTCATTTCCCGATATTCACACCAGTGCTTAATACAGTGCCTTGCACATGGTAGGTACTTAACAAATACCATTATTATTGTTATTGGTACACTGTACTTTCCCAACAAATGTCATTATTACGATTGGTACACTGTGCTCTCCCAAGCGCTTAATACAGTGCCCTGCACATGGTCAGCGTTCAATAAATCCCACCGACTGACTGACTCCTTCCGACCCCCTCGCCCAAGAAGCTGGGGCCTTGAGGAGGCGGGTTGGGGGCGGGGGTGGGGGGTGGCGGGGATGAGAAGTCACGATAGGGGAAACCGCCTGCGGAAATGTTGAGACTTCTCAGTACTACCACAGAAAGAATTTCCTCAGGCAATCTGATTTTTTTTTCCCCTTTCCCACAGAGAGCACAGCCCAGTTTCTTTCCTTTCTCGGGTTTGAATTTTTAGAAAAATGCCTATTTTGGGGAGCGAACCGACGGCGCTCCGATGGCTTTCGTGTCACGCTCGGAACTAAATAAAGAAATCCCACCCGCGACCACAGGCTCGAGGGAAGGGGGCCGGGGCTCGCCCTCGGACGCCGGAGAACCTGGCTTCGGTTTCCATCGCGGGAGGCTGCGGGCGAGTGTCTTTAACCCCACCAGTTCTCAGTTTCCCCACCGACGCAGGAGGGCCGTGCTGCACCGACACTCTGCGGGACCTCCGGGATCTTGGGTCTTGCAAAGACCCTCCGCCCTTCCCCACAGGCCCACGCCGTTCAAAAGGCTCACTCACAAACACCACAAAAGCGTCCCGGTTGGCTTCCTTTTCCCCATGTCTACTTTGCCATTTTCCGTTCCGGGGCAGGCTCCGTCTGGAGACCTGAGTGCTCATTCAACTGAATTTACTGAGCGCTTACTATGTGCAGAGCACTGTACTATGTACTTGGGAGAGTGCGATTACAACAGTAAACCGACACATTCCCCCCCGGCCTTACCTCCTTCCCTTCCCCACAGCACCTGTATATATGTATATATGTTTGTACGGATTTATTACTCTATTTATTGATTTATTTTACTTGTACATATCTATTCTATTTATTTTATTTTGTTAATATGTTTTGTTTTGTTGTCTGTCTCCCCCTTCTAGACTGTGAGCCCACTGTTGGGTAGAACCCGTCCCTATATGTTGACAACTTGGACTTCCCAAGCGCTTAGTACAGTGCTCTGCACACAGTAAGCGCTCAGTAAATACGATTGATTGATTCCCTGCCCACAGGGAGCTTCCAGTCTCGAGTCACTGTCCATGTGTGTGTGTGTGTGTTTTACGGTATTTGTTACGGTCTTACTATGTGAGAAGCAGCGTGGCTCAGTGGAAAGAGCCCGGGGCTTTGGAGTCAGCGGTCATGGGTTCAAGTCCCAGCACCACCAACTGTCGGCTGTGCGACCTTGGGAAAGCCACTTAACTTCTCTGTGCCTCAGTTACCTTGCCTGTAAAATGGGGATTAAGACTGTGAGCCCCCCGTGGGACAACCCGATCACCCTGTAACCTCCCCAGCACTTAGAACAGTGCATTGCATATAGTAAGCGCTTAATAAATGCCATCATTATTATTATTATTATTAACAAATACTATCATCATCATCATTTACTCGTATCACCCCAGAGCTTAGTATGGTGCCTGGCACATGTAAGTGTTTAACAAATCCATTAACTATTATTATACTTCCATCCCCATCCCAAGGAATGGCAGAGAAGCGAAATGACTTGCCCAAGGACACACAGCAGACAAGTGGTGGGGCTGGGATTAGAACCCAGGTCCTTCTGAGTCCCAGGCCCGTGCTCTACTCTGCGGGACTTTTGGCTTTTAACAGGGCCCGCTTCTCTGCTGATCGGCCACTTGCATCTGATTTTGTCACAGGATAAGGATGCCAAGATCTGCCTTGGGTTCCAAGAGCTCGAGAGAAAAATCTGGGTGTTTTCTGAGTCCTTCTCTGGCTACTTTCCGGTTAGAAAAGCAGGCATCTGGCTGGTTGGCGGGGCTGGGAGGCTTTCTATTTGGAAACAAACCCCACAAGCTCTGAATTTCCCAGTCGTCTGAGTTCAGCCGCCACCGGGGTGCCTGGAAAGAACCTTGTTCGTTGTCCTCATTCCCTTTTTACTGTAACTTCAAGAGCCCTAATTAGGAGTTGGGAAAAAAAAAAACTTTTTCCGACATTTTAGCCCCCCAGTACAGCTAACTGTGCAGTAACCGGGCCGAAAGAAGACAAATAGGCAGTAGCAGCGACGTCAGAGCCCTAGTGAGAAGCTTTCAGCCGCATCTGATAAATTGAACCACCAAAAAAATATTCTGATTTATGAGCCAATGTTCTAACTTAAAATCTTTAAAACGCTTGGGTGGCTAGTTAAAAAAAATGGGATTTAAACAGCCACACTCACAAAAAGAACAAAATACACAAACGGCAGCAAGCTCGTGACCTTTTAATTACATGGATAAAACCGGGCTCTCAAGGATAAGCCCGGTTTTCTTGTAACCTCTGCCAAGTGCTTCCAGAAATCAGGCTTCCCAAATTGGAGGCCTTCTCCTCGTCGGGGCTAAGCCTCGGTACCAGAAGACAGGACGGTAAAGTGTGGGGGGTGGGGAGAGGAAAGGAGAGGAAGAGAGGGAGAAAGAGGGAGGAAGGGGGGAGAGGGATGAGGGAAAGAGAAGGAAGAGAAGAGGAAGAGAGAAGGAAAAGGAGAAAGGGAGCAAAGAGAGGGATGGAGGTGGGAGGGGAAGAGAAGGAAAGGAAGAGAAGGGGAGAGAGAGGAGGAGAGGGAAAGAAGAAGGAGAAAGGTAGGGAGAAAGCAAGAGGGCAAGAAAGGGAGCTTTTCCTTTCAAATGATGCTGCCAGACCTAAAATAAATGTAGACCCCCAAAGTGCCTGCTGAGTTGGCTAAAAATGAGTCAAGCTTATTAAAAACGGAAAACGGGAACGGCGGCTGGCGGGGCGGGGAGAACACACAAGTCCCCCCCTTTTTATGAGTTAATATATATAAACCTCATAATACACAACATAAACGTCTTTGATCCTGGAGATCTGACTCCCTCGCCCGCCCAACCGATTGGACGATGCTGCCAGGGACCTGCCGTTATGTAATTACGCCGGCCAGCAATTTTACAAGACAAATACCGAGACTGAAGAAAGACGTTTATGCCCATCGAACTTGGGAAGTAGCAGTTTACGGCCGGGCTCTGGGCTGATGTGGAGAAACAGAAGCCCCGGGCCTCGCCACCCAGAGGGAATCAGCACCACCCGGACCCCCCTCGCGAGCAAGGTCTTCTGGTTTCGGCCCAGCTTGTGGTGGACGGAGAATGTGTCTGTTTCTTGTATTGTACTCTCCCAAGCGCTTAGTACAGTGCTTCGTGCATGCTGTAGCGGACGGAGCATGGGCCTGGGGGCCTGGGGTTCTAATCCCGGCTCTTCTAATTCCCGGGCTCGGGCTCTAGCCACGAGGCCAGGCCGCTTCTCACACCGGACTCACGGTTCAAGTAGGATGGGGGACACTTATTGAATCTCCCCACCATCATACAGCCCGGGCTTTGGAGTCAGAGGTCATGGGTTCAAAACCTGCTCCACCAATTGTCAGCTTTGTGACCCTGGGCAAGTCACTTAACTTCTCTGTGCCTCAGTTACCTCATCTGTAAAATGGGGATTCAGACTGTGGGACAACCTGATCACCTTGTAACCTCCCCAGCGCTTAGAACAGTGCTTTGCATATAGTAAGCGCTTAATAAATGCCATCATTATTATTATTATTATCATCATCATCATCATTATCAATGGTGGCCTTGTGCTGCAACAGTAGCGCATCTGACTCCGGATCAGAAGGTTCAGTGTTCAAATCATGACAAGGTTACGGAAACATTTAGAGAAGCAGCGTGGCCCCGTGGCTGGTTGGCCTTGGGCAAGTTGAGTCGATTTTGCGGGGTGGATGCAAGCAAATTGGGTTGGACACAGTCCCTGTCCCACACGGGGCTCGGAGTCGCAATCCCCATTTTACAGATGAGGGAACTGAGGCCCAGAGGAGTGAAGCCACTTGCCCAAGGTCACACAGCAGATAAGTGGCCAAATTGGGATTAGAACCCAGGGCCCGTGCTCTATCCACTAGGCCGTGCTACTTCCCCCACCTGAGCACTTTGTTCAGTCCTCTGCAGACAGTCAGTGCTCAATAAATACCGTTGATGGGCTGACTGAACTCTTGAGGGGAAACGTGGAGGGAAGGAAAGGATGGATGGATGGATGGACAGATGGACGGAAGGAAGGGAGGAAGGAAGGAAGGGACTGTGCGAAGGGAGCAGGAGCCCAGCCGCCCATTCCTGAAGGCCCATTCATTCAATCACATTAACTGAGCGCTTATTGTGCGCAGAGCACTGTACTAAGCACTTGGGAGGGTACAAAACAACAATAAATAGACATAGTCCCTTCCCATGACAAGCTTACAGTCTAGGCTCAGCCCCCACCACGGCCCAGAAGGCCACGGCCCCGTAGTTCCATCGTTCCAGGGGCATCAAACCCTCATGCCCGTGATGCCCGGGTTGCCCAGGCCAGCCGGTATCCACAAGAAGGGAGAGGTAAGAAGATGCCCCACCTCACCCACCCGTAGGTCTCCTTCCTGTCTGCGTGGGTGGGAGAGAGCTCGGGCTTGCGAGTCAGAAGGTCATGGGTTCTAATCCCAGCTCCACCACGTCTGCTGCAAGACTTGCCGCAAGTCACTTCACTTCCCTGGGCCTCAGTGACCTCATCTGGAAAATAGGGATTGATAACGCAAGCCCCATGTGGAACAGGGACTGGGTACAACCTGACTTGCTTGTATCTACCCCAGACCTTAGTACAGTGCTCGATGCATAGTAAGCGCTTAAAAGATACCACAGTCATTATGTCAGAACTTCTCTGCAGAATGAAATATCCTTAGCACTGTTGGGTAGGGACTGTCTCTATATGTTGCCAACTTGTACTTCCCAAGTGCTTAGTACAGTGCTCTGCACACAGTGAGCGCTCAATAAATGATTGAATGAATGAATGAATGAATGAATTCATTCACTCATTCAACTGGATTGATTTATTGAGCGCTCACTGCGTGCAAAGTGCTCGTATCGTCCTAAGCGCTCGGGAGAGTACAATACAATGACAAACGGACACGTTCCCTGCCCACAACGAGCTCGCGGTCTAGGCTCCGAGGCCAAGCCCAAACTGGAAAGGAAACAAAGAGATGCGGATCCTGAATCCTCTGAAATCCAATCACAGCTCCAAAAGTGTGGGCGGCGAGCCAGGGTCCTCTCTTCGCCCCCTCCCCCCCACCTTCGCTTTTTCTCGTCTCAAATGAGTGAAAGGGAAAAGGAGAAATTTGGTTGAGCAGAGAAACATGATCCATCGTGGAAAAAACTTAAAAGCCCAAAAGACCTCTCAGGTCTCACCTGGAAGGCTGGACGATATCCATATGTGGACGGGTTGGGCGGTGGCGTGTGTGGAAGGAGGGGAGGGGGCGGGGGGAGAGCGGAGGTCTTTCAGTTGGTCTTTTTTCAAGGGTCGCGTCACAGTTGCCACCGAAATGCCCAACGGCTTGGCCACCGTGGGCCGGGCGAGGTCCATGTCCGACTCCCCGCCGGCTGACGGGATGGCTTGGGCGACCCGCCCCGAGCAGGGACCCCACTATTCTCCTCTGATGGCCTGAGGGGTGGGCCGCCTGCTCCCGCCAGGCTGGCCAGGAGCAAATGGCCACCGGGCCGCTGGACCGGGGGGCTCCGACAGGGCTGAGGCTGGGTCGGGGGCGCACCGGTCCGATTCACGAATCCCGGTTGCTGTGAGCGGGGCTCACATTTTGCTCCCACATCCTGGCGCGTAGCCACGGCCAACAATCTGTCCTTTCTGGTCTCCACGTGTCCTGGAAGCCCCAACCCCTCGCGCTCCCTGCTTGTCCGCGAACGCATCCTTCAACCCCTTCCCCACGCCTCATCCCACTCCTGCTGCCCCTGGGAAATCTCCCCCCTGCCCCTGCCGGCTGCCGAGGTTGAGGTCCTGTAGCCCCAGGGGGAATTCTCTCAAGGTCCTGGGAAACGGCGCTGGCTTTCTGCGGACAAGAGTCCCCCCTTCCAGAGTGGCCCCCGGAAGCAGCATGGACCCTCACCCGGCCCTCAGGCTCTCCCTGCTTAAAGACGCGGGTGCAGGGGGCAGCCAGAAAACCGAAGGATGCCATCCCGTGTCCCCCAAGCCCCCTCCTCCCGGCCCGGTGCGGTCCCGGAGGGGTGCTAATCCAGTCTCGAAAGGCAACTTTTCCGTCACCTCGGCATCCGTACCTAAGTGAGGGCTGACGACGCCTGTCTGCCTCAGTTCATTTTTTTTTCATCCGTTCGGTGGGAACGGAGAGCTGAAGGACATGATAAAACAGCCTATTATTTCCATCTGGCTTTTCTTAAATAAATGGCATTTCTTCTCCATTAAAATGCCACGGGAACAAAGGAGCTGGCGGAGGGGGCTTGGACGCTGTACGGACCGTGCAGTTGCACATGCCCGGGGCCACCACTCCCCTCTGGCAGGACCCCGGCCATCGCTCCAACGACGGGATGGACGGATTTCGGCCCCCACGCCGTAACGAGGCATCGCTCTGCATGTCATTTGGCAGATGCGGCCAATTCACCCTGCAGCCCTCCGTTTTAATCAGTATCACATAAAGTTGAACACATGCTTTGAAATGTGCACCAGATCCAAAACTTTGCCTCTAGGGGGGTGGAGGGGTGGGGGAGCCTGCTGAAAACACACATACCATTCCGGCCGCCGCTCCGCGAGCAATTATCTTTCACCCCTGGCTGAACCGCGGGAACTGTCAACGCCAGCCCGCTGCCAACCGGAGGAAAGGTTGTGGGGTTAGGGTAGAAAATGAGCCCCAGCGGCTCTGGGGAAAAGAGAGCGGTGGGTTCGGTCCCGCCGGCTGCCTGGAGGAAGCGGCCGCCGGGGCCCGGCCTCCCCGAGGGGTGCGGAGGGGAGGCCACCGAGCTGGTCAGAGGGCAGGGGCCTACAGGGGCCACCGTGTTGAGAGATCAGAAGCACTCAGAACCCCTCGCCCAGATGGATCTCGACCCCGGGCCCCGGGGGAGCAAGATGTGGGGGCTACAGGGTGGCGGGGAGAGTTGAGATAAAGCTTCCTGCCCTAGGAAGGGCGGCAATGGGCAAGGCCCTCGACACCTCTGGCAGAAACGCAACAGCGAAGCCCAGAATCGATCCAGAGTTCCCGTGAGCAAAGCTGGCGTTGGCCATGGGTTTCCGGGTACAGAGTCTCGGCAACGATACTAAGTCGTCGCCGGTTTCCAGGGAGACTGGGGAACCTAGGATGAACACAATCCACAGAAAATTCAAAGGCTTTGGGGAGGGAAATCAGATTTCCCCTAAGGCAGCGATGGGAAAATGGAGAGTAGCAGTGTGGCCTAGTGGATAGAGCACGGGCCCCGGGGTCAGAAAAACCTGGCTCCGCCACACGTCTGCTGCGTGACCTTGGGCCAGTCACTTCACTTCTCCGGGCCTCAGTTACCTCATCTGTAAAGTGGGGATGAGCGTGTGAACCCCATGTGGGACAGGGACTGTGTCCAACCTGATTACCTCGTATTTACCCCCGGGCTTAGAACAGCGCTTAACGAGTGGCATGATTGTTATTATCGATATTACTATGAACGTAGTGGGGAAAAGCGGGACGCTAGCCGTCGTGGCTCCCGAAGAGAATCGTTAATGGATTGTAATGAAGCGGAAGATGGTAAACCCCTTGGAGGGGAAGACTTCCTGGGGCTCCCCAGAAGGACAGGGAATCCCCAAATTGTGGAGCTGGAAGCTGAAGCTGTCCACCCTCCTGCTGCCGAGCCGAACCTGCACCCAAATGCCCTTGGTGAGGGAACTGGCTTTGTCAGCTGCTGAAAAACCATCCAGAGAAGGTTTTGAGCATCCGTCCCTGGAAACGCCCCCTCCTTGATGAAGCAGCGCAGCCCGGTGGGAAGAGCGGCACGGGCCGGGAGTCCAGAGAACCTGGGTCCTAATCCCGGCTCCGCCACTCGCCCGCTGGGCGACCTCGGGCAGGTCGGATTGCATCTCTGGGCCTCAGTCTCCGCATCTGTCGAATGAGGATTAAACACCCATTCTCCCTCCTGCTTTGACGGAGAGCCCCGTGTGGGCCGGAGGCTGGGTCGGAACTGATTATCTTTCATCGACCCGAGCACTCAGTACAGGCCCAGACTGGAAACCGGTCCCGGGATGGCACCGCATCTTAGCATGCTTCCAGGCAGGATCTCTGAAGCTGGGGCTTCCAGGTCGGGGGTCTCGGACCTTGCCCTCCTAGGCCTTGGACCCTGTCACGGAGCAGCCCCAGCTCTGTGGCTCAGTGGAAAGAGCCCGGGCTTGGGAGTCAGAGGTCATGGGTTCAAATCCCGGCTCTGCCACTCGTCAGCTGTGTGACCTTGGGCAAGTCACTTCACTTCTCTGGACTTAAGTTCCCTCATCTGGAAAATGGGGCCTAAGACTGTGAGCCTCACGTGGGACAACCTTGATCACGTTGTATCCCCCCCAGCACTTAGAACAGTGCTTGGCACATAGTAAGCGCTTAACAAGTACCACCATCATTATTATTATTATTACAGTCAACTATTCTGGACCCACCAAAAGTAGCGATTGCTCCAGGTGGGATATTTGGATTTGACCAGGGGAAGCACCCCGGAGGACCAGAGAAACACAATACGGGTTCTGTGGCCGGGTAGAGCACTTGGCAAAGTGGATGGAGCCCAGGCCTGCAAGTCAGAAGGACCCGGGTTCTAATCCTGGCTGCGCCACTTGGCTGCTGTGTGGCCTTGGGTGATCCACTTCTCTGAGCCTCACTTCCCTCCTCTATATAATGGGGATTGACACTATGAGCCCCACATGGGACAGGGACTGCATCCAACTCAATTAGCTCGTATCCAGGCCAGTACTTAGTAAAGAACCTGGCACACAGTAAGAGCTTAGCAAATACCACAATTATTATTATTATTATTATTGTATTATTATTATTATATCATTGTAATAAAGGCACGTGGCCTGGAGCAGCAGTGTGGCCTACTGGATAGATCTTGGGACCGCAAGTCAGAAGGGCGTGGGTTCTCACGCGGCTCCGCCACTTGTTTGCTGGTTGACCTTGGGCAAGTCCCCCTCCCCATCCCCCCCGCCTTACCTCCTTCCCCTCCCCACAGCACCTGTATATATGTATATGTTTGTACATATTTATTACTCTATTTATTTATTTATTTTATTTGTACATATTTATTCTATTTATTTTATTTTGTTAATATGCTTTGTTTTGTTGTCTGTCTCCCCCTTCTAGACTGTGAGCCCACTGTTGGGTAGAGACTGTCTCAATATGTTGCCAACTTGGACTTCCCAAACGCTTAGTACAGTGCTGTGCACACAGTAAGCGCTCAATAAATACGATTGAATGCATTAATGAATGAAAGTCACTTCACCCCTCTGGGCCTCAGTTACCTCCTCTGCAAAATGGGGATGAAGACTGTGAGCCCCACATGGGACATGGATTATGTCTACCTGATTAGCTGGTCTCTACACCAGGGCTTAGTACAGCTCCTGCCACACAGTAAGCGCTTAAAAAATACCACTAAAAGAAAAATAATGGCAGGGGAAGGGGAAGACGTGAAAATAGCTTAGGGATGAGGGACATACCAGAGCATAAGAATATTGACATAAATAAGTAGTGTGGGGCTGAGGTGGGATCAAAGTGCTTGAGGGGGATGCAGGCAAGCGCTTAAGATACAGCAAGCCGAAACCCCACCTGGATCTTGATTTTTCTCTCCTGCGCTCTGTAACCCCTGGTCTCACAACAGCTGAGACAGAACCTCTAATCTGGAGGGTTGGGCAGCCTGCAGATGACGCACCCAAACCCAGGAGCCGGGTGGCAGAAATCTCCGCGGGGCTTCAGCCCGGAGACGCTGCTCTTCCCTCTCTCCCTCTCTCACCCCCCCACCCCGACGAAGGCGCAGGGCACCGCGGGCCGAGCCGGAATCTGGCAACCATTACGTAAGTTTGGTTACCCGAAGTTTACCAACATCTTGAGGCTATTTCCGATGGAATGCTTTAGTCAAGTCGGTGCGGATGGCATCTTGTCTGATCCATTATCACTGACGGCATGAAGCGGAGCCCTCAGAGGGGCCCGGTACGATTCAGTCTACTTTTCACGGCCCGACGAGAAGCCGGGAGGCGGGCACTGGGAGAGAATTCTGATCCTTGGGGGGGAATCGTTCACTGGGGCAGCCCGAGACCCTCCACATTCATTCATTCGATCATATTTATTGAGCACTGACTGGGTGCAAATCAATCATATTTATTGAGGCTTACTATTTGCAGAGCACTTTACTAAGCACTCGAGAGAGTACAATAAAACAATAAACAGATACATTCCCTGCCCACAACGAGCTTAAAAGACCTTCCACACAGTACCAATCATAATTCCAAGGGGCCTATTAGGTCACTCACACAAAGCACTGTACTAAGTGCTTGGAAAGTACAATTCAGCAATAAAGAGAGACAATCCCTGCCCACAAGAAGCTTACAGTCTTGAAGGCTTAGTACAGTGCCCGACACATGGGGAGCGCTTAACAAATACCACAATTATTATCGTCATCATTATTATTATTGTCATTAATATTATTGCTATTATTATTATTATTCTAAGAGACAAAGTCATTTGGTCTTCCCTGGACTGACCAGACCTGGGCCAATCTCTCTCAAACTCTCACTCTGCTTAGAGCAGAGATAACAGCATTCCGCTCCCAAGATGGTGGACAGTTAATCAGTCAGTTATAAATGAGGAACGTGTCAAACTGAATTAACCAAGCCCGGACAGGCAACCTCAAATAACAACAAGAAGAAGAAGAATAATGATGGTATTTGTTAAGCGCTTATCACGTGCCAAGCACTGTTCTAAGTGCTGGAGTAGATACAAGGTAATCAGGTTGCCCCACGTGGGGCTCACAGTCTTAATCCCCATTTTGCAGATGAGGTAACTGAGGCACAGAGAAGCTAAGTGACCTGCCCAAAGTCACACAGCTGATTAGGGAGGAGCCGGGATTAGCCACAACTTCTTGACTCCCAAACCCGGGCTCTTTCCACTAAGCCACGCTGTTTCTCTAACAATACGCCCAAAGAGTGATAGGGACGCACAACTTGCTACGTGTTCCCCTTCTGAATTTAGGCATCATTTGTGACATGGATGCTCGTGAAGCGCTCCATATTTTCCACCGCGCTGATCCAAGCACTTCTCCTATCCCACCCTGAGTACTGCACCGGCCGCCTCGCTGACCTTCCTCGCCTCTTGTTCTCTCCCAACTCCGATCCTTACTCTGCAGCCCGGATCATTTTTCTATAAAGAGTTCAGTCCACATCTCCCCGCTCGTCGAGAACCTCCAGTGGTTGCCCATCCACCTCCACGTCAGATGGAAACTCCCGTGGCAGAGTGGAAAAAGACAGCCTGGAAGTCTCGGTCATGGGTCACGGGTTCTAATCCCGGCTCCCCCATCTGTCTGCTGAGGGACCTCGGGGAAGCCCAGTCACTTCTCTGCGCCTCAGTGATCTCATCTGGAAAATGGAGGTTGAGTCTGTGAAGCCCCACGCGGGACTGTGTCCAACCCAATTTGCTTGTCTCCACCCCAGCGCTTAGTACAGTGCCTGGCACACAAATCCCAAAATTATTATTATTATTATAACAACTTATATAATAATATATAATTATTAACTTTATAATATATTGTAATAATCATAATAATATACTTCTAAAACCCTCAATCAGCTTGCCTCCTCTTATCTCGCCTTGCTGATTTTCTACTGCCCTTCTGAGGCCAACCTACTCGCTGTACTTCAAACTTGTCTACCTCACTGCCGATCCACCACCCACCTTTCTCCTTCTTCTTCTTTCCCTCTCCTCCTCTCTCTCCCCCTCTCCTCTTCCTTTCCTTCTCTTCCCCTCTCCCACCTCCATCCCTCTCTTTGCTCCCTCTCTCCTTTTCCTTCTCTCTTCCTCTTCTCTTCCTTCTCTTTCCCTCATCCCTCTCCCCCTTCCTCCCTCTTCCTCTCCTTTCAATCAATCAATCAATCAATCGTATTTATTGAGCACTTACTGTGTGCAGAGCACTGTACTAAGTGCTTGGAAAGTACAAGTTGGCAACACATAGAGACGGTCCCTACTCAACAGTGGGCTCACAGTCTAGAAGGGGGTGACAGAGAACAAAACAAAACATATTAACAAAATAAAATAAATACAATAGATATGTACAAGTAAAATAAATAAATAAATAGAGTAATAAATACGTACAAACATATATACATATATACAGGTGCTGTGGGGAAGGGAAGGAGGTAAGGCGGGAGGGATGGAGAGGGGGAGGAGGGGGAGAGGAAGGAGGGGGCTCAGTCTGGGAAGGCCTCCTAGAGGAGGTGAGCTCTCAATAGGGCCTTGAAGGGAGGAAGAGAGCCAGCTTGGCGGATGTGGGGGGGGGGGGGGGGCATTCCTGGCCAGGGGGTGTATGGCGGATGTGTAGCGGGCCAAAAGCGAGTAAAATTGAGGAGCTGGATGTTCCCCAATACTGCAGGTGCAAGATCCAATTTTTCTTCATAAAACCGAGTGACTAAGCAGAAGCCATCATGAGGCAAAAATTAAAGGGTTCTGCTGAAGCGGTAGCAAGCCGAGACTAGATAGCTACACCTTCATGCCTCCTAAAGATGATTTCTTACTTTGTCATTGGCAGGCATTGACTGAAAACGTTTGTCTGTGGGGGGTGATGAAACCAATCCAATAATCTGCTTTTAAAGCCCAACTCCTCCTCTAAACTCCTTGTGGGCAGGGGTCACATCTACCAACTCTGTTGTAGTGTACCCTCCCGAGCGTTTTGTACGGAGCTCTCCACAAAGCAAGTGAGCGCTCAGTACATACCAGAGATCAATCGATAACCATGGATAGATAAGCAGTATGGCATAGGGATAGGGCACGGGCCTGGGAGTCACAAGGTTTGCTGCCATTTGTCTGCTGCATAGGGACAGGGCACGGGCCTGGGAGTCACAAGGTTTGCTGCCATTTGTCTGCTGCATAGGGATAGAGCACGGGCCAGGGAGTCAGAGGGTTTGCTGCCATTTGTCTGCTGCATGACCTTGGATGAGTCACCTAACTCCTCTGTGCCTCAGTTCCCTCACCTGCAAAATGGGGATGGAGACTGTGAGCCCCACGTGGGATAGGGAGGGGGTCCAACCCAATTTGCTGGTTTCCACCCCAGCTCTTAGAATGGTGCCTGGCACGTGGTAAGTGCCTAGCAAACAAATAATAATAACAATAATAATAATAATAATGATAGCATTTATTAAGCGCTTACTATGTGCAAAGCACTGTTCTAAGCGCTGGGGAGGTTACAAGGTGATCAGGATGTCCCATGGGGGGCTCACAGTCTTCATCCCCATCTTACAGGTGAGGAAACTGAGGCACAGAGGAGTTAAGCGACTTGCCCAAAGTCGCACCTCTCCCCACCCCCTAACCCCCCCCCCCCCACATTTTACTTCTCTGGGCTTCAGTGACCTCATCTGGAAAGTGGGGATTGAGACCATGAGCCCCATGTGGGATAGGGACTGTGTCCAACCCGATTTGCTTGAATCCACTCCAGAGCTTAGTACAGTGCCTGGCACATAGTAAGTGCTTAACATATGCCACAATTATTGTGATTATTATTATTAGACCGTAAGCCCCTTGTGAGCAGGGAAAGAGCCTACCAATTCTATTGTATTGTACTCTCCTGAGCACTTAGTACAAGCTCTGTAATAATAATAATAATAATACTACTAATAATAATAATAGCATTTATTAAGCACTTACTATGTGCAAAGCACTGTTCTAAGAGCTGGGGAGGTTACAGGGTGATCAGGTTGTCCCACACGGGGCTCACGGTCTTAATCCCCATTTTACAGATGAGGGAACTGAGGCCCAGAGAAGTGAAGTGACTTGCCCAAAGTCACACGGCTGACAAGTGGCAGAGGCAGGATTTGAACCCATGACCTCTGACTCCAATGCCCGGGCTCTTTCCACTGAGCCACGCTGCTTCTCCTCATAATACTGCTTCTCCAATAATAATAATGATGGTGGCATTTATTAAGCGCTACACACTCTGTAGTAATAATAATGATGATGGCATTTATTAAGCGCTTACTATGCGCAAAGCACTGTTCTAAGCGCTGGGGAGGTGCTAGAAAGCCCACCCCATTTCATGTTCGACAGACCACCACTCACCCTTCTTAAAATCTCAAGAGGCCTTCCCCAAGCCCTCACTTCCCATTCTCCCTGTCCCTTCCTTGTCACCCATGCATTTGGAACTGTACCGCTTAAGGCACTCGATATTCATCCGAACCACAGCCCTACGACATCCATGTACATGCCCGTTATTTATTTTAATGTCTGTCTCCCCCTCTACACCCCTCTCAGGATGGCACCTGGAGAGTTTCCAGTCCTCTACCAGTCTCAGCTACGGGAGGGAGAGTCAAGCGGAGGCCTACCCATTCCATTCCTGGCTTGGCCAGTGGGCTAGCGAGCAGAAGGCCACCTGCTACAAGTCAAAACTCGCCCGTGCTGGGCAGCAGCGGCCCAGGAGACAGTCGAGGGCAGAGACTCAAGTTTGCAGAAGAAGGCAATGGTCAACTGCTGCCATGGCTGAATGAATATTTTGACCAAGAAAACTCTGCGGATCCACTATGGGAAAGATTGCAGATGGAGGTGGGACGGTCCGGGAGGGATGCGTCCGTGAAGTCGCTGGGGGTTGGAGACGACTCAACGGCAGAACACGAGACAATACCCCGCTATGCTGAAAGCTTGCCGTGAACGGGGAAATGTGCCTACCAACTCTGTTGTATTGGACTCTCCCAAGCGTTTAGCACAGTGCTCTGCAGGCAATCGGTGCTCAAAGAATACCACAGGTTGATTAAGATAAGAATCCTTCAGTTTGAAGTAGCAGCATGGCACAGTGGACAGAACACAGACTTGGGAGTCAGAAAGTCACGGGTTCTAATTCCGGCTCTACCTCTTGGCTGCTGTGTGACCTTGGGCAAGTCACTTCACTCCTCTGTGCGACATCTGTAACATGTGGATTGAGTCTGGGAGCCCCACAGGAGACAGGGGGCTGTGTCCAACTTGATTTGCTCGTATCCACCCAACCGCTCGGAACGGTGCCCGTCACAGAGTAAGTATTTAACGAATACCATCATTCTTATTACAGCACGGCTCAGTGGAAAGAGTCCGGGCTTTGGAGTCAGAGGTCATGGGTTCTAATCCCAGCTCCGCCAATTATCAGCTGTGTGACCTTGGGCAAGTCACTTAACTTCTCTGGGCCTCAGTTACCTCATCTGGAAAATAGGGATTAAGACTGTGAGCCCCAAGTGGGACAACCTGATCACGTTGTAACGTCCCCAGCGCTTAGAACAGTGCTTTGCACATAGTAAGTGCTTAATAAATGCCATTATTATTATTATTATCACTATTTAACAGGACGAAGGCACTCGATGATCCAGGGCCTTCGGAGCCACACTCGATTCAACCCGATCGGGCCGGAAAACTCCTGGCCCGGGGACAGGGAAGACCAGAATGATCAACATCCCATGTGAAAAGGCATCGTCCGACCCACGGCCAGGAGGACCCACTCCAGGGGGGGTGTTCTGATAACCTGGGGCGGGAATGGGGATGGCGGCCCTGTCCCCTGTTGAGCCAGACTGAGGATCCAATAATAAGAATAAGAATAACTACGGTATATGTTAAGTGCTTACTACGTGCCAGGCACTGTACTAAGTGCCGGGGTGGATCCAAACAAATCGGTTAGACACCATCCCTGTCCCACGTGGGGGTCACAGTCTCAATCCCTGCTTTACAGGCGAGGTAACTGAGGCCCGGGGAAGTTGAGTGACTTGCCCAAGGTGACACAGCAGACAAGTGGCAGAGCCGGGATTAGAACCCACGATCTACCGGGGAAGGGAAAACAGAACCCCCCGCACAGAGCCTGAAGGCGGCCTCGGTCCCGAGGGGGGGCCTCGTTTTGTGACCGGCCCAGGTTTTCTTGGCCTCGGCCCCCGATAAGGGAAGCTGCCCAAGTCCACGGTGGGATCCCTGGCTACCGAGAACCAAACGCGGCCAGAAGATGGGTGCTGAGGCTCTCCAAATGACCCCCCCCCGGGGGGAGATCTACTGCCTGGAAGGAGGGTGGACTGAGCTGCCGCCGCCAGCCACCGGCTGGGGGGTCTCCAGGCAATAGCCGACGAAGGACCGTGGGCATCGCTCCAGCCAAAGAAGGGGAAGCGAAGAGGGGGACGGGGCCTCCTCGGAGACTCCTCTCTTAACGATAATAAGTATGGTACTTGGGAAGCGTTTACTCTGTGCCGAGCCCCGTTCTGAGCGCCGGGGGTGGCCACAAGTTAATCACGCTGGACACAGTCCCTGTCCCACATGGGGCTGACCCTCTTAATCCCCATTTTCCAAATGAGGTAACTGAGGCAGAGAGAAGCGAAGGGACTTCCCCAAGGTGGCCCAGCAGACACGTGGCAGAGCCGGGACGAGAACCCGGGTCTCCTTCTGGATCCCGGGCCCGCGTGCTAACCGCTGAACCCCGCTGCTCTCCTCTGCTGTCCAGGGTCGGGGAGATTGGCTAGGAGGCTTGACGAGAAGGAAAAACAGAACCCACACCCAATTAGGCTTCCACGGGACCCGTCGGGGAGACGCATGTGGGAAGCAGACCGCGCGCACTGAAGTCATTCCATTTGGAAGGGGGATGTGTTGTTTTTCAGTGTTTGCTTGTTTTCTTACATGGCTTGTTTGGAGGTGGGGGGAGGGCCCAAATTAACAACAGGTCCGAGCCCAAGCCGGGCCCGCGTGGGACAAAGACGCAGCCCTCCCCCTGAACCCTGGATGGCGCCAAGATCACAAAAAAAAACCCACCGCCAAAAACCCCTCCATCCCAAAGCCTCCGGCCTGGTTCTCCAAAGGTCATCCGCTGCCCACAGTGGCGCCGGGCAAGCCGCCCGGAGCCGTGCCACTCGCGGCCTCCGAAACAGTTCCGATGGAGCCGCGCTTCCTCCAGGGAGCTGGGCCCGGACGATGCAGGGCCGGGGAGCCGAGAAAGCCGGCCTCTCTCCTGGGCCCCTCCACGACAAGTCGCTTGGCTCTGTGGGGTCCCCATCTATAAGAGGAGGCGGACCGGGTACCCCTTTCTGAACTGTCTTTCCTTTCTTCCTTTTAGATGGAATCTGTTAAGCACTTACTACGTGCCAGGGATTGCACTATTCTGTAAGTTCAGCCTCTAGACTTGTACACTCGTTGTGGGTAGGAAACGCGTCTGTCCATTCGTTCAATCGTATTTATTAAGCACTTACTGTATGCAGAGCACTGTACTGAGTGCTTGGAAAGTGCAATTCGGTAACAAACAGAGACAATCCCTACCCAACAACAGGCTCACAGTCTGTGTATTGTTACGTTGTACTCTCCCAAGCGCTTAGTGCAGCGCTCGGTACATAGTAAGCGCTCAATAAATACGACTGACTGACTGACTGACTGTACTAAACGGTGGGGGTAGATACAAGCTAATCGGTTGGACACAGTCTCTGTCCCACACGGGGCTCACAGTCTTCATCTACATTTTACAGATGAGGGAACTGAGGGGCGAAGAAGCGAAGCAACTTGCCCACGGTCACCCAGCAGACAAGTGGCTTCTAGATTGTGAGCCCACTGTTGGGTAGGGACCGTCTCTATAAGTTGCCAACTTGGACTTCCCAAGCACTTAGTACAGTGCTCTGCACACAGTAAGCGCTCAATAAATACGATTGAATGAATGAATGAAGTGGCGGAGCCGGGATTAGACCTCAGGTCCTTCTGACTCCCATTCATTCAATTGCACTTATTGAGCACTGACTGAGTGCAGAGCACTGTCCAGAGCACTTGGGAGAGGACGATCCAACAATAAAAGGAAACATTCCCCGCCCACAACAAGCTTATAGTCTGGAGATCAAGCTCGTGCTCTATCCACTGGGCCATGCTGCTTCTCTGGTGCTTTCCTATATTACTTCATTCATTCATTCATTCAATCAATCGTATTTATTGAGCGCTTACTGGGTGCAGAGCACTGTACTAAGCACTAGGGATTACTTCAGATCACTGGGCACTCCTCGGCACCGAGTTTGAGACGAATGCCAGGCACCATCACTAACACCCGAGTGGCATTCAGCTGAGGGTTTGAACTCCGATCCAACCCAGTGGAGGAAACCTATCCTTCCGCACGTGGGTCCGGGAATGCTCGGCCACCCACGAAGTAGCACCCCGAAGTCAAGACTCTGACTAAGCCCCTCCTTCCTCTTCTCCCACTCCCTTCTGCGTCGCCCTGACTTGCTCCCTTTCTTCATCCCCCCTCCAGCCCCACAGCACTTATGTCCAGATCCGTCATTTAGTTATTTCTATTAATGACTGTCTCCCCACTTCTAGACTGTGCGCTCATTTGGGGCTCACGGGGTGTCTGTTTATTGTTGTTCTGTACTCTCCCAGGCACTTAGTACAGTGCTCTATGCACAGTAGGTGCTCAATAAATACGAGTGAATGAATGAGACCTGCAATCCCCAGACGGAAGACCCGTGGGAGGCGGGCGGCTAAAGACTTGACCATGGTGGGCTTCCTCTGCCAGGTGGCATCCTTCCGAGCTCGAGGCCGGTGGGGTGACTGGGGGCGACTTTCTCTTCTCTACTTTCCGCTGGGTTTGGCCTGCCGGACGGACCGGATAAAACCCCATCCCGTAGGTCCAAACCCAATTCCAGCCCTGTGGCCCATCATTTGGTCATATTTATTCAGTGCTCGCAGAGCACTGTACTAAACGCTTGGGAAAATACACTACGATCATGAACAGCGACATTCCCTGCCCACAGTGAGCTCACAGTCTAGACGGGGAGACAGACATCAATACGGATAAATAAAATTACAGATTTATACGTAACTGCTGCTGGGCTAGGAGGGGAGGGAAGGGCCCAGCCCAGACAGGGGCTCCCAGCTCTCGGTGTCTGCTCTGATTAAGGGGCTTCCCTCTTCCCCCATTTCCCCCTCACACCCACCCTCGCCACTCTCTCCGTGACATGCGGAAGAGCCTGCTCTCTTGCTCTGCCAGACCGATTGCCCCAAAAGAGCGAGTGGCGGTGGAGGAGGAGGGAGCGGGGAGGGAGAAGAGAGCGCGGGGGGAGGAGAGAAATCCCCAAATCCTTAAAAATTAATAAGGGGCCATTATCGCGGCCCTCCTGTTTCAACGGAAACTGCGTGCAGAGGGCTCAATGGTTGGTTGACTTTTGAATGAAAACAAACACAGGCATGTGTGAGAGGGCATGGCTGTCTGACAGAGGCACGGCTTCCCCCCCTCCCAAACGCCTGGCGTAGTCTGCAGAGAATTTGCCCCCTCTGCATGCACGCCCACAAATAATAATCATCGAAAGCTGTTCCAAATTTGTCGGAGATGTGCAATTAGAAGAGGATTGCGGGACGGTACAGGAGGCCGAAAGCGGGGGCAGAACCAAATCCCTCCGCGAGCTTTTCCAAACCAACAGAACGAAGCCGGCGGAGGGTGCTCCAGTCTTCAGGAGGGGCTCTTCAGTGCCGCTTTGGCCCAGTATCGGCCCGCGAGGTGACGCCGGGCAGGGCGGGTCCTTGGAAATGGCCGGGGTCACCCCACGGCCTTTCCCGGGCCCGCGGTCCATTCTGGCCTCCGGCGGCCCCTCTGGCTCCCCCCTGGAGGGCCAGCTCCTCACCGTCTGGAAGACGAACCCCTTCGTTCTGTTGTTACCACCCCAGTGCTTAGTATAATGCATTGCACACTGAGGACACTCAGTTGATACGGTTCCTCCTCCTCCTCTGGACTGTCGGCTCGTTGCTCGCCCCCCTTCAAAGCCTTACTGAAGGCCCATCTCCTCCAGGAGGTCTTCCCTGACTAAGACCCCTTTCCTCTTTTCCCACTCCCTTCTGCATCACCCTGACTCGCTCCCTTTATTCATCCCCGCTCCCAGGCCCACAGCACTTCTGTCCATATCTGTCATTTATTTATTTATATTAATGTGCATCTCCCCCTCTAGACTGCAAGCTCCCTGTGGGCACGGAATGTGTCTCTTCTATTGTTGCACTGTACTCTCCCAAGCTCTCAGAACAGGGCTCTGCACACAGTAAGCACTCAATAAATATGACTGAATGAAAGCCACCTCCACCAGGGACTCTTCCTCAATTCATTCATTCATTCAATTGGATTTATTGAGTGCTTACTGTGTGCACAGCACTGTACTAAGCACTTGGGAAATACAAGTTGGCAACATATAGAGACGGTCCCTACCCAACAGTAGGCTCACAGTCTAGAATTCACCTTTCCTCAGTCACACGGACCCAACAGCCACCTAGGGCCCAACTGCATTGAATTCCTAGCCTCAGAACTTCGGGTAAATGGATATATTTGTTCTTTTCAAATATTCTTTGAGCTCGTTCATTTGTTCAGACCGCTTCCTGCTCGCCTAACTGCCAGGAACGCGTGTCTAGCTTTCCCTGGCGGACTTAAGCTCCCTGAGAGATAGCGGGGAGAGATGCCTTGCTTCTGTGGAGAAGCAGCGTGCCTAGTAGATAGAGCCCGGGCCTGGGCATCACAAGGATCTGAGTTCAAATCCCAGCCCTGCCACCCGTCTGGTGTATGACCTTGGGCAAGTCCCTTCACTTCTCCGGGCCTCGGAGAATGGGGATTAAGAGTGTGAGCCCCATTTGGGACTGTGTCCGACCTGATTACCTTGTATCCACCCCAGCGTTTAGAACTGCGCTAGACACACAGTAGGCGCTTAACAAGTATAATAATTATCATTATTAACACTAAGCAAAGCCCTGAAGCTCCCCCAACAGCCCACACCGCCAATTCCAGCAGGCGCTTACGAAAACCCCACCGTTCGGGTCGGCTGATTACCGGGACACGACCCCGGTCTGACTGGGGGTGCTCTGGGGACTGGGGGTGGTGGCTGGAGGGGAGAAGCGGTAGCAGAAGAGCAGGGGAAACCTCGTGGAAGATGTGGAGTTCTTGCTGTAGCCCCCAGCCTGGACAGTGGACCGCGCACACGTCCGCCGAGGAAAAAAAGCATCGGGACCCTCCAAAGGACAAAGGACCCATTCGGGGAGACCCATTTCAGCCCTCGAGGTGTTGCTTAATATGCCTCGGCTTGGGGGAAACACCTGTTCAGATCAGGCTTTCCCCTCGGAGCTGCTATCAGCCCGGCCAGTGGGGTCAATGTCCTAACGGATTCTAATTCTGGGTTCTAATTCTGGCTCTGCCACTTGTCTGCAGGGTGACCTTGGGCAAGTCACTTCACACCTCTGGGCCTCAGTAATCCCATCTGTAAAATGGGGATGGAGACTGTGAGCCCCATAAGGGACAGGGACTGTGTCCAACCTGAGTTGCTTGAATCCCCCCAGCACTTAGTACGGTGCCTGCTTCACAAATAGCATTATTGTTATTATTATTACTAAGAGGAACTGGCCAGGGGGCAGAAGGGGGGAAAGGGTTGGAGGGGGACAATGGGGGTGAGGACATATACTGTGCAGGGCTTATCCACTCAGCCCCAGCTCAAACTGATTTACTACGGAATATACGCACGGAAGGAAAACGGCTTCCACATGAAGGGCAGGGGATGGCCAGTCACCTCAAAATCTTGGGGGCAGATGTTCGTTAAGAAACAGGAACCCCAGCCCAATCTGAAACTGCGCTGCAAGGACTGGCCGGGGGGCTACGTCAGGGGTGCTAAGGGTGGGCTGCGGGGCTGGGAGTCCACAGTGGGATTTCCAGTGGCAGGAAATGGGGTGAGGTCTTGCGTCTTCTGTCAACCCGGCACTGTCCGCCGGGCTTTCTGGCAAGAGTGTGAGACCCAGGTGGCATTCATTTATTCATTCCATCATATATATTAAGCGCTTACGGTGTGCAGAGCACTGTATTAAGTGCTTGGGAAAGAACAATTCAACAATAAACGGTGACAATTACTGCCCACAACGAGCTCACAGTCTAGAGGCAGGGGAGAGACAGACATCAATGCAAATAAACAAAATTACACCAGTCAACCTCCAGGATGGGAGAACACACACGCACAAGATCTCTCTCTCTCTCTCTCTCTCTCTCTCTCTCTCTCTCTCTCTCTCTCTCTCCTCTCTCTCCTCTCTCTCCTCTCTCTCCTTCTCCCAATTCACACCTCCAGCCATAACCCCAAGGATTTTCACTCAACAGTCTCCCAACTTTCCCCGGCCTCTGAACAAGACCCTGGAACCCGTTTCTGGCACTGACGGCAGGCCTTCCTGCTCCGGTTGAGCCACTGTAATTCAATCAATCAAGTGCTCAATCAGTACCAACTGACTGACATCAGAGGGACAAAACCAGGGGCCAAAAGGAAAACCAAGGGATCAAAGTGCGGGATCATAGTGTTAATAAAGTCCATCCCCCTGATATTGGTCCTGGAACTCCCGGGACGGGAAGAAGCCCTGACAGCAGCAGGGATGGGGATGGGGATGAGCCAATAGGTCTCATCGGGAAGCCAGACACCCCCAGTGACTGCTCCCGGACCCAATTTCAGTTCCGTGATGCTTTCCGATCCTTTAACGGAGCGGTGTCTGTCTATTGTTGTGAGTACCCTCCCGAGCGCTTAGTAATAATAATAACGATGGTATTTGTTGAGCGCTTGCTATGTGCCAGGCACTGCGCTAATCGCTGGGGTGAATACAACCAAATCGGGTTGGACACAGTCCCTGTCCCACGTGGGGCTCCCAGTCTCAATCCCCAGATGAGGTCACCGAGTCCCAGAGGAGTGAAGCGACTCGCCCGAGGTCACACAGCAGAGCGGAGCTGGGATTAGAGCCCGTGACCTTCTAATTCCCAGGCCCAGGCTCAATCCCCGACGCCACCCCGCCAACGGAAAGCGCTTGATAAATACGACCGACCAACTGAAAGGATGAGAAGGGTCCCCGGTAGGGGCGGGGGATTAGCCGCTCGGATTTCCAAGTGGCCCCACCGACACGGGGCATCTAATACAACTACTAAGGGGGCGGGGCGGAGGGGGGCTCCGGGGGCGGGGACGGGAGCAAGGTTCCATCGAACCCGGCTTAATCTAATAATAATAATTTTGGTATTTGTTAAGCGCTTACTATGTGCAAAGCACTGATCTAAGTGCTGGGGGGGATATACGGTGATCAGGTTGTCCCATGTGGGGCTCACAGTTTTAATCCCATTTTGCAGATGAGGCAACTGAGGCCCAGAGAAGTGAAGTGACTTGCCCAAAGTCACACAGCTGACAAGTAGATCCTCAATCACACCACTGTTATATCTGGCTTGCGGAAGGGCCAGCCGGAGCCAAGAAAAGTCAGCCGGCAAAGTTGAAAACTCCATCTAGCCCAAGAACGCCAGCCCGCTCCGGCGTGTAACAGGAGATCACCACCTATTAAACATAAGCTTTGACAACTCATCCCGCCGATGCTATGAAAAATCTCCTCGCTCCCATCCGCCTCACCCGAGGGGGCGGGCGGAGGGCCCGGGGCTGACCGCATCTGAACCGGATCCGATAATGACTTTTAGATTGGTTGTTCCCGGCCCCCCGAGTGGAAACGTCCATGGTGCTTCGGCTGTGTGCTTAACACCCCGCGACGTTTCGGGAGACCTCTCTGGCGGGGGCTCACATACTTCAGCTGTTGGGCTCGAGAATGAAAACACATTCCGCACCTCGTCACGTGCCGAGGAGATGAGTTTGGCCCCCAGGCCGCCCCGGCGGAGAGCCCGGGGGGCCGGAGTCCAGGGCGAGTTCCAAGGGTCAAATATTAAAAAAGTCGTCGCGGGCCGCCCCCGGAGGGGGGGCTGGAATTCCCGGGGGGCCCGCCGAGGAATGGCGGGTAAGCGGCGGGTCCGTTTTCCTCAATGAAATACCGCTGAGGCCTCTGGGACCCCCTGCTGAACCCCTCCCCCGGCCGTCCCGGGGCCGGAGCCTCCCGATGATCGCAAATTCCAATTTTCAGTCCCGTGGTTGTCGGCCTCCAGGTTTCTCCGTTAGAGAGACCGGCGTCGGCTGGACGAGCCGGCCCGGCTCTGGGAGGCCCGGTCGAGAAGACGACGGGCCAGGCAAGTGGCTCCCACTCGTGGTTGCTGTACTCTGCTCTCCCGAGCGCTTAGTACAGTGCTCTGCATGCAGTAAACGCTCCATAAATACGAGTGAATGAATGAATGACCCCGGCGGGGACACCCTACCTGCGTCCCGCGGAGCCCGTGCCCTGCTCTCTCCCCGGTGGCCACACTTTACGCGGCATCTGCCGGGATGGGAAATCTCTCCCTGCTCAATACGTTATCCAACCTTGGCTTCGCCAGCTCCGTCCTCTCCCAGTTCTCTTCTTATTCATTCATTCAATAATATTTATTGAGCGCTTACCGTGTGCAGAACACTGTACTAAGTGCTTGGGAGGTACAAGTCGGTAATATAAGGAGACGGTCCCTACCCAACAGCGGGCTCACAGTCTAGAAGGGGGAGACAGACAATAAAACAAAACATATTAACAAAATAAAATAAATAGAATAAATATGCACAAGTAAAATAGAGTAATAAATATGTACAAACATATATACAGGTGCTGTGGGGAGGGGAAGGAGGTAAGGCGGAGGGGATGGGGGGGGAGGTGGAGAGGAAGGAGGGGAGTCACTCCCTTCTGCGTCATCCTGACTCGCTCCCTTTATTTATCCCCCCTCCCAGCCCCATGGCACTTATGTCCGTATCTGTCATTTATTGATTTATATTATGGTCTGTCTTCCCCTCGAGACCGTAAGAACACTGTGGGCGGGGAATGTGTCTGCTAATTATTGCACTGTATTCTCCCAAGCGCTTAGTACAATGCTCTGGACTGTATGCTCATTGTGGACAGCAAATGTGTCATCTCTCCGGCCGCTCATTCTCAGTCCTCCTTTCCCTCCCATCCCCTTACCGTTGGGGTTCCTCAAGGGTCAGTTCTCGGTCCCCTTCTGTTCTCCACCTCCACTCACTCCCTTGGAGAACTCATTCGCTCCCACGGCTTCAACGATCATCTCTATTCATTCAAGCGTTTTTATGGAGCATCTACCGTGTGCACAGCACTGTACTAAGCGCTTGGGAGAGTACCGTGCAACAATAAACGGACGCATTCCCGGCCCACAACGACAGGAACTGACCCCGCGCTGAGCGAGCCTCTTCATAATGTTAATTAATCATTATGGTTCCTGTTAAGCTCTTACTATGTGCCAAGCACTGTTCTGAGCACTGGGATAGACACGAGAAGCAGCGTGGCTCAGTGGAAAGAGCCCGGGCTTTGGAGTCAGAGATCATGGGTTCAAATCCCGGCTCCGCCAATTGTCAGCTGTATGACTTTGGGCAAGTCTCTGTGCCTCAGTTACCTCATCCGTCAAATGGGGATAAAGACTGTGAGCCCCCCCATGGGACAACCTGATCACCTTGTAACCTCCCCGGCACTTAGAACAGTGCTTTGCACATAGTAAGTGCTTAATAAATGCCATCATTATTATTATTATTATTATTATTATTAAGTTCATCAGGTTGGACACAGGCCCTGTCCCACAAGGGGTTCACATTCTTAATCCCCATTTGGCAGATGAGGAAACTGAAGCCCAGGAGTGCAGTGACTTGGACAAGGTCACACGGGAGGCAAGTGCAGCGTGGCTCAGTGGAAAGAGCCCGGGCTTTGGAGTCAGAGGTCATGGGTTCAAATCCCACTCTGCCAATTGTCAGCTGGGTGACTTTGGGCAAGTCACTTCACTTCTCTAGGCCTTAGTTCCCTCATCTGCAAAATGGGGATTAAGACCCCCAGTGGGACAACCTGATCACCTTGTAACCTCCCCAGCGCTTAGAACAGTGCTTTGCACACAGTAAGCACTTAATAAATGCCATTATTATTATTATTATTATTAAGTGATGGAGCCGGGAATAGAACTCAGGCCTGGTCTCTAACCACTGGGCCACGCTGCTTCTCTTCCTAGACCGCCCACACAAGCCCCATTCATTCATTCATTCAGTCGTATTTCTTGAGAGCTTACTGTGTGCAGAGCACTGTACTAAGCGCTTGGGAGAGCACAATCCAACAATAAAAAGACACATTCCCTGTCCACCACGAACTTGAGAGTCCAGAGCAGCGGAGACCGACATCAAGATAAGCAAATCGACCGCAGACAGGCACATTGGCGCTGTGGGACGGGGAGGGGACAGGAGCCCACCTCCCTCGGGAAGGCCTCCCAGAGGCCTCCTTCCAAACCAGCTCCCCCGGATCAGGAGGAAGAGTTAAAAACAAAGCTCCAGACCGAAGCCGGGAGAAGGGCCAGGACAGCTAGTGACGGGAGATCACCGAGGACCCTGGAACGGATGCTCCCGGAGGGCAGGGCCCTTCTCCTGGGAGGGCCGGGCCCGGAGCCCAGCGCGGCCAGAGCGATCACGGAGGCCCGTCGCCATTGCCGCCGCCCGGCTTTGCCACAGCGGCTGCCAGATGGCCTGCGGTGAACTGCACCGGTGGGTCCCTGCCAGTTCCAAGTCAGTAGACATTCTGAGGGATAAACAAAATGAGCACCCGCCTCGCTCACCGACGGTTGGGGCGCGGGGCCGCTTCTATCCCCGCGGCCTCGAGGGGAGGAAGCCCGACTCCCCCGGTGCTTCATCCATCCATTTGCTGAACGCTTTGCACGTAATAAGCGCTTAACAAATACCATCATCATCATTCGTTCATTCGATCGAGCGCTTACTGTGTGCAGGGCACTGTACTGAGCGCTTGGGAGAGTACAAAGCACCAGTAAGCAGATGCATTCCCAGCCCACAACGAGCTTGCGGCCTAGAGGCGGGGAGGCAGACGTGAATATATATAAGTAAATGCCAGATATGGATATAAGTGCTGTGGGGCTGAAAAAGGGGAAGATAAAAGATCCCCCCCTCCACCTCCCCATCCCCCCAGCCTTACCTCCTTCCCCTCCCCACAGCACCTGTATATATGTTTGTAGGGATTTATTACTCCATTTATTTATTTTATTTGTACATATTTATTTTATTTTGTTAATATGTTTTGTCTTGTTGTCTGTCTCCCCCTGCTAGACTGTGAGCCCACTGTTGGGTAGGGACCGTCTCCATGTGTTGCCAACTTGTACTTCCCAAGCGCTTAGTACAGTGCTCGGCACATAGTAAGCGCTCAATAAATACGATTGAATCAATGAATGAATCAATCAATCAACTGTATCTATTGAGCGCTTACTGTGTGCAGAGCACTGTACTAAAAAAATGAATGAATAAAAGGGAGTGAGTCAGGGAGACACAGAAGTGAGTGGGAGAAGGGGAAAGGGGGGCTTAGTCGGGGAAGGCCTCTTGGAGGAGGTGGGCTTTCAATAAGGCTTTAAAGCGGAGCGGGGAGAGTCACTGTCTGTGGGATTAGAGGAGGGAGGGCGTTCCAGGCCGAAGGCAGGACATGGGCGACGAGACAGGCGATATCGAGGCCCGGTGAGGAGGTTAGCACTGGCGGAGTGAAGCGTGCGGGCTGGGACGGAGAAGGAGAGAAGCAAGGCTTAGTCGGAGGGGGGGCAAGGCAATGGACAGCTTTAAAGCCCAGGGTGAGGCGTTCTTGCCCGAGCCGCGTATGCTGTGTCCGGGGCGAGCAGTGGCCTGGAGAAGCGGGCCCCACGTGGAGCATGGCGCCTGCTTCCTCCTTCCCGCTGCAGCCGGAGACTGGAACGTTTCCCTCGGGGGTCCTTCCCTGGAGCTGGGCGGGGGGGGAGGGGCCCCAGTAGACACGCACCCCCTTCTCTCTATGCGTTTAAGAGCTCAGCCCCAAAGTGAACTCTCCGCTCCCTTTCTAAATCCCGCCTCCTCCAGGAAGCCCGCCCACCGCTTCGGATTGCGCCCGGCCGGCAGTGAATGCCAATCCTCGGCCCTCGTGTTACTTGGGCGCCGCTGGCTGCCCGATTAATTATTTGGGTGTTTTTCTTATTATTACTATTATTATTAAGCGCTTGGGAGGGAACAATAAAACAATAAACAGACACATTCCCTACCCACAGAGAGCTTACAGTCTCTGTGATAGCGTACCCTCCCAACCGCTCAGCACGGTGAGCCTGTGAGCCCACTGCTGGGTAGGGACCGAATCCATATGTTGCCAACTTGTACTTCCCAAGCACTTAGTACAGTGCTCTGCACACAGTAAGCGCACAATAAATACGATTGATTGTTGATTGATTGATTCAATAAGTACCTCTGCCTGACTGGAGAACACCCGCTCTTTCCCGGGTCTGCCTCTGCCTCCGCTCTTTGGAAATAATTTACGGCCTTCTGTCTCTGCGATTCGTTAGGCTGCTTGAGGACAGGGAACATATGCTTCGCTTTGGGCGGACACTCACGAGTGCTCTATGCTCAGCGAGGGCTTAATATTGACTGATGGATTCTCATGGTTCCGGGCACTCTACCCCAAGGGGCCTTCGGCGAGCAGGCGGAGGCGACGCCCATTGGCACGGATCTCCGTACCGCCCTCAGAGACCCACGGGTCGCCCGCTTTCCCCAGCGCCCTCCGCCCCCAATCCGAGCCGCTCTCCCAGGCCGGAGGGTGGATTTCCACCGCCGCGGACCGAGAGAAGCTAACCCTGACTCCCGTGGTCGTTCTGGCTTTTTTTTGGTGGGGGGGAATCACCACGTCTGTTTGTTCAACCCGAAATGAGGCGACCCTGGCATTCCTGATGGGCAGAGGGCTATTCCTTCAACTACTTAAAAATTCTGCCCTTGGAAAATCAAAGCATTCACTAAACTAAATCGGGAGGAGGGGAACGGGGGACGACCACAGAAGGCAGGCACGCAGACGTGGTCCCTCAGGGGGATCCGTGGTCAGCATCTGCTGCTGGGCCGGCGGGGGTATTTGACAAAACTTCCACTGGGTGAGCTGAGGCCTGGTGATCAAGTCCTACAAGTGACCCTCTGGAATTGTCAGAGCCAACACACACACAAACACATATACACACACACGTATACACACACCCACTTTCCATAAACAAACGGGCCTTCTATTTACTGTTGGAGGGTCCTTCATCAGGTAAGCAGGGGAAATTTAATAAAACCAATATGACTGAAATTTCAAAAGGCAGGAAGCACTGCAAGTCATTACTTCTCTTTCTGTCAAAGAGAGGCCGAGAGCCCGGGGAAATTTTGGAGGCCTCTGGGAGGGACGACTCCCTCGGCAAGCCCTGGGGGAAGGGCCCTCTTGTCCGGATGAGGTCCCTTTGCGTGACGGTACCCCCAAGGGTGGGCACAAATCGTTCTACCGAACGGGTCCTCCGGTGGGAGCCGGGATTGCCATCGGCAAGCCATCTCTGTGCGCGTGGGCCAGGATCAGAAGTCGTCCTGGGGGAGGGCCGGATGGAAACCGAGGCACCGAGCGGGGAGCCCAGACACGCCGCCTCAGAACGAAGCCCTCCTCGCCCGTCCCGGGTCAAGAGCACCCGGTTCACCCGGCAGAGGAAACGCAGAGTGTCGAAAACCGCGGAAAAGCGAATCCTACCTGCTTCATGGCGGTCTCCCCGATCTTGTCTGAGTGTTTGCGGATGCTCTCCAGGAAGTCCTTGAGGTCCGACATGGAGACGTCCTTGATCTCCTCCCGCAGTTTGGGGATGTTATCTGCCATGACCTTGCAGAAACGGTAGTGGCTCACCTGGGGCAGGTAGACATGCTCCAGGTGTTCCAGGGTTTTCAACGCCGGGTAGTGTCTGGAACGGAACCGAAGCAGTCAGCCCCCGCGGCCGCCTCGCTCTGGGTTGGGGGCGTAGGCCCCCCCCACCCACATACACACAACCCCCCCTACACACACATATAAACACACAAACAACCACCATTACTACCTGGCCAGGCGGGAAGTCGATGACCTCTGCAACCCCAACTTCCTTGAGCCCCCCCACCCACCTGGACCCAACTGGGTAACTGATCGGTTCATCCATTCGGTCATATTTACTGAGTGCTCTCGGTGAGCAAAGCACTGTACTAAGTGCTTCGGAGAGTACAGCACAACAGACACATTCCCTGCCCACGGTGAGGTCACAGTCTAGAGGGGGAGACAGACATTAATATACATAAATAAATGAATAAGTTCAGTGCTAAGCGCTTAGTACAGTGCTCTGCACACAGTAAGCGCTCAATAAATATGATTGAATGAATGAATAAATAACAGCTATATACATATGTGCTATGGGGCTGGGAGGGGGGATGAAGACAGGGAGCAAGTCAGGGCGATGCAGAAGGGAGTGGGAGAAGAGGAGAGGAAAGCTTTTTCAAGGTAGGCTTCTTGGAGGAGATGGGCCTTCTATACGGCTTGGCAGTGGGGGAGAGCAATTATCTTTTCGAGTGAAGGGCTTTGGGCGGAGTTGAAATTTCAATCGTGATGCCAAGGAGGAGCAGGCTCCACGTGCTGTACAAATGGACGATCAGAAGGGGAAGACCGGAGGATGCAACTGCGGCCCGAAATTCTCAAAGATGATAATAATGATTATAATAATGATAGTAATTGTTAAGCACCTTCTGTGTGCCAACCACTGTTCTAAGCACTGGGGTGGATACGAGTTTGTCAGGTTGGACACAGTCCCGGTCCCACAAGGGGCTCCCACTCTTAATCCCCATTTTGCAGCTGAGGGAACTGAGGCCCAGAGAAGGTAAGTGACCCACCCAAGGTCACACGGCAGAGCCGGTGTTAGAACCCAGGTCCTTATGACTCCGGGACCGGGCTCTATCTGCTGATCCACGCTGCTTCTCTAAACAGAAGAGCTCGCTGTGGCCAGGGAATATGTCTGTCTGTTGTTCTACTCTCCCAAGCGCTCAGTACAGTGCTCTGCATACGGTAAGCGCTCAATAACTGTGAACGAATGAATGAATGGTGGAGCGCCGGCCCTGGCCTGGAGTCGGGCCCCCCAGCCGGCCACCCCTAATTCCACCGCTCTTGCTCGCTGTCCAGCCTGGGGAGCATCACTGGATCCTTTCCGGGCCTTACCCAGCTCCTCCACATGTCAACCTCTACAACTTGAGGTTGATTCCAACTTTCTGACTTCCTCCCGAGGGGCTGTGAAGATAAACACGCGGCTGTTTACGCTCCAGCTTGCGGTCCTAGAGGAAAAGGCGTCATACAGGGCTCGACTGCTCTATTTCCACCTGTATTCCCCTCTCCATTACTGCATATGGTTGCTTCCCAATTAACCATGCTGATGGATGGACAGGAGCCACACAAGCTACTGCCGTCCAACATTTCCCGAGTCTCAGTCTGGCGTTAAAGTGGCCTCCTCTTCTCCTGCCATATGTTTGGCAGAGCTGCTGCTATGCAACAAAATGATAATAATAATAATGGTACTCGGTAAGTGCTTACTATGTGCCAAGCACTGTTCTAAGAGCCGGGGGAGATAGAAGGGGTTGGATGCAGGCCCTGTCCCACATGGGGCTCACACTCTTAATCCCCATTTTCCAGACGAGGGAACCGAGGCCCAGAGGAGGGAAGCGACCTGCCCCAGGTCACACGGCTGACAAGTGGCGGAGCCGGGATTAGAACCCAGGCCCGTGAGCTACCCGCTACACCTTCGGCATCACGAGGCCCCTATTCTTCTTCCTTTGGTTCGTCTCTGAGGTTTCTCAACAGGAAGTTAGGGGCGGTTTTCCCGTCACATCCATCCACGAGAAAAATGGATGCCAGCCACATGCTGTATGGAGACGAGACTCAGATCTCTCCTGCAGCCCTTCCACGAGTCCGACGTCCGCAGTAACTCAGCGAGACGTCCATCTAGACCTGGACGAGTCTGTGCTATCAGAAGAAGGAAAATGCTGTCGTCGGAAGACGGAAAATGTTGTCATCTTCATAAAAAAACCACCCTCAGATGGGCAGGATTCTGACTTATTAGGCCTCGGTCACATTTCAGGTGGGGTTTGAAGTGGCATAAGGCAGAACAAACAGAATTCCTAGGCTGCCCCTAATTTCTTCCACAGTCAATGAATTGTGGGCCTCACTTCTCCTCACCACTGGCCCTCGCATGTCTCTGACTCACAGACTTAGGACAAGGATCCAGGTGATTTGTTTTCCTTCAGGCTCCTGCTCCACCATTTTTCCTTCCAAAGTGAAAAGTCAAATGGAGAGAGAGACAGAGAAACAGAGAGAGAGAGAGAGAGAGAGTGTGTGCGTCTGTGCGTCTGTGTGTGTGTGTGTTGAGGGGGGCACTTTTTCCCCTGGCCTCCATTCCAAAGAATGTCAGTATAAGCTAAGTCAAGCTGCAGGGAGGTAGGTTTCGTTCACATTTAATGGCCCCAAAGACCAGAACAATTCACATGGCTTAGGATAAACAGGACACTGTTTATACTACAATTAGGTAGGAAAAGCTATTTGCAATAAAATGCCATTCCTCTGGAGAGAAACTTAAGAATCGGGAGAAAGCCAGAAATTAAGCCAGAGAGATAAACACCCTTTAGGGTTGTATTATATTTTGGGACGCTGTTTACAGAACCAGAAGACTCTAACAACGTGGCCTGAGGATACACTCTGCATTCACTGATGAGGTACCCCCGTGCAGGCTGACAAAAAAAAGCTGGAAACAAACAGGCCTTAAGCACCACATTTTTGGTGTCCACTACTACAAGTTGCCGGCGATTCCCGGCAGCCGGGACTTTCACCTCCGGCCCAATGATCCCCCGCCATCCCCCTTTCCCTGCACGACATTCCGGGCCCGGCTTGCCCCCCTGACACCCAGGGATTGGACCCCGGGAATCCCAGGTGAAAGCGGTTTCTACTGGGGAGCGGTCTGCTCGCCGGTCGACCCACTGTGTCGGCTGGGGACAGTATGGACGGTTTTCTGTCGGACGGACAGACCCCGTGTTCTGTAATTCCGGGAGAGATGACAGTCTGCGGGTCCTTGAAGTCCACAGATCTTTCCGGGAGCTGGGGTGGTCTCCCTGTGGCCTCCTCTCTTGCCGGGACTCCTAACCACTAGGCCAACTGGCCAATGAGTGGTGCATCACCTCTTGGGGAAGCGAAGTGCCCAAAGTCACTCAGTTGACAAGTGGCGGAGCCAGAATTTGAACCCATGACCCCTGACTCCCAAGACCAGGTTCTTTCCACTGAGCCACGCTGCTTCTATCTCTCCCAGGACTTAGAACGGTGTCTGCCACACAGTAAGCTCTGTAAGCTGGTTATGGGCAGGGATTTGTGTCTGCGAAATCCGTTGTACTGTACTCTCCCAAGCGTTTGGTACAGTGCTCTGCAAAGAGGAAGCGCTCAATAAAAACCACTGATTGACTGATTATCAAATACCTTCCCAAAAAAACTAATCTGGAACCCTAAGTGAGAAGCAGCAAGATGCAGCAGATAGACCACCGATATGGGAGTCAGAAGGTCATGGGTTCTTATTCCGGCCCTGCCATTCATCTGCTGTGTGACCTTGAGCAAGTCACTTCACTCCTCTGGGCCTCAGTTACCTCATCTGCAAAATGGGAGTTGAGACCGTGAACCCCACACAGGACAGGGACTGTATCCAACTCGATTTGCTTGTATCCACCCCAGCACTTAGTGCACTGCCTGGCACGCAGTAAGCGCTGAAAAAATACCATCATTATTATTATTACTACTGCTACTATTGTAAGCGGTGTGGCTCGGTGGAAAGAGCCCGGGTTTTGGAGTCAGAGGTCGGGGTTCAAATCCCGGCTCCGCCAATTGTCAGCCATGTGACTCTGGGCAAGTCACTTCACTTCTCTGTGCCTCAGTTACCTCATCTGTAAAATGAGGATTAAGACTGTGATCCCCCCATGGGACAACCTGATCACCTTGTAACCTCCCCAGCGCTTAGAACAGTGCTTTGCACATAGTAAGCGCTTAGCAAATGCCATCATTATTATTATTATTATTATTATTATTGTTGTTGTTGTTGTTGATAATACTATTACTAATAATAATAAATGAGAATTAGCGAAAGTCCTGTTCTGGACTTTCTGCTTACCTCTTGGTTTTCATCTGATCCCTCAGTTTGCTGTACATCTCCAGCACTAGACAGAAGAAGGAAAAGAAAAAAAAAGGTCCAGTCAGGCAAGATTTAGTGCAGGTGGAAGAGTAATAGACGCGGGCCTGAGGTGCTGCCAACTCTTCCCTGAGCTCCCGGGGCTTACCTGGAAGGCACAGCGTTAATTTATCCACCGTTGCGGAGATATTTCTCTGTTGCAGTCGACACTGCTTCAGTTCCTCCATCACTATGACCAGCTGGGCGGGGAGAAGAGGCAGAACAGAATTAGGCCATAAATAAAGAGCTTTCACCCACATTTTCCCACCCGGGGGCCAATTCATCAAGAGAGCCCGGACAGCTCCATCGCCACACCTGCCAAGCGGGCTAAGGTACTGCCTTCCCCCGCCAGTAAAACACGCCGCCGCTTCCCACCCGGCCTTGCCTGCCAACCGCTCTCTACCCTGCCAGGCGGGGTGGGGGACGCCCTGTTAGCCGCTTCCGGTATTCTCCCAAGCACTTAGTACGGTGCTCTGCACACAGGAGACGCTCATTAAATAGGACTGAATGAATGAATTCCAGGACTAGTGGGATCCCAGACTGCCCCGACGTTCCCAAGGTCCCCTTTCCCCGCCCCTCCGGAGGCCAACGGTGACCGTTACGGAGGCCGCCGAGAGGAAGGTGAAGGAGCCGGGACTTCCATCCAGTCCCGCTCCGGACAGCCGGACCCCGAGGGTCCTCTGTCTTGCCGTAAAGCGTGTATTCGCGCCGGCTCTGGGCTAGAGCGAGAGCACGGGCTGGGAGTCAGAAGGTCCTGGGTTCTAATCCCAGCTCCACCGTTTGTCTGCCGGGCGCCCTCGGGCAAGTCGCTTCACTTCTCTGGGCCACAGTTCCCTCATCTGGAAAATGGGGCTTGAGACTATGTGCCCCACATGGGATGGGGACTTTGTCCAATCCGATTTGCCGGTATTCACCCCAATGCTTAGTACACTGCTTTGCACATGGTAAGGGCTTATTATTTTCATTATTATTGCTATTATTGTGGAATCGGGAACGTTCTTCCAGCAGCCCGATGAGCTCAGCCTGCCGCGCCGACAGAAGAAGCTCATCGTGGGCAGGGAACATGTCTATTTATTGTTCTTTTGAACTCTCCAAAGTGCTTAGTACAGTGCTCTGCATGCAGGAAGCACTCAATAAATGCAACTGACTGGAGGCCCTCTCAAGGCAGGTTCAGGATGGAGCCTCTAGACTATAAGCTCGTCGTGGGCAGGGAATGTGTCCGTTTACTGTTCTAGCGAACTCTCCCAAACGCTGAGAACAGTGCTCAGCACGCAGTCAGCACTCGATACGTATGACTGAATGAATGCATCTGTGGGTGCCAGGGGTGCAATGCAGCTTTCCCGAAGAGATACCGCTCTTACCTCCTTTCCTTTGTGCTGCAGTTTCCGGTTGGTGTCCGTCACTTGATTCTGCAGAGAGAAGCCTTAGGGTGAAAATGCACATCGAACCCAAACTTCCCCTCGGGCTGATGAGTGAGAGGAGGGAAAAAAAAAAGCCAAAACCTGCCCCAGAAGAAGCTGTCTGCACCCCTCCGGTAAGGAATCGCAGCAACGAGCCAAAAATCGGAACTTGCTTGGGCTCACTGTTTAGAACGGTGCCTGGTATAGAGTAAGCACTTATGAAATGCCATAATTGTCGTTATGGTATTTATTAATAATAATAATAATGGCACAAGGTTAGGCTGCTCCTACTTGGGCTCCTCGAGCAATCCAAATTGGGCTCTCCAAACCAAACTGCGTCTTTATGGAACCCAACCAAATTATTGGTGTCCCAAAATAGTTGGCTCCTCTTGGGATGGACGATGGGTCCTTACTGCAAGCAACGGTCTGAAAACAGAGGAGTCTCACTCGTGTTCGTTCTGGGGAACTGGGAGAGTGGGGGAGAGCACTTAAGTAACCTCGCCGCTATGCAGAGGGAAGAATTCAGAAATTGGCCTTCGGATCGCCTTTTATGGAACAGAGGAACTGAACTGGAGTTGGGTTTCTCCAAGAAATATATCTGAAAAGATTTGGAAATGGAACGCATTGGTCCGATGGATAGTCATGGGTTCTCATCCCGGCTCCACCACGTGTCTGCTGTGTGACCTTAGGCAAGTCGCTTCACTTCTCTGGGCCTTGGTTACCTCATCAGTAAAATGGGGAATAAGACTGTGAGCCCTCTGTGGGAAAGGAACTGCGTCCAACCCGATTTGCTTGTATCCACCCCAGCGCTTAGCACAGTGCCCGGCCAAATACCATCATTATTATCATTATCTAACGGACATCTTTTGAAAGTGAACTCTGGGAGATGAAACATCAACTTGACAAAGGATCTCTGATGAACCCCTACAGGCACACATTTTTTTTTTTTACAGGACAGAAAAAGTCACAGAAACCTCTGTTGAAACAGCAGTCCAAAAAAAAAAGCAGTGCTCATATAAAGTGTCATCTGTAAAATACCAATAATTTCTTCCTTCTTGAAAAGTCATCAGCCTGCCTTCCTCATGCTTTTCGCCCTAAACCGAGCTGAATTCAAACTCGACGTCGTCTCATTTCCCTTAGCTTCTCCTAAGTTAAGGCAGCCCTGTGTCAATAAATTCCATACTTGTATAGCTGCAATTCAGAAAATGGATTCTTGTTCTGGTAAATTTTTGAAGTAGACAGTAAGCGCCAACTACAGCAATAAAAAGTGTGCCTTGTATTTCTAAAGCCCCATCTTCCACGGCTCCCAAGCTGCTTTCGATTCATTCCCTAATTCAGGACACGTCCCGGGTTGGGGGCGGGGGAGAGAGTAGTAGGAGGGGAGCGAGAAAGGGGAAGAGGAGGGAGAGGGGGAGGGAAAGGAGGTAATATCCCCACTGGGGCAGACCAGGTGACTTTTCTACGGTCACCCAGAGTCGATAAGATTCGAAAGGAAATCGCTTACTGGCTTCATGTGAGCAGTGAGTCTCCAGTTGAAATAAGCTGCTCCTCAACCCTGCAGTGGTCCTAATCCAATTTCGGCAAGAAGCGCTGCCCAAATCCTCAGATGCCTGAGTTTTTTTTTTCTTCATGGGAGCCTGCCAATCCTCAGGCGGCACTAGCCAAAAATCTGGCGCTGCTGGCCAGGACCCCGCGGTCCTCCTCCTCCTCCTCCCCCGTGCCCCGGTGGATGGGATGCCGTCACCCCCCCGGCCCCGCCGCCCCCCGATGCCTCCTACCTTGAGCTTCTGGGCTTCTCCTCGGACTTTCAGGAGCTCGGTGATGGAGTCCACGAAGCCCTGGTAGTGGAAGTTGCACATTTTCTCGATCTCCCGGTCGTGGTTTCGGATGCGGGAGTCCAGTTTCTCCATGAACCGGCCATGCTCCTCGCCGTCGTACACAGACCTTCGGAAGACAAGTTGGCCTCGGGGTTAACGATAATAAAATAATAATAATAATAATGGTATTTGTTAAGCCCTTACTACAAGCCAGGGACTGTACTAAACGCTGGGTGGATACAAGTAAATTGGGTTGAACACAGTCCCTGTCCCATGTGGGGCTCACGGTCTCAATCCCCGAGGCCCAGAGAAGTGAAGAGACTTGCCTATGGCCAAACAGCAGACAAGTGGTGGGGCCGGGGGGGGGGCGGGGGGGGGGGACGACAGGCAATGTACTGGACCCTCCCCTTTTGAAGGGGGAGGGCAGGAGAGGAAAAAAGGTCAAGTGGAGCAAGAGAAAGAAAGGGGGAAACCTTTTGGGTGATGTGACGGTTAAGAAAGGCTCCCAACTGTGGGGCTGGTTCCAGATTCATTCTCTTCTACGATAATAAAAATAAGAATAATTGTGGTATTTGTTAAGCACTTACTATGTGCCAGGTCCTGTACTAAGCGCTGGGGTGGACACGAGCAGATGGGGTTGGACACAGTCCCTGTCCCATGTGGGGCTTGTAGTCTCGAACCCCATTTTACAGGTGAGGTAACTGAGGCCCAGATAACGGAATAACTCGCCCAAGGCCACTCAGCAGACAAGTGGCGGCGTCAGAATTAGAACCCTGACCTTCCAACTCCCAGTGGGATCACCTTTTAGCATGCTCTACCCACAGTAAGTGCTCAATAAATACGACTGAATGAATGAATGCCGTGGGGCCGGGAGCGGGGATGAATAAAGGGAGCAACGCAAAAGGGAGTGGGAAAGAGGATGGGATCACCTTTGAGCGTACTCCGCACACAGTAAGCGTTCAATAAATACGACTGAATGAATGAATGCCACGGGGCCGGGAGCCGGGATGAATAAAGGGAGCGACGCAAAAGGGAGTGGGAAAGAGGATGGGATCACCTTTGAACATGCTCTGCACACAGTAAGCGCTCAATAAATACGACTGAATTCATTTGTTCATTCAATCGTATTTATTGAGCGCTTACTGTGTGCAGAGCACTGTACTAAGCGCTTGGGAAGTACAAGTTGGCAACATATAGAGACGGTCCCTACCCAACAGTGGGCTCACAGTCTAGAATGAATGCTGCGGGCCGGGAGCTGGGATGAATAAAGGGAGTGACGCAAAAGGGAGTGAGTGGGAAAGAGGACAGGATCACCTCTGAATGGGAAGGCCAAACGGCGCTTTGGAATCGTGCCGCTCTTTGATCAATGATACTTATTGAGTGCCTTCAGGGAGCCCCAAGTTTGGACCACCAGCTGGGAACCCCCTAAACTTCCAAGAGCTGACGAAGGAAACACCTGAAGGCCAACACCTGAACCCCCCAGCCTGTCGAGGCGATCGGGTTTAGAGTCGCCGGCAGACTGCGTGAGCGAATGAGGCCACCGAGGCCCAGAGAAGTGAATCGACTCGCCCTGGGCCTCCCAGCAGGCGAGTGGCGGAGTCGGCATCAGAATCCGGGTCCTTCTGCTGCCAGGCCCTGGCTCAGGAGGGCTCAGGGCTCGCACCCTGGGTCGCGTCGGGTGCTGGGGTCACCGGGCTCCTGTAGACAGGCACAATGGGTCGCCGGGCTCCTGCAGACTGGCACAACAATTAGTTCTCCGGGCAGACGGGCAAAGCTAGACAGAGGCTGCCATCTAGTGCTGGCCCGCCTCGCCTCGCCGCCGCTGGAAGCCATGGAAACCATCCGCTCCCTGCGCCCTGGATCCAGCCTGCTTCCCTGGGAACACTGCCCTCGCTCCTTGTGGCCAGGGAATGCATCTGTTCACCGTTATATAGTAATAATAATTATTATTATTATTCTAGACTGTCTTCTAGACTGTGAGCCCACTGTTGGATAGGGACCGTCTCTATGTATTGCCAACATGTCCTTCCCAAGCGCTTAGTACAGTGCTCTGCACACAGTAGGCGCTCAATAAATACAATTGATTGATTAACAAATGCCATCATCATCATCATCATCATCATGGGGCTCACAGTCTTCATCCCGATTTTACAGAGGAGGCACAGAGAAGTCGAGTGACTTGCCCAAGGTTGCGCAGCAGACAAGTGGTGGATCCGGGCCTAGAACCCTGGTCCTCTACCTCCCAGGCGTGTGTTCTAGCCGCTAAGTTGCATTCCTCTTTCTCCCCTCCCTGATTCTCCTAAGGACAAATGACAAGGCCTGCGGAAAAAACTACCCAAAACTTCCCTCTATACCTTCATCACCATCGCCAATGGTATTTATTGAGCGCCTACTGTGCAAGAGCACTGTATTAAGCACTTGGGAGAGTACAATACGCCAGAGTTGGCAGACACAGTCCCTGCTCACGAGGGAACTAGTGAATTAGCCCATTTGCTCAGAATCTAGGACAATTTGCCGGTTCTGAGTACGGAAGTGACAGCCCAAAACAGGTGTCAGCCTGGGGGTCGTGGGTTCTAATCCCACCTCCGCCACTTCTCTAGTGTGTGGCCTTGGGCAAGTCACTTCACTTCTCTGGGCCTAGTGACCTCATCTGGAAAATTGGGCTTGAGAATGCGAGCCCCACATGGGACGGTAACTATGTCCAACCCTGATTCCGCCCTAGTGCTTAGTACAGTGCTGGGCACATTGGAAGCACTTAATGAATGACTTAGGTGCAGTGGGGTGAGAGGACTGCCCCCCCCCCCCCCCCGCCCCCGAGCTTGCCACAGTTTCCAGCTAGAGGAGGGAAGCCCCTGTTTACCCCACAGCCAGTTCAGGACAGATTCTCAGCCCTTTTAGGGCTCCACAAGGCCCAAGAGTTCTGAGTTCAAATCTGCATCTTTGACTGTGGGCCACAACTTGATCACCTTGTATCCCCACCACCACCACCAGCACTTAGAACAGTGCTCTGCACATAGTAGGCACTTAACAAACACCATCATTATTATTCCTAAGCACTTGGGAGAGTACAGTGGAGTTGGAAGACGTCCTCTGCCTATAAATGAGCTTAGAGTCTAGAGGGGGGAGGCCGACATTGATATTAAATAAATTAATCAATCACAGAGATGTACATAAGGGCTGTGGGAAGAACCTACAGAATCTGGTGGCAAATGGAATACGTGGGTTGAATGAAAAGATATGGGATCCATAGCCCTCCCATCGCCCCCTAAGACTGGTCCTTATTCATTCAATCGTATTTACTGAGAGCTTACTGTGTGCAAAGCACTCTACTAAGCTCTTGGGAGAGTACCATATAACAATCAATGTTCCCTGCCTACGAAAAGCTTACAATCTAGAGGGGGAGACAGACATTAATAGAAATAAATTCATGAATCACAGGGAGGTTCCTAAGTGCTGTGGGGTTGGGAGAGGGGATGAATAAAGGGAGCATCAGGCAGATGCAGAAGGGAGAGGGAGAAAGGGAAAGGAGGGCTTAGGCTGGGAAGGCCTCCTGGAGGAGATGGGTCTTCGATAAGGCTTTGAAAGCGGGGTGGAGAGTCATCAACTGTCGCCTATGAGGGAGGGCATTCCAGGCCAAAGATCACCCCCTGAGGCTGGTCACCGGAGGACGGCCAAGGAAGGCTGGAAAACCCACTCAAACCTACCGGGGCCTGTGGGAGTGAACTCTCCTTTCCAGGTTCTTTGAGCAATTGGGTGAGAAATCTCCAACTCCCCATCCCTTGGGAAGGTTGGGAAGGATGATGGGGAGGGCAGGGGTGTGCCACCCGAGGTTGGAGAGCCTGGAACAAGACTTGGGAGCAGGCGTCTGTCCCCCCAAGGGCGCACTTCGGATGGGCCCCTCAAAGCCGCTTGAATCTCGAGCCAGCCGAGGAATCGGGCCCTCGGAGCCTGCTGCTGTCATCCAAACATGCTGGGCTGGCCACAGGAATCCCGGCCAGCTTCCTCCTCCTCCAACCTGCTTCAAAGGCTGACCCCTTCCAAAACTTGGGGTGGCACGCTACCCGGGGAGGAGGTGGGGGGCAGGGGAGGGGATACGTGTCTGGGACCTGAAGGCTTCCAAGAAACAAAGGAACTGGAACTGGCGCTTCTTGGTTTTGATTAGTCCCCAGAACGAGACCAGGAACTAGCCTGGACTTTTTTTTTTTTTCAGACATATATTTTTAAACTTCTCTCATGGTTCTAGTCCTCTAACATTTTCTTCTCATTAAGCCCCATAAAAGCATCATTAGCATTTCTGTTTATTCCAAAAGTTAAAAATAAAATGGAAAAATAGATCTACCGCATAATGTTGAAACAGACCCTGCTGAAGGTCAGGTGGAGTTTAAAGTCTCCTCTTATCTGTCCGGCTGCACACCGCACGGCCTCTCGACACCCGGCTTGGGCCTGGGACCTTTCGGAGGGTCCGAAAATCGAGAGGTACGGGTCCCCCTGGGCCAGCAGGGAGAGGGCTGTGGGGGGCTGAAAATTTGAAAATAGAAACCTGGCTCCCGCAGAACCCCCGGCCCCGGCTCTCCACCAAACGCAGATGGTCAAACTCCTATCTCTCCAAGGATCTTTCCTCGCAAACCCCGGAGAAACCGGTGTTCGCTTGTCCATCCGATCGCATTTATTGAGCGCCTACTGTGTGCAGAGCACTGTGAGAAACAGCAAGGTGTAGTGGCTAGAGCACAGGCCTGGGAGAAGGTCTTGGGTTCCAATCCCAGCTCTGCTGTGTGACTGTGGGCAAGTCACATCACTTCTCTGGGCTTCAGTTACCTCCTCTGTAAAACGGGGATTGAGACTCTGGGCCCCACACAGGACCAGGACTGTGGCCAACTCAATTTGCTTGTATCCACCCCAGCACTTAGTACGGTGACTGGCACAAAATAAGCGCTTCACAAATACCATCATTATTATTATTGTTGCTAAGCACTTGGGAGAGTGCAATACCACAATAAACAGACACATTCCCTGCCCACAACGAGCTTAGTCTTGAGGCGGGAGACAGACACATGAATAGAAATCGAATAAATGACAGATATGGACAGTAAGTGTTGTGGGGCTGGGAGACGGGAATTTCTGAGTCAGGGTGCCGTAAAAAGGAGTTGAGAAGAAGAAAGGAGGGCTTAGTCAGGGACGTTCCAGACGCTCCAGGATGGCTTCCTGAGGAATCTCCCAAGCCATCAAGAAAAGTCCCTCGTAGGCAGGGGGTCCTGTTAGCCGTGACCCCATTGTGACTAACCGTGGGGGCAGGAGAACCCCGGTTTGCCCAGGGCTGAAGGTGCAGGGCTCCAGTGAGGAGCCATATGAAGGCAGAAATGACCATCTTGTCACAAAACATCTGACAGACTACTACTATTGTGGTACCTGTTGAGCGCTTACCATGTGCCAAGAACTGTTCTGGGCGCTGGGGTAGATACAAGGTAATCAGGTTATCCCACGTGGGGCTCACAGTCTTAATCCCTATTTGACAGATGAGGTAACTGAGGCACAGAGAAGTCGTGACTCGTCCAGAGTCACAGAGCTGACGAGTGGCGGAGCCAGGATTAGAACCCACGACCTCTGACTCCCAAGCCCAGGCTCTTCACACTGAGCCATGCTGCTTCTCCCGCATAAACAAAATTGGGTTGGACACAGACCCTGCCCCACATGGGGCTCACAACCTTAATCCCCATTTTCCAGCTGAAGTAACTGAGGCCCAGAGAAGTGAAGTGACTTGCCCAAGGTCACCCAGCAGACCAGTGGCAGAGCCAGGAATAGAATCCATGACCTTCCGACTCCCAAGACCGTGCTCTAGCCATTTCGCCATGCTGCTTCTCACTATACCACAATGCTTCTCAGCAATGGGCAATGAGGAAATCAGCCGTGAAAAGCGAGGAAATCCCAGATAAATATCATCATCTGCCGCGGCTCCTGCCATGACGATGCCGGAATGCCAGAGCTGCCAACCTCCCTGGCCCTGAGGAAGCGCCCAAAGATTTATTTCACTTTTGTAGCTTTCAGTGGTGGTCATGAGGTTTAGCAGTTGGGGAGGGGCCCCGGTTTCTGGTCTTGGAGCGGTAACAGAATCCCTGGCGATGACTGTTGTACTTATATTATTGTACTGTACTCTTCCAAGCGCTTAGTACAGTGCTCGGCACACAGTAAGCACTCAATAAATACAACTGAATGAATGAGTGAAGCCTTGCTCCATCTATCAGGGTTTCCGGCCTAATAACAATAATCATTATCATCACAATCATTATTATTATGGTACTTGTTAAGCGTTTCTTATGTGCCAAGCACTGTTTTAAGAGCTGGGGTAGTACAAGAAGAATAATAATTATTATTATGGCATTTGTTAAGCACTTACTATGTGCCAAGCACTGTTCTAAGCGCTGGGATAGATACAAGTTAAACAGGTTCGACATAGTCCCTGTCCCACATTGGGCTCATATTTTTAATCTCCATTTTTTTTTTTTTACAGATGAGGTAACTGAGGCATAGAGAACTGACTTGCCCAAGGTCACACAGCATACATTTGACTGAGCCAGGATTGTAATGATTATTATTATAATACCACGGGGTATTATACACAGTAAGTGCTCAGTAAATACGACTGAATGAATGGAAGTGCTGGAGGCCCAAAAGGGGATGGGGGAAGTGGGCGCAGGAGAGAGAGTAGGAAACTGGGGACAACTGGGCCCCAACTCTGGCTCTGGCTCTCCCTCTGCCCTCCCCATGTGGAGGTGCCTGCAGGCCGTGTTTAATAAACCCCGGACCTGGGACTCAGACGGTCACGGGTTCTAATTCCGGCTCCTCCGCTTGTCCGCTGCGTGACCTTGGCACTTCACTGGGCCTTGGTTCCCTCATCTGTAAAAACGGGGCTTGAGACTGCAAGTCCCACGCGGGCCAGGGACCGTGTCCAACCCCATTTGCTTGTATCTGCCCCAGCGCTTAGAACAGTGCCTGTCACACAGTAAGCGCTTAACAAATACCATCATCATTATTATTAGGCCAAGAGAACACACCCCTCCGGACAGACATGCAGCAGTGGCCTCTTTGAAGCAGGAAGCCTTGGTGTGCTGTTGGCCCTGGTAGAAGGGGGAGGGAGCCATCCATCCCCAAAGGCCTGGTGAAACAATTGCTTCCATGTGGAGGTCTTTTTATGGCAATGTGCTGCCTGGGGTAACTTTCTTCTGCTTCCCTGCTTTACTACCGACTATTAAATTAAAACCAAGGACAATCAAGCTGCAACAGCCGGGAGGAAAGAGTGAGACAGCCTCCGAACCCTCAGAGCCACCAACTTAACTCCCAGAGGAAGAGCCCAACTCACAGGCCAAAAGCCCAGAATGAGAAACTCAAGATGGGCCGGCCAGCCCAGAGCCCAGAGGCACAGTTCATGTCTTCTTATTGTGGTATCTGTTAAGCGCTTCTTCTGCGCCAGGCGCTGTACTCAGTTCTGGGGTGGATACAGGCAAATCGGGTTGGACACAGTCCCTGTCCCACATGGGGCTTACGGTCTCCATTCCCACTTTACAGTTGAGGTCACTGAGGGGCCCAGGGAAGTGAAGTGACTTGCCCAAGGCCACACAGCAGACAAGTGGCGGAGCCGGGATTAGAACCCATGACCTTCTGACTCAGAAGGCTGGCCGGCCAGTCCAAAGCCCAGAAGCCCGGGTTCATGCCTTATTGTGCTATGTGTTAAGCGCTTACTCTGTGCTAGGCACTCTACCAACTGGTGGAGGGGAACACAAGCAAATCAACGTGACCCTGGGGAGTCAGAGGGGGATGAGGGGTTCCAGACTCATTCATTCATTTGTTCAATCCTATTATTGAGGCTTACTGTGTGCAGAGCACTGTACTGACCGTTTGGGAGAGTACACTAGAACAATTAACAGACACATTCTCTGCCCACAGAGAGCTTATAGTGTAGAGGGGGGAGACACTCGTTAATATAAATAAATGACAGATCTGGACATACGTGCCTTGGGGCCGGGAGGGGGGAATAAATAACAATAATAATAATAATAATAATAATAATAATAATAATGACATTTATTAAGCATTTACTATGTGCAAAACACTGTTCTAAGTGCTGGGAAGGTTACAAGGTGATGAGGTTGTCCCACGGGGGGCTCGCAGTCAATCTCCATTTTACAGATGAGGTAATTGAGGCACAGAGAATGAATAAAGGGAGTCAGGACTATGAGGAAGGAAGCGGGAGAAGAGGAAAGGGGGCTTAATGAGGGAAGACCTCTTGGAGGAGATGGGCCTTCCAGAAAACTTTGAACGGGGCGGGGGAGAGAGGATCTTCACAGGTCCTTCCTCGGAGGTGCCTGCCAGCTGCAAATCCAAGCCGGCTCTCCTAGTGCTCTTGGCAAATCCCGGGATTCCATCCCTGAGGGAACAGTACCCTCGAACGCATGGCTTTTGCTGTTCCGCTTGGAAAACAGGCCCAAGGGTGGGAACAGCTTGCGGTTCGGCTCCCGAGAGGATCCCGGCAACGGGAAAGGCAAGTTCCCGGCAAGAGTTGGTCCGGGGAGTCCGGCTGTACTGGTAACACCGGGAGTTGGGATTTTCAAATAGACAGCAGCCAGGCTCCCGAGGTTTCTTGGAGGCAGTCGATCGACTTCTTTCCGTTCCAGACCAGAGGAATGTAGTGTGAGAAGGCTCAACTGTCAGGAATGGAGTGAGGGAACTAATCTCCTTCTTCAAGACTGCCAGCCCATCTCCCCAGCGTCCTGCCTCAACCTCGGGAAACCCTCTTCCAGAAAGCCTCCCCGCAACGGCCCTCAGAGGAACAGGAAAACACACCAAGCATTCATTCACTCATTCGTATTTAATGAGCGCTTACTGTGTGCAGAGCACTGTACTAAGCTCTTGGGAGAGGACGACTCAACAATAAACGGACACATTTCCTGCCCGCTACGAGCTTACAGTCGCAGCCACCAACAGCTAATAATAATAATCGTGGTATTTGTTAAGCGCCTACTATGCGCCAGGCACTGTACTAAGTGGCGGGGTGGATACGAGCCAATTGGGTCGGACCCGATCCCTGTCCCATGTGGGGCTCACGCTCTCAATCCCCGTTTTACAGATGAGGTAACTGAGGCCCAGAGAATTGAAGTGACTCACCCTAGGTCACACGGCAGGCAAGTGGCGGAGCCAGGATTAGAACCCATGACCTTCAGATTCCCAGGCCCAGGCTCTCTCCACTGCGCCAGGCTGTTTCCCAAAGCTGATGATGGCGTGGGCTCCCTCAGGTCTAGAAAAAGCCCCCAACCCTTTTCTTCTTCTCTGCCTCCGAACCCCAGTCCCACTCTCTCCAACGACTTTGTCGCATGTTCCCGTTTGCACACAGTAAGCGCTCAGTAAACACGACTGAATGAATGAGTGGATCTCCGCCGCCACTGGGAAGCCTTCCGACACTTATCCCCTGCCCCCATTCCTGGTTCCAGTTACTCCGGTGCTACTGACCCTTCCCACTTCACAGTTTTCTTCATGCTTTTGCGCGCGCTGAACGGTGACACCAAAAATGCAGTGTTACTTACGATTTAGGGATAAGGTTCGATTTGGGGGCGTTGATAATAATAATAATAATGATAGCATTTATTAAGCACTTACTATGTGCAAAGCACTGTTCTAAGCGCTGGGGAGGTTACAAGGTGATCAGGTTGTCCCACGGGGGGCTCATAGTCTTCATCCCCATTTTACAGACGAGGGAACTGAGGCCTAGAGAAGTGAAGTGACTTGCCCAAGGTCACACAGCTGACAAGTGGTGGAGCCAGGATTTGAGCCCATGACCTCTGACTCCAAAGCCCAGGCTCTTTCCACTGAGCCACGCTGCTTCTCTAATGAAGGCTTTCCTGTTCACGTTCACAGCCTTGCCCCATTAAATTCAATATTCAGTCGTATTTACGGAGCATCTGCTGTGGGCACAGCACTGTCCTAAGCGCTTGGGGGAGGACAATATAGCAATAAGCAGGCACATTCCCTGCCTGCAATGAGCTTACAGTTTAGAGGGCGAGCTGGAGAGCTTCTCTCCGACAGAGAGGATCCCAAAGGATCCGGGATAGCGACCCGGGATAAATACTGTTGAGGGCCCAAGGGAAAATGAGGCCACAGAGCAGAAGCCAAACCCGCAACAAACTCAGGAAAGGTGGGACGGGACACGTGTCACTACACCGCTTTATTCTCCAATGTTTAGAAACGCCAGGAGAAGCAGCGAGGCCTAGTGGAAAGCGCACGGGCCTGGGATTCGGAAGGTCCTGGGTTCTAATCCCAGCTCTACCTCATGTCTGCTATGGGAGACCTTGGGCAAGTCACTTCACTGCTCTGGGCCTCAGTTACCTCATCTGGAAAACGGGGATTAAGATTGGGAGCCACATGTGGGACAAGCAAGGTAAACTCATTGTGGGCAGGGAATATCACTGTTTATTGTTGTGTTGTACTCTCCCAAGCACTTAGCACAGTGCTCTGTACACGGTATGCACTCAATAAATACAACTGACTGAATGAATGGAGTGTATCCGACCTGATGATCTTTATCTACCCCAGTGCTTAGTACAGTGCCTGGCACATAGTAAACTCTGAGTAGATACCATAAAAAAAAATCGCCACTTAATTGTCTTTCCCAAAAGGAAGCACAGGAAAGGCAGACTGAATAAGCCATTAAAACATTCCGACAGGTGACTAAATTAATAAATTAATGAAGAAGCAAGCCTAAATCTACCTGAAAAAGGACCAAGCTTTCAGCTTGGGACAGGGACTGTGTCCAACCTAATTTGCTTGTATCCACCCCAGTGCTTAGCACAGTGCCTGGCACATAGTAAACACTGAACAGATAACAAAAAAAAAATTGTTACATAACTGTCTTTCCCAAAAGGAAGCACAGTGTCCAACCCAATTTGCTTGTATCCACCCCAGTGCTCAGTACAGTGCCTGGCACATAGTAAACACTGAATAGATAACAAAAAAAAAATTGTTACATAACTGTCTTTCCCAAAAGGAAGCACAGTGTCCAACTCAATTTGCTTGTATCCACCCCAGTGCTCAGTACAGTGCCTGGCACATAGCAAGCACTGAACAGGTAACAAAAAAAAATTTTTTACATAACTGTCTTTCCCAAAAGGAGGCACAGTGTCCAAACCAATTTGCTTGTATCCACCCCAGTGCCCAGTACAGTGCCTGGCACATAGTAAGCACTGAATAGATAACAAAAAAAAAATTGTTACATAACTGTCTTTCCCAAAAGGAAGCACAATGTCCAACCCAATTTGCTTGTATCCACCCCAGTGCTTAGTACAGTGCCTGGCACATAATTAGCACTGAGCAGATATCAAAAAAAATACTGCTATTACGCATTCCGACGGATGACTAAATCAATAAATTAATGAATGAAGCAAGCCTAAGTCTACCTGAAAAAACGCCTGAAAAAGTACAGTGCCTGGCACACAGCAAGCGATTAACAAATACCATAATTACTATTATTGTCGGTGAATCTTTAAATCTTAAGATCCTGATACCTATCACAAGCGTATGTGTTAAGTCTGTGAAGATGGGGCGAATCTCTGTTCAGCGTCCTCCGAGTGGCAATCAGCCCAGGGATCTGAAATCGGGGCAAACCTCCGGAGCCAAGGGCAGCCCGGGCAAACGGGGCCCGCTTCACTTTGTAGAGACACATCTTCGGCATCCATCCAGTACCGCCCTGAGACCAAACTACTTCCTTATTCCCGGCTGTGCTCCAACGTCTCCCAAATGGGCATGAGCAATAGCATCTGCTGACTTCTAGTCCGGGAACGATTCCTCAAGGGGACACACGCGGGACATTTCTCAGTAACTGTCCTTTGTGGTCTTTGGGAAAAATCAGTTGGTGTGTGGGAGGGGGTCAAGAGAGACCCATCCACCACTAGCGGTTTCCACACGGGACAGGTAGAAAGCCTCGGGGTTTCTTTGCACTTACTATGTGCAAAGCACTGTTCTAAGCGCTGGGGAGGTTACAAGGTGATCAGGTTGTCCCACAGGGGGGGCTCACAGTCTTAATTCCCATTTTACAGATGAGGTAACTGAGGCACAGAGAAGTTAAGTGACTTGCCCAAAGTCACACAGCTGACAAGCGGCGGAGCCGGAATTAGAACCCATGACCTCTGACTCCCAAGCCCGGACTCTTTCCATTGAGCCATTATGCTTCTACCCGGTCTGAGGAGGACAGCCCGGCCTAGAAGGAGGCTCCCGCCTTTGAAACTGGGGGAGACTTTCCGGTTTCCATTTCCCCAGGGGCCTCCGGTCACATAAAACCAAGTGGGTGAGCTCGGAGAAATGCATGCGCAGCCTCGAAGAGGGCCAAGAAATGGAAGGAGTCACCCACAGTCAGCCCCCCAACTGAGGCAGAAGAGGAGGAGGAGGAAACTAGCCATGGGCAAAAGCTTCTCATTTCCCTCCTTTTTGAAGGCACAATGGAAACAATTCCCAAGAACAAAGGAGATGCGTCAGTGGAGCTCTCTGCTGTCAAGCTCTTTCAAGTTGGAAGGACAGTTGATTCACACCATGTGTTGGAGAGAAACATTAGTTAGAACCCAGTGAGATAAATTTCAGGCCCCCGGAGCTGGTTAATATTAAACTGTAATGAATCATCTTTATGGTGCATTGTAAACAAAATATTTTGTTTATCCTCCCCTTCTCCCGCCTCATCCCCCACCCCTTCACGAGCCCCTCCTCGGAACCTACTCCTCACCCCCAAAGGGAAAGATATTTTCTGACAATTAGGGCCAAATGCCCAGGGTCACACATGCTCCACCATGAGATGATTCCCAAATGCTGACTCCAGGGATTGTATTGAAAACAAGGGTTGGGCCAGCCGAGGGTTTGGGGGCAGATTCAGCCCCACAAGAAGGACCCTATGGGGGCCTGGGCCCAGCCCTGCCCAACCGGATTCATTCTTGTATCTATTGAGCTTTTACAGTGTGCAGATCACTGTACTGAGCGCTTGGGAGACTACAGTACAACCAAGAACAGACTCATTCCCTGCCCACGATGGAGTTTACAGTCTAGAAAACTAACTAAAACTAAACTAACTAAAACTAACTGAACTAAGCACTGGGGTAGATACAAGCCAACCATACTGGACTCCGTCCATTGCAGCGTGGCTCAGCGGAAAGAGTCCGGGGTTTGGAGTCAGAGGTCAGGGGTTCAAATCCCGGCTCTGCCGATTGTCAGCTGTGTGACTTTCGGCAAGTCACTTAACTTCTCTGGGCCTCAGTGACCTCATCTGTAAAATGGGGATCAAGACTGTGAGCAGTCTTGGGAGCTTGGGAAGAACAAGCGAGTCAGGGCAACGCAGAAGGGAAGGGGAGAAGTGGAAAGGGGGAGCTTGGTCAGGGAAGGCCTCTTGGAGGAAATGGGCCTTCAACAGGGCTTTGAAAGGGGGAAGGGTCATTGTCTGTGGGATATTAGGAGGGAGGGCGTTCCAGGACAGAGGAAGGACGTGGGCCAGGGGTCGGCGGCGAGACGGTTGAGATGGAAGTAGAGCGAGAAGGTGAGCATTAGAGGAGCGCTCCCGATCGAAAACGCTGCCACTGTCCCCGGGGGCGAGTCTGTCCGCCCTTGTGTCTTCCCCAGTCGCTAGCCCCGGGGTCCATCCTGCTGAGCCGCAGACCAGACCGAGCTCTCCAGCTGGATGGCCTCTCCCTGAACTTCAAGCATGACTTGGGGCTGAAACTCCCTAGCCCCCTAAGGGGGAAGAGGCATTCTCAAGAGCCTGGCTGGGTCCCCGCTTCTCCACAAGAAGCACCGCCCTCTGAACTGGAAAGCGATCAACAGCCTCTTGGAAGCGCAGACCCCTAAAACGCTCTCCCGCCCAGCCGAACGGCACTCTTCCCAATTCCGACGGACCAGATGGGTAACCCAAGCTACTGCCCGGACTGTGACTGTCAAAGACTGGTTTCTCTGGGCTCTTTGACACGAGTCCCTGACGGGGAGAAACAAGCCGGGGGTGGCTAACAGAGCCACCGCTGCTAGCCAGACATCCAACCACTCAGTTTCAACAGTTGCGTGTGGTATTAAATATTCTCATACAGTTTCAAAGTAATGATAACAACTGTGGTATCTGTTAAGCTCTTACCTTCGGCAAGTCACCGTACTAAGCGCAGGGGTGGATACAAGTAAATCGGGTTGGACACGGTCCCGGTCCCATGGGGGGTTCACGGTCTCAATTCCCATTTTTTAGATGAGGGAACTGAGGCCCAGAGCAGTGAAGTCAGCCGGCAGACAAGTGGAGCCCACAACCTTCTAACTCCCCGACCTGGGGTCTATCAATTGTATTTCAATTGTATTTATTGAGCGCTAACTGTGTGCAGAGCACTGTACTAAGCACTTGGGAAGTACAAGTTGGCAACATATAGAGACAGTCCCTACCCAAAAGTGGGCTCACAGTCTAGAAGTCCATTACAACACGCTGCTTCTCAAAACCACATTCCCTCAAATCCTTCGGCTTCCCTGCAAATTGTCATCCGCCTTCCGGACAAGTCTATCGACGTCAGCACGGGGGATGATTAAGACCGGGCCGCCATCTCTTGAGACTAAGCCGGATTCAGGCCCGACTTTTCCGGTTCAAACCTGGCTCTGCAAAGTAACGGCGCCCAGTGGACAGGCCTTATGCCCATCGGAAGGGCCCCTCGGTGAAAGAAGAGCAGAGGAGGAAGAAGAAGAAGCAGAAACAGCTTCCTGGGGATGCTGGGAATAATACTGGCATCTAAGCGCTTACTACATGCCAGGCGCCGTACTAAGTGCTGGGATGGATACGAGCAAATCGAGTTGGACACGCTGTCCCACGTGGGGCTCCCAGTCTCTATCCCCATTTTCCAGCTGAGGTAATGAGGCCCGGAGAAGTGAAGTGACTCGCCCGAGGTCGCGCGGCGGGGCCGGGGCTAGAACCCGTGAGTCTGTGACTCCAGGCCCACGATCTGCCCACTACGGCACGCCACTTCGGAAGATAGCGGGTCTCCAATCCTTCTGGAGGTGACGGACCCGTTCCTTGAGAGAGAGGGCCCCCTGAGTTCAGTGGAAACTTGACATTCCAGGAAACGCGGCCTGGTCCGGGCCGGGCGCAGGAGAGGGGACGGCCGACTCGGGGCTTACGGACGCAGTTGCCTGCTCGGGAAACAAAACGCCATCCCAACGCAGTCGCCGCGTGCCCCGTTGAGTGCCGTCGGGAGCTCTTAATGGAACTGTTTCCGTGTGTCCGAGTCGGAGGAGTAATGAGGTGGCTGGATGCTTTCAGACCCGAGTCCATTAGTTAAATCCCAAGGCAACTTCTCCGCTAACCGGCTGGGCTGGGATTCAAAGAGCCAGCCTGATGCTGCAACGGATTAACGGGGAGTGAAATATGTAAGACCTGCTGAAGAAGCCACTCTGCTTCATTTTTTTATGGTATTTGTTAAGCGCTATGTGCCCAGCACTGAACTAAGCACTGGGGTAGATACAAGCCAACCATACTGGACTCAGTCCGTTGCAGCGTGGCTCAGCGGAAAGAGCCCGGGTTTTGGAGTCAGAGATCAGGGATTCAAATCCCGGCTCTGCCACTTGTCAGCTGGGTGACTTTGGGCAAGTCACTTCACTTCTTTGGGCCTCAGTTCCCTCATCTGTAAAATGGGGATTAAGACCGTGAGCCCCCCATGGGACAACCTGATCACCTTGCAACCTCCCCAGAGCTTAGAACGGTGCTTTGGCACACAGTAAGCGCTTAATAAATGCCATTATCATTATTATTATTATTATTATTATTATTATTATACAAATTGAGTTGGACACGGTCCCTGTCCTACGTGGGGCTCACAGTCTAAATCCCCAGTTTACAGATGAGGTAACTGAGGCACAGAGAATTCATTCGTTCAGTTGTATTTATTGAGCGCTTACTGTATGCAAAGCACTGTAAGAAGCACCTGGGAGAGGACGATATAACAACAAACAGACAAGTTCCTGTTCACGACGAGCGATTTGCCCAAGGTCACAGAGCAGGCAAGCAGAAGAGCACCTGCACATAGTAAAGCGCTTAACAAATACCATTTTTTAAAAAACAGAGTCCAGCACCAGGGGCCTGCACCCACTAGATGCTGTCACTGATGAGGCGGAGGAGAACACAGGATTTTTCCACCGAGGGAGGAATTTTCCAAGCCAAAATCAGGCTTGGGCCCGGGATGGCTCGCATTAGCTGGCACCGCGCTGCTTCAGCACATGAGGAACATTCCCGGTTCCCGGCCGACCCCGGGACCCGCTGACCCTTGCTTATCCACCCTGCCAACGGGGGAATTTCTGGTTTCTCCACTTTTGGCTCCCCTGGGGCTGCCAGGCCAAGTGAAGGGCGGGGGGCCCCGAGGAAGCACCCACAGTCCGGGCGGGAAGGAGAGGGACCGGGACCCCACAGACCCCCAGCTACTGGCTTCCACTAATAATAAATGTTAAGCATCTATTATGTGTCAGGCACTGTTCTAAGCGTTGGGGTAGATATGAGATAATGGGGTTGGACACGGCCCCTGTCCCACACAGGGCTCACGGTCTTCATCCCCATTCAACCGATGAGGGAACTGAGGCCCAGAGAAGTGAAGTGACTTGCCCAAGGTCACACAGCAGACAGGTGGCAGAGCTAGGATTAGAACTCGGGTCCTTCTGACTGCCAGACCACAAGACCAAGGTGCTTGAGAAGCAGCGTGGCTCAGTGGAAAGAGCACAGGCTTTGGAGTCAGACGTCATGGGTTCAAATCCCGGCTCCGCCACTTGTCAGTGTGTGACTTTGGGCAAGTCACTTCGCTTCTCTGGGCCTCAGTTACCTCATCTGTAAAATGAGGATTAAGACTGTGAATCCACTGTGGGACAACCTGATTACCCTGTAACCTCCCCAGCGCTTAGAGCAGGGCTTTGCACATAGTAAGCGCTTAATAAATACCATCATTATTATTATTTATTGAGCGCTTACTGTGTGCAGGGCACTGGACTAAGCGCTTGGGAGCCTTCTGGTGACCGGAGCGCACCGTGGCGTGGATTCACAGAGGCTCGTCCAATTTCATAATCAGAAAACTCTTGTTCTTGAGAAAGCGGCTGAAGTTTTCGCCAGATGGACTCCTCATCTGGACTCAACTCTAAACAGAGCCACGCAATGACAGACATGTGTGCGCTCACTCCCAACTGGGAGCCTGAGAACCGTGACCCAGAACGCCGGGTTTGGGTTTAACATTTTCCCCGCCCCGGATGGGATGGTGTGGGAGGACAGGGATTCATTCATTCAATCGTATTTATTGAGCGCTTACTGTGTGCAGAGCACCGTACTAAGCACTTGGGAAGTACAAGCTGGCAACATATAGAGACGGTCCCTACCCAAAAGCGGGCTCACAGTCTAGCGGGGATCTGTGTGTGTGACGCAATTTGCTAACCCCGTGTTGGCTTTTAATGCAGTTCCAAATTCTGAATCACCCTGAATGCTGGGGGAGCAGCGTGGCTCAGTGGAAAGATCCCAGGCTTGGGAGTGAGAGGACGTGGGTTCTAATCCCAGCTCCGCCACTCATCTGCTGTGTGACCTTGGGCGAGCCGCTTAACTTTTCTGGGCCTCAGTGACCTCATCTGGAAAATGGGGATTAAACCTGTGAGCCCCACATGGGACAAGGTGGGTCAAGTTCTTCTAGACTGTGAGCCCACTGTTGGGTAGGGACCGTCTCTATATGTTGCCAACTTGGACTTCCCAAGCGCTTAGTACAGTGCTCTGCACACAGTAAGCGCTCAATAAATACGATTGATTGATTGATTGATTGATTGACAACCTGATCACCTTGTATCTACACAAGCGCTCAGAACGGTGCTCGGCACATAGTAAGCGCTTAATACCATAATAATGATAATAATCCTGGTCCCCGTGGTGGATCCGTTGCGTGAACCTGGCCACAATCAGTCAGTCGGTGGTATTTGTTGAGTGCTTACTGTGTGCAGAGCACTGTTTCAAGCGGTAGGGAAAGTACAAAAGCAGCGTGGCTTAGTGGATAGAGCACGGGCCTCGGAGTCAGAAGGAACTGGGATCTAATCCCGGCTCCGCCACGTCTGCTGAGTGACCTAGGGCAAGTCATTTCCACCGAGCAGCATGGTTCAGTGGAAAGAGCCCGGGCTTTGGAGTCAGAGGTCATGGGTTCAAATCCAGGCTCCGCCAGCTGTCAGGTGGGTGACTTTGGGCAAGTCACTTCACTTCTCTGGGCCTGTTACCTCATCTGTAAAATGGGGATTAAAACTGTGAGCCCCCTTGGGACAACCTGATCACCTTATAGCCTCCCTAGTGCTTAGAACAGTGTGTTGCACAAGTAAGCGCTTAACAGATACCATCATTATTATTATTATTTAATTTATCTGGACCTCAGTTACTTCATCTGTAAAATGGGGATTAAGAGCATGAGCCCCATGCGGGACGGGGACTGTGGCCAACCTGATTAACTTGGATCTCCCCCAGCAACTTGGCACGTAGTGAGCACTTAAAAGTACTATAATTATTATTATTTATTACAGTACCACAGAATTGGTAGCCACGTTTCCTCCCCACAATGAGCTTACAGTCCACTGAATACCCACTGCGAGTAATTCCAAGTAAGAGTTGAAGTACGCATAATAATAATAATAATGGCATTTATTAAGCATTTACTATGTGCAAAGCACTGTTCTACATGTTTAAGAGACCACTGTGTGGAAGCGGCGCAGTCTAGTAGATAGAGCTCGGCCCTGGGAGTCAGAAGGACCTGGTTCTAAGCCTGGCTCTGTCACGAGTCTGCTGTGTGATCTTGGGCAAGCCACTTTACCTCTCTGTGCCTCTGTTCCCTCATCTGTAAAATGGGGATTAAGACTGTGAGCCCCGGTGGGAAAGGGACTGTGTATAATCCCGTATCTACCCCAGCACTTAGAAGAGTGCCTGGTACATAGTAAGCACTTAACAAATATTATTATTATTATTCGGCAGGGAGTTGAATAGCCTGACAGCTACCCTGCTTCCTGTGAGACTGAGGCTCATTTCACTGGGTCTCCCCTGCCTTGACAGGTGATACTTAGCGCTCAACTTCTCAGGGCCTCAGTTCCCTCATCTGTCAAATGGGGATTAAGACTGTGAGCCCCACAGGGGACAACCTAATCACCCTGTATCTACCCCAGCGCTTAGGAAAGTGCTTGGCACATAGTAAGCGCTTAACAAATACTATAATTCCTATTATTATTATCACTACGATTGAATGAATGACTAGCGTGGCTCAGCGGAAAGGGCCCGGGCTTTGTAGTCGGAGGTCATCGGTTCAAATCCCGGCTCCGCCACTTGTCAGCTGTGTGACTTTGGGCGAGTCACTTAACTTCTCCGGGCCTCGGTTGTCTCATCTGTCAAATGGGGATGAAGACTGTGAGCCCCCCGTGGGACAACCTGATCATCTTGTAAACTCCCCAGTGCTTACAACAGTGCTTTGCACATAGTAAGCGCTTAATAAATGTCATTATTATGATGATGATGATGATGATGATGATTAATAATTGCAGCCATCCTTCCTTACAGCTGGTGTTCCTAACTGCAGAGAAGCAACGTGGCTCAGTGGAAAGAGCACGGGCTTTGGAGTCAGAGGTCGTGGGTTCAAATCCAGGCTCTGCCACTTGTCTGCTGTGAGACCTTGGGCAAGTCACTTAGCTTCTCGGCGCCTCAGTTGCCTCATCTGTAAAATGGGGATGACTGTGAGCCCCACGCAGGACAACCTGATCACCTTGTATCCTCCTGGCGCTTAGAACAGTGCTTTGCAAATAGTAAGCACTTAACAAATGCCATTATTATTATTATTATCCCTGCTGAGGCAACGTTGGATGGCCTGAATGAATGACTGACTGGCCGAATGAATGACTAACTGTGGCTGACCTTCTATGCGGCTAGTGTTATTAATGGCTGTCCCTGCTGACGCAACGTTGGACGGCAATGTGGACACACTGGTGTACACGCGACGTGCACGCCCACACACGCATGCAAACACACACCACTAGGTGGTGGCAAAGGACCTCAGGATCCGGGAGGAAACCGAGGCTGAGGAGCAGAAAGGCTGGATGCCAGGTTTTCCGCCATCGGCAAATCCATCACTTGGTCGATTGATCGATGGCTTCTACTGAATAGTCATCATCATAATAAAAGCAACGGCTAAGCGTTGACTCTGCACCAAGCACTGCACAAAGCGCTGGGGCGGATACGAGCCAATCGGGTTGGCCCACCTGGGGCTCACCGTCTCCCCAGCTGAGGGAACTGAGGCCCGGAGAAGTGAAATGCCTGCCCAAGCGAACGTAGCAGACGAGTGGGAAGGCTGGTCCTTCTGACTCTCAGTCCTACGCTACTTGGGAAAGTCACTTCACTTCTCTGTGCCTCAGTTCCCTCCTCTGTACAATGACGGTTAATACTGTGAGACATTCATTTATTCAATCATATTTATTGAGTGCCTACTGTGCACAAAACACAGTTCTAAGCAGTTGGGAGAGTACAATACAACAACAAACAGAATCATTCCGGCTCACAATGAGCTCACAGTCTAGAGGGGGAGATGGATGCTAATATAAGTAAATAAGCAGATGAATAAATAAATAAATTGCAGATATAGACACGTGCTGTGGGGATGGGAGGGAGGATGAATGAAGGAGCAACTAAGAGTGGACATGGACTGTGTCCATCCTTATTAGCTTGTATCAACTCCAGCACTTACAGTGCCTGGCACGTAATAAGCACATAACAAATGCCATTAATAATAATAATAATAATAATGGCATTTATTAAGCGCCTACTATGTGCAAAGCACCGTTCTAAGCGCTGGGGAGGCTACAAGGTAATCAGGTTGTCCCATGTAGGACTCACAATCTTAATCCCCATTTTACAGGTGAGGTAACTGAGGCACAGAGAAGAAGAAGAATAATAATGATAGCATTTATTATTTACAGGTGAGGTAACTGAGGCACAGAGAATTAGAAGAAGAATAATGATAGCATTTATTAAGCGGTTACTATGTGCAAAGCACTGTTTTAAGTGCTGGGGAGGATACAAGGTGATCAAGTTGTCCCATGTGGGGCTCACAATCTTAATCTCCATTTTACAGATGAGGTAACTGAGGCCCAGAGAAGTTAAATGACTTGCCCGAAGTCACACAGCTGACAAGCGGCGGAGCCGGGATTTGAACCCATCTGATTCATTCATTCGATTGTATTTACTGAGCGCTTATTGTGAGCACAGAGCACTGTACTAAGCGCTTGGAAAGTACAATTCAGCAATAAAGAGAGACAATCCCTGCCCACGGTGGGCTGACCGTCTGGAAAGGGGGAGACAGACATCAAAACAAGTAAACAGGCATCAAAGCATCAATATCAACAGAATTATAGATTATATATTTGCAGCCCTGGATGGTGTGTCCATTTAACGTCACAATCTGGCCCGGCTCTTATTTTACACTTGCAATCATTCCTCTTTCTGGTTTCGTTAAGACTGGAATCCCCATTTGGGACAGCGCTGCACATGGTAACCAAAGGAGCAAGTCAAAAGGGAGTGGGAGAAGAGGAAAGGGGGTGCTCCGTTAACCACTGACTCTGTGCTAGACCCAGGAAAGGTATAAGAGAAGCAGCGTGGCTCAATGGAAAGAGCCTGGGCTTTGGAGTCAGAGGACATGGGTTCAAATCCCAGCTCTGCCAATTGTCGGCTGTGTGACTTTGGGCAAATCACTTAACTGTGCCCTGTCAATTCAATTCAATCATATTTACTGGATGCTTACTGTGTGCAAACCACTGTACTAAGCACTTCGGAGAGTTCAGTACAGCAACAGACACATTCCTGCCCACAACGAGCTCACAGTCTAGAAGGGGAGATATGTCCCACATGGGGCTCACAGTCTCAATCTCCATTTTCCAGATGAGGTAACTGAGGCCCAGAGAACAGAAGTGTCTTACCCAAGGTCATACGATAGGCAAGAGGTGAAGTCAGGATTAGAACCCATGACCTCTGACTCCCAGGCTTGGGCTCTATATACTAGAATAATAATAATAATAATAATAATAATAATAATGGAATTTATTAAGTACTTACTATGTGCAAAGCACTGTTCTAATCGCTGGGGAGGTTACAGGGTGATCAGGTTGTCCCATGGGGGACTCAGTCTTCATCCCCATTTTACAGATGAGGTAATAACTGAGGCACAGAGAAGTTAAGTGACTAGCCCCAAGTCACACAGCTGACAACTGGTGGAGCCAGAATTTGAACCCATGACCTCTGACTCCAAAACCCGGGCTCTTTCCACTGGGCCACGCTGCTTCTCCTGCTGAGCCCTGCTGCTTCTCATCTTCCCATCTCCGAGCTCTCCCATCATCTCACCAGCTCATCCTGGGGAGCCTGACAAAAACCTGAACCGCGATTTTCAGAAAGAAACAAGAGAAGGAGTGAGCCGACATTTTCCGGGCTCCCGATCCACGATAAATTGACTCAACCTCGGGCGGAGAGACATTCTGCCATTTTCACCGGCAACATCTAACTGGGGTTGGGAAGATTCGACACCTGTCCTCAGGAAATGTACAATCTAGAACGGTCTACAGGGCACGAAAAATACTGCCCAAAGGAAAGTTAAAGGGATTTGGATCACAGCATTGCGCTAGAAGAGTGGAAGGCTAAGGAGGCAATTCACAAACATGTCCAGCCACCAAAAGGCTGTTCGACGGAGGAGGTGACCAACCACCCCGCCTCTCCTCCAAGGACCCAACAAGAGGAAGTGAGATTCGACTGTCACAAGAAGATTTAGATAAGGGAGAACAACAAACTTCCTGACTGGGCCGGTTGTGAAACCTCCAAATGATTTAGCGGTGGGAGGTGCCTGGCCTGGAAAACACTCTAAGGGAAAATTACCAAACCACCTTCAATAATAGTAATGAAAATTACGGTCTTTGTTAAGTGCTTACTGTGCCGGGCACTGTTCTAAGCGCTGGGGTAGATACGAGATAATCTGGTTGGACCCAGTCTCTGTCCCACACAGGGCTCACAGTCTCTATCTTTAGTCTTTATCACAGTCTTTAGAAGCAGCCTGGCTCAGTGGAAAGAGCCCGGGCTTTGGAGTCAGAGGTCAATCAATCAATCAATCATATTTATTGAGCACTTACTGTGTGCAGAGCACTGTACTAAGCGCTTGGGAATTACAAGTTGGCAACATATAGAGACGGTCCCTACCCAACAGTGGGCTCACAGTCTAGAAGGGGGAGACAGTAAACAAAACAAAACATATTAACAAAATAAAATAAATAGAATAGATATGTACAAGTAAAATAAATAAATAGACTAATAAACACGTACAAACATATATACATATATGCAGGTGCTGTGGGGAAGGGAAGGAGGTAAGGTGGGGGGATGGAGAGGGGGAGGAGGGGGAGAGGAAGGAGGGGGCTCAGTCTGGTCATGCGTTCAAATCCCAGCTCCACCAATTGTCAGCTGTGTGACTTTGGGCAAGTCACTTCACTTCTCTGGGCCTCAGTTCCCTCATCTGTAAAATGGGGATCAAGACTGTGAGCCCCCTGTGGGACAACCTGATTGCCCTGTAACCTCCCCAGCGCTCAGAACAGTGCTCTGCACATAGTAAGCGCTTAATAAATGCCATCATTACTATTAGTAGTATTATTTATCCCCATTGTAAGTGCTTAACAAATGCCATCATTATTTAACAGATGAGGGAACTGAGGCACAGACAAGTGAAGTGTCCTTCCCAAGGCCACACAGCAAACAAGTAGCGGCACCAGGATTAGAACCCATGACTTTCTGATTCCCAGGCCCGTGCTCTGTCCACTAGGCTACGCTGGGCAGTAGCAGGAAAATAAGTCTCCCTATGGGGCAACGGCAGAAGGGCATCACGCCTGAAAGAAATTCCATGAGCTCTTTCGCTCTGCTCCATCCCCCTCAATCTGGAAGTTTGTGCCTGGGTGAATTTGCAAGGGGGTCACTTCCTATTCTGTCCCCTCAAATCATTTGGAAAACAGTCATCTGGATTGGGATTGGGAGACGGTTTGCCTGGAAAGGCAACAGCGTGGTGAATTGGGACCCAAATTTCCTTCCAGCCCAACGAACCCACCACCTCGAAGCTAATACTTGTTGCAGGCAGGGAATGTGTCTGTTTATTGTTGTATTGCCCTCTCCCAAGCACGGAGTACAGTGCTTTGCACATAGTAGGTGCTCAATAAATACAACTGAATGAACAAATGAAGTGCTTTTCACATAGTAAGCGCTTAATAAATGCCATCGTTATTATTATTATTAATGCGACGGGCTCTCCCACATGCCTGACGACAGATGCGGCTTCGTTCGCGGAATAAGGAATGCTTCCCAGGGAACCTCTCTGAGAGGAGAGATTGATTCTCCCTTGGAAAGTGAACAACAACAGCTGTGGCATTAAGGACTTACTTTGTGCTGAGTACTAAACACTGGGATAGATACAAAACAGTTAGGTCTGTCAGTCTCCATCCCACCCAGGACTCACAATCTAAACAGGAAAGAGAATGGGTATTGATTCCCATTTTACAGATGATGAAACTGAGGCCCAGAGACATGAAGTGCCACACATAGCAGGCAAGTGACAGAGCCGGGATTCAAACCCAGTTCTTCTGACTCCCGGGCCCGTGCTCTTTCCACTGGGCCACACTGCTTCTCTGGCCAATCTGCAGGCGGAGGGGAGAGGGCCAGGATGGGGAAACAGTGTGAGCGAGGGTTTGAAGGTGGAAGAATTCAGGGGATGGTGAGAAGTGACTCCTGCCAACCCCCCGACCACGTAACTAGACTCGTTTTGTTTCGTCCCTAGCCCATCCTGGGTCCAGAACTAAGTCCAGGACAAAAGATGACCCTCCAAATGCCGAGGGCACCTTTCAGAAAAGTCTTGCATATTCTTCCCTGCTGCGGCTTCAAATTCTACCCCGGAGGCCGAGATTCTGTCCCCAAACTTTTCGGGAAGAGGCTGTTTTCTTCCTTTGCATCTACCCAAACAAAGCATCCCCCCTTACCATCCCCCAAGGCCCGCACTGCCTCACTTCCTCCCATTCCTCTTGGAAGAATAGGTCTGAGATCGGCATCCCCCACTGCTGAAGCACTGGAGACGGCAAAGAGGCCACAGCGGGGTGGCTAGTCGACTCCATCATTCATTCCACCGTATTTACTGAACGCTTACTGTGTGCAGAGCACCGTACTGAGCGCCTGGGAGAGTACGATACATCCTGGAGTAGTCGGATGAGGGGTAGGACTGGATCCCAAGCCCAGACACTGCTCAGCACCGGAGGACGCGCCAAAATCGAGCCTTAGAATGCAGTGGAGTGAGGCGGCCGGGTCGGAAACCTGTGATACACTCGCCAACTTAGGCCCCAGGGGAAAAAAATAACTTTTTTTTTTTTTGCACACTTCCAAACAGGAAAACAAGTCAAGAAAGCAAAGCCACATCAGAACTCAGCTGCCCTAAAGCACAGGATATATAAAAATACAGCCCTGACCCGCTCAGGAAAATCAACTATTTATGAACTGTGCTTTCAAATCATAAAGGACACACTCCTCAGAGCTGTCCCCCATTCATTCATTCAGTCCTATTTACTGAGTGTTTATTGTGTGTGGAACACCTTACTGAGTGTTTGGGAGAGGACAATATAACAATAAAGACGCCCTCCCTGCTCACAACAAGCTTACAGCCTAGAGGGGAAGAAAGACCCAGCTCTGAAAAGACAGCATGTACACACTCCACAAGGAAACAATTCAGACCAGGACCTGCAACTCGAATCAGGATGGAGAGCCAAAGCCCGGTCGGCCTGAATTAGCCACAAGCTGAGCAGCAGACGCTCAAACTATCCTGCTCTCCGGGGCAGAGAGGCACAACGCTCTGTTCCCAAAATAGATGGGTCGGCCTGGAACCTCGGGTCCTTGAGAAACGTAATTCTCGACCCCCTCGTCCCCAGAAAAGTGGGACGGAAACTACTCCGGGCAAGTTGGGTGGACTTTTTATCGGCAAGGGAGACGGAAGCATCTGCCGGGTTGGGGTGGCTAATTTCCAGGACAAAACGGCCACCTGTTCTCCAGATCCACTGAAACTTTCATTCATTCAATCACATTTATTGAGCACTTTTCTTGTGCAGAGCACTGTACTAAGCTCTAGGGAGAGTACAATATAACAAACAACAAACATATTCCCTGCCCACAATGAGCTTAGAGTCTAGACAGGGAGACAGACATTAAAAGAAATCAATAAATGAAGATAGGCATATAATAATAATAATAATAATGGCATTTATTAAGCGCTTACTATGTGCAAAGCACTGTTCTAAGCGCTGGGGAGGATACAAGGTGATCAGGATATAAGTGGAGTAGGGTTGGGAGCGTGGGATGAATAAAGGCAGCAAGTCAGGGTGACACAGAAGGGGAGTGGGAAAAGAGGAAAGGGTGGCTTCGTAGGGAACCGGCATCACTTGCCGAGGCAGAGAGTCCTGAGGGTCCGGAGAAGCGTCTAACATCAGTACTGAGAGCTGACCGAAAAAGGCAGCCAAAATGCCTTCGAGAGATGGGGGTGAGAGGCAAGCAACACCCCAAAAGCAGCCCTGTCCCATGTCCAGAATAGAGAAATCCAGATAGCCACGCTCTTCGCCCACTTTCTCCCTCGAGCCTCAAACTCTCTCCCCCTTCAAATCCAACAGTCCACCACTCGCCCTACCTTCAAAACTCTTAAAAAATCACAACTCCTCCAAGAGACCTTCCCTGACGAACCCCTCATTCCTCTAACACCCTCCCCTCTGCCTCGGCTATGAATTTATTATTCTTACTATTAATAATAATAATAATGGTATGTGTAAAGTGCTTACTATGTGTCGGGCACTATACTAAGCGCTGGGGCGGACACAAGCAAATCGGGTTGGGCACAGTCCCTGTCCCATGTGGGGCTCACAGTCTCAATCCCCATTTTACAAGTGAGGTAAATGAGGCACAGAGAAGTAAAAGGTCGCAGGGCAGACAAGAGGAGCCAGGATTAGAATCCTAGATCTTTGGGCTCCCAGGCCCGTGTTCTATCCACTACACTGCTTCTCAACTTGAGTGTATATCCCTCATCTCACTCACACCAAACTTATATAAATATTCTTATCCTCGACTATTTCCCCTTTCCCAAATCTATTATTTTTAATGGTATTTAAGTGCTTACTATGTGCCGGACACTGTACTAAGAGCTGGGGTAGATACCAGCTAACCAGGTTGGACACAATCCCTATACCACATGGGACTCACAGTCTTAATCCCCATTTTAACCACGAGATAACTGAGGCAAAGAGAAGTGAAGTGACTTACCTTAGGTCACACAGCAGAGTCTTGGGTTCTAATCCCAGCTCCACGGAAACCCCTTCTTTCCTCTCCCCCTCATCCCCCTCTCCATCCCCCCGTCTTACCTCCTTCCCTTCCCCACAGCACCTGTATATATGTATATATGGTTGTACATATTTATTACTCTGTTTATCTATTTATTTATTTATTTTACTTGTACATTTCTATCCTACTTATTTTATTTTGTTGGTATGCTTGGTTCTGTTCTCTGTCTCCCCCTTTTAGACTGTGAGCCCACTGTTGGGTAGGGACTGTCTCTATGTGATGCCAATTTGTGCTTCCCAAGCGCTTAGTACAGTGCTCTGCACATAGTAAGCGCTCAATAAATACGATTGATTGATTGATTGATTGTCTCCTGTGTGATCTTAGGCAAGTCACTTCACTTCTCTGCACCTCAGTTATCTCCTCTGTAAAATGGGAATTAATACTGTGAGCCCCATGTGGGGCATGGACTGTGTCCAACATGATTAGCTTGTATTTACCCCGGTGCTTTGTACAGTGCCTGGTACATGCTTAACAAAAACCATAAAAAAAATGGAGGAGCTGGAATTAGAACTCAGGTCCTCGGACTCCCAGGCCCATGCTCTTAATAATAATAATGATGGCATTTATTAAGCGCTTACTATGTGCAAAGCACTGTTCTAAGCGCTGGGGAGGTTACAAGGTGATCAGGTTGTCCCACGGGGGGCTCACAGTTTTAATCCCCATTTTACAGATGAGGGAACTGAGGCCCAGAGAAGTTAAGTGACTTGCCCAAAGTCACACAGCTGACAATTGGTGGAGCCGGGATTGGAACCCACGACCTCTGACTCCAAAGCCCATACTCTTTTCACTGAGCCACGCTGCTCTTCCCATTAGACCGCACTGCTTCTCACCTGCCTCCCCCGTAGACTATAAGCTCCTTGTGAGCAGGGAAAGCGTCTATCAACTCTGTTGCACTGTACTTTCCCTCCCATTTAGTACAGTGCTCTGCACACGGAAAGTGCTCAACTAATACCGTTGATTGATTCCCAACTCGCATGATCCTTCAGGAGAAGCTACCTCAGGCTACCAGATTTGAAGCAGTCCCGATTAGTACTAAAACGGACAACAAACGGTGGTAAACAAGTACTTTGCTCTGCTCACACGATGAACAGAGTGAGGTTTTCTCAGAGCAAAGCTTCACCAGGCACGTGGGAACAAGGAGAAACTCCAAGAAGTGAGGTTTGGGTTTTTGACGATTTTTCTGCCTCTCTATTTTTAAGTATTGGCTCCAGGGGAGCAGGGAAAGAAGGAAAAGCAGCACCGCGGAGTGGTAAGGACCCGGGCCTGGGTTCTAATCCCAGCTCCGCCACCTGTCTCTCCCGAGGAAGCCGGACCGGGCCGCTGGGATCACGGGGCCTGTCGGCGTTCCCGAGGAGGTGCTGCAGCCGGGTACTGCTGCTTTGGAAAGTTGGCCTGAGAGAGGCCGACTGTGGAAACAAATTGTCACCACCAGCCTCGGTCGCCACCCGTCTGGACTGAGTGACTCCCCTTCCCTTCAGTTTGTTGTTGGCGGGTACTCTCCCAAGCGCTTAGTACAGTGCTTTGCACGCAATGAGTGCTCAAGAAATATGACTGAATGAATGAATGGATCTTCGGGGCACTGTGCTGATGCCAATAATGGGTTAGAGGGAAGAGGAGATGTGGCCCCTGCCCCTGAGGGGCTGAGAGTCTGATTGGGGAGAAAGGACACACACACACACCAAATCTCTCGCTCTCTCTCTCAATCTGTATCTCTCCCTCTCTCTCCCTCCTGGGTGCTATGGAGGGGCAGAATTTGGAGCCCATATAGTCCTTGCGGTCTTACAGAGGCAGACAGGACGGGCGGACACAACTACTCAAACATTCACACAAAACCATGGCCTAGTGGAAAAAGCACATGCCTGGGAGTCAGAAGTCAGTCAGTGGTATCTACTGAGCGCTTCCTGAGGTCAGAGCACCGAACTAAGCACTTGGGAGAGTAAGAGAGAATAATGAACAGACGCACTCCCTGCCCAACAATGAGCTTACGGTCTAGAGGACCTGGTTCTAATCCTGGCTCTGTCGCTTGCCAGCTGGGTGACTTTCATTTGTTCATTCCTTCACCCCTTCCATCGTATTTATTGAACACTTACTGAGTGCAGAGCACTGTACTAAGCGCTTGGGAAGTACAAGCTGGTGACATAAAGAGACAGTTCCTACCCAACAATGGGCTCACAGTCTAGAACGGGGAGACAGACAACAAAACAAAGCATGTGGACAGGTGTCAAGTCATCACAATAAATAGAAATAAAGCTAGATGCACATCCACTAACTGAGAACAAGCCACAGAAAACCAGGGCAGGCCACTCAACAAATCCAGTCCATCCAAAGCCAACTGCAGAAACTTCCCAGTGATCCGGAGCTAAGTACATAGCTTAACAAATACCAAAAAACCCCCACAAAATGGTGTTTTAGTCTTCAGTTCTGATTTCGGCCTCAGAGGTGCAGCCAGAAAAAGGCTGGAGGGACAGCTGGATCTGAGATCCCCACGCAGGACAGGGACTGTGTCCAACCTGATTTGCTTGTATCCACCCCGGCGCTCAGTACAGTGCCTGATGCGTAGTAAGCGCCATGTTTTGTTTTGTACATGTTTTGTTTTGTTGTCTGTCTAGACTATGAGCCCGTTGTTGGGTAGGGACCGTCTCTACATGTTGCCGACTTGTACTTCCCAAGTGCTTAGTACAGTGCTCTGCACACAGTAAGCGCTCAATAAATATGACAATGAATGAATGAATGACCAAATACCACCACCATTATTACTGTTATTATTAGATCTTCCGGCTCCCGGGAGGAAGCCCATTTCGGTGCCCTTTCACAAAGCTTCTGCAAAGTAAGGGATTCTGGGAAAAAGAGGTCAGGGGCAGTGGTCTGCTGGGAAGAGACGAGGGTCTAGGTGACAGCACAAAACCCCTTCCTCTGACTTCCCGACGCTTCCCGACACCACAGTGGGAGATTTCCCAAGAGACAGGCACCAATGGGTGCTTGGAGCTGAAAAAGGCAGAGATGCCCGTCGGCGGCCCAGCTGGATTTCCGCTGAGGGCCCAGAGCGAGCCGGGGGCTGTCGAGACGGACCGGCTCCCAGCTCTGGGAACATCTGCCCCGGAATGACAGCGCTTCTGCTCCTAACAAGGCCAGCCTGCTTGAGGAAAGAATAAATCACTGTCAGGGGAGGAAAGCCACAAACCTCCCCCGTGCGAGGGGAAAGGCAGAGTCACCACACGCTCGACTAAGCCACTCCGCGGCAATCTGGTTTCCGGGGCACAGATGCCGCTCGCAATGCCTCCGCCCACATTACCATCCGTCACTCCAGCGAGATTCCTTCGAGCCTGGAACGCCCCTCTTCACTTCCTCCCAGCTGGGACCCCCCCGAGATTACGCCTTCACAGAGCCAGTCTGCCGGCTAGGAGCAGTGGAGTCCTCTAATAATAATAATAACTCTGGTATTTGCTAAGCGCTTCCTATGTGCCGGGCACTGTCCTGAATGCGGGGGTGGATGCAAGCAAATGGGACAGTCCCTGCCCTGTGTGGGGCTCGCAGTCTCGATCCCCATTTTACGGCTGAGGAAACTGAGGCCTGGAGAAGTGAAGCGACTCATGCAAGGCCATGCAGCAGACAAGTGGCGGAGCTCGATTAGAACCCATGACCGCCTGACGGCCAGGCCTGTGCTCTAGCCACGATGCCACGCTGCTTCCCAACTAACCGGCAAAGACCAAGAAATGGGAGTGGGCTCATCCCGTCGGCATCGCCCCGGGCTGCCTGGACCCTAGGCTCTCCATCTATAAAACGGGGAGATTATTACCCTGGGGGCTGGATCTTTCAGCATTGGAGATCCACAAACAGAGCAGATCTGATTTTTTCTTTCATTTTTTAATGGTATCTGTAAGTGCTAGGTGTCAAACACTGTTCTAAGCTCTGGGGAAGGTGCAAGTCCCGCCACGTGTCTGTTGTGTGACCGTGGGCAAGTCACTTCACTTCTCTGGGCCTCAGTGACCTAATCTATAAAATGGGGATCGAGACTGTGAGCCCCACGTGAGACAAGGACTGTGGCCAACACGATTTGCTTGTATCCACTCCAGCGCTTAGTACGGAGCCTGGCAGACAGTAAGCACTTAACAAATACCAAAATTACTATTATTATCATCAAGTTAGTTATGTTGGGCGTGGTCCCCGTCCCACATAGGGCTCACAGTCCTAAAGAGGAGGGAGAACGGGCATTTAATCCCCATTTTACAGATGAGGAAACTGCAGCCCAGAGAAGTGAACTGACTTGCCTAAGGTCACGCAGCATGCAGTTGGAAGAGCCGGGATTACCAGGTCCTCTGACCTTCTCCAGGCCCGTGCTCTTCCCACTAGGCCACACTGCTCCTCATTTGATTGCCGGGACCGGGAATGGGGGGGACGACAGCTGGAGAGGGGTGGCCAGCGACACAGATCAGGGAGCCAGCCCCTTTCTCAGCCCTCCACCCCACTTTCCTGACAGAAGGGTTTCTGTAAGGCCTCCAGGGCCCCAGAAGTGAACGATGCTTTATTCATCTAAGTGTTAATACCGAAATCTGAATCGAGTCCAACCTGCTACTGAGATCTATGTCACCGTCTGCTAAATAAAACCTGGCTCTCTCATCCGGCGGTGAATCAGAAGGCAGAGCAGGCTCTCTTCCAGGAAGGGGCTGAAAAAGAAGAACACTCACTAGCTGAAGGCGCCAGACTCAGGTCAGTCAGGCGGCAGCAGTGACTGGGCTTGTGGGGGGTGGTGGAGGGAGCCCGCAGTGAGTAGATCACTGGGACAGACACTGAGGCCATTTCGGTAGCCTAAATGAGGTTCTTTCAACTTCCCTCAAGGAGCTTACACTCCAGCCATGAAAGGCAGGCGCGGCCAACCCGGGGATATCACAAAGGCACCTTTGCAGATAAACCCAAATGGCACACGTAAACAGGAATAAACACAAATGATGGAAACAAACGCTTCATGCGGACCGACGTGGGGGAGCGAGGTTCCTCTGTGAGGAGCGAAGAGCAGTGTGATAAGAGCTCGGGCCTGGGGGTCGCGGGACGTGGGTTCTAATCCCAGCTCCACCACCTGTCTGTTGTGTGACCTTGGGCAAGTCGCTTCCCTTCCCTGAGCTTCGGTTGTCTCATCTGTACAATGGAGAATAAGACTGTGAGCCCTCTGCGGGACAGGGACTGTGTTCAACCCAATTATCTTGTATCTACCCCAGCGCTTAGAATGGTGCCTGGCACATAGTAAGTACTTAACAAATACAATCATAATAATGATGATAATGATAACAATAAGTTATAAGTTAACAATAAGATAACAATAAGAGAAGCAGCGTGGCACAGTGGAAAGAGCACGGGCTTTGGAGTCAGAGGTCACTGGTTCAAATCCCAGCTCCGCCAATTGTCAGCTGTGTGACTTTGGGTAAGTCACCTAACTTCTCTGTGCCTCAGTTACCTCATCTTTAAAATGAGGATTAAGACTGTGAGCCCCCCATGGGGCTCCTGATCACCTGATCACCTTGTAACCTCCCCAGCGCCTGGAACAGTGCTTTGCACGTAGTAAGCAGTTAATAAATGCTATAAAAAATAAAATAAAAATAAGTGGAAGCAGGCTTCAGTGTGATTTACAGAAAATTCTCTGGAGGAGATGAAATTTGGTTTGTCATTCCCAAGGAAGGGCAAATGTTTCGGTGGCTTGCACAGATTGGCACCTAACAGTAGCCACCGTGACGGCCCGATAAAAAGGCAGAGGGCCGGAGCCAAGCGACCTTCCTCGCGCTTCCCACGGCCCAGGAGCGGAATGTCGTTAGTCGGGAACTGAGAGCGTTGCCTGAGCGAGACCAGGCCTGGGGGCTGCAGCAGCGTCAAGACCACAAATGTCCAATCGACTCTCAACCCTGAAGAAAGGGCAATTAAGGAAATCCTCTAGAAGGCCAGCTAGAAGAAGGGTTAAATCCATCTGGTCAATAACCGCATCTAGGGGAAGTGAATCATTTCTCCTCCGAGTAACAGAGAAGGCAGATTTTATTGGGAAGCAGTGAGGCCTAGTGAATAGACCACGGGTCCAGGAGTGAGAGGACCTGGGTTCTAATCCCAGCTCCGCCCCTTGTCTGCTGGGTGACTTCGGGCAGGTCACTTCACTTCTCTGGGCCTTAGTTTTCTCACCTGCAAAATGTGGGTTCAATTCCTGTTCTCCCTCTGCCTTAGGCTGGGAGGCCCAAGCCAATCAATCAATCAATTGTACTTACTGAGCTCCTACTATGTACTAAGTGCTTGGAAGGGGACAATGCAACGGAGTGAGCAGACACATTCCCGGCCCATAACCGCCTCACAGTCACCTGGTAAAAAACGTGGAATCACTGGAGGGATTACTTCCCAAACCCAGTGAACTACTAAAGAATTTCCTCCCGTGCCCCGCATGGCAAGCCACCAGTCAATCAATCAGTGATAAATACTGAACTTTTACTGTCTGCAGAACACTGTACTAAGCGCTTGGGAGAGTACAATACAGCAGAGTTGGTATAATGATGGCATCTGTTAAGCACTTACTGTGGAACAGGCACTGTACTAAGCGCTGGGGTGGATTCAAGCAAATTGGGTTGGACACAGTCCCTGTCCCATGTGGGGCTCACAGTCTCAATCCCCATTTTCCAGATGAGGGAACTGAGGCCCAGAGGAGTGAAGTGACTTGTTCAAGGTCACACAGCAGACAATACCACAATTACTCCTCTAGACGGGAAACTTGCTGTGGGCAGGAAATGCGTCTGCATATGGCTATATTTTATTCTCCCTAGTAGAGTTCTCGGCACACAGTCAGCTTTCGATAAATACAGCTGAATGAATGAATGACAAGCGGCGGAGCCAGGATTAGAACCCATGACCTTCTGTCAATCAGGACTAGCAACCAGCAACAGGAATGACCACTTTTGATTTCCCTATGGGGTGGGGGAAGCTGAACTGATCAGCAGGGCTCCCGCCCTCCTGCCGCCGATCCAGAACACAGAACAAATGTTCCCTTTCACTGGCATATACGAGAGGGGGCCCGGCCCAAAGACGTGAGCTGAACTCTCCTTCACCTGACCCAGCGGGAGCCAGGAAAATCCAACGGCCCTCGAGATGGTGGGGACGGGCTAGAAAGATCCGCCTCCACACGCCGTTCTCTGCCGACGGAACCAGCCAGGGCGTGTTGTGGCTGGCTCCAAGGATGCGGAAGTTTCTCACGCTGCGGGTGGATTCTGCTCCAGGCCTTCGGAGAAAATGCTTCATTATGGGGTTCAAGATTGAGAGTGTTGGAGGGGTCCAAAGGGAGACTAACAATAACCGATACAGACACCCCATCAAACCGGGGGACTGGGGAGAGGGGGAGCCACCCAAGGGGCAGTGGCTGCTGGCAATTTGGGCGAGGCAAGCTCCTTTCCTCTACTTCCAGTCCCTTTCATTCATTCATTCACTCAATCGTATTTATTGAGCGCTTACTGTGTGCAGAGCACTGTACTAAGCGCTTGGGAGGTACAAGTCGGCAACATATAGTGACGGTCCCTACCCAACAGCAGGCTCACAGTCTAGAAGCGGGAGACAGACAATAAAATAAAACATATTAACAAAATAAAATAGAATAAATATGTACAAGTAAAATAGAGTAATAAATATATACAAACATATATACAGGTGCTGTGGGGAGAGGAAGGAGGTAAGGCAGGGGGAATGGGGAGGGAGAGGAGGTGGAGAGGAAGGAGGGGAGTCACTCCCTTCTGCGTCACCCTGACTCACTCCCTTTATTTATCCCCCCTCCCAGCCCCACGGCACTTACGTCCGTATCTGTCATTTACTGTTTTATATTACTGTCTGTCTCCCCCTCGAGACCGTAAGATCACTGTGGGCAGGGAATGTGTCTGCTTATTATTGCACTGTACTCTCCCAAGCGCTTAGTACAGTGCTCTGGACTGTACGCTCATTGTGGACAGCAAATGTGTCTGTTCATTGTTGTACTGAACTCAGTACAGTGCTCTTGACACTGTAATAATAATAATGACTGTAGTATTTGTTAAGCACTTACTATGTGCCAAGCACTGTACTAAGCACTGGGGTAGATACAAGGTAATTAGGTTGGACAGAGTCCTTGTCCCCTATGGAGTTCCCCATCTTGATCCCCATTTTCCAGATGAGGTAACTGAGGTCCAGAGAAGTGAAGTGACTTGCCCAGGGTCACAAAGCAGACATGTGGCAGAGCCCGGATAAGAACCCTCGACCTCTGACTCCCCAGCCTGTGTTCTTTCCACTAGGCCGGGCTGCTTCTCTGTAAGCGCTCAATAAATACAATTGGGGGAAACAAAAAATAAAGGGGGGTAAAGACAGAGCCTGGGCCTGGGGACCAGAAGGTCATGGGTTCCAATCCCAGCTCCGCCATTTGTCTGCTGTGTGACCTAGGGCAAGTCACTTCACTTCTCTGGCCCTCAGTTATCTCATCTGTAAAATAGAGTTGTTTGAAAACTACGTGCAGCAGAAGCAGAGTTTCTGAAAAATCAACATCCTAGTTGCCTTATTCTTGTGGGGGTGTAAAAAAAAAAGGAAAACAGGCAAAAAGGGAACCAGCTCTCATCCAGGGGGCCCCTGCTCCCTGGGTGCATCGGGTGATCGGGTGCACATTTGCAAGGAAACACTGGCAACCGTCCCATCTCACGTGGGCATCTGCTCGGCCTGCAGATTCGGGGAGGAAAAATCAGGACAGCTTTGCTACGTTAAAGGCTCTCCCCACTGCCATCCCCTGACCACCCTGGGGCAGCCGCCCAGTCAAGCAACGACCCCTATCCCAGAGTCCACGACGATGGCTGGCAGCCCAAGCAGGGGGAGGGCTCGGAGGCTGAAGTACCCCAAGAAGTACCCCAAGATGGGTAGGGGCAAGACCATCACCCCATTTGGCACCAAGGAAGGCACTGGGGCAGAGGATGGGGGCTTCCGTTTCCACTGGCATGAGAAAGAAGTCTGAGGCGACTGTAATGGCAACAGGAGAAGTCAGAGCATGGCTTAGTGGCTACAATCAATCAATCAGTCGTATTTATTGAGCGCTTACTGTGTGCAGAGCTGCCCGGGGCTGGGAGTCAGAAGGTAATGGGTTCGAATCCAGGCTCTGCCACCTGTCTGCTGGGTGACCTTGGACAAGTCACGACACTTCTCTGGGCCTCAGTTCCCTCATCTGGAAAATGGGGATCGAGACTGTGAGCCCCACGTGGGACAGGGACTGTGTCCAACCTGACTGGCTTGTATCCACCCCAGGGCTTAGTACAGTCTGGCACAAAGTAAGTGCCTAACAAATATCACAAGTATTACTGAAAGTAGCAGCATTTATTGAGCCTATTTGGCATCCTGTACTGGGCACTATACGGAAGTGACACACTCCCTGTCCACTCTAAATAAGAAGGCCAACTAATTGGCTGTTCATTCATTCATTCAATCATATTTATTGAGCGCTTACGGTGTGCAGAGCACTGTACTAAGCGCTTGGGAAGTACAAGTTGGCAACATATAGAGATGGTCCCTACCCAACAGTGGGCTCACAGTCTAGAAGGGGGAGACAGACAACAAAACCAAACATATTAACAAAATAAAATAAATAGAATATGTACAAATAAAATAAATAACTAGAGTAATAAACAAATACAAACATATATACAGGTGCTGTGGGGAGGGGAAGGAGGTAAAACGGGGGAGAGGAGAGGGGGAAGAGGGGGAGAGGAAGGAGGGGGCTCAGTCTGGGAAGGCCTCCTGGAGGAGGTGAGCTATCAGTAGGGCTGTTGCTCAGCAGGCCTCAAAAGCGAAGAAGTCAGAGGGCCTGGGTTCTAATCCTGGCTCTGCCACTTGTCTGCTGGGTGACCTAGGGCCAGTCATTTCACTTTTCTGGGCCTCAGTCACCTCATCTGGAAAATGGGGATTAAGACGGTGAGCCCCATGTGGGCTCCAATCTGATTAGCTTGTATTAACACAACCCTCAGAACAGTGCTTGACACATAGTACGCACTTAAGAAATACCATCATCAACATCATCATTAAAGCAGCACGGCTCAGTGGAAAGAGCCTGGGCTTGGGAGTCAGACGTCAAGGGGTCTAATCCCGGCTCCGCCACTTTTTGGCTGTGTGACTTTGGGCAAACCAGTTAACTTCTCTGTGCCCCAGTTACCTCATCTGTCAAATGGGGATTAAGACTGTGAGCCCCACATGGGACAACCTGATCACCTTATATCCCCTCCCCCGTGCTTAGAACAGTGCTTTTCACACAGGAAGCACTTAACAAATACCATTATTATTATTATTACTTGTCTGCTAGGTGATCTTGGGCCAGTCACTGCACTTTTCTGTGCCTCCACTTCCTCATCTGCAAAATGGGGATTAAGACAGTAAGCCCCTAGTGAAAGAAGGACTGGATATAACTTGTTTAGCTTGAACCTACGCCAGTGCTCAGCAGAGGGCCTAGCACATAGTAAGCGCTTAACAAATACCATTTTTAAAAAAACCCTCACACTCCCCAAAATAACCTGATTAGCTTGTATCTACCCAGCATTCAGTACAGTGCCTGGCCCACAGTAAACGCCTAACAAAGACCTTTTTTTTAAAAAAAAAAAAAAGATAAATGGCCCTCAGCAGACAAGGACTGTTCAAGTCAGCCCCCATGGCTGCAATTCCTGGTCACGCCCGAAACCTGCTGACCGGCCTGCTGAAGCAGAGCAATTTAATCCCTCCAAAGGAGACGTCACCACCGCTCAACTTGGCGTCCTCATCAATCAATCAATCAATCAATCGTATTTATTGAGCGCTTGTACTAAGCGCTTGGGAAGTACAAATTGGCATCACATAGAGACAGTCCCTACCCAACAGTGGGCTCACAGTCTAGACAAAGGATCTATTAAAGCCACCCGAGCATTAACTCATACCAAAACGGCAAGGCCATCCAGGCTGCAGCTTCACAGCTGCTGAATTGTGATCCCGACGGACAGATCAACAGAACGGCGTCAACAGTTTGAAGAGAAAAAAAAAATCTCCAGACAGACCTGAGCCGGGAGCGGTCAAACCGCTTCTGCAGAGCAACATCCCCGTTTCACTTAAGGAAGGGTGGCTCACTTTCTTTTTGTAATCTTGGTTTCCTCAGTGAAGAAAGCTCATAAACAAAAATCACTCGATCCTCCCGCCACACCCGGGAACCGATAAGTGGTTGGAGTTGGCAGGGTAGCCTAACAGGAAAAACTTGTAATTTTTTGGCGGTCTGGATTTTGCCCGGCTCGGTGGCGATCCGGCTTCCTTGCAGGGTGGCATCTGAAACGCTCAGACTCTCTTCTTGGCCACCGAGAGAACACCCCCGCCCCTCACAAACCCACTTCCCCCCATTCCCCATCACCCTATTGAGGGATATCACACAGGCGAAACCCTTTAGAAGCAATGTGGCCTAGTGGAAATAGCACAGGCCTGGAGAAGTCAGAGGACACGGGTTTTTATCCCAGCTCTGCCACATTCATTTGTTTAATCGTATCTTTTGAGTGCTTACTATGTGCGGATCACTGTACTAGGCGCTTGGGAGAGGACAACAGAACAGTAAACAGACACATGCCACATGTCTGCTGTGTGACCTGAGGCAAGTGAGTTATCTGTGGCTCAGTTCCCTCATCTGTCAGGTTGGACTGTGCCCAACCTGATTATCTTGTACCAACCCCAGTGCTTAGAACAGTGCTTGGCACATAGTAATAAATACCATTATTATTAGACTGTGAGCTCATCGAGGTTAGAGAACGTGTTTACCAACTCCATTTTTCTGTCCTCTCCCAAGCGCTTAGTACAGTGCTCTGCACAAGGTAAGAGGTCAGTAAATAGAACTGACGGTGACCCATCCTGGGATGACCAAAGATCCCATTTTCTTCCCGATAGCTGTGCCAACAGGGAGGCAGGCTGGTGGTGATAGTTCTTAAGCAACATTGGCAGCAGGGGCTGGGAGAAGGGGCAGGTTCTTAAACCAACTTGGAGGTGGTTTTCAAAGGTGCCAACGCCCCGATTCCTCCCCTCAGAGGAGGAAGGAGTCCGGTGAAAGGGTGAGCAGGCAAACTTACGGGAACGGATTCACTGAGGATGCTGCTGAGGGGGAACACTTCCTCCCTTATCCCCTAGAGTCACTGCCCGGAGAGAAGCGGAGATTCCTAGACCGTGGTGAGCCGAGGCGGCTGGCTCTGGTGGCAGAGGGCACTGGACGGCGAGAGACAGAGCCAACTCATCTGCGCAATCCAAGAAGGTGTGTCCAGACCAGAAAAGACACTAGATATAGTAGATAGTAGACGGTAGTTTTACTTTCGCCGGGACCAAGGCCACCTCTAACTCCTTACACACGTACATCACAAATTGGAGAGACAAGGCCAAGCAAACGGTTTGGGTCCAAGGTCCCTGATCACCAGCATGCACACACCTCTCCCAAGTGGGCGATTCCCCATGGAAAGGCAAACTTATTTTAACAGGAGCCACGGTCACGGCGGAGTCGGTCTTGTCCCAGAGAAATCTACCCCTTCCCGGGAAAGCCCAACTTCATCCCACAACACCCCATCAGCCCCGAATCGGCCTCAATCAATGGTATTTACTGAGCGCCTACTGTGTGCAGAGCACTGTACTCCAGATGCCAACTTGTACTTCCCAAGTGCTTATTAAGTGCTCTGCACACAGTAAGCACTCAATAAATACGATTGAATGAATGAATAATACAAGAGTCGGTAGACACATTCCTAGGCTCACTGTTGTTAAGGCCAAGGAGAAGCAACCTGGTCTAATGGACAGAGCACGGGCCTGGGAATCAGAAGGACCTGGGTTCTAATCCCACCTCCATCACGTCTGCTTTGTGATCGTGGGCGCGTCACTTGATTTCTCTGTGCCTCAGTTCCTTCAGCTGTAAAATGGGGATAAGAGAGCGGGCCCCATCCGGGACAGGGACTGTGTCCAACCTGATTAACTTTTATCTACCCCAGTGCTTAGAACAGTGCTCGGCCCATAGTAAGAGCTTAACAAGTGGCTCGGGGGAGAGAGGAGGGGCTGAACAACGCTAGTCCCTGAAAGGGGGACGGTAGCAGCCTCTTGCTGGGGTATATAGTGATGGCCATCTGAGGACCATGGCGGGGTAGGGAAGTCAGGGAATCTGGGAGCAGAGGGAGCTCTCCAACTCCAGAGAAGAAACTGACCCTAAGGGAGCGGAAGGTTGTAGGGGGGAGGCAGGAGAGTGTGGGGAAAGAGCTGCAGAAACACCAGGTTCTCCTTCTGGAGTTTGAGGAAGTTTACTTTCCCACATTCTGAGGAATTCGGAGGGAAGTGGTCACCACCAAGGGCCCAGGGCTGGTTTGGGGGTCCTGAGGTGAACGGAGGGAGGGTCCCCAGGCAACTGTAAGGTGTAAGGCAGGAGGATGAACTGAGGAGGCTGGAGTTACTGCTTCTCCTCAGGGAAGCAGCGTGGCGTAGTGGATAGAGCACAGCCTCAGAGTCAGATCCCAGCTCCACCAGGCATCTGCGGTGTGGTCTTGGGCAAATCACTTCTTTGTGTCTCGATTCCCTCATCTTCAAGATGAGGAGTGGATTCCAGCGTTTAGAACAGTGCTTTGCACATAGCAGGCGCTTAACAAATGCCATTATTAATATTATTACCTGTTTTTCCTCCTACTTAAGCTGTTAACCCCCTGTGGGGCTTGATTATTATAATGATAATAATAACGATGATATTTGTTAAGCGCTTACTATGTTCCAGGCATCGTACAAAGCGCTGGAGTGGATATGAGCAGATCGGCTTGGACACGGTCCCTGTCCCCCATGGGGCTCACAGTCTCAACCCCCATTTTACAGATGAGGTCACTGAAGCCCAGAGAGGTGAAGTGACTTGCCCAAGATCACCGAGCAGACAAGCGGTAGAGTCGGAATTAGAACCCATGACCTTCTGACTCCCAGGCCCATGTTCTATCCACTACTCCACGCTGCTTCTACAGTGCTTGGCACAGAGTAAGCACTTAACAAATTCTACAATTATCATTATCACTAGATAATAATAATAATAATAATAATGGTATTTGTTAAGCGCTTACTATGTGCAAAGCACTGTTCTAAGCATTGGGGAGGTTACAATGTGATCAGGTTGTCCCACAGGGGGCTTACAGTTTCAATCCCCATTTTCCAGATGAGGGAACTGAGGCACAGAGAAGTTAAGTGACTTGCCCAAAGTCACAAAGCTGACAGCTGGAGGAGCCAGGATTTGAATCCTTGACCTCTGATTCCAAAGCCTGTGCTCTTTCCACTGAGCCACACCGCTCTAATTATCTAGATAATTCTAAACTGTGAACTCGTTGTTGGGTAGGGACCGTCTCTATATGTTGCCAACTTGTACTACCCAAGAGCTTAGTACAGTGCTCTGCACACAGTAAGCGCTCAATAAATACGATTGAATGAATTATCGCAATAGGTCATAGGACAGAAGAATGTTTAGGGCGGCACATACCTGCAGCGGGGACCAGAAAGATAGCTAGAGGTGCCCAGACAGTGGATGGCAGAGGAGAGTGGTGATGAAAGTTACTTGTTTATATTAATATCTGTCTCCCCCACTAGACTGTAAGTTCGTTGAGGGCAGGGAACGTGTCTGCCAACCGGGCTGTATTATTCTCTAATACAGTGCTCTTCACATAGTAAGCACTAAATACCTTTGATGATGATGACGGAAATGCCAGCATGGCCGGAGAGGCCAATCAAACAAGCATGCTAGGGACAGTCGGGCTAACCCAGCCTCTACCACCATGCCCACTGTAATGTGATCAAAGAGGTTCGCAGCTCTCAAAAACAAATATCCTCCCTAAGGAACAGCAACACGTCCTAAAACTCTACCTCACAGGATGATAGAGAGGACACTGAATCAGGCTGGTGGAGTGGGAAGGGGGAGAGGGGAGGGACAGTTTGAAAAAAGGCCAGTCTGCCGATGATCCCGATCAGGGGGGCAGTGTAGGGGTCGCTCCTGATGCCCGGGCACTGGCAATGGTGTCCGTAACTTTGGGAATCAACGCCGGGGAGGATGGCATCCAGTGGGGAAAGGAGAAGGTGGCTGACAAACACACACTCACATATACAGGATAATGATGGATGCTGCTACTTGATCCACCCATTAGGGGAAGTGCCCATAATGATGCCACCTCTGTGAAAAGGGACGGGAACAGAGCGAGGAGGCTCGTGACGGGAAGGGGAATACCACCGACTGAAAAGGAGATGCGGAGGAATTCTTGGGAGTGGCCGGGGCACACCAGAGCCGGTATCCAGAGACAGAGACTGGGCAGAGCAGGTGAAGCATCTGGGAGGAGGGAGCCTGGAGGGAGGTCCACGGAGAAGGGAACGATTCTGCTCGGGAAAGAGGAGGATGGTGTCGCCTGATGGAAAGACCACGGGCCTGGGAGTCAAAGGACCTGGGTTCTAATTCTGGATCTGTCACTTGCCTGCTGGGCGACACTGGGCAAGTCATTTCACCTCTCCGGGCCTCCGCTTTCTCATGGTAAAATGCGGATTCATGACCTGTTCTCCCTCCAATTTGGGCTGCGGGCCCCATGTGGGGCAGTGACTGTGTCCAACCTAAGTACCTCGTTTCTTCCCCAGGGTTTAGAACGGTGCTTGGCCCGCAGTAAGAGTTTAACGAATACCATTATTATGAGCACTTGGTACAGTCCTCTCCACACACTAAACACTCAACAAATACCATTGTTTGATTGGCTGACCGTGAATGGACTTGATTTGAGGGGAGGGAACTCTGGGTTGCGGGAAAGGCAGAAGAGAATAAAACAGGAGAGACCCAGAAGGCAACTGGAGGGCAGAAAAGGAGAGGAACAAGTAACACTGACGGTGAGGGGAGCAGCTGGAATGTCTCCGAGCGGTCCGCAATAAATACTATCGACTGACTGATTGACTGAAGAGACGGTGGCTTTGTCTAACAGGCTGGTTGTCTAGCTGGGCACCACAAAGGACTGTGGAGGTGGGGGGCTTTTCTATCTGGGGGGCCCAGGGCTGGCTGTGACAGCCAGGGTAACCTTGGGTCAGCGAGAGGAGATGGGAACATTGGGTACTGGGGTGGGTCACGGTAGTTCTGCCGGAGGGCCGGGGAGAAGTTCTGGCAGGGGGGAGCTCTGGAATTGGGGCAGCATCTCCGAACTGAGCTGAAAGAGCAGCCGATTATGGGAGGGGGAAGAGTCTGATGGGGAACGGAGAAAATTGGGCCAGTACTCATGGAGAGGAGGGGGAAGGGAACGCAGAGGAGGGAGAAGGAGGAAGAAGGGCAAGAGGAAAGGGAAGGGAAGGAGGGATAAAGGAAGGGGAAGGAGGGCAAGAGGAAGGGGAAGGAGGCAGAGGAAAGGGAAGGAGGACCAAAAGGGAGGAAGGATGAGAGGAAAGGGAAGGAGAATGAGAGGAAGGGGAAGGAGGGAGAGGGAAAGGAGGACCAAAAAGGAGGGAGAAGGGGAGGAAATGGAAGGAGGACGATAGGAAGGGGAAGGAGGACGACAGGAAGGGGAGGAGAACGAGAGGAAGGGAAAGGAGGACGAGAGGAAGGGAAAGGAGGACGAGGGGAAAGGGAAAGGAGGACTAGAGGAAAGGGAAGGAGGACTAGAGGAAGGGGAATGAGGACCACAAGGGAGGGAGGATGAGAAGAAAGGGAAGGAGAAGGACAGGGAAGGGAAGGAGAATGAGAGGAAAAAGGTACGAAGGAGAGAGGAAGGGGAAGGAGGACCAAAAGGAAGGGAGAAGGAGAGGAAAGGTAAGGAAGACAAGAGGAAAGGGAAGGAGGACAAGAGGAAAGGGAAGGAGGATGGGAGGGAGAAGGAAAGGAAAGGGAAGAAGGATGAGGGAAAAGGTAAGAGGGAGAGAGGAAGGGGAAGGAGGGCAAGAAGAAGGAGGAGGATGTGAGGAAGATGAAGGAGGATGTGAGCAAGGGGAAGGAGGATGTGAGGAAGGGGAAGGAAGATGAGAGGAAGGGGAAGGAGGATGACAGGAAGGGGAAGGAGGACCAAAAGGGAGGGAGAATGGGAGGAAGGGGAAGGAGGATGAGAGGAATGGGAAGGAGGATGACAGGAAGGGGAAGGAGGGCCAAAAGGGAGGGAGAATGAGAGGAAGGGGAAGGAGGATGAGTGGAATAGGAAGGAGGATGACAGGAAGGGGAAGGAGGACCAAAAGGGAGGGTGAGGGAGAAGAAAGAGGAAAAAGGTAAGAGGGGGAGTGGAAGGGGAAGGAGGACCAAAGGGGAGGGAGAAGGAGAAGGAGAAGAAAGGGAAAGAAGATGAGGGGGGAAAGGTAGGAGGGAGAGAGGAGAGGGCGGGTAGAGGGGGACGAGAGGTGAGCCCCCGCCCCAAGGGTCCGGCCGCCTGCGGAGGAGGAGGAGGAGGAGGACTGGTGGCTCGGGGTTCGGGGGCGGTACCTGAGCGTGGGCCCGATGCAGGCCGTGTCGGTGCTCTCGATCTCGCGCAGGATCCGCTCATGCTCGGCCGCCGTCTCCAGGCTCTCCGCCTCCGCCATCTCGGCCCGCTACAGCCCAGCCCAGCCCGGCCCGGCCCCGGGAGCCTGGGGAGCCCCGATCGGCTCCGACACTCGGCCGCCCCCGCCGCCCGCCACTCCCCCTGGCGTCACCGCGCACGGCGCGCCCCGCCTGCCGAGACTCGTAGGCCTTTGGCCCATTTTGCCTCGTCCCGCCTGCCGGGCCTCGTAATCCGCTCTGGCCCAGCGCGGCCTGGGCTGCCCACGGAGGGCGGAGGATAATGATAATCATATTGATAATAGTGGTGGCATGTATTAAGCGCTGGGGAGGTTACAAGGTGATCGGGTTGTCCGCCGGGGGACTCACAGTCTTCATCCCCATTTTCCAGATGAGGTCACTGAGGCCCAGAGAAGTGAAGTGGTGATGATGACGATGATGGTATTTGTTAAGTGCTTACTATGTGCAAAGCACTGTTCTAAGCGCTGGGGAGGTTACACGGTGATCGGGTTGTCCCCCGGGGGGCTCACAGTCTTCATCCCCATTTTCCAGATGAGGTCACTGAGGCCCAGAGAAGTGAAGTGATGATGGTGATGATGATGGTATTTGTTAAGCGCTTACTATGTGCAAAGCACTGTTCTAAGCGCTGGGGAGGTTACACGGTGATCGGGTTGTCCCCCGGGGGGCTCACAGTCCTCATCCCCATTTTCCAGATAAGGTCACTGAGGCCCAGAGAAATGAAGTGATGATGATGATGGTATTTGTTAAGCGCTTACTATGTGCAAAGCACTGTTCTAAGCGCTGTGGAGATTACACGGTGATCGGGTTGTCTCACGGGGGGCTCACAGTCTTCATCCCCATTTTCCAGATGAGGTCACTGAGGCCCAGAGAAGTGAAGTGATAATGATGATGACGGTATTTGTTCAGCGCTTACTATGTGCAAAGCACTGTTGTAAGCGCTGGCGAAGTTACGCGGTGATCGGGTTGTCTCACGGGGGGCTCACAGTCTTCATCCCCATTTTCCAGATGAGGTCACTGAGTCCTAGAGAAGTGAAATGATGATGATGACGATGATGGTATTTGTTAAGCGCTTACTATGTGCAAAGCACTGTTCTAAGCGCTGGGGAGGTTACACGGTGATCGGGTTGTCCCCCCGCGGGCTCACAGTCTTCATCCCCATTTTCCAGATGAGGTCACTGAGGCCCAGAGAAATGAAGTGATGATGATGATGATGATGATGGTTTTTGTTAAGCGCTTACTATGTGCAAAGCACTGATCTAAGCGCTGGGGAGGTTACACGGTGATCGGGTTGTCTCACGGGGGGCTCACAGTCTTCATCCCCATTTTCCAGATGAGGTCACTGAGGGCCAGAGAAATGTGATGATGATGATGATGATGATGATGGTTTTTGTTAAGTGCTTACTATGTGCAAAGCACTGTTCTAAGCGCTGGGGAGGTTACACGGTGATCGGGTTGTCCCCCGGGGGGCTCACAGTCTTCATCCCCATTTTCCAGATGAGGTCACTGAGGCCCAGAGAAATGAAGTGATGATGATGATGATGGTATTTGTTAAGCGTTTACTATGTGCAAAGCACTGTTCTAAGGACTGGGGAGGTTACACCGTGATCGGGTTGTCCCACGGGGGGCTCACAGTCTTCATCCCCATTTTCCAGATGAGGTCACTGAGGCCCAGAGAAGTGAAGTGATGATGATGATGGTGGTGTTTGTTAAGCGCTTACTATGTGCAAAGCACTGTTCTAAGCGCTGGGGAGGTTACACGGTGATCGGGTTGTCTCACGGGGGGCTCACAGTCTCCATCCCCATTTTACAGATGAGGTCACTGAGGCCCAGAGAAGTGAAATGACTTTCCCAGAGTCACACATGGGCATTAGGATGCCAGGCGGCCCGGCTCCCCGGGGGCCCGGGCCCAGGAGGGCACGCAGGAGGGCATGCAGAAGCCAAATCCCTCCCCAGCGGCCCATGGTGTCATTACTGCGTCAGCCCTTCACTCCTGAGGCGGTGATTAGAGGAGGGTGGCCTCTCCCAAAAGCCTAAGGGAGGGATAATAATAATAATAATGACATTTATTAAGTGCTTACTATGTGCAAAGCACCGTTCTAAGCGCTGGGGAGGATACAAGGTGATCAGGTTGTCCCACAGGGGGTTCACAGTCTTCATCCCCATTTGACAGATGAGGGAACTGAGGCCCAGAGAAGTGAAGTGACTTGCCCAAAGTCACCCAGCTGACAATTGGTGGGACCGGGATTTGAACCCATGACCTTGGACTCCAAAGCCCGGGCTCTTTCCACTGAGCCACGCTGCTTCCTTGCGGGATCTAACCACAGTTACCCTTCAATAAATACCATTGATTGGTCAAAAGTGGGTACGGACCAACGGGGCTGTGGCTCTGTGCGTGTAAATATTTCCATGTATAGTGATCTGCCCACGGTAAGCCTTCAACAAACAGCTTCCAGTGCTCAGTGCCGAGGACAGGGCTTGGCACATAGGATGTGCTCTAAGTGCTTAGTACAGTGCTCTGCACATAGTAAGTGCTCAATAAATACGATTGATTGATTGATTGATTGATGTGCTTACTTGGAGGTCAGGGGTTCAAATTCCGGTTCCACCAATTCTTAGCTGTGTGACCTTGGGCAAGTCACTTCACTTCTCTGGCCTCTCTCTAAAATGATGGCCTTTCACACTTAAGACACTGCTTGGCACATAGTAAGCTCTTAACAAATGCTATCATTATTATTATTATTGAAAGAAGTTATGTACAACCTATGCCATGTCTCTTTTCATGTAATATTTCTCTACTTAGGACAGTGCTTGGTACATAGTAAGTGCTTAACAAATGCCATCATTATTATTATTATTGAAAGTGGTTATGTACGACCTATGCCATGTCTCTTTTCATGTAATATTTCTCTATAAAATGATGGCTTCTCACACTTAAGACGATGCACGTAGTAAGCTCTTATCAAATGCCATCATTATCATTCATGCGATCAGTCAGTCCCAGGTGGGACAACCTGGTCACCTTGCACCCCCCTCGCAGCGCTTAGAATAGTGCTTCACACATAGTAAGCACTTAATAAATGCTATTGTTATTATTATTATTATTATTTATTGAGCACTAACTGTGTGCAGAGCACTGGACTAAGTGCTTGGAAAGTACAATTTGGTAACAGATAGAGACAATCCCTACCCAACAACAGGCTCACAGTCTAGGCATTTGTTAAGCGCTTGCTATATGCCAAGCACTGTTCTAAGCGCTGGGCACTTCTAAATCTGCACACAGTAGGCATTCAATAAATACCATTGATTGATTGAAAGTTATTATTATTATTATGGTATTTATTAAGAACTTACTATGTGCCAGGAACTATACAAAGCGCTGAGGTGGAGACAAGTTAATCAGGTTGGACACGGTCCCCGTCCCAAGTAGGGCTCACAGTCTCAATCCCCATTTTACAGATTAGGTAAGTGAGGCCCAGAGAAGTAAAGTGGCTTGCCCAAGGCCACACAGCAGACACGTTGCCGAGTCGGGATTAGAACCCTTGACCGTCTGACTCCCAGCCCCGTGCGGTAATGTACAACCTATCTTATGTCTCTTTTCATGTGACTCTTCTGAAAAATATTTTTTCCCTCGTCTTTTTCATATTTTGGGATGTGCTCTCTGGGTCTCTGGTGTGGAGCTATTTTTTAAAAAAGCAGCATGGTTTAATGGATAGAATATGGGCCTACGAGTCCGAAGGACCTGGGTTCTAATCCCATCTCCGCCACATGTCTCCGGTGTGAACTTGGGCAAGTCACGTCACTTCTCAGGGCCTCAGTGACTTCATCTGGAAAATGGGAATTAAGACTGTGAGCCCCATGTGGAACAGGACCTGCCTCCAACCTGATTAACTTGTATCTAGTGCTTAGAACAGTGCTTAGAATATAGTAAGTGCATAACAAGTACCATAATTATTATTAATTATTGATTAGATGCATACACTCCTCCGGCTTGAACAAACTTGGAAAGGTTATTCATCCCATCTCCCTGCCTATGAGCCAACCTGCACCCAATTTCAGGTTTAAAGGAAGGAGCCTCCGCTTTTCTCCCCCCTCCCCCCTCCCATTCCAGTGACTAACAACCCACATGGTCAGGAAGTTCTTCCCCTTGACTAACCTGAATCCCTCTGGTTGTTGCTCTCGTTGGGGGTTTTGTTGTTTCGTTGTGTTTTTTTATTCATTATATATGTTACTATGTGCCAGGCACCGTGCAGTCAAGTTCATCAGGATGGGCACAGTCCCTGTCCCACATGGGGCTCCTCGTTTTAATCCCCATTTTCCAGATGGGGTAACTGAGGCCCAGAGAAGCGAAGTGACTCGCCCAAGGTAACCCAACAGACAAGTGGCGGAGCCGGGATTAGAACCCAGGTACTCTGACTCCCAGGCCCATGTTCTTTCCACTAAGCCGTGTCGCTTCTCTTTCGTCCTCAAACATAGGCACAGGCCTGTGAGAAAAGACTTGACTAGTCCAAGGGCGAGGCTGCTTGTCCTTTGGAAACCTGGACCTGCCTCTTCTAGAAGCTCGTTGTGGGCAGGTAGTGTGTCTGTTTATTGTTCTATATTGGACTCCCCCAAGCGCTTAGTACAGCACTCTGCAGGACATTCCCACCTCAGAGGCCAGTGACAGCCAAACTTGGGAGACTTTAATAAAACAGCATTGGTGGACACTTTCCCTGCCTCTGTTGAGGAGGGTTATTATTATTAATAATAATAATAATGGCATTTATTAAGTGCTGACTATGTGCAAAGCACTGTTCTAAGCGCTGGGGAGGTTACAAGGTGATCAGGTTGTCCCACGGGGTGAGGCTCACAGTCTTCATCCCCATTTTCCAGATGAGGTAACTGAGGCCCAGAGAAGTTAGGTGACTTACCCAAAGTCACACAGCTGACATTTGGCGGAGTGGAGATTTGAACCCCTGAACGCTGACTCCAAAGCCCTTGCTCTTTCCACCGAGCCACGCTGCTTCCCCGGTAGAGGTAGGGAGGACCTGTAGCACCACGCCCCTTCAGGATTATTCGTTCATTCCTTCAATCATATTTATTGAGCGCTTACTGTGTGCAGAGCACCATACTAAACACTTGGGAGAATATAAGACAACAATAAACAGACCCATTCCCCCAACGGGCTCACAGTCTAGAAGGGGGGAGACGGGCATCAATACAAATCAATAAATGGCAGGTATGGATATAAGTGCTGCTGGGCTGGGAGCGGGGAAGCACAAAGGGAGCAAGTCAGGGTGATGTAGACTGATTAGAGGTAGCAAGATAATACCACCACCCCCCGACTGGGATTGCCCCTTAGGCAGCTCCCCAATTCCAAACCCTCCTCAACAGAGGCAGGGAAAGTGTCCACCAACGCTGTTTTATTGAAGTCTCCCAAGCGCTTTCTATACCCAACACTATCAATCAATCAATTGTATTTATTGAGCACTTACCGCATACAGAGCACCGTACTAAGCACTTGGGAGAGTACAATAAAACAGAGTTGGTAGACACGTTCCCTGCCCACATCCATTCATTGATTCAATCGTATTTATTGAGCGCTTACTGTGTGCAGAGCACTATAATGATGATAATAATTATGGTATGTGTTGAGCGCTTATTATGTGCCAGGCACTTTACTAAGCACTACGGCAGGTGCAAGTAAATTGAGTTGGACCCAGTCCCTGTCCCGCAGAGCGCTCACAATCTTTATCCCCATTTTCCAGATGAGGTAACTGAGGTCGAGAGAAGTGAAGTGACTTGCCCAAGGCCACACAGCAGATAAGTGGCGGAGCCGAGATTAGAACCCATGACCTTCCAACTTCCACACCCATGCTCTAACCACTACACCGATAACAATAAACAGACACTTTCCTGTCCACGACAAGCTTACAGTCTAGAGAAGAAGCAGCGTACCTCAGTGGAAAGAGCACGGGCTTGGGAGTCAGAGGTCATGGGTTCAAATCCCGGCTCCGCCACCTGTCAGCTCTGTGACTTTGGGCAAGTCACTTCACTTCTCTAGGCCTCAGTTACCTCATCTGTAAAATGGGGATGAAGACTGTGAGCCCCCGGGGGGACAACCTGATCACCTTGTAACCTCCAGCGCTTAGAACAGTGCTTGGCACATAGTGAGCGCTTAATAAATGCCATTATTATTGTTATTATAGTGGAAGACAGACATTAATATCAATACATAAGCACTCACCAGATATCATTGATTCGTTCAGTCCTATTTATTGAGCGCTTACTGACTAAACGCTTGGATGAGGATGATGAGGATGAAAGAACCAAATCCTCAGGCCTCAACCTACGCTATCCCGCTGGGTTTTTCCCCGGCCCAGAAATCCTGCTGCTAAAACTCTCGGCCTTCCCCAGGGCCCTCTTGGCTCAGCGTGTTTCAAACCTGTTTGCGCACTCGAAGGCACCGGGGAAACTGGTGTATTCCCCCCCGCTGCCGCAATCACCCCCCTGAGTGTGATCTCACCATCCTCCCACTGGGCTATATGAAATCACCACCCACTCCCCGGATCCTGAGCTCAGCAGAGCCCATGGGACCATGAGATCATTGCCGGCCTCTGCCGCCTCACACCCAGCAGGATTACTTGCCTCTCGCTCCCGAGTGACTGGGGCTTTAAGGAGGGTTCGTGTGAGAAGTAGCATGGCGTAGTGAATGGTACCAGAGGAAAGGAGAAGTAGGGAGAGCCCAAACTCATATTCACCGCTGTTGATAGTTCCCGTACTTGATATCACTTGTTGTGGTGTTAAATGTCTTCTAGACTGTGAACCCGCTGTTGGGTAGGGACCGCCTCTATATGTTGCCAACTTGTACTTCCCAAACCCTTAATACAGTGCTCTGCACACAGGAAGCGCTCAGTAAATACAATTGAATGAATGAATGAATGAATGGAGTACGGGCCCGGGAGGCGGAAGGTCGTGGGTTCTAATGAGTCCACTCTCTGCCCCTTGTCTGCTGTGTGACTTTGGACAAGTTGCTTCATTTCTCTGGGCCTCCAGTTACCTTATCTGGAAAATGGGGATTGAGACTGTGAGCCCCACATGGGGATTGAGCAAGTCACTTTGGGCAAGTCACTTAACTTCTCTGAGCCTCACTTACCTCATCTGTAAAATGGGGATTAAGACTGTGAGCCTCACATGGGACAACCTCATCAGCTTGTATCCTCCCCAGTGCGTAGAACAGTGCTTTGCATGTAGTAAGCGCTTAACAAATGCCATCATTATTATTATTATTATTGAGACTGTGTCCAATCTGATTTACTTGTATCCATCCCAGCCCATAGTACAGTGGCTGGAACGTAGTAAGCCCATAACAAATACCACAATTATTATTATTAATTATGAATAAACCCTCTCTGACTTGGATTACCCCCTTCCCTTGTCTCTCGCTGTGCCCATTCCTGCCCAAAGTCCTTGAATGTTGAACAGGTTTTTTTGTTTAATTTGTTTTTTCTGGGATTTCTTAAGCAGTTACTATGTGCCAGGCACTATATTAGGCATTGGGGTAGATACAAGCTGATCAGGTTGGACACAGTCCATGTCCCAGGTGGGAATCACCGTCAATCTCCATTTTAAAGATGAGGTAACTGAGGCACAGAGAAGTCAAGTAACTTGCCCCAAGTCACACAGCAGACCAGTGGCGGAGCCGGGACATGTACCCAGGTCCTTCTGACTCTCCAGGCCCACGCTCTATCCAGGAAGCCACGATGCTTCTCAAAATATAATCTACACCTGAGGAGAGACACAGAGAGAACATCCCAAAATGTGAAAAAGACAACTAGGGAAAAGATAAGTTTATAGAAATGAAAGGAGACATGGAACAGTTTGTACATAACCCCTTTCGATCATTCAGTGGTATTTAAAAACGCTTACTTGGGCGCCAAGCACTATATTAAGTGCTTGGGAGAGGCAGTAGAGTTGATAGAAGCAACCCCTGCTCTCTCAGAGTTTATAGTCTAACAAGGAAACAGACATAAAAATAAATCATAGCTAGGGGAAAAAGCAGAGTATAAGGATATTGTTACTCTATCATTATTATATTATATTATCAATATGACACTCTACTTTTTCCCCTTTCCATAATCTATTTCCTTGGAGTCAGATGTCAGGGGTTCGAATCCTGGCTCCGCCACATGTCTGCTGTGTGATCTTGGGCAAGTCACTTAACTTCTCTGAGCCTCAGTTACTCATCTGTAAAATGGGGATTAAGACTGTGAGCCCCACGTGGGGCAACTTGATCACCTCGTATTTCCCCACCCAGCGAAAAAAATAAATTTATTTCCCCTATCCCTCTAGACTGTAAGCTCGTCCTCCAGACCGTAAACTCTCTGTGGGCAGGGAGTGCGTTCACCAACTCCCTGAATGTGTTTACCAATTCCAGAATTGTTTCTTCTCCTCTCTCCCGCTTCTCCCGCTTCCTTCTTCCCCCTGCCCCCTCTCTCCTATCCTTCCCCCGACCCGAACTTCTCAACTATTCCCACCGCAGTTCCAAGGCCGCCTTCCCTCTCTCTCTCCATGCTTTAATCTCAGTGCTTCAGTCTCGGTATCCGTAGGAGCCGCAGAGAAAGAGAGAGAGGCCTTGGACGGCTGGTATTTAGTGTCAGGGGAACTAAAACCAGGAGGCTCCGGTGACAACGGCGGACTAGCCGTCTCAGCAGACGGCTGAGATTGGCCTTTCTACCCTGCAGGAAAATCCTCCGGCTTGGGAAGTGGGGCTGTGGTTGGGGATGGGTTTTCGGGCAAGAGTGTGTGGTTGATGGCGGCCTTTAAAATATAGTATAACTGCTCTTGGGGATCTCAAACCACTTTTCCAGCTGGGAAGATTCTTCCCTGCTCCTTTCTGTCCTCTGATTCATTCAGTTGTATTTATTGAGCACTTACTCTGGGCAAAATACTGTACTGAGCACTGGGGAGAGGACAATGCAACAACAGACACATTCCCTGCCCACAGTGAGCTCACGATCTAGAGGGAATCTGTTCAAGAGAAGCAGCGTGGCTCAGTGGAAAAGAGCCGGGGCTTGGGAGTCAGAGGTCATGGGTTCAAATCCCAGCTCTGCCACTTGTCAGCTGTGTGACTTTGGGCAAGTCACTTCACTTCTCTGGGCCTCAGTGACCTCATCTGTAAAATGGGGATTAAGACTGTGAGCCCCCCGTGGGACAACCTGATCACCTTGTAACCTCCCCAGCGTTTAGAATAGTGCTTTGCACATAGTAAGTGCTTAATAAATGCCATCATCATCATTCATTTGTTCATATTTATTGAGCACTTACTGTATGCAAGGCACTGTTCTAAGCGTTGGGGAGTTTACAGGGTGATCAGGTTGTCCCACGGGGGTCTCATGGTCTTGGTCCCCATTTTACAGGTGAGGTAACTGAGGCCCAGAGAAGTTGAGTGACTTGCCCAAAGTCACACAGCTGACAAGTGGTGGAGCCGGGATGCATTCAGTCGTATTTATTGAGCGCTTACTGTGTGCAGAGCGCTGTACTAAGCGCGGGTGGACAGAAGGGCTGTGGGGCTGGGGGAGGGGGGAGGAATCAAGGGAGCGAGTCAGGGATCCAACGGGGTCTTCCTGGGAGCGGACGCGGGTGGTCGTAGGTTGTTTTATTTGTACATATTTATTCTATTCATTTTCTTTTGTTTATATGTTTTGTTTTGTTCTCTGTCTCCCCCTTCTAGACTGTGAGCCCGCTGTTGGGTAAGGACCGTCTCTATATGTTGCCAACTTGGACTTCCCAAGCGCTTAGTACAGTGCTCTGCACACAGTAAGCACTCAGTAAATACGATTGAATGAATGAATGAATGAATGAACAGACACATTCCTGCCCGCAACGAGCTCACAGTCTGAAGGAGAAAAGGCGAAAGATTTATTCCCTAGTCTCCATGCCCCTCTAGACCGTAAGCTCATTGTGGGCAGGGAATCTGTTTTCCAACACTGTTATATGGTATTCTCCCTAGCACTTAGTACAGTGTTTTGCATACTGTAAGCGCTCAATAAATACTATTGATTGGTTTATGCACCTGAGAGTGGAAAACAGCAAGAGTTTGAAGGATCACAGTTCGGGCAGGGTGGAGAGACCCATTTTTCATGTTTGCTTCAATTCAGAGAAGCGGTGTGGCCTAGAGGAAAGCGCAGAGGCCCAGGAGTCAGAGGACCTGGGTTCTAATCCCCCCTCCGCCACTTCTCTGCTGTGTGATCTTGGGCAAGTCACCTAACTCCTGTAGGCCTCAGTTATCTCATGTGTAAAATGGTGATTATTTCTGTGAGCCCCATATGGGACATGGACTGTGTCCTACCCGTTTATTCATTCAATCGTATTTATTGAGCGCTTACTGTGTGCACAGCACTGTACTAAGCACTTGGGAAGTACAAGTCGGCAACACATAGAGACGTCCCCTACCCAACAACGGGCTTACAGTCTTATCTACCCCAGCGCTTAGTACAGTGCCTGGCACAAATACCATTAAAAAAACAAACTTTGGAGTCAGAAGGGACTTTGAGAGGTCATCCGATCCAGCCCCCTGCCTCCAGACTAGTGACTAACCCACCAGGACAGACAGATAAATTCATTCATTCAGTCAGTCAAATTTATTGAGTACTTAGTGGGTACAAAGCACTGTACCTTGTGCTTGGGAGAGGACAATATAATGTCAGACACATTCCCCGCCCACAACAAGCTCACAGCCTAGAGGATCTGCAAAATAGGGTTTAAAATGGCACGCCCCATTCATTCATTCAGTTGTATTTATTGAGTGCTTACTGTGTGCTAAGCGCTTGGGAAGTACAAGCTGGCAACATATAGAGGCGGTCCCTACCCAACAACGGGCCCCATGAGGGACATGGACTGTGTCCAACCTGATTAGCTTGTATTGCTTAGTAAGGTCTCTGGTACATAATAAGTGCTTAACAAATAGCATAAAAACAAAACAGCAACCACAAAAACCACTTCAGATTTTATTGCCATCTGGTGGCAGCAGAGAAGTTAGAGAAGGACAATGATTTGAGCGTGTTTATCCGGTAATCTTAAATATCCCAAATGATTCCAGATTGCCTGTGTACATACTTCGCAGGATCACTGCCTCCCCCCCAGCCCGCTTTCCTATCCAATCAATCAATCAATCATATTTATTGAGCGCTTACTGTGTGCAGAGCACTGTACTAAGTGCTTGGGAAGTACAAGTTGGAAACATATAGAGACAGTCCCTACCCAACACTGGGCTCACAGTCTAGAAGTCATATTAATAATAGTAACAATGGCATTTATTAAGCGCTTACTATGCACTGTTCTAAGCTCTGATGTCCATCTCCCCCTCTAGACTGCTTAAGAGAAGCAGCGTGGGCAAGTCTCTTCCCTTCTCTGGGCCTCAGTATCCTCACCCGTAAACTGGGGATGAAGACCGTGAGCCCCATGTGGGACAGGGGCTGTGTCTAACCCAATTTATTTCCCTCCGCATCCACCTTGCATCTACAACAGTGCTTGGCCCATAGTAAGCTCTTAACAAATACCACAATTATTATTATTAGACTGTGAGCTCACTGTGGGCAGGGAACGTATCTGCCAACTCTGTTCTAGCGAAGCAGCGTGGCTCAGTGGAAAGAGCACGAGCTTTGGAGTCAGAGGTCATGGGTTCAAATCCCGGCTCCACCACATGTCTGCTGTGTGACCTTGGGCAAGTCACTTAACTTCTCTGAGCCTCAGTTACCTCATCTGTAAAATGGGGATGATTACTGTGAGCCCCACGGGGGACAACCTGATCACCTTGTAACCTCCCCAGTGCTTAGAACAGTGCTGTGCACATAGTAAGCACTTAATAAATGCCATTATTATTATTATTATTAGTGTCCTCTCTTAATTTTTAGTACAGTGCACATAATAAGTGCCACCGATTGATTGATGGATTGATTTCTAGGGCTGGGCTTCTCTGGCCCCAGATGGGACGTCCAGGAAGTTTATTTATTTATTTATTTTACTTGTACATTTCTATCCTACTTATTTTATTTTGTTGGTATGTTTGGTTCTGTTCTCTGTCTCCCCCTTTTAGACTGTGAGCCCACTGTTGGGTAGGGACTGTCTCTATGTGATGCCAATTTGTACTTCCCAAGCGCTTAGTACAGTGCTCTGCACATAGTAAGCGCTCAATAAATACGATTGATTGATTGATTGATTGATTGGTCTTGAGGCAGATATGCTATAGGATTTTCTCTGAGCTGCCCGGGGCCCATCTTGTAATGAGAATTATTCTTGTCTCTCCTCCCCCTTCTACACTGTGAGCCCACTGTTGGGTAGGGACTGTCTCTATATGTTGCCAACTTGTACTTCCCAAGTGCTTAGTACAGGGCTCTGCACACAGTAAGCGCTCAATAAATACGATTGATTGATTGATTGATTGATTCACCTCCCGAGGGTGAGATTGGCTAAGGCAAGCTGAATTCCAGGGAGAAAGTTCTGACTAAACAATCGGGATACTACTTCTTGTTACCCAAACCACGTTCTCCGTTTATTGTTGAGTGTGCAGGGTGCAGAATTAAAAGTCTCCACGAGTCAGCATGGCCTGGTGGAAAGAGCACAGGCTTGGGAGTCAGAAGATCTGGATTTTAATCTCACCCCTTCTCCCTTGCCCGCTGTGTGACGTGGGCAAGTCACGTAACTTCTCTGGGCCTCGATTTCCGTAAAAGAAGGGTTCAAAACCTGTTCTTCCTCCAACTTGGACTGTGAGCCCGGAGGACAGGGACTGTGTCCAACCTGATTCTAACTACCCTAATGTTTGGCATATTGCTAATGCTTAATAAATATTATAATTATTGTGGTTATTTTTATGGTATTTGTTAAGCACTTACTATGTCCCAGCTACTGTACTGAGCACCGTACAAAATGATCAGGTTGGACACAGTCCATGTCCCAGTCTTAATCCCTCATTTTACAGGTGAGGTGACAAAGGCACAGAAAAGTTAAGTGACTTGCCCAAAGTCACACAGCAGACAGGTGGCAGAACTGGCTTTCGAGCCCATGATCTGTCCACTACATCATTCTGCTCCGCTATTACTATTATTATTATGATATGTATTATTATCATTATTATCGTCTGTTCTTTCCGACTCCCAATCTGTAACCTGCACAGAGCAAAACCAGCTCTTATTTAGAAAGAATAAATTCCCAAACTCATGCGTGGAATAATGGAATGAACGTTTCCCAGGTTGCGTTCGGTTTGACTAACCAAGGGGCGATTGACAAACCGCTTTCTATTCTGCAGTATTTTGGAATTGGCAGCAAGTTGCTTGTTTGAGTAAATGCAGAAGGCTGTGTCCTCATATTGGCTCAGTGGAAATAGCCGGGGTTGGGAGTCAGAGGTCATGGGTTCTAATCCTGGTTCCACCACTTGTCAGCTGTGTGACTTTGGGCAAGTCACGCCACTTCTCTGGGCCTCAGTTACCTCATCTGTAAAATGGGGAATAAGATTGTGAGCCCCATGTGGGACAACCTGATCACCCCAGCGCTTAGAACAGTGCTTTACACATAGTAAGTGCTTAACAAATGCCATCATTATCATTATTATTATTATTATTATTATTATTATTGTATTACCTGTTGATTGGACTAAGAGCTAGCCTGATGGCCAGCTTCTGCCTCAAAACTGCCTTTGAGGCCTCTCGGCGCAGCAGCCGAGGCTGGGGAGGGGGTGGAGGTGATGGACATATGTATTGTACGTATTTATTACTCTATTTATTTTACTTGTACGTAACGTATCTATTCTATTTTATTTTGTTAATATGTTTTGTTTTGTTCCCTGTCTCCCCCTTCTAGACTGTGAGCCCACTGTTGGGTAGGGACTGTCTCTATATGTTGCCAACTTAGACTTCCCAAGCACTTAGTACAGTGCTCTGCACACAGTAAGCGCTCAGTAAATACGATTGATTGATTGATTGATTGGACAAAGGGACTGAAATGTCCCGTCAATTAGATCTACAAACATTACCCCACTGGGCATGGAATTCCGATAAACGTTTGTTTGAGGCTAAAGTTTAAGTTTGCCTAGTCAAAATAGTAATGCGGGGCCAAGAAATTCTCTCCCAAAGTATGTTTTCTCCAAACCAGGCCCAGTAAAGATCTGCTGTGAGAATGATCAAGAAGAGCCCTCCTCTCATTTATTCATTCATTCAATCGTATTGATTGAGCGCCTACTGTGTGCAGAGCACTGTACTAAGCCCTTGGGAAGTACAAGTCGGCAACATATAGAGACGGTCCCTACCCAACAGTGGGCTCACAGTCTAGAAGGAGGAGACACTTGCAGCGTGACTTAATGGAAAGAGCCCGGGCTTGGGGGTCAGAGGTCATGGGTTCAAATCCCAGCTCTGCCAACTGTCAGCTGTATGACTTAGGGCAAGTCACTTCTCTGGGCCTCAGTTACCTCATCTGTCAAATGGGGATGAAGATTGTGAGCCCCCCGTGGGACAACCTGATCACCTTGTAACCTCCCCAGCGCTTAGAACAGTGCTGACTCCCCCACCCCACCCCACCCCACCCCGGTAAAAGGCCCTTGTTATCACCAAGTTACATTAACGACAACCTCATTCGCCCCTACTCAGCCTTCCTGTCCCGCCATCAACCCCCGGCCCACGTCCTCCCCCGGGCCTGGCCTGGAATGCCCTCCCTCTGCCCATCCGCCAAGCTTGCTCTCTTCCTCCCTTCAAGGCCCTACTGAGAGCTCACCTTCTCCAGGAGGCCTTCCCAGACTGAGCCCCTTCCTTCCTCTCCCCCTCGTCCCCTTCTCCATCCCCCGCATCTTACCTCTTTCCCTTCCCCACAGCACCTGTATATATGTATATATGTTTGTACATATTTATTTCTCTATTTATTTATTTATTTTACCTGTACCTATCCCATTTATTTCATTTTGTTAGTATGTTTGGTTTTGTTCTCTGTCTCCCCCTTCTAGTCTGTGAGCCCACTGTTGGGTAGGGACTGTCTCTATATGTTGCCAGCTTGTACTTCCCAAGCGCTTAGTACAGTGCTCTGCACACAGTAAGCGCTCAATAAATACGATTGATTGATTATTCAATGCGATCTTTATTATTATTTTGAGCCCCCCGAGGGACAACCTGATCACCTTGTAACCACCCCAGCGCTTAGAACAGTGCTCTGCACGTAGTAAGCGCTTAATAAATGCCATTATTATTATTATTATTATTATGAGCCCCCCATGGGACAACCTGATCACTTTGTAACCTCCCCAGCGCTTAGAACAGTGCTTTGCACATAGTAAGCTCTTAATCAATGCCATCATTATTATTATTGTGAGCCCCCCGTGGGACAACCTGATCACCTTGTAACCACCCCAGCGCTTAGAACAGTGCTCTGCACATAGTAAGCGCTTAATAAATGCCATTATTATTATTATTATTGTTATGAGCCCCCGTGGGCCAACCTGATCACCTTGTAGCCTCCCCAGCGCTTAGAACAGTGCTTTGCACATAGTAAGCACTTAATCAATGCTATTATTATTTTTTTGTTATATTTAAGTGCTTACTATATGCCTTGCACTGTACTGACTGCTGGGGTAAATACAAGGTAATTATTAATAATAAGAAAGATGGTGGTCCTTCCTCTCCCCCTCGTTCCTTCCTCTCCCCCTCGTCCCCCTCTCCATCCCCCCATCTTACCTCCTTCCCTTCCCCACAGCACCTGTATATAGGCTTGTACATATTTATTACTCTATTTATTTTACCTGTACATATCTATTCTATTTATTTTATTTTGTTTGTACGTTTGGTTTTGTTCTCTGTCTCCCCCTTTTAGACTGTGAGCCCACTGTTGGGTAGGGACTGTCTCTATATGTTGCCACCTTGTACTTCCCAAGCGCTTAGTACAGTGCTCTGCACACAGTAAGTGCTCAATAAATACGATTGATTGATTGATTGATTATTACATGAGCCCCCCGTGGGGCAACCTGATCACCTTGTAACCACCGCAGCGCTTAGAACAGTGCTGACTCCCCCACCCCACCCCAACCCGGGAAAAAGGGCCTTGTTATCACCAAGTTACATGAACAACAACCTTCTTCGCACCTACTCAGCCTTCCTGTCCCGCCATCGACCCCCGGCCCACGCCTTCCCCGGGCCTGGAATGCCTTCCCTCTGCTCATCCGCCAAGCTCGCTCTCTTCCTCCCTTCAAAGCCCCACTGAGAGCTCACCTCCTCCAGGAGGCCTTCCCAGACTGAGCCCCTTCCTTCCTCTCGCCCTCGTCCACTTCTCCATCCCCTGCATTTTACCTCCTTCCCTTCCCCACAGCACCTGTATATATGTATATATGTTTGTACATATTTATTACTCTATTTATTTATTTATTTTACCTGTACCTATCTATTCTATTTATTTCGTTTTGTTAGTATGTTTGGTTTTGTTCTGTCTCCCCCTTCTAGTCTGTGAGCCCACTGTTGGGTAGGAACTATCCCTATATGTTGCCAGCTTGTACTTCCCAAGCGCTTAGTACAGTGCTCTGCACACAGTAAGCGCTCAATAAATACGATTGATTGATTGATCAATGCGATCTTTATTATTATTTTGAGCCCCCCGTGGGACAACCTGATCCCTTTGTAACCTCCCCAGCGCTTAGAACAGTGCTTTGCACATAGTAAACGGTTAATGAATGCCATCATTATTATTATTATGAGCCCCCCGTGGGACACCCTGATCACCTTGTAACCTCCCCAGCGCTTAGAACAGTGCTGACTCCCCCACCCCGGGAAAAAGGCCCTTGTTATCACCAAGTTATCATAACGACAACCTCATTCGCACCTACTCAGCCTTCGTGTCCCGCCATCGACCCCCGGGACGTGGGCCTGGAATGCCCTCCCTCTGCTCATCCGCCAAGCTCGCTCTCTTCTTCCCTTCAAGGCCCTACTGAGAGCTCACCTCCTCCAGGAGGCCTTCCCAGACTGAGCCCCTTCCTTCCTCTCCCCCTCGTCCCCTTCTCCATACCCCGCATCTTACCTCCTTCCCTTCCCCACAGCACCTGTATATATGTATATATGTTTGTACATATTTATTACTCTATTTATTTATTTATTTATTTTAATTATACCTATCCTATTTATTTTATTTTGTTAGTATGTTTGGTTTTGTTCTGTCTCCCCCGTCTAGTCTGTGAGCCCACTGTTGGGTAGGGACTGTCTCTATATGTTGCCAGCTTGTACTTCCCAAGCGCTTAGTACAGTGCTCTGAACACAGTAAGCGCTCAATGAATACGATTGATTGATTGATTGATCAATGCGATCTTTATTATTATTTTGAGCCCCCGGTGGGGCAACCTGATCACTTTGTAACCTCCCCATCGCTGAGAACAGTGCTCTTCACATAGTAAGCGCTTAATAAATGCCATTATTATCATTATTATTATTTTGAGCCCCCCGTGGGCGAATCTGATCACCTTGTAACCTCCCCAGCGCTTAGAACAGTGCTTTGCACATAGTAATCGCTTAATCAATGCTATTATTATTATTATATGAGCCCCCCGTGGGACAACCTGTTAACCTTGTAACCACCCCAGCGCTTAGAACAGTGCTGACTCCCCCACCCCGGAAAAAGGCTCTTGTTATCACCAAGTTACATTAACGACACCCTCATTCGCACCTACTCAGCCTTCCTGTCCCGCCATCGACCCCCGGACCACGTCCTCCCCCGGGCCTGGAATGCCCTCCCTCTGCCCACCCGCCAAGCTTGCTCTCTTCCTCCCTTCAAGGCCCTACTGAGAGCTCACCTTCTCCAGGAGGCCTTCCCAGACTGAGCCCCTTCTCCATCCCCCGCATCTTACCTCCTTCCCTTCCCCACAGCACCTGTATATATGTATATATGTTTGTACATATTTATTACTCTATTTATTTATTTTACCTGTACCTATCTATTCTATTTATTTCATTTTGTTAGTATGTTTGGTTTTGTTCTCTGTCTCCCCCTTCTAGTCTGTGAGCCCACTGTTGGGTAGGGACTGTCTCTATATGTTGCCAGCTTGTACTTCCCAAGCGCTTAGTACAGTGCTCTGCATACAGTAAGCGCTCAATAAATACGATTGATTGATTATTCAATGCGATCTTTATTATTATTTTGAGTCCCCCGTGGGACAACCTGATCACCTTGTAACCACCCCAGCGCTTAGAACAGTGCTCTGCACGTAGTAAGCGCTTAATAAATGCCATTATTATTATTATTATTATTATTATTATTAGCCTCCCGTGGGACAACCTGATCACCTTGTAACCTCCCCAGCGCTTAGAACAGTACTGACTCCCCCACCCCACCCCAGCCCGAGAAAAAGGCCCTTGTTATCTCCAAGTTACATTAACGACAACCTCATTTGCACCCACTCAGCCTTCCTGTCCCGCCATCGACCCCCGGCCCACGTCCTCCCCCGGGCCTGGAATGCCCTCCCTCCGCCCATCCGCCAAGCTCGCTCTCTTCCTCCCTTCAAGGCCCTACTGAGAGCTCACCTCCTCCAGGAGGCCTTCCCAGACTGAGCCCCTTCCTTCCTCTCCCCCTCGTCCCCTTCTCCATCCCCCGCATCTTACCTCCTTCCTTTCCCCACAGCTCCTGTATATATGTATGTACATATTTATTACTCTATTTATTTATTTATTTTACTTATACCTATCTATTCTATTTATTTTATTTTGTTAGTATGTTTGGTTTTGTTCTCTGTCTCCCCCTTCTAGTCTGTGAGCCCACTGTTGGGTAGGGACTGTCTCTATATGTTGCCAGCTTGGACTTCCCAAGCGCCTAGTACAGTGCTCTGCACAAAGTGCTCAGCACACAATCATAAATACGATTGATTGATTGATTAATCAATGCGATCTTTATTATGATTTTGAGCCCCCCGTGGGACAACCTGATCACCTTGTAACCACCCCAGCGCTTAGAACAGTGCTCTGCACGTAGTAAGTGCTTAATCAATGCCATCATTATTATTATTATTATGAGCCCCCCGTGGGACAACCTGATCACCTTGTAACCACCCCACCGCTTAGAACAGTGCTCTGCACATAGTAAGCGCTTAATAAATGCCATTATTATTATTATTATCGTTATTATTATTATGAGCCTCCCGTGGGCCAACCTGATCACGTTGTAACCCGCCCAGCGCTTAGAACAGTGCTTTGCACATAGTAAGCGCTTAATCAATGCCATTATTATTATTATAATAATTATTATTATTATTATATGAGCCCCCCGTGGGACAACCTGATCACCTTGTAACCACCCCAGCTTTTAGAACAGTGCTCTGCACATAGTAAGCGCTTAATCAGTGTTATTATTATTATCATTATTATTATTATTCTAGACTGTGAGCCCACTGTTGGGTAGGGACCGTCTCTATACGTTGCCAACTCGTACTTCCCAAGGGCTTAGTACAGTGCTCTGCACACGGTAAGCGCTCAATAAATATGATTGATTGAATTATTATTATTATTATTATTATTAGCCCCCCGTGGGACAACCTGATCACCGTGTTACCTCCCCAGCGCTTAGAACGGTGCTTTGCACATAGTAAGCGCTTAATGAACGAACGAACGAACGAACTGAATGAACGAATGAATGAACGAACGAACGAATGAGAGAGGGAGGGGGCGTGGCCACCGGGCCGCGAGCCAATGGGAGCCAAGGACCGGGGGGGGGCCTCTCGCTCGGGTGCGCGTGCGCTATTCGGGAGGGCGCTGGAGATGGAGGGCGCGTCGCTGTGCGTGGTGAGCGGCGCGACCCGCGGGCTGGGCCGCGCGCTGTCGCGACTGCTATGTCGGCGACTCGGCCACGGGTCGGTGCTAGTGCTGAGCGGCCGCAGCGCCGCCGCCCTGCGGGAGCTGGAGGCCGAGCTGGGGGAGGGCGGGGCCGGCCCGCGCATGCGCCTGCTCTGCCTGCCCGCCGACCTGAGCGCCCCGGCCGGACTGCGCCACCTGCTGGCCGCCATGCGGGAACTGCCGCCGGACCCCGGCCTCCGACGCCTCGTCCTCATCAATAACGCCGGTGAGGCCCCAACATCTGCAATGCTACTAGGATTATCATTATTTATTGCGGTGCTGGGGATACCTCTTTGCTTCTAATAATTATAATAATAACAACAGTATTATAGGGATAATACTAATACTAGTATTATAGGGATAATAATAATAATGATGGCACTTATTAAGCGCTTACCCTGTGCAAAGCACTCTTCTAAGCGTTTGATCGATAATATTCAATTGTTCTGTTATTTATTATAGTGTTAGCGCTTTGTACAGTGCCCCGCACACAGTAAGCGCTCAATAAATACAATTGACTAACAATGATAATAATAATTTCTTTATTAAGCGTTTACCATGGGCTTACTATGTGTCTTGACTGCCGTTGACGCCTGTCTACTTGTTTGGTTTTTGTTGTGTGCCCCCCCCTTTCTAATAATTATAATAGTATTATGGCAATGTATTATATTATAGTATAATAATACAGTATTGTTATAGTTAGTAATGGTGCCTTTATTAAGCGCTTACTATGTTCAAAGCACTGTTCTTGACTGCCGTTGATGCATGTCTCGTTTGGTTTTTGTTGTGTGCCCCCCCTTCTAATAATTAAAATAGTATTATGGTAATATATTGTATTATATATTATAGTATAATAATACAGTATTATTATAGTTAGTAATGGTGCCTTTATTAAGCGCTTACTATGTGTAAAGCACTGTTCTTGACTGGCGTTGATGCCTGTCCCCTTGTTTGGTTTTTGTTGTGTGCCCCCCCCCCTTTTCTAATAATTATAATAGTATTATGGTAATATATTGTATTATATGTTATAGTATAATAATACAGTATTATTATAATTAGTAATAGTGCCTTTATTAAGCGCTTACTATGTGCAAATAATGCAAAAACAGTGCAAAGCACTGTTTTTGACTGCCGTTGATGCCTGTCTCCTTGTTTGTTTTTTGTTGTGTGCCCCCCCTTTCTAATAATTATAATGGTATTATGGTAATATATTGTATTATATATTATAGTATAATAGTTAGTAATGGTGCCCTCATTAACTGCTTACTATGTGCAAAGCACTGTTCTTGACTGCCGTTGACGCCTGCCTACTTGTTTGGTTTTACTGCAGTTAACACCTGTCTCCTCGTTTGGCTTTTGTTGTGTGCCCCCCCCTTTCTAATAATTATAATAGTATTATGGTAATACATTGTATTATATATTGTAGTATAATAATGCAGTATTATTATAGTTAGTAATAGTGTCTTTATTAAGCGCTTACTATGTGCAAAGCACTGTTTTTGACTGCCGTTGATGCCTCCTTGTTTGGTTTTTGTTGTGTGCCCCCCCCTTTCTAATAATTATATTGGTATTTTGGTAATGTATTGTATTATATATTATAGTATAATACAGTATTATTATAGTTAGTAATGGTGCCTTTATTAAGCGCTTACTATGTGCAAAGCACTGTTCTTGACTGCCGTTGACGCCTGCCTACTTGTTTGGTTTTACTGCAGTTAACGCCTGTCTCCTCGTTTGGTTTTTGTTGTGTGCACCCCCCCTTTCTAATAATTATAATAGTATTATGGTAATGTATTGTATTATATATTGTAGTATAATAATACAGTATTATTTTAGTTAGTAATAGTGTCTTTATTAAGCGCTTCTATGTGCAAAGCACTGTTTTTGACTGCCGTTGATGCCTCCTTGTTTGGTTTTTGCTGTGTGCCCCCCCTTTCTGATAATTATATTGGTATTTTGGTAATGTATTGTATTATATATTATAGTATAATACAGTATTATTATAGTTAGTAATGGTGCCATTATTAAGCGCTTACTATGTGCAAAGCACTGTTCTTGACTGCAGTTGACGCCTGCCTACTTGTTTGGTTTTACTGCAGTTAACGCCTGTCTCCTCGTTTGGTTTTTGTTGTGTGCCCCCCCCCCTTTCTAATAATTATAATAGTATTATGGTAATATATTGTATTATATATTGTAGTATAATAATACAGTATTATTATAGTTAGTAATAGTGCCTTTATTAAGCGCTTACTATGTGCAAAGCACTGTTTTTGACTGCCGTTGATGCCTGTCTCCTTGTTTGGTTTTTGTTGTGTGCCCCCCCCTTTCTAATAATTATAATGGTTTTATGGTAATATATTGTATTATATATTATAGTATAATAATACAGTATTATTATAGTTAGTAATGGTGCCTTTATTAAGCGCTTACTATGTGCAAAGCACTGTTCTTGACTGGCGTTGATGCCTGCCTACTTGTTTGGTTTTTGACTGCAGTAAACGCCAGTCTACATGTTTGGTTTTTGTTGTATGTCCCCCCCTTTCTAATAATTATAATAGTATTATGGTAATACATTGTATTATATATTATAGTATAATAATACAGTATTATTATAGTTAGTAATGGTGCCTTTATTAAGCGCTTACTATGTGCAAAGCACTGTTCTTGACTGCCGTTGATGCCTGTCTCCTTGTTTGGTTTTTGTTGTGTGTCTCCCCCCTTCTAATAATTATAATAGTATTATGGTAATATGTTGTATTATATATTATAGTATAGTAATACAGTATTATTATAGTTAGTAATAGTGCCTTTATTAAGCACTTACTATGTGCAAAGCACAGTTCTTGACTGCCATTAACTCCTGCCTACTTGTTTGGTTTTGACTGCTGTTAACGCCTGTCTACTTGTTTGGTTTTTGTTGTGTGCCTCCCCCACCCTTTCTAGTAATTATAATAGTATTATGGTAATATATTGTATTATATATTATAGTATAATAATGCAGTATTATTATAGTTAGTAATAGTGCCTTTATTAAGCGCTTACTATGTGCAAAGCACTGTTCTTGACTGCCATTGACGCCTGTCACCTTGTTTGGTTTTTGTTGTGTGTCTCTCCCCCCCCTCAATAATTATGATAGTATTATGGTAATATATTGTATTATATATTATAGTATAGTAATACAGTATTATTATAATTAATAATAGTGCCTTTATTAAGCGCTTACTATGTGCAAAGCACTGTTCTTGACTGCCGTTGATGCCTGTCTCCTTGTTTGGTTTTTGTTGTGTGTCTCCCCCCTTCTAATAATTATAATAGTATTATGGTAATATAGTGTATTATATATTATAGTATAATAATGCAGTATTATTATAATTAGTAATAGTGCCTTTATTAAGCGCTTATTGTGTGCAAGGCACTCTTCTTGACTGCTGTTTATGCCTGTTTACATGTTCGGTTTTGTTTGTCTCTCCCCCTTCTAATAATAATAATAGTATTTTAGTAATATATTATGTTATAGTTTATATTATATGATAATATAGTGTTATTAATAATGATCATAGTAATGCATTTATTAAGCTCTTGCTATGTGCAAAGCACTGTTCTTGACTGCTGTTGTTGCCTGTCTACTTGTTTGGTTTTGTCGTCTGTCTCCCCCCTTCTAATAATAATAATAGTATTATAGTAATTTTATGTTATAGTATAGCATAATAGTATAATGTTATTATTAATAATAATGCATTTATTTAGCGCTTACTATGTGCAAAGCACTGTTCTTGACTGCTGTTGACGCTTGTCTACTTGTTTGGTTTTGTTGTCAGCCTCCCCCCTTCTAATAATAGTAATATTATTATTATAATAGAAATGTAATGTAATATATTATATGCTCTCTATATTATAGTATAATATTACAGTGTTATTATTATTAATAATAATGCATTTATTAAGTGCTTACTGTGTGCATAGCACTGTTCTAAGCGCTGGGGTGGTTACAATGTGATTAGGTTGTCCCACGGGGGGCGCACAGTCTCAGTCCCCATTTTACAGATGAGGGAACTGAGGCCCAGAGAAGTGAAGTGACATGCCCAAAGTCACACAGCTGACTTGAACCCATGACCTCAGACTCCAAAGCCGTTGTTCTTGCCACGGAGCCACGCTGCCTCTCTTCTGCTTCTAGACTGTGAGCCCATTGTTGGGTAGGGATTGTCGCTATCTTTTGCCGAATCGGACTTTCCAAGCGCTTAGTACAGTGCTCTGCACACAAGAAGTGCTCAATAAATGCAATTGAATGCCCAGAGAAATTAAGTGACTTGCCCAAAATCACACGACACTAAGCGCCCCGGGGGTGGATACAAGGAAATCAGGTTGGACTCGGTCCCTATCCTGCATATGGCTCACAGTTTTCATCTCCATTTCATTCCTTCATTCAGTCATATTTATTGAGCTCTTACGGTGTTCAGAGCACTGTACTAAGCGCTTGGAAAGCACAATTCAACAACAGAGAAACAGTCCTTGCCCACAACGAGAGTTGGGGGTAACTGAGGCACAGAGAAGCAGTGGGGAAGCAGCGTGTCTCAGTGGAAAGAGCACGGGCTTTGGAATCAGAGGTCATGGGTTCAAATCCCGGCTCCGCCACTTGTCAGCCGTGTGACCTTGGGCAAGTCACTTAACTTCTCCGGGCCCCAGTTCCCTCATCTGGAAAATGGGGATGAAGACTGGGAGCCCCACGTGGGACAACCTGATTATCTTGTATCTATCCCAGCGCGTAGAACAGTGCTTGGCACATAGTAAGCGCTTAACAAATACCAACATTATTATTATTATTAGAGAAGTGAAGCGTGCCTCCCCCTAGCCCCTGGAGAAACTCTATCTTTTATCGCTTCCTTGCCCACCGGAGCCCGGTATGACCGGTGCCCGCTTCCCAGGGGAAAGGGAAATCCAAACTGCCGTTTCATTTTACATGTGACCCATCCACCCTGAAACAGGCCCCAGCAGTTCTTAAACCGGAAAAACAAACGGCCAGGCCCACCCATGGCTGCCAAAGCGTGGGGGTGGGAGAAGTTGTTGCCAACTTGTACTTCCCAAGCGCTTAGTACAGTGCTCTGCACACAGTAAGCGCTCAATAAATACGATTGAATGAATGAATGAAAAGGGACCCCGGCTGCCCCAGGCCCGCTGAGAACTTGGGGTGGAGGGGAGGGGCACATAGGGGGTCTCAGCGGTCAGGCTGCAGGGGGGCTTCAGGAGTTACCTTCAACTCCTCAGGTCCTTCACTCCCAAGCAATACATCTATTGCCAATTGTCAGCTCTGTGACTCTGTGCAAGTCATTTAACTTCCCTGTGCCTCAGTTTCCTCATCTGTAAAATGGGGATTAAGACTGTGAGCCCCATGTGGGACAACCTGATCACCTTGTAACCATCCCAACGCTTAGAACAGTGCTTTGCACACAGTGAGTGCTTAATAAATGCCATTATTATTATTATTTATTATCTAACCTCCTCACTGTACCTCGTTCTCACCTGTCCCACCCTCGACCCCCGGCCCAGGTCCTTCCCCTGGCCCGGAATGCCCTCCCTCTGCACAGCCGCCAAGCTACCTCTCTTCCTCCCTTCAAAGCCCTACTGAGGGCTCACCTCCTCCAGGAGGCCTTCCCACACTGAGCCCCCTTTTTTCCCCTCCTCCTCCCCATCCCCCCCCGCCCTACCTCCTTCCCCTCCCCACAGCACCTGTATATATATTTGTACAGATTTATTACTCTATTTTACTTGTATATATTTACTACTCTATTTTGTTAATGAAGTGCCTATAGCTTTAATTGTATCTGTTCTTACGACTTTGACACCTGTCTACATGTTTTGTTTTGTTGTCTGTCTCCCCTTTCTAGACTGTGAGCCCGTTGTTGGGTAGGGACCGTATCCATATGTTGCCAACTTGAACTTCCCAAGCGCTCAGTACAGTGCTGTGCACACAGTAAATGCTCAATAAATATGATTGAATGAATGAATGAATTTAAGGATCATCCCAGTTGCTCTGAATCCGAATTTCCAGCATCCCAAAACAATACCTTGCTCCATACTCATCCATGATGATAACCGTTTATGCAGGAACTTCGTAAATTCATTCATTCAGTTGTATTTATTGAGGGCTTTCTGTGTGCAGAGCACTGTACTGAGCGCTTGGGAGAGTATGGTACAACAATAAACACACAGATTCCCTGCCCACAACGAGCTTATAGTCTAGAGGGGGAGACAGACATTAATATAAATAAATGACAGATCTGGACATAAGGGCTGTGGGGCTGGGAGGAGGAATGAATAAAGGGAGCAAGTTACGGTGACGCAGAAGGGAGAGGAGGAAGAGGAAAGGAGGGGATTAATCAGGGAAGTCCTCTTGGAGGAGATGGGCCTTTGGGAATCTTTTGGGCCCTCTCTGAGCAAGCCTGGGGCCTGTGAACTCACTCTATAAATTACCAGATTGCCCTTAGGGAGGACAGTTACAGTAGTCTTCCCCCCACCTCTAGACTGTAAACTCATTGTGGTCAGGGAATGTCTGTTTGTTGTTGTACTGTACTCTCCCAAGTGCTTAGTACAGTGCTCTGCACACAGTAAGCTCTCAATAAATACGATTGATGAAAGAATGAATCCCAACTCTGGTATATCGTGCCCTCCCAGACGCTTAGCGCAATGCTGTACGCACAGTAAGCGCTCAGTAAATAATACAGCTGAGTGGGCCAGCACCATTTGGTGGGGAGATGTGGGCCTTCAACCTGTCAGACTCTGAGTCTTCTCTCCTCCCCTGATTATTATTATTATCAAGTGCTGCCGAATCGTTTCTGATTCATAGCGACTCAGTGGATCTATCTTCTCTGGAACGCCCTGTCTTCTGCCGTAATCCGTAACCTTGCCAACAGTTCTTCCTTCCGGTCTGCCTCTATCACATTTCCCCTGGATTTTTCCCTAGTAATAATAATAATAATGGCATTTATGAAACGCTTACTATGAGGATGATGATGGCAGTTATTAAGCACTTACTATGTGCAAAGCACTTTTCTTAGCGCTGGGGAGGTTACAGGGTGATCAGGTTGGCCCACGGGGGGCTCACAGTCTTAATCCTCATTTTACAGATGAGGTAACTGAGGCCCAGAGACATTAAGTGATTTACCCAAGTCACTCAGCTGACAATTTAACACATGACCTCTGACTCCAAAGCCCGGGCTCCTTCCACCGAGCCATGCTGCGTTCTCTTTCCACTGAACCCAAAAGATTCCCAAAGGCCCATCTCCTCCAAGAGGACTTCCCTGATTAATCTCCTCCTTTCCTCTTCCTCCTCTCCCTTCTGCGTCACCGTAACTTGCTCCCTTTATTCATTCCTCCTCCCAGCCCCACAGCCCTTATGTCCAGATCTGTCATTTATTTATATTAATGTCTGCCTCCCCCTCTAGACCATAAGCTCAATGTGGGCAGGGAATGTGTCAGTTTATTGTTGTACCGTACTCTCCCAAGCGCTTAGTACAGTGCTCTGCACACAGAAAGCACTCGATAAATACGATTGAATGAAGTAGCGTCTTCTCCAGATAATTAGTCCTCCTGATGCTGTATCCAAAATATGCTAATCCAAGTTATTTGGCTTTCCAGAGACCACTTTGGCTTAATTTGCTCCCAAATCCTTGTGTTTGTTTTTCGGGCAGTCCATAGTATTCGCAAAAGCCTTCTCCAACGCCGCACTTCAAAAGAATCAATGCTCTTCCTATCCTGTTTTTTCACCTTCCAGCTTTCGGATCCATACATCGTCCCTGGGAACACCCTAGAATTGACCATTTGTATTTTTGTGGCACCTGTTACCTCAGCACGTTTCACGACTTGCAACCAGCAAAAAGCGTGGATCCTGTCTCCCCAAAAGCCCAAAAGTTGGCCCCAGCCAGGTAGGGGATCCGGGCTCGGGGAAAGGAAAGAGAACCCCCTCTTCCTCTCCCCTCCCCGCCGGGCTTCCCTGAAGGAACTGTTTGTGTTTTAAGGTTCCCTGGGAGACGTCTCCAAAGGCTTTGTGGACTTGGAGGACCCGGCTGAAGTGAACGATTACTGGGCGCTCAATCTGACCTCGGCCCTCTGCCTGACCTCCGGCATCCTGCGGGCCTTCCCCCCGAGGCCTGACCTGACCCGCACTGTGGTCAACATCTCCTCCCTCTGCGCCCTGAAGCCGCACAAGAGCTGGGGCCTCTACTGCGCCGGGAAAGCGGCCCGGGACATGATGTTCCGAGTGCTGGCTGCCGAGGAGCCGGACCTCAGGGTGCTGAACTACGCGCCAGGTACGGGCTGGGGGCAGCTGATCCACAGTAAGACTGTAAGCTCTTTGTGGGTAGGGAACACGTCTACCGAATCCATTGTATTAGACTCTCCCAAGGGCTTAGTCCAGTGCTCTGCGCACGGTAAGTTGTTCGATAAATACCATTTATTCATTCAGTCATATTTATTGAGCGCTTACTGTGTGCAGAGCACTGTACTAAGCGCTTGGGAAGTACAAGTTGGCAACAAATAGAGATGGTCCCTACCCAGCAGTGGGCTCAGCACTGACTGATTGTTTGGGACCCTGAAGAACCCAATAATAATAATAATGATGGCATTTGTTGAGCGCTCACTATGTGCCAAGCACTGTTCTAAGTGCTGTCACTGTTCTAAGCACTGAGCCAAGAATCCCTGAGCTGAAAAGTCTCCAAACCAGCCAGGCTAGTTCTGTGCATTTCTGTAATTTCATTTACCCCTTTGCTCTTCCCCCGCCACGACCTCCCAGCCCCAAAGCACTTAGATTCAGTTCTGTCACTTTATTTATTTGTGTCGATGTCTGTCTCTCCTCCCTCTAGACTGTGAGCTCATCGTGGGCGGGGAAGGTCACTGTTTATTGTTCTATCGTGCTTTCCCAAGCGCTTAGTACCGTGCCTGCGCACAGTAAGCGCTCAATAAATACAATTGAATGAATGAATGGGGGATGAGGGAGAGTAGTCCTGGAGTCCCCACAAACACACGCTGTACCTGAAGTTTGCTCCGTGTGCACCTGGAGAATTAACCCCCACAACATGGCGGGTTCTGGAAGTCTTGTTCAGGAAACGCGGGCCGAGTGAATCCATCTTTTGATACTCCTCATCCCACGCCCCCTCTAATAGTAACATTAATAATTATATTTAAATGCTTACAGTGTACCCAGCACTGGGGTAATATTGACTCTGAGGAAAGAAAGAGGAACTGGATGAAAGACTTAGATCCAGAAATGGAAACAGATACGCAGACTTTTGGACAAAGAAGTGGGATAAAGGGATAATAATAAAAATACTAATATTTGTTAAGTGCTTACTATGTGCCAGGCACTGGGGTAGATACACGTTTATCAGGTTATCCCACATAGGGCTCACAGTCTTAATCCCCATTTTACAGAGGAGGTAACTGAGAGAAGTTAAGTGATTTGCCCAAAGTCACACGATAGACAAGTGGCGGAGCCGGAATTAGAACCCACAACCTCCGACTCCCGAGCCCGCGCTCCCAAGATACCCACCTGACCCGTACTCTCCCAAGCACTTAATACATTGCTCTGCACACCAGAAGTGCTCAATAAATACGATTGAGTGAACGAATACAGACTGAGTGACATTAGGGGAGTCAGCACGTGTTTAACGTGTTTAGTTGTGTGGGAATGTGTCTTTATAGGTGTGTCGGTATGATGTGAGTGTTGATATAATCAGGTTCCATAGTCTGAGGGGAAATTAGGAGGCAGGGAATCCCCATTTTGCAGGTGAGGTACCTGAGGCCCAGAGAAATAATTATGGTATTTGTTAAGCCAGGCACTGTTCTCAGCACTGCGGTAGAGACGAGATAATTGTGTTGGACACAGTCCCTGTCCCACACTTGGGCTCACAGTCCATTTTCCAGATGAGATAACTGAGGCACAGAGAAGTGAAGTGAGTTGCCTAAGATCACACAGCAGGCAAGTGGCAGAGCCGAGATCAGAATCCATGACCTCTGTCTCCCAGGCCCAGGCGCTCTCCGCTGGGGCACACCGCTTCTCACGCTGCTTCCCCGGTGTCCGTCCCGCAGGCCCCCTGGACACGGACATGCAGGAGGAGGCCCGCACGCTCACGAAGGACCCGGACCTGCGGCAGGCGTTACTCCAGCTGAAGCAGAGCGGGGGCCTTGTCCACTGCGAGGACTCAGCCCGGAAGCTGCTGGACCTGCTCTTCGAAGACACGTTCGAATCCGGGGCCCACGTCGACTTCTACGATGTTTAGATGCCCCCTCCTCTGCTCACACGACCACCCCCGTCGACCGTCACCCACCCTCCCACCTTCCCCCCCAAACTCCCACCCATACCGACACCCCTGGACCCCAGCTGGCTGCGTGGCGACTAACGAGTTTAGTTTTCCTTTCGTGTTAGAAGCGTGGGCCTTTGAAGGTGATCCCTGCTTAGGTTTGCAGCTGTGAGAAGACAACTCCAGGCTCTCTAGCAGATGCCGCTGCTGTTTCTGACTCTGCCTCTGTAACTCAGCTTGTCGTTTTGTTCCCGTGTTTCTCTCCACCTTACATGGTTTGGCCCCGCAGAAACTCCGACCGTGCTTTTCCTGTCCATTCATTCGTTCGTGTTTATTGAGTGCTTATTGTGTGCAGAGCACTGGACTAAGCGCTTAGGAGAGAACGATACCACAGTAAACTGACACATTCCCTGCCCACAATGAGCTTACAGTCTGGGGCGGCGGGAGTTCAGCCTTCTAGACCTCATGATTCCTTATACAAGGTCCTTTACTGTCTATTCCAAGGGTGATTCTCACACACATGGCTGTAGCTATTTGTGCTGACTTTAATAAAACCCAAAAAAATCCAAGAACTGAACACCGTAACTTGCTCCTAAAAGGTCCTCGGAATTTGGTGACTCTTAATAATGATAATGATGGTACTTGTTAAGCATTTAACGTGTACCAGGTACTGGGGTGGATACAAGCAAATCCGGTTGGACACAGTCCCCGTCCCACGTGGGGCTCACAGTCTCAATCCCCATTTTATAGATGAGGGAACCAAGGCACAGAGATTATTATCATCATGATATTTAAGACCTTACTATGTGCTAGGCATTGTACTAAGCACTGGGGTGGTATTTGTTAGGAGTTTACTGTTGGAAAATATCCCAAGTAATGAGTCAGGTTAGGCCAGACTTTTATTCATTTTGTTGTAACAAAAAGTCAGTGGCAGTTTGGTAGCCAGACAAAGGACTGAGGATGATGAGCCCATCCTTATATTTCCCGCTGCTCTTGCTTCCTTGGGTGACACAGCACTAAATCCCTCCCTCTAGTCCGACCGTGCCCCTCAAGTCCTATTTGTTCGTGCGCTGGATTGGCACATCACGGGCCGCTCTGCCCATTTGTTATTGTCTTCATTAGCCTCTCGTACCCCAAGCTCCTTCATTATCGTCATCCAGCGGACACTCTGTGGTTGAAGAAGTCTTCAGCAAGCGCAGGTGTTGGGTTTCAAGGCAGTGGGCTGCAGCCAGTAATTTACTGTTGTCAAGGTTGCTGTTAATTTGGGTCTCAAGGTTGCGGGGAGGTGGCCAGTAATTCATTGCAGCTAGGGGTTACTGATAATTTGGGGCTCCAGGACTATGAGTGATTGTTGCTAAGGGTGTTGATGCCAGTCGCCATTTTCCTGGGGGGAACCCAACACAACTAATCAGTATATACATTCAGTGACAATAATGCATATACATGAACTAATCAGTATACACAGTGACAGTAATACTACTACTAATAATGATGGTATTTGCTAACACTTGCATATATGAGCAAGGTTAAGCCTTGACCACATTATTGTGTGCCAGGCATTGTATTAAAGCACTGGGGTAGATACAAGGTTGGACACAGTCAATGTCCCACGTGGGATCCCCATCTTACAGATGAGGTAAGTGAGGCCCACAGAAGCGAAGTGACTTCTTCAAGGTCACACAACAGACAAGTGGCAGAGCCAGGACTAGGACCCAGGACCTTCTGACTCCTGGGCCCATGCTCTGTTCACTAGGTCATGCTGCTTCTCTTGTCGGCTGTGTGACATTGGGCAAGTCACTCCTCTGTGGCTGTTACCTCATCTGTAAAATGGGGATTAAGACTGAGCCCCACGTGGGGCAACCTGATCACCTTGTAACCTCCCCAGCACTTAGAACAGTGCTTTGCACATAGTAAGCGCTTAATAAATGCCATTATTATTATTACTAGTCCACACTACTTATCTTGGTGACGCTAAAAGGCCACGGGTCTGGTTGGAGAATCAATTCCCATGCTGTCTGATGTTGAGTAAGACAGCTGTTCCCTTCTCTGGTCCTTAGTAGCCCCCAAAAATGACCATCATCTGGGCCTTGCCACCCTCTCTGGGGCAGTGGTAAAGTCCATGGGCCTCCCTAATGTAATAATAATGATGGTGAAAATAGTAATTATTTAAGCACTTACTCTGCGCCAGGCATTCTACCAAGTGCTGAGGTAGATAAAAGCTAATCAGGCTGGGCCCAGTCCCTGTCCTACATGGGGCTCACAGACTTCATCCCCATTTTACACGTGAGATGACTGAGGCACGGAGAAGTGAAGTGACTTCCCCAATCTATCAATTGTATTTTTTGAGCGCTTACTGTGTGCAGAGCACTGTACTAAGTGCTTGGGAAGTACAAGTTGGCAACATACAGAGACAGTCCCTACCCAACAGTGGGCTCATAGTCTAGAAGGGGGAGACAGAGAACAAAACCAAACATATTAATAAAATAAATAGAATAGATATGTACAAGTAAAATAGAGTAATAAATAATCACACGGCAGACAAATGGCGGAGTAGGAATTAGAACTCAGGTCCTCAGACTCCCAGGTCCGGGCTCTTCCCCCTAGGCCACACTGCTTCCAATGGAATTTAAGTGCTTACTTTGTGCCAAACACTGTACTAAGAACTGGGGAAAATACAAATAGAAGACTAATAATAACAATAATAATGATGGCATTTATTAAGCGCTTACTAGGTGCAAAGCACTGTTCTAAGCGTTGGGGAGGTTGCAAGGTTGTCCCATGGGGCTCACAGTCTTCATCCCCATTTCATAGATGAGGTAACTGAGGCACAGAGAAGTGAAGTGACTTGCCCAAAGTCACACAGCTGACAATTGGCGGACCCGGGATTTGAACCTATGACCTCTGACTCCAAAGCCCATGCTCTTTCCATTGAGCCACGATGTAGAGAAATGTGAGGTGAGGAGCCCAGGTTGGGACTTGTTATCTGGGTCAAATGTGGGGGGTTGGGGAAGAGGCTCCCCTTTACACTTTATCCCTATGACCAAATCTCTTACTTACGGGGAACAGTGGCACAGAATATCAGGGCTATCAGTGGATCTAGCTGGGGATGCTGTAAGAAGTGCCTTTCAAGGAAGCATAAGAGGAGAAAAATTAATAAGTTGATTTTTTTAAATTGGTATTAAGTGCTTACTATGTGCCAGGCACTATACTAAGTACTGGGGTAGATACAAGGTAATCAGTTTGGACACAGTCAATGTCCCATATGGGGCTCACAGTCTTAATCCCCATTTTATAGATTCATACATTCATTCATTCAATCGGAATTGAGGCCAATTGAGTAATTGAGCACTTACTGTGTGCAGAGCACTGTACTAAGCGCTTGAAGTACAAATCGGCAACGTAATAATAATGATGGCATTTGTTAAGTGCTTACTATGTGCAAAGCACTGTTCTAAGCGCTGAGGGGGTACAAGGTGATCAGGTGATCATGGGGCTCACAGTCCTAATCCCCATTTTACAGATGAGGGAACTGAGGCTCAGAGAAATTAAGTGACTTGATAAGGCCACACAGCAGGCATTCATTCATTCATTCAATTGTATTTATTGAGCGCTTACTGTGTGCAGAGCACTGTACTAAGCGCTTGGGAAGTACAAGTACAACTGCTCACCCTGGGCTTCAAGGCTCTCCATCACCTCACCCCCTCTTACCTCACCTCCCTTCTCTCCTTCTACAGCCCACTCCGCACCCTCTGCTCCTCTGCCGCTAATCTCCTCACCGTACCTCGTTCTCGCCTGTCCCGCCATCGAACCCGGGCCTGGAAGGCCCTCCCTCTGCCCATCCGCCAAGCTAGCTCTCTTCCTCCCTTCAAGGCCCTACTGAGAGCTCACCTCCTCCAGGAGGCCTTCCCAAACTGAGCCCCTTCCTTCCTCTCCCCCTAATCCCCCTCTCCACCCCCCATCTTACCTCCTTCCCTTCCCCACAGCACCTGTATATATGTATATATGTTTGTACATATTTGTTACTCTATTTTACTTGTACATATCTATTCTATTTATTTTATTTTGTTAGTATGTTTGGTTTTGTTCTCTGTCTCCCCCTTTAAGACTGTGAGCCCACTGTTGGGTAGGGACTGTCTCTATATGTTGCCAACTTGTACTTCCCAAGAGCTTAGTACAGTGCTCTAAACACAGTAAGTGCTCAATAATTACGATTGATGATGATACAAGTTGGCAACATATAGAAACAGTCCCTACCCAACAGTGGGCTCTCAGTCTCGAATATATTCCACAATCTGGAATATATAGGTATTCCAAATATATCAAGATGACCTTTTGCATCTGATTTGCTTCTATCCCTCTTTTACCAATTTAGCAAAATGTAATGCAGTAGAATTTCACAAATAATGATTAAATCACCACCCCTACAGTTCTCCTAGGCTGGGAAAACAATGGCAAATTCACTCCCAATTACCGCCTTGTAGTTTCTGAGTGCCTTCTCTCAAAGGAGATTGATTTTCCAAACTGATATCTCTGGCCCTGAAGGCAGATTGGTTAAGTTTCCTACCCCCATACCTTAACTACAAATTTCTTGGGCGTAACTGGGTGATTTCATGGACAGCTGAGAGAAGGGAGAATTAAAGCCCCAGGCCAATTCATTCAAACATAACTCATCCTAAACACACTTTCACACCGACACAGGGGTAAAGCCAATTCCCCCCTATCAAACAAGGTGTTAATTTCCCTCCACTTCAGGACAAATGCCTAAATCTTTGTTCTTTCCTGCTCCACCCACATCTATATACAAATGAGAAGCAGCGTGGCTCAGTGGAAAGAGCCCGGGCTTTGGAGTCAGAGGTCAGGGCTTCAAATCCCGGCTCAGTCAACTGTCAGCTGTGTGACTTTGGGCAAGTCACTTAACTACTCTGTGCCTCAGTGACGTCATCTGTAAAATGGAGATTAAGACTGAGCCCCACCGTGGGACAACCCGATCGCCTTGTAACCTCCCCAGCGCTTAGAACAATGCTTTGCACATAATATGCGCTTAATAGATGCCATAATAATAATGGCATTTGTTAAGCGCTTACTATGTGCAGAGCACTGTTCTAAGCGCTGGGGGGAGATACAAGACGATCAAGTTGTCCCACGTGGGGCTCACAGTCGTAATCCCCATTTTACAGATGAGGGAACTGAGGCCCAGAGAAGTGAAATGACATGATGGCTTCTGTGTAGTTACTCGGTTTTATGAAGAAAAATTGGTTCCAGCACCTGCAGTATTGGGGAACATCCAGCTCCTCAATTTTACTCACTTTTGGCCCGCTACACATCCGCCATGCACCCCCCCGACATCCGCCAAGCTAGCTCTCTTCCTCCCTTCAAGGCCCTACAGAGAGCTCACCTCCTCCAGGAGGCCTTCCCAGACGGAGCCCCCTCCTTCCTCTCCCCCTCCTCCCCCTCTCCATCCCTCCCACCTTACCTCCTTCCCTACCCCACAGCACCTGTATATATGTATATATGTTTGTACGTATTTATTACTCTATTTATTTATTTATTTATTTTTCTTGTACAGATCTATTCTATTTATTTTGTTTTGTTTTGTTCTCTGTCACCCCCTTGTAGACTGTGAGCCCACTGTTGGGTAGGGACCGTCTCTAGGTGTTGCCAACTTGTACTTCTCAAGCGCTTAGTACAGTGCTCTGCACACAGTAGGCGCTCAATAAATACGATTGATTGATTGCTCTGCACACAGGAAGCGCTCAATAAAAGTATGACTGAATGAAGACTAGGGTTTACGGGCGCTTAGTACAGTGCTCTGCACACAGGAAGCGCTCAATAAAAGTACGACTGAATGAAGAATGGGGTTTACAGGCGTTTATTACAGTGGCTACATCTTCACGCCTCCTAAAGATGATTTCTTACTTTGTCATTGGCAGGCATTTACTTAAAACGTTTGTCTGTGGGGTGTGATGAAACCAATCCAATAATCTGCTTTTAACGCCCGACTCCTTCTCTAAACTCCTTGTGGGCAGGGGTCACATCTACCAACTCTTTTGTAGTGTACCCCCGGAGCGTTTTGTACGGGGCTCTCCACAAAACAAGCGAGCGCTCAGTACATACCAGAGATCAATCGATAACCATCAATAGATAAGCAGTATGGCATAGGGATAGGGCACGGGCCTGGGAGTCAGAAGGTTTGCTGCCATTTGTCTACTGCGTAGGGATAGAGCACGGGCCTGGGAGTCAGGTAGCCATCTAGTCTCGGCTTGCTACCGCTTCAGCAGAACCCTTTAATTTTTGCCTCATGATGGCTTCTGCTAAGAAAAATTGGATCTCACACCTGCAGTATTGGGGAACATCCAGCTCCTCAATTTTACTTGCTTTTGGCCCGCTACACATCCGCCATACACCCCCTGGGCTGGAATGCCCCCCGCCCCACTCCCCACATCCGCCAAGCTAGCTCTCTTCCTCCCTTCAAGGCCCTACTGAGAGCTCACCTCCTCCAGGAGGCCTTCCCAGACTGAGCCCCCTCCTTCCTCTCCCCCTCTGCATCCCTCCCACCTTACCTCCTTCCCTTCCCCACAGCACCTCTATATATGCATATATGTTTGTACGTATTTATTACTCTATTTTACTTGTACATATCTATTCTATTTATTTTATTTTGTTAATATGTTTTGTTTTGTTCTCTGTCATCCCCTTCTAGACTGTGAACCCACTGTAGGGTAGGGATCGTCTCTATGTGTTGCCAACTTGTACTTCCCAAGCGCTTAGTACAGTGCTCTGCACCCATGCTTCACTTCACTAATGGTAACCTACTCACCGTAGCGTGATCTTGTCTATATCTCCCCACCAGCACCTTAGTCACATCCTGTCTCTGGCCTGGAATTGCCCTCCCTCTTCATATCCGACAGACAGTCACTCTTCCCACCTTCAAAGCATTACTGAAGGCACATCTTCTCCAAGAGGCCTTCCCCAACTAAGCCCTCATCTCTTCTTCATCCCACTCCCTTCTGTGTCCCCCTTCGACTTGGATCTGTATCCTTTAGTCAACCATTCCCCCAGCCCCCAGGCACTTATGTACACCTACCCTTCATTTACTCATCTGTATTCAGTGTCTCTCTCCCCCTCTAGACTGTCAGCTGGTTCTGGGCAGGGAACTTGTCCACCAACTTTATGGTGTACTCTCCTAAGCGCCTAGTACAGTGCTCCGCACACAGTAAGCACTCACTCAATAGGATTGATCCCTCGACTAGTCAAAAGGCAGACCCACTGTAGCCTTGCTCTCTTTCTCCCAAGTCCCACCTCCCATTCTTCACCACTGGTTAGATTACAGTAGGTGCTGGCTACCACAACTCTGAAGATTTCTGAAAATTTCACCTTGCTTTGACCAAGAAACCCTTGTCTTCATCCCCTTTCTCTTCTGTGTACACTGACACTTTGGGGAAACTGCACGGCCAGGACCAATTTCATCTCATGGTGTAGTAGATCGGGTACAGGCCTGGGAGTCACAAAGCCATGGGTTCCAATCCTGCCTCTACCACTCATCTGCTGGGTGACCATGGACACGTTATTTAACTGCTCTGTGCCTCAGTTACCTCATCTGTAAAAAATGGGGATGAAGAATGGCATCACCTCAAACAATTTGGCTTTCCCAGAACGTCCTCTACTAAATGCACACGAAACACGAGGAGGGGGGAGGACACGTTCACGCAATCATTTCAACTTTTATAGCAGAACTCTTTCCACGTTCAGACTCCTACTCAAAGACGAGGGTACGCCCAATTCCACGTTCACACAGTGCTTTTGGCACTTTAAAACAGAACGGAGATGTTTTCTGGTCATCATCAGGAACTTCTTCATCGGGGGCATTACGAATCAGGCACACAAAGATCCCTCACCTAAGAATGGTTTTGTGTCTGCAATTTAAAACTAGATAACAGCTGTGTGAATTTGGGCAAGTCACTTAACTTCTCTGGGCCTCAGTTACCTCATCTGTACAATGGAGATTAAGACTGTGAGTCCCACGTGGGACAACCTGATCACCTTGTAACCTCCCCAGCGCTTAGAACAGTGCTTTGCACATAGTAAGCACTTAATAAATTCCATCATTATTATTATTATTGGTTAGTGCTGGTTTAATGTAGTGGGATTATTCCATCAGAAGGCACTCATCCCCTTCCCTGCTGGCTCCGATAGATCATCCAAGCCCAGTGTGCCACGAAGTTCAGAGGTCACTACCTTAACCATGAGTAGGGGTCACGTCCACTCCTGGGCCCGAGTCTAGGCTTCTGCTTCCATGTGGACTCTCAATGTGACTACTTAATAATATTAATTATGGTATTTGTTAAGCACATACTATATGCCAAACACCGTAAGAGCCCGAACTTGAGAGTCAGAGGTCATGGGTTCCACCGACTCTTCCACTTGTCAGCTGTGTAACTTTGGGCAAGTCATTTAACTTCTCTGGGCCTCAGTTCCCTCATCTGTAAAATGGGGATTAAGACTGTGAGCCCAACGTGGGACAACCTTGATTACCCTGTATCCCTCCCAGCGCTTAGGGAAGCAGCGTGGCTCAGTGGAAAGAGCCCGGGCTTTGGAGTCAGAGGTCATGGGTTCAAATCAATCAATCAATCAATCGTATTTATTGAGCACTTACTGTGTGCAGAGCACTGTACTGATTGGGAAGTACAAGTTGGCAACATATAGAGACAGTCCCTACCCAGCAGTGGGCTCACAGTCTAAATCCCAGCTCTGCCACTTGTCAGCTGTGTGACTTTGGGCAAGTCAGTTAACTTCTCTGGGCCTCAATTCCCTCATCTGTAAAATGGGGATGAAGACTGTGAGCCCCCCCATGAGACAACCTGATCACCTTGTAACCTCCCCAGCACTTAGAACAGTGCTTGGCACATAGTAAGCGCATAATACATACCATCATCATCATTATTATTATTATTAGAACTGTGGCTGGCACATAGCGCTTAACAAATACCAACATTATTATTATTCTTATTCTAAGCACTGGGGTAGATACAAGATAATCAGGTTGTCCCACGCGGGGCTCACAGTCTCAATCCTCATTTTACAGATGAGGTAACTGAGGCCCAGAGAAGTGAAGTGACTTGCCCGAGGGCACACAGCAAAGTGGCGGAGCTGGGATTAGAACCCACATCCTCTGACTCCCAAGCCAGGGCTCCAGAAGCCATGCTGCTTCTCTACTATTATCCTATCCTATCCTATCCTGTCCTATCTTATCCTATCCATTGTATTATATATTATATTATTATAATATATTTTATTATTGTATTGTTATATATTATATGAAATGATAGAAGCAGCTTGGCTCAGTGGAAAAGAGCCTGGGCTTTGGAGTCAGAGGTCATGGGTTCAAATCCTGGCTCCACCACTTGTCAGCTGGGTGACTTTGGGCAAGTGACTCCACTTCTCTGGGCCTCAGTTCCCTCATCTGTAGTGAAGACTGTGAGCCCCCTGTGGGACAACCTGATTGCCTTGTAACCTCCCCAGCACTTAGAACAGTGCTTTGCACATAGAAAGTGCTTAATAAATGTCATTATTATTATTATTATTATTATTCTGCCACCAGGCAGCATTAGAGAGGTACATTTCCACTACTACTACTAATTATACTACTAATAATAATTACTATTATACTATATATACTATTACTACAGAGATGCCTAGTGCCACCTGAACAAGGCTGCTGTCACCAGGGGGGTGATAGAGATGTACAGCCTCCCAGAATACTTATCATCAGAGGGGGGCAAATCTTAGTAGGACACAGCAGTGATCAGCTACTTCTGTTCGTACACATCCTTTCTTGGCATTAGGGTCAGTGTCTTAGGATATGGGGAGATGCCTGCCCCAAGGCTGTCTACAATCCGCTACCCAGCTCTTTCCAGCCTTGGTACTGCTGGGTTCTTCGCCCTGGGCCTCGAGACTGAAATGTCTGGTAACAAACATGGTTCTCAGCTTTTTCCACAAGGTAGGATGGGAGACTCTGGACCCCCAAATCAGTAATCCACTCATCTCTCCAGATGGGAATCTCTGGGTAGGGACTGTCTCTATATGTTGCCGACTTGTACTTCCCAAGCGCTTAGTACAGTGCTCTGCACACAGTAAGTGCTTAATAAATACGATTGATTGATTGATATATGTTGCCGACTTGTACTTCCTAAGCGCTTACTACAGTGCTCTGCACACAGTAAGCGCTCAATAAATACGATTGAATGAATTAATAATGATGGTATTTGGTAAGCGCTTACTATGTGCGAAGCACTGTTCTAAGCGCTGGGGGTGATGAGGTTGTCCCATGTGGGGCTCACAGTCTTAATCCTCATTTTAAAGATGAGGTAACTGAAGCACAGAGAAGTTAGTGGCTTGCCCCAGGTCGCCCAGCTGACGTGGTGGAGCTGGAATTCGAACCCATGACCTCTGACTCCCAACCCCGTGCTCTTTTCCAGACTGAGCCCCCTCAATAAATACGATTGAATGATTGATTGATTTTCACTGAGCCACACTGCTTCTCTAGCTCTAGCTGAGGATTACAGCAGAATTTTGTCAGGGACAGAGTCATCTCTTCTGGTATCAGTCCGGACAGGCCCAGGCTTGCGGGCCAGTGGCTGTCTGGGTCCTGGAGAGGGGCGAGGCTAAAGGCATCTCCTTCGGGCACAGGGGTGGGCAGACCAAGTGGCCTACGGTCACCCGCAGCCTCGGACCCAGAGCCTCATGTAGTAGCCAGGGCATCGCTCCCCCGGCTGAGGGAAATCGGACCAAACAGTAGTCCACGGCCACCGGTGAACCGCGACTCCTGACTCCCAGAGCAGGACACTCACGTCACGAGGTCACACAGAGTGTTGGGGTGGGAGGAAAAAAAAAATGGATGGAGTCAATCAGGGCGGGCTTCCCGGAGGAAGTGAGGTTGAAGCTGTGCCATAGTAGCAATGACAGTAGCAATGATGTAATGGTATTACGTTCTTATCGGGTGCAGAACACTGTACTAAGCGCGGGGAGAAACGGCACAGGTGGGAACTCGACTTGGGGGGCTCACAGTCTAACAGCACAAATGGGGAGCAAGGAATGCTGAGACATTAAGACATAGCACCTTCTGAGCTTAAAATCCAGTTGGAGAGGTGGACACTACAATACCTTAGAAGCAGAGGGAAGAAATGGAGTTTAAAGATGAGCTACAGGGAAAGAGGGGGAGAACTCTCCCACTCTCTCAGTCCCATTCCCACTCTCCACAACTGTCCCACCTGTCTGCAGCAGAAGCAAGGTGGGTATGATAATGATGGTATTTATTAAGCACTTTCTTTGCACCTAAAAACTGCACCAAGTCTGAATAAGATAGATTTCCTTCTGCTTCACACTTGCCCTTGGATTTACACTGTTTATTCACCCCTCCCTCAGTCCCACAGCACTTATGCACGTATCCGGAATTTATTGATTTATATTAATGTCTGTCTCCCCCTCTACACCGTAAACTCCTTGTGTCCAGGGAACGCGTCTAGCAACTGTTCTATTGTCCTCTCCCAAGCGCTGAGTACAGTTCTCTGCCCACAGTAAGCACTCAATAAATATCATTGATTGATCGATTTGAGTGTCTCTATCAACTTTGTCCTATAGTTCTCTCTCAAATGCTTAGTACAGTGCCCTGCATACAATAAGGGCTCAGTAAATATAATTCACTCAGACACTGATTAGTGACAAGCAAGGCTTATTCATGGGCTTGAACTGGGATTGACATCCCAAAGGTCAATTATCACTTTTGCAATTCCTGGATTGGTTTCAGTTTAGTGTCAAGACCCCTTAGCAATTTTTCAGCTTGGCTTCTTGACATAATTCTCCCAGCTGAAAAAAACTACTTTCTGTGGAGTTAGTTAAGCCACTTCAAAGAGGTAACAACCTAACCACAAATTGCAAACATTTGTGCACATGATGAGGAGCGAGATAAATGGGGTGGCCTCTAATATATGAAGTTTTTAGGTCAGAAGACAATCACCTCAGATAAAGTTTCTGTCCCACTTGGGACCCAGAAACTGTTCCCTACCATTGAGGTGTTGGCAGCGTGAGAAACCATCATGGGACCTTGTCTAGGCTCCAGGCTTTCTATCTAAGAACCAATCAATCAATCAATCAATGGTAACTATTTAGTGCCTACTGTGTGCAGAACACTGTACTAACCTCTTGGGAGAGTACAATACATATGTACATATTTACTATTCTATTTATTTTATTTTGTTAATATATTTTGTCCTGTTGTCTGTCTCCCCCTTCTAGACTGTGAGCCCGTTGTTGGGTAGGGACTGTCCCTATATGTTGCCAACTTGTACTTCCCAAGCGCTTAGTACTGTACTCTGCTCACAGTAAGCGCTCAATAAATACAATTGAATACAGCAGAATTGCCAGACACATTCCCTTCCCAAACTAACCTTACAGTCTAGAGGGGGAGACCAACATTAATATAAATAAAGAAATTACAGATATGGACAAAAGTGCTGTGGGGCTGAGGGAGGGGGTGAATAAAAGGAACAAGTCAGGGCGACACAGAAGGGAGTGGGAGAAAAGGGAATGGGGGCTCAGTCAGGGAAGGCCTCTTGGAGGAGATGTGCCTTAAATGAACCATAAAATTCCCCCATTTCCCCAGGTTTGATGAGAGTTTAATCAGGGAAGGTCTCTCAGAGGAGATGTGCCTTTAAAAGAACCATAAAATTCCCCCATTTTCCCAAAATTCCACCTCCCTAAAATGAGAAGCAGCGTGGCTCAGTGGAAAGAGCACGGGGTTTGGAGTCAGAGGTCATGGGTTCAAATTCAGACTCCACCAATTGTCAGCTGTGTGACTTTGGGCAAGTCACTTCACTTCTTTGTGCCTCAGTGACCTCATCTGTAAAATGGGGATTAAGACTGTGAGCCCCCCAAGGGACAACCTGATTGCCTTGTAACCTCCCCAGCACTTAGAACAGTGCTTTGCACAGAGTAAGTGCCTAATAAATGCCATTATTATTATTATTATGAGGAGTGCAGATGAAGGGTGAATTTGAGTAAAATAATGGCAAGCTGAAGAATGAGTGGAAAGGAAAGGATCAACATTGTGAAGTTCAAAAAAGTCAATCATGCTCGGGCCTGGGAGTCAGAAGGTCAAGGGTTCTAATCTTGGCTCTGCTGCTTGTCTGCTGTGTGACCTTGGCCAAGTCACTCCCCTTCTCTGGGCCTCCATTCTCCTGTTCTCCCTCCTACTTAGACTGTGAGCCCTATAAGGGACAGGGACTGTATCCAGACTAATTCACTTGTTTCTACCCCAGGGCTTAGGATGGTGTTGGACTCATAGTGAGCGTTGAGCGTTTCACAAATAGCATAAAAAAGTGTTCTGTGAGAAACGTGACACCCTGGACAACAGGGCTTAGTGCAGTGCTTTCTACCAAGGAAGCGCTTAACAAATACCATTATTATTATCTATCGGTCCAAGATCTGCAAGGGCCATCAGCGGCCACCCTAACGGCCAGCCTGAAAGCTGACCCACCCTTCCTTCCTGTCTTCTTCACCCTCCCTGCCTTTTCCCTCCACTCTCCCCAGGCTCTTGGATTAAGAGCCCCCCAAACTTGGCCTCCTCTAATTACTTCTTACTCCAACAGTCCTTCCCCAGAGGCTAAAAGGAACAGAAGCAGGGAGGAGAGAAGCAGCATGGCCTAGCAGAAAGAGCCTGGGAGTCAGAGGACCTGGATTCCAACCCTGGCTCTGCCACCCCTCTGCTGTGCGGCCCTGGGCAATTCACTTCACTTCTCTGGGCCTCAGTCATCTCATCTGTAAAATGAGGGATCAAGAGTGTGAGCCCCACGTGCTATGGAGACGTGTCCAACCTATCTTGTATCCACAGTGGTGCCCAGCATGGTGCCTGGCACACAGAAAGCACTTAACAAATACCATTAAGAAGGAAACAAAAAGGAGAGACAGAGTAGAGTGGACAGTGGGGTCTGGGGACTGGGGAGGCCTCAGGGAAGAGCGTGAGTTCACTGACTGATTCATTCAGTCATTCATTCGCTCATTCATTCTTGTTTATTGAATATCCTCTTGGGTGCAAAGCACTGTATTAGGTGCTAGGAAAGCCCTGGATGAGAATTAGACCCCATCCTCTAGGAGTATGTGAATGGGTTGCAGATGTCTATAATTAAGGATGTTTTTCCAGATCCTTTTAATGATGGGCAGCTGCAAATCCCCTTCTCCTTAATAGCCTTCTGCCTCTTTCTTGCCTGCTGCTACAGCCCCAGCCTCTGGAAACACAGTCTCTCCATTAGGTGCCCTTTAGTGGAGGAAGTGGCACTGCCCTCTTCAAAGCCCCGGAGGTAAGTAAGGCCTGTGGGTTTTCCTTGCTGTAGGCTGTGGAGAGAAGACAGAGTGTGTTCTTCTGGGGTTTTGGTGAGGAGGGCCTGTGATGCCCCCTTGGTTAGTTTATCTTTTGTTCAGTTGTGGTAGTTGATTAATTGGATTAAGAGCCCCCCCAAAGTTGGCTTTCTCTACCTATTTCTTACACCAGTGATCCTAGTGGTGCTGAGGTGGGTAGGACAAATGGTTTGGTTTTGATGGCTCAGGTGTGACTTGCCTTGATGCTTTCGGGGGGCAACTTAAGGCTGGGCTAACTGATGTTGACCAAATTGATGAGGAAGTGGCCTATGAGGGGAGTTGGATGCTTATGTTTGGGATATTAGTGATTTTATTTATTATGGTGATTGAGGGGGTTGAGGAATGGGCTGGGCTCAGGGTTTGAATTAAAATGATGAGGAAGGGAGATCCAAATCGGAGATAACTGACATAATGGCGGTGACACTCTCAGGGAGGGGGCTGCAGTTAGGAATTATATGGTACTCACCCAAGTGCTTAAGACAGTGCTCTGTCTACAGTAAGTGCTCCATAAATATGATTGACTTTGTGTGTATTATTGATAAAAAATAATGGTACTTGTTAAGTACTTATTATAGGCCAAGCACCGTACTAAGTGCTGGAGTAGATACAAGCTAAGTAGTGATAGCAATGACTGGAGTTGATAATGTGGGGTTCGGTTAAGAGATACCTCCTATACTGAATTATCCAGGAGGGGAGGAAGAAAGTTGGAGTTGTGTGGGTAGCTGGGTGGGCAGGAGACTAGGGCTGGATAGTCAGTGTCAATGGATTAATGATGTGTTTGCAATGGAGAGGGCTGAGGGTGATAGGAGAGTGTGTTGGATAGCATTTACTTGTCCATTCTGTTGATAAGATGATGGATTTGGTAGGTACTTAATATGTGTTCCAAGTGCTGGGATAGGTAGAACATAATCAGACTGGACGTGGATGTATGTGGTTACCAGTGTTTGTAGCTATATCTCTGATTTGGTTCATTCATTCAATCGTATTTATTGAGCACTTACTGTGTGCAGAGCACTGTACTAAGCGCTTGGGAAGTACAAGTTGGCAACATTATAGAGATGGTCCCTACCCAACAGCGGGCTCACAATCTAGAAGTTCTCTGGAGTAGAGGAAGTTGAGGGGTTGTGATGCAGTGAAGTTTTTTTTTGGGGGGGGATGTTTGCTGCTCTGGGTCTGGAGGTGAGGGTTTTGATGGGACAGAAATGATGGGGTGCGTGATCACTGTCTCTATGTGTCTCTGTGTGTTTGGGTCTCTGTTATTGAGAACTCTTCCTTGCTCTTGCCAGGCCCCAGTTAGCTAGTATTGCCCACTCAACAGTAAAGACATCCAAGCCAACGACCTTCCACAACCTCAACACAGGACTTTGTGCCTGGAATGTGTTGGAAAGTGAGGAGCTGTTTCTTCAAGGCTTGTGCCCCCTCCCCCAGCCCTATTATCCAAAAGGGTTGCGTCTCCATTCCCTAGGATGCTCCCCTCTACCCTCACTAGATTCAGCGCCATGGGTCGGTCCCGGAAGTGTCTGTGTCGGAGCGTCAGAACGTGAGTCCCCCGGGGCAGGAACAGAGACCCGCCGATGGGGAAGGGGTGGGGTGGTGGTACCATCATACCCCCCCTCGAGGGCAGGATAGCGGCGACCGCAGCTCGCCGACGGGAGATTCTTTTTGGGCTTCCCAATTCTTGTACCCAAGATACGAGTCTCCCGTTCCTCTGTTGTGGGACTCCATAAGAGCCCACAAAAGCCCAGCAGTGAACTGGGGTTCAGTAGCCCCACCTGTGTGGAGTAGACTGTAAACTGGTTGTGGGCAGGGAATGTCTTTTACACTGTGGTCTCCAAAGTGCTTAATACAGTACTGTGTGCTCAATAAATACCTGACCCAGAGCACCACCAACACAAGCGCGGTTGTAACAGCAGAAGGGAATCTCCAACAGTATTTGTTGAGTACTTAATAGATGCGCACCTGGAAGACAAGTGCATATCTCTCTTCAAGTTGGAATCTAGTCTATAGAAAATTTCCAGATGATTCCTCCACCCACGTGTCATGACTCCTATTTAAGTGGACCTAGTTCATTCATATTAATATCTATTTCCCCCTCTAGATGGTAAGCTCATAGTGGGCAAAGAATCTCTGTCGATTTTTATATTGTGTTCTGAAGTAAGTGCTGGATAAATATGATTGACTGAGGTCTCTCACCCCCGTCGTGCTCTCTGTGTGGTGCTCCATCAAATAGCATTCAACAAACACTGTTGCTGTCTTAACGCAACAATGCCACCCTTCACTCTACGTATTGATTTACTTTACTTGTTTTTTTATGCCGATTCAAGTTTATCATGGGTTCAGGGTGTACAACTTCATCTACTGACCTTGTATATGCCAATTCACCTGCGTGCAACTCAATTTTAATGTCTGTCATGTAAATCAGAAGCTTTCTGCTATGTAACACTGAACTCCTTGAAGCATTCTCACCATGTTGTTCCAAAGTCAGTGCTTCCCCTATAGGTTGTGAGCTTGTTGTGGCATGTTTGTTACATTGTTCTAATGTACTATGCTAAGGGGTTAGGACAGTGTTCTGGACACGGAAAGAGCTTCAATGCAATGGATTGACTGACTTAGATTGTAAGCTCCCAGGGAGAATGAACTCTGTCTCCTTTGCCAAGTTTGCCAAATAGAGTGCTTAAGGGGGTGTGGTCTCACACTAGGCCAAAATTGGGGTCAGCTGCCCCAATCCAGCCTACTGTTCATTCATTCATTCATGAATGAATTTATTGAGCGCTTACTGTGTGCAGAGCACTGTACTAAGCACTTGGGAAGAACAAGTTAGCAACATATAGAGATGGTCCCTACCCAACAGCGGGCTCACAGTCTAGAAGGGGGAGACAGACAACAAAACAAAACATATTAACAAAATAAAATAAATAGAATAGTAAATATGTACAAGTAAAATAGAGTAATAAGTATGTACAAACATATATACAGGTGCTGTGGGGAGGGGAAGGAGGTAAGGCGGGGGGTGGGGAGGGGAAGGAGGCGGAGAGGAAGGAGGGGGCTCAGTCTGTGAAGGCCTCTGGAGGAGGTGAGCCCTCAGTAGGGCTTTGAAGGGAGGAAGAGAGCTAGCTTGGCGGAGGGAGGGCATTCCAGGCCAGGGGGAGGACGTGGGCCGGGGGTCGATGGCGGGACAGGCAAAAACAAGGCACAGTGAGGAGGTTAGTGGCAGAGGAGTGGAGGGTGCAGGCTGGGGTCTCCCGTCGGGGCTGTCCTCACAACCATGCATCCTCCGACCTTGCTTTCAGGAGGGGCCAATCTGTTGGGGTGCATTTCAGGCTCACTCTGCCCTGCTGTCCCAGATCCCCAGTATTTTCCATCAGCATCCTAGGTAGAAGAGTCCAATTCCTGGCATCCAGAAAGTAATCTTTCTCCATGGGAACAGTTTAGCCACTACATCCCAACAGCAGCCTGATATGCTCCCAATCTCTGCTCTCTCCAGAAGCTTGACTTCAACGGATGAGCATCCATCCATCTCTGGAGACACTCCACCGCTTCGTGGCTTTGCCGCTCCAGTTCAGACCGCCATTCCAGGCCTGAGCCTCTGGGACTCTGTCCTTGGGAGTCGAGTTAGATGTGGAGGAGAGTGTAGAACACGGCAGTCTCCTAGTGTCTCTGTTGAGGTGGCCTGGTGGTTCCAGGTGTGAAAATCTAGAAAAAGGACTCACCCGTTCCAACCTAACTTAGGCTTCACACCAATTCTAGGCACCAGTGTCCTTAAGCACCCTCAGGCCTGTACATGCTTTTTCCCAGGAGGGAACAGAGATATTTCCCAGGAGGCAACAGAGACTCTTTTCCAGGAAGAAAGAGACATTTCATTCTCATCAGTCAACTGATGGTATTTATCCAGAAACTTAAGTGAGTTGCAGTGTGACTTTAGTGGTGTCCCTTCATCTCTCTGGGTCTCTGCTTTCCCCTCACCCTTTTCTAGTGATAATAAACACAATACTTATGGCAATAAGTGCTTAAGTGCCAGAGTATACATCATTTATTTATTTAATAATAATAATGATGGCATTTATTAAGCACTTACTATGTGCAAAGCACTGTTCTAAAAGGTGATCAGGTTGAGCCACGGGCTCACAGTCTTAATCCCCATTTTACAGATGAGGTAACTGAGGCCCAGAGAAGTTAAGTGACTTGCCCAAAGTCACATAGCTGACAATTGGCAGACCCAGGATTTGAACCCATGGCCTCTGACTCCAAAGCACATGCTCTTTCCACAGAGCTACGCTTAGTTATATTCATGTACGTCTCCCCATCTAGTCTGCGAATGCCTTGTGGGTAGGGAATGTGTCAACTAACTCTGTTGTAATAGTAGTAATAATAATGATAATTGTGGTATTTGTTAAGTGCTTAGCATGGGTCAGGCACCACAGCAAGAGCTCGGATAGACACAAGGCAATCGGATTGGATACAGTCCCTGTCCCAAACAAGGCCCACAGTCTCCATCCCCATTTTACACATGAGGCAACTGGGGCCCAAAGAGCTGAAGGAACGTACCCAAGGTCACACAGCAGACTAGTGGCAGAGCTGCAATTAATCACTTGTGGTTTTTAAGTACCCAAAATGTGGCAGGCACTGTCCCAAGCGCTGGGGGAACACAAGCAAAGCAGGTTGGACACCCTCCCTGTCCCACATTGGGTTCACTGTCTTAATCATCGACATCGACCCCCGGCCCACGTCATCCCCCTGGCCTGGAATGCCCTCCCTCTGCCCATCTGCCAAGCTAGCTCTCTTCCTCCCTTCAAAGCCCTACTGAGAGCTCACCTCCTCCAGGAGGCCTTCCCAGACTGAGCCCCCGCCTTCCTCTCCCCCTCCTCCCCCTCTCCATCCCTCCCATCTTACCTCCTTCCCTTCCCCACAGCACCTGCATATATGTATATATGTTTGAACATATTTATTACTCTATTTATTTATCTTATACATACTATTTTGTCAGTATGTTTGGTTTTGTTCTCTGTCTCCCCCTTCTAGACTGTGAGCCCGCTGTTGGGTAGGGACTGTCTCTGTGTTGCCGACTTGTACTTCCCAAGCGCTTAGTACAGTGCTCTGCACACAGTAAGTGCTCAATAAACATGATTGATTGATTAATCTCCAGTTTACAGATGAGGTAAGAAAGATACAGAGAAGGGAAGTGACTTGCCTGAGGTCACATAGCAGACAAGTGGTGGAGTTGGGATTAGAACCCATGACCGTCTGAGTCCGAGGCTTGTGACAGGAAATTGTAACCAGACACACACAGGGTGGCAACATCATAGGTCACTATATGCAAGCACACCCAACCAGATACACTCACGGGTAGATAGCCCACCTGGGTGGGTGTACACAGTGCATATTCCAATTCTGTGCATACACACACACACAAAAAACCCAAACAGACCAACAAACAAAAAAAACCACTTGTGACTTGAGTCTGAGGCCCAGGACAGGGAATTGTAACTAGACACACACAGAATGGAGACATCATAGGTGGGCACATGCAAGCACCCCCAAGCAGACAACCCCAATAACATCATACCCTTGCATAGATAGCCCACCTGGGTGGGTGTACACAGAAACACTTGTGCCCCAGATATGCCACCTATTATAATTTTATTTCAGGGTCCACCTCCCCTGGTAGAATGTAAGATGCTTGAAGGCAGGGATCATGTCTACCAGCTCTGTTGAAGGCTCCCAAGCACTTAGTAAAGTAGTCTGCATAAAATAAACACCATTAATTAATCTTCCATGTGGCCTCTTAAGCAATGTCCATTTGGTCGAGCCAAACCACCCTCCTCTAGTTAACGAGGCAGGAGAAGGAGAGAGGGAGGACAGAAATCTGGTGAGAAAACACAGGGCCCCCACCCCTTCCTGCATAATAATAATTGTGGTGGCATTTTGTTAAGTGCCCAGTTTGTGCCAAACGCCGTACCAAGCACTGGGTAGATTCAAGATTATCAGGTCAGACTCAGTCCCCATCCCACATGGAATTCACAGTATAAGAAGGAGGGGGAAGAGGTACTGAATCCCCATTTTATTGTTATGGTCATTATTAATAATGGTATTTGTTAAGCACTTAACTCTATACCACTCACTGTACCAGGAGCTGGGGTGGACACAAGCAAATCAAGTTGGATACAGTCCCTGTCCCACGTGGAGCTAATATCATGACTTCCGATTTTTTTTGTTTTTTCCAATTCCGAATGGCAAAATCTCCCTCTTATGATCACTTTTTTGGGTGCTGGTAGTTCTGGATGCTGCAGTGAGTCTATCCAAATCTTTGTGGAAATGGTATAATTGTTATATAATCATGATGAGCTCATTAGTCAGTCAATCAATGGTATCGAGCGCTTACGGTATGCAGAGCATTGTACAAAGCTCTTGGGGAGTCCAGTACATCTTATTTGGAAGACACGTTCCCTGCCCACAAAGAGCTTACAGTCTAGAGGGGGAGACAGACATTAATGTAAATTGCTGAGAGGGGAAATAGTGGAGTAGAAGCATAATTGATGACTCGATGACACTGTCCTGAAAGAAAAAGCTTTTCCCACTCTCACATGGCAGATTTTTCGGAGAGATGGATTTGGGAATCATTCATGTTGATGTGGTAGCTGAAGCCGTGTCATTATTATTATTATTATTATTATTATTGCATTTAAGCACTAAGCGGTGTGGCCTAGTGAAGAGAGCCTGGACTCGAAAGTCAGAAGGACCTGAGTTCTAATCCCTGCTCTGCCCCTTGTCTGCTGTGTGACCGTGGGCAAGTCACCTCACTTCCCTCTACCTCAGTTATCTCATCTGTAAAATGAGGGTGAAAACTGTGAGTCCCACGTGGGACATGGACTGTGCCCAACCTGATCACCTCGTATCTGCCTCGGCACTTAGAACAGTGCTTGGAACATAGTAAAGGGCTTAACAAAAACGATTTTTAAAAAGGGGCACTCAGAAAGGTGGAATGAGAGTCTTACTCCTCATTGAAGAGAACTTCCAAGTGATATCTCACCCTGCTATAAACCTCTGGGAAAGCCTGTGGTGGGCCCAGAACATATTTACCAACTCTTTAGTTCAGTTCTTTCCCAAGCACTCAGTGCAGTGCTCAGCCTTCAGGAATGTTGCATGTAAAATTATGCCTGTTCTTAATGAGACCATACACGGTTCATACGGTCTCCAAATCTTATTCTGCGGACACCCCTCGGGAGGTGATTAATGCAAGACCCCGAAGACACTTTTTCGGTTACATTTATACCCCAACAATAGCCTCCCCCCTCCCCCTTACATGCGCATTTCAATCACTCCCATACACATCTTGACTCCCAGATAAGGTCATCTTAGGCACCACAGCTTGTTGATACATTCTCAAATAGCCAGTAGTAAAATTCAGCAAGTTAAAAAGGATTTTCTAACCCAGAATATACTTTTCCCCATGGCATTTTAAAAGTTCTCTTCCGCGTTGCTCAGAATGGTGTCACTTGTGCTAAGGCTTTGCTTCCACCAAATGGCGGTGCCTCAGCTCAATTTTTGCAATTTCATGACATCGCTTTCCACAGTAAGCGTTCAATAAATACGACTGATTGACTCTAGACCGTCCTTCTGGGCTGTAAACTCGTTCTGGGAAGGGAGCATGTTCATTCAGTCATTTGTTCAATCATTTATTGAGCGCTTACTGTGTGCAGAGCACTGTACTGAGCACTTGGAGAGTACAATTCAGCAATAGAGAGAGACAATCCCTGCCCACACCGGGCTTACAGTCTAGAAGGGGGGAGACAGACATCAAAACAAGTAAAGAGGCATCAATATAAATAAATAGAATTAGATATATACACAGCAAAACAAGTTAACAGTTGTCAATGTAAATAAATAGAATTATAGCTATGTACATATATACACAAGTGCTGTGGGGTGGGGTTAGGTAATGGGTTCTAATCCTAGTTCTGCCACTTGTCTGCTGTGTGGCCTTGGACAAGTCACTTCACTCCTCTGTGCCTCAGTTACCTAATCTGTATAGTGGGGATTGTGACTGTGAACTCCACATGGGACAAGAACTGTGTCCAAACCAATTTTCTTGTATCTACCCCAATGCTTAGTACAGTGCCTGGCATATTTTAAGTGCTAAAGAAATTATTATTATTATTATTATTATGGTATTTAAGTGCTTACTATGTGCCAAGCACTGTTCCAAGCACTGAAGTAAGGTAATAAGGTAATCAGGTTGTCCCACATGGGGCTTACAGTCCCCATTTTACAGATGAGGTAACTGAGGCACAGAGAAGTTGCGTCTTGCCCAAGGTCACACAGCAGACAAGTGGCAGAGTAGGGATTAGAACCCATGACCCCTGACTCTCAAGCCCGGGCTCTGTCCATTAAGCCACGCTGCATCTCTTTGCCACATTATTAATAATAATAATTATTAATAATATTATTAACTACCCCCTCTGTGCTCACAACTACTGCATTTCTGTACACAAAATGCATAATTTGCAGATGTGCATATAAATGCTGCAGGGAAAACAGGGAATGTCCAAAGGTCACAGAAGCAGCATGGCTCAGTGGAAAGAGCATAGCCTTGGGAGTCAGAGGTCCTGGGTTCTAATCCCTACACCACCCCTTGTCAGCTGTGTGGCTTTGGGTAAGTCACTTTGCTTCTCTGGGCCTCAGTTCCCTCATCTGTAAAATGGGGAATTTGGAAAATGGGGATGAAGACTGTGAGCCCCATGTGGGACAACCTGATGACCTTGCATTCATTCATTCATTCAATCATATTTATTGAGTGCTTACTGTGTGCAGAGCACTGTACTAAACGCTTGGGAAGTACAAGTCGGCAACACACAGACATGGTCCCTACCCAAAAACGGGCTCACAGTCTAGAAGGGGGAGACAGACAACAAAACAAAACATGTAGACCGGTGTCAAAACCGTAAGAATAAATGGAATTATAGCTATATGCACATCATTAACAAATTATTACCTCCTTAGGGCTTAGAACAGTGCTTGGCACATAGTAAGCACTTAACGCTATTATTATTATTATTATTATTGTTATTAGATCCAAGGCTGTAGAGGATGCAGAAGGGCGAAGAACCCCAGGGGAAAAGAGGACGTAATCAGAGAAAGCCTCTAGGAGGAGTTGCCACCTTAATAATGCTTTGAAGAGGGGGAAAGTGGTGGTCTGAGCTATGAAAAGCTTACCTTGCCTAGATCTGCCCTACATTGCCAAGATCTGCCCTTTCCTCTCCATCCACCCATACTGCTACCCTGCTCATTCAAGCTCTCATCCTATCCCATCTGGACTACTTCATCAGCCTTCTCTCTGATCTCCCATCCTTGTGTCTCTCCCCACTTCAATCCATACTTCATGCTGCTGCCCGGATAGTCTTTGTCCAGAAACGCTCTGGGCACGTTACTCCCCTCCTCAAAAATCTCCAGTGGCTACCAATCAATCTGCGCATCAGGCAGAAACTCCTCACCCTGGGCTTCAAGGCTCTCCATCCCCTCGCCCCCTCCTACCTCACCTCCCTTCTCTCCTTCTACAGCCCAGCCCGCACCCTCCGCTTCTCCGCCGCTAATCTCCTCACCGTACCTCGTTCTCACCTGTCCCTCCATCGACCCCCGGCCCACATCATCCCCCGGGCCTGGAATGGCCTCCCTCTGCCCATCCGCCAAGCTAGCTCTCTTCCTCCTTTCAAAGCACTACTGAGAGCTCACCTCCTCCAGGAGGCCTTCCTGGACTGAGCCCCTTCCTTCCTCTCCCCCTCGTTCCCCCTCCATCTCCCCATCTTACCTCCTTCCCTTACCCACAGCACCTGTATATATGTATGTATATTTGTACATATTTATTACTCTATTTTACTTGTACATATCTATTCTATTTATATTATTTTGTTAGTATGTTTGGTTTTGTTCTCTGTCTCCCCCTTTTAGACTGTGAGCCCACTGTTGGGTAGGGACTGTATATGTTTCCAACTTGTACTTCCCAAACACTTAGTACAGTGCTCTGCACACAGTAAGCGCTCAATAAATACGATTGATGATGATGATGATGAGAAGGAGGGAGGTCGAGGCCGAGGGAAAGGAGTAGTAAGCGACTTAGAGCAGCTGGAGGCCCTGGGAGGAAGCCGGCGCTGTTAGAGCAAAGTGCCACAAGGCGGCGATAGAGAGGCGTGGCCGCCCCGATTCACCATCTGGGAGAGAAAAAGCGCCGCCTTGTGGCAACAGCCCAGAAGGACCTGGCTCCAAATCCAGCCCCTGCCACGTTTCTGCTGGGTGACCTTGGATAAGTCACTTCACTTCCCTGAACCTCGGCTACCTCTACCTATTAGTAATAATAATGATGGCGGAGCCGGGGTTTGAACCCATGACCTCTGACTCCAGAGCCTGGGCTCTTTCCACGAAGCCACGCTCCCTCTCTAAGTCACTTTGCTTCTCTGGACCTCAGTTCCCTCATCTGGAAAACGGGGATGAAGACTGTGAGCCCCATGTGGGACAACCTGATGACCTTGTATTCCCTCCCCAGCGCTTAGAACAGTGCTTGGCACATAGTAAACGCTTAAGAAATGCTATCATGATTATTAGATCCAAGGCTGTAGAGGACGCAGAAGGGCGAAGAACCCTGGGGGAAAAGAGGACGTAATCAGAGAAGGCCTCTTGGGGGAGTTGCCACCTTAATAATGCTTTGAAGAGGGGGTAATTGGTGGTCTGAGCTATGAGAAGGAGGGAGGTCGAGGCTGAGGGAAAGGAGTCGGAGGCGACCTAGAGGAGCTGGAGGCCCTGGGAGGAAGCCGGCGCTGTTAGAGCAAAGTGCCACAAGGCGGCGATAGAGAGGCGCGGCCGCCCCGATTCACCATCTGGGAGAGAAAAAGCGCCGCCTGGTGGCAACAGCCCAGAAGGACCTGGCTCCAAATCCAGCCCCTGCCACGTTTCTGCTGGGTGACCTTCGATAAGTCACTTCACTTCCCTGAACCTCGGCTACCTCTACCTATTAGTAATAATAATGATGGCGGAGCCGGGGTTTGAACCCATGACCTCTGACTCCAGAGCCTGGGCTCTTTCCACGAAGCCACGCTCCTTCTCTAAGTCACTTTGCTTCTATGGGCCTCAGTTCCCTCATCTGGAAAACGGGGATGAAGACTGTGAGCCCCATGTGGGACAAAATGATGACCTTGTATTCCCTCCCCAGCGCTTAGAACAGTGCTTGGCACATAGTAAACGCTTAAGAAATGCTATCATGATTATTAGATCCAAGGCTGTAGAGGATGCAGAAGGGCGAAGAACCCCGGGGGAAAAGAGGACGTAATCAGAGAAGGCCTCTTGGGGGAGTTGCCACCTTAATAATGCTTTGAAGAGGGGGAAAGTGGTGGTCTGAGGTATGAGAAGGAGGGTGGTCGGGGCCGAGGGAAAGGAGTCGGAGGCGACCTAGAGGAGCTGGAGGCCCTGGGAGGAAGCCGGCGCTGTTAGAGCAAAGTGCCACAAGGTGGCGATAGAGAGGCGCGGCCGCCCCGATTCACCATCTGGGAGAGAAAAAGCGCCGCCTGGTGGCAACAGCCCAGAAGGACCTGGCTCCAAATCCAGCCCCTGCCACGTTTCTGCTGGGTGACCTTGGATAAGTCACTTCACTTCCCTGAACCTCGGCTACCTCTACCTATTAGTAATAATAATGATGGCGGAGCCGGGGTTTGAACCCATGACCTCTGACTCCAGAGCCTGGGCTCTTTCCACGAAGCCACGCTCCTTCTCTAAGTCACTTTGCTTCTCTGGACCTCAGTTCCCTCATCTGGAAAACGGGGATGAAGACTGTGAGCCCCATGTGGGACAACCTGATGACCTTGTATTCCCTCCCCAGCGCTTAGAACAGTGCTTGGCACATAGTAAACGCTTAAGAAATGCTATCATGATTATTAGATCCAAGGCTGTAGAGGATGCAGAAGGGCGAAGAACCCTGGGGGAAAAGAGGACGTAATCAGAGAAGGCCTCTTGGGGGAGTTGCCACCTTAATAATGCTTTGAAGAGGGGGTAATTGGTGGTCTGAGCTATGAGAAGGAGGGAGGTCGAGGCTGAGGGAAAGGAGTCGGAGGCGACCTAGAGGAGCTGGAGGCCCTGGGAGGAAGCCGGCGCTGTTAGAGCAAAGTGCCACAAGGCGGCGATAGAGAGGCGCGGCCGCCCCGATTCACCATCTGGGAGAGAAAAAGCGCCGCCTGGTGGCAACAGCCCAGAAGGACCTGGCTCCAAATCCAGCCCCTGCCACGTTTCTGCTGGGTGACCTTGGATAAGTCACTTCACTTCCCTGAACCTCGGCTACCTCTACCTATTAGTAATACTAATGATGGCGGAGCCGGGGTTTGAACCCATGACCTCTGACTCCAGAGCCTGGGCTCTTTCCACGAAGCCACGCTCCTTCTCTAAGTCACTTTGCTTCTCTGGGCCTCAGTTCCCTCATCTGGAAAACGGGGATGAAGACTGTGAGCCCCATGTGGGACAAAATGATGACCTTGTATTCCCTCCCCAGCGCTTAGAACAGTGCTTGGCACATAGTAAACGCTTAAGAAATGCTATCATGATTATTAGATCCAAGGCTGTAGAGGATGCAGAAGGGCGAAGAACCCCGGGGGAAAAGAGGACGTAATCAGAGAAGGCCTCTTGGGGGAGTTGCCACCTTAATAATGCTTTGAAGAGGGGGAAAGTGGTGGTCTGAGGTATGAGAAGGAGGGTGGTCGGGGCCGAGGGAAAGGAGTCGGAGGCGACCTAGAGGAGCTGGAGGCCCTGGGAGGAAGCCGGCGCTGTTAGAGCAAAGTGCCACAAGGTGGCGATAGAGAGGCGCGGCCGCCCCGATTCACCATCTGGGAGAGAAAAAGCGCCGCCTGGTGGCAACAGCCCAGAAGGACCTGGCTCCAAATCCAGCCCCTGCCACGTTTCTGCTGGGTGACCTTGGATAAGTCACTTCACTTCCCTGAACCTCGGCTACCTCTACCTATTAGTAATAATAATGATGGCGGAGCCGGGGTTTGAACCCATGACCTCTGACTCCAGAGCCTGGGCTCTTTCCACGAAGCCACGCTCCCTCTCCAAGTCACTTTGCTTCTCTGGGCCTCAGTTCCCTCATCTGGAAAACGGGGATGAAGACTGTGAGCCCCATGTGGGACAACCTGATGACCTTGTATTCCCTCCCCAGCGCTTAGAACAGTGCTTGGCACATAGTAAATGCTTAAGAAATGCTATCATGATTATTAGATCCAAGGCTGTAGAGGATGCAGAAGGGCGAAGAACCCCGGGGGAAAAGAGGACGTAATCAGAGAAGGCCTCTTGGGGGAGTTGCCACCTTAATAATGCTTTGAAGAGGGGGAAAGTGGTGGTCCGAGCTATGAGAAGGAGGGTGGTCGAGGCCGAGGGAAAGGAGTCGGAGGCGACCCAGAGGAGCTGGAGGCCCTGGGAGGAAGCCGGCGCTGTTAGAGCAAAGTGCCACAAGGTGGCGATAGAGAGGCGCGGCCGCCCCGATTCACCATCTGGGAGAGAAAAAGCGCCGCCTGGTGGCAACAGCCCAGAAGGACCTGGCTCCAAATCCAGCCCCTGCCACGTTTCTGCTGGGTGACCTTGGATAAGTCACTTCACTTCCCTGAACCTCGGCTACCTCTACCTATTAGTAATAATAATGATGGCGGAGCCGGGGTTTGAACCCATGACCTCTGACTCCAGAGCCTGGGCTCTTTCCACGAAGCCACGCTCCTTCTCTAAGTCACTTTGCTTCTCTGGACCTCAGTTCCCTCATCTGGAAAACGGGGATGAAGACTGTGAGCCCCATGTGGGACAACCTGATGACCTTGTATTCCCTCCCCAGCGCTTAGAACAGTGCTTGGCACATAGTAAACGCTTAAGAAATGCTATCATGATTATTAGATCCAAGGCTGTAGAGGATGCAGAAGGGTGAAGAACCCCGGGGGAAAAGAGGACGTAATCAGAGAAGGCCTCTTGGGGGAGTTGCCACCTTAATAATGCTTTGAAGAGGGGGAAAGTGGTGGTCTGAGGTATGAGAAGGAGGGTGGTCGAGGCCGAGGGAAAGGAGTCGGAGGCGACCTAGAGGAGCTGGAGGCCCTGGGAGGAAGCCGGCGCTGTTAGAGCAAAGTGCCACAAGGCGGCGATAGAGAGGCGCGGCCGCCCCGATTCACCATCTGGGAGAGAAAAAGCGCCGCCTGGTGGCAACAGCCCAGAAGGACCTGGCTCCAAATCCAGCCCCTGCCACGTTTCTGCTGGGTGACCTTGGATAAGTCACTTCACTTCCCTGAACCTCGGCTACCTCTACCTATTAGTAATAATAATGATGGCGGAGCCGGGGTTTGAACCCATGACCTCTGACTCCAGAGCCTGGGCTCTTTCCACGAAGCCACGCTCCCTCTCTAAGTCACTTTGCTTCTCTGGACCTCAGTTCCCTCATCTGGAAAACGGGGATGAAGACTGTGAGCCCCATGTGGGACAACCTGATGACCTTGTATTCCCTCCCCAGCGCTTAGAACAGTGCTTGGCACATAGTAAACGCTTAAGAAATGCTATCATGATTATTAAATCCAAGGCTGTAGAGGATGCAGAAGGGCGAAGAACCCCGGGGGAAAAGAGGACGTAATCAGAGAAGGCCTCTTGAGGGAATTGCCACCTTAATAATGCTTTGAAGAGGGGGAAAGTGGTGGTCTGAGCTATGAGAAGGAGGGAGGTCGAGGCCGAGGGAAAGGAGTCGGAGGCGACCTAAAGCAGCAGGAGGCCTGGGGAGGAAGCCGGCGCTGTTGGAGCAAAGTGCCACAAGGCGGCGATAGAGGGGCGCGGCCGCCCCGATTCACCATCTGGGAGAGAAAAAGCGCCCCCTGGTGGCAACAGCCCAGAAGGACCTGGCTCCAAATCCAGCCCCTGCCACGTTTCTGCTGGGTGACCTTGGATAAGTCACTTCACTTCCCTGATCCTCGGCTACCTCCTCTCTAAAATCGAGATTAAGCCTGTGAGCCCCATTGGGGACGTAGGCTGTGTCCGACCCGATGAGCTTCTCTCAATCCCAGCGTTTAGCTCATAGTAAGCGGTTCACACTCACCATGAGAAAAAAAGCATCAGTGCCATCGCGGAGTGATAGAGAGGCGCAGCCTCACAGAACGTTGCCTAGTAGCATTCACTCAATCATATTTATTGAGCGCTGACTGTGTGCAGAGCACTGTACTAAGCGCTTGGAAAGTCCAATTCTTTCTGGTGGAAGTGCTGCTCCACTAGAGCGATGCCTGCTACTACCACCAGGCGGCGATAAAGAGGCGCAGCCGCCCTGAACAAGGCTGCTGTCACCAGGGGGAGATTCATTCATTCATTCATTCAACCAATCGTATTTATTGAGCGCTTACTGTGTGCAGAGCACTGTATTAAACTCTTGGGAAGTACAAGTCGGCAACATATAGAGACGGTCCCTACCTAACAACGGGTTCACAGTCTAGAAGGGGGAGACAGACGACAAATCAAAACATGTGGACAGGTGTCAAGTAGTCGGAACAAATAGAATTAAAGCTAAATGCACATCATTAACAAAAGAAATAGAATAGTAAATATATGCAAGTAAAAGAAATAGAGTAATAAATCTGTACAAACATATATACAGGTGCTGTGGGGAGGGGAAGGAGGGAGGGCGGGGGGGATGGGGAGGAGGAGAGGAAAAAGAGAGGTGCAGTCTCCCGGAATACCTATTAGTAATAATATTGATGGCGGAGCTGGGATTTGAACCCATGACCTCTGACTCCAGAGCCTGGGCTCTCTCCGTTGAGCCATGCTCCTTCTCTAAGTCACTTTGCTTCTCTGGGCCTCAGTTCCCTCATCTGGAAAACGGGGATAAAGACTGTGAGCCCCATGTGGGACAACCTGATGACCTTGTATTCCCTCCCCAGCGCTTAGAATAGTGCTTGGCACATAGTAAACGCTTAACAAATGCTATCATGATTATTAGATCCAAGGCTTTAGAGGATGCAGAAGGGCAAATAACCCCGGGGGAAAGGAGGACGTAATCAGAGAAGGCCTCTTGGGGGAGTTGCCACTTTAATGCTTTGAAGAGGGGGAAAGTGGTGTTCTGAGCTATGAGAAGGAGGGAGGTCGAGGCCGAGGGAAAGGAATAGGAAGCGACCTAGAGGAGATGGAAGCTCAGGGAGGAAGCCGGCGCTGTTGGAGCAAAGTGCCACCAGGTGGCGATAGAGAGGCGCGGCCGCCCTGACTCCCCTTCTGGGAGAGAAGCAGCGCCGCCTGGTAGCTACAACCCGCAAGGACCTGGCTCCAAATCCAGCCCCTGCCACGTCTCTGCTGGGTGACCTTGGATAAGTCACTTCACTTCCCTGAACCTCGGCTACCTCGCCTCTACAATGGGGGCTAAGACTTGTGAGCCCCATGTGGGACGTAGGCTGTGTCCGACCCGATGAGCTTCTCTCAATCCCAGCGTTTAGCTCATAGTAAGCGGTTCACAGAGACCATGAGAAAAAAAAGCATCAGTGCCATCGGGGAGTGATAGAGAGGCGCAGCCTCACAGAACGTTGCCTAGTAGCATTGATTCAATCATATTTATTGAGCACTGACTGTGTGCAGAGCACTGTACGAAGCGCTTGGGAAGTACAAGTTGGCAACACATAGTGACGGTCCCTACCCAACAACGGACTAAGTGCTTGGGAAGTACAAGTTGGCAACATATAGAGATGGTCCGTACCCAACAACGGGCTCACAGTCTAGAAGTGGGAGACAGACGACAAAACAAAATATGTGGACAGGTGTCAAATCGTCAGAACAAATAGAATTAAAGCTAAATGCACATCATTAACAAAAGAAATAGAATAGTAAATATGTGCAAGTAAAATAAATAGAGTAATAAATCTGTACAAACATATATACAGGTGCTGTGGGGAGGGGAAGGAGGTAGGGTGGGGGGGATGGAGAGGAGGAGAGGAAAAAGAGAGGCGCAGCCTCCTGGAATACCTATTAGTAATTATAATGATAATAATCATGGACATTATTAAGGACTTACTATGTGCCAAGCACTGTTCTAAGCACTGGGGTACATGCAAAGTAATCAGGGGGTCCCATGTGGTGCTCACAGTCATCATCCCCATTTTATAGATGAGGCAACTGAAGCCCAGAGAACTGAAGCACAGCTGACAATAATAATAATAATGATAATGATAATAATAATAATGGCATTTATTAAGTGCTTACTATGCGCCAAGCACTGTTCTGAGCACTGGGGAGGTTACAAGGTGATCAGGGTGTCCCACGGGGGACTCACCATCCTAATCCCCATTTTACAGATGAGATAACTGAGGCACAAAGAAGTTAAGGGACTCGCCCAAAGTCACACAGCTGACAGTTGGCGGAGCTGGGATTTGAACCCATGACCTCTGACTCTAAAGCCCGTGCTCTTTCCACTGAGCTACTCTGCTTCTCTAACTATTCCCCAACTACTCCCAGCCACAGGTCTGGGAATCAGAGGACCTGGGTTCTAATCCCAGCTCTGCCGCTTGTCTGCTGCGTGACCTTGGGCAAGTCACTTTACTTCTCTTGGCCTCAGTTACCTCATCTGTAAAATGGGGATTGAGAAAGTGAGCCCTAAGTGGGACTGGGACTCTGTCCACCCCAATTAGCTCATATCTACCCCAGCGCTTAACACAGCGCCTGACATATAGTAAGCATTTAACAGATCAGTCAACCAGTCAATGGTATTTACTGAGTGCTTACTGTGTGCTCAGCACTGTACTAAGCACCTGGGAGAGTACAATGATCTTATAGTCTAGAGCGGAATGATTTAATTTTGGTCTCGAATTCATTCAATCATATTTATTGAGCGCTTACTGTGTGCAGAGCACTGTACTAAGCACTTGGGAAGTACAAGTTGGCAACATATAGAGATGGTCCCTACCCAACAACGGGCTCACAGTCTAGAAGGGGGAGACGGACAACGAAACAAAACACGTGGACAGGTGTCAAGACATCAGAATAAATAGAAATAAAGCTAGATGCACATCATTAATAAAATAAATAGAATAGTAAATTTGTACAAGTAAAATAGAGTAACAAATCTGTACAAACATATATACAGGTGCTGTGGGGAGGGGAAGGAAGGTTGTGAAGGGAAAATAGATCCTGGTGGGTTAGGAACTTTTACAGATGTTCTTGTCATTTAAGGCTAAAAGAATCCCAAGTATTGATTTGGGAATTGCAGTTTCAATAAAGCAATAAGGCTCTCCCAGGCATATCCAGCAGGTTAAAAAAATATTCCCTCTTACGGCTTGCAGATAGTCACACTAATGCGCATAATCCAATTCCTGACCCAACTCCATAACGTTCATTCCGTTTCAGAGACTCAGGAAATTCATTTGAATTTGTGTTTTCACTAAAAGTGATTCTTCTTTCCAAAATAAATACTTGAAAGGGAACTCTGAATCCTTGACTCAAATACAATAAAAACAAAAAACAGGACCCTGCTCTCCAACCCGACCCAACTTCTAACTGTGCAATCTCACATCTCACCCTCCCTCCCTCCCCAAATTCAACAGATGCACCCCCAGCCCTTTCCACCATCAGAACACTCCTTCTCCCCTGATAGTCTCAGGATCCCAAGGCAAATACAGCCATTAGCTATCTCTAGCACTTAGGCATATCTAGCCTCAGCATTTATGCTTTATTCATCCATTATTCATTATTTATTTTGAAGGATCCATTATTTTTTTTTATGCCCATCTCCCCAGTTAGAGTGTAAGCTCCTTGATGACAGGGAACAGGATACTTCTTTGTTTTGTACTTCCTAAGCACAAAATACAGTGCATTGTATCCTCTCGACTGGAAGCTCCTTGTGGGCAGGAAACGTGTCTACCAATTCTGCTATATCTTACTCTCTTAGTACAGTGCTCTGCTCACAGTAAGTGCTCACTGAATACTGTCGCTTGATTATATCCAGTAGGTGCATGCTCACTTAAATGCTACTACTACTATGATCACCAATGCCTCTCAAACTCTTCTTCCTCCTCTTCCTCTTCTCCTAAGCCCATCGAGGTTGTTAGGCCTGCCCAGGTTGGGGTTTGGGGAATGACTTTCTGAGAAGGAGAGGTAGAATGAGAAAGAGAGAGGCAGAGAGCGATCGAGGGAGGGAGTGAGGGAGAGATGGAGGAATAATAATAAAAATAATAATGTTGGCATTTGTTAAGCGCTTACTATGTGCGAAGCACTTTTCTAAGCACTGCGGGGGGGGGGGCTACAGAGTGATCAGGGTGTCCCCCGTGGGACTCACAGTCTTGATCCCCATTTTACAGATGAGGGAACTGAGGCTCAGAGAAGTTAAGTGACTTGCCCAAGGTCACACAGCAGACAATTGGTGGAGCCGGGATTCAAACCCTTGACCTCTGACTCCAAAGCCCGGGCTCTTTCCACTGAGCCACGCTGCTTCTCTAATAGAGAGAAAGAGGAATAGAGAGAAAGGTGGATGGGGGAGAGAGAGAGGGTGTCAGACAGTCAGTCAGTCATATTTATTGAACACTTACTGTGTGCAGAGCACTGTATTCATTCGATTGTATTTACTGAGTGCTTACTGTGTGCAAAACACGCAAAGTAGTGGATAGAGCATGGGCCTGGGACTCATGGGTTCTAATCCTGGCTCAACCCCTTGAATGCTGTGTGACCTTGGGCAAGTCACTTTACCTCTCTGGGCCTCAGTGACCTCATCCGTGAAATGAGGATGGGGACTGTGAGTCCCACATGGGGCAGGGACTCGTATCCACCCGAGGGCTTAATACAGCACCTGGCGCACAGAAAGCGCTTAACAGATACCATGATTATTATTATTATCTCAACTTCAGTCCCACCATGATTATTATTATTATCTCAACTTCAGTCCTTGAATTAATTTCCTCTACCTGATTGCCCCACCCTGCCTTCCCTGCACCCAGCCACCTACCTTAGTTCACCCTGTTCCCTGAGATATGGGCTGTTGGCCATGTGGAAACCAACTCTTAACCAGCCTGACTCCATTTTGGTTTTGTTCTCCATTTTGCATGAATCTACCTTGTTTCCCTCAATCACTCTTCAGCCACCCCGGTCCCCTGTCGTCCATTTCAGCCACATCCTGTCATCAGTTAAGAAAACCAGAGACACGCTTGATCGGATTCTGTGATCGGTGCGAAAGAACCTCATGTCCAACTCGGAAATCGCTGGCTCTGTCACCCACCTTTTGGGGATGAGGTTGAGTCCGTTTTTAGGGCATCAGACTCCGTCTGTCCTCACCCATGCAGATCAGTAGTAAATACTGCAATTAAAAACTCCTTGTGCTGTGTTGCTGCCACTTGATTTTTTCCTTGGACTTGATGGCAGGAAACCCCAAATTGCCAAATCCAATACCAGGAGCAGGAGGAGAAGGTGAAAGGAAAGACAAGAGAGAGACAGAGGCGGAAAATAATAATGATAATAATTGTGGTATTTGTGAAGCACTTGCACTCTACTAAGTGCTCGGGGGGATACAAGCAAATCGGGTTGGACAGAGTCCCTGTCCCATGTGGGGCTCATGGTCTTAATCCCCATTTTACAGATGAGGGAACTGAGGCAGGGAAGTGAATCAGAGTCAATCAATCAATCAATCAATCAATCGTATTTATTGAGTGCTTACTGTGTGCAGAGCACTGTACTAAGCACTTGGGAAGTACAAGTTGGCAACATATAGAGACAGTCCCTACCCAACAGTGGGCTCACAGTCTAGAAGGGGGAGACAGAGAACAAAACCAAACATATTAATCAAAATAAAATAATTAGAATAGATATGTACAAGTAAAAAAAATAGATAGAGTAATAAATATGTACAAACATATATATATATATATATACATATAAGTCAGTGAGAGAAGTGAAGTGACTTGCCCAAGGCCACACAGCAGATGGGTGGAAGAGCCGGGATTAGAACCTATGACCTTCTGACTCTCAGGCCCGGGCTCTAGTGGCTATACCACGCTCCTTCCTACAACGAAAGCCCTAGTCTTTCCCCTAGACCATGGTGCTTTTAGCCCTCGCTTTCCAACTACTACTAAATCCTGCTGATTTTTCCTCCAAAACATTTCCTGGATTCCCCCGCCCTCTTCCTCTCCACCCAAACAACCATCCCTGTTTGGAGCTCTGGGCTGGGAATGTGCCAACCAACTCTGTTGTATTATACTCTCCCACACACTTAGTACAGAGCTCTGCACAGTAAGCGCTCAATAATTACCATTAATGATTATCAGATCCCAGTTAGGGTCCTATAGTAGCCTCCAGCCTCTACCCTAAGTTTATACTCCATTCATCCATTCACTCCATTGTATTTATTGAACGCTTACTGTGTGCTGAGCACTGTACTAAATGCTTGGGAGAGCACAATATTACACTAAACGGACACATTCCCTGTCCACGACAGGCTGCTGCCCAGATCACCTTCCCAAAATATTGCTAATCCCGCATTTCTGCACTCCCCGAAAACCTCCATTTCTCTCTCCATCCTGCAGAAAGTCTTTCGATTGTCTTTATCGAGTGATTTCTATGTGAGGAGCACTGTACTAAGCACTTGGGAGAGTTCAATATAACAATAAACAGGCACATCTTTACCATCTGTCTCCCCGATGTCTTTCTCCCCCCTTTTCTCATCAACTCTTTGATCCACCGTTCCCCAGCTCACACTCTCTGCTTCCCATTTACGCCCTGCCTCACCTCTGTCACCCCAAATCTGGCAGACCAGAGATCTCCTCACTTACAAAGCCCACCTCCCCCAAAAGTCTTCCCGATTAATTCTCACCAGCCACCCTTTGCCCTTACCTCTATGTGTATATTCGAGAGAAGATGGAATGAGCACGGGCTTTGGAGTCAGAGGTCATGGGTTCAAATCCCGACTCCTCCAACTGTCAGCTGTGTGACTTTGGGCAAGTCACTTAACTTCTCTGTGCCTCAATTACCTCATCTGTAAAATGTGGATTAAGACTGTGAGCCCCCCGGGGGACAACCTGATCACCTTGTAACCTCCCCAGCACTTATAACAGTGCTTTGCACATAGTAAGTACTTAATAAATGCCATTATTATTATTATTCAGTACAGTGCTCTCCACACGTTACAGCACTCAATAAATACGATCGATTCAACCAATCAATCGTATTCTTATTGAGTGGTTGCTCTGTGCTGAGCACCGTTCGAAATGCTTGGGAGAGTACAGTATATCACTATAAAAGACACGTTACCCAGCCGCAATGAGCTTACAGCCTAGAGGAAGAGACAGATAATTGGGGAAATATACAAAAGTGCTCCAGGGTTAAGGAGGCTATGTGAATAAAGGAAGAGAATCAGTGCAAAGCACAAGCGATGGGGAGAAAAGAAAATGAGGGCTTAGGCAAAGAAGACCTTATTTTATGGTGCTTGTTACTTTGTTTTTAGTTTGTACTTTCCAAGAGGGTAGTACAGTGCTCTGCACACAGTAAGCGCTCAATAAATACGATTGATTGAATGAATGAATGTTAAGCGCTCATTATGTGTCAGATCAATCAATCAATCATATTTATTGAGCGCTTACTGTGTGCAGAGCACTGTACTGAGCACTTGGGAAGTACAAGTTGGCAACATATAGAGACGGTCCCTACCCAACAGATGCTATACTAAGCGCTGGGTTAGATACAAATTAATTAGGTAGGTCACAATCCTGTGAGCCCGTGGTTGGGTAGGGATCGTCTCTCTATGTTGCCAACTTGTACTTCCCAATCGCTTAGTACAGTGCTCTGCACACAGTAAGCGCTCAATAAATACGATTGAATGAAAATCCCTGTCTGGCATGGGGCTCACAATCTAAGTAGGAGGGAGAACAGGTACTTAATCCCCATTTTACTGTGGAGGAAACTGAGGCCCAGAAAAGTTGTGGCAAGCAATCGGGCGAGACAGAATAGAACCCAGGTCTTTTAACTCCCAGACCTGTGCTCTTTCCACTAGCCCACACTGCTTCCCTGTCTCTTGGGGAAGGTTAAGCGGGTTTAAGGAAGACTTCTTGGAGGAGATTCATTTGATCGTATTTACCTGGTGCAGAGCACTGTACTAAGTGCTTGGCTTTGAAGCAGGGGAGAGTGTTGGATTTGAGGAGGGAGGGCGGCGAGGCAGGATGCGGACGAGAGGTCGGCGGTGAGAAAGACGAGATTGAGGGATAGCGAGAAGGTTGACATGCGAGGAGCAAGCTTGCGGGCTGGGTTGGAGTGGGAAATCAGGGAGACATAGGAGGGAGCAAGGTGGTCAATTAATTCTTTTTTCTGGGAGAAGCAAAGGGGAGTCTCGGACTCAAGGTTTAACGACCACACTCTTGTGGTGACAAGTCACCAAAGGAAGAGCTGGAGAGGTGGGAGAGGGAGGTGAGGTTGTGAGGATGGTATTTAGGCAGCAGAATCCGTGTCCAGCCCGTTGTTGGGTAGGGACCGTCTCTATATGTTGCCGAATTGTACTTCCCAAGCGTTTAGCACAGTGCTCTGCACACAGTGAGAGCTCAATAAATACGACTGAATGAATGAATTGGGGAGTCCCAGCTACAGCCCAGTCAACTCTACCAGTTGGCTGGTATATATAGAAATAACTAAATAAATAATAGAAATAAATATTTATGTATTTATATTAACGTCTGTCTCCCCCTCTAGACTGTGAGTTTGTTGTGGGCAGGGAACGTGTCTGTTGTTGCATTGTTCTCTCCCAAGCACTTAGTCCATAATAAGTGCTCAATAAAAAAGATAGAACGAATGAATACCAGGGAAATCTGTGTGGGACAGGGTAGCTCTTCCCACCTCTATCTTCCTGCTGTTCCACCCCCCGACACTCAGGAACCACACTCTTAGCTGTGTTGTGGGATGCTGCCAATTCTAAGAGTACCAGCTGGGCCCTGATAATAATAATAATAATAGTATTTGTTAAGCGCTATGTGTCAGGCACTGTTAATAATAATGATGATGGTCTTTAAGTGTTTACTTTTTCATTTTATTTTTATCTTATTTTATTTTTACTAATGATGATAACTACATGATAACAGTGCTTACTACATGTCAAGCACTGTTCTAAGCACTGGGGAAGATACAAGCTAATCAGTCCTTGTCCAACATGGGGCTCGCAGTCTTCATCCCCATTTCACAGCTGAGGAAAATGGGGCCCAGAGAAGTGAAGTGAATTGTCCAAGGTCACACAGTTGACAAGGGTGGGGTTGGGATTAGAACGCAGGTCCTTCGGACTCCCAGGCCCATGCTGTATCAACTAGGCCAGCGCTGGGCTAGATGATGATGATGGCATTTGTTAAGTGCTTACCATGTGCGAAGCACTGTTCTAAGAGCTGGGGGGGGGGATACAAGGTGATCAAGGTGTCCCATGTGGGGTTCACAGTCTTCATCCCCATTTTCCAGATGAGGTAACTGAGGCCCAGAGAAGTGAAGTGACCTGCCCAAGGTCACACAGCAGACAAGTGGTTGAAACTGGGATTAGAACTCGGGTCCTTCGGACTCTCAGGCCCGGGTTCTATCCACTAGGCCATGCTGCTTCTTTTTCTCCCCCTCCCCATCCCCCCTGCCCTACTTCCTTCCCCTCCCCACAGCACCTGTATATATGTTTGTACAGATTTATTACTCTATTTTATTTGTACATATTTACTATTCTATTTTATTTTGTTAATATGTTTTGTTTTGTTGTCTGTCTCCCCCTTCTAGACTGTTAGCCCGCTGTTGGGTAGGGACCGTCTCTATATGTTGCCAACTTGTACTTCCCAAGGGCTTAGTACAATGCTCTGTACACAGTAAGCGCTCAATAAATACGATTGAATGAATGAATGAATGAATGAGGGTGGGTTTTCCTGAGTCTGAGAACTCTGGAAGAGGGAGGTCAGAGGGTCCGCTGTGGCCTCAGAGTGGGGAATTTGGACAACCAACTCCCTGAGAAAGACTCCCTTCCCCACCAGCCGGACCAAGAGGTGACCCCTCTTCAGTCCAGGGCTGGGGGTCTGGGGTTCGGTTTTTTGAACACAAAGTTTGGGATAACAGTTACTGATTCTCTCTTTCTGGCCTGGGGGAAGGGGTCTCCTGCCCAAATAATGATAATGATGGTATTTGTGAAGCACTTATCATGTGCCAGGCACTGTACTAAGTGCTGGGGTGAGAAGCAGTGTGGATTAGTGGAAAGAGCAAGGGCTTGGGAGGCAGAAGGACCTGTGTTCTAATCCTCGCTCCGCCTTATGTCTGCTGTGTAACCTTGGGCAAGTCACTTCACTCCTCTGGGCCTCAGTAACTTCATCTGTAAAATGAGTGCTCTATCCAATAGGCCATGCTGCTTCTTGAGTTCTCTCTGACTGTCTCTGGCATTCATTCATTCATTCAATCGTATTTATTGAGCGCTTACTGTGTGCAGAGCACTGTACTGTCCACTGGCACCTACAGTCCCCAAGGATATTCTAAGCTTTACTGAGCCAGGACCTCACCCCCCGTAATAATAATAATTATAATTGTGGTATTTGTTAAGCACTTACTATGTGTCAGGCACTGTACTAAGTGCTGGGAGAGGATCCAAGCAAACAGAGTTGGACACAATCCCTGTCCCACATAGGGCTCACAGTCTTCATCCCCGTTTTACAGATGAGGGAACTGAGGCCCAGAAAAGTGACTTGCCCAAGGTAACAGGGCAGGCAAGGGGGGGGAGCCAGGATTAGAACCCAGGTCCTCTGGACTCCCAGGCCCAGACTGTAGCCACTGGGCCCCACTGTTTCTCCATCACCTATGGCCAGCTCCATAATTTGTTTATTTATGTTCATGTCTATCTCCCCCTCTAGACTGTAGGCTCCTTGTGGGCAGGGAAAGTAATAACGATGATGCTGTCTGTTAAGCACTTATTAGGTGTCAAGCACTGTTCTAAGCGCTGGGGCAGATACAAGGTCATCAGGTTGGACACAGATCCCGTCCCACATGGGGCTTCCAGTCTTCATCCCCATTTTACAGTTGAGGGAGCCGAGGCCCGGAGAAGTGAAGTGACTTGCCCAAGGTCACACAGCAGACAAGGGGCAGAGCCAGAAGTAGAACCCAGGTCCTTCTGACTCTCAGGCCTGTGCTCTATCCACCAAGCCACGCTGCTTCTCCCTCTGGCCTCGTATTTCTAGACTGTGAGCCCATTGTTGGGTAGGGACCGTCTCTATATGTTGCCGACTTGTACTTCCCAAGTGCTTAGTCCAGTGCTCTGCACACAGTAAGCTCTCAGTAAATATGATTGAATGAATTATTTGCCGTTTCCCTTCCCAGGCCTCAAGTCTGACAGACAATGACTCTCGCCCCACTTCAAAGCCTTACTGAAGGCCCATCTCCACCAAGAGGCCTTCCCTAAGACCCCCATTCCTCTCCTCCCACTCCCCTCCGCTGACTTGCTCCCTTTCTTCATCCCCCCCAACCCCACAGCCCTTATGTCTACTTATTTAAGTATGTTAATGTCTGTCTCCCCCTCTAGATTGTAAACTCATTGTGGGCAGGGAATGTTTCTGTTTATTGTTGTATTGTAGTCTCCCAAGCACTTAGTACAGTACTCTGCACACGGTAAGCGCTCAATAAATACAATTGAATGAATGAATGAATGGTGCAATGGTTAGGGGCCGACATCCCCCTCCCCCACAAACCCATATATTTTTATTTTTACTTGTTTGTGTTTGTCGGGAGAAATCTCTGAAACATCTAAATACTCCAATTTGCAGATTTGCAGGAAGACGGTACTTCTGTAAGAAGTAAAACATACATTGGAAGAGGAAAAAATAGTATTAAAATCCTGGCCCGATCCCTAATGGGGCCATCATTTTAATGCCAGAATGGTAAAGGCCATTCTTCTCCTCTTACTATGTGCCAGGCACTGTGCTAAACACTGGGGTAGATCCAAGCTAATCAGGCTGCACACAGTCCCTGTATCACATGGGGCTCACAGTCTTTAGCCCCACTTTCCAGATGCGGTCACTGAGGCTCAGAGCAATGAAGTGACTTGCCCAAGGTCTCCCAGCAGACAAGTGGTGGTCTGGGATCAGAACTCAGGTCCTTCGGACTCTCAGGCCCGGGCTCTATCCGCTAGGCCATGCTGCTCCTTTCGAGGGTGGGTTTTCCTGAGTCTGAGGCCTCTAGAAGAGGGAGGTCAAAGGGCCCGCTGCAGCCTCAGGCTGGGGAATTTGGACAACCAACTCCCTGAGAAAGACTCCCAGGCCCCAGCTCTACCCACTAGGCGATGCTCCTTCTTGTTTTCTCCTAGGAGCGTTGGGCATTCCTGAGGTAAATTGCCACCCAAACTCTACCAAATAGTTGGATCTCTGACAAATAATAATAATTGTGATGATGATGATGGCATTTGTTAAGTGCTTACTATGTGCCAAGCACTGTTCTAAGCGCTGGGGGGGATACAAGGTGATCAAGTTGTCCCACGTGGGGCTCACAGTCTTAATCCCCATTTTACAGATGAGGTAACTGAGGCACAGAGAAGTTAAAGTGACTTGCCCAAAGTCACACAGCTGACTAGTGGCAGAGCAGAATTAGAACCTATGACCTCTGGCTCCCAAGCCTGTGCTCTTTCCACTTAGCCACGCTGCTTCTCAACTGTGGTATTGGGTAAGTGCGTACTATGTGCGAGGCATTGCACTAAATGCTGGGGCAGATGCCAGGAAATTGGGTTGGGTTTGAAGACAACTTTGAATCCAAAGTTAAAGCTGAGGGAAGGCTGGTTGGGTTATTTGTGGGGCATTCCCCTGCCTAGATAGAACAGGAGAGAAGTAGGGGGGGGCTCATTTCATCCAATCAGTGCAGAAGCAGTGTGGCCTAGTGGACAGAGCCCAAGCCTGGGAGTCTGAAGGACCTGGGTTCTAATCCTGCCTCCGCCATTTGTCTGCTGTGTGACCTTGGGCAAGACACTTCACTTCTCTGTCCCTCAACTCCCTCACCTGTAAAATAACCATGATGGCATTTGTTAAGCACTTACTATGTGCAGGACCCTGTCCTAAGCACTGGGGTGGATGCAAGCCGGTTGGGTTGCATACAGTCCCTGCCCCATAGAGAAGCAGTGTGGCTCAGTGGAAAGAGCATGGGCTTTGGAGTCAGAGGTCAGGGGTTCAAATCCTGGCTCTGCCAATTGTCAGCTGTGTGACTTTGGGCAAGTCACTTCACTTCTCTGGGCCTCAGTTCCCTCATCTGTAAAATGGGGATTAAGACTGTGAGCCCCATGTGGGACAACCTGATCACCTTGTATCCCCACAGCACTTAGAACAGTGCTTTGCACACAGTGGAAAGAGCCCGGGCTTTGGAGTCGGAGGTAATGGGTTCAAATCCCAGCTCCGCCACTTGTCAGCTGTGTGACTTGGGGCAAGTCACTTAACTTTTCTGGGCCTCAGTTACCTCATCTGTAAAATGGGGATTGACTGTGAGCCCCCCGTGGGACAACCTGATCACCTTGTAAACTCCCCAGCGCTTAGAACAGTGCTTTGCACATAGTAAGCGCTTAATAAATACCATTATTATTATTATTATTATTATTATGTTGGGGCTCATGGTCTCAACCCCCAATCGGAAGAGGGAACTGAGGCCCAGAGATGTGAAGTGACTTTCCCAAGGTCACACAGCAGACAAGTGGCAGGGCCAAGGAAGCCAGAGCCCCTTCCCCCCCTGCGAGCCCCTGTCCCTGGGGTTGGGCTGGCTGGCTGCAGGCCAGCGTGGTCAGTGGCCATGGGGCTGGCTGCTGTGCAGAGGGGATTATGGAGCTGCTGCCTCCTGGCCTGGGAGCTTCACCTTTCCCTGCCCCCTCCCCTAATTCCAGCGGGGGCCTGGGCAGCACCCACGGTCTCAGGGCCTGGTCCACCGGACCAAGGGGGGTGGGGAGGAGGGCCAGTCCGTGGGGGGGAAGGACCTGAGGGGGGTGAGGGATAGGGGATGGGGGTGGGAGGAACATGGGATGGGAGGGAAGGACAGGGGATGGGGGGGCAGGGGATGAGGGGAAGGACAGGGGATGGGGGGGGAAGGACATGAGGGGGGCGAGGGACAGGGGATAATCATAATAATGATAGAATTTATTAAGCGCTTACTACATGCAAAGCACTGTTCTAAGCGCTGGGGAGGTTAACAAGGTGATCAGGTTGTCCCACGGGGGGCTCGCAGTCTTCATCCCCATTTTACAGATGAGGTAACTGAGGCCCAGGGAAGTGAAGTGACTTGCCCAAAGTCACCCAGCTGATAAGTGGTGGAGCCAGGAATTGAACCCATGACCTCTGACTCCAAAGTCCGGGCTCTTCCGTGGGGGGAAGGACCTAAGTGGGACGAGGGACAGAGGATGGGAGGGAGGGACAGGGGATGGGGGGGGAAGGACAGAGAATGGGGGGGAGGGACAGGGGATGGGGGGGAAGGACAGAGAATGGGGGGGAGGGACAGGCCGTGGGGGGAAGGACCTGGGGGAGGCGAGGGACAGGGGATGGGGGGAAGGACAGGGGATGGGGGAGGGACCTAAGGGGGGCGAAGGACAGAGAGGAGGAAGGTCCGGGGGTGGGGGCGACGGAGGGGAGTGTGAGCCCGCTGTTGGGTAGGGACCGTCTCTCTATGTTGCCAACTTGTACTCCCCAAGCGCTTAGTACAGTGCTCTGCACACAGTAAGCGCTCAATAAATACGATTGAATGAATGAATGAACGGGGGGAACGATTGAATGAATGAATGAACGGGGGGAGGGTGAGGGCAGGGGATGGGGGGAGGGACTGGGGATGGGAGGAAGGACCATGGGCGTGGAAGGGGGTGGGGAGGAGGGCGAGGGGGTGGGAGGGGTCTGGCTGTGTGTGAGTGTGTGAGTGTGTGAGCCGTGCAGGGGGCGGGTCCTGGGGGCGGGTCCGGGGGCGGGTCCCGGTGACATCACGACCCCCCTGATTGCAGCAGCCGCGGCCCAGCCGCCCCAGAAGGACCGCAGGGCCGGGGGCGCGTGGAAACTTTCTTTCCCGCAGGACCTTCCGCCCACCGCCCACCTCGGGGGTCCACCACCGTCTCCCCCCCCACCCAGGGGGTCCCACCAACGTCTTCCCTCCAACTGCGGAGGCTCCGACCACCGCCTCCCCCCAGTCTGGGGGATCCGAGTGTCGTCTTCCATCCAACTGCAGGGGTCCGACCACCGCCTCTCCCCAACCTTGGGGGTCCGACCATCGTCTTCCCACCAGCCTTGGGGGTCCCAGCATCGACTCCCCCCGCCCTTGGGGGTCCGAGCAGCGTCTTCCATCCCACCTCGGGGGTCGGAGCGTCGTGTCCCCCCAACCTCCGGGATCCGAGCATCTTCTGGCCCCACCCTTGGGTGTCCGAGCAGCGTCTTCCGTCCAACCTTGGGGGTCCAAGCACCGCCTCCGCGCAGCGTTGGGGTTCCGACCATCGTCTCCCCTCCAGCTTTGGGGGTCCCACCGCTGCCTCTCTCCAACCTTGGGGGTCCGAACGTCGTCTCCCTCCAACTTTGGGGGTCCCCCACCGTCTCCCCCCGACCTTGAGGGTACCCCCCCACCGTTTCCCCCCAACCTTGGGGGTCCGAGCGTCGTCTCCCCCCAGCTTTTGGGGATCCCACCACCGCCTCCCCCCAACCTTGGGGGTCTAAGCACCGCCTCCCCCCAAACTTGGGTGTCCCAGCGTCGTCTCCCCCCAGCTTTGGGGTTCCCACCACCGCCTCCCCCATCCCCGGGGGTCCGAGCGTCGTGTTCCCTCCAGCCTTGGAGGCCCGAGCCCCTCGTCCCCCCACCGCCTCGGGGGTATCGGTCTTCCCCTCCATGGCTGCCCCTCGGTGTCCGTCGCCGCCGCCTTCTCCGCGCTGGCTTCCCACGCACGTTCAGGTGACGGTGTTGCGGGCCCGGGGCCTGCGGGGCAAAGGGGCGGGGGGCAGCAGCACCAGCGACGCCTACGCAGTCATCCAGCTGGGCCGGGACCGCTACCGCACCTCGGTGGTGGAGAAGACGGCCGGCTGTCCCGAGTGGCGGGAGGAGTGCTCCTTCCAGCTGCCCCCGGGGACCCTGCCCCGCCCAGACCCCGGCGGAGGGGGACCCCCGGCCGCCCCCAGCGGAGGGGGACCCCCGGCCGCCCCCGACGGCTCCCCGCCGGACGCCCTCCTGCTGCTCACCGCCATGCACCGCTCCCTCATCGGCCTGGACAAGTTCTTGGGCCGTGCCGCCGTGCCCCTGGACCCCCTGCTCCGGGCCGGACGGGACCCCCACACCCAGTGAGTCTCCGGGGGCGCTGGGGGCAGGGGAGGAGGGGGGTGTTGAGGGAGGGGACCCTACCAGGGGTTGTCAAGGGGAGGGGGTTTCAGCAGGGGCTGTTTGGGGAGAGGGCTCTGGTGGGGGGAAGGGGCTCCACTCTAGCAGGGGTTGTCAGGGGGAGGGGGCTTTTACAGGGGCTATTTGGGGAGAGGGCTCTGGTAGAGACTGGTGGGGGAGGGGGCTCTGGAAGGGGATGTCAGGGGGAGGGGGTGGCTGGAAGAGGGGGCTCTAGCAGGGGATGTCAGGGGGAGGGGGTTGTTGGGGAGGGGGCTCTAACAGGGGATGTCAGGGGGAGGGGGTTGCTGGAAGAGGGGGCTCTAGCAGGGGATGTCAGGGGGAGGGGGTTGTTGGGGAGGGGACCCTTGCAGGGGTTGTCAGGGGGAAGGATCTCTAACAGGGGTAGTTGGGGGGACAGAGCTTTGGTAGGGGCTGGTGGGGAGGAGGGGGCTGTCAGGGGGAGGGGGCTCTAGCAGGGGATGTCAGGGGGAGGGGATTGTTGGGGAGGGGGCTCTTGCAGGGGTTGTCAGGGGAAGGGGGCTCTAACGGGCAGTTTAGGAGACAGGGCTTTGGTAGGGGCTGGTGGGGGAGTAGGGGCTGTCAGGGGGAGGGGGCTCTTGCAGGGGTTGTCAGGGGGAGGGGGCTCTAACGGGCAGTTTGGGGGAGAGGGCTTTGGTAGGGGCTGGTGGGGGAGGAGGAGGCTGTCAGGGGGAGGGGACTCTAGCAGGGGATAGGGGCTCTACTAAGGGCTGGTGGGGGGAAGGGGCTCTACTTTAGCAGGGGTTGTCAGGGGGAGGGGGCTCTAGCAGGGGCTGTCGGGGAGGGGGCTCTTGCAGGGGCTGTCAGGGAGAAGGGGCTCTAGCAGGGGTTGTCAGGGGAAGGGGGCTGTCAGGGAGAGGGGGCTCTAGCAGGGGTTGTCAGAGGGAGGGGAGTCTAGCAGGGGCTGTTTGGGAGAGGGAGCTCTGGTAGGGGAGGAGGGGGCTGTTGAGGGGAGGGGGCTCAGGAAGGCGCCATTGGTGGGGAGGGGGCTGTTGGGGGAGGGAGATCCAGGAGGGGCTGTGAGGGAAGATGGGGAGTGGAAGAGGGTGGTTCACCCAGGCCCTCTGCCTGTAAGGGTGGGCTGTTGTTATGGTATTTGTTAAGCGCTTACTATGTGCCAGGCACTGTTCTAAGCGCTGGGGAAGATAGAAGGTCTTCGGGTTGGACACCCAGGACCTGGCCCTCATGGGGCTCACAGCATTAATCCCCATTTTACAGATGAGGGAATTGAGGGCCAGAGAAGCGAAGTCACTTGCCCAAGGTCACACGGCAGACAAGGGGCGGAGCCGGGATTAGAACCTAGGTCCTTCTGACTCCCAAGCCTGGGCTCTATCCGTTAGGCCACCCCTGCCATGGAGATAGGGAAGGGGGTTTTGGCAAATGCACTGGGGGAAGATTCATTCATTCAATCGTATTTACCGAGCACTTACTGTGTGCTCACTGTACTAAGCGTTTGGGAAGTACAGTGGGAAGTGGGAGAGGGTGATTCACCTAGACACTCTTCCTGCTGAGTGAGCCCAAGTGGCTAACTCCCCCCAAGCCCCCTGTCTCCAGTCAGGGCCCGCTTTTTGGCAATTCTTTTGTAATGACATCCCCCTGACCTTCCCCCTGTACTGCGTTTTTCTCAGTCCTGCATCGAGCTCGGTTGGGGCCTCCACCCCAAAGTCTGGCCTGAGTCCTTCCCGCTGCAGCGCAAGGGGCGGGGGTGGGAGGGGGGATTGTAAGAAACCTCCCCAAAACAGGGCTAGGGTCATTCCACACCCCCATCTCAGGTGGGGGATGTTGTGGGACCAGTTCTGCTTGGCTCTGAACTGAAAATGGGGGGCGGGCCCACCTCCCTCTCCTTATCCTTCCACACTTCCCCCTACTCCTCTTCAGGCTCCAAAGTCTCCTTTGACTTCTGAGTCTTGATCCAAAACACAGGCCTCTGTGAAAATGGGGCAGGAAGGGGAGGGGGGTGTTGAAAGATTCAGGGAGGAGACGAGAAACACCCCCCTCCTTTTCTCTCACCCGTTGACTAAGCAGCCCCCTCGCCCTTCCTCCCCTCGGGTCCGTCAGGCCTTAGCCAGGACTTTGCGGTGTTTTGATTTTTCCTCTCCTTCGGCCCCTCTCCGGTCCACCTCTGAAATTCCTCCCCTCCTTCCATGACTTGCTTTTTAGGAGTCTGAGGTGGGATCATGTGGTAACACGCATCACAGCTGGACTGGCTCTCTCAGCTTTCTTTTTTTTCCCCTCTCTCCCTATCTTCCTTTCTCTTCCCTTTCCTTGCTGTGACACCACTCAGGTGGTAATAATAATGGTATTTGCTAAGCGCTTACTATGGGCCAAGTACTGTTCTAAGCGCTTGGGGTAGAGACAAGGTTATCGAGTTGTCCCACGTGGGGCTCACAGTCTTAATCCCCAGATGAGGTAACTGAGGCACAGAGGAATCAAGTGACTTGCCCAAAGTCACACAGCTGATAAGTGGCGGAGCCGGAATTAGAACCCACGACCTCTGACTCCCAAGCCCGGGCTCTTTCCACTAAGCTAAGCTGCTTCTGGTGGGGAGGGTCAGGGGTGTTTTTTGTTTCCCCTGTCTTTGGGGGAGACTGGACCCCTTCTTACTGCTGTAGAGAACACGCCTATCCCCTTCCTGCCACGTTCAGCCAATGGACCAGCCCACCCCTCTTTCCGGTTCTTTCATCTGAAAAATGGGTTTTAAGACTGCGAGCCCCATGTGGAACAGGATCCGTATCCAGCCTGATGACTTTGTATATACCCCAGCGCTTAGAACAGTGCTTGACCCCCTAGTAAGCGCTTAACAAATACAGTCATTATTTATTATTATGTGCCAGCTTTAATTTTTTTTAAATGGTATCTGTTAATCAGTCAATCAATTGTATTGAGCGCTTACTGTGTGCAGAGCAATGTACTAAGCACTTGGGAAGTACAAGTTGGCAACATATAGAGATGGTCCCTACCCAACAGTGGGCTCACAGTCTAGAAAAGCGCTTCTTATGTCAAACCCTGTTCCAAGCGCTGGGGTACATATAAATCAGGTTGGACACCGTCCCTATCCCGCTTTAAGCTCACAGTCTAAGAGGGAGAACAGGAGAACTGAGGCACAGAGAAGTTGGGTGACTTGCCCAAAGTCACACAGCAAACACTGGGCAGAGCTGGGATTAGTTCCCAGGCCTGCGCTCCTACTACGAGGCAATGCTGCTTCTGTTTACCACTAAACGTACCACACTCCTGTGCTTCAGTTCCCCCATCTGTAAAATGGGGATTAAGACTGTGAACCTAAGGTGGGACATGGACTGTGTCCAGCCTAACTAGCTCGTGCTTATCACAGTGCTTACTACAGTGCATGGCATGGTAATCTGCATCTGTAAAATGGGGATGAAGTCCATGTGGGACATGGACTGTACCCAGCCTAACTAGCTTGTACCCATCCCAGCGCTTAGTACAGTGCCCGACACATAGTAAGTGCAGAGTAAGGGCAGGGATGACGTCTGTTCATTGTGCTATTGTACTCTTCCAAGTGCTTAGTACAGTGCTTTGCACACAGTAAGTGCCCACGAATGAATGTAAGAAGTACTCAATAAATACCATAAAAAACAGAAACGTAGCTCCGTTCATTCAGTCGTATTTATGAAGCACTTGCTGTGTGCAGAGCACTGTACTAAGCGCTTGGGAGAGTACACTACAACAACAAACAGGCATATTCCCTGCCCACAACGAGCTCACAGTGTAGAGCTTGATGAGAGCCCTGGACTGTCTGCTGGAGAAGGGACAGAGGAAGGTGAAGACTGAGCCCTTGCCCTTAACTGGGCTGCCAGTTCGATGGGGCAGATAAGAATAATGGTATTTGTAAAGCGTTTATGGTGTGCCAGGCACTGTACTAAGCGTTGGGGTGGATACAAGCTAATCAGGTTGGATGCAGTCCCTGTCCCATGTGGGGCTTACAGTCTCAATCCCCATTTTCCAGATGAGATCGCTGAGGCCCAGAGAAGTGAAGTCACTTGCCTGAGGTCACACAGCAGACAAGTGGCAGAGTGGGGATTAGAACCCATGATCTTTGGCTCTCAGGACAGGGTCTAGCAACTAGGGCATGCTGCTTCCCAGACTGTGGGTTTGCCCTGTTCACCACGCTGTGCTGGGGGAGGGCCGGAATATGGAGGGGGAGACTGGCTGTCTAGTGGGAATGCCAAGACGCTCACAGCCTGGCAAGAATCATTTCCCTAGACTCTTGGAACTAGGAGGAACTTTGGGAATCATTCATTCATATTTATTGAGCACTTAGGGCTGGGCAGGTGGGGAAGAGCAAAGGGAGCAAGTCAGGGCGACGCACAAGGGAATGGGAGATGAGGAAAAGTGAGGCTTAGTCTGGGAAGGCCTCTTGGAGGAGTTGGGTCTTCAATAATGCTCTGAAGCGGGGGAGAGTGGTTGTCTGGTGGATTTGAGGAGGGAGGGTATTCCAGGCCAGAGATAGGACGTGGGCCGGGGGTCATCGGTGGGACAGGCGAGATGGACGCCTAGTGAGAAGGTTAGCAACAGAGGAGCGAAGTGTGCCGGCTGGGCTGGAGAAGGAGAAAAGGGAGGTGAGGTAGGAGAGGGCAAGGTGATGGAGGGCCATAATGCCAATGGTGAGGCGTTTCCATTTGATATGAAAGTGGGTGGGCAACCACTGGAGTCTTTTGAGGAGCTGGGTGACGTGTCCTGAACGTTTTTGTAGAAGAATGATCCGGGCATCTAGGATGACTCCTTGCCTCTGGCCAGACCTCAACTTGAACCCTCACAGACAGATATTTTCTAAAACATTCCCTCTCTGCTACCCACCCCTCAGGAGACCAAACAGGCTGACCCTCCTTGCCTGGACAGTAGCCATTCGGCTCCCTAGGAGTTCTTTGCCAGATGCCCCAGGGGCCTGGAGGCACCCTGGTGACCTCTGACCCACTGTGGCCTCAAGTAGCAATTATATTTAAGTGCCACGTGCCAAAGCGCTGTCCTAAGTGCTGTACTAAGGTAATCAGATTGGAGTCAGTCCTGGGCTGTCACATTCCCCTTTGGGCCTTGAATGGGTGGGAGAGTCAGTCAGTTAATCATATTTATTGAGCGCTTACCATTTGCAGAGGCCTGTACTAAGCGCTTGGGAGAGTACAGTATAGCAATATGGCAGACATATTTCCTGCCCACAGTGAGCTTACAGTCTAGAGGGAGAGATAGAAATTAATAGAAATAAATAAATTACCAATGTGGATATAAGCACCGTGGGGCTGGGATGGCGGCTGAATAAAGTCAGGGCCACGCAGAAGGGAGTGGGAGAAGAGGAAAGGAGGGCATAGTCAGGGAAGGCCTCTTGGAGGAGATGGGCCTTCAGTAAGGCTTTGAAAGTAGGGAGAGTCATTGTCTGATGGATATGAAGAAGAAGGGCATTCCAGGCCTGAGGCAGGACGTGGGTGAGAGGTGGGTGGTGAGAAAGATGATTTCAGGGACACCATCCCTGTCCCGTATCAGGGCTCACGCTGTAATGGGGATGGAGAATAGATTCTGAGTTCCCATTTTTACAGGAAACTGAGGCACAGAGGAGTGAAGTGACTGCCTAAAGTCACACAACCGACAAGAGGTGGAGCTGGGATTGGAACCCAGGTCTCCTGACTCCCAAGCCCATGCTCTTTCTTACTGCACCCCCCCGCTTCTCTGCTGAAGCAGACCTTGGTCGCTTTTGGGGTTGACTAGCTCCCTCCTTTCCTTTTTTTATTTAATGGTATTTATTGAACACTTACTCGGTGCAGAGAACCGTACTAAGCGCTTGGGAAAGTGCACTACAACAGTGTCGGTAGATGAGATAACAATAATGATGATGATGGTATCTGTTAAGAACTTACTATGTGCCAGGCACTGTACTGAGTGCTGGGGTGGATACAAACAAATCGGGCTGGACACAGTCCAGCTAACAGTCTAGTGGGAAAGTGAGCCCACTGTTGGGTAGGGACCATCTCTATATGTTGCCAACTTGTACTTCCCAAGCTCTTAGTACAGTGCTCTGCACACAGTAAGCGCTCAGTAAATACGAGTGAATGAATGAATGTATGTATGAATGAAAGACAGACATAAAAAATAGACTAGGGATAAGGGAAATCGAATTATTATTATTATTGTACTTGTTAAGTGCTTATTAGGTGCCAAGCATTGTTCTAAGTGAATCAGGTTGGACACAGACCCTGTCCCACATGGGGCTCACAGTCTTAATCCCCATTTTCCAGATGAGGGAACTGAGGCCCAGAGAAGTGAAGTGACTCACCCAAGGTCACACAGCAGACACGTAGCAGAGTCGGGATTAGAACTTGGGTCCTTCTGAGTCCCAGGCCCGTGTTCTATTCATTAAGACACAAATAGTTATGAAAGTATTGTGGGGCTGGGGTGTTGCTTAAGAGCCACCCAGCCAAGTTCATAGTTGATGCAGATGGGAGAGTGGATAGGAGAAATAAAGGGCTTAATCAGGGAAGGCCTCTTGGAGGAAATAGAGATTCCTAGTAGAAAAAGCTTGGGTTTGGGAGTCAGAGGACATGGGTTCTAATCCCAGCTCCGCCACCTGTCTGCTGTGTGACCCTGGGTAAGTCACTTCACTTCTCTCTGGACCTCAGTTCCCTCATCTGAAAAATGGGGATGAAGACTCTCAGCCCCATGTGAGACAGGAACTGTGTCCAACCTGATTACCTCGTATCTCCCCCAGTGCTTAGAACAGTTCTTGACACATAGTAAGCGCATAACAAATTCTACTATTACTATTATTATTGATAGGAATTTAGGAGGGTTTTGGAGGTGGGAAGGGCGGTGGATTGTCAGATGTAAGGGGGAGTGAGTTCCAGGACAGAGGGAGAATGTGAAATGAGCCTAGAAAAGGCAGGGCCATGGTAGCAAGCGCTTACTACGGTGTTCTGCCCACAAGAAGTACACACAATAAATATGATTGAATTAAAGTTTTGTGTACCAACTGCAGGGGCAAACCTGAGGAGAAGCAGCATGGTGTAGTGTCCGCTATTGGTTAGGGACCGTCTCTATATGTTGCCAACTTGTACTTCCCAAGCGCTTAGTACAGTGCTCTGCACACAGTAAGCGCTCAATAAATACGAATGAATGAATGAATGAATAGTGCACGGACCAGGGAGCCAAGAGGGTCATGGGTTCTAATCCCAGCTCCACCGTTTGTCTGCTGTGTGACCTTGGGCAAGTCGCTTCACTAGGCCTCAGTTACATCATCTGTGAAATGGGGATTGAGACTGTGAGCCCCTTGTGGGACAGGGACTGTGTCCAACCTGATTCAGTAAGGCACTGGGAGAGTCCTGTCAGTAGAAGCTGGGGGTGTCTGAGGCCAGGGGATAGATCAGATGATCTCCTAATGACGCCTCACATGATCTCCCTCAGCCTGAGAGCCCCACCTCCATGGGGGCTGAACTTCATGACTTGTAAATACCCCAGGGCGCAGTACAATGCGTAGCACACAGTGTCCACAGATACTTAGAGAAGCAGCGTGGCTCAGTGGAAAGAGCATGGGCTTTGGAGTCAGGGGTCATGGATTCAAATCCTGGCTCCACCACTTGTTAGCTATGTGACTTTGGGCAAGACACTTCACTTCTCTGGGCCTCAGTTCCTTCATCTGCAAAATGGGGGTGAAGACTGTGAGCCCTCCCATGGGACAACCTGATCACCTTGTAACCTCCCCAGCGCTTAGAACAATGCTTTGCACATAGTAAGTGCTTAATAAATGCCATTATTATTATAGCAATTATTATCATTATTAAGGTGGAGTCCTGGGGCTGTGAGGAGAAAGGGAAAAAGAGAATCTTAAATCTGCCTGGAGCAGACTCTGCCACCTATAGAGATAATTACTCTCCCCTCCTCCTTCAAAGCCTTATTGAAGTGACATCTCCTCCAAGAGGCCTTCCCAGACTAAATCCCGCTTTTTCTCATCTCCCACTCCCTTCCGCATCGCCCTGACTCGCTCCCTTTGTTCTTCCCTGGTCCCAGCACTTTTGTACGTAGCTGTCATTTATTCATATTAATGTCTGTCTCCCCACCTCTAGACTGTCAGCAGAAATTGTGGGCAGGGAATGTGTCTGTTTATTGTTGAATTGGACTCTCCCAAGCACTCAGTACAGTGCTCTGCACACAGTAAGCACTCAATAAATATGAATGAATGAACAATAATAACTGTGGTATTTGTTTAAATGCTTACTATGTGCCAAGCACTGTTCTAAGTGCTGGGGTGGACACAGTCTCTGTCCCACATGGGGTTCCCAGGCTTCATTCCCATTTTACAGATGAGGTCACTGAGGCTCAGAGAAGTGAAGTGGCTTACCCAAGGTCACACAGCTGACAAATGGCTGAGCCGGGATTCACTGTACGAACCACTTAGGAGAGCCAGTACAACAGAGTTGGCAGACATGATCCCTCCCTGTCACTTAAAACAGTGCCTGGTGATTAGTATAAGCCCTTAACAATACCATTATTTTAAAAAAGATGATTTTCTACAGTATCTTGCTGGAGAGCGCAAAAGAGCCTGTGAATTTACGGATGCAACCTTGCCAACGGAGCTAGCCCGAAGTGCTAAGTGGAGGCTCTCTCCCCCTTCCGTTCCAAACCAATGGAAACTGCATTTTGGGTTTGAACCTCCGTTTTTTGAACCCAGAACTTCCTCCCGTTTCATATCTCCCTTCCAAACTGCAAAGCCTTATATAAAAGCACATCTCCTCCGAGAGGCCTTTCTCCACTAAACACTCATTTCCTCTTCTAGACTGTGAGCCTGCTGTTGGGTAGGGACTGTCTCTATATGTTGCCAACTTGTACTTCCCAAGCGCTTAGTACAGTGCTCTGCACACAGTAAGCGCTTAATAAATATGATTGAATGAATGAATTTCCTCTTCTGCCACACCCTTTTGCATCACCCTCGTACTTGTATTTGCACTCTTTATTCACCCCTCCCTCAGTAGATAAAAGATAATAGATAATAATAGGTAAAATTGGTAAAAGATAGGTACTTAAGTACCTATCCGTAACTTGTTGATTTATATTAATGTCCATCTCCCCAGCTAGACTGGTGTCTACCAACGCTGTTGTCCTCTCCCTAGCTCCTAGTACGGTGTTCTGCACAAAGTACTCAGGTTGTACCATTGGCTGATTCATTCCTAGGGGAAAAAGAAGAAAAAAGAAAAGAGTGTAGGGGCTTGCTATGTGCCAGACACTCTACTGAGTGCTAGGGTAGAAGTGCTAGGGTAGATACAAGTTAATTGGGTTGGACACAGTCCATGTCCCATTTAGGGCTCATAGTCTTAATCCCCTTTGTACGGATGAAGGAACTGAGGCCCAGAGAATAATAATAATGATGATGGCATTTGTTAAGTGCTTACTATGTGCAAAGCACTGTTCTAAGTGCTGGGTGGATACAAGGTGATCAGGTTGTCCCACGTGGGGCTCACAGTCTTAATCCCCATTTTACAGATGAGGAAACTGAGGCTCAGAGAATTTAAGTGACTTGCCCAAGATCACACAGCAGACATTTGAGGGAGCCGGGATTCGAACCCATGACCTCTAAATCCCAAGCCCGTGCTCTTTGCACCAAGTCAAGCTGCTTCTCGGTGGAAGCGAAGTGACTTACCCAAGGTCACACAGCAGACAAGTGGAAGAACTGGGACCATACTCTTAATTGATTGCATATAATAGGCAGGCAATAAATTCACTCAATTCACTTCCTCCCCTTCCTGTTCCCTCCTGGGATATAGGTCTGTCTCGTCAACCAATCAGCCCTTCTGTGCGCAGAGCACAGTGCTAAACTCTTGGGAGAGTATCAATCAATTGTATTGAGCGCTTACTATGTGCAGAGCATTGTACTAAGTGCTTAAGTGCTAAGAGTACACAGTAAGAGAGCTACTAGACAATTTAAGAGAGCTGGTAGACATGTTCCCTGTCCACGTGAGTTTATAATAATAATAATAATAATGTTGGTATTTGTTAAGTGCTTACTATGTGCAAAGCACTGTTCTAAACACTGGGGGGAACACAAGGAGATGACGTTGTCCCATGTGGGGCTCACAGTCTTAATCCACATTTTACAGATGAGGGAACTGAGGCACAGAGAAGTGAAGTGACTTGCCCAAGGTCACACAGCAGACTTGTGGGGAGGCGGGATTTGAACCCATGACCTCCGACTCCCAAGCCCGCGCTCGTTCCACTGAGCCACGCTGCTTCTCTAGAGGGGGAGATTTTCTTCTGCTAGTCTTATTGAATTAATTTACCCTCACCTGCTTTGTCCATTTCTCACCTTTAAAGAAAGCTGCACCATGCAGTGGCTAGAGCCCGAGCCTGCAAGTCAGAAGGTCATGGGTTCTAATCCTGACTCTGCCAATTGTCTGCTGTGTGACCTTGGGCAAGTCGCTTCACTTCTCTGGGCCTCCGTTCCCTCATCTGGAAAATGGGGATTGAGGCTGAGAGCCCCAGGTGGGACAGTGTGTGTCCAACCTGATTTGTTTGTATCCACCCCAGTGCTTAGTACAGTGCTTGGTACATTGTAAGCACTTAAATACCACAATTATTATTATTTCCTTTATGGACTTTCCACCCCAGCAGGTGTGCCCTTCTCCTCTCCCTCCATCCCCCTCCCCAACTCCTCAATCACTGCTTAAAATGATGTGATGCAAAAGTTTTTTTTTTTAAAATTCTCCCTCAAAATGAAATGGGGCAATTTTGATACTTGTTTCTCACTCGTGTCTATCTTCCAGTCTCTTGAAAGACATTGTAATCCAGTGCTGGATTATCCAAACTTTTTTTTAAAATGGTATTTAAGCAGTTACTATGTGCTAGGCAGCGTACTAAGCGCTGGGGTAGATACAAATTAATCAGGTTGGACAGAGTCCCTGTCCCACTTGTGGCTCACAGCCTTAATCCTCATTTTACAGATGAGGTAACTGAGGCCCAAAGAAGGGAAATGGCTTGCCTAAGGTCACACAGCAGACAAGGGGCGGGGCCGGGATTGTAATCCAGGTCCTTTGACTCCCAGGCTCTATCATATTGGTACCCCTTCCTCTACGGCTTCCTCCTCCTCCTCCCCACCCTCACTCTTAGGCCATTTCCAGCCCCCCAGGACTTCCCTGGTGGGATGGGAAGCATTGGGAGCCCCCCAAATAATAATAATAACGGTACTTAAATGCTATTGCCAAGTACTGTTTTAAGCACTGGAGTAGATACAAGGTAATCAGGTTGGACACAGTCCCTGTTCCACATGGGGCTCACAGTCTTAATCCCCATTTTACAGGTGAGGTAACTGAGGTCCAGAGAAGTGAAGTGACTAGCCCAAGATTGCACAGCAGACAGGTGGCAGATCCAGAATTAGAACCCATTACCTTCTCACTCCCAAGCCCGGGCTCTTGCCACTAAGTCATGCTCCTTCTCTGAACAGGAAAGTCAAACCTGTAAATTTTCTTGTCGTAACAGGGCATGTGACTGTTTCTCTGGGCACCAGGAGAGACTCTGAGGTCTAGGCACCTCAGGAAGTTTTTTGGGGTGGTGGTGAAACACTTGGGGAAAATGGAGTGGCATTTTGGATTACCTGCGGTTTTTGGTTATCTGGGGTCCCCTGCCATCGTGAAGACTCAGTGGGACGTGGAGAGCTGGAGATGTGCATTCCTCCTCTGGAGGTTATTTTGGTGTGCGATGGGGGTGGACTTGTGTCATGGGAGAGGTTGAAACTGGGTCATTTATTTCATTCGTTCAATTGTATTTATTGAGCACTTACTGGGGGCAGAGCACTGTACTAAGTGCTTCGGAGAGTACACTAGACACATTCTCTGCCCACAGCGAGCTTACAGTCGGTGGTGGGGAGACATTAAACATGGACTGCGTCAACCCGATTTGCTTGTAACCACTCCAGCGCTTAGTACAGTGCCTAGCACACAGTAAGTGCTTAACAGACACCACAGTTGTTATTATTAAGGCTTTGTTGGTTGGATTTGAGGAGGGATTTTAAGACTTGGAAGCGGAGAGAGTCGTGTCTGTCGGATATGAGGAGGGAGGGTGTCGCAGGCCAGAGGCAGGACGTGGACCAGGAGTCGGTGGCGAGATAGACGAGATGGAGGCCCAGTGAGAAGGTTGGCATTAGAGGAGCGAAGGTTTGCTGGCTGGGTGGCAGTAGCGTCACTCCAGCCTGGTTCCATTTAACCCTGAGGGGGTTAATATCTGAGCTTTTCCTCTCTTTCCTCACTTCCTCTGCCATTACATTGCAGCAGCTTGTTTATCAGGGCAGAGCAGGGATGGCGGGGTGGAGCTCAGCCTGCTGGAGCAGGAAGGGCAGACTGGGGTGTGTGCAACTCAGACCAGCCACCCCCCCCCCCCCCGCCCCCCCTCAGCCTCATCATTTGGTACCCTTGGCCCTGGCGGGGGGTGGTGGGTGGGCTGGGAGGCATGCCCCACCCTGTCCACGTAGAAGCAGCATGGTATAGTGGGCAAAGCATAGGCCTGGGCATCAGAGGTCGTGGGTTCTAATCCCGCTCCGCCACATAATAATAATGGCATTTGTTAAGTGCTTACTATGTGCAAAGCACTGTTCTAAGTGCTGGGTGGGGGGGCGTACAAGGTGATCAGGTTGTCCCACTTGGGGCTTGCAGTCTTAATCCCCATTTTACAGGTGAGGTAACTGAGGCTCAGAGAAGTTAAGTGACTTGCCCAAGGTCACACAGCTGATAAGTGACGGAGCTGGGATTAGAACCCATGACTTCTGGTTCTCAAGCCCATGCTTTTCCCACTGAGCCATGCTGCTTCTCTGTCTGCTGTGTGACTTTGGGCAAGTCACTCCACTTCTCTGGGACTCAGTTTCCTCATCTGGAAAATGGGGATTGAGACAGTCAGCCTCATGAGGGACATGGACTTTGTCCAACCTGATTACCTCATATCTACCCCGTGCTTAGAACAATGCTTGGCACATAGTAAGCACTTAACAAACACCACAGTAATTATTTTTAGTGGACAAAGCCAGGGCCTGGGAATCAGAAGAATCTGAGTTCCAATCCCGGCTGAGAGACCTTGGGTGAGTCACTTCAGTTCTCTGGGCCTTAGTTACCTAATCTGTAAAATGGGGATTGAGACTGTGAGCCCCACATGGAACAGGGACTGGGTCCAACCCGATTTGCTTGTATCTACCCCAGAGCTTAGTACAGTGCCTGGCCCATTACAAGCACTTAACAAATGCCATAATTTTTATCATTAAATGGGACATGGACTGTGTCCAGCACGATTAACTTGCGTCTATCTCAGCACTTAGAATAGTGACTTGAGGGCTTAACAAATACCATTTTTTAAAAAAGCGGGGTTGGGGGGGTGCCCTGGCTGCTTGACTGGGCCTTGCTCTGGAGATGGGGGTCCCTGAGATGGTGGTGGAAGGAGGGGTGGTCACTCTCTCTAGATAGCCTGGTGTGGAGGGAGTCGGGGGGCCCTGCACCTCTTACCCCCAGCCTTAGCGGACCCGGGGCCAGCCCCTGTATTCTGGAGCCCCCTGACCTACATGCAGCCATCTGGCAGCTTTCCTTTCCATCATTCATTCCTTCAATTGTGCTTACAGAGCGCTCACTGTGCGCAGGGCACTGTACTAAGCGCTCGGGAGAGGACAGTACAACAATAAATGGATACATTCCCTGCCCACAACTCTAGACAGCAAATCCGAGAACAGAGAGGGTGGAGTTGGATTCTGCAGGGTTGGAGGGGAGGTCATCTTCACTGCCTGCACTTCTGCTGTGGAAGCGGTTTTTACTGAAGCTGATAAGACTGTGATGTGTGTGTGTGTGTGTGTGTGTGTATTCATTCATTCAGTCGTATTTATTGAGCGCTTATTGTGTGCAGAGCACTGTACTAAGCGCTTGGGAAATATAAGTTGGCAACATATAGAGACGGTCCCTAAACAACAACGGGCTCACTGTCTAGAAATGTATGTATGAGTGTATGTTTGTGTTTTTGGGGTGATAGGGGGCATTCGGGCTAGGAAGGCAGGTGGGGTCTGGCCTCTCCCCCTCCCCACTCACTCCTGCAGGAAGTTAAGGTAAAACCTTCCCTTCTTTGGGGTTGTGCATTCATTCATTCATTCGATCGTATTTATTGAGCACTTACTGTGTGCAGAGCACTGTACTGAGCGATGGGAAGTACAAGTTGGCAACATACAGAGATGGTCCCTACCCAACAATGGGCTCACAGTCTAGAAGACCCCTCCCAGCCAGATGGGGGAAAAGAAATCCGGGGGAGCCTGACCCCCAGAAAATCCAGTTTTGGGGGGACCCTTGGCCTGTCTTGGTTGGGGCCCAGGGTGGGGTGTCCTTTGGAGCCTTGGGGAAGAAGGAACCAGCTGAAGGCCTTTTAGCATGTGACACCTTCTCCACCCCCCCCCCCCCCCCCGACCTGTTTCATGTCCCCCTTCCCCCTCCAAGCTCTGGCCTTTGAACCTGGCAGGTTCCTTGGGGCCAGGGAGGGGGCAAGGGGCCCTCCTTGAGGCTAAAGAGCAAGTTCTTCCTCTTGTCTAATCTGCATCCCTGCTATTGCCGTCCCAGTTTAGCTCCCCAAGCTTCACCGGGCCCCTTTCCCTCCTCCCCTGAGCTCACCGGTGTCAGCAAATAATGGTACTGATTGAATGGGAAGAAGCATGGCGGCATAGAGGATAGACCATGGGCCTGGGAGTCGGAAGGTCATGGGTTCTAATACCAGCTCTGCCACTTGTCTGCTGTGTGACCTTGGGAAAGTCACTTCTCTTCTCTGGGCCTCAGTTCCCTCACCTGTAAAGTGGGGATTGAGATTGTGAGCCCCCCATGGGAGGGACTGTGTCCAACCCTATTTACTTGTATCACCCCAGTGCTCACTACAGTGCTTGGCACTTAGCGTTTAACAAATACCAGTATTAGTTGTACTCCCCCAAGCACTTAGTACATGGTAAGCGTTTGATAAATCGATTGAATGAATGAATGCTTACTCCACAGAGCACTGTACTAAGTGCTTGGAAGAGGAGGAGCCCCTGTCTTCAGGGAGCTTAGAGTAGGGGTGACAGACTCTAAAATTAATTGTGGGTAGGGTAAGTTATAAAATATAAAGATAAGCTAAATGTAAATACATATATAAAGAAAGATAGATATAAAGATAAGTTCTAGAATATAAAGATAAGCTCATCAAGTGCTGTGGGGGAAACCCAAGTGCTTCCTGGGTCAGGCACTGTTAATAATAATGATGATGGTCTTTAAGTGTTTACTTTTTCATTTTATTTTTATCTTATTTTATTTTTACTAATGATGATAACTACATGATAACAGTGCTTACTACATGTCAAGCACTGTTCTAAGCACTGGGAAAGATACAAGCTAATCAGTCCTTGTCCAACATGGGGCTCGCAATCTTCATCCCCATTTCACGGCTGAGGAAAATGGGGCCCAGAGAAGTGAAGTGAATTGTCCAAGGTCACACAGTTGACAAGGGTGGAGTTGGGATTAGAACGCAGGTCCTTCGGACTCCCAGGCCCATGCTGTATCCACTAGGCTGGCACTGGGCTAGATGATGATGATGGCATTTGTTAAGCACTTACCATGTGCGAAGCACTGTTCTATCAATCAATCAATCAATCAATCAATCGTATTTATTGAGCGCTTACTATGTGCAGAGCACTGTACTAAGCGCTTGGGAAGTACAAATTGGCAACATATAGAGACAGTCCCTACCCAACAGTGGGCTCACAGTCTAAAAGGGGGAGACAGAGAACAAAACCAAACATACTAACAAAATAAAATAAATAGGATAGATATGTACAAGTAAAATAAATAAATAGAGTAATAAATATGTACAAATATATATACATATATACAGGTGCTGTGGGGAAGGGAAGGAGGTAAGATGGGGGGGATGGAGAGGGAGATGAGGGGGAGAGGAAGGAAGGGGCTCAGTCTGGGAAGGCCTCCTGGAGGAGGTGAGCTCTCAGCAGGGCCTTGAAGGGAGGAAGAGAGCTAGCTTGGCGGATGGGCAGAGGGAGGGCATTCCAGGCCCGGGGGATGACGTGGGCCGGGGGTCGATGGCGGGACAGGTGAGAACAAGGTACGGTGAGGAGATTAGCGGCGGAGGAGCGGAGGGTACGGGCTGGGCTGTAGAAGGAGAGAAGGGAGGTGAGGTAGGAGGGGGCGAGGGGATGGAGAGCCTTGAAGCCCGGGGTGAGGAGTTTCTGCCTGATGCGCAGATTGATTGGTAGCCACTGGAGATTTTTGAGGAGGGGAGTAACATGCCCAGAGCGTTTCTGGACAAAGATAATCCGGGCAGCAGCATGAAGTATGGATTGAAGTGGAGAGAGACACGAGGATGGGAGATCAGAGAGAAGGCTGGTGCAGTAGTCCAGACGGGATAGGATGAGAGCCTGAATGAGCAGGGTAGCTGTATGGATGGAGAGGAAAGGGCGGATCTTGGCAATGTTGCGGAGCTGAGACCGGCAGGTTTTGGTGACGGCTTGGATGTGAGGGGTGAATGACAGAGCAGAGTCGAGGATGACACCAAGGTTGCGGGCTTGTGAGACGGGAAGGATGGTAGTGCCGTCAACAGAGATGGGAAAGTCAGGGAGAGGACAAGGTTTGGGAGGGAAGACAAGGAGCTCAGTCTTCGACATGTTGAGCTTTAGGTGGCGGGCAGACATCCAGTTCTAAGCTCTGGGGGGGGATACAAGGTGATCAAGGTGTCCCAGGTGGGGTTCACAGTCTTCATCCCCATTTTCCAGATGAGGTAATTGAGGCCCAGAGAAGTGAAGTGAATTGCCCAAGGTCACACAGCAAAGTGGTTGAAACTGGGATTAGAACTCAGGTCCTCCGGACTCTCAGGCCCGGGTTCTATCCACTAGGCCATGCTGCTTCTTTTTCTCCCCCTCCCCATCCCCCCTGCCCTACTTCCTTTCTCTCCCCACAGAACCTGTATATGTGTTTGTATAGATTTATCACTCTATTTATTTTATTTGTACATATTTACTATTCTATTTTATTTTGTTAATATGTTTTGTTTTGTTGTCTCTCCCCCTTCTAGACTGTGAGCCCGCTGTTGGGTAGGGACCGTCTCTATATGTTGCCAACTTGTACCTCCCAAGCGCTTAGTACTGAGCGCAGTAGCGCTCAGTAAATACGATTGAATGAATGAATGATTGGGTGGCCACGGGTGAGCCTGAGTCCTGCTGGAAGCCCCTTCCTCCCCACCCCCACAACATCCATCCCCCTGCCTCAGGGCAGCCTGGCCCCTCAGGCCCAGAGTATGCCTTTGTCCTGCAGATTCATTCATTCAGTTGTACTTATTGAGCACTTACCGTGTGCCAAGCACTGTACTAAGCACTTGAGAGAGCACAATAGAACAACAAACAGACACATTCCCTACCCACAACATGCTTACAGTCTAGAGGGTATCTGACATTACTTCAATGTTGTTGCAAATTGAATAATCTTTGTCACTGGTCCTGAGTTTGGAGGGTATTTTTCATGCTATTTGTTAAGCACTTACAAAGTGCTAGGCACTGTAGTAAGCACTGGGGTAGATACAAGTCAGTCGGGTTGGACAGGATCCCTTCCCAGCGTGGGGCTCACAGTCTTAATACCTATTTTCCAGATGAGGGAATTGAGGCCCAGAGAAGTGAAGTGATTTGCCCAAGGTCACAGAATGGCCAAAGGAGAGATGATCTCCAGAACCAAGTCTGTTTTGTTTTATTTTTAAATAATACCTGTGGTTGTTAAGCGCTTTCTATGTGCCAAGCACTGTACTAAGCACAGAGGTAGATACAAGGTAATCAGGGTGGACACGGACACAGTCCCTGGCCCTCATGGGGCTCACACTCTTAATCCCCGTTTTCCAGATGAGGGAACTGGGACCCAAAGAATAATAACAATAATAATAATGGTATTTATTAAGCACTTACTATGTGCAAAGCACTGTTCTAAGCACTGGGAAGGTTACAAAGTGATTCAGTTGTTCCACGGGGGGGCTCAAAGTCTTAATCCCCATTTTACAGATGAGGGAACTGAGGCCCAGAGAAGTGAAGTGACTTGCCCAAAGTCACACAGCTGATGATTGGCAGAGCTGGGATTTGAACCCATGACCTCTGACTCCAAAGCCCGCGCTCTTTCCACTGAGCCACGCTGCTTCTCAAAGAAATGAAGTGACTGGCCCGAGGTCACACAGCAGGCAAGTGGTGGCGCTGGGATTAGAACCCAGGTCTTTCTGATGCCCGGGCTCTAGCCACTGGACCATGCTTGGTACAGTGCTCTGCACACAGTAAGCACTCAATAAATACAATTCAGTGCTGCTTCTTTCTGTGTTGCGGCTGGAAGCGGGAAGGGCGGGGGGTGGCAGATGGGCAGCGTGGTTGGACGCAGCCCCATTGCTCATAGAGCCCCCACTCCCCATCCTGAGAACCGGCCTCAATGGAAGCAGGAGGGATTTAGGGGAGCAAGGGAGGCTTCCAGGATTTGGAGTGGAGCTGGGTGGCTGGGACAGTTCAGAGGTAACGGAGGCAGAGGGGTGGATTGGCTGACTTCTCAGGGCCATGGGCAGAGTTCCGGGAAGCTGTGAGGCGCTGTTTGTGTAGCCAGAAGAGGGGTGTCCTCAAAGAAGGCATCTCCCTGAACCCGCCCTGACCTCGAGGAACACAAAAGAAGCAGCATGACCTAGTGGAGAGAGCCCAGACCTTGACTGTAATTCCGGCTCCACCACATGTTGGCTGGGTGACCTTGGGCAAGTCACTGTCTGTGCCTCAGTTCCCTCATTTGTAAAATGGGGGTTAAGACTGTGAGCCCCATGTGGGACAGGGGCTGGGTCCAACGCTATTAGCTTGTATCTTCCCCAGTGCTTAGTACAGGGCCTGGCACATAGTAAGCGCTTAACAAATACCATAAAAAAAAACCAACCCAGAATCCGCAGGGTCCAGCTTCTAGCCCTTGGCTGCTGCAAGCAGGTCTAGAGGATAGAGCTCAGGCTTGGGAATCAGAAGGACTTGGCTTTTTTTTTTTTTAATGGTATTTGTTAAGCGCTTACTATGTGCAAAGCACTGTTCTAATCCCGGCTCTGCTGCTTGTCTTCTGTGTGGGTAAGTCACTTCACTTCTCTGGGCCTCAGTTTCCACATCAGTAAAATGGGGATGAAGACTTAGCCCCACATGGGACGGGGACTGGGTCTGACCCGATTAACTTGTCTCTACCCTAGCGCTCAGTACAGTGCCTGGCACATAATAAGCGCTTAACAAATATTATTATTATTATTATTATTATTATTGCCTTGGTTCCTGTCCCTGCTGCCTGGTCATTGTTCCCCTCCGCCCCGTCCACTCTCAGGACCAAAATACTGCTCCAGGGCTGGAGGTCATGAACCCTGTCCTTCCTTCCTTTCTTCATTCATTCAGTCGTATTTATTGAGCGCTTACTGTGTGCAGAGCACTGTACTAAGCGCTTGGGAAGTACACACACTTGCTCTGGTGCACACATTTGTTGATGATGAGAATAACAGTAATAATTGTGGTACTTTTAAAGGGTTTAGTATGTGCCAGTCCCTGTACTAAGCACTGGAGTGGATTCTGTGAACCCTATGTGGGATAGGGACTGTGTCTAAACCAATTTGCTTGCATCCTCCTTTAAAATGGGGATTAAGACTGTGAGCCCCATGTGGGACAGGGACTATGTCCAACTTGATTAACTTGCTTCCACCCCTGGGCTTAGAACAGTGCTTGGCACATAGTAAGCGCTTAACAAGTACCATTATTATCATTATTACTATTATTAGAGAAGCAGCGTGGCTCAGTGGAAAGAGCCTGGGGTTGGGAGTCAGTGATCATGGGTTCGAATCCCGGCTCCGCCACGTCTCAGCTGTGTGACTTTGGGCAAGGAACTTCACATCTCTGGACCTCAGTTCCCTCATCTGTAAAACGGGGATTAAGACTGTGAGCCCCCCGTGGGACAACCTGATCACTTTATATCCTCCCCAGCGCTTATACCAGTGCTTTGCACATAGTAACCGCTTAACAAATGCCATCATTATTATTATTATAGAAGAGGCTGCTCAGATTCTGCAGTGGAGGGGAGGTCAGGGGAGGGTTTGGATAAGGAAGGCTTGCCACAGGCCCTAGAGGGCCCTGTCTCCCCCTTCTAGACTGTGAGCCCACTGTTGGGTAAGGACCGTCTCTATATGTTGCCAACTTGGACTTCCAAGTGCTTAGTACAGTGCTGTGCACACAGTAAGCGCTCAATACATACGATTGAATGAATGAATGAATGACCATGGTTTTGTCCCCGAGGTCACTGGAGCCTGCTGTCTGTGGGGGAGGAGGTTGGGGGGGAGCAGGGAGGGGGTGACCACCCCACCCTCATATTAGCTGCCTGCTGGACTGGCCTGGGGGACAACCCGATTTGCTTGTATGCATCCCAGAGCTCAGAACAGGGCATGGCACCTAGTAAGTGCTTATCAAATACCACAATAATGTGTTTTAGGCAGCTGGTCTGCCTGAGGCTGGGGGCAGGAGGGGTCAGGAGCAGAGCGTTGGCTTCACACTGCACCCACAAGTCCTGAACTGGTAACCCCCACCTTCTGCTAGCCATGGCCTGTGCGTTTGTGACTGTCTGTCCATCTCCAAAAGCAGCCTAAACCAACCCCCTTCCTCTTAGGAAACCCGGTGAACAAATGGCAGTTTCTTAAGAGCTTCATGGTTAGTCAGACCTTCCCCTTGGGCATATGTTTTGGGGCGGGTGTGTGTGTGTGGGGGGGGTGTTTGTGTTCTTGTGGGTCTCTGTGGGGAGAGCTGAGTGTGTCTGTATTCATTCATTCAATCATATTGAGTGATTCCTGTGTGCAATGCACTGTACTAAGTGCCTGGGAGAGGACAGTAGAACAACTGGTACTTAGTACAGTGCTCTGCACACAGTAAGTGCTCAATAAACACGAATGAATGAATGAACTGGCAGACATATTCCTGCCCACAAGCTCTGTCTAGTATGTGTGGTGTGTATGTGTTTGTGTCCCCCTGTCCCTAGCCGTAACTCCCTGTAAAATGGAAGCTCTATGTGGGACAGAGTTTGTTTCCAATCCCACTACCTTGTAATAATAATAACTGTGGTTATTGCTTGTGTTGCATGTGGGAAAACTGGGTGGAAATGATGTGCTCGGTGAGGTGGGGAGGAGAGGAGAGACCCTGCCCCTACCCTTTCCCTGCTCAGGAGTGAGGGAAGGTGCCTTATTAGTGTTTGTAAATTTTTCGCAGGGGCCTTTTCCCCACTTCCCAGGTGGGAACACTGAGGCTCAGAGGCAGGAGGGCCTCCTCACCCCCAACCTGGGATCTGCTTCCCCTTCGCCCCTCATTTCCCATCTGGCCACAGGCCCACATGGGCCCAGAGGAATGGGGGGCTCTGGGGTGGGGAAGGGGGGCTCACGTTTCGCTGATGGGGAGAAGCAGCATGGCTCAGTGGAAAGAGCATTGGCTTTGGAGTCTGAGGTCATGGGTTCAAATCTCTGCTCCACCAATTGTCATCTGTGTGACTTTGGGCAAGTCACTTAACTTCTGTGTGCCTCAGTTCCCTCATCTGTAAAATGGGGATGAAGACTGTGAGCCCCCCCCGTGGGACAACCTGATCACCTTGTAACCTCCCCAGTGCTCAGAACAGTGCTTTGCACATAGTAAGTGCTTAATAAATGCCATGATTATTATTATTATTATTACTATTATGGGGAGGGAATCCGGGTGGGGGTGGGAGGAGCTAGTTTTTCTGGAGCAGTCTGTCCTTGCATCCCCTCCCTCCCTCTCCCTCTCACTTGCCCTCCTCACTGGAGGAGGTCAAAGGGTCTGGGTCCCTGACTTCTCTGAGCCTGAGTGGAGACATCCAGCCCCGCCCCTCTGCTGCCCTTCCTCTCTCCCGCTGCAGGAATCCCGGTGGAATTCACCCGTGCCTGCCTAATAATAATTGTGGTATTTAAGTGCTTATTATGTGCCAGGCACTGTGCTAAGCGCTGGAGGTAGATACAAGGTAATTGGGTTGGACACAGTCCCTGTCCCATCTAGGGTTTACGGTCTTAATCCCCATTTTCCAGATGAGGGAACTGAGGGCCAGAGAAGTGAAGCGACTTGCCCAAGGTCACTCAGCGGACAGGTTGCGGAGTGGGGATTAGAACCCAGGTCCTTCTGACTCCCAGTCCCGGGTTCTACCCACTAGGCCTCGCTGCTTTGTTTTGTTGTCTGTCTACCCCTTCTAGACTGTGAGCCCGTTGTTGGGTAGGGACCGTCTCTATATGTTGCCAACTTGTACTTCCCAAGCGCTTAGTACAGTGCTCTGCACACAGTAAGTGCTCAATAAATACGATTGAATGAATGAATGAATGCTTCCCTCAGCTCCAGGCGGCAGGGCCTCCTGTCCCACTGTATCAGACCCCAGGAGGAGGGCGGGTGGCCACTGCTGTGGTGACTGGTGTGCACATGCCTCTCAGACAGAAGTCTGGCCCGGCCTGGCCTCCTCGCTGCCGACCTTCCAGAAGTAGCTCTGTCCCCGGAAACCCAAGCGGTCGGAAGGAATCCGATACCCAGAGAGGCTGCCGGCTCCCATCAGCTGGCATGAATCCCAGCACACGCGGGCCTGACGGGATGGCGCGTGTCCTGGGGACTGCCCTCCCCCACGCTGGGAGCTCACGCCAGTGTCGGGGGGGCTTGGGGAGGGGGCAGTAGCCTATCTTGAGCCCCGTGAGCATTTGAGGAGGGGCTAGAAGGAAGAGAAGATGGGCCCTGCTCTTGAGGGGCTGCTAGTCTGAAGGGAAGGTTCATTCTCTCCCTCTCTGCCTGTCTCTCTCTCTCTCCGTGTCTCTCTGTGCTGGGGGAGGGACAGAGGGAGGAGGAGATATGGTCACTTGAGGGGCTGCCAGTCCAAAGGGAAGGTTCGTTCTCTGTCTCTCTCTCTGTCTCTCTCTCCCAGTCTCTGTCTGTGCTGGGGGAGGAGATATGGTCACTTGAGGGGCTGCCAGTCCAAAGGGAAGGTTCGTTCTTTGTCTCTCCCTGTCTCTCTCTCTGTCTCTGTGCTGGGGGAGGGAAAGGGGGAGAAGGAGACGTGGTCCCTATCTTCCAAGGGCTGCCATTCTGATAGGGGAGACAGAGACCACTTTCTGTCTTTCTCATTAATTGTCATATTTATTGAGCGCTTACTGTGTGCAGAGCATTGTACTAAGTGCTTGGAAAGTACAATTCGGCAGCAGTTCTCTTTCTGTCTTTGTCTTTCTCTTTTCTCTGTCTTTCTCTTTCCCTCTTTCTCATTCTCTTTCATTCTCTCTCTTTAATAATAATAATAATTCTGGTATTAAGCACTTACTGTGTGCCAGGCACTGTACTAAACACCGGGGTGATTCCAAGCAAATCAGGGTGGACACAGTCCCCGTCCCCCGTGGGGCTCACAGTCTCAATCCCCGTTTTCCAGATGAGGGAACGGAGGCCCAGAGAAGTGAAGGGACTAGCCCAAGGTCCCACAGCAGACAAGTGGCAGAGCTGGGATTAGAAAAAAGCCTTCCTGGTGGAGCGGGCTTGGCTGTGGGCAGCTTCAGGAGGGAGGGTGTGGGTGGCGCCACGCTGTTCATCATGGGCACCTGGAGGCCAGCTGCTGCTGTTGACCCCTCAGTGGACCAGGTGTTTCCTGCCCCTCCTCCGGTGGGGCTGGTTGTTTTTCCAGCCTGGCTGGAGGCCCGTCAGGGGTGGGGGCCGTGGAGAGGAGGCCTGGCCAGTTGGGTCATTTCTGTTCTCCTCCGGGCCGCCCGCCCGCCCCCATGGCCCGCTGGCTTTCCCAGGCAGCACTGGGGCTGGGCGTTGGCCGCAACTCTCCATCGGAGGCAGAGCCGAAGCCACCGTCCACTTACGGCTTGGTCTTGGTGTTTCCTGACCAGCCCGGGTCCATGCCCGCGGATAAGAATAGGCTTACGGTCCAGAAGGGACCTTGTGCTGGAGGAAGTCGGGAGAGAGGGGCATCTCGTCCAGACCCCTGCTTCTGACCAGAAGAGGGAACTGTCCCTATCCCTTAACAGTGGCCTCCTGGGCAGGAAGATCTTACCCGGATCCTTCCTGCGGTTGCCTGCGGGATCTTTTTCACCCTGCCTTTGGAATCCACCTTTTCTCGGGGCACGTGGGAACTACCCTCAGCCTCCCCTCTGTCCCTCAGTCATATTTATTGAGCACTTATTGTGTGCACAGCACTTGGGAGAGCACAAGAGAACAGTAAACAGGTACGTTTCCCGTCTACAACGAGCTTACAGTTTAGGGGCGCTTCCAGAAGCAGCCTGGCAAGGTGGTGAGAGCACGGGCTTGGGAGTCGGAAAGTCATGGGTTCTAATCCCAGCTCCACTTGTTGACCGCAAGACCTTGGGCAAGTCACTCTACTCCTGGGCCTCAGTTACCTCATCTGGAAAATGGGGTTTGAGACTGAGAGCCCCACATGGGACAGGAACTGTGTCCAACCCAATTTGCTTGTATCCACCCCAGTGCTTAGTAGAGTGTCTGGCACAGAGCAAGCGCTTAACTAATAATAACAACAATTATGATTATTATTTTAATCTAGGGGAGCTTACAGTCTAGAGTCTACAGTCTACAGAGAAGCAGCGTGGCTCAGTGGAAAGAGCCCGGGCTTTGGAGTCAGAGGTCATGGGCACAAATCCCAGCTCTGCCCATTGTCAGCTGTGTGACTTTGGGCAAGTCACTTAACTTCTCTGTGCCTCAGTGACCTCATCTGTAAAATGGGGATTAAGACCGTGAGCCCCCCATGGGACAACCTGATCACCTTGTAACCTCCCCAGGGTTTAGAACAGTGTAGTACACATAGTACACATAGTAAGTGCTTAATAAATGCCATTATTATTATTATTATAATACAGTCTGTCTCCGGGAGAGCAGCTTCCCGGAGGGCTCGGTCCAGGTAGTGAGTCATGACCATTTTTGCCCCCAGGAACCACCAGGCCCCAACTCCTGCCCCCCCCGGAATGGGCCGGGCATATTCCAGGTGGCTGGGCAACCTGCCAGCTCGCCCAGAGTGCCCACCTTCATGCCCCAAGGCCGTGGCTATGATAGGCCCCGGGTGGCACTGGGGTAGGGGAGGTCCGGGCCCAAATGTCACAGGGTGTTTCCTCCCAATTCAGTCGTATTTATTGAGCGCCTACTGGGTTCAGAGCACTGTACTGTTTGGGAAAGTACAATGCAGCAATAAAGAGAGACAATCCCTGGGCTCAGTGAGCTCACAGTCTAGAGGGCTGATGGCCTGTGGGTGCCGAGCAAATGTGACTATCCTTCGCAGTGCCCGCTGGGCGGTGGAACCCCTTCCCTGGGCCTGCCACACCTCAGGGTGGCCAGCCAGGGGATGGTGGCTCTGGTGTTCCAGGCCTCGGTGTTCGGCCCCCGGGGGCCAGCCGGGAAGCCGGGCCTGGCTCCGGGGGCACCAGCCTGTGGGGAGAGGGCACAGGATGCCCGCTGTGTTGCCGGAATGGTTCTCCCTTCCTCAGTCCCAGGCCCTGCCCCTTTCCTACGAGGCCTGGGTCAGGCTAAGGCTGCACTGGGCAGCCAGTGAGTCAGAGGATGGGAGGGGCGGGTGGGATCTGGTGTAGCCGATGACCTGAGCTGTTTTCGTAAGGGGTTCACGCCGACGGGAGAATGTCAGGACAGGATCACTGGGAGGAAGGACGACAGAAGGCCTTATCCGTCTCCTGCAGGCCGGGTCCACCCGAACTTGGGAGCCTGGCAGGGGAGACAGATTTTCTGGCTCCCGGTAGAGAGTGGGGTGCGGTGTCAGTGGTATTTATTGTGCGCTTACTATGTGCAGACCTAAGCGCTTGGAAGACGACACTAGAACGATATAATGGATGCATCCCCTGACAGTCTAGAGGAGGAGACAGACATTAATAGATATAAAATTGCAGATATGTATATGTGTGTGTGCTGAACTGTGGAAAACCATAACTCTCAAGGCAGGGGAATTTTGGGAGAGTCAGGGTTGGGTGACCCATCCCCTGCCCACAACGAGTCGACAGTCTGGCCCGGGGTGGGAGGCAGACATTAATAGAAATAAGTAAAATTACCGAGATGTGCGTGTGTGTGCCCAGCTGTGAAAAACCAAGGCTCTCGGAACAGGGGGATTTTGGGAGAGTCAGGGCTGGGTAAAACGTCTCCTGCCCACAACGAACTGACGTTCTGGCCATGGGGAGACAGGCGTTAATAGAAATAAATAAAATTACAGATATGTGTGTATGTGTGTGTTTGTGTGAGCACGCATGTCTGGACCGAGCTGTGGAAAACCACGGCTCTCAGAGCTGGGGGATTTAGGGAAAGTGGGGGCTGGCTGACACATCCCCTGCCCACAACGAGCTAATGGAAATAAATAAAATTACTGAGAGGTATGCATGTGTGTGTGTTTGTGTGCATGCCGAGCTGTGGAAAATCAGGGTTCTCAGGGCAGGAGGATTCTGGGAGAGTGGGGGCTGGGCTAGGAGCTCTAACCACTTTCACCACAACGCTTCTCCCGCTTAGGAATGTGCCCTCCTGGCACAGACTTAAGGGAGTTGAGCATTGTACCTTGGACTTCCCCCTCCCCTAGATCTCCCAGATCTGGTTTGACAGGAGCGAGGCTCAGATAACTGGAATTCCCAGGGCCGGGCGGCAGCCCTCTCCCTTCCCCCGCCCCCCGGCCTGGTGAGTTCAGTCATGTGTGCCACCATACGCACACGTGTGCTCACGTGTATACCTTCACAGAGCCTGTAAGTTCTTCCTGCCAGAGGTGTCTACTCGGTCAGGTCGTAGTGAGCCAGGAATGTGTTGCTGTACTCTCCCAAGCGCTTAGTATGTGCTCTGCATATGGTAAGTGCTCAATAAATATGGTCAAATGAATGAAGTGTCAGGGGTAGGGGGGAGCTGTGTTGGCCCCCCCTGGGCAGACTAGCACTGGTTGGCCACCGGTTCTGTGGGGGGCTGGGTGGCCTCTAAATGTCTGAGGGGCAGTGCTGACCGGCTAATAATAATTATTATGGTATTTCTTAAGCGCTATGTGCCAAGCACTGTTCAGTGCACTGGGGTACGTACAAGACTTCAGGTTGGTCTCAGTCCCTGTCCCACACTGGGGTCACATTCTTAATCTCCATTTTCCAGGTGAGGGAACTGAAGCCCAGAGAAGCGAAGTGACTTGCCCAAGGTCCTACAGCAGACAAGTGGTGGAGACAGGATTAGAACCCACATCCTCCGACTCCTAAGACCTTAGTTCTTGATACTAGGCCTTGCTACTGCTTAGAGAAGCAGTGTGGCTCAGTGGAAAGAGCCTGGGCTTGGAAGTCAGAGGTCATGGGTTCAAATTCCTGCTCCACCGCTTGTCAGCTGTGTGACTTTGGGCAAGTCACTTAACTTCTCCGTGCCTCAGTTACCTCATCTGTAAAATGGGGATTAAGATTGTGAGCCCCAAATGGGACAACTTGATCACCTTGTATCCCCCCCAGTGCTTAGAACAGTGCTTTGCACATAGAAAGCGCTTAACAAATACCAAAATTATTATTATTATTATTACTGGCAGCAGCATTGCCCGGCCTTGGCATTGGGATAATGATAATAATAATAATAATGTAATAATACTTATGGTATTTGTTAAACACCTACTATGTGCCATGCACTGAACTAAGCACTGGGGTGGATACAAGCAAATCGGGATAGACACAGTCCCTATCCCACGTGGGGCTCACAGTCTCCATCCCCATTTGACAGATGAGGTAACTGAGGCCCAGAGAAGTGACTTGCTCAAGGTCACGGAGCAGACAAGTGGCGGAGCCAGCATTAAAACCTGCGTCCTCTGATTTCCAAGCCCGGGCTTCTTGCCTCTAGGCCATGCCGCCGGCCCAGCACCCTTGCCTGGCCCCGGGGGTGGCATTGGGATCCCCCAAACTCTCTGGGAGTCAGGTCCTCGGGCGCTGCCTCTCCACCTCCGCTCCGAGAGCCGGGACGTCAGAACTCAATCAATCAATCAATCAATCATATTTATTGAGCGCTTACTGTGTGCAGAGCACTGTACTAAGCGCTTGGGAAGTACAAGTTGGCAACATATGGAGATGGTCCCTACCAAACAGTGGGCTCACAGTCTAGAAGGGGCTCACAGTCTTGGCCCGCCTTGAGAGCCGAGGTCGGAGACGTTGGCGTCGGTGGGCGATGCCCAGCGCCACCCACCCTCTCCCTCTCCCCCAGGTGGTACAAACTGCACTCGAAGGCCGGGAAGCGGGAGAAGGAGCGGGGTGAGATCCAGGTAACCATCCAGCTGACCCGCACCTCCCTGAGTGCCAGCATGTTCGATCTGTCGGCCCCGGACAAGCCCCGCTCGCCCTTCGGCAAGCTGAAGGACAAGGTGAAGGGCCACAAGAAGTTTGAGCTGGAGTCCGCCTCCGCCATCATCCCTGGGAGCGTGGGCCGGCTGGAGGAAGCAGAGGGCCTGGAGCTGGATGGCAAGAAGGGCAAGGCCAAGGGCTTCTTCTTCCGCAACAAGCTGCGCAAGTCGTCGCTCACGCAGTCCAACACGTCTCTGGGCTCGGACAGCACCATCTCCTCGGCCAGCGGAAGCTTGGCCCCGGGCTTTGCTGCCCTGGACCTCGAGGCCGCCCGCCCCCCGAGCAGGAAGAACAGCCTCTCCGGTACGGTGTCACTCGGCCGCCGGGTGGAGGGGAGGGCCGATAGATCGATCGGTGGGGTGCTATCGAGCACTCACTCTGTGCAGAGCACTGGACTGAGCGCTTGAGAGGATGATACGACAGAAGGGGTGGGCGCTGGCCCTGCCCGTCGCGAGAAGCAGCGTGGCCTAGTGGAAAGATCACGAAGAGGACCTGGCTCTGCTAATTGTTTGCTGGGAGACCTTGGTCGAGTCACTTGACTTGTCTGGGCCTCCGTTTCCTCAACTGGAAAAAGGGGATTCAATACTTGTCCTCTCTCTCTTCTACTTAGATTGGGAGCCCCCTGTGAGACCAGGGACTGTCTGACCTAATTGACCTGTACCTACCCCAGTGCTTAGAACAGTATTTGACACATAGTAAGGGCCTGGGAATCAAAAGGTCATGGGTTCTAATACCGGCTCTGCCACTTATCAGCTATGTGACCCTGGGCAAGTCACATTTCTCTTCTGGGCCTCAGTTCCCTCATCTGGAAAATGGGGAATGAGACCGTGAATCCCATGTGGGACAGGGACTGTGTCCAACCCGATTTGCTCGTTTCCACCCCAGCACTTAGTACAGTGCCTGGCACACAGTAAGTGCTTAACAAATACCACTATTATCTTTATTATTATTATTATTAAGGAATCCCCAACCCACCTCTGCAATGGGTAGGTGGGAGTGTGGGTTTCAGCTGCTGGGCTTAATCCTTCAGACCCTCCCTGCCCAGGTGGACCCTGACTGTGTGTGCCACCCAAACTGTAATAGTATTTGTTATAACAATAATGATGGTATTTGTTAAGCACTTACTATGTGCTGAGCACTGTTGTAAGCTCTTGGGTAGACACAAGGTCATCAGGTTGTCCCACGTGGGGCTCACAGTCTTAACCCCCATTTTACAGATGAGGTAAGCCCAGAGAAGTGAAGTGACTTGCCCAAAGTCACACAGCTCAAAAGTGGCGGAGCCGGGACTAGAAGCCATGACCTCTGACTCCCAAGCCCGTGCTCTTTCCACTGAGCCACGCTGCTTGTGCTAGGCACTGTACTAAGCGCTGGGATAGATACAGACTAATCAGTCTCTGTCCCACATGGGACTCACAGTCTTCATCTCCATTTTACAGATGAGGGAACTGAGGCCCAGAGAAGTGAAGTGACTTGCCCAAGGTCACCCAGCAGACAAGCGGCAGTATTGGGGTTAGACTGTGAGCCTGTTGTTGGGTAGGGACCGTCTCTATATGTTGCCAACTTGTACTTCCCAAGCGCTTAGTACAGTGCTCTGCACACAGTAAGTGCCCAATAAATACGATTGAATGAATGAACCTAAGTCCTCTGATTCCCAGGCCCAGGCTGTTTCCACCAGGCCATTTTGCCTCTAATCATAATAATAATTATGGTATTTGTTACATGCTTACTATATGCCAGGCACTGTACTTAATGCTAGGGTGGTTACAGTCCCCGTCCCATGTGGGGCTCACAGTCTCAATCCCCACTTTACAGATGAGTGAATAGAGGCACAAAGAATAACAATAATAATTGTGGTATTTGTTAAACACTTATTATGTGCCAGGCACTGTACTAAGCGCAAGGGTGAATAGGAGCAAATCGGTTTGGACACAGTCCCTGTGCCACGTGGGGCTCATAGTCTCGATCCCCATTTCGTAGATGAGGTCACTGAGGCCGAGAGAAGTGAAGGGACTTGCCCAAGGTCACACTGAAGAGAAGTGGAGGAGCCGGGATGAGAACCCCTGACCCCTGAGAATCCCAGATTCGGGCTCTAGCCACTAAGCAGTGCTGCTTCTCTCAGGCCTAGATGGTGATAGGTGAGCCCTGTGAGGGACAGGGATTGTCAGTCCTTATCGTTGTATTGTACTTTCCTAAGTACAGTGCTCTGCACACAGTAAGAGCTTAATAAATATAATTGAAAAAATGAATGAGAGGGACCGTGTCCAACCTGTATCCACTCCAGCACTTAAAACAGTGTTTGGCACATCGTAAGCGCTTAATAGATCTCATAATAATTATTAGAGAAGCAGCCTGGCTCAGTGGAAAGAGCCCGGGCTTTGGAGTCAGAGGTCGTGAGTTCAAATCCCGGCTCTGCCACTTGCTTTGTGACTCTGGGCAAGTCACTTCACTTCTCTGGGCCTCAGTTCCCTCATCTGTAAAACAGGGATGAAGATTGTGAGCCCCGTGTGGAACGACCTGATCACCTTGTAACCTCCCCAGTGTTTAGAACAGTGCTTGGCACATAGTAAGCGCTTAATAAGTGCCATCATTATTATCATTATTATTATTTCCCATGAGGACCAGAGCAGGGCCCAGGGAAGGGAAGTATGGTGGGCGGCATTGAGGGGGGGCCCAGTCCGGTGTCTGAACCCTGTTTTCCGTCCCAGGCCGGGAGGCGGCGTCCTTCCCCAAGACCCTGACACACAAGCGGGCGTTCAGCGACGAGGCGAGCCAGGTGACCGTCGCCCTGCCCCGAGCCATCCACGACCTCAAGGCCAAGAACGACCCCGTCTCGCGGTCTTCTCTGTGTGTCAATGGGAGCCACGTGTACTGCGAGGAGCCGCTCCCGGCCATCCACCGCCCCTTCCCACTTTCCGGCTCCCTCCAGAACCTCGCCCCCCGCAGCGCCCAGGACGGCCCGGGCCCCCGGCCCGCTTCGGCCAAGGCGGAGGGTCCTCCGTGGGGAGGGGGCTTCGGGGCCGGGCCAGCAGATGCCACAGCATTGCCCCGGCTGACCGGCCCCGGGGGGCAGGCCCGGGAGGAGGAGGGGGGCGGTGGGGAGGGGGAGAGGCGGGCGGAGGGCAAGCCGGTGCAGATCGCTACGCCCCTGGTCTTCGGCGAGCGCGAGGACGCGCGCAAAGAGGAGAAGAAGGCCAGGCCGGGCCTGTTCCTCCATCACCACCACGGGGGCGGCAGGAGCGAACCAGGCTCCAGGGGCCCCGGGGACAAGGCCTCGCCTCAGAACCCCCCAGGCACCGATGACAGGGGCAAGGGCAGCTGGTTCGGATCCCGGGATGCCAAGGAGCCGGGCCAGAAACCCAGGTGAGCCGGGCGTCCGTGCCGTCGCGGGATGGGGGTGGACGTCTTGGTGAGTTTGGGAGGGTTCAAGGGTCAAGCCTGCTTGGTTCTAGCACCCGCTGGGGCCCAACTCACCCTCCCTCGGGGGCTAGGGACCACCCCCCTAGATTCTGGCTTCAAGGTTCACTGGATATCGGGGTCCTCCTGCCAGCCCACCTCCCTCCCTCCCTCCCGCCTTCCCCAGCGTCAGCCCGCTGCTCTGCGTCTGTGAGGCCCCAAGACAAGCCCGTTTCCTCCAGGGCAGGGCCTGGGGCTTTTTGGGGCAAGGGCAGGGGGGTGCTACCTGGCACCCCAATTTCTCCCCGTCCCCCAGAGGCCTCCCCAAGCCCCCTGGCTGTGGCTCGTTATGGGTGGGGAACGCGTCTGCTAATTCTCTTGTAGTGAACTGTCCTAAACACTTAGTACAGTGCACATAGTAAGCGCTCAGTAAAGACGATCGATTGATGGTGGATTATGCCAGAGGGGGGTGCTTGTCCCGGGAGGATTCAGAGTCAGTTTGGGCAGGTCCAAGGAGAATAATAATAATAATAATAATAATGGCATTTATTATGTGCTTATTATGTGCCAAGCACTCTTCTAAGCCCTGGGGTAGATTCAAGTTAATCAGATTGGGCACAGTCCCCATCCCACTTGGGGCTCACACTCTTATCCCCATTTTACAGATGAGGTAATTGAGGCCCAAAGAAGTGAAGTGACTTGCCTGAGGTCACACAGCAGGCATGGGGAGGAGTCAGGATTGGAACCCAGGTCCTTCTGACTCCCAGGCCTGGGCTTTATTCACTAAGCCACACTGGTGTGGGCTGCCCCATTCATTCATTCATTCATTCATTCGGTTGTATTTATTGAGCACTTACTGTGTGCAGAGCACTATACTAAGCACTTGGAAAGTACAATTCAGCAACAGAGACAATCGCTACCAAACAGGCTTACAGTCTAGAAGGGGGGAGACAGACCAGAAAACAAAGCAAAACAAGTAGACATTCATTCATTCATATTTATTGAGCACTTACTGTGTGCAGAGCACTGTACTAAGCGCTTGGGAAGTACAAGTTGGCAACATGTAGACACAGTCCCTACCCAACAATGGGTTCACAGTCTAGAGGGGGGAGACAGACAACAAAACAGAGCATGTGGATAGGTATCATCAGAATAAATAGAAGTAAAGTTAGATGCACATCATTAACAAAATAAATAGAATAGTAAATATGTACAAGTAAAAGAGAGTAATAAATCTGTACAAATATATATACAGGTGCTGTGGGGAGGGGAAGGAGGTAGGGCGGGGGGATGGGGGTTAGACAGGCATCAGTAGCATCAATATAAATAGAATTATAGATCTTTGCACATCATTAATAAAATAAATAGAATAATAGATATGTACATATGTACCCAAGTGCTGTGGGGCGGGGAGGGCGGTAGAGCTGAGAGAGAGAGTTGGGGCGATGGGGAGGGGAAGAGGAGCAGAGGGAAAGGAGGGCTCAGTCTGGGAAGGTCTTCTGGAGGAGGTGAGCTGGGAGGAGAACCTAAGCCTTTCAGACTCCCGGGCCCAGGCTCTACCCACTGTTCATTCATTCAATCGTATTTATTGAGTGCTTACTGTGTGCAAAGCACTGTACTAAGCGCTTGGGAAGTACAAGTTGGCAACCTATGGAAACGGTCCCTACCCAACAATGGGCTCACAGTCTAGAAGGGGGAGTCTAGGCCCTGCTGCTTTTCCCTCCCTGATGCAGAGCCCTGGTGCTGGGAAAAGCCACAAAATAATAATAATACTGATGATGATGATGATGATGGTATTTGCTAAGCGCTTATTATGTGCCAAGTACTGTGCTAGCCACTAGGGTGGATAGAGCAAATCAGGTTGGATGCAGTCCCCGTCCCACGTCGGGCTTGCGGTCTCAATCCCCATTTTCCAGATGAGGTAACTGAGGTGCAGAGAAGTGAAGTGACTTGCCCAAGGTCACACAGCAGACACTGGGTGGAGCCGGGATTAGACTCCCAGGCCCGGCTACGCCATGCTTCCTGGCCCTTGCCTTCTGGAGGGCACCGACAGTCTGTTGAGGGAAAGATAGGATAGTGGCCCCACCTCCCCTGCCCCTCTTGCTTCCAGAGGCTCCTGGAGGGGCAAGAGAACTCTGTGTCAACCCCCCAGCAAAGGGGGGTGGGGAGGACGACCCCTCCCAAACTGGGGAGCCCCCTCCCACCCCGTGGTCTTCCCTCCCTTCCCTCTCTGCTGGATCTGCTTCTCCTCTGTACCGCCCTCCTGTACTCAGAGAAGATGCAGGGAAGGGGGAGAGTCAGACACTGGAAAGTCCAGCTCTTGTCTTTCCCTCCAGACTGTAAGCTCGTTGTGAGCAGGGAATGTCTGTTTATTGTTTTAAATAATAAGAATTGTTAGGCGCTTACTATGTGCTAGGCACATAGCGCTGTAATTAATATTATTAATTATTATTAATTATTATTATTCTTAATATTTATTAAGTGCTGGGGTAGATACAAGCCAATCCGGTTGGACACAGTCCCTGTCTCACATGGGGCTCCCAGTCTCAATCCCCATTTCACAGTGAGGTACCTGAGGCCCATTCATTCATTCATTCCATCATATTTATTGAGCGCTTACTATGTGCAGAGCACGGTACTAAGCACTTGGAAAGTACAATTCAGGCCCAGTGAAGTGACTTGCCCCAGGTCGCACAGTAGATGAGTGGTGGAGCCGGGATTAGAACCCACGACGTTTTATCTCCCAAGCACGTGTTCTATCTACTCCTCCATTCTGCTTCTCTGTTCTATTGTCTTCTCTCAAGCGCTTAGTACAGTGCTCTGCACACAGTAAGCGCTCAATAAATACGATTGAATAGTCTCGCCCCTTCCTCTCCACACACACCATCACGACTCTGGTTCGTTCACCCGGCATGGCTACTAGATGAATCCTTTTCCTCATCTCCAGACGCTCCCCTTTCCGGATCATTTTCCTAAGACATTGTGCTGCACGTGTCTTCCCACTTCTGAAAAAATCTTTGGTGATCGCTCATTCCTTTCCATGTTACGCAAGAAGCTCCCAAATGTTGGCTTCCAGGCCCTTCATTCACCCTCTCTCTTCCCTCATGTCCACCCTCATCCCCCACTACACTTCAGCTCACTTTTCTTTTCACCCTCAGGCGCAGCTACTCACCGTGCCTCGGTTTCATTTCTCCAGATTCTGATTCCTGATTCACATCCTTCCTCCCGCCTGGAATTTCCCTTTCAAATCTGCCTGGAATTTCCCCTTCAAATCCGCCAGACCCCAACTTCTAAACCCTTTTGAAGTCCCACCTCATCCTGGAGACCTTCCCAAATTTAATTTTTCTTCTCCCTCTCCCCAGGTCATGCCTCTGTCAACCTCCACTGCATGGTTTAGTGTATAGAGCCCGGGCCTGGGAATCGGAAAATCGTGGGTTCTAATCCCGGCTCTGCCATACGTCTGCTGTGTGACTTTGGGGAAGTCGCTTCACTTTTCTATGCCTCAGTTCCCTCATCTGTAAAATGGGGATTAAGACTGTGGGCCCCATGTGGGACAGGGACTGTGTCCACAGTCTAATTTGCCTGTATCCACCCCAGCGCTTAGTACAGTGCTTGGCACATAAGAAGCACTTAACAAATACCACCATCATTATTATTATCATCAGTGCATATTTATTGAACCCCTACTGTGGGCAGAGCCCTGAACTCTAAAGTGCTCAGGAAAGTAGAATTAGAAGAGTTGACCCTGCTCTTGAGGAGTATAAAGTGTTGCCGGTGAGATTGACTCTTCAATCAATCCATCAGTGATATTTATTGAGCGTTTACTGTGGGCAGAACACTGTACTAAGCACTTGGGAGAGTACAATACAACAATAAACAGACACATTCCCATTCTATCGTATTGCATGCTGACCGTGTGCAGAGCACTGTACTAAGTGCTTGGGAGAGTACACCATAACAATGAACAGCCACATTTCCTCCCCACAATGTGTGCAGAGTGCTGTACTGAGTGCTTCTGAGTGTAATAATAATACCTGTATATATGTTTGTACGGATTTATTACTCTATTTTATTTGTACATATTAATTCTATTTATTTTATTTTGTTAATATGTTTTGTTCTTTATGTCCCCCTTCTAGACTGTGAGCCAGCTGTTGGGTAGGGACCGTCTTTATATGTTGCCAATTTGGATTTCCCAAGCGCTTAGTACAGTGCTCTGCACACAGTAAGCGCTCAATAAATATGAATGAATGAATGAATAATAATAATAATTATGGAATTGGTTAAGCACTGGGTGCCAGGCACTCTACTAAGCGCTGGGGTTCGACCCAAGCAAATCGGGGTGGACACAGTTCCTATCCCACATGGGGCTCACAGTTTCAATCCCCGTTTTATTTGAGGCCCCAGAGAAGTGAAGTGACTTGTCCAAGGTCACACCGCAAACAAGTGGCAGAGTCAGAATTAGAACCCGTAACCTTCTGATTCCCAGGATCATGCTCTATCCATGCACCACACTGTTGCAGAACAGTTGGTAGACATGTCCCCTATGCACAGCGAGCATATAGATTCTTAGGGAAACTAAAGTCTGAGCGAGTGATAATGCGTATTTTCCAGTTGCAAAACCCATTTAGTTACTCCCCGAGGGCCTTTCTGTACATAGTGATTTTCATATTCTATTAAACACTTATTCACCTTTTTTGTTCCTTTATCTGTAAATTGCTTCATTTCTGTTTGCCCTTTGAGGGAGGGAGACATGTTGGAGTTTTTTCACCTCTATTGTACTTTTCTAAGTGCTTAGTACAGTGTTCTGCACACAGAAGGCACTCATTAAATACTGTTGATACGGAAAAGTAGGGAGAGGACAGGATGAGGGCGAAAGGCTGGGAGGGGAAAAAGGTAGAAGAGAGGAGGCTGAGGGATAGCTTCGTGTTCTCTTTTGGATCTGGCTTCCATGTGGCAAAGGAGAGAGACAGCCACCCTCCCCCCATTTTCCAGCTCCACTGAGAACTGGACAAGGTCTGGGCTTTGCAGCAGCAGGGATTTCAGGTAGACACAAAGCCTAGGAGTGAGAGTTCACCTTGAGTGTATGACTCTGAAATACTGGAGATTCTTTAGGGTTTTTAGGGGGTTTTTTTAACATAGGTTCTAGGTTTTAGACCTAGGTTCTAATTCACTTGTCTAGTGTGTGACCTTGGGCAAGTCACTTTACTTCTCTGTACCTCAGTTCCCCTATTTGTAAAATGGAGATTAAGACTGAGCTTCATGTGGGACATGGACTGTTTCCAACCCTATTTACTTGTAATAATAACGATTAAGCGTTTACTATGTGCAAAGCACAGTTCTAAGCGCTGGGGAGGTTACAAGGTGATCAGGTTGTCCCGCGGGAGGCTCACAGTCTTCATCCCCATTTTCCAGATGAGGGAACTGAGGCCCAGAGAAGTGAAGTGACTTGCCCAAAGTCACACAGCTGACAATCGGCGGGGCTGGGGTTTGAACCCATGACCTCTGACTCCAAAGCCCAGGCTCTTTCCACTGGGCCACGCTGCTTGTGTCCATCCCAATGCTTAGTACAGTGCCTGGCACATAGTAAGTGCTTAACAAATACCACAAGTATTAAGCATCATGGTGTAGTGGCTAGAGCAGGCTAGAGTCAGAAGGTCATGGGTTCTAATCTTGGTTCCGCCATTGTCTGCTGTGTGACTTTGGGCAAGTCACTTCACTTCTCTGTGCCTCAGTTACCTCATCTGTAAAATGGGGATTAAGACCGTTAGCCCTATGTGGGACAACCTGATTACCTCGTATTCATTCATTCAACCATATTTATTGAGCACTTACTGTGTTCAGAGAAGCAGCTGGCTCAGTGGAAAGGGCCCGGGCTTTGGAGTCAGAGGTCATACGTTCAAATCCAGGCTCCGCCAACTGTCAGCTGTGTGACTTTGGGCAAGTCACTTTGCTTCTCTGGGCCTCAGTTCCCTCATCTGTAAAATGGGAATGAAGACTGTGAGTCCCGCGTGGGACAACCTGATCACCTTGTAACCTCCCCAGCGCTTAGAACAGTGCTTTGCATATAGTAAGCGCTTAATAAATGCCATTATTATTATTATTATTATTATTATGTCAGAGCACCGTACTAAGTGCTTGGGAAGTACAAGTCGGCAACATACAGAGATGGTCCCTACCCAACAACGGGCTATCTACCCCTGTACTTAGAACAGTGCTCGGCACGTAGTAATTGCTATAACCATCATAAAAATGACCATCATTTGTATTATTCTCTGGACAACCTGATTACCTCGTATCTACTCCGTCCTTAGAACAGTGCTTGGCACGTAGTAATTGCTATAGCCATCATAAAAATGACCATCATTTTGATTATTCTCTGTGCCTCAGTTACCTCATCTGTAAAATGGGGATTAAGTCTGTGAGCCCCATGTGGGACAGGGCTGTGTCTAACCTTGTATCTACCCTAGTGCTTTGAACAGTGCGTGGCACAGAGTAAGTGTTTAACAAATACCATCATCATTATTATTATTTTCAGCATTTTGGGATGGGTTAGGGTCTTGCTGGAGGCTGGGGATTAGATGAGGTGACATCTGATGGAGAGAGCTCCTTTCCATCCTGAGGGTGGCGGTGGGAATAATAATAATAATAATAATAATAATAAATAGAATAATACTACTCTATTTATTTTGTTAATGATGTACATCTAGCTTTACTTGTTTATTCTGATGACTTGACACCTGTCCACATGTTTTGTTTTGATGTCTGTCTCCCCCTTCTAGACTGTGAGCCTGTCCTTGGGTAGGGAACGTCTCTATATGTTGCCAACTTGTATTTCCCAAGTGCTTAGTACAGTGCTCTGCACACAGTAAGCACTCAGTAAATACGATTAATGAATGAATGAATGAATAATGGCATTTATTAAGTGCTTACTATGTGCAAAGCACTGTTCTAAGCCCTGATGGGAGGATTAGGGGGGTGGGAGGACTTTTAGACTGTTAGCCCGTTGTTGGGTAAGGATTGTCTCTATCTGTTGCCGAATTGGACTTCCCAAGCGCTTAGTACAGTGCTCTGCACACAGTAAGTGCTCAATAAATACGATTGAGTGAATGAATAATGACATTATTAAGCACTTACTATGTGCAAAGCACTGTTCTAAGTGCTGATGGGAGGATTAGGGGGGTGGGAGGACCTTTAGACTGTTAGCCCGTGTTGGTTAGGGATTGTCTCTATCTGTTGCCGAATTGGACTTTCCAAGCGCTTAGTACAGTGCTCTGCACACAGAAAGCGCTCAATAAATACCGTTGAATGAATGAATGACTGGGATTCTAAACCATAGCCTTTAAACTTGATCTGGGCTGTAGGGTCCCCCTAGCGGCCACCAGCTGAACTGAACGGCCCAGGTGGACAGGTCGGTGGAGATCAATCAATCAATCAATCAGTCGTATTTATTGAGCGCTTACTGTGTGCTGAGCACTGTACTAAGCGCTTGGGAAGTACAAGTTGGCAACATATAGAGACAGTCCCTACCCAACAGTGGGTTCGCAGTGTAGAAATGGAGATGGGGAGGGGACTGGGAAAGACCCCCCAAATCTGCTGGTCTGGGGAGAAGCAGCATGGCCTAGTGGCTAGAGCCCGGGCCTGAGAGTCAGAAGGACCCAGGTTCTAGTCCCGGCTCCGCCTTGTCCGCCGCATGACCCTGGGTAAGTCACTTCACTTCCCTGGGCCTCCATTCCCTCATCTGTCAAATGGGGATGAAGACTGGGAGCCCCACGAGGGACGGGGATTGGGTCCAACTTGATTAGCTTGTTATCTACTCCAGAGCTTAGTAATAATAATAATAATAATAATGATGATGGCATTTATTAAGCACTTACTATGTGCAAAGCTCTGTTCTAAGCGCTGGGGAGGTTACAAGGTGATCCGATTGTCCCACGGGGGGCTCACAATCTTAATCCCCATTTTATAGATGAGGTAACTGAGTCCCAGAGAAGTGAAGTGACTTGCCCAAAGTCACACAGCTGATAATTGGCGGAGCTGGGGTTTGAACCCATGACCTCCGACTCCAAAGCCCACTCTCTTTCCACTGAGCCACGCTGCTTCTCCCCAGGCTATGTCCAACCAGCAGATTTGGGGGTCCTTCCAAGTCCTTAACAAATGCCATAATTACTGTTATTATTATTACAATGCTCTGCATAACAAACTGTTTAAAAAATACTATTAAAAAAAAGGGAGAAACCCAGCAGCTGTGTGTGTTTGTGTGTGTCCCACACATGTCCATTGTTTGCAGCTTGCATGGGGCATGTCCAGCCAGAACATTTCCAGCACTTGGAACAGTGCTTGGCCCATAGTAAGCGCTTAACCGATGCCATTATTATTATTATTTCTGCTGTGGGAATCTCTTTCCCTCAGGGTCTCACCGTGGCCAATTTCTCAGAGCGTGGGGGTGGGAAGGGTGGCTGGGATTTTTTGGGTGGGCTTGGACTGGCAGGATTGGGATCGGAAGGGCATCCAGAATGAGCCACTGTTTGACTGGGAATGCTCAGGTTTCGTTAGGGAAAGTCTGGGAGTCCGACTCAGCCGAGGGCAAGAGGACACCTGTGGGATTCTGGGAGTCCAGCTCAAATGGCTAAGAGGACATCTGTGGGATTCTAGGAGTCCGGCTCAATCAATCAATCAATCGTATTTATTGAGCGCTTACTGTGTGCAGAGCACTGTACTAAGCTCTTGGGAAGCGCTTGCTCAAACAGCCGAGGGACCAAGATAGCCTTTTGAAGCCCCAGGCCAGGCCAGGAAAAGGACTACAAGAGCTTCCCTTCAGGCCTCTTTAGGGAGGAAGCGTCTCTGGGCTACAAGGGGTGAACCCCAGCCCGAGGAGCCCGCTCTCTCTCCACCCCTGAGCGGGTGGGTCTGTAGGGCAGCAGGAAGTGTTTAAGTTAGGTGTCTGGGAGGAGTTCACCGTTTGCAGTGGATAGAGTAGGGGCCTGGGAACCAAAAGGTTATGGGTTCTAATCACTCATTCATTCATTCATTCAATCATATTTATTGAATGCTTACTGTATGCAGAGCACTGTACTAAGCGCTTGGGAAGGACAAGTTGGCAACATATAGAGACGGTCCCTATCCAACAGTGGGCTCACAGTCTAGAAGGGGGAGACAGAGAACAAAACATATTAACAAAATAAAATAAATAGAATAAATATGTATAAATAAAATAGAGTAATAAATACGTACAAACGTATATACAGGTGCTGTGGGGAGGGGAAGGAGGTAAGGCAGAGGGGATGGGGGAGGGGAGGAGGAGGCTCAGTCTGGGGAGGTTACAAGGTGATCAGGTTGTCCCACGAGGGGCTCACAGTCTTCATCCCCATTTTCCAGATGAGGTAACTGAGGCCCAGTGAAGTTAAGTGACTTGCCCAAAGTCACACAGCTGAGAAGTGGCGGTGCCGGGATTCGAACCCAAGGATGGGGAGGGGGAGCACTCATCTGCTGAGTGAACTTAGACAAGTCACTTCACTTCCCTGGGCCTCAGTTGCCTCCTCGGTAAAATGGGGATTGAGAGTGTGAACCCCACGTGGGACAGGGACTGTATCCAACCCAATTTGCTTGTAACCACATCAGCGCTTAGTGCCTGGCACGCAATAAGCGCTTAACAAATACAGTAATTATTATTATGACATGGGAGGTTCTTGGGAACCAGAAAGGGCACCAGGATAGCTTATTTCTGGTGGTGGGCGGGGCGGGTGAGATGACTTCCGTGGGAGGAAGCCTCTGGGAGAGGCTGGGCCGCTGTCGCTCTCTCCCCGGGAGCCCTCGGCTCCGCTGCCGGGCCAACGGTTTGTGTCCGTCCCCAGGGAGGAGGAGGCCTCGCACGACACAGCTCTTCCTGCCATCTGCGCAGACCCCCAGCTGGCCACGGGACGGCTGGGCCCACTGGTGAGGGTGGGGAGTGGGTACTGGCCCGGTCTGTCTGTGTGTCGAGGGAGTTGGTAGCCCTGGGGGCATGAGGGCTGGGGCTCGCAGCTACTCGCTAGATTGTGCCACCCTCTAGAGAAGCAGCGTGGCCTAGTGAATAGAGCCCGGGCTTGGGAGTCAGAAGGCTGTATTCTGGATCTGCCACTTAATAACAACAATAATAATGGCATTTATTAATCGCTTACTATGTGCAAAACACTGTTCTAAGCGCTGGGGGGGGCTACAAGGTGATCAGGTTGTCCCATGGGGGGCTCACAGTCTTAATCCCCATTTTCCAGATGAGGTGACTGAGGCCCAGAGAAGTGACTTGCCCAAAGTGACCCAGCTGACAGTTGGTGGAGCCAGGATTTGAACCCATGACCTCTGACTCCAAAGCCCGGGCTGTGTGACTTTGGGTAAGTCACTTCACTTCTCTGGGCCTCAGTTCCCTCATCTGTAAAATGGGGATGAAAACTATGAGCCCCCCCGTGGGACAACCTGATCACCTTGTAACCTCCCCAGTGCTTAGAACAGTGCTTTGCACATAGTAAGGAGGAGACAGCTGGGAGAGGAGAGGAGAGGAGAACTGCAGGAGGGATATGAGAGAGAGAAAGAGAGAGAGATTTTGTATGCCTGCCTGCAAGTGAACATGTAAAGGTGGGTATATTTGGTGTGATTGTGTGCAGTTGTTGGGTGTTTGTATAAAGTGAAGAGAAACAACTGGAGCTAGTGGGTAGAGCCCGAGCCTGGGAGACAGAAGGACTTGGGTTCTAATCCCGGCTTCACCACGTGTCTGCTCTGTGACCTTGGAAAGTCACGAAACTTCTCTGGGCCTCAGTTCCTTCATCTGGAAAGCGGGGATTAATGATGATGATGATGATGGTGTTTAAGTGCTTACTTTGTGCCGGGCACTGGACTAAGCGCTGGGGTGGATACGAGCAAATCAAGTTGGACACAGTCCCTGACCCATGTGGGACTCACAGTCTGAATCCCCATTTTATAGATGAGGTAACTGAGGCACAGAGAAGTGAAGTAACACGCCCAAGGTCCCACAGCAGACAAGTGGCGAAGCCGGGATTAGAACCCATGACCTTCTGACTCCCAAAAGGGCTCTATCCACCAAGCCATGCTGCTTCCCAAGGGTGATCCCTATGTGGGACAGGGACTGTGTTCAACCTGATTAATTTGTGTCTTTCTCAGCTGTTAGAGCAGTGCTTGGCACATAGTAAGCACTTGACAAGTACCATTATTATTATTATTGTTATTATTGTTATCATTATTATAATCCCAGCTCCACCGCTTGTCTGTGGTGTGACCTTGGGCAAGTCACTTCACTTCTCTGTGCCTTAGTTACCTCATCACAGAGAAGCAGCATGGCTCAGTGGAAAGAGCCCGGGCTTTGGAGTCAGAGGTCATGGGTTCAAATCCCAGCTCTGCCAATTGTCAGCTGTGTGGCTTTGGGCAAGTCACTTAACTTCTCTGTGCCTCAGTGACCTCATCTGTCAAATGGGGATCAAGACTGATTAAGACTGTGGGACTACCTGATCACCTTGTATCCCCCCCTCAGCGCTTACAACAGTGCTTGGCACATTGTAAGTGCTTAATAAATGCCATCATTATTATTATTATTATTGTAACCTCCCCAGCACTTAGAACAGTGCTTTGCACATAGTAAGCGCTTAATAAATGCCATTCATTCAATTGTATTTATTGAGCACTTACTGTGTGCAGAGCACTGTACTAAGTGCTTGGGAAGTACAAGCCATCATTATTATTATTTGTACGTATTTATTACTCTATTCATTTATTTATTTATTTTACTTGTACATATCTATTCTATTTATTTTATTTTGTTAGTATGTTTGGTTTTGTTCTGTCTCCCCCTTCTAGACTGTGAGCCCACTGTTGGGTAGGGACTGTCTCTATATGTTGCCAACTTGTACTTCCCAAGTGCTTAGTACAGTGCTCTGCACACAGTAAGCGCTCAATAAATACGATTGATTGATTACTATTATCTATAATGGGGGTTTGACTGTGAGCCCCATGTGGGGACAGAGACAAGGATCCAACCTGACCTGCCGTAGACTGATGATCCAACCTGATGATTGTGTATCTGATGCCTGGCTCTTAGTACAGTGCCTGGCACCCAATAAGCGCTTAACAGCTACCACTTAAAAAAACAAAGAAATATGTGAGGGCAAAGGGGATGACTATGCCAACAGAGTGTGACACCTGTCTCCGTGTTTTATTTTGTTGTCTGTCTCCCCTCTCTAGACTGTGAGCCCGTTGTTGAGTAGGGACCATCTCTATATGTTGCCGACTTGTACCACCCAAGAGCTTAGTACAGTGCTCTGCACACAGTAAGAGCTCAATAAATACGATTGAATGAATGAATGCAAGAGATGGGTGAGTACATAGGGAGCTTGGAAGGCAATCATAATAATAATCATAATCATAATTCATTCAATTGCATCTATTGAGCGCTGAGTGCAGAGCACTGTACTAAGCGCTTGGAAAGTACAATTCGGAACAGATAGAGACAGTCCCCACTCAACAGGCTCACAGTCAAGAAGGGGGAGACAGACAGCAAAACAAAACAAGTCGACAGGTGTCAATACCATCAGAATAAATAGAATTATAGATCTATACACATCATTAATAAAATAAAGTAAAAAATATGTACAAATATACACAAGTGCTGTGAGGCCGATGGGGAGGGGAGGAGGAACAGAGGAGAGGTGGGGGGCAATAATAATGATGATCATATTTGTTAAGTACTTACTATGTTCTAAGCGCTGGGGTGGATACTAGGAAATCAGGTTGTCCCACATGGGGCTCACAGTCTTAATGACCGTTTTACCATTGAGGGAACTGAGGCACAGAGAAGTGAAGCCAGCGGGCGATAAGGGAAGGCCTCTTGGGATTTTAAGAAGGGTGAGTGGTGGTCTGTCGAACGTGAAGTAGGGTGGGCTTTCTAGCACCTCCCCAGTGCTTAGAACAGTGCTTTGCCCATAGTAAGCGCTTAATAAATGCCATCATCATTATTATTACTACAGAGTGTGTAGCGCTTAATAAATGCCACCATCATTATTATTATTGGAGAAGCAGTATTATGAGGAGAAGCAGCGTGGCTCAGTGGAAGGAGGCCGGGCTTTGGAGTCATCATCATCATCAATCATCAATCGTATTTATTGAGCACTTACTATGTGCAGAGCACTGTACTAAGCGCTTGGGAAGTACAAATTGGCAACATATAGAGACAGTCCCTACCCAACAGTGGGCTCACAGTCTAAAAGGGGGAGATAGAGAACAAAACCAAACATACTAACAAAATAAAATAAATAGAATAGATATGTACAAATAAAATAAATAAATAAATAAATAGAGTAAAAAAAATATGTACAAACATATATACATATATACAGGTGCTGTGGGGAAGGGAAGGAGGTAAGATGGGGGGGGATGGAGAGGGGGACGAGGGGGAGAGGAAGGAAGGGGCTCAGTCTGGGAAGGCCTCCTGGAGGAGGTGAGCTCTCAGCAGGGCCTTGAAGGGAGGAAGAGAGCTAGCTTGGCGGATGGGCAGAGGGAGGGCATTCCAGGCCCGGGGGATGACGTGGGCCGGGGGTCGATAGCGGGACAGGCGAGAGCGAGGTACGGTGAGGAGATCAGAGGTGGAGGAGCGGAGTGTGCGGACTGGGCTGTAGAAGGAGAGAAGGGAGGTGAGGTAGGAGGGGGCGAGGTGATGGAGAGCCTTGAAGCCCAAGGTGAGGAGTTTCTGCCTGATGCAGAAATGAAGTTTCTGCCTGAGTCAGAGGTCATGGGTTCAAATCCTGGCTCCGCCACTTGTCAGCCGTGTGACTTTGGGCAAGTCACTTCACTTCTCTGGGCCTCAGTTCCCTCATCTGAGACTGTGAGCCCCATGTGGGGCAACCTGATCACCTTGTGGCCTCCCCAGCGCTTGGAACAGTGCTTTGCACATGGTGGGTGCTTAATAAATGCCATTATTATTATTATGATTATTATTACAGAGAGTGTACTAAGTGCTCAGGAGAGTACAATACAATAAAATTGGTAGGGTCTTTCCCTGCTCACAAGGGGCTTATGGTCTAATAATAATAATCACAATAATTGTGGCATATGTTAAGTGCTTACTATGTGCCAGGCACTGTGCTAGGCTCTGGGGTGGATTAAAGCAAATCGGGTTGGACACAGTCCCTGTCCCGCATGGGGCTCACGGTCTCAATCCCCACTTTCCAGATGAGGTCACTGAAGCCCAGAGAAGTAAAATGTTGGGGGGTTAGGGGGTGGGGCGAGGTGCAACTTTGGGCAAGTCGCTTAACTCCTCTGTGCCTCAGTTCCCTCACCTGTAGGATGGGGATGAGGACTGTGAGCCCCCCATGGGACATCCAGATCACCTTGTAACCTCCCCAGCGCTTGGAACAGTGCTTTGCACATAGTAAGTGCTTAATAAATGCTATTATTATTATTATTATTATTATTATTATTATTATTATTATTATTATTATTATTATTATTTGTTTGCTAGGCACTTACCACGTGCCAGGCACCATTCTAAGAGCTGGGGTGGAAACCAGCAAATTGGGTTGGACCCTCTCCCTGTCCCACGTGGTGCTCACAGTCTCCATCCCCATTTTGCAGGTGAGGGAACTGAGGCACAGAGGAGTTAAGTGACTCGCCCAGGGTCATGCAGCAGACAAATGGCAGCAAACCTTCTGACTCCCAGGCCCGTGGCCTGTCCCTATGCAGCAGACAAATGGCAGCAAACCTTGTGACTCCCAGGCCCGTGCCCTGTCCCTATGCAGCAGACAATTGGCAGCAAACCTTCTGACTCCCAGGCCCGTGCCCTATCCCTATGCCATACTGCTTATCTATCCATGGTTATCGATTGATCTCTGGTATGTACTGAGCGCTCGCTTGCTTTGTGGAGAGCCCTGTACAAAACGCTCGGGAGGGTACACTACAACAGAATTGGTAGATATGACCCCTGCCCACAAGGAGTTTAGAGGAGGAGTTGGGCGTTAAAAACAGATTATTGAATTGGTTTCATCACACCCCACAGACAAACGTTTTAAGTAAATGCCTGCCAATGACAAAGTAAGAAATCATCTTTAGGAGGCGTGAAGGTGTAGCCATCTAGTCTCGGCTTGCTACCGCTTCAGCAGAACCCTTTAATTTTTGCCCCATGATGGCTTCTGCTTAGTTACTCGGTTTTATGAAGAAAAATTGGATTTGCACCTGCAGTACTGGGGAACATCCAGCTCCTCAATTTTACTCGCTTTTGGCCCACTGCCATACACCCCCTGGCCTGGAATGCCCCTCCTCCCCACATCCGCCAAGCTAGCTCTGTTCCTCCCTTCAAGGCCCTACTGAGAGCTCACCTCCTCCAGGAGGCCTCCCCAGACTGAGCCCCCTCCTTCCTCTCCCCCTCCTCCCCCTCTCCATTCCTCCTGCCTTACCTCCTTCCCTTCCCCACAGCACCTGTATATATGTATATATGTTTGTACGTATTTATTACTCTATTTATTGATTTATTTTACTTGTACATATCTATTGTATTTATTTTATTTTGTTAATATGTTTTGTTTTGTTCTGTCACCCCCTTCTAGATTGTGAGCCCACTGTTGAGTAGGGACCGTCTCTATGTGTTGCCAACTTGTACTTCCCAAGTGCTTAGTACAGTGCTCTGCACACAGTAAGTGCTCAATAAATACGATTGATTGATTGATTGATAAACAGTGTGGCTCAGTGGAAAGAGCACAGGCTTTGGAGTCAGAGGTCATGGGTTCATATCCCAGCTCTGCCAATTGTCAGCTGTGTGACTCTGGGCAAGTCACTTAACTTCTGTACGCCTCAGTTACCTCATCTGTAAAATGGGGATTAATCAATCAGTCGTATTTATTGAGTGCTTACTGTGTGCAGAGGACTGTACTAAGCACTTGGGAAGTACAAGTTGGCAACATATAGAGACGGTCCCTACCCGACAGTGGGCTCACAGTCTAGAAGGGGGAGACAGAGAACAAAACAAAACATATTAACAAAATAAAATAAATAGAATAGATTAAGACTGTGAGCCCCACGTGGGACAACCTGATTACCTTGTAACCTCCCCAGTGCTTAGAACAGTGCTTTGCACATAGTAAGCGCTTAATAAATGCCATTTTTAAAAAAAGCGACTTCTAGACTGTGAGCCCACTGTTGGGTAGGGACCGTCTCTATATGTTGCCAACTTGTACTTCCCAAGTGCTTAGTACAGTGTTCTGCACACAGTAAGTGCTCAATAAATACAACTGATTGATTGATTGATTGACTTCCCTAGGTCACACAGCAACAAGTTGTGTGTGTCTGTGTGTGTAGGCATGCCCTAGTTGGGTGGGGTGTGTGGGGATGCTGAGCAGGGAGCTCATCTTGTCTTCCCTCCACAGCCCGGAAGTGTCTCCTCAGGTAGAATCTGTCTCGGCCGCTGCTGCTCCTGCCTGTCGCTTTCCTTCCCGCTTCCTCGAGCTGGCCTCCCCGTGTACTCCTGGCACTGCCCTTCCTACCCCGGCCGCCACCGCCTCCGCTAGCATGCCCCGTGCTCAGCTTTCCGGGACAGGCGGCCCCGCGCCCCGCTGCTCACTCCCCACCAACCCGTTCTTCAGTTCCCTGCGGAGAAATCCCTTTTTCGAGGAGCTCGCGGCCGGCCGACGACTAAATTCTCCTTCACCTGCTCGCTCTCTCCCCAGTGTCTCGGCCTCGCCACCGGCCACCCCCCCCGAGGCCTCTGCCGACATCCCCCCCTCTCCAGAGCCCCCCGCCCCCGAAAGCCCCCTGCCTCAGCGGGATGCTGCCTTCGACCTCTTCGCCGCCCACAGGCTGGGGCCGGGGGCTGGGGTGGACGCCACGAGTCAAGAGGAGGCCGACTTCGGGACGGCCCACGAAGTCCACGTGGACTCGGGATTGGCGGGTGCCAAGCTGGGCCCGGGCGGCGGCCAGCGGGACATGCCAGCCAGTGAGCCCTCCGGCCCCGTGGCTCCAGAGCTGCCGGAGTCCGTCAGGCTGAGGTTCAGAGCCCCACCGCCCGCCCCGCCAACTTCCGACCTTGAGACTGGAGGAGACAACGTGCCCGTCAAGGCGGGGGGCACCCTGGAGGAACTGCCCGAAAGCTGCTTCTTCGAAATGCTCAATGCGGGCACCACCCCCCGCCCCTTGTGTAATGTTGCCGCCTTGGCCCGCTTCGTGGAAGTTGCCGAGACCCCTTCTCCAGACCCCGTCAGAGGCCAGAGACCGGGTGCGGGCCCGGAGGCACCCGGAGTTGAATTGGTCCTTCTGGACGCCACGCTGCCCAGCCAGGTCCCAGAGTCGCCCCCGTCCCCAGGGGCGGCTGAGAAAGCACCCAGCCCTGTGCCGTTGGCTTCCCCGAGCAGGCAGTGCCCGCAGACCCCAGTGGAGGCCGGGAACCACGAGGCGGCCCACCCGGAGCTGAATGTGGGGCCGCCCCCACCCAAGCCGCCCCGACTTTTCTCCGCCACTGAATCCTGCCCAGAGGAGGAGGAACAGCAGCAGAACCAGCGGCGACAAAAAGGAGCAGAGTTGACCTCAGTGAACCTGGAGGATGTCTTCCTGGGGGCCGTGGAAGGGCACGCGGGTCAGGAGGGGATCGAAGGAAAAGAAGGAAAGGAGCCGCAGGCGGGACTGACCCCCCAGGACCACCTCGCGCCTGCCGGGACCGGGGAACCTGCTGCGGAGCTGGAGCCAGAGGGCCGGGCGGAGGTCACGCCCGCCACCAGGCCCGAGAGTCTGGGGGGCCGGACGCCACCTTCAGAGGTGCTGTTCTGGACGGCCCCGGAGGAGTTCAACCCTGGCGGGAGTGACGAAATAACCGGCTCCCTCAAGCCGGAGGACAGGAGACCGGGCGAGCCCCCGGAGGCCCTGGGCGGCCAAAATCCCTTTGTGACCCTCTGGTGCCCGGTCCCTCCGAGCCCCCGGAACCCCTTTCTGGCAGAGCTGGACTCCCCAGGGGAGGGGGTGCCCCCCGAAGTGAAAGCCCTGAGCCCCCTCCCTTCCCAGACCTCCCCTCCTGCCCTCCCCTCTTCCCCTTCGCCTTCCCCTCCCTTCGCTGAGCCCAAGGAGCTGGGCGACGACCTGCTTTCTCTGCATGGCACCTGGCCCCTGGCCTTCTCCACCCCCTTTCCGGAGACTATGAACCCCGACCCCTTTGGGTTCCCATCCCCCGTCGAGGGCCCCCCCGAGGCCCCCTCCGAGGCCCCTTTGCTGCAGGCCTGCGGGGTGGGGGGACCCCAGCTGACGCTTCTGCCCCAGGAGACACGACGGGCTGAGCAGAGTTCTCTGCAGCCGCTGAGCAGGTGAGACAACCCGCGGGATGTGAGAGGGCCGCTCGGTGGGTCGGTTGGAAGCGGCCGAGGATCCCTGGTGGGCCAAGAGGCCCGTGCCCGCCCGCCCCCACCCCAGCCTCACTGTCTCGAAGCTTAGCCGGGTGCTGAGGGAGATGGAGAGATGTCTCGGTTTGTTGTTCCCGTGCTTCCCGGACTGTCGGATTTCCCCTTGGGCATTGAGCGGGTGGGAGAGTCAGTCATATTTACTGAGTGCTTACTGTGTGTAGAACCCTGTACAAAGCACCATACAACCAAGAGCTTAGTACAGTGCTCTGCACACAGGAAGTGCTCAATAAATACGATTGAATGAATGGACAAGAAACAGACACATTCCCTGCCCGCAACGAGCTGACAGTCTACAGGGGGAGACGGGCGTTAATATAAGTAAATGAATGACAGATATGGACATAAGGGCTGAGGAGCCGGGGCCGGGGGAATGAAGAAAGGGAGCAAAGTCAGGGCGACGCAGGAGGGAGTGGGAGAAGAGGAAAGGGGGGCTTAGTCAGGGAAGGTCTCTCGGAGGAGGTGGGCCTTCAGTAGGGCTTTGGAGCGGGGGGGGGGGGGGGGGGAGTTATTGTTGGAGTTGAGGAGGGAGGGGGTTTCTAGGCCCAAGGCAGGACTTGGGCAAGATAGACGAAAGGAAGCTGGGCCCAGCAGGAGTGGGTCCGGCCTGGGGTGTTTATGTTGGCATCTCACCTGTCGGGCAGGGAATTCTGGTCCTCCCCAGTCAGGAACGGTCTGAGATGAGCTCCGGGCCCTGGTGACCCTGCCCTCAAGATGCTACCGGTCCGATAGGGGAGGCGAGGCAGGCGCCTGACAGATCTGGCCATGTCCGGGGGCGGGGGACGTAAGATGGGGACGCCATGTGCCAACCTCCACTCGACCCGAGGCCCAATATTTCCTTGGCATCCTCTCAGGGGGTTTTGTTGACGAACAGGGGGTCAAGATTCACAGATGGACTTGCGTGGCAGATCTCAGCTACCCATCATCAGCCCCCACGAGAGGGTAAAGTGCTGTGTTGAGGTGGCGGTCTGGGATGGCATCCCGGAGGATGGCATACTGAAAGCCTTTCTAGTAACAATGGTATTTAAGTGCTTACTATGTGCCAGGCGCTGTATTAAGCGCTGGAGTGGAGATAAGCCAATCGGATTGGACACAGTCCCCGTTTTACAGATGTGGTAACTGAGGCCCAGAGAAGTAAAGCGACACGCCCAAGGTCACAGAGCAGACACATGGCGGAAGCTGGGATTAGAACCCAGGTCCTTCTAATAATAATAATGGCATTTATTAAATGCTTACTATGTGCAAAGCACTATTCTAAGCGCTGGGGAGGTTACAAGGTGATCAGGTTGTACCACGGGGGGCTCACAGTCTTAATCCCCATTTTCCAGATGAGGGAACTGAGGCCCAGAGAAGTGAAGTGACTTGCCCAAAGTCACACAGCTGACAGTTGGTGGAGCTGGGATTTGAACCCATGACCTCTGACTCCAAAGCCAGGGCTCTTTCCAATGAGCCACGCTGCTTCTGACTCCCAGGGCCGGGCTCTACCCACTAGGCCACGCTACTTCCCTTTTCTTCTGGGCAGCACTGGTGCTGGACCCCAGAGGTGACCAGTCACCCTGCCTTTCCCGCCGAGGCCTGGCCGGCCTTTCCAGAATCAATCAATCAATCGTACTGAGCGCTTACTGTGTGCAGAGCACTGTACTAAGCGCTTGGGAAGTACAAGTTGGCAACATATAGAGACAGTCCCTACCCAACAGTGGGCTCACAGTCTAAAAGGGGGAGACAGAGAACAAAACCAAACATACTAACAAAATAAAATACAGTAAAATAAATAGAGTAATAAATCTGTACAAACATATATACATGTATACAGGTGCCGTGGGGAAGGAAAGGAGGTAAGATGAGGGGGATGGAGAGGGGGACGAGGGGGAGAAGCTGCTTCATGAAGCAGAAGCCATCATGAGGCCAAAATGAAAGGGTTCTGCTGAAGCGGTAGCAAGCCGAGACTAGATGGCTCCATCTTCACGCCTCCTAAAGATGATTTCTTACTTTGTCATCGGCAGGCATTGACTGAAAACGTTCGTCTGTGGGGTGTGATGAAACTAATGCAATAATCTATTTTTAACGCCCAACCCCTCCTCTAAACTCCTTGTGGGCAGGGGTCCCATCTACAAACTCTGTTGGACTGTACCCTCCCGAGCGTTTTGGACGGGGCTCTCCACAAAGCAAGCGAGCGCTCAGTAAATAGCAGAGATCAATAGCTAACCATCGATAGATAAGCAGTATAGCATGGGGACAGGGCACGGGCCTGGGAGTCACAAAGTTTGCTTCCATTTCCCCTTTTAAACTGTGAGCCCACTGTTGGGTAGGGACTGCCTCTACATGATGCCAACTTGTATTTCCCAAGCACTTAGTACAGTGCTCTGCACACAGTAAGCGCTCAATAAATATGATTGATAATGATGCCATTTGTCTGCTGCATAGGGTTAGGGCACGGGCCTGGGAGTCACAAGGTTTTCTGCCATTTCCCCTTTTAGACTGTGAGCCCACTGTTGGCTAGGGACTGTCTCTATATGTTGCCAACTTGTACTTCCCAAGTGTTTAGTACAGTGCTCTGCACACAGTAAGCGCTCAATAAATACTATTGATAATGATGCCATTTGTCTGCTGCATGGGGTTAGGCCACGGGCCTAGGAGTCACAAGGTTTGCTGCCACTTGTCTGCTGCATAGGGTAAGGGCAGGGACCTGGCAGTCACAAGCTTTGCTGCCGTTTCTCTGCTGCATAAGGTTAGGGCACGGGCCTGGGAGTCACAAGGTTTGCTGCCATTTCCCCTTTTAGATTGTGAGCCCACTATTGGGTAGGGACTGTCTCTATATGTTGCCAACTTGTACTTCCCAAGCACTTAGTACAGTGCTCTGCACACAGTAAGCGCTCAATAAATACAATTGATAATGAGGCCAATTTGTCTGCTGCATGGGGTTAGGGCAGGGGCCTGGGAGTCCCAAGGTTTGCTGCCATTTGTCTGCTCCATAGGGTTAGGGCACAGGCCTGGGAGTCACAAGGTTTGCTGCCATTTGTCTGCTGCATAGGGTTAGGGCAGGGGCCTGGGAATCACAAGGTTTGCTGCCATTTGTCTGCTGCATGGGGTTAGGGCACGGGCCTGGGAGTCACAAGGTTTGCTGCCATTTCCCCTTTTAGACTGTGAGCCCACTCTTGGGTAGGGACTGTCTCTATATGATGCCAACCTGTCCTTCCCAAGCGCTTAGTACAGTGCTCTGCGCACAGTAAGCGCTCAATAAATACGATTGATAATGATGCCATTTGTCTGCTGCATGGGGTTAGGGAAAGGGCCTGGGAGTCACAAGGTTTGCTGCCATTTGTCTGCTGCATAGGGTTAGGGCAGGGGCATGGGAGTCACAAGCTTTGCTGCCGTTTGTCTGCTGCGTAGGGCTAGGGCACGGGCCTGGGAGTCACAAGGTTTGCTGCCATTTGTCCTTTTAGACGGTGAGCCCACTGTTGGGTAGGGACTGTCTCTATATGTTGCCAACTTGTACTTCCCAAGCGCTTAGTACAGTGCTCTGCCCACAGTAAGCGCTCAATAAATATGATTGATAATGATGCCATTTGTCTGCTACATGGGGTTAGGGCACGGGCCTGGGAGTCCCAAGGTTTGCTGCCATTTGTCTGCTGCATAGGGTTAGGGCATGGGCCTGGGAGTCACAAGGTTTGCTGACATTTCGCCTTTTAGACTGTGAGCCCACTGTTGGGTAGGGACTGTCTCTATAGGTTGCCAACTTGTACTTCCCAAGCGTTTAGTACAGTGCTCTGCACACAGTAAGCGCTCAATAAATGCAATTGATAATGATGCCATTTGTCTGCTGCATGGGGTTAGGGTACGGGCCTCGGAGTCAAAAGGTTTGCTGCCTTTTCCCCTTTTAGACTGTGAGCCCACTGTTGGGTAGGGACTGTCTCTATATGTTGCCAACTTGTACTTTCCAAGCGTTTAGTACAGTGCTCTGCACACAGTAAGTGCTCAATAAATACGATTGATAATGATGCCATTTGTCTGCTGCATGGGGTTAGGGCACGGGCCCTGGGAGTCACAAGGTTTGCTGCCATTTGTCTGCTGCTTAGGGTTAGGGCAGGGGCCTGGGAGTCACAAGGTTTGCTGCCATTTCCCCTTTTAGACTGTGAGCCCACTGTTGGGTAGGGACTGTCTCTATATGTTGCCAACTTGTACTTCCCAAGTGTTTAGTACAATGCTCTGCACACAGTAAACGCTCAATAAATACTATTGATAATGATACCATTTGTCTGCTGCATGGGGTTAGGCCACGGGCCTGGGAGTCACAAGGTTTGCTGCCACTTGTCTGCTGCATAGGGTAAGGGCACGGGCCTGGGAGTCCCAAGGTTTGCTGCCATTTGTCTGCTGCATAGGGTTAGGGCACGGGCCTGGGAGTCACAGGGTTTGCTGCCATTTCCCCTTTTGGACTGTGAGCCCACTGTTGGGTAGGGACTGTCTCTATATGTTGCCAACTTCTACTTCCCAAGCGCTTAGTACAGTGCAGAGGCACACAGTAAGCGCTCAATAAATACGATTCATAATGATGCCATTTGTCTGCTGCATGGGGTTAGGGCATGGGCCTGGGAATCACAAAGTTTGCTGCCATTTGTCTGCTGCATAGGGTAAGGGCAGGGGCCTGGCAGTCACAAGCTTTGCTGCCGTTTGTCTGCTGCATAGGGTTAGGGCACGGGCCTGGGAGTCACAAGGTTTGCTGCCATTTGTCCTTTTAGACTGTGAGCCCACTGTTGGGTAGGGACTGTCTCTATATGTTGCCAACTTGTACTTCCCAAGCGATTAGTACAGTGCTCTGCACACAGTAAGCGCTCAATAAATACAATTGATAATGAAGCCATTTGTCTGCTGCATGGGGTTAGGGCAGGGGCCTGGGAGTCACAAGGTTTGCTGCCATTTGTCTGCAGTATAGGGTTAGGGCACGGGCCTGGGAGTCACAAGGTTTGCTGCCATTTGTCTGCTGCATAGGGTTAGGGCAGGGGACTGGCAGTCACAAGCTTTACTGCCGTTTTTCTGCTGCATAGGGTTAGGGCACGGGCCTGGGAGTCACAAGGTTTGCTGCCATTTCCCCTTTTAGACTGTGAGCCCACTCTTGGGTAGGGACTGTCTCTATATGATGCCAACCTGTACTTCCCAAGCGCTTAGTACAGTGCTCTGCACACAGTAAGCGCTCAATAAATACGATTGATAATGATGCCATTTGTCTGCTGCATGGGGTTAGGGCAAGGGCCTGTGAGTCACAAGGTTTGCTGCCATTTTTCTGCTGCATAGGGTTAGGGCAGGGGCCTGGCAGTCACAAGCTTTACTGCCATTTTTCTGCTGCATAGGGTTAGGGCACGGGCCTGGGAGTCACAAGCTTGGCTGCCATTTGTCCTTTTAGACTGTGAGCCCACTGTTGGGTAGGGACTGTCTCTGTATGTTGCCAACTTGTACTTCCCAAGCGCTTAGTACAGTGAACTGCACACAGTAAGCGCTCAATAAATACGACTGATAATGATGCCATTTGTCTGCTAAATGGGGTTAGGGCACGGGCCTGGGAGTCCCAAGGTTTGCTGCCATTTGTCTTCTGCATAGGGTTAGAGCACGGGCCTGGGAGTCACAAGGTTTGCTGCCATTTCCCCTTTTAGACTGTGAGCCCACTGTTGGGTAGGGACTGTCTTTATATGTTGCCAACTTGTACTTCCCAAGCGCTTAGTACAGTGGTGTGCACACAGTAAGCGCTCAATAAATACGATTGATAAGGATGCCATTTGTCTGCTGCATGGGGTTAGGACACGGGCTTGGGAGTCCCAAGGTTTGCTGCCATTTGTCTGCTGCATAGGGTTAGGGCACGGGCCTGGGAGTCACAGGGTTTGCTCCCATTTCCCCTTTTAGACTGTGAGCCCACTGTTGGGAAGGGACAGTCTCTATATGTTGCCAACTTGTACTTCCCAAGCGCTTAGTAGAGCGCTCTGCCCACAGTAAGCGCTGAATTAATATGATTGATAATGATGCCATTTGTCTGCTTCATGGGGTTAGGGCACGGGCCTGGGAGTCCCAAGGTTTGCTGCCATTTGTCTGCTGCATAGGGTAAGGGCAGGGTCCTGGCAGGCACAAGCTTTGCTGCCGTTTGTCTGCTGCATAGGGTTAGGGCACGGGCCTGGGAGTCACAGGGTTTGCTGCCATTTCCCCTTTTGGACTGTGAGCCCACTGTTGGGTAGGGACTGTCTCTATATGTTGCCAACTTGTACTTCCCAAGCGCTTAGTACACTGCTCTGCACACAGTAAGCGCTCAATAAATACTATTGATAATGATGCCATTTGTCTGCTGCATGGGGTTAGGGCACGGGCCTGGGAGTCACAAGGTTTGCTGCCGTTTGTCTGCTACATAGGGCTAGGGCAGGGGCCTGGGAGTCACAAGGTTTGCTGCCGTTTGTCTGCTGCATGGGGTTAGGGCAGGGGCCTGGGAGTCACAAGGTTTGCTGCCCTTTGTCTGCTGCATGGGGTTAGGGCACGGGCCTCGGAGTCACAAGGTTTGCTGCCTTTTCCCCTTTTAGACTGTGAGCCCACTGTTGGGTAGGGACTGTCTCTATATGTTGCCAACTTGTACTTCCCAAGCGCTTAGTACAGTGCTCTGCACGCAGTAAGCGCTCAATAAATATGATTGATAATGATGCCATTTGTCTGCTGCATGGGGTAGGGCACAGGCCTGGGAGTCCCAAGGTTTGCTGCCATTTGTGTGCTGCATAGGGTTAGGGCATGGGCCTGGGGGTCGCAAGGTTTGCTGCCATTTCGCCTTTTAGACTGTGAGCCCACTGTTGGGTAGGGACTGTCTCTATATGTTGCCAACTTGTACTTCCCAAGCGCTTAGTACAGTGCTCTGCACACAGTAAGCGCTCAATAAATACGATTGATAATGATGCCATTTGTCTGCTGCATGGGGTTAGGGCAAGGGCCAGGGAGTCACGAGGTTTGCTGCCATTTGTCTGCTGCATAGGGTTAGGGCAGGGGCATGGGAGTCACAAGCTTTGCTGCCGTTTGTCTGCTGCGTAGGGCTAGGGCACGGGCCTGGGAGTCACAAGGTCTGCTGCCATTTCCCCTTTTAGACTGTGAGCCCACTGTTGGGAAGGGACAGTCTCTATATGTTGCCAACTTGTACTTCCCAAGCGCTTAGTAGAGCGCTCTGCCCACAGTAAGCGCTCAATTAATATGATTGATAATGATGCCATTTGTCTGCTGCATGGGGTTAGGGCACGGGCCTGGGAGTCACAAGGTTTGCTGCCATTTGTCTGCTGCATAGGGTAAGGGAAGGGTCCTGGCAGGCACAAGCTTTGCTGCCGTTTGTCTGCTGCATAGGGTTAGGGCACGGGCCTGGGAGTCACAAGCTTTGCTGCCATTTGTCCTTTTAGACTGTGAGCCCACTGTTGGGTAGGGACTGTCTCTATATGTTGCCAACTTGCACTTCCCAAGCGCTTAGTACAGTGCTCTGCAGACAGTAAGCGCTCAATAAATACAATTGATAATGATGCCATTTGTCTGCTACATGGGGTTAGACCACGGGCCTGGGAGTCCCAAGGTTTGCTGCCATTTGTCTGCTGCATAGCGTTAGGGCACGGGCCTGGGAGTCACAAGGTTTGCTGCAATTTGTCCTTTTAGACTGTGAGCCCACTGTTGGGGAGGGACTGTCTGTATATGTTGCCAACTTGTACTTCCCAAGCGTTTAGTACAGTGCTCTGCACACAGTAAGCGCTCAATAAATACGATTGATAATGATGCCATTTGTCTGCTGCATGGGGTTAGGGCACGGGCCTGGGAGTCACAAGGTTTGCTGCCATTTGTCTGCTGCATAGGGTTAGGGCACGGGCCTGGGAGTCACAAGGTTTGCTGCCATTTCCCCTTTTAGACTGTGAGCCCACTGTTGGGTAGGGACTGTCTCTATATGTTGCCAACTTGTACTTCCCAAGCGTTTAGTACAGTGCTCTGCACACAGTAAGCGCTCAATAAATGCGATTGATAATGATGCCATTTGTCTGCTGCATGGGGTTAGGGCACGGGCCTGGGAGTCACAAGGTTTGCTGCCATTTGTCTGCTGCATAGGGTTAGGGCACGGGCCTGGGAGTCACAAGGTTTGCTGCCGTTTGTCTCCTACATAGGGTTAGGGCAGGGGCCTGGGAGTCACAAGGTTTGCTGCCCTTTGTCTGCTGCATGGGGTTAGGGCAGGGGCCTGGGAGTCACAAGGTTTGCTGCCCTTTGTCTGCTGCATGGGATTAGGGCACGGGCCTCGGAGTCACAAGGTTTGCTGCCTTTTCCCCTTTTAGACTGTGAGCCCACTGTTGGGTAGGGACTGTCTCTATATGTTGCCAACTTGTACTTCCCAAGCGCTTAGTACAGTGCTCTGCACGCAGTAAGCGCTCAATAAATATGATTGATAATGATGCCATTTGTCTGCTGCATGGGGTTAGGGCACAGGCCTGGGAGTCCCAAGGTTTGCTGCCATTTGTCTGCTGCATAGGGTTAGGGCACGGGCCTGGGAGTCACAAGGTTTGCTGCCTTTTCCCCTTTTAGACTGTGAGCCCACTGTTGGGTAGGGACTGTCTCTGTACGTTGCCAACTTGTACTTCCCAAGTGCTTAGTACAGTGCTCTGCACACAGTAAGCGCTCAATAAATACGATTGATAATGATGCCATTTGTCTGCTGCATGGGGTTAGGGCACGGGCCTGGGAGTCCCAAGGTTTGCTGCCATTTGTCTGCTTCATAGGGTTAGGGCACGGGCCTGGGAGTCACAGGGTTTGCTGCCATTTCCCCTTTTAGATGGTGAGCCCACTCTTGGGTAGGGACTGTCTGTATATGTTGCCAACTTGTACTTCCCAAGTGTTTAGTACAGTGCTCTGCACACAGTAAGCGCTCAATAAATACGATTGATAATGATGTCATTTGTCTGCTGCATGGGGTTAGGGCACAGGCCTGGGAGTCACAAGGTTTGCTGCCGTTTGTCTGCTGCATAGGGTTTGTGCAGGGGCATGGGAGTCACAAGCTTTGCTGCCGTTTGTCTGCTGCGTAGGGCTAGGGAACGGGCCTGGGAGTCACAAGATCTGCTGCCATTTCCCCTTTTAGACTGTGAGCCCACTGTTGGGAAGGGACAGTCTCTATATGTTGCCAACTTGTACTTCCCAAGCGCTTAGTACAGTGCTCTGCACACAGTAAGCGCTCAATTAATACGATTGATAATGATGCCATTTGTCTGCTGCATGGGGTTAGGGCACGGGCCTGGGAGTCACAAGGTTTGCTGCCATTTGTCTGCTGCATAGGGTAAGGGCACGGGCCTGGCAGGCACAAGCTTTGCTGCCGTTTGTCTGCTGCATAGGGTTAGGGCACGGGCCTGGGAGTCACAAGCTTTGCTGCCATTTGTCCTTTTAGACTGTGAGCCCACTGTTGGGTAGGGACTGTCTCTATATGTTCCAACTTGTACTTCCCAAGCACTTAGTACAGTGCTCTGCACACGGTAAGCGCTCAATAAATACGATTGATAATGATGCCACTTGTCTGCTACATGGGGTTAGGGCACGGGCCTGGGAGTCCCAAGGTTTGCTGTCATTAGTCTGCTGCATAGGGTTAGGTCAGGGGCCTGGGAGTCACAAGCTTTGCTGCCATTTGTCCTTTTAGACTGTGAGCCCACTGTTGGGTAGGGACTGTCTCTATATGTTGCCAACTTGTACTTCCCAAGTGTTTAGTACAGTGCTCTGCACACAGTACGCGCTCAATAAATACGATTGATAATGATGCCATTTGTCTGCTTCATGGGGTTAGGGCACGGGCTTGGGAGTCACAAGGTTTGCTTCCATTTCCCCTTTTCGACTGTGAGCCCACTGTTGGGTAGGGACTGTCTCTATATGTTGGCAACTTGTACTTCCCAAGTGCTTTGTACAGTGCTCTGCCCACAGTAAGCGCTCAATAAATACTATTGATAATGATGCCATTTGTCTGCTGCATGGGGTTAGGGCACGGGCCTGGGAGTCACAAGGTTTGCTGCCATTTGTCTGCTGCATAGGGTGAGGGCACGAGGCTGGGAGTCACAAGGTTTGCTGCCATTTGTCCTTTTGGTCTGTGAGCCCACTGTTCGGTAGGGACTGCCTCTATATGTTGCCAACTTGTACTTCCCAAGCGCTTAGTACAGTGCTCTGCACACAGTAAGCGCTCAATAAATACGATTGATAATGATGCCATTTGTCTGCTGCATGGGGTTAGGGCACGGGCCTGGGAGTCCCAAGGTTTGCTGCCATTTGTCTGCTGCATAGGGTTAGGGCATGGGCCTGGGAGTCACAAGGTGTGCTGCCATTTCCCCTTTTAGACTGTGAGCCCACTGTCGGGTAGGGACTGTCTCTATATGTTGCCAACTTGTACTTCCCAAGCATTTAGTACAGTGCTGTGTACACAGTAAGCGCTCAGTAAATACGATTGATAATGATACCATTTGTCTGCTGCATGGGGTTAGGGCACGGGCCTGGGAGTCACAAGGTTTCCTGCCATTAGTCTGCTGCTTAGGGTTAGGGCAGGGGCCTGGGAGTCACAAGGTTTGCTGCCCTTTCCCCTTTTAGACTGTGAGCCCGCTGTTGGGTAGGGACTGTCTCTATATGTTGCCAACTTGTACTTCCCAAGCGTTTAGTACAGTGCTCTGCACACAGTAAGCGCTCAATAAATGCGATTGATAATGATGTCATTTGTCTGCTGCATGGGGTTAGGGCATGGGCCTGGGAGTCACAAGGTTTGCTGCCATTTGTCTGCTGTATAGGGTTAGGGCAGGGGCCTGGGAGTCACAAGGTTTGCTGCCGTTTGTCTGCTGCATGGGGTTAGGGCACAGGCCTCGGAGTCACAAGGTTTGCTGCCTTTTCCCCTTTTAGACTGTGAGCCCACTGTTGGGTAGGGACTGTCTCTATATGTTGCCAACTTGTACTTCCCAAGCGTTTAGTACAGTGTTCTGCACACATTTAGCGCTCAATAAATACGATTGATAATGGTGCCATTTTTCTGCTGCAAGGGGTTAGGGCACGGGCCTGGGAGTCACAAGGTTTGCTGCCATTTGTCTGCTGTATAGGGTTAGGGCAGGGGCCTGGGAGTCACAAGGTTTGCTGCCGTTTGTCTGCTGCATGGGGTTAGGGCACAGGCCTCGGAGTCACAAGGTTTGCTGCCTTTTCCCCTTTTAGACTGTGAGCCCACTGTTGGATAGGGACTGTCTCTATATGTTGCTAACTTGTACTTCCCAAGCGCTTAGTACAGTGCTGTGCACACAGTATGCGCTCAATAAATACGATTGATAATGATGCCATTTGTCTGCTGCATGGGGGTAGGGCACGGGCCTGGGAGTCCCAAGGTTTGCTTCCGTTTGTCTGCTGCATAGGGTTAGGGCACGGGCCTGGGAGTCACAAGGTTTGCTGCCATTTTCCCTTTTAGATGGTGAGCCCACTCTTGGGTAGGGACTGTCTGTATATGTTGCCAACTTGTACTTCCCAAGTGTTTAGTACAGTGCTCTGCACACAGTAAGCGCTCAATAAATACGATTGATAATGATGTCATTTGTCTGCTGCATGGGGTTAGGGCACGGGCCTGGGAGTCACAAGGTTTGCTGCCATTTGTCTGCTGCATAGGGTGAGGGCACGAGCCTGGGAGTCACAAGGTTTGCTGCCATTTGTCCTTTTGGTCTGTGAGCCCACTGTTCGGTAGGGACTGCCTCTATATGTTGCCAACTTGTACTTCCCAAGCGCTTAGTACAGTGCTCTGCACACAGTAAGCGCTCAATAAATACGATTGATAATGATGCCATTTGTCTGCTGCATGGGGTTAGGGCACGGGCCTGGGAGTCCCAAGGTTTGCTTCCATTTGTCTGCTGCATAGGGTTAGGGCCCGGGCCTGGGAGTCACAAGGTTTGCTGCCATTTTCCCTTTTAAACAGTGAGCCCACTGTTGGGTAGGGACTGTCTCTATATGTTGCCAACTTGTACTTCCCAAGCGCTTAGTACAGTGCTCTGCACACAGTAAGCGCTCAATAAATACGATTGATAATGATGCCATTTGTCTGCTGCATGGGGTTAGGGCACGGGCCTGGGAGTCACAAGGTTTGCTGCCATTTGTCTGCTGCATAGGGTAAGGGCAGGGGCCTGGCAGGTACAAGCTTTGCTGCCGTTTGTCTGCTGCATAGGGTTAGGGCACGGGCCTGGGAGTCACAAGCTTTGCTGCCATTTGTCCTTTTAGACTGTGAGCCCACTGTTGGGTAGGGACTGTCTCTATATGTTGCCAACTTGTACTTCCCAAGCGCTTACTACAGTGCTCTGCACACAGTACGCGCTCAATAAATACGATTGATAATGATGCCACTTGTCTGCTACATGGGGTTAGGGCACGGGCCTGGGAGTCACAAGGTTTGCTGCCATTTGTCTGCTGCATAGGGTTAGGTCAGGGGCCTGGGAGTCACAAGCTTTGCTGCCATTTGTCCTTTTAGACTGTGAGCCCACTGTTGGGTAGGGACTGTCTCTATATGTTGCCAACTTGTACTTCCCAAGTGTTTAGTACAGTGCTCTGCACACAGTACGCGCTCAATAAATACGATTGATAATGATGCCATTTGTCTGCTTCATGGGGTTAGGGCACGGGCTTGGGAGTCACAAGGTTTGCTTCCATTTCCCCTTTTCGACTGTGAGCCCACTGTTGGGTAGGGACTGTCTCTATATGTTGGCAACTTGTACTTCCCAAGTGCTTTGTACAGTGCTCTGCCCACAGTAAGCGCTCAATAAATACTATTGATAATGATGCCATTTGTCTGCTGCATGGGGTTAGGGCACGGGCCTGGGAGTCACAAGGTTTGCTGCCATTTGTCTGCTGCATAGGGTGAGGGCAGGGGCCTGGGAGTCACAAGGTTTGCTGCCATTTGTCCTTTTGGTCTGTGAGCCCACTGTTCGGTAGGGACTGCCTCTATATGTTGCCAACTTGTACTTCCCAAGCGCTTAGTACAGTGCTCTGCACACAGTAAGCGCTCAATAAATACGATTGATAATGATGCCATTTGTCTGCTGCATGGGGTTAGGGCACGGGCCTGGGAGTCCCAAGGTTTGCTGCCATTTGTCTGCTGCATAGGGTTAGGGCATGGGCCTGGGAGTCACAAGGTGTGCTGCCATTTCCCCTTTTAGACTGTGAGCCCACTGTCGGGTAGGGACTGTCTCTATATGTTGCCAACTTGTACTTCCCAAGCATTTAGTACAGTGCTGTGTACACAGTAAGCGCTCAGTAAATACGATTGATAATGATACCATTTGTCTGCTGCATGGGGTTAGGGCACGGGCCTGGGAGTCACAAGGTTTCCTGCCATTAGTCTGCTGCTTAGGGTTAGGGCAGGGGCCTGGGAGTCACAAGGTTTGCTGCCCTTTCCCCTTTTAGACTGTGAGCCCGCTGTTGGGTAGGGACTGTCTCTATATGTTGCCAACTTGTACTTCCCAAGCGTTTAGTACAGTGCTCTGCACACAGTAAGCGCTCAATAAATGCGATTGATAATGATGCCATTTGTCTGCTGCATGGGGTTAGGGCATGGGCCTGGGAGTCACAAGGTTTGCTGCCATTTGTCTGCTGTATAGGGTTAGGGCACGGTCCTGGGAGTCACAAGGTTTGCTGCCGTTTGTCTGCTGCATAGGGTTAGGGCACGGGCCTGGGAGTCACAAGGTTTGCTGCCATTTGTCCTTTTAGACTGTGAGCCCACTGTTGGGTAGGGACTGTCTCTATATGTTGCCAACTTGTACTTCCCAAGCGTTTAGTACAGTGTTCTGCACACATTTAGCGCTCAATAAATACGATTGATAATGGTGCCATTTTTCTGCTGCAAGGGGTTAGGGCACGGGCCTGGGAGTCACAAGGTTTGCTGCCATTTGTCTGCTGTATAGGGTTAGGGCAGGGGCCTGGGAGTCACAAGGTTTGCTGCCGTTTGTCTGCTGCATGGGGTTAGGGCACAGGCCTCGGAGTCACAAGGTTTGCTGCCTTTTCCCCTTTTAGACTGTGAGCCCACTGTTGGGTAGGGACTGTCTCTATATGTTGCTAACTTGTACTTCCCAAGCGCTTAGTACAGTGCTCTGCACACAGTATGCGCTCAATAAATACGATTGATAATGATGCCATTTGTCTGCTGCATGGGGTTAGGGCATGGGCCTGGGAGTCACAAGGTTTGCTGCCATTTGTCTGCTGTATAGGGTTAGGGCACGGTCCTGGGAGTCACAAGGTTTGCTGCCGTTTGTCTGCTGCATAGGGTTAGGGCACGGGCCTGGGAGTCACAAGGTTTGCTGCCATTTGTCCTTTTAGACTGTGAGCACACTGTTGGGTACGGACTGTCTCTATATGTTGCCAACTTGTACTTCCCAAGCGCTTTAGTACAGTGTTCTGCACACATTTAGCGCTCAATAAATACGATTGATAATGGTGCCGTTTTTCTGCTGCAAGGGGTTAGGGCACGGGCCTGGGAGTCACAAGGTTTGCTGCCATTTGTCTGCGGTATAGGGTTAGGGCCATGGGGCCCGGGTAAGTCACAAGGTTTTGCTTGCCGTTTTGTCTGCCTGCATTGGGGGTTAGGGCACAGGCCATCGGAGTCACAAAGGTTATGCTGCCTTTTCCCTATTTAAGACTGTGAGCCCACTGTTGGGTAGGGACTGTCTCTATATGTTGCCTAACTTGTACTTCCAAGACGCTTAGTAGCACAGTGCTGTGCACACAGTTATGCGTCAACTAATACGATTGATAATATGCATTTGTCTGCCTTGCATGGGGGTTAGGGGCACGGGCCTGGGAGTCCCAAGGTTTGCTTCCATTTGTCTGCTGCATATGGGTTAGGGCTAGGGAACGGGCCTGGAGTCACAAGGTTCGCTGCCATTTTTCCCTTTTAGACTGTGAGCCCACTGTTGGGTAGGGGACTGTCTCTATATGTTGCCAACTTGTACTTCCCAAGCGCTTAGTACAGTGCTCTGCACACAGTAAGCGCTCAATTAATACGATTGATAATGATGCCATTTGTCTGCTGCATGGGGTTAGGGCACGGGCCTGGGAGTCACAAGGTTTGCTGCCATTTGTCTGCTGCATAGGGTAAGGGCACGGGGCCTGGCAGGTACAAGCTTTGCTGCCGTTTGTCTGCTGCATAGGGTTAGGGCACGGGCCTGGGAGTCACAAGCTTTGCTGCCATTTGTCCTTTTAGACTGTGAGCCCACTGTTGGGTAGGGACTGTCTCTATATGTTGCCAACTTGTACTTCCCAAGCAGCTTACTACAGTGCTCTGCCCACAGTAAGCGCTCAATAAATACGATTGATAATGATGCCACTTGTCTGCTACATGGGGTTAGGGCACGGGCCTGGGAGTCCCAAGGTTTGCTGTCATTTGTCTGCTGCATAGGGTTAGGTCAGGGGCCTGGGAGTCACAAGCTTTGCTGCCATTTGTCCTTTTAGACTGTGAGCCCACTGTTGGGTAGGGACTGTCTCTATATGTTGCCAACTTGTACTTCCCAAGTGTTTAGTACAGTGCTCTGCACACAGTACGCGCTCAATAAATACGATTGATAATGATGCCATTTGTCTGCTTCATGGGGTTAGGGCACGGGCTTGGGAGTCACAAGGTTTGCTTCCATTTCCCCTTTTCGACTGTGAGCCCACTGTTGGGTAGGGACTGTCTCTATATGTTGGCAACTTGTACTTCCCAAGTGCTTTGTACAGTGCTCTGCCCACAGTAAGCGCTCAATAAATACTATTGATAATGATGCCATTTGTCTGCTGCATGGGGTTAGGGCACGGGCCTGGGAGTCACAAGGTTTGCTGCCATTTGTCTGCTGCATAGGGTGAGGGCACGAGCCTGGGAGTCACAAGGTTTGCTGCCATTTGTCCTTTTGGTCTGTGAGCCCACTGTTCGGTAGGGACTGCCTCTATATGTTGCCAACTTGTACTTCCCAAGCGCTTAGTACAGTGCTCTGCACACAGTAAGCGCTCAATAAATACGATTGATAATGATGCCATTTGTCTGCTGCATGGGGTTAGGGCACGGGCCTGGGAGTCCCAAGGTTTGCTGCCATTTGTCTGCTGCATAGGGTTAGGGCATGGGCCTGGGAGTCACAAGGTGTGCTGCCATTTCCCCTTTTAGACTGTGAGCCCACTGTCGGGTAGGGACTGTCTCTATATGTTGCCAACTTGTACTTCCCAAGCATTTAGTACAGTGCTGTGTACACAGTAAGCGCTCAGTAAATACGATTGATAATGATACCATTTGTCTGCTGCATGGGGTTAGGGCACGGGCCTGGGAGTCACAAGGTTTGCTGCCATTTGTCTGCTTCATAGGGTTAGGGCACGGGCCTGGGAATCACAGGGTTTGCTGCCCTTTCCCCTTTTAGACTGTGAGCCCGCTGTTGGGTAGGGACTGTCTCTATATGTTGCCAACTTGTACTTCCCAAGCGTTTAGTACAGTGCTCTGCACACAGTAAGCGCTCAATAAATGCGATTGATAATGATGTCATTTGTCTGCTGCATGGGGTTAGGGCATGGGCCTGGGAGTCACAAGGTTTGCTGCCATTTGTCTGCTGTATAAGGTTAGGGCACGGTCCTGGGAGTCACAAGGTTTGCTGCCGTTTGTCTGCTGCATAGGGTTAGGGCACGGGCCTGGGAGTCACAAGGTTTGCTGCCATTTGTCCTTTTAGACTGTGAGCACACTGTTGGGTACGGACTGTCTGTATATGTTGCCAACTTGTACTTCCCAAGCATTTAGTACAGTGTTCTGCACACATTTAGCGCTCAATAAATACGATTGATAATGATGCCATTTGTCTGCTGCATGGGGTTAGGGCACGGGCCTGGGAGTCCCAAGGTTTGCTTCCATTTGTCTGCTGCATAGGGTTAGGGCACGGGCCTGGGAGTCACAAGGTTTGCTGCCATTTTCCCTTTTAGACTGTGAGCCCACTGTTGGGTAGGGACTGTCTCTATATGTTGCCAACTTGTACTTCCCAAGCGCTTAGTACAGTGCTCTGCACACAGTAAGCGCTCAATAAATACGATTGATAATGATGCCATTTGTCTGCTGCATGGGGTTAGGGCACGGGCCTGGGAGTCACAAGGTTTGCTGCCATTTGTCTGCTGCATAGGGTTTGGTCAGGGGCCTGGCAGGTACAAGCTTTGCTGCCGTTTGTCTGCTGCAGAGGGTTAGGGCACGGGCCTGGGAGTCACAAGCTTTGCTGCCATTTGTCCTTTTAGACTGTGAGCCCACTGTTGGGTAGGGACTGTCTCTATATGTTGCCAACTTGTACTTCCCAAGCGCTTACTACAGTGCTCTGCACACAGTACGCGCTCAATAAATACGATTGATAATGATGCCACTTGTCTGCTACATGGGGTTAGGGCACGGGCCTGGGAGTCCCAAGGTTTGCTGCCATTTGTCTGCTGCATAGGGTTAGGTCAGGGGCCTGGGAGTCACAAGCTTTGCTGCCATTTGTCCTTTTAGACTGTGAGCCCACTGTTGGGTAGGGACTGTCTCTATATGTTGCCAACTTGTACTTCCCAAGTGTTTAGTACAGTGCTCTGCACACAGTACGCGCTCAATAAATACGATTGATAATGATGCCATTTGTCTGCTTCATGGGGTTAGGGCACGGGCTTGGGAGTCACAAGGTTTGCTTCCATTTCCCCTTTTCGACTGTGAGCCCACTGTTGGGTAGGGACTGTCTCTATATGTTGGCAACTTGTACTTCCCAAGTGCTTTGTACAGTGCTCTGCCCACAGTAAGCGCTCAATAAATACTATTGATAATGATGCCATTTGTCTGCTGCATGGGGTTAGGGCACGGGCCTGGGAGTCACAAGGTTTGCTGCCATTTGTCTGCTGCATAGGGTTAGGGCACGGGCCTGGGAGTCACAAGGTTTGCTGCCATTTGTCCTTTTGGTCTGTGAGCCCACTGTTCGGTAGGGACTGTCTCTATATGTTGCCAACTTGTACTTCCCAAGCGCTTAGTACAGTGCTGTGTACACAGTAAGCGCTCAATAAATACGATTGATAATGATGCCATTTGTCTGCTGCATGGGGTTAGGGCACGGGCCTGGGAGTCCCAAGGTTTGCTGCCATTTGTCTGCTGCATAGGGTTAGGGCATGGGCCTGGGAGTCACAAGGTGTGCTGCCATTTCCCCTTTTAGACTGTGAGCCCACTGTCGGGTAGGGACTGTCTCTATATGTTGCCAACTTGTACTTCCCAAGCATTTAGTACAGTGCTGTGTACACAGTAAGCGCTCAATAAATATGATTGATAATGATGTCATTTGTCTGCTGCATGGGGTTAGGGCACGGGCCTGGGAGTCCCAAGGTTTGGTGCCATTTGTCTGCTGCATAGGGTTAGGGCATGGGCCTGGGAGTCACAAGGTTTGCTGCCGTTTGTCTGCTGTATAGGGTTAGGGCACGGTCCTGGGAGTCACAAGGTTTGCTGCCGTTTGTCTGCTGCATAGGGTTAGGGCACGGGCCTGGGAGTCACAAGGTTTGCTGCCATTTGTCCTTTTAGACTGTGAGCACACTGTTGGGTACGGACTGTCTCTATATGTTGCCAGCTTGTACTTCCCAAGCGTTTAGTACAGTGTACTGCACACATTTAGCGCTCAATAAATACGATTGATAATGGTGCCATTTTTCTGCTGCAAGGGGTTAGGGCACGGGCCTGGGAGTCACAAGGTTTGCTGCCATTTGTCTGCTGTATAGGGTTAGGGCAGGGGCCTGGGAGTCACAAGGTTTGCTGCCGTTTGTCTGCTGCATGGGGTTAGGGCACAGGCCTCGGAGTCACAAGGTTTGCTGCCTTTTCCCCTTTTAGACTGTGAGCCCACTGTTGGGTAGGGACTGTCTCTATATGTTGCTAACTTGTACTTCCCAAGCGCTTAGTACAGTGCTGTGCACACAGTATGCGCTCAATAAATACGATTGATAATGATGCCATTTGTCTGCTGCATGGGGTTAGGGCACGGGCCTGGGAGTCACAAGGTTTGCTGCCATTTTCCCTTTTAGACTGTGAGCCCACTGTTGGGTAGGGACTGTCTCTATATGTTGCCAACTTGTACTTCCCAAGCGCTTAGTACAGTGCTCTGCACACAGTAAGCGCTCAATAAATACGATTGATAATGATGCCATTTGTCTGCTGCATGGGGTTAGGGCACGGGCCTGGGAGTCACAAGGTTTGCTGCCATTTGTCTGCTGCATAGGGTAAGGGCAGGGGCCTGGCAGGTACAAGCTTTGCTTCCGTTTGTCTGCTGCATAGGGTTAGGGCACGGGCCTGGGAGTCACAAGCTTTGCTGCCATTTGTCCTTTTAGACTGTGAGCCCACTGTTGGGTAGGGACTGTCTCTATATGTTGCCAACTTGTACTTCCCAAGCGCTTACTGCAGTGCTCTGCACACAGTAAACCCTCAATAAATACGATTGATAATGATGCCATTTGTCTGCTGCATGGGGTTAGGGCACGGGCCTGTGAGTCACAAGTTTTGCTGCCATTTGTCTGCTGCTTAGGGTTAGGGCAGGGGCCTGGGAGTCACAAGGTTTGCTGCCGTTTGTCTGCTGCATGGGGTTAGGGCACGGGCCTGGGAGTCACAAGGTTTGCTGCCATTTCCCCTTTTAGACTGTGAGCCCACTGTTGGGTAGGGACTGTCTCTATATGTTGCCAACTTGTACTTCCCAAGCGCTTACTACAGTGCTCTGCATACAGTAAGCGCTCAATAAATACGATTGATAATGATGTCATTTGTCTGCTGCATGAGGTTAGGGAACGGGCCTTGGAGTCACAAGGTTTGCTGCCGTTTGTCTGCTGCATAGGATCAATCAATCAATCAATCGTATTTATTGAGCGCTTACTATGTGCAGAGCACTGTACTAAGCGCTTGGGAAGTACAAATTGGCATCACATAGAGACAGTCCCTACCCAACAGTGGGCTCACTGTCTAAAAGGGGGAGACAGAGAACAGAACCAAACATACCAACAAAATAGAAATGTACAAGTAAAATAAATAAATAAATAAATAAATAAATAGAGTAATAAATATGTACAACCATATATACATATATACAGGTGCTGTGGGGAAGGGTAGGAGGTAAGACGGGGGGATGGAGAGGGGGACGAGGGGGAGAGGAAAGAAGGGGCTCAGTCTGGGAAGGCCTCCTGGAGGAGGTGAGCTCTCAGCGGGGCCTTGAAGGGAGGAAGAGAGCTAGCTTGGCAGATGGGCAGAGGTAGGGCATTCCAGGCCCGGGGGATGACGTGGGCCAGGGGTCGATGGCGGGACAGGCGAGAGCGAGGTACAGTGAGGAGATTAGCGGTGGAGGAGCGGAGGGTGCGGGCTGGGCAGTAGAAGGAGAGAAGGGAGGTGAGGTAGGAGGGGGCGAGGGGATGGAGAGCCTTGAAGCCCAGGGTGAGGAGTTTCTGCCTGATGCGCAGATTGATCGGTAGCCATTGGAGGTTTTTGAGGAGGGGAGTAATATTTCCAGAGCGTTTCTGGACAAAGATAATCCGGGCAGCAGCATGAAGTATGGATTGAAGTGGAGAGAGACACGAGGATGGGAGATCAGAGAGAAGGCTAGTGCAGTAGTCCAGACGGGATAGGATGAGAGCTTGAATGAGCAGGGTAGCGGTTTGGATGGAGAGGAAAGGGCGGATCTTGGCAATGTTGCGGAGCTGAGACCGGCAGGTTTTGGTGACGGCTTGGATGTGAGGGGTGAATGAGAGAGTGGAGTCGAGGATGACACCAAGGTTGCGGGCTTGTGAGACGGGAAGGATGGTAGTGCCGTCAACAGAGATGGGAAAGTCAGGGAGAGGACAAGGTTTGGGAGGGAAGACAAGGAGCTCAGTCTTCGACATGTTGAGCTTTAGGTGGCGGGCAGACATCCAGATGGAGATGTCCTGAAGGCAGGAGGAAATGCGAGCCTGGAGGGAAGGGGAGAGAGCAGGGGCAGAGATGTAGATCTGGGTGTCATCAGCGTAGAGATGATAGTTGAAGCCGTGGGAGCGAATGAGGTCACCAAGGGAGTGAGTGTAGATTGAGAACAGAAGGGGACCAAGCACTGAACCTTGGGGAACCCCCACAGTAAGAGGATGGGAGGGGGAGGAGGAGCCTGCAAAAGAGACTGAGAAAGAACGACCGGAGAGATAAGAGGAGAACCAGGAGAGGACGGAGTCTGTGAAGCCAAGGTCAGATAGCGTGTTGAGGAGAAGGGGGTGGTCCACAGTGTCAAAGGCAGCTGAGAGGTCGAGGAGGATTAGGACAGAGTATGAGCCGTTGGATTTGGCAAGCAGGAGGTCATTGGTGACCTTTGAGAGCGCAGTTTCCATGGAATGAAGGGGACGGAAGCCAGACTGGAGGGGGTCGAGGAGCGAGTTGTTGTTGAGGAATTCTAGGCAGCGCGTGTAGACAACTCGTTCAAGGAGTTTGGAAAGGAATGGTAGGAGGGATATGGGACGATAACTAGAAGGTGAGGTGGGGTCAAGAGAGGGTTTTTTTAGGATGGGAGAGACATGGGCATGTTTGAAGGCAGAGGGGAAGGAACCAGTGGAGAGTGAGTGGTTGAAGATGGAAGTTAAGGAGGGGAGAAGGGATGGAGCGAGAGATTTCATAAGATGAGAGGGAATGGGGTCAGAAGCACAGGTGGCCGGAGTAGCACTTGAGAGGAGGGAGGAGAGTTCCTCTGAGGATACCGCTGGGAAGGATGGGAGAGTAGCAGAGAGTGTTGAGAGCCGGGGGGTTGGAGAAAGGGGGGAAGAGACTTTGGGGAGGATTAGGGCAGGGGCCTGGGAGTCACAATGTTTGCTGCCGTTTGTCTGCTGCATGGGGTTAGGGCACGGGCCTGGGAGTCACAAGGTTTGCTGCCATTTCTCCTTTTCTACTGTGAGCCCACTGTTGGGTAGGGACTGTCTCTATATGTTGCCAACTTGTACTTCCCAAGCGCTTAGTACAGTGTTCTGCACACATTTAGCGCTCAATAAATACGATTGATAATGGTGCCGTTTTTCTGCTGCATGGGGTTAGGGCATGGGCCTGGGAGTAACAAGGTTTGCTGCCATTTGTCTGCTGCTTAGGGTTAGGGCAGGGGCCTGGGAGTCACAAGGTTTGCTGGTATGGCACAAAGAAGCGCCATCTGTGACCCCCAGGTGGGACATCCTTTCCCTCCCCACTGCACCTCTCTATATGTATATATGTTTGTACATATTTATTACTCTTTATTTATTTATTTATTTATTTATTTATTTATTTTACTTGTACATACTTATTCTATTTATTTTATTTTGTTAAAATAAAACGATGGCATTCATTGAGCGCTTAGTATGTGCAAAGCACTGTACTGGGCACTGGGGAGGTTACAAGGTGATCAGGTTGTCCCATGATGGGGGCTCACATTCTTAATATGTTTTGTTTTGCTGTCTACCTGTATATATGTTTGTACATATTTATTACTCTATTTGTACACATTTATTCTATTTATTTTATTTTGTTAATATGTCCTGTTTTGTTGTCTGTCTCCCCCTTCTAGACTGTGAGCCCACTGTTGGGTAGGGACTGTCTCTATATGTTGCCAACTTGTACTTCCCAAGCGCTTAGTACAGTGCTCTGCGCACAATAAGCGCTCAATAAATACGATTGAATGAATGAATCAGGTTGTCCCATGGGGGGCTCACAATCTTAATGTATTTTGTTTTGCTGTCTACCTGTGTATACGTTTGTACATATTTATTACTCTATTTAATTTGTACATATTTATTCTACTCATTTTATTTTGTTAATCTGTTTTGTTTTGTTGTCTGTCTCCCCGTTCTAGACTGTGAGCTCACTGTTGGGTAGGGACCGTCTCTACATGTTGCCAACTTGTACTTCCCAAGTGCTTAGTACAGTGCTCTGCACACAGTAAGCGCTCAATAAGTACAATTGAATGAATGAATGAACCTGATCACCTTGTATCTCCCCCAGCGCTTCGGACAGTGCTTTGCACATAGTAAGCGCTTAATAAATGCTATCATTATTATTATTATTGTTATTATTATTATTATTATTATTTGTTTTCTAGGCACTTACCACGTGCCAGGCACCATTCTAAGAGCTGGGGTGGAAACCAGCCAATTTGGTTGGACCCTCTCCCTATCCCTCGTGGGGCTCACAGTCTCCATCCCCATTTTGCAGGTGAGGGAACTGAGGCACAGAGGAGTTAAGTGACTCGTCCAAGGTCATGCAGCAGACAAATGGCAGCAAACCTTGTGACTCCCAGGCCCGTGCTCTATCCCTATGCAGCAGACAAATGGCAACAAACCTTCTGACTCCCAGGCCCGTGCCCTATCCCTATGCCATACTGTTTATCTATCCATGGTTATCGATTGATCTCTGGTATGTACTGAGCGCTTGCTTGCTTTGTGGAGAGTCCTGTACAGAACGCTCGGGAGGGTACACTACAACAGAGTTGGTAGATGGGACCCCTGCCCACAAGGAGTTTAGAGGAGTTGGGCGTTAAAAACAGATTATTGAATTGGTTTCCATCACACCCCACAGACAAACGTTTTAAGTAAATGCCTGCCAATGACAAAGTAAGAAATCATCTTTAGGAGGCATGAAGGTGTAGCCATCTAGTCTCGGCTTGCTACCGCTTCAGCAGAACCCTTTAATTTTTGCCTCATGATGGCTTCTGCTTAGTTACTCAGTTTTATGAAGAAAAATTGGATCTTGCACCTGCAGTATTGGGGAACATCCAGCTCCTCAATTTTACTCGCTTTTGGCCCACTGCCATACACCCCCTGGCCTGGAATGACCCCCTCCCCACATCCGCCAAGCTAGCTCTGTTCCTCCCTTTAAGGCCCTACTGAGAGCTCACCCCCTCCAGGAGGCCTTCCCAAACTGAGTCCCCTCCTTCCTCTCCCGCTCCTCCCCCTCTCCATCCCTCCCGGCTTACCTCCTTCCCTTCCCCACAGCACCTGTATATATGTTTGTATGGATTTATTACTCGATTTATTTTACTTGTTCATATCTATTCTATTTATTTTATTTTGTTAATATGTTTTGTTTTGTTCTCTGTCACCCCCTTCTAGACTGTGAGCCCACTTTTGGGTAGGGACCGTCTCTATGTGTTGCCAACTTGTACTTCCCAAGCACTTAGTGCAGTGCTCTGCACACAGTAAGCGCTCAATAAATACGATTGTTTGATTGTAAGCGCTTAACAAATAACCATCATTATTATCTACCAGCCCATGGCCCTCAGGGGGTGGTGTGTTGATCTCAGGACCAGTCTGGGCTACTCACCTGTTGCGTTGGGACTGGGCCACAAATTCTTCAGAGGACTCCCCAGCGGTTGCGTCAACCCTGGCAGGGGCCTGTGTGCCTAGACAGACTGCAGCAAGAGAGAGCCAGGCTAGATAACAGGAAGAACTTCCTGACTGGCCTCGGCCCAGGAATAAACCCAGCAAACATTAGGCAGGAAGGGATGATGGGGTCATGTCTTGGAGAACTTTCACTCTGGGATAATAATAATGATGGTATTTGTTAAGCGCTCACTCTGTGCCAAGCACTGTTCTAAGTGCTGGGGAGGATACAAGGTGATCAGGTTGTCCCATGTGGGGCTCACAGTCTTCATCCCCATTTTACAGATAAGGTCACTGAGGCCCAGAGAAGTCAACTGACTTGCCCAAAGTCACATAGCTGACAGTTGGCAGAGCTGGGATTAGAACCCATGACCTCTGGCTCCCAAGCCCGGGCTCTTTCCATTGAGCCACTCTGCTTCTCTAGCAGGATGCCACCCTTGGGCGTATCAGGTAGATAGAAGGTAATCAGGTTGTCCCCCGTGGGACTCACGGTCTTAATCCCCCATTTTACAGATGAGGTAACAGAGGCATAGAGAAGTTATGTGATTTACCCAAAGTCACACAGCCTACATGTGGCGGAGCCAGGATTAGAACCCATGACCTCTTAGGGATTAGAAGCCACACTGCTTCTCTAGCAGGATGCCACCTTTCGGCCCTGAGTGGGCTAGGCCTTTATTGGACGGAGGCAGAGGGGCGGATCAGATGATGCCTTATGCCAGTCGCCATGACCTCTGGAATTCAGCATGGCTCAGTGGAAAGAGCCCGGGCTTTGGAGTCAGAGTTCAGGGGTTTGAATTCCAGCTTCCCCAGTTGTCAGCTGTGTGACTTTGGGTAAGTCACTTCACTTCTCTGGGCCTCAGTTACCTCATCTGTAAAATGGGGATTAAGATTGTGATCCCCAAATGGGACAACCTGATCACCTTGTAACCTCCCCAGTGCTTAGAACAGTGCTTTGCACATAGTAAGCGCTTAATAAATGCCATTATTATTATTATTATTATTATTATTATTATTATTATTATTATTATTATTATTATTATTCTTGGGCTCCTTACCAAGGGCAGGCCCGGGCCGTGGGGCGGCAGGACAGAGGATGGGGATTGGGGAGACGGAAATGGAGATGGGGGGATCATCTGGCCTTAAGGGAAGCAGCATGGTTTAGTGGCTAGAGCATGGGCTTGGGAGACAGAGGGTCATGGGTTCTAATCCCGGCTCGCCACTTTGCTGTGTGGCCTTGGTTGAGTCGCTTCCAGATGTTCCTCCGTCTGGAAAATAGGAATTGAGACTGTGAGCCCCACATGGGGCAGGGACCGTGTCCAGTCCGTTTTGCTCGTCTCCACCCCAGTGCTTAGTACAGTGCCTGGCATGTAGTAAGTGCTGAACAAATACCACAATTCTTCTTTTTTTTTTTTTCTTAAGAGCCATGGGAACCATTGGAGACAGATGTGGAGAGATTGGGATAGGGTGGCTGGAAGGGGGTGGGAACTGGCTAGGAGGTGGGCCCACTCTAGATGAACCCCTCGTCTTTAGCGGTCCCGTGAGCTGCTCTCTTTGAGGACGGGGATAGGCCCGGGCTGAGGCTTTGGGCTCAAAGGAGCTTTTTGGATTATTCATTCATTCAATCATATTTATTGAGCACTTACTGTGTGCAGAACACTGTAATAAGCACTTGGGAAGTACAACTTGGCAACATATAGAGACGGTCCCTACCCGAAGACGGGCTCACAGTCTAGAAGACTGTGGATTATCCGCGGCCTCCAGTTATCCGGGCTCTCCTCAGGCCCCCCGGGCACACGAGAGGTTGACCCCCTCGCCCTGCCCTGATGGGGGGACTGAAGCCACCCTGGAGGCGGAGGCCTCTGGATCGAACGGGGTTCCCAGCTAGCGTGTCCTGGAGCCGGATGGGCTCTGGGAGTAGCCAGCTTGCCCCACAGCTGTTCAAATACGCCGGCGGGCGGCAGCAGGGAAAAGCCCCAAGGATTGGGAGAGGGACTTTGTGTGGATTGAGAGCTTCCTGGGAGAGGAAGCCTTTGGAGGAGAAGCTGGAGGGGTGGGCCAGGGGCGGTTCTGGGGTTCGGGCCCCTTCAGTAGGACCAACAAAATTCCAGGCCCAAGTCCACCAGGCGATCCTCTTGCCTCCTCCCCAGTGGCGGAGAAAGGCCACTGAGCCCAACTTTGGGCAAGTCACTTAATTTCTCTGTGCCTCAGTGACCTCATCTGTAAAATGGGGATGAAGACTGTGAGCCCCCCGTGGGACAACCTGATCACCTTGTAACCTCCCCAGCGCTTAGAACGGTGCTCAGCAATAATAAGCGCTTAATAAATGCCATTAAAAAAAAAAAAAACTTCTCTTCTCCCCAGGGTCCCTAGCACCTGTACCTCAGCGCTTAATACAGTGCCCGGGACATTGTAAGTGCTTAACAAAAACCATTGTTATTCACAGCTCACCTGGGGATCAGTCACAAGGTAATCATAATTCTGGTATTTGTTAGGCGCTTACTATGTGCCAGGCCCTGTACTAAACACTGGGGTGGATTCAAGCAAATAGAGTTGGACATAGTCCCTGTCCCATGTGGGGCTCACAGTCTTCATCCCCATTTTACAGATGAGGTAACTGAGGCACAGAGAAGTTAAGTGACTTGTCCAAGGCCACACAGCAGACAAGTGGTGGAGCTGGAATTAGAACCCATGACCTTCTGATTCTCAGGCCCGGGCTCTTTCCGCTACACTGCCATGCTGTTTCTTGTTCAATCAGTAATAATAATAATAATGGTATTTATTAAGTACTTACTATGTGCCAAGCACCCATTCTAAGTGCTGGGGTAGATACAAGGTAATCAGGTTGTCCCTCGTGGGGCTCACAGTCTTAATCCCCATTTTACAGGTGAGGGAACTGAGGCACAGAGAAGTTAAGTGGCTTGCCCCAGGTCAGCCAGCAGACAAGTGGCAGAGCCGGGATTAGAACCCGCATCCTCTGACTCCCAAGCCTATACTCTGGCCACTGAGTCACGGCTGCTTGCCACTAGAGAGGAGGGAAGGGGACTCAGTGAAGCGTGGGGAATCAAGCTCACACTGCAATAGGAGGGATATAAATGAGACAAGAGGAAGAACTTGGATTAGAACACGGGGTCTTCGGACTCCCAGGCTCATGCTCTATCCACTAATAATAATAATAATGATGACATTTATTAAGCGCTTACTATGTGCAAAGCACTGTTCATTCATTCATTCATTCAATCGTATTTATTGAGTGCTTACTGTGTGCAGAGCACTGTACTAAGTCCTTGGGAAGTCCAAGTTGACAACATATAGAGCCAGTCCCTACCCAACAGTGGACTCACAGTCTAGAAGGGGGAGACAGAGAACAAAACAAAACATATTAACAAAATTAAATACAATAAATATGCACAAATGAAATAAATAAATAGAGCAATAAATATGTACAAACATATATACAGGTGCTGTGGGGAAGGGGAGGAGGAGGAGGCTCAGTCTGGGGAGGTTACAAGGTGATCAGGTTGTCCCATGAGGGGCTCATAGTCTTCATCCCCATTTTCCAGATGAGGTCACTGAGGCCCAGAGAAGTAAAGTGACTTGCCCAAAGTCACACAGCTGACAATTGGCAGAGCCGGGATTTGAACCCATGACCTCTGACTCCAAAGCCCGGGCTCTTTCCACTGAGCTACGCTGCTTCTCTAACTATTCCCCCAACTACTCCCAGCCACGGGTCTGGGAATCAGAGGACCTGGGTTCTAATCCCAGCTCCGCCACTTGTCTGCTGCGTGACCTTGGGCATGTCATTTTACTCTCTGGGCCTCAGTTACCTCATATGTAAAATGGGGATTGAGACAGTGAGCCCTAAGTGGGACTGGGACTCTGTCCAATCCAATTAGCTCATATCTACCCCAGCGCTTAACACAGCGCCTGACACATAGTAAGCATTTAACAAATCAGTCAACCAATCAATGGTATTTACTGAGTGCTTACTGTGTGCTCAGCACTGTAATAAGCACCCCATTTTCCAGATGAGGGAACTGAGGCCCAGAGAAGTAAAGTGACTTGCCCAGAGTCACACAGCTGAGAAGTGGCGTAGCCGGAATTTGAACCCATGACCTCTGACTCTCCCCCCCCCACCCCGCCTTACCTTCTTCCCTTCCCCACAGCACCTGTATATATGTAGATATGTTTGTACGGATTTATTATTCTATTTATTTATTTATTTTACTTGTACATATCTATTCTATTTATTTTATTTTGTTAATATGTTTTATTGTCTGTCTCCCCCTTCTAGACCGTGAGCCCACTGTTGGGTAGGGACCGTCTCTATATGTTGCCAACTTGTACTTCCCAAGCGCTTAGTACAGTGCTCTGCACACAGTAAGCGCTCAATAAATACAGTTGATTGATTTAGAGAAGCAGTGTGGCTCAGTGGATAGAGCCCGGGTTTGGGAGTCAGAGGCCGTGAGTTCTAATCCCGGCTCTGCCATTTGTCAGCTGGGTGACTTTGGGCCAGTCACTTCACTTCTCTGGGCCTCAGGTCCCTCATCTGGAAAATGGGGATTCATTCATTCATTGTCTTATTTATTGAGTGCTTACTGCGTGCAGAGCACTGTACTAAGCGCTTGGGAAGTACAAGTTGGCAACATATAGAGACGGTCCCTACCCAGCAGCAGGCTCACGGTCTAGAAGGGGGAGACAGAGAACAAAACAAAACATATTAACAAAATAAAATAAGTAGAATAAACATGTACAAATAAAATAAATAGAGTAATAAATATGGACAAACATATATACAGGTGCTGTGGGGAGGGGAAAAAGGTAAGGCAGGGGGATGGGGAGGAGGGGGAGAGGAAGGAGGAGGCTCAGTCTGGGAGGAGGGGGCTCAGTCTGGGGGATTAAGACTGTGAGCCCGACCTGGGACAACCTGATCACCTAGTATCCTCCCCAGCGCTTAGAACAGTGCATTGCACATAGTAAGCGCTAAACAAATGCCATCATTATTCATTCGTTCAGTTGTATTTATTGAGTGCTTACTGTGTGCAGGGCACTGGACTAAGCGCTTGGAAAGTACAATTCCCCAGATGGAAGCAATCCCTACCCAACAATGGGCTCACTGTCTAGAAGGGGGAGACAGACCACAAAACAAATAGACAGGCATCAATACCATCAAAATATTTATTGAGCACTTACTATGTGCAAAGCACTGTACTAAGCGTTAAGCAGCTGGAGCAGGGTCAGCTCGGTCGCTGCGAGGGGGACAGCCCCCACCACACCACAGCCCCCCATGAGGCCTGACCCCCCTCAGGTCCATACTGGGACGGACACTGCCGACTCGAGGAGGGCTTCCTGGAGGGGGCGGCCCCGAGATTCATTCATTCATTCAGTCGTATTGAGCGCTTACTGTGTGCAGAGCACTGTACTAAGTGCTTGGGAAGTACAAGTTGGCAACATATAGAGACGGTCCCTACCCAACAGCGGGCTCACAGTCTAGATGACATGTGACGGAGTGGGAGAGGATGGTAAAGGGGAGCGTCGCTGCTGGAGTGTGAGAGTTGTGGCGTGAGGGTTGAGCATGCTGGCCGCTGGGAGAGAAAGAAGTGTCTGAGCGGGGGTAGGGTGAGCCCCCCACGATTCGGTGCTGCCCCCCAGCCCCTCCTGGTTGCCGATGTTTGGGGGTCGGGGGGCCGGAGAGAGGCCATCCCCAGGGAATCTGAAACCGTGTGAGCAACCTGGAGTCCCAGGCGATCCCATCCGAGTCCTCTCTGGTCAGGTGAAGGCCTGCTTATCCAGTTTATCTGTCACAGAGACCCCCCATCCCACCTCCCGGGGCCTGTTCTGGTGGCCAATCCCCTTGACGGTCAGGAAGTTCCTCCCCGAGTCCAGCCTGACTCCCTCCCGCTGTGGTTTAAGCCCGCTTCCTCGGGGAATGCGGAAATGGATTGGAGTTTCCCATCCTTCCCTGTGTCCTGGAGGCGAAGGAGCTGGGTCGAGGGGGAGGAGAGACCTGAGCTGTCCAGAGGGGCTGACCGACCCATCCCATCCTCACAGCCCTCACCCCGTGAAGCCCATCAGTGCGACCCCCGCGGACGGCGGCGGTGAGAAGAAGCAGCACCGCTCCAGTCTAACCACCGCCCTGAGCAGCGGCCTGGAGAAGCTCAAGACCGTGACCAGCGGAGGTGTCCAGCCCGTGGCCCCTGCCCCCCAGCCGGACAAGGAGTCCAAGAAGCTGAAGGTGAGGGCTCTGAGGGGGATCCCAATCAATCAGTGGGATTTATTATTATTGTTAATAATGATGGTGGTGTTTGTTAAGCGCTTACTATGTGCCAGGCACTGTTCTAATCACGGGGTAGATACACAGTCCCTGTCCCACACGGGGCTCATAGTCTCAATCCCCATTTGACAGATGGGGGAAGTGAGGTCCAGAGAAGTGAAGTGACTCACCCAAGGCCACACAGCAGAGAAGTGGCAGAGCCGGGTTTAGAACAGATGACCTCCGGATTCCCAGGCTAGAGCCGGGTTTAGAACCGATGACCTCCGGATTCCCAGGCCCAGGCTCAGGCTCTATCCGCTGCGCCACGCTGCTTCTTCTGAGTGCTCACTGTGTGCGGAGCACTGTACTACCAGCTGTTTCTGTATTATAATAATAATAATGGCATTTATTAAGTGCTTACTATGCACTATGCAAGCACTGCTCTAAGCTCTGGGAAGGTTAAAAGTTGATCAGGTTGTCCCATGGGGGGCTCACAGTCTTAATCCCCATTTTACAGTTGAGGTAACTGAGGCACAGAGAAGTTAAGGTGACTTGCCCAAAGTCACTCAGCTGACAATTGGCGGAGCTGGAATTTGAACCCATGACCTCTGACTCCAAAGCCCGGGCTCTTTCCACTGAGCCACGCTGCTTCCCTACCAACTGATCTACCAACTGATTGGACCTCTCACTTTATACAAAGTGCTCAGGAAATTCGGTTGATTAATTGATGGGAGAGGGGGAGTGGAAAATCAAGGACAAGCTAGTGAAAGAGACCTCGACGGAGCAGTCGGAGAGAGGTAGGGGGAGAATCAGGAGAGGACTGTCAGAGAAACCCTGGCTAGGTAGTTTCCAGGAGAAGGGGGTGGTCTCCAGTGTCCAAAGCCGCTGAGAGGTTGAGAGGGCTTAAGGATGGAGTAGACGCCGTTAGACCTGGCTACTCAGTGATGACCTTGGAGGGGGCGTTTGCGACAGAGCAGGTCAAGGAGGGAGTAGAATTGGAGGCAGCCTGTGTAACCAACTCATTCGAGGAGCTGGGGTGAGAACAGTTGGGGCAGATGGGCTAATTGCTGGAAGGTTCGGGGGTCGGGAGAGTTTTGTGTTTTAGGGGAGGAGCCCCTGGAAGGTGGCGGTCCTGGAGGGAAGGGGGCATGTGTTTTTATAAGGTGTGAGGGGATAGGATGGAGGTTGAGGCTATTTAGTCCATCCCCCTACTTCCAGATGGGGTCATCTGGGAGGAGCCCCGCTAGCCGTTTAGAGTCCCCACCGTTCCCTCTCCCTCCACTCCAGGTCCCGCCCAGGGCTGTGCTGAGAGATATTCGGGGAGAGCCATGGGCCTCAGAGAAGGACTCTCCCCTTAATAATAATAATGATGGTATTTGTTAAGCACTTACTATGTGCCAAGCACTGTTCTAAGCGCAGGGGCAGATACATGGTAATCAGGTTGTCCCACGTAAGGCTCACAGTCTTAATCCTAATTGTACAGATGAGGTCACTGAGGCCCGGAGAAGTGAAGTAACTCGCCCAGAGTCACACAGCTGACAAGTGGTGGAGCAGGAATTAGAACCCATGACCTCTGATTCTTTCCACTGAACCACACTGCTTCTTAATTTCCCTTCTTCGTTTCCAAGGGCAGTGACTGTGTCTATTGTTATATTAAACAGCATGGCCTAGAGGATAGAGGAAGGGCCTTGGAGTCTGAAGGTCATGGCTGATTTCACCACTTGTCTGCTGTGTGGCCTTAGGCAAGTCACTTCACTTTTCTGGGCCTCAGTTACCTCATCTGTAAATCGGGGATGGAGGCTGTGAGCCCCACATGGGACAAGGACTGTGTCCAACCCAATTGGCTTGTATCCACCCCATGGTTAGTACAGTGCCTGGCACATAGTAAGCGCTTAATACCATCATCATCATCATCATCATCATCATAATAAGCAGCATGCCCTAGTGGAGAGAGCATGGGTTTAGGAGTCAGAGGTCGTGGGTCCTTATCCCAGCTCCATCACTTGTCTGCTGTGTGACCTTGGACAAGTCACTTAACTTCTCTGTGCCTGTTACTTCATCTGTAAAATGGGGATTAGACTGAGCCCCATGTGGGACAGGGACCTTGCATCTACTGCAGTGCTTAGAACAATGCTTGGCACCTGGTAAGTGCTTAAATACCATAATATAATAATAAGTGCTCAACAAATAACACAAATGCTTAGTACAGTGCTTTGCAACCTGATTTCCTTGTATCAACACTAGCGCATAGAACAGTGATTAGTACTTAGTACAGTGCTTAGTACAGTGCTCTGCACACAGTAAGCGCTCAATAAATACGATTGAATGAACAGTGCTTGGTGCCTAGTAAGTGTTTAAATATCATAATAATAATAATAATAATAATAATAATAATAATAATAATAAGCACTCAACAAATACCACAAACGCTTAGTACAGTGCTTTACAACTTGATTTCCTTTTATCTACACCAGCGCTCAGAACTGTGCTTGGCACCTAGTAATGCTTAACAAATGCCACAATTATTTTTATTTTACTATTAGTAGTATTACTAATACTTGAGAAGCAGCGTGGCTCAGTGGAAACAGCACGGGCTTGGGAGCCGGAGGTCACAGGTTCAAATCCCGGCTGCGTCAATTGTCAGCTGTGTGACTTTGGGCAAGCCACTTCACTTCTCTGGGCCTCAGTTCCCTCATCTGTAAAATGGGGATGAAGACTGTGAGCCCCGCGTGGGACAACCTGATGACCCTGTATCTCCCCCAGCGCTTAGTAAGTGCTTAATAAATGCCATTATTATTATTATTATTATTTTTATTATTATTATTGTTATTATTATTACTGTACACAGTAAGCACTCAAATACCATTGAATGAGTGAATGAATGAATGGGCAGGGTTTTGGTAAGACCGGTCAGGTGGTGTACTAGTCCCCTTCTAGACTGTGAGCCCACTGTTGGGTAGGGACTGTCTCTATATGTTGCCAACCTGTACTTCTCAAGCGCTTAGTACAGTGCTCTGCACACAGTAAGCACTCAATAAATACGATTGAATGAATGGTGGAGGGGGCTCGGAGCGGGGAGGGGTCGAGGTGAGTTTTCCAGCCAAGGGGGTCGTTCTGATGACTTGGGGTTTTCCCGGCAAGTGGTTTTGGGTTTTGACGGTCCCTCCCTCTCCCCAGGACCCCTCCCCGTCGCCGGACGGGTCGGCCCGCTACTACCACCTGACGCACGACGAGCTGATCAAGTTGCTGTTGCAGCGGGAGAGGGAGCTGAGCCAGCGCGACGAACACGTGCGGGAGTTGGAGAGCTACATCGACCGATTGCTGGTGCGCATCATGGAGCAGTCGCCCTCCCTGCTGCAGATCACCCTGGACCAGGCCGGGGCCTTCCCGTGACGACCCCCGCCCCTGCCGTGACCCCCGGGCCCCCGCCTCCTAGTGCCACACGCCGATGTCGGCCCGCCACCCGCCCGCCACCATAGCTCCTGGCCTCCCTTCTCTGTCCCCGCCGTAGTTCAGCCCTGGGATTTCGGGCCTAGACGGGAGGTGGCCCTGACTTCTGACCTCCTCCTTACTTCCCTGGCCCCGCCGCTTCGAGCCCCACCGCGGCACTGCTCTAGATGTTCCCACGGAGGGGGGGGGGGGGGGGGGCGGCTACAGCCCTCAAATCCGTTGGGGTTCTCCACTAAGCCCGGAGCTGAGCCCCTAGCCCCTGGAGGAGGGGAGGACCTGGGGCACCATCCATCCTCTCGCTGCTCCTGCCCCAGGGTTCGAGTTGCCAAAGTCTCCTCGGGCTTCCCCGGGAGAGTCCTCGGTCCGTTCCTGGCCCGGACCGACGCTATCCGAAATTCCATTCGTGATCGGGATCACCCGGTCTTTTCCTCATCCCCCTGCCTGAGGAACCGCAGCCGGAGTTGGGGGGACCATGGCCGGTTGAGGTCTTTACTGCTCTGGTTTCCCGTCTTCCTGTTTGGTTGCCAAAACCAGACCGTGTTTGAATTTAAGGAAAATGTGCCTTTGTGTGGGAGTGGATGGGGCTGGGGGTTGGAGAGAAGATGGGCACGGAGCCCCGCCAAGGGCCCTGACTGGGGGCAAGACCTGTGTGCCCCCCAGCACTGGGCAGAGGGGATCTCCCCCCTGGGTTTTCCTGACATGTCTGTGGCTGTGGGGGGTCTGTGGTCTGGCCCAACCACAAACCCGCCCCCATCAACGTTCATGAGGGAGGGAGGAAGGAGTGAAGGCAGGAAGGGCTACGCTAGTCTCAGAGGCTGGGGTCAGAGCGAGAGTTGAGTCCCAAAGAGTCCTGCCCAGCCCCCACAATCCCCTCCTTCTGACAGAAGGGGAGGAGGCAGCCAGCATGGTGCCCTGACCTTGACGCCCCCCACCCCAGCCAGGATTAGGGATGGGGCTGGCCACACTCCCCGCTCCTGGGTTGTTGCACTTTGGCCTAGCTCTGTTTCCTGCCGCCATGTTGGCTCAGCCGCCTCGCACTTTAAATCCCCCTCCCCTGATCTGTCCACCCCAGACGTATTCGCCTTTCCATCCTATGCCACCCCCCCGGACGCCCAGCTCAGCCCCTGCCCGTGGCTCCATCCCAGTCCCCTTGGCTTTATCCTCTCCACATCCACGTGGGGCTCGGCGGGGGGCCGGGACCACTGTGATTTCTGTCCTCCACACACGCTTAACGCCCAGAATGGGGTGGGGTGACTGCAGGACCGAAGGAGCACAGACTTCTGGGGAACACTGAGCTAGGGCTTGACCAGACCTGCTTTCTCTCCCACCCACCCGTATCCCGACAGCACAGCGTAGCTCCTGGACAGCCCCGGTGCCAGCTTTCGTGGTTGGCTCAGAGGAGCTGGTGCCCAGGGGCCTCCAAAACCTCAGAAGGGCATCCAGCTAGGCGTGGGGAGAGGGATAGGTCTTCAAAGGGGTCTAGACAAGGTGTGTCCCCTGCCAAGATTAGGCTCGTAGAAGGGCCCCAAAGATGGTGTGGCCAGTGTGTCCACCTTGCTGTGGTGGGGGGGTGGGGGGGCTGGGCTCAGATTCCCACAGGCACTGTCTGTTCTCCCGACCTCTGACCTCCAGTGGCCAGGGGAGATGGATTTTTTTGCTTTGTATGTGTCTTCCTAGTAGCCAGCCTGGTTTGTAAAGAGCTTTGTTCATCCCGTTTTGAGCACTTTAAGGAAAATAAAAGTTACTTCATGTACAGCTTGCTTACTTGGTCTGTCTTTGGTGGGGGCCAGGGCAGGGGGCGAGGGGAGTGGTTTGTGGGGAGGCTGAGGGGGGGCCTGGGGAAGAGAAAATTGAGGATGTCTGGAAGTGGATGGGGAGGAAGAGGGTCTGAATTACTCCCTCTTTGACACCCCCACAAACCTGTCATGCCGTCTATCCCCCTGCCTCTGGATGCCCACATCCCCTAACCCAGTATGGGCAGTGAAACCTCGTCTGGGTCCTCTTCTATTCCCCATCTACACCTACCCCCTTGGAGAACTCATTCACTCCCAAGGCTTCAACTGCCTCCTCTCTGCATATAATTCCCAGATCTACAACTCCAGCCCTGATCTCCCTTCTCTGCAGTCTCACATTTCCTCCTGTCAGCTCTACTTGGATGCGCTGCTGTCCCTTCAAACTTAACATATCCAAAACAGAGCTCCTTATCTTCCCACCCAAATTCTGTCCTCCCCCTGACTTTCCTGTCACTGTAGATGGCACCACCATCCTTGCTATCTCACAAGCCCGTGACCTCGGTATTATCCTTGTCTCCTCTCTTATTCAACCCACATATTTGATTAGAATGGAGTAGAGGCCATTGGGTTTGGCAAAAAGGAGATCATTGGTGACCTCTGAGAGGGAGGTTTCTGTGGAGTGAAGGGGACGGAAGCCAGATTGGAGGGGGTCGAGAGAATTGGAGGAGAGGAACTTGAGACAGAGGGCATAGACAACTCGTTCAAGGACTTTTTTTGGGTGGGGGGGGGGCGCTGAGAGGAATGGTAGGAGGGAGATGGGGTGGTAACTGAAGGGAGCCTTGGGGTTGAGAAAGGGTATTTTTAGGATAGGGGAGACATGAGCATCTTTGAAAGCAGTGGGAAGATGCCATTGGAGAGCGAATGATTGAAGACGGGGGTCCAGGAGGGAAGAAGGGGAGGGGGTGAGTGTTTAGATAAGGTGTGAAGGAATGGGGATGGCCACGCAGGTGGAGGGAGTGAATTTTGAGAGAAGGCAGGAAGGGATAGGGGAGTGAGTGAGTTGAATTTGAGAAGCAGGGAGGCCTAGTGGCAAAGCCCAGGCTTGGGAGTCAGAGGACGTGGGATCTAATCCCGGTTCCGCCACTCTTCTGCTGTGTGACTTTGGGCAAGTCACTTCACTTCTCTGGGCCTCAGTTACCTCATATGTCAAATGGAGGTTAAGATTGTGAGCCCCATGTGGGACAACCTGATTACCTTGTTTCTACCCCAGCACTTAGAACAATGCTTGGCATGTAGTAGCGCTGAACAAATATCATTATATTCAGTAGAGAGGGAGGTGTTGAGAGGGTCAATTTGGTCATCAAAGGAAGGTAGTTTGCAGATGGAGGCTAAATGAGGCATGTTGACTTGAGAAAATTGGATGGGGTCAAAATATCGGAGGTCTCTGGGGGGGAATGGCACAGACTTATTAATTATTATTATTATGTAATAATGGTACTTATAATAATAATAATGGTATTTGTTAAGTGCTTACTATGTGCAAAGCACTGTTCTAAGTGCTAGGGAGCTTACAAGGTGATCAGGTTGTCCCACTGGGGGCTCACAGTTTTAATCCTCATTTTACAAATGAGGTAACTGAGACACAGAGAAGTGAAGTGACGTGCCCAAATTCACACAGCTGAGAGTTGGACCCATGACCTCTGACTCCAAAGCCCATGCTCTTTCCACTGAGCCACACTGCTTCTTATTAAGCACTTGTGATGTGCCAAGCACTGTTCTAAGCACTGGGGTAGATAAAAGTTCCATCAGGTTTGTGGGGTGGAGATGTGTGGCAGAGAAAGCACGTGAAGAGGCTATAGTCTGATAGAGGGATTTCAGATTTGGTGAGGATAGAGGTTATTCAGTAGCTAGAGATGATGAGATGGAGTGTGTTCATTCATTCAATCGTATTTATTGAGCGCTACTGTGTGCAGAGCACTGTATTAAGTGCTTGGGAAGTACAAATCAGCAAAATATAGAAACGGTCCCTACCCAACAGGCTCACAGTTTAGAAGGGGGAGACAGACAACAACACAAAACAAGTAGACAGGTGTCAATACCATCAGAATAAATAGAATTATAGCTATATACACATCATTAATAAAATGAATAGAGTAATAAATATGTACAAATATACACAAGTGCTGTGGGGAGGGGAAGGGGGTAGGATAGAGGGAGGGAAGAGAGCGATGAGGAGGGGAGGAGGAGGAGGAGAGGAAAAAAGGTGGGGGCTATTTCCAGCCCATTCCTAGATTTCCGGCCCATTTCCAGATTTCCCGCCCATTTCCAGATTTCCCATTCCCATTTCTACTAGAATCTTGGTGCTGGGATCTGCCTTGGCTTGGAGAGGATAGGTCTAAAGTTCAATGTTGACCCAGGCCCTGTTGACCTGTGAAAACCGGGGAAACCTGCTGGGACGGGCATAGGCTGCCTGCCAAACTCGTTGGGAAGCAGCATGGAATTGTGGATAGACCATGGGCCTGGGAGTCGGAGGTCATGGGTTCTAATCCTACCTCCTTCACGTGCTGGCTGTGTGACCTTGGGCAAGTCACTTAACTCCTCCGGACCTAGTAGGCATTAAGGTGTTTGCCTGATGGTTCGTGAGGTGCCCGCTCTCTTATGCCTGACCCTGCCTCTGGACGCCCCCACCCCTAATCCAAATATCCGAATATTTGGATATTTATATCTTAATATCCTAATCCAAAGGCGGTGAAATATCTGTGGAGAAAGCCACTCTGGGACAGAAATATCCCAGCTTTGGGAATCCGACCTCCATCTCAACCCCCATCCTAGTTACAGGACCCAGCGATCATTCAGTCAATCAATCAATGACATTTATTGAGTACTTACTGAGTGCTTGGAAGCAGCACAGCAAAGTGGCTAGAGTCAGAAGGAGTCAGCAGGTCATGGGTTCTAATCCCGGCTCCACCACTTGTCTCCTGTGTGACCTTAGGCAAGTCACTTCACTTCTCTGGGCCTCAGTTCCCTCATCTGGAAAATGGGGATTAAGACTGTGAGCCCTATGTGGGACACGGACTCTGTCCAACCTATCTTGTATCTACCCCAGTGCTTAGAACAGTGCCTGTCACAGAGTGTTTAATAAATACCATTATTATTACTGTAATTATTATTCTCTGGGCCTCAGGCACCTCACCTGTAAAATGGGGATTGAGACGGTGAACTCCGCGTGGGACAGGGGCTGGGTCCAATCCGATTTGCTTGTATCCATCTCAGCGCTTAGTACAGTGCCCAACACATAGTAAGCACTTAACAAATACCATAATTATTATTATTATTGTTATTATTACAATACAAGAGAATTAGCAGACACGTTCCCTGCTCGTAAGGAGCTTACTTCCTTGAGGGAATCAAATTGAGGAAAGTCCCCTCTCCTACACTGCCAATCTCCACCAGTCCAGGAATCTTGTCCCTAAAAGCCTATCCTCTGGATGCTTGGCATTGTGGGGAGTCCAACTGTGTCAACGGAGGAGTCATTTGTTCATTCAGTTGTATTTATTGAGCGCTTACTGTGTGCAGAGCACTGTACTAAGTGCTTGGAAAGTACAAATCAGCAACATATAGAGACAGTCCCTACCCAACATAGAGGTCAGAGGCCTGAGAAGCAGTGTAGCCTAGTGGATAAAGTAGGGCCTGGGAGCCAGAAGGACCTGGGGTCTAATTCTGACTCCACCGCATGCCTGTCGTGTGACCTTGAGAAAGTCACTTCACTTCTCTGGGTTTCAGTTACCACATCTGTAAAATGCGGTTTAAGAATATAAGCCCCATGTGGGACAGGGACTGTGTCCAACCGAGTTCGCTTGTATTCACCTCAGTGCTTAGTACAGTGCCTTGCACATAGTACAAATACCACTAGTACTATTATTGCCTTGTATCTATCCCAGTGCTTAGAACAGTGCTTGGCACATAGTGTTATCGACAAGTAGGGTGCAAAATAGGTTGGAGTCAGTCATGTCAAGTCCGCTGTGGACAACACATAGTAAGCGCTTCACAAGTACCATTATTATTATTATTATAAATACTATTGTTATTTTAAGTCCAGTAATAATTTGACTGATTGATTGATTGCCTTGGGCAAATCACTTCCCTTCTCTGGGCCTCAGTTCCCTCATCTGTTAAATGAGGATGAGGGCTGTGAGCCCCATGAGGGACAACCTGATTACTTGTATCCACCTCAGCGCTTAGTACAGTGTCTGGCACTTAACAAATGCCATTATTATTATTATTCAGTCTGTAACCCCTCCAGACCAAGATGGCCGCCGGGGCAAAGGCCTGGAAGACGCTCTTGCCTCCCCCTCCTTCTCCCTCAGCCCGCAAGGACTACAACCCCCACAATGCACCGCGCCCCGCGCACGCTGCGGTGGGCGGTGACCAATCAGGAGAGGCGGCCGCGGCGGGGGCCGAGGAGGGACATTTTAAAAGGGCCGAGGATTGCGGGCGTCGGGGGCCATGGCGGGGACGGCGGCTCCTCCGTTCCAGCTGGGGAAGCCGCGTTTCCAGCAGGTAAGGGACGCGGCGGCGTTGGGAAGGATCCGGCGGACGGGATGGAGGGAGGAGGGTCGACAAGATAGAGGGGGAAATCCCCTGCCCCCGCAGCCCCGGCCGCCAGGACCGGCAACGCTGCGGCGGCGGCGGGGGGGCGTGTCCGCCGATACGCCCTCCCCATTGGACGGGAGAGGAGGCGTGAGAAGGGAGACCTGCGCTCCCATTGGCCGACGGGGCCGTCGCTCTCCCGCCTCAGGCCACGCCCACTCCCACTCCCGAGGCGGCCCGTGATTGGCCGAGGAAGGCACTGAGGGGGCGGGGCTTAACCCGAGGGGTGACGAAGCCAACGGCTACGGACCCTGTGGCCGGAAGGTCACGGGTTCGAATCCCTCCTCGAGTAGCCCGGGCGACGGGCTGGGGCCTGTGGCTTTCTAAATTAATTTATTTTGTGGCGGGGAGAAAGGGGATTCATTCATTCAACCGTATTTATTTACTGTGCGCCCAGAACTGTACTAAGCGCTTGGGAAGTACAAGTTGGGATGAGGGGAAGGTGAAGAAACCACCTCCTTCCCCAGTGTGATAATCGCTGATAAGGCACCTGTGCCCAGTCCAAATAGTAATAATAATAATTGTGGTACTTGCTAAGCGCTTTCATTCATTCAGTCGTATTTATTGAGCGCCTACCGTGTGCAGAGCACTGTGCCAGGCACTACACTAAACAATGGGGTGGATACAAGCAAATCAGGTTGGACACAGTCCCTGTCCCACTTGGGGCTCACTGTTGATGATGATGATGGGACAACCTGACCACCTTGTAAACTCCGCAGCACTTAGAACAGTGCTTTGCACATAGTAAGCGCTCAATAAATACTATCATTATTATCACCAGGCTTCTAATAATAATAATAATGATGACATTTATTAAGCGCTTACTATGTGCAAAGCACTGTTCTAATCACCGGGAAGTTTACAAGGTGATCAGGTTGTCCCACGGGGGGCTCACAGCCTTTGTCCCCATTTTACAGATGAGGTAACTGAGGCCCAGAGAAGTGAAGTGACTTGCCTAAAGGCACACAGCTGACAAGTGGCGGAGCCGGGATTTGAACCGATGACCTCTGAATCCAAAGCTCGGGCTCTTTCCACTGAGCCACGCTGTTGTAATTCCCATTTTACAGATGAGGGAACTGAGGTCCATAAAAGTGAAGTGACGTGCCCAAGGTCACACAGCAGACCACTGGCAGAGTTGGGTCTAGAACCCATGACCTTCCGACTCACAGCCCCGGGCTCTATCCCAAAGGCGCAGCCCAATTTTGTTAGCCTCAGGTCTGGGGGCTTGGAGTGAATTTGGCCATTCCTTAGGGACCCCTGTCCCTTCTCCCCCATTTTCCATCCTGAGAAGCAGCATGGCTCAGTGGAAAGAGCCTGGGCTTTGGAGTCAGAGTTCATGGGTTCAAATTCCGGCTCCGCCAGTTGTCAGCTGTGTGACTTTGGGCAAGTCACTTAACTTCTCTGGGCCTCAGTTACCACATCTGTAAAATGGGGATTAAGACTGTGAGCTCCCCGTGGGACATCTGATCACCTTGTAACTTCCCCAGTGCTTAGAACGGTGCTTTGCACATAGTAAGTGCTTAATAAATGCCATTATTATTATTATTATTCCCCACATCCACCCGCCACGGCCCTCTCAGGGCCCAACTGTGGCCTAGTCTGTCATCTCCTCCTCACACCCCATCAAGGTGGCTAACCAAATTGCAGAGTCATCATCCTAAATTTCTGGGCTGGATCCCACTGGCTTTTTCATTTATTCAGTCGTATTTATAGAGCGCTTCCTATGTGCAGAGCGCTGGACTAAACGGTTGGAAAGTACAACAGATAGGGACGATCCCTACCCAACAACGGGCTCACAATCTAGAAGGGGGAGACAGACAACAAAACAAGTAGACAGGCGTCAGTAGCATCAATGTAAATAGACATAGATATAGACACATCATTAATAAAATAAATAGCATAATAAGTATGTACAAATATACACAAGTGCTGTGGTGCGGGGAACGGGGTAGAGAAGAGGGAGGGAGAAAGGGTGATGAGGAGGGGAGGAGGAGCAGAAGAAAAGGGGGATTCAGTCTGGGAAGGCTTCCCGGAGGAGGTGAGCTCTCAGTAGGGCTTTGAAGGGGGGGAAGAGGGATTGTTTGGTGGATGTGCGGAGGGAGGGCATTCCGGGCCAGGGGGAGGACGTGGGCCGGGGGTCGACGGTGGGACGGGCGAGAACGAGGCACGGTGAGTCAGTCAGTCAGTCAATCGTATTTATTGAGCGCTTACTGTGTGCAGAGCACTGTACTAAGCGCTTGGGAAGTACAAGTTGGCAACATATAGAGACGGTCCCTACCCAACAGTGGGCTCACAGTCTAGAAGGGGGAGACAGACAACAAAACATATTAATAAAATAAATAGAATAGACTAGAATAATAATGGCATTTGTTAAGCGCTTACTATGTGCAAAGCACTGTTCTAAGCGCTGGGGGGATACAAGGTGATCAGGTTGTCTCAGGTGGGGCTCACAGTTTTAATCCCCATTTGACAGATGAGGGAACTGAGGCTCAGAGAAGTTAAGTGACTTGCCCAAGGTCACACAGCAGACATGTGGCGGAGCTGGGATTCGAACCCATGACCTCTGACTCCAAAGCCCATGGTCTTTCCACTGAGCCACGCTGCTTCCCAACAGATGCATGCCCCGCCCTCAACAAGCTTACAGTCTAGAGGGTTGGGAGACAGACGTTAAAACACAGAAATTACAGGTACAGATGTGGATCACAGCCACCAGGGAACCAATGTTAATCATGACGATGTTTAGTAAGTGCTTCTTCTGTGCTGAGCACTTGGGTGGATACGGGTTAATCAGTTAGGACGCAGTCCCCGATCTGAACGTGGCTCACAGTTTAATAATAAAATAATAATAATAATAATAATAATAATAATAATAATAATAATAATAATAATAATAATGGCATTTGAGTGCTTACTATATGCAAAGCACCATTCCAAGCGCTGGGGGTGATACAAGGCGATCAGGTTGTCCCACGGGAGGCTCACAGTCAATCCCCATTTTTCCAGATGAGGTAACTGAGGCACAGAGAAGTCAAGTGACTTGCCCAGAGTCACACAGCTGACAACTGGTGGAGCGGGGATTTGAACCCGTGACCACTGACTCCAAAGTAGGTCATTTCCCTCCTCGGTGCCTATTTCAGCGTGGCTCAGTGGAAAAAACCTGGGCCTTGGAGTCAGAGGTCATGGGTTAGGAGGTTAGCGGCGGCAGAGGAGCGGAGGGTGCGGGCTGGGCTGGAGAAGGAGAGAAGGGACGTGAGGTAGGAGGGGTCGAAGTGATGGGGAGCTTTGAAGCGAATAGTGAGGAGTTTTTGATATGGAGGATGATAAGCAACCACTGGGTATAATAATAGTAATGATACTTGTTATAAGCGCTTACTATGTGCCAAGCGCTGTTCTAAGTGCTGGGCGTAGATAATAGTAATTATGGTAAAATAATAATGATGGCATTTATTAAGCGCTTACTATGTGCAAAGCACTGTTCTAAGCGCTGGTGAGGTTACAAGGTGATCAGGTTGTCCCACGGGGGCTCAAAGTCTTAATCCCCATTTTCCAGATGAGGTACTTGTTATAAGTGCTTACTATGTGCCAAGCACTGTTCTAAGTGCTGAGGTAGATAATAGTAATTATGGTACTTGTTATAAGCGCTTACTATGTGCCAAGCCCTGTTCTAAGGGCTGGGGTAGATAATAATGATTATGGTACTTGTTATAAGCGCTTACTATGTGCCAAGCAGTGTTCTGAGTGCCAGGGTAGATGATGAGAAGCAGTGTGGCCTAGCGGAAAGAGCCCGGGCTTGGGAGTCAGAAGTCGTGGGTTCTAATCCTGACTCTGCCACTTGTCAGCTGGGTGACTTTGGGCAAGTCATTCACTTCTCTGGGCCCAAGTTACCTCATCTGTAAAATGGGGGATTGTGAGCCCCACGTGGGACAGCCTGATGACCTCGTGTCTACTTCAGTGCTTTGCACATAGTAAGTGCTTAATAAATGCCATTATTATTATCATTATGTTTTGTTGTCTGTCTCCCCCCTCCGGACTGTGAGCCTGTTGTTGGGTAGGGACCGTCTCTATCTGTTGCCAAATTGTACTTTCCAAGCGCTTAGTACAGTGCTCTGCACACAGTAAGTGCTCAATAAATATGATTGAGTGAATGAATGAACAAATACCATCATTATCAATCAATCAATCATATTTATTGAGCTCTTACTGTGTGCAGAGCACTGTACTAAGCGCTTGGGAAGTACAAGTTGGCAACACATAGAGACGGTCCCTACTCAACAGTGGGCTCACAGTCTAGAAGGGGGTGACAGAGAACAAAACAAAACATATTAACAAAATAAAATAAATAGAATAGATATGTACAAGAAAAATAAATAAATAGAGTAATAAATACGTACAAACATATATACATATATACAGGTGCTGTGGGGAAGGGAAGGAGGTAAGGCGGGAGGGATGGAGAGGAGGAGGAGGGGGAGAGGAAGGAGGGGGCTCAGTCTGGGAAGGCCTCCTGGAGGAGGTGAGCTCTCAGTAGGGCCTTGAAGGGAGGAAGAGAGCTAGCTTGGCAGATGTGGGGAGTTGGGGGGGGGCATTCCAGGCCAGGGGGTGTATGGTGGATGTGTAGCGGGCCAAAAGCGAGTAAAATTGAGAAGCTGGATGTTCCCCAATACTGCAGGTGCCAGATCCAATTTTTCTTCATAAAACTGAGTAACTAAGCAGAAGCCATCATGACGCAAAAATTAAAGGGTTCTGCTGAAGCGGTAGCAAGCCGAGACTAGGTGGCTACACCTTCATGCCTCCTAAAGATGATTTCTTACTTTGTCATTGGCAGGCATTTACTTAAAACGTTTGTCTGTGGGGGGTGATGTAACCAATCCAATAATGTGCTTTTAACGCCCAACTCCTCCTCTAAACTCCTTATGGGCAGGGGTCACATCTACCAACTCTGTTGTAGTGTACCCTCCCGAGCGTTTTGTACGGGGCTCTCCACAAAGCAAGCGAGCGCTCAGTACATACCAGAGATCAATCGATAACCATGGATAGATAAGCAGTATGGCATAGGGATAGGGCACGGGCCTGGGAGTCGCAAGGTTTGCTGCCATTTGTCTGCTGCATAGGGATAGAGCACGGGCCTGGGAGTCAGAAAGTTTGCTGCTATTTGTCTGCTGCATGACCTTGGACGAGTCACCTAACTCCTCTGTGCCTCAGTTCCCTCACCTGCGAAATGGGGATGGAGACTGTGGGCCCCACGTGGGATAGGGAGGGGGTCCAACCCAATTTGCTGGTTTCCACCCCAGCTCTTAGAATGGTGCCTGGCACGTGGTAAGTGCCTAGCAAACAAATAATAATAATAATAATAATGATAGCATTTATTAAGCGCCTACTATGTGCAAAGCACTGTTCTAAGCGCTGGGGAGGTTACAAGGTGATCAGGATGTCCCATGGGGGGCTCACAGTCTTCATCCCCATCTTACAGGTGAGGGAACTGAGGCACAGAGGAGTTAAGCGACTTGCCCAAAGTCGCACCTCTCCCCACCCGCTAACCCCCCAACATTTTACTTCTCTGGGCTTCAGTGACCTCATCTGGAAAGTGGGGATTGAGACTGTGAGCCCCATGTGGGACAGGGACTGTGTCCAACCCGATTTGCTTGAATCCACTCCAGAGCCTAGCACAGTGCCTGGCACATAGTAAGCGCTTAACATATGCCACAATTATTGTGATTATTATTATTAGACCATAAGCCCCTTGTGAGCAGGGAAAGAGCCTACCAATTCTATTGTATTGTACTCTCCTGAGCACTATTTATTATGATAATAATTATGGTACTTGTTATACGCACTTACTGTGTGTCAAGCACTGTTCTAAGTGCTGGGGTAGATAATAATTATGGTACTTGTTCATTCATTCATTCAGTCATATTTATTGAGTGCTTACTGTGTGCAGAGCACTGTACTAAGCACTTGGGAAGTACAAATCGGCAACATATAGAGACGGTCCCTACCCAACAATGCTTACTATGTGCCCAGCACTGTTCTAAGTGCTGGGTAGATAATAATAATGGTACTTGTCAAGCGCTTACTAAGCAATGGGGTAGATACGAGTTAATCAGGTTGGACACAGTCCCTGTCCCACAATGGGGCTCACACTCTTCATCCCTATTTTCCAGATGAAGTAACTGAGGCCCAGAGAAGTGAAGGGATTTGCCCAAGTCCACACAGCAGGCAGAGGTGAGATTAGAACACATGTCCTTCAGACTTCCGGGCCCTAGCTCTGTCCACTAAGCCACCCTGCTTCTCATAAGATACAAGTTCATTCATTCAATCATATTTACTGAGCGCTTACTGTGTGTAGAGCACTGTATTGAGCGCTTGGGAGAGTACGGTACAGTGGGACCAACTAGATTAAACCAGTACAATGCTAGATTTGCTTGTATCTACCCCAGCACTTAGTGCAGTGCCTGGCACATAGTAAGCGCTTAACAAATGCCATTATTATTATTATTTTCATCGGGAAGCAGCATGGCTTAGTGGAAAGAGCATGGGCTTGGGAGTCACAGGTCATGAGTTCTAATCCCCGCTCTGCCACTTATCAGCTGTGTGACTTTGGACAAGTCACTTAACTTCTCCTTCTTCTCTTCTGCGCATCAGGCAGAAACTCCTCACCCTGGGCTTCAAGGCTCTCCATCACCTCGCCCCCTCCTACCTCACCTCCCTTCTCTCCTTCTACTGCCCAGCCCGCACCCTCCGCTCCTCCACCACTAATCTCCTCACTGTACCTCGCTCTCGCCTGTCCCGCCATCGACCCCCGGCCCACGTCATCCCCCGGGCCTGGAATGCCCTCCCTCTGCCCATCCGCCAAGCTAGCTCTCTTCCTCCCTTCAAGGCCCTGCTGAGAGCTCACCTCCTCCAGGAGGCCTTCCCAGACTGAGCCCCTTCTTTCCTCTCCCCCTCGTCCCCCTCTCCATCCCCCCGTCTTACCTCCTTCCCTTCCCCACAGCACCTGTATATATGTATATATGGTTGTACATATTTATTACTCTATTTATTTATTTATTTATTTATTTTACTTGTACATTTCTATCCTACTTATTTTATTTTGTTGGTATGTTTGGTTCTGTTCTCTGTCTCCCCCTTTTAGACTGTGAGCCCACTGTTGGGTAGAGACTGTCTCTATGTGATGCCAATTTGTACTTCCCAAGCGCTTAGTACAGTGCTCTGCACATAGTAAGCGCTCAATAAATACGATTGATTGATTGATTGATTGATTCTCCGTACCTCAGTTGCCTCATCTGTAAAATGGGGATTAAAGACCATGAGCCCCACGTGGGACAACCTGATTACCTTATATCTACCCCAGCACTTAGAACAGTGTGTGGCACATAGTAAGCGCTTAGCAATACCATTATTATTATTCTATGGGCCTCAGTGACCTCATCTGTAAAATGGGGAGGAAGACTGTGAGCCCCACATGGGACACAGATTGGGTCCAAGCCGATTAGTTTGTATCTACCCCAGCGTTTAGTATAGCGCCTGGCACGTAGAAAGCATTTAACAAATACCATAAAAAATCCCCCAGAGATCGTTCATTCAGGTATGTTTATTAAGTGCTTACTGTTTGCAGAGCACTGTACTAAGTGCTTGGGAAAGTACAGTAAAGCAATAAAGAGAGACAGTCCCTGCCCACAAAGAGCTCACAGTCTAGAGGGGGGAGACAGACATAGCCCTGAGAAGCAGCATGGCTTTGTGGCTAGAGCCCAGGCCTGGGAATCAGAAGGTCATGGGTTCTAATCCCATCTCGGCCTCTTGTCTACTGTGTGACCTCGGGCAGATCACTTCACTTCTCTGGGCCTCAGTTACCTCATCTGTAAAATGGGGACTGAGAGTGTGAGCCCCACATGGGACAGGGACTGTGTCCAACCCGATTTGCTTGTATCCACCACAGTGCCTGGCACGTAGTTAAGCACTTGACAAATGCCATCATTATTATTATCATTATAGCCCCTGTGTTATAGGAAAACTGAGGGTAGTAATGATAATAATTATGGTATTTGCTAAGCGCTTACTATGTGTGGTATGTGGTAGCCCCCCGGCTCGGACTTGAGTCAAGCCCTACCCCGGGCATTTCTGGCTGTTAATTCGCCGGAAGCCAGGGTCCCTAACCCAAGACAAAAACCGCTTCCCTCACCCTAGACCCCAACGTGGGGCCACCTTGGCCCCGGTCCCGTGGCTACCCACAGTTGCCCAACTGGCTGGCTTAGAGCTACCGGCTTCCGGCGGCCACCGCTTCTTCCCCTGGCACTGGCTAACTCACCCTCCCTGCGAGGTGGCATGGAGAAAAAAGCAGGTCTGACCAGAAGGCGGCGGGAGGGTCAGAGGCCAAGCCCTACTTTTCCTGGCGGCGTTGACTGACGGAGGAGAAAGAATGCTTATGTTGTCTCACACACACTCACTCTCACACTCTGCTGGACTGTGAGCTCGTTGTGGGCAGTGAGCGCCTCCGTTATGTTGTTCTATTGTCCTCTCAGGGCTCTGCACCCAGTAAGCGCTCAATAAATGCATTTGAATGAGTGAATGATCCAAAGGAAGGGCAAGCCCCAGCCGCTGACCTCAAGGGGCCAGTGGTCTCGGGGAGGAGGGATCCGTGCGCCGGTCTTTAGGGGAGAGGGACAGGGAGAAGGACTCCGTCTTTTTAGGCACTTGGAGTCGGAGGAACGTGGCGTCGACCCTACCAGATGGCCATCCCATCAAGCCACGGGGGAAATCAATCAATCAATCAATCGTATTTATTGAGCGCTTACTGTGTGCAGAGCACTGTACTAAGCGCTTGGGAAGTACAAGTTGGCAGGAAAGGTGTGCGTTTGTGGTGGGCGATGTCAGGGTTGGATGCAGGGAGACAGGAAGTGACAGAGCGGCCCTAGATCGGGAGGGTGGGCTAGGATCTTCCTAGCCTAGGGGGTGGGAGATGGGGGGGATGCCTAATTTGGGGGCAGAGAAGTGGCATAAGCCAGGATTGTTCCCCCAGGACCCGTCCCCTGATAGCCCCTTTCCACCATTCCCCGGAGAGCCCCATTTTACCACAGGGCACAGGCCTCCACTCACGGCCTCTCCCACCTCCTCTCTCATCTACAGACTTCTTTCTACGGCCGCTTCAGACACTTCCTGGATATCATTGACCCACGTACGCTCTTCGTCACAGAGGTAGGAACCTTCTCTCTCCGCCCCACCGACCTCCGGTTCCTTGTTTCTGGCCTCCTTCAGGCCCGAAGAGACTTCCAGAGGTCGCTGAGCCGACCTCACCTCTAGTCAGATCTGCCTGTAGCCTCCCTCCTTCTCCCAGCATGATCCTGGGAAATCTGTTCTCCCGGGAAGCTGTGCATCCAGAAACGGCAGCAGTGGCCAGAAGGGTTGGGTCAGGGGGTGCATCCTGGGTCACAAGGGGATGGAGAAGGGAGAGTTGGGAGTATCAGATCTTCTTCGATGGATCACTGGAGGGATAGTCAGGGATGGAGAGGGGAGAGATGGGGTGTAGGCTTGTATCCCTGACTGTGAGGGTGGAGCAGAGTCAGGGCCACCAGGGAGACATCCTGCTCCCCAGAAAATGGGCAGACATGGCTGAAAACCCAGCCGGGCCAGGTTGGGGCACAGAAGGGAAGGGGAACAAGCAGAAACCTTTCAGAAGTGATGGGGGAAGGGGGTGTGTATATTGGGGGGGGGCAGGTACCTGTGGGACAGTGGCCCAGTATCCCGTCTCCGCAGCTCCCCAACCATGTTCATTCATTCATTCAGCCGTATTTATTGAAGGCTTACTGTGTGCAGAGCACTGCACTAAGCGCTTGGGAGAGTACAATAGAAAATAAGCAGACACATTTCCCCTGCCTCTGCAGCCCGAGAGGGAGCCTGAGGGAGACCCCATCCCACGACCGCCTGCGTTGCCCACACAGAATTGTCCCTGAATCCATTCTTCCTGTGGCCCCCAAAATCCTCCCCTCTGCCCCCTCACCTGCCCCTTTTCACTCCACACCCACCAAATCCATCTCTCTTCTCCTCACACCTCACCTCCTGCCCCTCCCCACTGCCCCCTCCCCTGCCCAAACCCAGTCACCTCCCCTCCTGAGGGCCCGGCGGGAGGGTCTGAGCAGATGTGCGTCCCAGCTGGACTGCTTCTCTAACGCCGCTGCTTCCCTGGGCCCGGCCTGGCCTGCAGAACGCACAATCAACCAACTAGGCCAGCTGAGATCAGGTAGAGCCATTCAGTCATTCATTCAATCGTAGTTATTGAGCACTTACCATGTGCAGATCACTGTGCTAAGCGCTTGGGAGAGGACAGTAGAACAATAAACAGACATTCCCTGCCCACAGTGAGCTTACAGTCCAGAGGAGGGGAGGCAGATGTCCATACAAAGAAATAAAATTATGGATACATACGTAAGTGCTGCAGGGTTAGAGGAGGGAGAACAAAGAGAGTCAGTCAGAGTGAAGCAGAAGGGAGTGGAAGATGAGGAAAAGTGGGGTTTAGTCTGGGAAGACCCCTTGGGAGAGATGTGCCTTCAATAGGGCGTCGAGGGGGGAGAGTAATTGCTTGGAAGAAGAAAGAGTCGGGTGATTGGAATTAGATTTTGAACCATTCCTGGCAAGGAGACAGGGCCGGGGGGCACTTTTATCTTTGTCGAGGAAATTTGTGCCTCCGTTGCTAGTTCTGCACCGAATGCAGGGAGCTTTGAAGTCAGAACACAGACTTTCTGGGAATAGCTCCAGTCTGACTGGGTCTGGGGATGAGTCAGCAGTGACTGAGGAGTTGGGAAGGGGGAGATAGATTCTCTTGAATTTGCGACAAGGAAAATTGGGGTCGCTGTGGGAGGGTTCAGCTTTGGTGACCTATCTTTTCTGTGGGGTGGCAGGGCTTTTCTAATGATAATAATAATTATGGTATTTGTTAAGCCCTTATTATGTGCCAGGCAGTGTACTATGCCTGCGTACGAGCAAATCGGGTTGGACACAGGGCCTTGCCTGCCTGGGGCTCACCGCCTCGATCCCTGCTTTACAGATGAGGTAACTGAGCCCAGTGATGTGATTTGCCCAAGGTCACAGAGTAGGCAAGTTGAGGAGCCAGGATTAGAACCTATGAGCTTCTGACTCCCTTGAGGAGGTGTCTGGGTATGGGCAAAGGTGGGGGGCTGTGGGGAGGGGGAGGTGGCTTTGGAGAGGGGCAGGAGGTGAGGTGTGGAGAGAGGAGGGGGCCTTGGGGATGGGGATTTTGGAGGCCGCAGGAAGAGCGTGCTTTCCCATGCTGCTTCTCCTATGCCATGCTGCTTCTCTTGGCTCTGGGATCTCCAGATAGAGCAGACAACAGTTCCTGCCCTCAGGGAGCCTCCAGTCTGGTGGGGAGTTGGGCCGGACATTGCCATGCCCTCAGGGAGCCCCTGGTGCGGAGGGCGGGGGGGTGGGGGGGTGGGGGGGGGGAATGACCAGATGGACACAGTCCCTGCCCTCAGGGAGCTCCTGGTCCTGTAGGGGAGATGGGCCGGGCCCGGTCCCTGCCCTCAGAGAGCCCTCGATCCCATGGGGGTGACAGGGGTGGCCAACCAGAGCCATCACTGCCATCTGATATAGAGAGAAGGCCCCTCTGCAGCGCCCTGCCCACCCAGCGCAGCCTCCAGCCTCGTTGGCCATTTGACTGCTATCAGACAAGAAGTTCTGTTCACTGGACCCATTCCACAATTCTACTGCCTGAGTCATTTTGCTTGCCAACCCTCTTTTTTTAAAACAAAAAAATATATTTGGTAAGTGCTTACTAGGTGTCAAACAGTGTTCTAAGCGCTGGGGTAGATGCAACTTAATTAGGTCGGATGCAGTCTCTGTCCCACGTGGGGCTCACAGCCTAAGTAGGAGGGAGAATCTTGTGGCTTAATGGATAAGAGTTCAGGAGCCACAGAGTCTTGGGTTCTAATCCCAGCTCCGCCTCTTGTCTGCTGTGTGACATTTGCGCAAGTCGCTTCACTTCTCTGGACCTCATCAGTAAACTGGGGATTGAGATTGTGAGCCCCACGTGGGACAAAGGACTATGTCCAACCCAATTTGCCTATATCCACACCAGCATTTAGTACAGTTCTTGGCATGTAGTATAAGCGCTTAACAAATACCACAGTTATTACTACTATTATTGTTCTAGAAGGTGGTGTACGCCCCCAGTGCGGCTTCAAGCTGTAAACCAGACTGAAGGTTGACAGCGCAGTGCAGTATTAAACCTTCTATTTGGCTGTGAGATCCAACCCTTGAACCCTCCTCCCAAAATTGCCATCCCCGCCCTTCTTGGCTAACTTCCATTTTGTAACACTACTAAATACCCACCTTCTTCAGGAAACCTCTGATTGGCCCACCCCTGCTTTCTAAGCATTTCAGTTTCCCCCTCCCGCCAAGGTCAGTGTCCATAATTGTGTCTCTGTTGTCATGTTTGTGTGGATCGGGGATGTCTGCATTTGACTTCCTGTCTTCCCCCCGTCCCCATGAGCATCTGTGTCTCCCCCAGGACCCTAAATTGTGTGTGTGTACATCTCGTATCTCCCCCGGTGAGAGTCAGCCCCTCGCCCAGTGCCCAGACCATGACTCTTTCCCAAAGCAGGTTTCCAAGATGAGCTGTGGGAATTTGGGGCTGTCCCAGCCCAAATAATAACTGTGTATTCAAGTGCTGACTATGTGCCAAACACTGTACTAAGCGCCGGGGCAGATGCCAGATAATTGGGTTGCCAGTCTAAGTAGGAGGGAGAACAGGTAGTTTGAATCCCCATTTTGCAGATGAGGGAACTGAGGCCCAGAGATGTTAAGTGACTTGCCCGAGGTCGCACAGCAGGCAAGTTACAGAGGTGGAATTAGGACCCAGGTCCTCTGTCTCCCAGGCCCAGGCTGCTTCCCCCAAATTATCCGCTAAATCAAGGAGTCCCCAAGGGGAAAAGGGATTGGGTCAGAGGCGCAAGTGAAGTGGGGAGATTTGGGGGAAAAAAAATCTGGAAGATCTGCTCATGAGAGAGTGGATGTAGGGGTGGGAGGGGGAGGTTTGGAGGAGCCCACCTTGATGGTATGGTCCTCAGGGGCGAGAAAGTAGGGTGGCTGGGATATTCCTCAGCTGTTCTCACTGCCCTTGGGGAAGCCCAGGTTTCAGGTCTGCTCCCTTCGGCTAGGATTTCTGGACCAATCAGTCGTATTTAGTGAGCGCTTACTGTGTGCAGAGCACTGTACTAAGCGCTTGGGAGAGTACAATATAACCAAGTTGGTAGACACGTTCCCCGCTCACCAGTCTAGAGGGGAAGGATGGAAGACCACTGTCAGTTTATCACGGGCGAGGAGTGGGCGTGCTAATCCTGTAGTATTGTACCCTCCCAAGAGCTTAGCACAGTGTTCTGCGCATAGGAAGCACTCAGTAAATACCATTGATTGATTGGCCATTGTTCACCCTCATCATCGCCTCTAAACCCTTAAGTTGGAGAAATCTTCCACCATCCAGCCCCATGGATCTCTCCACCCTTGCTGACATCAAGGGAGGAGAAGGAGGAGGACATGGTATTGGTTAAGCGCTTACTATGTGTCAGGCACTGTACTAAGCGCTGGGGTGGATACAAGCATATCAAGGGGCTGGGGGCTTCTTCTCCACTTAGCCAGCCGCCTCCTTACTCCCTTTCCAGTCCTCCCCTGTGATATCCTGTGGAGGCCAGGCCCTGGGAGAGGAGGGGAATGTGTTATGTTATCATTTAAACAGCATGGCCTAGTGGATAGAGTCCAGGCCTGGGAATCAGAAGGTCATGGATTCTAATCCTGGCTCCGCCTCTTGTCCGCTGTGTGACCTTAGGCAAGTCACTTCACTTCTCTGGACCTCAGCTACCTCATCTGTAAAATGGGGATTGAGCCTTTGAGCCCCGTGTGGGCCAGGGACTGTGTCCAACCTGATTTGCTTGATCCACCCCAGTGCTTAGAACAGTGGCTGGCACATAGTAAGCGCTTAACAAATGCCATCATTATTTAGTAATCTCCTGTTTGAGAAACTAGAAAGTCCTCCCCACCCGCTGACCCTCGCGTTTGCTCCACACCGGTTTAAATGTAGTCTTGCTTGAAGGCAGCGGGCTGGATTGTGTTGCTTTCCCTGCCCCATCTTCACACGCTTTTCTGACCCAGTTTCGGCTCCGTGACAGAGCGGTCGCCCAACTTTTCGTCCTCTGGAGTTTAAGGGATGGAGCCTTTGCCTCCCACCTACCCCAGGCCCTCCCCCTACCCCCTTTCCCCGGAGTTGGGGCCCCGCAGGCTCCTGGCCGGCCGGAGTGTGGGGTCTGTCGTGGGGGTGGGCGGCGAGGGGCTGGGATTGAAGCCGCCCGCTTTGATCAGAGACCCTGGAGCCCAGCCTGGGTTGCCATGGGAACCCTGCAGCCGCCCCCCGCTCCCCTCCGAGCCTATTCATCGCTCGGCCCGCAACCATGGTGGTGGTGGGTGCCCGCTTCGGAGAATTCGGGGTCCCAAATGGCCATGAAAGTTCCCCTCCCCCCGCCCAAGCTGCCGTCCAACTGGCTGCTGCCCGGCAAAGGGGCCGAGGTGCCAGGGGAGAGTGGTGGGCAACACAACGGCTCTACCTGCAGATGATAATAATGACGGTATTTGTTAGGCACTTACAATGTGCCAAGCACTGTTTTAAGCACTGGGGTAGATACAAAGTATTCAGTTTGTCCCCCGTGGGGCTCACAGTCTTCATCCCCATTTTACAGATGAGGTAACAGGCACAGAGAAGTTAAGTCGGTTCCTATCGTGGCTGCAGCCGTCCCTTGGCAATTTTCCCGCAGCTCTGGACGAGTCTATCAGAGACAGTTCCCTCTCTCTTCTCCCTGCTCTAGCCCCAAGGAGATGGCCTCCGCTCCTTTCTCTCTGGCCTAGCCCCTCGGAGACAACCCCCCTCCCTTCTTTCTGGCCTAGCCCCTTGGGGATGGCCCCCTTCCCCTATCTCTGACCTAGCCCCACTGAGATGACCCCATCTCTCCTCTCTCTGACCTAGCCCCATGGAGACAGCCTCCTCTCCCTTCTCTCTGCCCTAGCCCCGTGGAGGTGACCCCCTCTCCCTTCTCTGTAGCCTAGCTCCATGGAGACTGCTTCCTCTCCCTTCTCCTGGCCTAACTCCACCGATCCGGCCCTCTCTCCCTTCTCTCTGGCCTAGCCCTGTGGAGACAGTCCTCTCCTTTCCCCTGGCCTAACCCCACAGAGACACACAGACCCCACAAGCCTGCATGTCTTCCATATCCAAAAATGGGAGTGAGGTGGATGGGCGGGGGGTGGGTAAAACTCCCCTGGAGGCCAGTAGGTATAGCTGGACTTTTCTGGTCTTCAAGAGGCTCGATGAGACTGCTGCCCCTTCTCAGAAGGAAGTTTTGGTCCCCAACCTCTCTTCTCCCTGGCCTAGCCCTGCAGAGACAACCCCCTCTCCCCCTCTGGCCTAGCCCCTCGGAGACGGCCCCCTCTCCATTCTCCCTTGGCTAGCCTTCCCGCCGCAGCCGAGCCCAGCCCGAGAACCATCCCCACAGGTCCTCGAGCAGATCGGGGTTACAGTACTGAAGGCTGGATGAGCTGGCTGCCTAGCTGTGATTATTATTTGTGGTGTTTGTTAAGCGCTTACTATGTGCCCAGCACTGTACTGGTCTTGGCAGCTTCGGCTTGGAACCCAGCGGGAATGGAGGTTCCAATAGGGAGGTTTTGGGGTGTTTGTGTGTCTGTGCCCTGTTTCCCCATCACACTGGCAGCCCCTTGAAGGCAGGGACTTTAATAATAATAATGATAATAAATGTGGTATTTGGTAAGTGCTTACTGTATTAAGCACTTACCGTACTCAACACCAGGGTAGATGCAGGCAAATCAGGTCAGACACAGTCCCCGTCCCATGTATATATGTTTGTACGTTTTTATTACTCTATTTATTTATTTTATTTGTACATATTTATTTTATTTTATTTTGTTAATATGTTTTGTTTTGTTCTCTGTCTCCCCCTTTTAGACTGTGAGCCAGCTGTTGGGTAGGGACCATCTCTGTATGTTGCCAACTTGTACTTCCCAAGCGCTTATTCAATAAATACGATTGAGTGAATGAATGAATGTGGGGCTCACACTCTCAATCCCCATTTTCTAGATGAGGTAACTGAGGCACAGAGAAGTGAAATGATTTGCCCAAGGTCACGCAGCAGAGAAGTGGCGGAGCCAGCAGTAGCACCCAGGTCCTTCTGATTCCCAGGCTCTATCTGCTACGCCATGCTGCTTGTCCTCCCTCTATCCTTTCTCCAGCCTCCGCTGAACTCAGGTCAGACTCTAGATTGCATAACAGCCCATCCCTCCCCCGAATCCCGTGGACAGTGAGGAGGAGGAGGACTGTGAGTTGGCCAATGTTCCCACAGCCTAGATGACGTGGCTGGCCTGTGGGTCCTGCCCACTGCAGACTTGCCAGCTGCCCCTCTGCTCTCTGCCCGGCTCTACCACCCCCAGGCTAGTTCCCCCTCCGGCCTCCCAGCAGATTGGCATCCCCCCGTAATCCGGCAGTGGCACCCCAGACTGGTCCCCATCCTCTTCTGGTTTGCAGGAGGGAAATACCTCCCCTCAATCCAGCCCACACACTTGGCTCCTCTAATGCCAGCCTAGTCATTGTACTCATTTCCCCGCCGACCTCTCACCCACATCCCGCCTCTGGCCCGGAATGCCTTCTGTCTTCATTTCCCACAGGCCACCGCTCTCCCCACCTTCAAAGCCTTATAATAATAATAATAATAATAATAATGGTACTTGTTAAGCGTTACTATGTGTCGAGCACTGTTCTAAGCACTGAATAGAAGGCCTGTCTCCTCCAAGAGACCTTCCTCAACCAATCCCTCATTTCCTCCTCTCCCACTCCCTCCTGCGTCGCCCTTGCATTTGGATTTGCACCCTTTATTCACCCCCTCTCAGTCCTTATATACATCTCCGTAATTTATATTAATGCCCGTCTCCCCTTCAAAACAGTAAGGTCTTTGTGGGCAGGGAACATGTCTAACAGCTCTATTATGTAATACTCTCCCAAGCACTTAATACAATGCTCTGCACACAGTAAGCGCTCAATAAATGTGATTGATTGAATCTATGGACAGGGTTGTCTGGGGGCACCCGCCCACCCACGATACCACCCTACGTCTGCCGACTTTGGGCAAGTCGCTTCACTTCTCTGGGCCTCAGTTGCCTCATCTGTAAAAGGGGGATTAAGAGTGTGAGCCCCACATGGGACAGGGACTGGGTCCTATCTGATTAACTTTTATCTACCCCAGCTTTTGGAACAGTAAGGGGCACATAGTAAGGACTTAACAAGTACTATTATCATTATTATTATTATTATTATTTCAGGGGACTCCTGTCCACAGGGACTAACCTTCTACCTTCCTCTCCCAACCAGAGTCGCCTGCGAGAAGCTGTGCAGCTGCTGGATGACTACAAACATGGCTCCCTTCCCCCCGGGGTCACTGATGAGCAGGTAAAGGGAGTCCTTTTGGGGGTTCTGGATGCCCCCCTCCCAACCCTGGTTAGGTCCGCCGGACCCCCCGGAAGGAAACACAGCTCACGGCGTTAGGCTCGTCGGCCCATCTGGGACCACGGTTGACCCCCCGCTCCTCTCCCCACTTTCCAACGGGGTTTCAACCCTGAGAGCTGGCATGGAGGACGGATGAAACCAGGCGGGTCTGTCTCTTAGCTGGATGCTCGGTTTAGTGTGAGTCTGAGACGGCCTCAACCAGTCCCCCCACCCTTGACCCCAGCCCCTCTGACCCCAGCATTTCCCCCCCAGTTCCTCCTAAATGCCCTCCCTCCCCACCATACCGCCTCCTACCCCTACTTGGTGTGGTGGCTAGAGCCCAGGCGTGGGCGTCAGAAGGTCCTGGGTTCTACTTCCGGCTCCGCCACTTGTCCCCTGTGTTACTTTGGGCAAGTCACTTCACTTCTCTGTGTCTGTTACCTCATCTGTAAAAATGGGGATTAAGACTGTGAGCCCCACGTGGGACAACCTGATAACCTTGTATCTACCCCAGCGCTTAGAACAGTGCTTGGCAAATAGTAAGCGCTTAACAAAATACCATTATTATTATTATTATTATTATTATTATTATTATTACACTGTAACAGTAAACACTCCCTGCCCACAACGAGCTTACAGAAGCTCCGGGACAGCAAGAATCAGGGAGGACACTGAGGACCCTGCCATCTCCGTACCCCTTGTTGGCTTACGGACGGCCCCCAACCCCCTGGCAACAGGGGAAACTCAGCCCTGGCCCTGGTGACAGATGGCGCCTAGCCCGCCACTTGTGTGCTCTGTGACCTTGGGCAAGTCACTTCACTTCTCTGGGCCTCAGTTACCTCATCTGTAAAATGGGGATTAAGACTGGGAGCCCCACATGGGACAGGGACTGTGTCCAACCCGATTTGCTTGTATACACCCCATCACTTAGTACGGTGCCTGGCACATAATAGGTGCTTAACAGTACCACAGTTATTATTATTATTATTTTTATTATTATTATTACTAAACCCCAACTCCTGCCTGTCGGCCCCTAGAGGGGTCCCACCCTATGTTTTCTCCCCCAGCTCCCCTTTCTGCCCCAGCCGTCCCCCACCCCAAATATTGCTCTTGGCTATTCCAACTGTTCCCTTCCCCCTCCTAGCCCCTGGTCCTCCCCTCCCTGTCCCAGCCCCTCCCAGCCTGAGTCCAATCCCTATTCACCCGTACACCCCCGACCTGCCTCTGGTTTTGAGTTCCAGGGACAGGTGGGAAGTTCCAGGCTGGAATGGGGAGCTCAGCGGGAAGTTACCCAGTTCCCTCAGGGCTGGAGCTGGGGGCTGGGGGCTGGGGCGAGAGGTGAGAAAGAAACTGCTACCAAACTGCTGCCATGTTAATATGGTCACTCATCCTCTCCCACCTGGATTATTGAATCAGCCTCCTTGCTGACCTCCCAGTCTCCTGCCTCTCCCCACTCCAGTCTGTCCTTCACTCTGCTGCCCGCATCAGTTTTCTACAAAAATGTTCAAGATGTTTCACCCCGCTCCTCAAAAAACTCCAGTGGTTGCCCATCCACCTCCATATCCCACAAAAGCTCCTCACCATTGTCTTTAAAGCAGGCCACCATCTTGCCCCCTCCTACCTCACCTCCCTTTTCTCCTTCTCCATCCCAGCCCACACACTCCGCTCCTGTGGTGCTAACCTTCTCACTGTGCCTCCATCTCGCCACCAAACCCTCGCCCACGTCCTGCCACTGGCCTGGAACACCCACCCTCCTCAAATCTGAGAGACAATGACTCTCCCCCACTTCAAGCCTTACTGAAGGCCCATCTCCTCCATGAGTCCCCCCGTTTCCTCTTCTCCACCTCCCTTCTGCTTTGCCCTGACTTGCTCCCTCTCTTCATCCCCGCCCCTCCCAAACCCACAGCACTTGTAGATATATCTATAATGTATTTATATTACTATCTTCACTTCTAGACGGTCAGCTCGTTTGGGCAAGGATTGTGTCTGTTTATTGTTGTACTCCCAAGCGCTTAGTACAATACATAGCACTCAATAAATGTGATTGAATGAATAATAATAATAATGGTATTTGTTAAGCGCTTACTATGTGCAAAGCACTGTTCTAAGCGCTTGGGGGATACAGGGTGATCAGGTTGTCCCATGTGGGGCTCACAGTCTTAATCCCCATTTTACAGATGAGGGAACTGAGGCACAGAGAAGTGAAGTGACTTGCCCAAAGTCACACAGCTGACAATTGGTAGAGCCGAGATTTGAGCCCACGACCTCTGACTCCAAAGCCCAGGCTCTTTCCACCGAGCATGAATGAATGAACGAGGGTTCGGGTGGAATTCCCAAGTGCTTAGTACAGTGCTCTGCGCAAAGTAAGTGTTCAATAAATACGACTGAATGAATGAGTTGCCCCAAGCCTGGGAGAGCAGGGAAGGGAATCGGGGCAGACGTGAGCCCAGGGCACGGGAGCCAGGCCGTCTGGCGCCCAGATAGATGCCCACCGAGGGCCCCCCGAGAGCCAGGGTCTAATGAGACGCTCAGCGTGGCCATTAGCCACGGAGGGTTGGCCGAGGAATGGCCTGGGCTGTCACTGGCCACGGGCGGACACAGCTGCTCCCCACCTCCCCCAGGCGTCTGCTTCCTGGCGGACCCATCTTTCCCGGGAAAGCTCAGTCAGTCAGCTCAGGGGGCGGAGACGGATGCCAGAGGACCATTAGGTTCCTGGCCGGCGGGGGTCAAAATTAGGGCTGGGTCCTAGGGCCCGGGGGAAGGACTTCATGGGGATCCCCCACCTCTGCAAGGAGCTGGGGATGCCCGTCTCTGCTCCTGCCAGCAGCGATGTTCCTCAGAGTAGGGTGAGCTGGCACCTGCCCTGCCCCTGAGGCTTCTCTGGCCCCAGATGGCTCATCGCATCGCTGTGTCCGTTGTCCCCGGGGTGTGAGGTTGCCAGCAGATTGGAGGAGCAGCTTGGGGCCGGCGTGCCGGCTGACGGAGCCGGAGGGAGGGCGGTGAGAAGGGAAGGCAGCGGCGGGGCCCGGCTCCATGGACGGGGCCGGGAGAAGGATGAGTCGGAGGCGATTCCGGCCCCTTTCGGGTTGGCCGAGTTCCTGCTCCGGGTGGGGAGCCGAACGTGGGAGGGGAAGACGCGCGGTCCCGGGAAAAGATGCTTTCTCCATAAAGCCGGGAAGGACCGCTCCACCCAGCTAGCCCCGGCCAGGGGCTCGGGCTTTCAGCGACCCCCGTCTGCCCCTCCTGACTCCCACCTCCTCGGCAGGCAGGCCTCTTTGGTCGGCTCCCCTTGCGAGAGCCGGCCGTAGCCTCCGGGAAAGGCAACGGTCCCGAGAAGGCAAAGGCCGGGGTTCAAATCCCACCTCTGAGGGTGGGGTTTTTAGAAAAGATGCTCGCTTTCAAAATGAGATTAAAAGTCAAAACCTTAGGATGCGATGAAATTAGAAGGTCATGGCGTATAGTCCCAGCTCTGCCACATGTCTGCTGCGTGACCTTGGGCAAGTCACTTCATTTCTCTGGGCCTCAGTTACCTCATCTGTAAAATGGGGATTGAGACCGTGAGCCTCACATGGGACAGGAACTGGGTCCAATCCAATTTGCCTGTATCCATCCCGGTGCTTAGTACAGTGCTTGACACATAGTAAGTGTTTAACAAGCACCATTATTATAATTAAGAAAGTCCCTATTCCTCTGAAAGGGCCCATGCCTAGGACTGACTTCCCTCCTGAGCCTGAATTCACACTTGTGACCCACCGCAGATTTGTCGGCCCGGCTCTGCTTGTGCCCTTCCTCCCCCCGCCAGTGGATTATGAGCTCCTCAAGTTTGGGGACTTGGGAGTCAGAAGGACCTGGGTTCTAATTCCAGCGCCGCCACTCATCTGCTCTGTGACCTTGGGCAAGTCACTTCACTTCTCTGGGGCTCAGTTATCTCATCTGTAAAATGGGGATTAAGACTGTGAGCCCCATCTCAGCATGGCCTAATGGAAAGAGCACGGGCTTTGGAGTCAGAGGTCATGGGTTTGAATCCCAGCTCCACCACATGTCTGCTGTGTGACCTTGGGCAAGTCACTTAACTTCTCAGAGCCTCAGTTACCTCATCTGTAAAATGGGGATGAAGACTGTGAGCCCCACGTGGGACAACCTGATCACCTTGTATCCCCCCCAGCGCTTAGGACAGTGCTTTGCGCATAGTAAGCACTTAACAAATGCCATCATTATTATTATTATTATCTCGGACAGAGACTGTATCCAACCAGATTGTATCTACCCTAGCGCTTAGACCAGTGCTTGACACATAGTAAGCGCTTAACAACTACCATCATTATCAGTCCTGGCTCTACCACTTGTCTGCTGTGTGACCTCGGGAAGTCACTTCACTTCTCTGGGCCTCGGTGACCTCATTTGTAAAATGGGGATTAAGACCGTGAGCCCCATGTGGGACAGAGACTTTGTCCGACCTGACTCATTCATTCATTCAATTGTATTTACTGAGCACTTACTGTTTACAAAGAACTCTACTCAGCGCTTGGGCGAGTACAGTATAACAACAAGCACATTCCCTGCCCACAACGAGCTTGCAGCTGGTATCTACCCCAGCGCTTAGAACAGTGGTTAACACATAGTAAGCGTTTAACAATAATAATAATATACCATTATTTTTAATCATTGTTATTATTACTATTATTAATAAGAACCATACCTTGTCCTAACACTGATCAGAAGTCTGGGTTGGCTTGAGATAAGGAGATGTGTTTCCTGCCACCGGTCAGCGGCCGACGGAAACTCTTCCCCAACCTGAGTGTTGCCTCCGAGGTTGTCCCCGATCCCGGGCGAAGCCGGCTGGCAGCGGGGTTGCCGGAGAACACCCGCTCCGCCACTGCCTCGACTGCAGCTCTCGGGGCTGCACCCCGCAAATGCCAGGGTTTGCACACCAGTCCTCGCCGACTTTAACATTTCCTGTCTCTGTTGTTTTTGCAGCTCTGGGGAGCCCAGAAAATAAAGCAGGTAATCTCATTTCACCCCTTCACCTTTCCTACCTCCTCTCTGGCCGTGGTGGGTGTCTCAGTGAACAGCCCCCATCCCCCTCCGCTGGCCTTAGGACTCTGATCTGACGGGCTCTGGCGGGACTCCTCGGGGTCGTCGTCCTGGGCCCCTCATGCCCAGGTGAGATGTTGGGTGGGAAGCACGAGAAGGGAAATTTGGGTTTTACATGGGGCATGGTCTTCTGTCCTTCTCAAAATGGCCCTGGAGGGGACTGGGGATCCCCAGAAAAAGGTGCTAGAAGACTGGGAAGCGACAGCAGTTGTGACTGTGCTGTTGGGCTGCGGGGCCGGGGGTCTTCCCTCCGGCCTGTGGGTGGTCTTGGGGCTTATGGGACTGTGGGAGAGAACCGCTCCCATCACCCAGCATCTGACTGGTCCTTCCTCTGTCTAGGAACAGGGTCCAGGGGAGGTTAGGGAAGCAGGGAGAGGCGGGGGGACTGGTAGGGAATGATGGGAGAGGTGAGCTGGTATTGGGGTGGCGGGGGGGAGAAGCGATGACGGGGTGAGGGGAGTGGGGAAGGGGAGTCAGTCCCCTCTGGGCCTCCATTTTCCACTTGCCATTCTCCCCCTGCCTTCAGGCCATTCTCCACCCAGACACAAATGAGAAGATCTTCATGCCTTTCCGAATGTCAGGTAAACATTGCTGGGAAACTCCTCCTCCCCCTCCATGATTCCCCCTGCCCCCCCCATCATTCCAGCCCTTCCCCTCTCCCCTTGACCATTAATAATAACTGTGGTATTCGTTAAGCACTTACTAAGTGCCAAGCACTGTGCTGAGCCTGTACGGGAAGCAGTGAGGCCTAGTGTATAGAGCGTGAGCCTGTTCGTCAGAAGGACATGGGTTCTCATCCTGGCTCTGCTATTTGCCTGCTGTGTGTCCTTGGGCAAGTTACTTCACTTCTCTGGACCTCCATTCCCTCATCTATGAAATGGGGATTGAGACTGTGAGCCCCACATGTGTCCAACCCGATTAGCTTGTATCCATCTCAGTGCTTAGTACAGTGTCTGGCACATAGTAAGTGCTTAATGAATACCACAATTATTATTATTGTTATTATTATATTACAACCCTCCCTCCCCCCGGTTCTCTGGGAAATCTGTCACCACCATCCACACAGCTGGGGTGGGGAGAAAGGGAGTCGGCGGATAATCCAAAAAAGCCTCTTAGAGTGGGACAATCTGGCTGGATCACTGTAGAGCAAACTTCCTCAAAACAAAAGCCTCCAGGTAATTTCTTGTCTTGATGGTCCCGTTCACCTACTGTACCCCTCCCCTGGGGGGGTCCCCAGCTTTCTCTCAATCAACCAAACAAATTTATTGAGCACTTAGTTCAGGATGCCGTAAGAAGACAATAGTGGTATTGTCCACAGTGGTGGGAAGGTTAGGCGGGAGAGAAGATTTTGGGGGGAAGATGAGGAGTTCGGTTTTGATGATGATTATGGTATTTGTTAAGCACTTACTATGTGTCAAGCACTGTTCTAAACACTGGGGTGGATACAAGATAAGCAGGGTGGACATGGTCCCTGTCCCACATGGGGCTCATAGTCGTAATCCCCATTTTACCCATGAGGTAAGTGAGGCACAGGAAAGAAAAGCGGCTTGCCTGAGACCACACAGCAGACAAGTGGCGGAGCTGGGATTAGAACCCAGTACCTCCTAACTTCCGGGCCTCTGTCTACCCACTAGGCTGTGCGGCTTCCCCGTGTTGAGTTCGAGGGGCTGGCGGGCCATCCGGCTAGAGGTGTCCTGGAAGCAGGAGGAGGTTGGAGCTCGCAAGGGAGAGAGGTCGGAGCTGGAGAGGTAGATCTTGGAGTGGGGGGTGAGTTGTCCAAAGGATTGGGTGTAAACGGAGAGTAGTAGGGACCCCAGAACTGAGTCAGGAGGGACCCCCACAGTTAGGGTTTTGGGGTGGGGGTAACACCAGAGCATCCCAGACTGCAGGGGGAAAACCGGATTCTGACCCGCATCAACTCTGCCATTTCCCTTCTCGGTAAAATGTTTTAATGTCTGTCTCCGCTCTAGACTATAAGTGAATCGTGTGAATAGTGATGGCTGAATTGAATCTTATGGTATGCCCCCAACTGAATCTTATTGTACTCCCCCAAACTTTAGTACAGTGCTTTGGACCCAGTAAGCACTCAATAAATACCATTAATTGGTTGATATCTGCATGACACTGACAGAGCCCTCCAAGTGATAGCTACTCTCCCAGACTGTGGGAGGATGGGGGGGCCAGAGGAGTGGTGTATTGTACTCTCCCAAGCTTTAAAACAGTGGACTCAGTAAGTGCTCAATAAATACCATTGTTTGATTGATATCTGTGCCCTCCAACAGTTAGCTGCTTCCCCAGACGGAGGGAAGGTGGGGGGCTAGAGGGCGTCTCTCTCCGAGATTCCCTGTCCCCCTAATCCATTTTCACATCCCAGGGGAGCAGAGGCAAGTGAAGGGGCGACCTAAGCTTAGTGCTGGAGTCCCACTGACCCATTCCTTTTCCTGCTCCTCTCTTCCACAGGGTACATCCCCTTTGGCACGCCCATTGTGAGTATTTTGGCCCCGTTCCCATGCTCAGGGGCCGGGCGCGATGGACCTGGGGTGAGGGAAGATTGGGCTGCTCAGCAGTTTCGGCAAACAGTTTGGAACAAACAAGGAGGGTCCACTCTTATAAGGTCAGGGGCACCAGCTGTCCCACCCCCCTCCCCGCCACAATGGTGGTCCCAGCCGAGGCCCAAAGGACAGTGTGTGTATTTGTGTGTGCATGCGCACACACCAGTCCAAAGTCATAGCAGACAGCTGGTGGAACACACTCTGGATTGCAGGGAGGTAGTTGGCTAATCGGGAGAGTGTGGAGGAATAATGATAACGATTGTGGTATTTGTTAAGTAGTAGTTGTAGTAATAGTTATTTATTAAATGCTTACCGAGTGCAGAGCACTGTGCTAAGCACCGGGATGGAATACCAAGGCCCCCTGTCCCTCGTTGGGGGGCTCATAATCATGATAAGACTGATGGGACTTGTTAAGCTCTTACTATGTGCCAAGCACTGTTCTAAGTGCTAGGATAGATACAAGTTAGTCAGGTTGGACACAGTCCTTGTCCCACGTGGGGCTTTCACTTGTAATCCCCATTTTACAAATGAGGTCACTGAGGCCCAGAGAAGTGAAGTGACTTGCCTAAGGTCACACAGCAGACATGTGGCAGGGCGGGGTTCAGAACTCAGGTCATTCTGACTCCAGGCCCTTGCCCTATCCATTAAACCATCCTGCTCCACCTAATAATCTCACCATCCAAGAATTTAAGTGGGAAGAAGGGATTGGAGAGACACACACATCAGCAGTGATGAAACATCAAAACAAACCTCAGACAAATAGACCAAATGGGCCCAAAGTCGCGTTGAGGATGGAGGAGTCCAACTCAAGACTTTTCTCAGTGGCAAAGGAGGAGTTAAACGCTTACTATGTGTCAAGCTCTGTGACAGATAAAAGAATCAGATTAGACACACTCTTTCTCAAAGGAGGTTCAAAGTCTAAACCGGGGAGATAGAACAAGTATTTAATCCCCACTTTCCAGGTGAGGAAACTTGGGCCTAGAGAAGTTAACTGACTTGCCCAGCCGTACTCTGAAGGCAAGCGGCAGAGCTGGGATTAGAACTCAGGTCTTCTGAAACACCAGACCAAATTTTTCCCCGTAGGCCACACTGCTTCTCATGTAAGAAACTGAACTCTATACTCACTTTTCACGAGTTCTCTCTGCTAAGAGAAATTGTCCTGTGTACCCCGCCTTGAGGAGAACAAGATGTGGAAACTTTCGACATGCTTAGAATTTTAAACGGGCCTCTTCCACTCCGATTCCAACTGCTTTGAACTAGCCACGTGCCCCTTCCTGAATATGCCTGAATGTGTTTACGGGCTTGCAAAAACCATAAGCAGTAGGGAAGATTTTGAAAAGAAAAGTCTGAATGTCTCAAATGCTCCCTTCTTATTGTGCTAGGGGGTTTGCTCCTTCGTGTCAATCAACCGTATATATTGAGCTTTTACTGTGTGCAGAGCACTGTCCTAAGTACTTGGGAGAGTACAATACAATAGAGTTGGTAGACATACCCCTGCCTACAAAGAGTTTATAATCTAGAGGGAATTAAGGAAGTCCTGAAAGCCGGAATCGAACTGGTGACCTAAGGATATACGGTCCTGTGAGGTGCCATGTGGGTTAGTGAGGCGATATGGAGGAAGATCAGCGCTTAGAACAGTGCTCAGTGCTTACAACAGTGCTTGACACTTTGTAAGCGCTTAACAAATACCATAAAAAGGTCTCTTGCATGTGGTAAATCAAAATCCAGATCAGGGTGTCCACGCTACTGCTGACTTGTCTAGGTAGATGTAGATGTGAAAGACATTCATGCAGTTTCTGTTCATGCAGTCAACTCTACGGTCTACGTGGCGTTGAAAGCGAGGAGAACGGTAATACAGCACAGGGAGGAAACTTGGCCATGGGAGAAAATGGTCTCGAGGCCTGTTTGGACAGAATGGCTTCTTGGCCAGTGGAGGGAAAACAGGTTTGTAGCTGATGAGCATGGAGAAATTGAGCTCCCAAGTGGATATCGAAGAGTGTGATTCCCGTAGTAGTTGGGTCAAACAGCTGTTTGGGAACGCCCCCAAAGTCACCCTTCCACCCCCATCCACAATAGTCACATCGTCTTCTGCCTCTGACATCCCTCCCCTCTTTTCCCAGGTTGTTGGTCTGCTCCTTCCCAACCAAACCCTGGCATCCACAGTCTTCTGGCAGGTAAGCCCGTTCCCCAGCTGCACTGGGCCGAGAGGAAGGGTCCTGGGGGGCTATGGCCGTCTCCGTCGCCCTTCAAGGTCCAGGGCGGATTCCTCCACTCCGGTCAGGACGCCAGCAGAGTGGATGGGCATCAGACATGGCTGGGAAGCAGTCCGATAGGAACACATTCAATCTGTCACTAAATCCTGCCGGTTCGACCTTTGCGACATCACTAAAAACTGCCCTTTTCTCTCCATCCAAACTGCTACCATGTTAATCCAAGCACTTAATCTATCCCTCCTGCATAACTGTTTCAGCCTCCTTGCTGACTTCCCTGCCTCCTGTCTCTCTCCACTCCAGTCCATACTTCACTTTGCTGCCCAGATCATTTTTCTACAAAAACATTCAGGCCACGTTTCCCCACTCCTCAAGAACTTCCTTATTTATCCACCTCCACATCAAACAGAAACTCCTTACCACAGGCTTTAAAGCACTTGGTCACTTTGCCCTCTTTGTTATCTCACTGCTATTACTACAACCTAGCCGTACACTTCACTTCTCTAATGCTAACCTACTCTGTGTACCTCTGTTTCACCTTTCTCGCCACCAACTTCTCGCCCACATCCTGCCTCTGGCCTGGAACGCCCTCCCTTTTCCATATCCGACTGACAATTACTCTCCCCCTCTTCGAAGCCGTATTGAAGGCCCATCTTCTCCAAGAGGCCTTCCCTGACTAAGCCCTCATTTCCTCTTCTCCCACTCCCTTCTTCATCGCCCTTGCACTTGGATTTACTCCGTTTTTTCACCCCTCCCTCATCCCTGCAGCCCTTAGGTACATATTTGTAAAATATTAATTTTTTATTGATGCTTGTCTCCCCCTATAGACTGTAGCTCACTGTGGGCAGGGAATGGTGTTGGCCAACTCTGTTGTATTGTACTCTTAAGCGCTCAGTACAGTGCTTGCAGTACATGAGCATTTAGTAAATACAAATAATCGATTGAACGGAAACCCATCTCTGACTGCCCCTCGGTGACACTCAAGACTCCTAACCAGGTGTTCCGGCTGTGGTTTATGGCAACAGCTTGAGGGAGCGGAGTGTTAACTCCACGTTAGAACGTAAGCATCTTGAGAGCAAGGACCAAATCTCCTACTTTCATTGTATGTTCCCGAGACAGCACTCTGCACATAGCACTCTGCTCCACCGTTGTTTTAATGTTTCAGAAATTTTGCCAAAGTGGGGCGATTATATGAGTGATTGTGGTAATGGAGAGAGCCAAGCTGGTGAAATCAACACACACGTAATAAGATGCCATCGTAGTTAGAATTTCAGGTGTTTCTTCCTTCCGCCTGCCTTCCGGCCCCAAGAAGATGGTCCTTAATAATAGTTCTCTTCCCGTGGGGGTCGGACGGTCTCGGGGCTCCAGAGATAGCACTGGTCCCCTAGAGAAGCAGCGTGGCTCAGCGAAAAGAGCATGGGCTTTGGAGTCAGAGGTTGGGGGTTCAAATCCCAGCTCCACCACTTGTCAGCTGTGTGACTTTGGGCCAGTCACTTCACTTCTCTGTGCCTCAGTTACCTTGTATCCCCCAGTGCTTAGAACAGTACTTTGCACATAGTAAGAGCTTAATAAATGCTATTATTATTATTATTATTATTATTATTATTATTATTATTAGAGATCTCTGAGAGAAGCTAAGGTGTTGTGAGGGAAGAATTATCCCACCTCTCTCAAGCCTGACTTCCCTCATACTCTGACTTTGCTAATCAATTAATCAATAGTATTTATTGAGCATTCACTCTGTGCAGAGCACTGTACTAAGTGCTTTGGAGAGTCCAATACAGCAGTTAGCAGACACGTTCCCTGCCCATACCAAGCTTACAGTCTAGGGGGGAGGCTAACATTAATGTGAATAATTAAGTCATTTATAATAATAATAATAATTATTATTATTATTATTGTGTTTTTTAAGCACTTACTATGAACAAAGCACTGTTCTAAGCACTGAGGGGGGATACAAGGTGATCAGGTTGTCCCACGTGGGGCTCACAGTCTTAATATCCATTTTACAGATGAGGTAACCAAGGCTCAGAGAAGTTAAGTGACTTGCCCAAAGTCACACAGCTAACAAGTGGCAGAGCTGGGATTAGAACCCATGACCTCTGACTCCCAAGCCCATGCTCTTTCCACTGAGCCTCGCTGCTACTAAGTACTGAGGGGCTGAGGGTGGGGCGAATATCAAATATCCAAAGGTCACAGGTCGAAGAGCATAGATGATGCAGAAGGGGGAGGGAGGTGAGGAAAAGAGGGCTTAATTGGGGCAGGCCTCTCGGAGGAGATGTCGCCCTAACAATGTGCTGATGAAGCTTTCTTCTCCCCTGCAGGAAGAAGAAATTCATCTGAGAAATTTTTCTTGGGGATGGCTGGGATTTGTTTTATTAATTGAATCGTGTTTATTGAGTGCTTATTGTGTGCAGAGCACTGTACTAAGCACTTGGGAGAGTATAATGCAGCAATAAACAGACACATTCCCTGCCCACAATGAGCGTACAGTCTAAAGGACTGCAGTCTTAGAAGATGTTAGTTTCACACAGCAGCTGAGCATCCTGGGGCTGGGCCTAAATTTATTGGATTTTTGTTGGGGCTGGAAGGGGCTGTGGGAAAATCTTTTTTTTGCACTGGGAATGGTTAGTTGTAGCCCTGGGTCCAGACTTCATCATCATCAACAGGTCAGGATCGGTATTTGGGTGGCCACAGGATGCCGTTCTGCGTCCTTGGGAGCAAACCATATCAATCGATCGGTGGTATTTATTGAGCGCTTGCAGAGCACAGGGCAGCAGAGTTGGTGGACACATTCCCTGCCCAAGAGGCACTTTCAGTCTAGAGGACTATGGAAGAGGCCATCTCTGGAGGACCTCCTGCCTAACGTTTCTCTTCTGCCATTGCCCTTTCAGTGGTTGAACCAGAGCCACAACGCATGCGTCAACTATGCAAACCGCAACGCTACTAAGGTGAGCAGGGCACAGGGCCTACGGGACCGGTAGTTGGACCAAACGGACATTGGGTCTGTCCTTGGCTATGGGGCTGCGAGGGCTGGTGGAGGAGCGAGTTAGGCATAAAGCAGGGACCGGTCCCCGGCTTTTCTGGTTTGCCACTCTGCCACCCCACGGGGTCATGTCCACAGGACCTGTGACTTTTGGAAAAGCGGGGGGACATCAGCAGGGCTTGGAGGCCGAATTTTCACTCTGTGGATTAGCCACGTCCCCTCACTTTCCCCTTCCCCGTCTCTCCCTCAACCTGAACGTCCCAGTCAGGGCACTGTGGGAAAGATCTTCCCTGGCCTGGCCCTTGTGCCTGCCCCCAGACACCTGGTTATTTGCAAGGCCATTTCCTGGTGTGTCCAGGGCGGGCAGGGCATGTCCCCTGGCCAGCTGCCCAGATACTAGGCTTATCACTTCTGTAGTTGCCCGGGAGAGACACTAAAGACTCTTTTTTGCTTTTAATTCCCCCACTCAAAGCCTCACCATTTCTTAGGGCCCCCTCCTCACTTCCTGCCCCATTTCCTTCTGGGCTTAGAGCCTCACCCTCTCCTCACCACTGCGGGGACTCAGAGAAGAGATTCTATTTTCGTCAGGCCCGCGGCCTCATTTTTATTCAACCCACTGCCTGATTTCTCTTCAGGCCCAGGCTCCTAACACAGGATTTATTGTTGCAGGGGCGCAAACAGGTTCCCTTGGCTAGCGCCAGGCCGAGCGGCGGCTCAAAGTAGCCGGCCGTTTCTGGAGTGGGGTGGCTCCCAGGAGAAAAGGGGATTTTGCAGTCTGTTTAGTGAAGCCAAGGCGGGAGGGGGAGTAGGGCGGGGGTGGTTACCTCAGAGCTGAGCTCGGGATCCCAGGCCGAGAGACGCCCCACTTCTCTTCCCGCTGAGGGAGGCAGCGTGACCCTTTCCCCGCTAAAGGCTGCCGGGACTTGGCTAGTTCCCAGTTGGGAAATCCGGGGAATGGGTAGGGGAAGAACCCCCCCACCCCCCCGCCCCCCTCCAGCTTTCCCTCCCTGAGAGGTCTGGCCTGGTGTAGGGTGGGCAGATCCTGGGACATACCCCACCCCCACTCAGTCCAGGTTGGCCAGGTGAAGAGCCAAAAAAGACGCAGAGCCTGAGGTGTGGGTTGAGGCTGGTTCCAATTCAGTCGTTCATTCAGTTGTATTTATTGAGTGCTTACTGTGTGCAGAGCACTGTACTAAGCGCTTGGGAAGTACAAATCGTTAACATATAGAGATGGTCCCTACCCAACAACGGGCTCACAGTCTAGAAGGGGGAGGCAGACAACAAAACAAAACAAGTAGACAGATGTCAATACCATCAGAATAAATATAATTATAGCTATATACACATCACTAATAAAATAGAGTAATAAATATGTACAAATATACACAAGTGCTGTGGGGAGGGGGAGGGGGGAGGGTAGAAGGAGGGAGGGGGCGATGAGGAGGAGAGGAAAAAATTGGGGGCTTAGTCTGGGAAGGCCTCCTGGAGGAGGTGAGCTCTCAGTAGACCTTTGAAGGGAGGAAGAGAGCTAGTTTGGCGGATGCGTGGAGGGAGGGAATTCCAGGCCAGAGGTAGGACGTGGGCCACTGGTCAACGGTGGGACAGGTGAGAATGAGGCACAGCGAGGATGTTAGCGGCAGAGGAGCGGAGGGTGCGGGCTGGGCTGGAGAGGGAGAGAAGGGAGGTGAGGTAGGAGGGGGCGAAGTGAAGGAGAGCTTTGAAGCCGAGAGTGAGGATCATCTTGGGCCAATTTGGGGAGGGGAAGGGGGTGAGGGTTCCAGCCCCCAAACTCTCTTGCCCCTCATGTCCAGCTGGTCCCTCAGCTCCTCCTCAGCCCACTAGGTTCAGGCCGGCAGTGGGCCATGAGCGAGCAAACCCCAGGATGAGTTCCACACCACTCCGTTTTTCCCTCCCAAATCCCGCTCCCTCTGGCCTGGCACTTGGCCAACACGGCAGTGGGAAGGGGAGGGGGCTCCAGCAGCGGGGAGGGCAAGACTCGGTTAAATAAATAAATAACTAAAGGCCCACTGCCACTCTGAGGCCAGGGATCACTCACTGTCAAGGCATATGATGCGGTTTCCTCAGGGGAAGGCCCGAAATTCATTCAGTCGTATTTATTGAGTGCTTTCTGTGTGCAGAGTGCTGTGCTAAGTGCTTGGGAGAGGACAAAATGGGGACAAATAAGTGCCCACTCCTCCTAGCTTCTTGTTGTCCCCTGGTGGGTCAGCGTGGGGATAAGGGAGCTGACGACTCTGGGTCTGAGCCAGCCACTTGCTTTCGAGCTGCACTCGCTAGGCAGAAGCCACCCTTAAGGGCGCTCGGTGGAAGAGGGGCCACTCAGTGAAATAGGGGAGCGATTCCTTGGGGCGTTTCGTCTGTGGCTCTGGGGTCACCGCGGATGTTCTCTTCCTGTTTTGCAGCCTTCACCCACGTCCAAGTTCATCCAGGGTTACTTGGGAGCGGTCCTAAGTGCGGTGTCCATAGCAGTGGGTAACACTCTTTTATGTTTTGTCTTGTCGACGCGTTGGTGACGGTGGCCTCCTTCCCCCTCCGCTCCACTTGACTATCCCCCCCCCGCCCCGCCCCTGGCCCTTGTTGAGTGTGCTAAGCGCACTCCAAGCAATTAGCACGGTGCATTGCACACAGTAAGCACTCAGAATGAATGAATGAACGAATGTAGGGGTGTGAAACAGAATGAGTTGCTGCTGTGTCGATCCCATCTGATCCGTCCTCTCCTGAGCCTTCGCCTTTTCATTCATTCTGTCGTATCTATCGCACGCTTACTGTGTGCAGAGCACTGTACTGAGCGCTTGGGAGAGGACAATAAGAGAAGCAGCGTGGCTCAGTGGAAATAGCCCGGGCTTGCGAGTCAGAGGTCATGGGTTCTAGTCCTGGCTCCGCCACTTGTCAGCTGTGTGACTTTGGGCAAGTCACTTCACTTGTCTGTGCTTTAGTTACCCCTGCTGTAAAATGGGGAGTATATACCTGTTCTCTCCTATGTTTGTATGTATTTATTACTCTATTTATTTATTTATTTATTTTACTTGTACATATTTATTCTATTTTATTCTGTTAATATGTTTTGTTTTGTTCTCTGTCTCCCCCTTCTAGACTGTGAGCCCACTGTTGGGTAGGGACCGTCTCTATATGTTGCCAAATTGTACTTCCCAAGCGCTTAGTACAGTGCTCTGCACACAGTAAGCGCTTGATAAATACGATTGAATGAATGAATGAATGAATATACTGCAGACCCCAAGCTGGATAGGTGACTGTGTCTGACCTAACTTGGACCTACCCCAGTGCTTAGAACAGTGTTTAATACACAGGACATACAGAAATACAATAAAAAAGGTTCTCTCCCCATCCCACCCCCAACCTGAGTCCGGCAAAGAGGCTCCTGCCCAGAAGCAGCATGGCATAGTGGTTAGAGCACAGGCGGTCGTGGCTTCTAATCCCAGCACCGCCACTTGTCTGCTGTGTGACCCTGGGCATGTCACTTCACTTCTCTGGGCCTCAGTTCCCTCATCTGGAAAATAGGGATCGAGACTGTGAGTCCCATGTGGGACAGGGACTGGGCCCAATCCGATTTCCTTGTTGTATCGTCTCCGGCGCTGAGTACGCGGCCTGGCACGTAGTGCTTTGCACATAGTAAGCACTTAACAAATACCGTCATTATTATTATTATTATTACGTGCTTAACAAGCACCACAATGAGAAGCAGGGCGGTCAACGACGAGATGACGGGTGACCCTTGGGTTTCAGGAAAGGGTTAAACCCTTTCTCCCCCTGCAGTCCCAGTGCTGAGGGGAGGGGGCTTGTGATTTGATTTGATGTGTCCTGGTTCCCTGGGACCGGTGGGCTCAGCCTCATTAACTGATCTCTGCTGTCAATTAGCAGCAAATCGCCTCCCGGGGAGAGCCTATTAGGAGCCAGTGACCTGAAAACAAGTGTCAAGTCTTCCCTCCCACCCCACCCCTCATGGGCTGGGCCCCAGTATTAATTATCCGAGTCCCACCGTCCCTTTGGGCCAGCCAGCCCCTTGGAAGTGGCCCTGGGCTAGGAGGAAAAGGAATAACTGCTCTGAGGTCATGGCCACACCACTGCTGAAATGCCACTTGGCCTTCCAGTCAGGTCACCTGACACACCCCTCCATCCCATCCCAACAGGGCAGGTTAATTTGTATTCAATTAGCATCTATTTGACTCAGGAGAAACCAGCAGCATAGTGGAGTATGTTGCCAACTTGTACTTCCCAAGTGCTTAGTACAGTGCTCTGCACACAGTAAGTGCTCAATAAATGCGATTGATTGATTCAGTGGATAGAGCCCGGCCCCAGGAGTCAGAAGGTCGTGGGTTCTGATCCCAGCTCTGCCACTTGTCTGCTGGGTGACCTCGGGTAAGTTGCTTCACTTCTCTGGGCCTCAGTGATCTCATCTGGAAAATGGGCATCGAGACTGTAAGCCTCATGTGGGACAGGGGCTATGTCCAACCCAATTTGCATGTATCTACCCCAGCGCTTAGTACAGTGCCTGGCACATAGTAAGCTCTTAACAAATACCATAATTATCAATCAATCGTATTTATTGAGAGCTTACTGTGTGCAGAGCACTGTACTAAGCACTTGGGAAGTACAAGTTGGCAACATATAGAGACAGTCCCTACCCAATAGTGGGCTCACAGTGTAGAAGTGGGAGACAAAGAACAAAACCAAACATATTAATAAAATAAATAGAATAGATATGTACAAGTAAAATAAATAAATAAATAGAGTAATAAATATGTACAAACATATATACATATATATACACACATATACAGGTGCTGTATATATCATTATTATTATTACATATCCCTCTTGGGCCGCCACCGTAGTTGGGTTCAAACCCAGGACTTGGAGTGCTACTAGTACTTCTACCAATAATAATTGTTATATTGTTAAGCACTTACTATGGGCCAGATACTGTACCTAGCACTGGGGTGGATACAAACAAATCGGATTGGACACAGTCCCTGTCCTGCATTCATTCAATCGTATTTATTGAGTGCTTACTGTGTGCAGAACACTGTACTAGGCACTTGGGAACATAGGGCTCACAGTCTTGATCCTCATTTTCAGATGAGATCACTGAGGCCCAGAGAAGTGAAGTGACTTGCCCAAGGTCACAGAGCAGACAAGTGGCGGAGCTGGGTTTAGAACCCATGACCTTCTGACTTCCAGCCCCATGCCCTAACCACTAGGCCGTACTACTCTCCTGGCTCTTACTCTTTTCTCCACAGCTTGGGGAGGGACTTCCCCTGGTACCAAAATGAGTGAAAGCATGATCTTTTTGCTCTGATCCGAATCCTGCCCCTGGCTAAATCATGGAAAAGTGGCAGAGTTGATTCCTCTTCCTTCCGGCCTGGGGCCTGATTTCCTCGGGATCTTGGGCCTGGACTATTCTTTGGGGCTGGAGCAGGCCCGATCCCGAGCCCGGCTTTCCTGGAGGATACCGTGGGGATGGGACCCTTGTTTGGGGATTCCAGGGGAAAGGGTTCTGCGAGTTTGTCCGCCTTTAGAAGCAGCATACCTGATGGATAGAGCCCTGTCCTAGGAGTCAGAAGGACTTGGGTTTCCACCACTTGTCTGCTGTGTGGTCTTGGGCAAGTCACTTCACTTTTCTGGGCCTCATCTGTAAAATGGGGATTAAGACTGTGAGCCCCATGTGGGGCAGGGACTGTGTCCAATCTGACTAGCTTGTATCTATCCCAGTGTTTAGTACAGCACCTGGTACATAGGAAGCACTTAAATACCACCAAAAAAGGAAGGCATTTGGGGGGCACTTTGGGCCAATTTAGGGGGGCATCAGAGTCCCGGGGTGGGAAGAGCTCAGGACCCCTTGGCTTCTCTGTCCTGGATCCTCCCCAGTATCTCTCCATTGGCTTTGAAGCCCTCCACCACCTTTCTCCCTCCTGCCTCACCTCTCTACTCTCCTATTATAATCCAGCCGTGCAACCTTCTTACTGTGCCTCGATCTCATTGCCGCCGACATCTCGCCCAAGTCCTGCCTCTGCCCTGGAATGTCCTCCCTCCTCGTATCCTACAAACAATGACTCTCCCCCACTTCCAAGCCTTACTGAAGGCCCATCTCCTCCAAGAGGCCTTCCCTGACTAAGCCCCACTATTCTTCACATCCCACTCCCTTCGGAGTCATCCTGACTTGCTCCCTTTATTAAGGAAGCAGCTTGGCTCAGTGGTAAGAGCCCGGGTTTAGGAGCCAGAGGTCAGGGGTTCTAATCCCAGCTCTGTCACATGTCTGCTGTGTGACCTTGGGCAAGTCACTTCTGAGCCTCAGTGACCTCCTCTGTAAAATGGGGATGAAGACTGTGAGCCCCACGTGGGACAACCTGATCACCTTGCATCCCCGCCAGCGCTTAGAACAGTGCTTCACTCATAGTAAGTGCTTAACAAATGCCATTATTATTATTATCCCCTTATGGCACTTAAGTGCCATATATATACACGTATAAGTATATAAGTATACATAAGTATATAAGTGTATATAAGTGCATATAAGTATATATAAGTGTATATGTGTATATGAGTGTATAGAAGTATATATAAGTATATAAGTATATATCTATAATGTATTGATTTATATTAATGTGTGTCTCCCCCTCTACATTGTAAATTCGTTGTGGGCAGGGAATGTCTGTTTCTTGTTCTATTATATTCTCCAAAGGGCTTAGTAAAATGCTCTGCACACAGTAAGTGCTCAATAAATACGATTGACTGGCTGTATACTTAGTTAAATGGAAGTGGCAGCCAAAGGGGCTGGGATTCTCTGCCCCTTTGGTCCCCCGAGAAGACTCCCAAATAGCCACTGTCTCTCCTGCCTCCGAACCTCTTCCTCTCAGCCCAGACCCTGCTCCGGGCCCAGCTGTGAGACAACTCCTCAAACCGGGAGGGGTCGTTGATTTATTCAGTCATATTTATTGAGCACTTACGGTGTGCAGGGCACCATACTAAGCACTTGGGGTAGGACAGTACAACAAGAAACAGACACATTCCTTGATTACAACGAGTTTACAGTCTGGAGAATCAGCGTGGCCCGCATGAGGCTAACGGCCACAATCCCCGTTTTACAGATGAGGTCACCGAGGCCCGGAGAAGGGAAGCGACTTGCCCAAGGTCACGCAGCCCAGGCCCGGGCTCCGTCCACTAGGCAATACTACTTCACCTGGCTTTCCCCGCCTCTCTCTCCCCGTGAGAGAGATGCACGCACACACACTCTCTGTCTCTCACACAATCTCTCTCTCTCCCGCCCAAGCACTCACAGTCCTGCCTTGGGAAAGGTGCCCCCGTGGTCTTTTCTCATCCAGCTCCCAGGCCCTGATAATTGTTTGTCAGCGGCTGGGGTTGCAGCCCTGACAACCTGTGAATTTGGTGTGAGAGGCTGGTAATCAGGGCGGGGAACTGGAGCAGGCGGCCCCCTCCCGCTCCCGCGGCCTACCCCGCTGCTCCTTGGCGGCCACCGAACTCAGCTCCACAGCCACCCTGAACCAGCCCCGTCGGGAGCCAGTCGGCCGGCGCGGTCGATCAGTCGATTGTATTTATTGAGCACTTACTAGGTGGAATAAGTGCTTGGGAGTGTGGCCTAGTGGGTGGGGCTCAGGCCTGGACATCAGAAGCGGTGGGGGAGAGATAGAAGCTAATAATATTGGACACAGTCCCTGTCCCACACGAGGCTCACAGTCTTCATCCCCATTTTACCAATGAGGGAATAATAATATTAACAATGATGGTGTTTGTTAGGTGCTTACTATGTGCCAGGCACTGTACAGCGACAGCGGCCCTACCTCTCCTGCGGATCTGGAGGCTTCCTCCTGCAGAGGTCATCTCATCCGCTCTGCCCGCCACTGGAAATAAGCCATCTTGGTGCCCTTTCTGGCCCCTAAGGAACTCCCGTGTCATAATAATATAATGATTGCGGTATTTATTAAGCGCTTGCTACGTAGAACAGTGCTTTGCACATAGTAAGCGCTTAATAAATGCTATCATTATTATTATTATTTTGTGCCAGGCACTGTACTAAGCCCTGGGGTGGATGCAAGGAAATCGGGTTGGACACAGTCCCTGTGGGGCTCCCAGTCTCAATCCTCATTTTACAGTTGAGGTGACCGAGGCCCAGAGAAGTAAAGTGCCTTGCCCAAGGTCATCCAGCAGGCAAGTTGAGAAGCAGCGTGGCTCAGTGGAAAGAGCACGGGCTTTGGAGTCAGAAGTCATCGGTTCGAATCCCGACTCCGCCAACTGTCAGCTGTGTGACTTTGGGCAAGTCACTTCACTTCTTTGGGCTTCAGTTCCCTCATCTGTAAAATGGGGATTAAGACTGTGAGCCCCCCGTGGGACAACCTGATCACCTTGTAACCTCTCCAGCACTTTAGAACAGTGCTTGGAACATAGTGCTTAACAAATACCAACATTATTATTATTATTATTATCGTCTGCTGTGTGACCTTGGGTAAGCCACTTAATTTCTCTGTGCCTCAGTTACCTCATCTGTAAAATGGGGATTAAGACTGTGAGCTCTGCGTGGGACAACTGATTACCTTGTATCTACTCCAGCGCTTAGAACAGTGCTTGGCATATAGTAAGCGCTTAACAAATACCATTATTATTATTATAGTAAGCACTTAACAAGTATTATTATTATTATTGTCTTGTATAATAATAATAATAGTGATGGCATTTGTTAAGCACTTACTATGTGCAAAGCACTGTTCTAAGCGCTGGGGGGATACAAGGTGATCACGTTGTCCCACCTGGGGCTCACAATCTTAATCCCCATTTTACAGATGTGCCTTGACACCCGAGCTAGTGTCCACAGTCGGTGTCGATTAAATCCTTCTGCTGCTGCAACCTTTTCATTCAATCGTATTTATTGAGTGCTTACTGTGTGCAGAGCACTGTACTAAACGCTTGTACCCGTTGCTGCCAGGATTTCTAATTCCTGCCAGGATTTCTGCACTCCCAAACCAGGAAAACCAGCAGAGGGAGTTCCAGCTCCCAGACATGCCCATCTTCCCGCAGCCCAGGAAGCGGGAGGAAAAGGAAGTTACGGAGCCAACTCCGAGCGTGGGTTGTTATTCTCCAAAATAGCCGCAGGTTGGGGCGATGGGGGCTCGAGGACCGTGGGCCCGTCGTGGACAGGGAATGTGTCTGTTCATTGTCATATTTGACTCTCCCAAGCACTTAATACAGTGCTCTGCGCACGATGAGCACTCAGTAAATACGATGGAATGAATTGAATGAACCAAGGCCATCACAACAGCCTCACCCTGTGCTTCTTTAGTGCTCTCTGGGTGCGGAGCCCTGGGCTGGGCGTTCAGGGAGGGCAGAAGCTTCCAGATGCTGACTCTGAGATGTCGATCAATCGGTGTTATTTATTGAGCACTTACTGTGTGCAGAGCACTGTACTAAGCGCTTGGGAGAGTCCAATAGAACAGACTTGATAGGCACATTCCCTGCCCACAAGGAGTTTTATATATACATGTACGTTACCTTGGCTCTGCCACTTGTCTGCTGTGTGACCTTAGGCAAGTCACTTTACTTCTCTGTCCCTCAGTTACCTCATCTGTAAAATGGGGATTGAAACTGAGACCCAAGTGGGACAAGGACTGTGTCCAACCCGATTTGGTCATATCTACCAGAGCGCTTAGTACAGTACCTGGCACATAGTAAGCACTTAAAAATGCCATTAATTATTATTATAATTGTTAAGTTAATCAGGCTGTTACTGTCCCCGATTTGGTCGTATCTACCAGAGCGCTTAGCTCAGTACCTGGCACATAGTAAGCACTTAAAAATGCCATTAATTATTATGATTATTGTTAAGTTAATCAGGCTGATACTGTCTCTGACCCACATGAGGCTCGCAGTCTTCATCCCCATTTGACAGGTGAGGTCACTGAGGTACGGAGACTTAAAGTGGCTTGCTCAGAGTCACACAGCACACAAGTGATGGAGTCGGGATTAGAACCCAGGTCCTTTTGACTCCCAGAGCTGTAATTACAGTCTAGAATGGGAGAAAGACATGAATATATATAGATTACGGATATGGACATAAGTGCTGTGGGGCTGAAGGGAGGGGTGAATAATGGGCGCAAATCCAACTGCAAGGGTGACACAGGAGGGAGTGAGAGAAGAGGAAATGAGGATTTAAGACACTGAACATTCCTGAGAAACATGAGCTGTGGAACAAGAACCAGAATTTCAGTGGCAATGGATCCTTCAGGATTAGGGAGCCCAGAGAGAGAGAGAGAGACGCACACTCTGACTATCCATTTAATAATAATTGTATTTATTAAGAACTGGGGTAGAGACAGGATAAACAGGTACAACCACAGTTCCTGTCCCAAATGGGGCTCACAGTCTAAACAAGGCAGTAAATCCCCATTTTATAGGTGAGGATATCGGGGTACTGAAAGTTGTGACTTGATCCAAGTCACGCAGCGGTCAAGTGATTTTATTCCAGACAGTCCGGTTTTCAGCTGACCTCTCCCCTGTCTGACACCAATATGGAGCTGGATGCTTTTCTGTCTGGTTCTTTTATTTCCCACCACATTTCCTTTGGCTGAATTTCACAGCTCCGATGTAATGTTAATGTTCACATGGGCCTGGGAGGGGAACGCTAAGGCTCTGGAATAAAGTAGGGGTTCGAGTAGGAGAAATGCTCTAGGATTGCTGGAAATCAGTAAACCTCTAAAAAACCGCCCTCTGGACATTATCCGCTATAATAGTGATGGTATCTGTTGGGTGTTTACAATGTGCCAGGTGCTGAGGTGGTTACCATCAAATCAAGATGGTCACAGTCCCCATCCCATGTGACGCTGACAGCTCCGTCCCCGTTTTCCAAATGAGGTAACTGAGGCCCAGAGAAGTGAAGTAACTCGCCCACGGCAGACAAGTGGCAGAGCCGGAATTAGAACCCATGACCTTCTGACTCCGGGCTCTGTCCACTATGCCAGCATAACCCAGGTGACATCACATGTTAAGTGGTCCATTCATTAATTCAGTCATATTTATTGAATGCTTACTGTGAGAAGAAGAGAAGCAGCGTGGCTCAGTGGAAAGAGCATGGGCTTTGGAGTCAGAGGTCATGGGTTTGAATCCCGGCTCCGCCACATGTCTGCTGTGTGACCTTGGGCAAGTCACTTAACTTCTCTGAGCCTCAGTTACCTCATCTGTAAAATGTAGATTAAGACTGTGAGCCCCATGTGGGACAACTTGATCACCTTGTATCCCCCCCCCCGCCAAGTGCTTAGAACAGTGCTTTGCACATAGTAAATGCTTAACAAATGCCATTATTATTATTATTATTCTGTGCAGGGCACTGTACTGAGCGCTTGGGGGAGGACAATAGAACAATAAAGAGGCATTTTCCCTGCCTGCAGTGAGCTTACAGTCTAGAAGGAACCCAACTTTGGGCACAGGGAAGTCTTTAAACTGGAATGGGCATGCAGATTCCCAGCTCCCCCACTTGTCTATTGCTGACCTTGGGCAAGTCAACTTCTCTGTGCCTCAGTAACCTCATCTGTAAAATAGGAATTAAGACCGTGAGCCCCATGTGGGATGGTGATTAGCTTGTATCCACAGTGCTTAGCCCGTAATATGCACTTAACAAATACCATTATTATTAGTATGAATATTAGATTCCCAGGCCTTGCTCCGCCTAGGCTCTTGGTGTCGGAAGGCAAAGCGCTCAGCACAGGTCTCTGCACACGGTAAGCGCTGAATAAATGCGATTGAATGAAAGGAGCGACAGTTCTGTTGGAAGGGACTAGCCCCAGAGCAGCCCAGATACGGCTCTGCATCTGACATTCAGATCCGGCCTGGGGCTAGCGGTAGTGAGGGGGGAAGGGGGACCCTCCAATATGCGCAGCCCCCACCCCGCTGGGAGGACAGAACGGAATTAAATGTTGATGGGGATTTAAATCCAATCTCCGAAGTTCTCGGCTTTGGCCCACCCAGCTAATCAGGGTCTGTTTCTGCCGTCGGGAAAATTGTTTTTCCCCCATCTGTGAACTCAATCCTGCGGTTCACCCGTGGAACAGCGGTAAATAAGTCCAGGCGGGCTGGCATTAGACAGGTATTTATCAAACGTTTCACGTCTTAGTAAGTGAAAGATTAGATGGCCGCGCTGTAATGGCTTTAAGTGCGGGGGAGAAACAGTCACTGTTTGCTCAGCAATATCCGCTTTGAAGTTGGAAAATCCAGGGCCAAGATTCTGCCCTTCCAGACTTACTGAATTCATGAACAGCTGATGGTGGATGAGTCTGTCAAGGCTCTTGAGGTGCGTAGAGGGGGTTGGGCGGTGTGTCTGTCCCCATGAAGGCGTGGACTTCTCGGAGTAGGGGGTGGGGAGAGAATTAGAACACGCCAAGCTGGAGACAGATGAGGCTTAATTCCCTCCAACTTCCTGGTCAACATCGCCTGGACAACTGATTGGGAAGGGGTTGCTGGACTTGTGTCTTCCAAGGGAAAAAGCCACCCTGACCGGCTTCAAGTTTGCCTCCTCCGTGAAGCCTTCCCAGATCAGTTCTGATCACCGAGCTCACCCCTCTCTCAATTTTTAACGGGTTATATTTTTCTGTTTGTGCCTGTTATGGCCTTGTGCTTCCTTGGTATTGTGTGTGTTGGTCAAGGAGGGATGCGGTGATCATAATAATTGTATTTGTTAAGTACTTACCACGTGTCGAGCACTGTACTAGGCGTGGGGTACATTCAAGATAATTAGGTTGGACACGGTCTCTGTCCCACGTGGGGCTTGCAGTTTTAGGATGGTGACTAGTCGCTTCACTTCTCTGGGCCTCAGTGGCCTTGTTTTTAAAATGGCTAATTGAGATTCTGCACCCCACACGGGACAGGGACCGTGTCCAACCCGATTTGTTTATATCCGCCCCAGTGCTTAGGACAGTGCCTGGCACATAGTAAGTGCTTAACAAATAATAATAACAATGATGATGGCATTATTAAGTGCTTACTATGTGCAAAGCACTGTTCTAAGCGCTGGAGAGGTTACAAGGTACTGCTATTATTATTAGGTATAGAATCTCCATTTTACCAATGAGGAAAGTGAGTCCCAAAGAAATTGTGATGTGTATGTGTCCTGTCTCCCCATCAAAATGGCAACCTCTGGAGGTCCCTGCCCATTGCCCCCAGCTCTGGGTACAGGGTTCCACAGAGGGTCTATGCTGCCAACCCTACATCATCAATCATCAATCGTATTTATTGAGTGCTTACTATGTGCAGAGCACTGTATTGCAGTCCAGGCTCCGGAGAGGACGGGCGGCCCCGCAGAAGTAGCAGCTGGGAAATGGCAACTGGGGGCCAGAGTGGAGGGGGAGGGATTGGTCAGGCTTTGTCTGAGCTCCAGGGTCTCCGTCACAGCCGTCACGGTGGTGGGGGACGAGGGTGGGAGTGGGCTCAAGTGGGAATTATCAGAGCTCCTCACCCAGTTGTCCAGGGAGCACTGTGGCCGCTGGGTTGTAATCGCCCCTCCGGCTCTGCTCCAACACCATGCCAACCCCGTCCCATGCTCCCTGGTCCTTCTCTGGAGAACAGTCCCTCCGTGTCAACTCCTGCCTCCCCCCTCACCCATCCTCAGCATCACGGCCTTTCCACTCCCTCCGTTTCTGGTTCCCGGGTCCCCCCCTACTCGCCTCCGAGCACAATCCCCCAGATTAACGGCTTCCGACTCCCTCCGATCTTGGCTTCCCCAGCACAAGGTGTGACGGCCCTGCTCCTCTCCCTTTTCTGGTCTCCTCTCGGCCTTCTTTGAGCACAGACCCCAGTGTGACGGCTCCTCTCCTCTCTTCTCTCTCTGATCCCCCATCTCCTCCTTTCCCCTGAGTACAGCCCCCCGGAATCACGACCTCTCTCCTCTCTCCGTTTGGTCCCGTTCCACCCCCTTCACCCACCTCCAAAGAAGATCCCCTGTGCGAATGTCCTCTCTCCTTTCCACTCTTTTATCTGGTCCTCTGATTCCCCCCACGCGATCCCTGATGTAACAGCCGCTCTCCACTCTCCATCTGGTATCTGCCTCCCCTCCACCCTTCTCTGAGCACAATCCTCAGCACCCCGGCCACCCTCCTCTCTCTGTCTGGTCCAGTTTCTTCACTTTACTCCCGTTCACCTCTGGTGTGAATGTCCTCTGTGCTTTCTTCTCCCTTGTCTGGTCCTCTGTTTTTCTCCACACAATCCTCAGTGTCCTGTGTCTGGTCCCATTTCCCACTTCACCCTCCTCAAGGACAATCCCTGGTGTAAATATCCTCCCTCCTTTCCTCTCCTCGGCCTGGTCCCGTTTCCCTCCACACGTTCCCCAGTGTCCCGCCCTCTCTCCTCTGCTCTGTCTGTCTGGTCCCATTTCCCCTTCTTTTCCCTCATCTGAGCACAGTCCCCAGGGTAATGACCTCTCTCCCCTTTTCTCTGTCTGGTCCCATTTCCCTCCCTTCACCCTTTGTTCATTCAATCGTATTTATTGAGGGTTTACTGTGTGCAGAGCACTGTAGTAAGCACTTGGAAAGTGCAGTTGAGCAATAAAGACAATCCCTGCCCACACCGGGCTTACAGCCTAGAAGGGAAAAGACAGATATCAAAACAGGCAAACAGGCATCAGTGTAAATAAATATAATTATAGATATGTACATATATACACAAGTGCTACGGGAGTGGAGGTAAATAAAGGGAGTGAGTCGGGGTGACAGGGATGGGCCGGGGGAGCTGAGGGGCTTAGTCTTGGAGGAGGTGAGCCTTCAGTAAGGACCTTTCTCCAAGGACAATCCCTCATATAAAACGTCCTCCTTTCCTCTCCCTTATCTGGCCCTTTCTTTCCCTCCACACAATCCCCAGTGTCCCAGCCTCTCTCCTCTCCCCTCTGTCTGATCCCATTTCCCCCCTTCTCCCACCTCCAAGGACAATCCCTGGCGTAAATATCCTCTCTCCTTTCCTCTCTTCTGCCCGGTCCTCTGTTTCCCTCCACACACTCCCTAGGGTCCCGGCCTCTCTCCTCTCCCTGTCTGATCCCGTTTCCCCCCTTCACCATCCTCCAAGGACAGTCCCTGGTGTCCCAGCCTCCCTGTGTGATCCCCTGCCTCCCCCCGCCCAGAGTCCCACCCCCACAGTCACGGTCTCTCTCCTCTCCTCTCTCCGTCTGGTCTTGCTGCAGGTCGGCCTGAACGTGCTGGTAGAGAGGGCCAACAAGTTCACTCCCGCCACCCGCCTCCTCATCCAGAGGTTCGTGCCGTTCCCTGCTGTAGGTAAGGCCCGGGGCTGGGCCAGGGGCCCCGGGGCTGGACAGGGTGGGATCCAGGATGGGGATGGGGAGTGGATTCTCACCACGTTTGGTGCCCCCTTCCTGGCCCTGTCCCCCCCTCTCAAATCCGCTGGGATGCCAGGCGGTGGGCCCCAGCGGCCGCTCCCCACTCCCCACCTCCTCTCCACCCAAGGATTTGGTTTTCCCAAGCGCCGGGGGGCAGATGAACTCCTGAGGTCTAATCAACGGAGCCGGCCAACCCAGACCCCCGATAATTGCCGTAGCAACCCCACACGTTTAATGAAGGCCGCGGATGCTTCCGGGAGGCCCATTAAAGGAATAGCTCTTTAGGACCGCCCTCGTCGGAAGGAGGGAGAGAGAGCGGGAGCGAGGCAGCGCCGACTGTGCCTTTGCCCAGCGGAGCAAATTCGATCCCGCTCAGAAAGGCTGGGGGGATGTGATTTGGAGTCAGAGGGGAGATCAGGGAGCGGATTGAAAGTCTGTTCAAAGAGGGGAGGTGTCTCAGCTCTCTCTCCCCCCGCCCCACTGAGAGGGGGCTGGGGTGAGAAGGGGCAGGGCTCCCCCACAGCCCAGAATTCCCAGGGGTCATCTCGGCATCCCGGCCCTGAACCTGAGTGTGGGACACAGCTGGACGGGGGCTGGGGGGACCACCCCACTCTCCTTGGGGCTCTGGCACTTGAGTACCGCCTTTCGCTTGCTATGCGGCCTTGGCCTCCTCACTAGACCTTTCTGAGGGCAGAGGGTGGGCAAGGGAGACCCTCAGGGCTCCTGGCAGTTGAACGCAGCCTCCCACTCTCTGTGTGGCCTCCTCACTGGACCTCTCTGGGCATCACTGTCTCTGGCATCACAGTGTCCACAGCCGTGGCCCAGCCTGAGGAGGGCAAGCCCGATGCAGAGTGATGAGGCAGAGCCTTCCAGCGGCCAGGTGCTGTCTGATGGCTTTTGCAGAGACTCATTGTGTTTTCCTTGTCTTCCCCCTTCATCCAGCTGCCCGGGGGCATTACTCCCAAGTGGCCGTTCTTTCCTCAGCCCCAGAAGGACCTCCCCAACCTTCACCATGTCGGTTAGCAGGACTCAAAGCCGGTCCTTTGTACTGGGAGTAGATGAAGCAATAGCACCATTCCGGGCACAGCAAACACCTGGCCGGGCTCCACCCCGGGATCATGCCAGTTTCGTTCCCCACGGCAGGACATTGCTATCTCCCATTCAGCTTGTGGCCCACTCTGACCCCTGGCCCTTGTTCGTCACTCCTTGGGCCTGGCCACTGTCCTTCGTCCCCCGTGGAACTTCATCTTGGGTGGCAAAGTCCCCAATGCCAGAATTATTAGTCTTATTGTTGTTAGTCTGGTCCAAACCCACTGCTCCCAGGGGAGCCAGGGTACTGGGAATTCCTTCCCGCCTCACGGCAGTTGCACAAAACTCCCATTGGTGAGGGCACTGTGAGACGCTTGCCGGCCGGGTCAGCGGGGCGAAACTGAGGTAAATGTGGCTGATCCCCGGGGGATCCTTTCATTGCTCACCCTGAATCACTGGAGACTGTATAGGGTGGGAGAGGGAGAGGAGGCATGACCCTCGAGCTAGATCCGTATCCACCCCAGCGCTTAGTACAGTGTGTGGCGCATAGTAAGTGTTTAGCAAATACCAGAATTAGTAGTAGTACTATTGTTAGTCTGGTCTGGACTGACTTCTCCTCCACAGCAGGGCAGAGAGCTTGGAGAAGATATTATCTGTTGGTCCTCCCTGCCTGCCTCCCCTGCTGTACTTATTATTATTATTATTGTTATTATTAATATTAATTAAATAATATTAACAAAATGGTATTGATAATAAAATAATAAAATGGTATTTGTTAAGCAGTTACAGTGTGCCAGGCACTGTTCTAAACACTGGCCTAGATACAAGCTAATCAGGTTGGACACAGTCCCTGTCCCACATGGGGCTCACAGTCTTAATCCCCATTTTCCAGATGAGGGAACTGAGAAGTGAAGTGACTTGCTCGAGATCACCAAGCAGATGAGCGGCAGAGCCAGGATTAGAACCCAGGTCCTTCTGACTCTCAGGCCCAAGGTCTATCCGCTAGGCCACGCTGATCCCTCAAGGTCTAAGGAATGGAAAAGATGAAGCCCCACTCTGGGGAGAACAGCAGGGAAAATAGAGAGAGCCTGGTTTCCGTAACCTATCAATCAGTCAGTCAAATTTTTTGAGCACCTACTGTGTGCAAATCACTGCCCCCAGGTACTCACTGGGGAGGAGTACAATACAGCAGTGTTTCCTGCCCATAAGGAACCCGCAGTCTAGAGGGGGAGACAAATATTAAAATAAATTATGGATATGTCTCTAAGTGCTGTGGGGCTGAAGGTGGGGAGAATAAAGGATACAAATCCAAGGGCAAGGGCCACCCAGAAGGGAGAGGGAATAGGGGAAATGAGGGTTTAGTTGGGAAGGACCTCTGCTGTATGACCTTGGGCAAGTCGCATGCCTGTTCCTCAACTGTAAAATTGGGAATTAAATACCTGTTCTTCCTCCTGTTTAGATTATGAGCCCCATGTGGGACAGGAACTGTGTCCGACGTGATGAACTTGTATCTGTCCCAGAGTGCTTAGAACCGTGCTTAACATATACCGAGCACTTAACAAATACTATAATAATAATAATAATAATAATAATAATAACAATAATGATAAAGGAAGAGGAAAGGGTTTGAGAGTCAGGAGACCTGAGTTCTTGTCCCAGCTCTACCACTGACCTGCTGGACAACTGCAGACCAGTCACCTAACGTCTCTGAACCTCAGTCTCCTCATCTGTAAATGGGGGATAATGATCTCTGACTCGCCTGTTGGGGTGAGAAAAAAATGAGATGGGATCACAGGCGGCACTTTTTTTAGTGGTATTTATTAAGTGCTTACTACGTGTCAAACACTGTTCTAAGTGCTGGGGTAGATACAGGTTAATCAGATTGGATCCCGTCTCTGGCCGAAATGGGGCTCTCAGTCTAAGTAGATGGGAAAGCAAGCATTGAATCTCCGTTTTGCAATTGAGGAAACTGAGGCACAGAGAAGCGAAGTGACTTGCTCAAGGTTCACAGCAGGTAAGTGGCGGAGGCGGGATTAGAATCCAGGTCCTTTGGCTCCCAGGCCCAGGCTTTTTCCACTGGGTCACGCTGCTTTGCTTTGGGGAAAGATGCCCCTTGGACACAGTCTAGGTGCGGTTGTGTTTATATGGCCTTGAGTTTGCTTGTTATCATTCTTAAATCATCATCAACGTTATCAGTGTATTTATCAAGCGCTTACTGTGTGCAGATCACTGTACTAAGGACTTGGGAGAGTGCAGTACAACAGAATAGGTAAGCGCGGTCCCTGCCCACAGTGAGGTTACACTGTAGAGGGGGAGCCAGATGTTAATATAAGTAAATAATTTATAGCATATAATTTATATCTATGTACATAAGTGATGTGGGACTGAGGGTGGGGCAAATATCAAATGCCCAAAGGGTACAACTTGAAGCACCTAGATGATGCAGAAAGGAGAGGGAGCTGGGGAAAAGAGGAAGAGGAAATCAGGGAAGGCCTCTTGGAGGAGATGTGACCTTAATCAGTCAATTGTATTTATTGAGAGCTTAGTGTGTGCAGAGCACTGTACAAAGCGCTTGGGTAGATACATTCCCTGCCTCCAATAAGCTTAAATCATGCTTCGAAGATGAAGAAAGTGGTGGTCTGGCATATATGAAGGAGGAGGGAGTTCCAGACCTGGGTTCTAATCCTGCTCCTCCACTTGTGTGCTGTGTGACTTTGGGCAAGTCACTTGACTTCTCTGTTCCTCGCTACCTCATCTGGAAAATGGGGATTAAGATGGCGAGTCTCACGTGGGATGTGGACTGTGTCCAATCCGATTAATTTGTATCTTCCAGCGCTTAATACAGTGCCTGGCACGTAGTTGTCACTTAACAAATACCACTGGAAAAAAAAAAATCAAGCCCAGCTGCATGGATTTATTTCTCTCCCAGAACGGTCCCCTATTCTCAGGTTAGCGTAGGGATGAATTTGGAAGATCTCGCTGATGGGAGGTTTCTGTTTTCAAATCAAGGTGTCAGAAGGGGGAGCGAGAGTAAGCCACAAGCAGAACTGATTGGGGACTCATAATTAATTTGTTTAATCCTTAATTAATTCTCTCGTCCCTTTTTATTTGTGTGCTGTCACACCTAATTGTGCAGAGCCATGAGGACCGCTCCGGCTAATTGCTGTTTTTGCCATTTGAAAGGTGGAACTTATTGGCTTTGAGACCTGGGCAGATGGTTTAATTAAAGGTCATCGCCTTCCAGGGTAGAAGGGGAAGAGAAGAAAAGGATTTGCCTTCCAGTATCTTGGCGGCCTCTTGAGTGAAGACATTTGAGATAACCGTGATCCTCTCCTGTCTCCGAGTGCTACCTTGGATTTCTGGGACCCCTGGGGCCCCCAGATCTCTCCCTGCCAGCCTTCTTTATAGGGCCTCATCCCATCCCAAAGGGTAGAGAAACACAGGCCTGATTGTTCTCGTCTCACAGATGGGTGTTGATTGGGGCCCAGAGAGGTGAAGTGACCTGCCCATGGTCACACAGCCGACAAGCGGTGGAGCTGGAATTAGAACCCACAGCCTTCTGATTCCCAGGCCCAGGCTCTATCCACTTGGCATGCTGCTTCTCCTGTCTTCTCGAGGGCAAAGACTGGTGTTCAGTCAATCAATCAGTCAATCATGGTATATGTTGAATGGTATATATTGAAGCAGCATGGCTTAGTGGAAAGAGCACGGGCTTTGGAGTCAGAGATCATGGGTTCAAATCCCAGCTCCTCCAACTGTCAGCTGTGTGACTTTGGGCGAGTCACTTCACTTCTCTGGGCCTCAGTTACCTCATCTGTAAAATGGGGATTAAGACTGTAAGCCCCCCGTGTGACAACCTGATCACCTTGTAACCTCCCCAGCGCTTAGAACAGTGCTTTGCACATAGTAAGCGCTTAACAAATACCATTATTATTATTATTATTATTATATATTGAGTGTGTACTGCAGGTAGGGCACTGTACTAAGCAACTGGAAGAGTACAATACAGTACAGTTCATTCATTCATCCAGTCGTATTTATTGAGCACTTACTGTGTGCAGAGCGCAGTACTAATGTCTTGGGAAGTACGATTCAGCAACAGATAGAGACAGTCCCTGCTCACAATGAGCTCACAGTCTAGAAAGGGGGAGACAGACATCAAAATAAGTAAACAGGCATCAGTGGCATCGTTACAAATAAATAGAATTACAGATAGGTACACGTGATTGATTAAAAAATAAATAGAGTTAGAATGATAAGCATGTACATATATACACAGGTGCTGTGGGGCGGGGAGGGGTTAGAACAAAGGGAGCGAGTCGGGGTGATGGGGAGGAGGGGGGAGCAGAGGAAAAGGGGGGCTTAGTCTGGGAAGGCCTCTTGGAGGAGGTGAATTTTCAGTAGGGCTTTGAAGGGGGGAAGTGTGCTAGTTTGGCATTGGGAGGAGGGAGGGCATTCCAGGCCAGAGGTAGGACGTGGGCCGGGGTTCGACGGCGGGACAGGCGAGAATGAGGCACGGTGAGGAGATTAGCGGCAGAGGAGCGGAGCGTGCAGGAAGGGCTGTAGAAGGAGAGAAGGGAGGTGAGGTAGGAGGGGGCGAGGTGATGGAGAGCCTTGAAGCAGAGAGTGAGGAGTTTTTGCCTGATGCGTAGGTTGACGGGCAACCACTGGAGATTTTTGATTAGGGGAGTGACATGCCCAGAGCGTTTCTGTACAAAGATAATCCGGTCAGCCGAGTGAAGTACAGACTAAAGCGGGGAGAGACAGGAGGTTGGGAGGTCAGAAAGGAGGCTGATGCAGTAATCCAGTCGGGATACGATGAGTGATTGTACTAACGTGGTAGTGGTTTGGATGGAGAGGAATGCATTGTGGCCTAGTGGATAGAGCCTGGGCCTTGGAATCAGAAGGACCTGGGTTCTAATCCTGGTTCTGCCACTTGTCTGCTGGGTGACCTTGGGCAAGTCACTTCACTCTTCTGTGTCTCAGTTACCTCATCTGTAAAGTGGGGATTAAGATTGTGACCCCCCGCCTTGTGGGACATGGACTGAGTCCTACCTGATTAGCTTGTGTCTACCCCAGCGCTTAAACCTGGGTGCTAATCCTAGGTCTGCCTCTTCCCTGCTGTGTGACCTTGGGCAAGTCACTTGACTTTTCTGAGCTCAGTCTCCTCATCTGTAAAATGGAGATAAAATGCCCATGCTCCCTTGTAGATGGTCTATGAGGGAGAATGGGCATTTTATAAGTAAATATTCAATAAATATCATCATCGCATTAGAAGCAGCATAGCGTAGTGAATAGACCACAGGCCTGGGAGTCTAAGGTCATGGGTTCTAATGCCAGCTCCGCCACTTGTTTGCTGTGTGACCTTAGGCAAGTCAGTTCACTTCTCTCTGGGCCCGTTACCTCATCTGTAAAATGGGGATTGAAACTGTGAGCCCCACGTGGGACAGGGACTGCGTCCAACCCAATTTGCTTTGTATCTACCCCAGCGCTTAGTACAGTGCCCGGCATATAGTAAGCCCTTAACAAATACCACAATTATTATTATTTCCCACAACATTTGTTGAGCACCGACTCTGGGCAGAGTGCTGAACTGAGCACCTGCCTTGTGCAGAGCACTGTGCAGGGCCCTGGGGAGCAGCCAGAAGACATGGATGGCACGATCCCTTCCCTTAAGGAGTCCCAGACTAATGCCGTCCTGATCGGAGGTTGGGAGCTGGACCTCCTCTCTTGCCGGAATGTGCTATGACGATTCCCAGCAAGTGCTCAATAAATACCACCTGATTGATGGATTCCCTCTTTCCGGGTCAGTGGAGTTCCCCGCCCCCGGGCCTGACAAGACTTCATGGGGAAACCCTGTAGCCCACAGACCCACGTCCTGACAGATCCATCGGGGTACCAAGCCTGGAAGAGCATCTGATGCCCGTAAGAAGCCTTGGAGAGGCAGGCAAGGGGGCTTCCAACACCGTGCTCTGCTCCAAAACCAGAGTCCACCCCCTCTCCCGTTCCCCAAACCCGTGTTTTTTCCGTGCTGGAGAGAAAGCAGCATGTGTTGACACTAATCAGCTTCACAGCAGAGAATTCATTGCTACCGGGTTCTCACGACTCTCTCTCTCTCTGTCTCTCACACACACAGACACACACACACACACACACACACACACACACACTCACTCACACACCCCAAAATTAAACATTCATTATCCGACATTAATTGACATCAATTAGCAAATATTAAAACTTTAAACGCCACTTCTCCAGGCAGACTAAAGCTGCAGAGCGTGCTCTGGAGGCATGGGCGACGGAGTTGGAGTTACCCCTGTCCCGTATCTGAGACCGGGACGGAAGAGCGCAGCCCGGTGCCCCCGCCCAGCCCGGTGACCCCCAGACTAGAGAAGCTATTTGGCCTAGTGGAAAAGCCCGGGCCTGGGAGTCTAAGGACCTGAGTTCAAATGTTGTGAAGGTGGGACTGACAGGATTTGCTGATGGATTGACTATGTGGGTTGAATGAGAGAGAGGAGTCAAGGATAACACCAAGAATCCGGGCGTGTGAGTCAGGAAGGATGGTGGTGCCGTCTACAGTGTTGGGAGTCAGGGAGGACAGGGTTTGGGTGGGAAGATAAGGCGCTCTGTTTTGCACATGTTAAGTTTGAGGTGACAGGAGGACACTCAAATAGGAGGAGATGGTCCTTTGGGTCCTCCGGCCCCCACAATTAGGTCCTTGGAGGTGTGCAATCATGGGATGGCAGGCCTGACCTTCTGAGGTGTGGGTGTCAAGGTCAGAGGGCTCCATCCCTGGAGGCTCCAGACCTTCTCTCTAATGCCTGGATATTGAGGAAATCCTCCTTTCTGTGGAATTCCCTCACAGGTGGGTGTGAGGGGTATACTGAGGGTTTTTATTCCACTCTTTCAGCCTCTGGGGACCGGAAAAATCCTCTAGGTCGCTCTGATTTGCGGGGAGCACGGGAGAGCATTTTAGGGGATGGGGGGCTTAGCCCATTTCCCCCCCCCCGCCTCAGGCTGTTACCTCTGTCTCTGTTTCCCCTCACTTCCCCACCTCAACAGCAAGTGCCAATATCTGCAACGTGGTGCTGATGAGGCATACGGAACTGGAGGAAGGGATCGACGTCCTGGATGGAGACGGGAACCTCGTCGGCTCTTCCAGAATCGCGGCCAAGCACGTGCGTCCTGGGTGGCGGCCGGGTGGAGGCCGTGGGAGTCAGAGGACGTGGGGTCTAATCCCCCCGCCACATGTTTGCTGTGTGACCTTGGGCAAGTCACTTCACTTTTCTGGGCCTCAGTCACCTTATCTGTAAAATGGGGATTAAGGCTTTGAGCCCCATGTGGGACAGGGTCTGTGTCCTACCTGATTATTTTGTAGCGACTCCAGCGCTTAGAACATGGTTTGGCACACATACTAAGTGCTTAACCCAAACCACAATTATTTTTATTTCTTACTATTGGATTTGCCCTTTGCTTCAACGGTGGCACATAGCACTGGAGCCCACACCCTGGGTCTCCTCTGCCCTCGCCTCAGAGATTCCCCCTTGACCGATCAGTGGTATATATTGAGCGCCTGCTGTGTGCAGAGCACTCTACTAAGCACTTGAGAGAGTACAGTACAACGGAGAAGCAGCATAGTCTAGTGGATAGAGGATGGGTCCAGGAGTCATGGGTTCTAATTCCGGCTCTGCCACTTGTCTGCTTTGTGACCAGAATCACAGTCAAGACTGTGAGCCCCATGTGGGACAACATGATTACCTTGTATCTACTGTATCTATCAGTGTTTAGAACAGTGCTTGGCACATAGTAAGCACTTAACAAGTACCATAATAATAATTATTATTACAGGGCCAGGCACATAGTAAGCAGTTAACAAATACCGCAAGTGTTATTTTATTATTATTAATAATAAAGGGGTTTTATGGTATCTGAAGTGTTTACTTAGGTGCCAGGCACTCTACTAAGCGCTGAGGTAGATAATCAGGTTGGGCCCAGCCCATATCCCATGTGGGGCTCACAGTCTTAATCCCAATTTTACAGATGAGGTAACAGGCTCAGAGAAGTTAAGTGCCTTGCCTAAGGTCACACAGCAGAGAAGTGGCCAAGCCGGGATTAGAACCCAGGACCTTCAGGTCCAGTTTGTGGACACGATCCCTGCCCTCAGGAAGGTTACAGCCTGGAGGTGGAGACGGATATTAAAATAAATGACAGACAGGGACAAAGTGTCATAGAGCCCACAGTTTGAGGCCTGGAATCCTCTCCTCAGCACTAACTTTCACGTATGTACCTGGTTATTTATAATTATAATTATAGTCTTTGTTAAGTGCTTAACAGTGCATCACTGTTCGAAGAGCTGAGGTAGATTCAACTCTATCAGATTGTGCCCAATCCCCATTCCACGTGGAGCTCACAGTCTAGGAGGGAGAACAGATATTGAATCCCCATTTTACAGATGAAGAAACCGAGGCCCAGAGAAGTGAAGTGACTTGTCCCAGGTCAAACAGAAGGCAAGTGGCAGAGCCAGGATCAGAACCCAGGTTTCGTCCAACCCGATTGTCTCATACCTATGTCAGCACTTAGAACAGTGCCTGGCACATAGTGAGCACTTAACAAATGCCATTTTGTTTTTAAAAAAAGGTCTCGACTCCCAAGCGCCTACTTTTTCCACTTTGCCACACTGCTCCGCCATGCGAGGAGGAGCATATCAGTGTGGGCAATAGACTCATGGTCTTTTTGTCCCAGACTAGACCATGGAAATCTCCTTCCCCTCTGTCCTCGGCTACTTAAGAAGCCTCGCCTCTTGCCCATCCCTCCCCGTTGTCTCTCTCTGCCTCGCTGGGATTGGCGACTCTTCCCGAAGCATGGAGCAGACCCTGTCTCTGATCCTTGATGTATTATCTCTGATCCTGCCCTTTCATCAAGCAGAGGGCAGAGCTGTCACCATGGGCAGGCCGGACAGAGATGAAAACCCATCCTAACCCCAGGATGGGCTCCCGTCTGCTTCGACTGGCTGGGTGTTTCCCTGCCCGGAGGCAGGGGACTGGACCAGGTGACCTCTCAGGGCCACCACTGTCAGGCATTATTGAGCGCCTACTGGGCATATGCATGGGCCTGTGGACTAACAGAGAGATGCTTAGACACATTTGATTTCTTCTCCCTTTCCCCAGCATTTAGTCCAGCGTGGGCATGCGAGAGCCAGGATAGGGTGCTTCTTTTTGTGGGAGCAGTGATCCCCGCCAAACCCCTTCCTCAGAGCCAGATTTCACAGTGGGGGGCCGGGGCGGGCACAAGGGCAGGGGAGTCCGGGCCATTGGCCAGCCGTGGTTTCGGTGGGGCAGGCTCCTCGCAGTGGCCTCGGTCTCCCCAGCCAGCGGTGACAGGGCGGGCTGAGGACTTCTGTTGGGCTTCGCAGGCACTGATGGAGACGGCCCTGACCCGCGTGGTCCTGCCAATGCCTATCCTGGTTCTACCTCCGATCATCATGACGGCACTGGAAAAGTAAGTGGGGGCTGGGGGCGGGCCCAGGGGGTGGGGGAAGGCGGAGGAGGAGGAGGGCGGCAGGTGGGAATGAAGGGGAAACCTGAAATTGACAAACTTGAGAACAGCGACCAGTCACCCCCAAACCATCTGCTTAGCCCGACGCTCAGCCCTCTGAACGCCACGCGTTCATTCATTCGTTCAGTTCCTTCTATCGTGTTTATTGAGCGCCTACTGTGTGCAGAGCACTGTACTGGGGGAGGACAGTAGAACAGTGAACAGACACATTCCCTGCCCACAACAAGCTTATAGTCTAGGGGGCGAGTTTACGCTGTATTTGTAAAGCAGCACCTGGGGTTTCTGGTGTTTGAGGCTGATTTTTAGTTTGTTGATGGTGCTGGTAACCTCAGTTAAGGCAGCGTAGTAATGCTACACATTGCTTGGGATCCGCCTAATAATAATAACAATAATAATTGTGGTATTTCTTAAGTGCCTTCTATGTGCCAGGCACTGTACTAGTTGCTGGCGTGGATACAGGGAAATCAGATTGGTTACAGTATCTGTCCTACATGGGGCTCACAGTCTTCATCCCCATTTTACAGATGACATAACTGAGGTACAGAGAAGTGCAGTGACTTGCCCAAGGCCACAAAGCAGAAAAGTGGCAGAGTTGAGATTAGAACCCATGGCCTTCTGAGTCCCAGGCCTGTGTTCTGTCCACTGTGCCATTCTGCTTCTCTCAGTCTGGGCTGCTCCACAATTTTTCTCACCGTGCCGAAGGTGCCTCCGTTTTCTCCTGGGCCTGTGGGTCTGACGTTACTTCCACGTCTCTTACCCAGAGAAGCAGCATGGCCTAGCGGATAGAACCCGGGCCTGAGAGTCAGAAGGTCAGAAGTTCTAATCCCAGCTCCGCCACTTGTCGCCTGCATGACCTTGAGCAAGTCACTTGGCTTCTCTGGGCCTCCGTTCCCTCATCTGTAAAATGGGGATTAAGACTGTGAGCCCCACGTGGGACAGGGACTACATCCAACCCGATTTGCTTGTATTCCCCTCCCAGTGCTTAGTGTAGTGCCTGGCACTTAGTAAGCACTTAACAAATACCACAATTATTATTATCGTTGCCCCTCCCCTTTTACCTATTGCATTTGGAAAGAAGTGACTATTCCAGGATTATTCTAACTTCCATTCATTCATTCTTTCATTTTTTGTTTGCTTACTATGTGCAGAGCACAGTACAAAGTGCTTGGGAGAGTACAATACTACAAAAAACAGACACATTCCCTCCCCACTGCAAGCTTACGGTCTAGAGAGGAAGACAGGCATTAATGGAAATAAATAAATGACAGCTACGGACATAAGGGCTGTGGGGCTGGGAGGGGGGAATGAATAAAGGGGAGAAGTCAGGGTGACGCAGAAGGGAGTGGGAGATGAGGAAAGGAGGGCTTAGGGAAGGCCTCTTGAAGGAGATGGGCCTTAAATAAGGCATACCCACTGTCTCGGATGTGTGGTTGGAGCCAGGGGGTTGACTTGCAGATAAGCAGGTCACGCTTATCAGCCCAGCAGATATTCTAGACTGTGAGCCCGCTGTTGGGTAGGGACCCTCTCTATATGTTGCCAACTTGTACTTCCCAAGTGCTTAGTACAGTGCTCTGCACACAGTAAGTGCTCAATAAATACGATTGAATGAATGAATGAATATTTTCACCAGCCAGGACCTCCCTCCGGATTCCAGAAGCGTCAGGGTCTCCCAGGGCATCAGCTTCTCCCTGGAGTGGAGAAGGTTGATGTTTTGGGGGACTATTGAGATTAGCACTGAGCCCATCGTGGAAGAACTAATGAAGTCAATTTCATGGCTGCACAGCAGCTTTCTAATAATAATCATAATAATTGTGGTATTTGTTAAGAGCTTACTATGTGCCGGGCACTGTACTAAGCGCTGGGGTGGACACCAGCAGATCGGGTTGGGCACAGTCCCTGTCCCGCATGGGGCTCACCATCCTAATCCCCATTTTCCAGATGAGGTAACTGAGGCCCAGAGAAGCGAAGTGACTTGCCCAAGGTCACACAGCAGACAAGTGGCAGAGCCGGCATTAGAACGAATGACCTTCTGACTCTGTCCCCTGTGCCAGGCTGCTTTCTAAAGTTGAGTCCTAAGACTAGAATGCCGAACTTGGGCTGTGACCAATGGTTTTTTCCCAAATCTCATCCCAGTGTAGATTTGAACTCTGTCCCAACTCCAGGCTGCCCCAGCCCCAATTCCAACTGGAATTCTGAACTCACCCAGCCCCTGGGCTGCAGCAGACAGACCTCACCTGGCATTTTCCCGGCCCCCAATCAATCATTTATTGAACACTTATAGTATGCAGAACACTTCCCTAAGGACTTGGGTGAGTATAGTATAACAGAGTTGGCAGGCATGTTCCCTGCCCACAGTGAGCTTACAGTCTACAGTGTAGAAACTCCCTTCACCTCAGGATTACCATCACACCCCGCCCACCCCCAAGGGAGGCATCACCTCAATTTGTACCACCTGCTATTTTTATTTTTTAAGGGTATTTGTTAAGCACTTGCTATGTGCCAGGCACTGTACTAAGCGCTGGAGTGGAGACAAACTAATCAGGTTGGACACAGTCCCTGTCCTACGTGGGGCTCACAGTCTTCAACCCCATTTTACAGATGAGGGAACTGAGGCCCAGAGAAGTGAAGCGATTGGACATAGGTCACACAGCAGACACGTGGCGGAGCGGGGATTAGGGAAATGGCGTAGCTTAGTGGATAGAGCACAGGCCGATGAGTCATAAGCGCTTAACGAGAACCGTAATAATTACTACTGTTAGAACCCAGGTCCTCCAACACCCAGGACTGTGCTCTTTTTGATAGGCCACACTGCTTCTATTTTGTGCCTTGTGATTTAGATCTACCCCGCCTGGAGCGGGGGATCTAGAGAGGCCAAAGCAGAGCTCTCCATGGACCAGGCCTCAGGGGCTTTGAGGGGGAGATAAGACATCGCCCCCACCCCTACCGTGCCGGTGCTGGGGAGGATGCTATTTCCTCAGTTTCCCCAATGCCCACTCAGCCTGCAGGTTGAAGGAACCATTTTCTTCCACGAACAGTTTATGTTTGGGGACCAAGCCCTCCTGGTCCCCCCCACCTTTTTGGGCACTGCATTTACGGGGCAAGAGGGGTCTGAGAGGGACCAGGATGCACTGGGGCAGGATGGGCACGGGGGCTTTGGCCTCCCTCGGGAGCCAGGCTGCTCCCGGGCCGGATCTGCCAGGTCTTACATCTCTCCCGGGCTGTCCCCACGGCTCTCCATCTGCCTGTTTCCACTCCTCCAGCTGCCCTGCTCCTCTCTCTTGCCATTTTTTTTTTTTTTTTTGCAGACGCTCCTGGCTTCCCTCTCCTCCTGCTGGGTATTTTGGGTCCGGGGTCTGCACCCTAAGCCTTGAAACCCTTCTCCAGGATTCCCCCAGCCCAAACCAAAGCTCCCAGAGATGGCCACTTGAGGGAAGGGATGCAGGGGGGAATCAGATAGCCGGGGGTACGTCTTGGCCTCTCTCTCGCCCCTGCGGGGCAACCTAAGTGCAGAAGACTCGGGGCTGCTCAGGGGTGGGAGCCAGTGGTAATGAGCCCCATTGTAGATGTGGGAAAATGAGGCTTTAGGAGAGGCCGAGAAAATGGGGGCACAGTGTAGACCTGGGAAAACCGAGGCCCAGGGGAAAGCAGAGAAGTCGAGGTAGTAATAATTGTGTTACTTGTTAAGCGTTTACCAGGCAAGGTACTAAGCGCTAAGGGTGGATAACGAGCAAATCAAGTTGACTACAATTCCTGTCCCACGTGGGGATCACCGCCTCAATCCCCATTTTGCGGATGAGGTCACCAAGGCCCAGAGAAGTGAAGTGACTTGCCCAAGGTCGCACAGCAGACAAGTGATGGAGCCGGGATTAGAAACCGAGCTGGTGGGAGTGTGTCAGAATGACCCAGTCCGAGCCTGAGAGGGAAGAGAGGAGACAACCCTGTGTCCTGACTCTGGGAACGGGTGTCAAAGTTCCCACCCTTTAAGCTCCCTTCTAGACTGCGAGCTCACTGTGGGCAGGGAATGTGTATGCTTGTTGTCATATCATACTCAATAAATACAATTGAACAATAGTCCCGGGCTGCCTGGGAATTGGTCACAGCAAGCAGAGGACCTCGGGAAATCTAGTGGAGGTTTCCCCAGCCCCGGTCGGGGCAGGCGGATTGGGAGGCTAGAGGGACAGGGAAGCAGCATGGCCTTGTTACTAGAGCACAAGCTTTGGAGTCAGAGGGACCTGGGTTCTAATCCTGGTGGCACCACTTGTCTGCTGTGTGACCTTGGGCAAGTCCCTTCAGTTCTCCATGCCTCAGTTCCCTCATCAGTAAAATAAGGATTAAGACTGCGAGCCCAGTATGGGCACCGGACTCCGTCCAACCTGACCAGCTTGCTTAGCACAGTGCCCGATGCATAGTAAGCGCTTAACAAATGCCATAATTATTATTATTCTCTACCCCAGTGCTTAGTACAGTAACTGGCACATGGTAAACGCTTAACAAATGCCACAGAAAGGGGGAAAAGTGTCTTGTTGGTTTATGTGTTGGTTTCTCAAGGATTCTGTGGGTTAGGTCTCAGACCCCAGGGCAGTCACTCAGCATGTCAGAGGAGGAGTTAGAGGGGCTTAAGATTGTGCCCTGGGAACCCCCCACCTCCAGTAATAGTTGTGGTATTTGTTAAGTGCTTTCATTCATTCATTCAATCATATTTATTGAGCGCTTACTGTGTGCAGAGCACTGTACCAAGCGCTTGGAAAGTACAAGTTGGCAACATATAGAGACGTTCCCTATCCAACAGTGGGCTCACAGTCTAGAAGGGGGAGACAGAGAACAAAACAAAACATATTAACAAAATAAAATAAATAGAATAAATATGTACAAATAAAATAGAGTAATAAATACGTACAAACATATATACAGGTGCTGTGGGGAGGGGAAGGAGGTAAGTTGGGGGGGATGGGGAGGGGGAGGAGAGGGAGAGGAAGGAGGGTGCCAGGCACTGTAGTAATAATAATAATGATGGTGTTTAAGTGCTTACTATACGCTAAGCACTGAGGTAGATACTAGGTTATCAGGTTGTCCCATGTGGGGCCCACAGTCTTACTGCCCCATTTTGCAGATGAGATAACTGAGGCACAGAGCAGTTAAGTGACTTGCGCCAAGTCACACACTGTACTAAGTGCAGGGGTGGATATGAGTTTACCAGGTTCCTGTCCCTCGTGGGGCTTACAGTCTCACAGCAGCCTCAGCCACCTAGTGAGTTAGCCTCTGCTGAGGGGGCCTCAGCCCAGCCATCCAGGACCCCCACTCCTGGGTCTCCCTAGCCCCCAAAGCTTGCCTTGGAGACCCAACAGAGAGGGTGGGGTCGGGGGGGAAAGCTGGGAGAGGGTTCCGGTCAGGTCCCAGAAGAGACATCTTGGCATCCAGGGAAACCAATCCGGAATCTGTCGCCAGCAGGAGACTCAATCGAATGGATTTCCAGGAGGACCTGGGTTCTAATCCTGGCTCCACTACTTGTCTGCTGGGTGACCCTGGGCAAATCATTTCACTCCTATGTGCCTCAGTTCTGTCATCTGGAAAATGGGAATGAAGACTGAGCCACCCGTGGGACAGAAACTGGATCCAACCTGATTAACTTGGCTCTACCCCGTGCTTAGTACGGTGCTTGGCATATAGTAAGCGCTTACAAATACCACAATTATGATTATTATTATTATGAGTGAGATTGAAGGCTGACCAGCCTCCTGCCCTGCTTTCCCCTCCCCTGCCCAGGAGCACAGGGAAGAGAGGAGAGGGGAGATTTGGGAGGTTTGGCGGGGGGGGGGGGTCACCCTGAGACCACATCCCATCCCCTTATGCAGGCGACACAAATTCTGCATCTTCCCAGGTTCTTCTACATCCAAATTAGGTCTCAATGAAATAATCTCGTTACCTTGACACAGCCAGCAGGGTGAGGGAAAGCGAGAGTCAGGAACAGATGGAATCTAACTGGGGGAGACAGGACACACACACATACGCACATTCACGCACAAGCACACACTTACATTATCTCTCTCTCCTGGGCACTGGGGGAGGGGGCATAAGGAGGAGAAGACGCAGTCCCTGCCCTCAAGGGGCTGCCAGTCTAATGGGGGAGACGGGACAAACGAACAGAACATCCTTTCCACGTAGCATATATAGATCTAATTGGATGAATATTTATTTATATCAAAGTCTTTCTCCCCCCTCTAGACTGGAAGCTTCTTGGGGGTGGGGAGCCTGTCTACCAACTCTGCTGTACCTAGCGCTTAGCACAGTGCTCTGCACACAGTAAGCGCTCAAGAAATGCCACTGAATGATTGACAGGTGGCAGATGACAGATTGATGATGATTTGTCATGGGTTCCAATTCTGGCTGCACCACTTGTCTGCTCTGTGACCTCAGGCAAGTCACTTCACTTCTCGGGGCCTCAGTTCCCTCATCTGGAAAATGGGGATGAAGACCGCGAGCCCCATGCGGGACAGGGATTGGGTCCAACCTGATTTGCTTGTAGCCACACAGTAAGCACTTAACAAATGCCATCATCATTACTATCATCATTATCATGATTATTACAATGATAATGATGATGCCACAAGTGACCCCGGGCTGACGGATTCCCCGTCCTTTTCCAGGACATCTCTCCTGCAGTCCCGTCCTCGGCTCCTCCTTCCCGTGCAAAGCTTCGTGTGCCTTGCCGCCTTTGGATTGGCGCTGCCCCTGGCCATCAGTCTCTTCCCTCAGATGTCCGAGGTCAGTGACCGGGCCCGGCGGGGTCCCCACAGGGCAGTGGTGGGCAGACCAGGCCCGGGTGGGACCGAGGAGGATGGAGTTGGAGGGGTGTAGGGATGGTGTCCAATCTGGAACTGTCGCGGACATTTTTCTTTTTATTAATGGCATTTGGTAAGCACTTACTATGTGCCAGGCACTGTACTAAGTGCTGGGATATGTACAAGAAGCAGCCTAATGGATGGAGCACAGGCCGGAAGTCAGAAGGTCGTGGGGTTCTCATCCCGGCTTTGCCACTTGTTTGCTGTGTGATTTGGGGCAAGTCACTTCACTTCTCAAGCAGCAGCGTGGCTCAGTGGAAAGAGCCCGGGCTTTGGAGTCAGAGGTCATGGGTTCACATCCTGGCTCTGCCAATTGTCAGCTGTGTGACTTTGGGCAAGTCACTTCACTTCTCTGGGCCTCAGTTACCTCATCTGTAAAATGGGGATTAAGACTGTGAGCCCCCCCATGAGACAACCTGATCACCTTGTAACCTCCCCAGTGCTTAGAACAGTGCTTTGCACATAGTAAGCGCTTAATAAATGCCGTTATTATTATTATTATTATTCTCTGGGCTTTAGTTCCCTCATCTGTAAAATGGGGATTAAGTCTGCCAGGCCTCTGTGGGACAGAGACTGTGTCCAACCCAATTACCCTGCTCTTAGTATAGTGCCTGGCACATAGTAAGTGCTTAGCACTTAATAGTTGTGATTATCATTGCTATCATTATCATTATTATTATATTTATTGGGGGCTTACTTTGTGCAGAGCATTGTACTAAGCACTTGGGACAGTACTAAACAACAGAGTCGGTTGCCCACAGTGAGGTTACGGTCTAGAGGGATACAGCATGGCATAATGGCTAGAGCACGGGCCTGGAAGCCGGAAGGTTGTGGCTTCTAATCACTTAACAGCACTTAGAACAGTGCCTGGCACCTAGTAAGCACTTAACAAATACCATAATTATTGTTATTACAAGATAATCGGGTTGGATACAGTCCGTGTCCCACATGGGAGTCCCAGGCACAATCCCCATTTGACAGATGAGGTAACTGAGGCCCAGAGAAGTGACTTGCCCAAGGTCACCCAGCAGGCAAGTGGCAGGGCCGGATTTGGAACCCAGGTTCTTTTGGTTCCCAGGCTCTATCCACTAGGCCACACTGCTTCTCTGTTGAAGTTTGAGGTTTAAAGCCAGGTTCAGAGGCTACCCGCCTCCCACCTTGGGGAAGCCCCTCCTGAGGGCTAGCAACTATGCAGCGTGACTCTCAGAGGGTGGGAGGTGGGGTGAGGGTTTTCAGGGCGGTCGGGAAGGGCCCAGGGCCCAGGCCTTGCGGGCGATGCTTTGGTGTTCGAGTTGGATTGTTAATTCGGTACCTTACTTACACATCCGGGATTCCTTGTGGGCAAGGAACGTGTCTACCACCCGTTGTCCTCTCCCAAGCTGGTACAGTCCTCTGCCCACAGTGAGCGCTCAATAAATATGATTGATTGATCCAAGTGTGGGCCTCCGAGCAGACGACTGAAAACCCGGCACCCTCAGAAAATCTCCCAACTCATCGGCTCTTTCACGTCGAAGCGGCGACAAACTGATCTTTGCCACCGCGCTTTAGCCCCCCGACATCCTAAACTATAGCCTCAGCCCTAACCCCCTCCCTAAAACCAATCCTGACCCCTTCCCTCATCGTAACGAGGTTTGTCAACCCTCCGGGCTGGCGTCCTTTTGGGTGAATGTGGTCGATTCCAGCTCGTTGATGCCTGGACTTCGGGTTAGGCCTCGCCGTAGCTGACTTCGCCGTTCTCTCCCGGTAGAGAAGAGGTGACTCTGAGAGAGGGTCTGCGGCTCAACAGGTACAGAGCCCAGGCCTCCTGGCCCCGTTGCATGTCGGCTGTGTGACCTTGGGCAAGTCACTTCACTTCTCAGGGCCTCAGTTCCCTCATCTGGAAAAAGGGTATTAAGAGTGTGAGCCCCATGGGGGACAGGGACTCTGTCCAACCTAACTTCTATCTACCGCAGCACATAGAATAGAGCTTGGCTCATAGTAAGCGCTTCACAAAAAACACTTATTATTATTATTATTATATTATTATTGAGGCAGGGTGGCCGTGAAGGGAGAAAGGAGGGGAGGGGTGAATTAGTCCTGTTTGAAGATGTTGGGGAAAGTGAAGAAGAAAGGGCCTGAGGTTACCCAGGATGAACATTTATTTAAGTGAAGTCACCAATAGCCCAGTGGAAAGAACCTGGGCCTGGGAGTAAGAGTACGTGAGTTGTAATCCCGGCTCCACTGCTTGTCCGGTGTGTGACCTTGGGCAAGTCACTTCAATTCTGTGCCTTGGTTCTTTCATTTGTAAAACGGGGATTCAATACCTGTTCCCTCTTCTGTTAGACTGTGAGCCCCTACCCAGGTGCTCAGTTTAGGGCTTGACATATAGTAAGTGCTTAACAAATATTATTATTATTATTAATGATGATGATGATGGCATTTATTAAGTGCTTACTATGTGCAAAGCACTGTTCTAAGTGCTGGGGAGGTTACAAGGTGATCAGGTTGTCCCACGGGGGGGGGGGGCTCACAGTCTTAATCCCCATTTTACAGATGAGGTCACTGAGGCAAAGAGAAGTTAAGTGAGTTGCCCAAAGTCACACAGCTGACAGTTGGCAGAGCCGGGATTTGAACCCCTGACCTCTGACTCCAAAGCCTGGGCTGTTTCCACTGAGCCACACTGAGCCTTGATAGCCTCATTAAAGGCCATCAAGGAGAAAAGGGTAGGTCAGTCAGTCGTTTGTATTAGCTACTTACTGTGTGCAGGGCACTATACTAAGCACTTGGGAGAGGACTATGTAATCCTTTATAACAGACACATTCCCTGCCCATAATAAACTGACAGTCTAAGCTCCTTAGCAGCAGGGATTGTGTCCCTTGTCCTCATTGTACTCTCCCAAGCGCTTAGCCCAGTGCTGTGCACAAAATGAGTGCTTGATAAGTATCATTGATTAATTGATTGATTGATTGAGAGGGGCTGCTTCCCCCAACCCCCCAAAAAGCCTGCGGCACAGATCGGTCACTTCATTCATTCAACAGTATTTGTTGAGCGCTTATTGTGTGCAGAGCACTGTACTAAGTGCTTACTGGAGGTCACTTGAGCTTCTCTAGGATGTCCTGAGCCTCTCTGGAGGTGGGGGACGTGTTTCTCCGTGGAAAGGAGACAGTGAGAGAAATGGGAGGTGGCTGGGGACCCCCCACCTCGTTATTGGGAACGTCCATCGTGGTCCTGGCCGAGCCCTGGTTCCAGATTTTAGCTATGTGACTTGGGAGAGTCACCGCCCATCTCGGGGCCTTGTTCTCCCGACAGCGGGCAGGGAAGCGCTGACCTGGAAATACTGCAAAGGAAGGTGTGAGAGAACACGTGGCGTGGTGGATAGAGCATGGGCCCGTGAGTCGGGAGGTCATGGGATCTCTTCCCGGCTCCACCACTTGTCTGCTGTGTGGCCTTGGGCAATTCACTTGACTTCTCCGTGTCTCCGTTACTTCATCTGTAAAATGGGGATTGAGAATGGGAGCCCAACATGGGACAGGGACTGTGTCTAACCCGATTTGCTTGGATCCATCCCAGCGCGTAGTACAGTGCCCAGCACATAGTAAGCGCTCAACAAATACCGCAATTAATATTATTACCCGTGCTGCATGTTTGCAGTGGGAATTGGGTTGGAGCCGGGCAGGGCTCTCTGCTCATTCGTCCCCCTCTCTGACTTTGCTTCGGACCCCCAAAGCCCCCCTTGGCACCCATTCGGGAAGTTCCGCTTCTGATCCAACTTAAATCCTGCCTCTTTAAGCTTGGGTTTCACCGTGGGATTCGTTTTCACCCCCGAGGACTTCCGGGGAATCAGTGTGGCTAACATGTTTACTAGGGGCCTGCTTTCTCCCCGGGTTCCCCGAACTAATTAATGATGTCTAACGAGGTCCCTCCCCGAGGGACGGGCTGATCTTCGGGGATCGGCCTGAGGCCCGAGCGCTGCCCCGTGTTTGCGGTAATAAGTCTGAACTTGCTCGGTCGGAGAGGGCGAAAAGTCACTTGGGTCGCGACCCTGAGGCAGGAGTACGAACATTAAAGGGACAGGCGCCGCGGTCTGTGAGCCGGAAACTGGGGCAGGGAAATGCACAGAGCACCAGAGCCTGAGCTCCACAGGGTTGGGAACCTGACTCCGAGATGGATTTTCCAGCTTTTTCCCGTCTGCTCTTCCGCCGCCTCTACGTCTATCCCGTCTCTTCTCCTCCCTGCCTCCCTCCACCGCGCACACCTTCTCTCTCTCTGTTCCAGTCCGGGACAGCCTCCTTACTCACGATCCCTCGGCAAAGCATAGGCCTTCCTCCAGGTTCCTGCCCATCCTTCCCTGACCCGGTAATCCCATCCGGGATCCCCTCCCTCCCACCAGGGCCCCCCAAGACCAGGCAGTGTGACGTTGCCAATCCTCCTGGTTCCGGCCGGGCTACCCAGGATGGGCAGCTGCTGAACTCCCACGGGCTCTCCACCCTGGATCAAAGCAGTGCTGCCTAGTGGCTAGAGATTGGGCCTGAGAGTCAGAAGGTCATGGGTTCTACTCCCGGCTCCGCCACTTGTCTGCTGTGTGACCTTGGATGAGTCACTTCACTTCTCTGGGCTTCAGTTACCTTATCTGTAAAATGGGAATTGAGACCCTGAGCCCCACCTGGGACAGAGACAGCGTCCAGCCCTATTGGCATGTATCTACCCCAGTGCTTAGTACAGTGCCTGGCACATAGTAAGCGCTTAACAAATATCAACATTATTATTATTGTAAGAGCAAGGGCCTGGAAGACCCCTCCTCCCCCTCCCCGTCCCCCCCGCCCTATCAATCAATCAATCAATCAATTGTATTTACTGAGCGCTTACTGTGTGCAGAGCACTGTACTAAGTGCTTGGGAAGAACAAGTTGGCAACATATAGAGACGGTCCCTACCCAACAGTGGGCTCACAGTCTACCTCCTTCCCCTCCCAACAGCACCTGTATATATGTTTGTACAGATTTATTACTCCATTTATTTTACTTGTACATATTTACTATTCTATTTATTTTATTTTGTTAATACGTTTTGTTTTGTTGTCTGTCTCCCCCTTCTAGACTGTGAGCCTGCTGTTGGGTAGGGACCGTCTCTATATGTTGCCAACTTGTACTTCCCAAGGGCTTAGTCCAGTGCTGTGCACACGGTAAGCGCTCAATAAATACGATTGAATGAACGAATGAATGAACCTGGGTTCTAATCCCAGCCCTGCCACATGTCTGCTGTGTGATTTGGGGGAGTCACTTCACTTCTCTGGGCCTCAATTCCCTCATCTATACATTGGGGATTGAGGCTGTGAACGCTGTGTGGGTCAGGGACTGTGTCCAACCTGATTAGCTTGTATCTATCTCAGTGCATAGTATTGGGATATGCTGGCCCATAGTAAATGCTTAACAAATTCCATAAAAAAAAAAAGCCAGCAGCTGAGAGTGTGATCTGCTCAGATAAGCTCGGTGTGGTCAGGGAATGTGTTTATTGTTGTATTGTCCTCTCCCAAGCGTTTAGTACAGTGCTCTGCACACAGGAAGTGCTCAATAAATATGATTGAATGAATGAATGAATGCATGTGGAGGCCGAGAGGCGGCATGCCGGGGGAGAGATGTTTGCCAGCGGGGGAGAGGGCAGGGTGCCTGATGAAAGTGCTGGGTAGGCCACTCCTGGACGCATGCACACGCGTCCACACAGTGCGGCGTAACTCACTGTGATTCAGCGGAGAAGGACAGTGAGGCCACCTCAGCCTCTCTGTCCCCACAGCCCATCCTGATCCTGCCTCTCTCCAGCCACCCCCACTTCCTCAGCCCCCCAAAATCCAGTCCCCACTTCCCCGAAGGGCCCGGCCCCTAGACCGACCCCCACCCCGCGGGAAGAAAGAGAGGAGGATCCGGAAGGGGACAGTCCCTCCCTTCACGTGGCGGCCAGCCGGTGGGCAACCCTACCTAGCCGGCTCGGCCACGCGTCTCCTACGTGACCCTGGGCAAGTCGCTTCACTTCCGTGGGCCTCAGTTCCCTCATCTGGAAAATGGGGATGAAGATTGGGAGCCCCACGTGGGACAGGGACCATATCCAACCCGATTTGCTTGGATCCACCCCAGTGCTTAGTAAAGTGCCTGGCACACAGTAAGCGCTTAACAAATACCACAATTATTATTAAGCTGCCAGGAGCCAAGCCCGCAGGGAAGAGGATCTGCAATTCCTCAGGGGCCGCCCCTCCACGTGTCAGCCCATGGGGCATCATGGGGCTCCATCTCCTGTCCCCCCCTTTCTGTCTCTCCCTGTTCCCTGCCGTTCCCCACCCCAGCTAGAGCCAGAGCAGCCAAACAATTAGTAATGTCGAGTGTTGGGGTCCCCTTCTGCCAGCAGCTAACTCGGATTCCCCCAGGAGCCAGCCTGGCTGCTGCCAGAACCCTGCTAAGCGATAGCTTGGAAAAGACCCTTCCGTTCTAATGGCACATGGGCCTGCTGCCCCCCTTTCCCGCCAAACACCCTGATTCCTGGCCCTCTCTCCAGGCATCCCGGAGATAATAATAATAAGGAATACCAGGCCAACCTCTCTCTCCCTCTCCGCCCGTCTCTCCGTCTGAGTCTCTCTTATCATTCCAGGGTGTCTCTCTCTCTCCGGGCCTCCCGTCTCTCCGCCTCTGCATCTCTGTGCGGATCCCTTTTGCCCCACATCTCCACCTCCCTCTTTGTCTCTTCCCCGGCTCTCTTGGTTTCTCTCCTTGTCTTGCCGTCTCTGCCTGGGCGAGCCCCCCCGCCCGCCTCGGTTTTTTCTTTGCTTTTTCTCCCCCCCAGGCCCCGGTCCGCTCTTCCTCAGGGATACGTGGGGCAGCAGAGAGAGAGCGAAAATACAAGCCCGAGCCATTGTTAGACAATCTGTTTTAGCCTTCATCTTGTTGGCAGGCAACATGAGAAAAGCTAAAGGTTAGCAAGCCAGTGAGCACTGAGATGGGTGCCGTAAGATGACAGTGAACCAGTAATTACTAATTAGATGCAGTTTAACAGGAGGAAGGAGTGAAATCTCCTCTTCACCAACTGTCAATAATTAGCGGATTTGGTGAGGTTGAAATGTGTCCCCAGTTAAAAGGCTGTTTTTTTCATGGAATGGCACTTGATAAAAAGAGCCGGGTGGCGGTCAGACGCCCCTACCCTCCTTCCCTGTCTCCACTCTCCTGGATGAGGGGGGCGAGGGGAGGACTCCCGCCTGCCCCATACTCTCCCAGACACTTCGTACAGTGCTCTGCACACAGTAAGTGCCCAATAAACACCAGTGAGTGAAAGTTCCCTGTCCCCACTGAAGAAGCTGGCTTAGTGGATGGAGTACAGATGCCACTTGTCTGCTGGGTGACCTTGGGCGAGTCACTTCACTCCTCTGGGCCTCATTTACCTCATCTGGGAAATGGAGATTAAGACTGAACTCCATGCGGAACAGGGAATGTATCCAACCTGATCAGCTTGGATCTACCCCAGTGCTTAGAACATAGTAAGTGCTTAATGAGTACCATTATCTTTATTATTATGAGACACAGGAAGGGTGTGAGGCCTTTACCCATGGAGATTGTTAAATGAGCCCCAAGTGGGGCAGGGACTGTGTCCCACCTGATTTGTTTGGGTACTTAGCACAGTGCCTGGCACATAGTAAACACTTAACAAATGCTTCTATTATCATTATTAAATCCAGGGCCTCTGTCAAGGTGTCACTGGAGGCGGGGGGCTGGACTGGTTGACATCTCAGAGTTCCCTTCCAACCCAGGGTAAGTGTCTCCAGTGGCTCACCCAGCCTTCCAGCGAGCACTCACCCCGAAGTCTGGAGGTCAGTGGGGAGAAGGAGAGAAGAGATGGAGCATCCAACTTTAGAAATAAGTACTGGACAAGAGCCCCAGGAGAGTAATCCTGAAGAATAATAATCATAATTGTAGTCATTGTTAAGTGCTTACTGTGTGCCAGGCACTGTACTAAGTGCATTGTTGAGCACTTATTGTGTGCCAGGCACTATACTAAGCACTGGGGTGGATACAAGCAAGTCAGGTTGAACACAGTCCCTGTCCAACGTGGGGCTCACAGGCTCAATCCCCGTTTTACAGATGAGGAAACTGAGACACAGAGAAGTGAAGTGACTTGCTCAAGATCACACAGCAGACAAGTGGTGGAGCAGGGATTAGAACAGTGACCTTCTGATTTCCAGGCCCGTGCTCCATCCACTAGGCCATACTTCTTCTCTCAAGCACGTAGAACAGTATGCAGCAAGCCCTCAATAAATTCAGTTTGTTACTTCATTGCTGATCAGTGCCTCAGAGCCTTTCTAATCTCAGCCAATTGAGTTGGAGCTAGCTGATTTTCAATTCGACCCAGATTTCTGTATGTAACCTCCATATCATCTCCTCCTTGTTTAGTTGATGGATTCTACTTCTTTTGTTAACGATGTGCATCTAGCTTTACTTCTATTTATTCTGATGACTTGACACCTGTCCACATGTTTTGTTTTGTTGTCTGCCTCCCCCTTCTAGACTGTGAGCCCGTTGTTGGGTAGGGACCGTCTCTATATGTTGGCGACTTGTACTTCCCAAGTGCTTAGTACAGTGCTCTGCACAGAGTAAGCGCTCAATAAATATGATTGAATGAATGAATGAATACAAGCTAATCAAGTTGGACACAGTCATGTCCCACATGGGGCTCACAGTCTCAATCCACGTTTTACAGATGAGGGAACTAAGGCACAGAGAAGCGATCATACGGCAGACAAGTGGCGGAGCCAGGATTAGAACTCGGGTCCTTTGGACTCTCAGGCCTGGGCGGTAGCCGCTAGGCCCTGCTGCTTGCTATCGGCCAGGAGACCCCACGGACCAAAGAACGTGATCCGTGTTCTTGCGGCGACCGAGCCAAGATGGCACCCAGCCATCAGGGTGGAACCAGAGGGAATTGAGGGGAAACTGCAGCAAGAGTTTCTATGGTGTTGGACTCTCCCAAGCTCTTTGAACAGTGCTCTGCACATAGTAAGTGCATGATAAATAGTACTGATTGATTGAAGAGGTGTTGAGGCTGGAGAACGTCTCCTTGTAGAAGGGCCTGTTCAATATGGAAGGTGGGAGGATCGGGTTGGCGATGCGGGGGCTGCGTCAGGGTGTGGATTGACCCCGGAGAAAAGCGGCGTAGCCTAGTGGATAGAGCACGGGCCTGGAAGTCAGAAGGATCTGGATTCTAATCCCGGTTCTTCCACTAATCTGCTGTGTGACCATGGGCAAGTCACTTCACATCTCTGCGCCTCAGCGACCTCATCTGTAAAATAATAATAATAATGATCGTATTTGTTAAGCGCTTATATGTGCCAAGCACTGTTCTAAGCGCTGTGGGGATTAAGACAGTGAGCCCTATGTGGGACAGGGACTATGTCCAACTCAGTTTACCTTGTATACATCCCAGTGCTTAGTACGGTGGCTGGCACTTAGTAAGTGCTGAACAAATACCTCAATTGTTATTATTATTATTATTATTATTATTATTATTATTATTATTATTATTCTCATCTGGCTAGGATGGGTCTGGTTCCCCGCTTCCTGAGGCAGGGCATTGGGCCGAATGCCCCCCTAAGTCCCACCCAGCCTATGGTCTGTACACTTCGTGCGAGGAAGAGAGGCAGAGGGGCAGATTGCTGTTCACTGTTGTTTGGATGGGGTCGCTGAGGCCCAGAGAGGCTGGGTGAGTTTCCTGAGGTCACACAGCAAATCAGCAGCAGAATAACAGACCAGAGCCCAGGTGTTTCCTCTGCCCCCTGACTTGTGCCAGCCGGGTGCCCAGCCCTTCCCAGCCCCACTCTCCTGTGTCGCCACTTTTGCTCGGATTGGGTACCAGCCTAGGGAGGCTCTCCCATCCTCTCTAGCCGTGGGAGCCCCCTTCCCGTCCCCCGGACATCCGACCTGGTATCTTTCTGACCGGGACTGAGAGCAGTGGGATTTGGGTGGCGGGTTACTGGGAAGGGGCTTGTCTGTCAAAAGCACCTCACCCAGCCCCCCTCCAAAGTCCCACAGACCTTCCTGCCTCTCCTTTGTTACCAGAAACCTTAATCCCCCCCTCCCCAGCTTCCGCACCCCTTCGCCTAGAAGCCCCCTCCCTGCCTCTCCTCCAGGGGGAATGTTACAGCAGCAGTTCACACACACACAGACACGTGTGCACGCACACCCATCACCCCCCGCAGCAGAGTTTGTTCCGGCGAGGGTTGTGCTGTTGTGGGTGTGCGTGCCTGTGGGTGCCAATGCGCGCACCAGCTGTTCTGGGGGGGGGATCCAGAAGGTGGTTTGTTTTCCGGCAGACCAGGGCCGGCGTATTTCTGGGCACCTCTGCCCCTTGACCCTCCCTCATCACCTCAGCCTCCTCCTGTATCCCCCCGGGCGGCATCCGTGGCTCACCTTGGCTGAGGAGGGGGCATGATGGGAAGGGAGAAGCAACTCAAATCAGTCACCCTCTGCTTCCCAAGGTGCCCAGCCCTTCCCTTCTAATAATAATGATTCACAATTGTGGTATTTGTTAGGCGCTTACTTTGTGTCAGGCACTGTAATGAGCACTGGAGTAAATACAAGCAAACCAGGTTGGCCACAGTATCTGTTCTCCCCTCATCCTAACGGTGGTGCTCCTTGGGCTCCCCTGCTGATAACAGTAGTAATAGTAATTGTGGTGTTTGTTAAGCGCTTAATACGTGTCAGGCATTCTCCTAAGTGCTGGGGTGATTACAAGCAAATCAGGTCGGACACAATCCCTGTCCCACCTGGCGCTCACAATCGTAATGCCTATTTTACAGATGAGGTCATTGAAGCCCAGAGAAGTGAAGTGACTTGCCCAAGGTCACCTAGCAGACAAGTGGCGGAGCCGGGATTAGAACCCATGACCTATCTGATGCCCGCAGCCTTGGGGTTTAGTGGTGAAAAAGTCCCCCTGGACCCTGCTGTCCACCTCTGCATCACCATCTTCACCAATAATAATAATAATAGTAATGACATTTGTTAAGCGCTTACTATGTGCAAAGCACTGTTCTAAGCGCTGGGGAGGTTACAAGGTGAGCAGGTTGTTCTACGGGGAGCTCACAGTCTTCATCCCCATTTTACAGATGAGGTAACTGAGGCCCAGAGAGGTTAAGTGACTTGCCCAAAGTCACACAGCTGACAGTTGGCAACCCACCCCCCGATTTCCAGCACAGTGCCTGCTGGGCCAGGGGTTTGTGGCCTGGAGGATTGGCAGGAAGAGTCGAGAGGTCAATTAGTCCATCCCCCTGCCTCAGAGGCCTGATTCTTAGGAATGGTTGGGAGACAGAATTGGCCAGGCCTGTAAATGGACACAAGATCTGGGCCAGAAAGAAGTGAGGCTTGGCTTCCCGAGAAGTCTGGGCAGGGAGCGTGCCTCCTGACTCTCTTGCACGGTACTCTCCAAGCGCTTAGTACAGTGCTCTGCACACAGTGAGCACTCAATAAATAGCAAAGATTGAGTCAGACGGGCTCCCAAGAAGTCACCCTCAGCCCCACAGCTGAGAGGACAGTGTTTCCTCGATCCCAGGGAAGAAAGATATCTGGCGTTTGAGACCAAACATTGGGCTACAAGTGGCTCTTCATTGACCACCCCAGCACGTGGCCAACTCGTGGAGCTTGTCACTAAGAAAGACCCATTGCTCAGGAAGGTGGGTAGAAATAATAGCAGTCGCCCTGGTAGTATTCATTCAATCGTTTTTATTAAGTGCTTACTGTGTGCAGAGCGCTGTACTGAGTGCTTGGGATAGTACGATATAACAAAATCGGATTGGGCACAGCCTCTGTCCCACGTGGGGCTCACAGACTCAATCCCCTTTTTCCAGATGAGATAACTGAGGCACAGAGAAGTGAAGTGACTTGCCCAAGGTCACACAGCAGACAAGTGGCATAGCCGGGATTAGAACCCGTGGCCTTCCGACACCTAGGCCTGTGCTTTATCCACTACGCCAAGCAGCATTTATTAAGCACTCACTTGGTGTGGTTACTCTACTAGGCGCTTGAGAAGTACAGACTAATGAATCAATCAGTGCAGTTTACGGAGCACTTACTGTGTGTCAAGCACTGTACTAAGCGCTTGGGAAGGCACAATATAATAGCGTTGGTACACAGACATGATCCCGGCCCTTAGAGAGTTTACGGGCTAGAGAAGAAGCTTTCAGTCCAGAGGAAGTAACATACACGAGAAGCAGCGTGGCTCAGTGGAAAGAGCCCGGGCTCTGGAGTCAGAGGTCATGGGTTCAAATCCTGGGTCTGCCAATTGTCAGCTGTGTGACTTTGGGCAAGTCACTTAACTTCTCTGAGCCTCAGTTACCTCAACTGTAAAATGGGGATTAATACTGTGAGCCCCCTGTGGGACAACCTGATCACCTTGTAACCTCCCCAGCACTTAGAACAGTGCTTTGCACATAGTAAGCGCTTAATAAATGCCATTATTATTATTATTATTATTATTATGCCTTCCTACACTCCTGTGCCTTGAGCTTACACTCAAATGGGAGAGGAAAGATTCAAATAATCAACTCAAATAATCCAAGTAAATTCACTGAGTGGGTATGTATTCATAAATGCTAAAGAGCATGTAAATAAGCTCACGGGGCTAGAGTTGTCCGAAGGAGAAGGAGAACATCCTAGTGGATGAGGCCCATGGCTGGGAGTCAGAAGGTCCTGGGTTCTGATCCCGGCTCCACCACTTGTCTGCTGTGTGACCTTGGGCAAGTCACTTCACTTCTCTGGGCCTCAGTTCCCTCATCTGGAAAACGGAGATGAAGACTAAGTACTAAGCGCTGGGGTGGATACAAGCACATCGGGTTGGACAGAGCCCCTGTCCCAGGTGGGACTCACAGTCTCAATCCCCATTTTCCTGATGAAGCGACTGAGGCCCAGAGAAGTGAAGCGACTTGACCAAGGCCACACAGCAGACAAGTGGCAGAGCCGGGATTAGAACCCGTAACCTTTTGACTGCCGGGACCTGGCTCTACCCACTATGTCTTGCTGCTTCCCACTGTTTAGTCCAGTGCCGTGCACACAGTAAGCGCCCAATAAATACCATTCATTGATTGATTGCGGAGGGGCAGGCGTTTGCCTTTGCTGCTGGGAGAAGCCCAAGGAATTCCGATTTCCTAGTTTCGGAGCAAATCCCTGTGGGCGGCAGGGCCGGGCCGGTCTCCCCCCGGTGGGAGCGGTCCCCGGGAACGCCATTTCCCGCCGCCCTGAGACGGATCTCCACCTTTGTTTGAAAATGTTTGTTTTGGGTTTGGGAGGTTGTTTTAATCAATTCCCGTTGAACCGTGAAACTGGATATTTTTTTGCCGTTAGACATTGGTCGCGTTCCCACCCGCTGCTTTCATGGAATTTGCCCACAAGCCCCCCGCGAGGACCTGGATTTGAGTGACAAACCATTTGGAAACTTCAGGGAGCGGGCACAATGCCCGCTACTATGCAGGCCACTTTGTGGGGGCCGTGAATGGGGAGGGGTGTCTGAACACGGTCCCCATGTCCTACCCTGCCACCTTGCTGTGTGACTTTGGGCATGGTGCTGGCCCTCTCTGGGCCTTCACCTCCCCCAAAGGGAAATCTCATCTCCTGAAGCTTCCCCGCTTCCTCGGAGTGCTGATTTATCTTGGGCCTCCCCGACTCTTCCCCAGAAAGTTCTGGATAAATAAGCGTTCCCTGACCTGGAGTCAGGGGGCTGCCCTAGTTGAGATTCTCACAGGCTCTGCCGCCATTGTCAATCAGTCAGTGGTATTTATTGAGCATTTACTGTGTGCAAAGCACTGTACTAAACCCTTGAGAGAGTACAGTTCATCAGAGTAGGTAGAATCATTCCCCAGCCCACGATGACCTTACTCTTTAGAGGGAGGCGTTAGCTTGTTGTGGGCAGGGAGTGTGTCTCTTTGTTGTTTTATTGTATTCTCTCAATCACATTAGTACAGTAAGCGCTCAGTAAATGCAATTGAATGACTAGTGGGCGAGAGGGGGAGTGGGTGGGATGGTGGAAGAGGGAGCCAAGGGGAAACCTGGGGAAACCAAGGTTCGGAGAAGGCTCGAAGAATAGAGTCAGTGGTGGAGTTGGGTGGTGTGTTGTGTAGAATATGGGATTAGCCGACACACTCTCTTCCCGTAACGAGGGTCGGAAGGAGTCATAAACCTGGTCCCAAAGGGTGGGAGAGCTAACGATAGTAATGATAATAATACCATTGTGGTATTTGTTAAACGCTCGCAGTAGTCATTCCTTCATTCGATCGTATTTATTGAGCACTTACTGTGTGCAGAGCACTGAGGTAGATACAAGATCCATCAGGTCAGACACAATCCCTGCCTCAGATGGGCCTCCCCGCGTAAGGGAGGTAGGTAGTTCTTCCCCGTTTTACGGATGAGAAAACCGAGGCAGAGAAGCTAAGCGCCTTCCCCGAGGTCACCCAGGAGGCGAGTGGTGGAGCTGGGGTTAGAACCCAGGTCCTCCGACTCTCAGGCCTGGGCTCATTCTACTAAGGCACACTGTTCCTTTGCCAGAACTGTTGGCAATGTGGTGTCTGCACTGAAAGGGGCGGGGGTAGAGAGACCTTTCCGAGGCGTGGGGTCCGGGGCAGAGTGGAAGGGTTGGAGCCCCTTGCCTTCCGCACTAGGGGTCCCCCAGCCCCCTCCCAGCTGGCCCCAGACCCTTCTGCTCTGCTCTTCTTGGTCTGGAAATCACCGTGAGCCCCCCTGCCCACCTCCCAGCCCCTCGCCGTCCACCTCCAGCCCCCGGAGCTGTCACCGAGAGTCACTCCAAATCCTCCCCGCCAACCACCCCCTTTCAAAAGGAGAAAGAAAAGCCAAAAAGAAAGAAGAGGAAGAGGTCAAAGCATCCCTTTGTAGTGGGTAAAAGCCTTCAATAATGGGCCCGGGCTGGATCTGGTTTCGTGTTGATGCCCCCGCACCTCGGCGACAGGTTCAAATATGTAAACTATCCGTCCTGGAGCGGAGGGGCCACAGAGGGGCCGCAGGTGTGTGGGGAGGGGGCTCGTGGGCCGGCCGGCATTCCTGACACCCTCCAGCCCCCAGGGCTGGGACCGAGAAAATCCCCGACATCCGACAGCCAACGCGGGATAAACACCTAAACGTTAACCCTTCCGGGCCTTGAGAGGTACACTTAGGGCTCCTCCCTCACGCAGAAGGAAGTGGTCCTGGAGGAGATAATAGTAATAATAATAATAATAACGGTATTTGTTAAGCGCTGTTCTCAGCGCTGGGATAGATACAAGGTGATCAGGCTGTCCCACTTGGGGCTCACAGTCTCAATCCCCATTTTATAGATGAGGTCACTGAGGCCCAGAGAAGTGAAGTGACTTGCCCAAAGTCACACAGCTGACAAGTGGCAGAGCCGGGATCAGATCCCACGACCTCCGACTCCCAAGCCTGGGTTCTTTCCAGTAAGCCACGCTGCTTCTCTATGATGAGGCTCTGGTGGATGGTGGATTCATTCATTCAGTCGTATTTATTGAGCACTTACTGTGTGCAGAGCACTGTACAAAGCGCTTGGGAAGTACAAGTTGGCAACATAGAGAGACGGTCCGTACCCAACAGCGGGCTCACAGTCTAGAAGGGGGAGACAGACAATGAAACAAAACATATTAACAAAATAAAATAAATAGAAGAGTAAATATGTACAAGTAAAATAGAGTAATAAATATGTACAAACATATATACAGGTGCTGTGGAGTGGATTAATTTATTCATTCATTCATTCAATTGTATTGAGTGCTTACTGTGTGCAGAGCACTGTACTAAGCGCTTGGGAAGTATAAGTTGGCAACATGTAGAGACAGTCCCTACCCAACAGTGGGCTCACAGTCTAGAAGGGGGAGACAGAGAACAAAACAAAACATATTAACAAAATAAAATAAATAGAACAAGTATGTACAAATAAAATAAATAAATAAATTTAGCCCCCGGAGGATTGGGATCAACTTCCACACCCGTCCTCAGCACCCTCAGCCCTGGGACAGACATTGTCAGGGGGTCCTTGCCCCCCGCCTCCAGAGACCACCCAGTCCTGGTGGGGAGAGGGCACCTACTCAGAGACCATCTCCTCCTCCCAGACCGACAGCGGTGACAGGATTGAGCCAGGGGCCCCAGGGTAATAATAATAATGGTGGTATTTGTTAAGCGCTTACTATGTGCCAAGCGCTGTTCTAAGCACTGGGGTAGATACAAGGTCATCAGGTTGGACTCAGTCCTTGTCCCACATGGGACTCACAGTCTTCATCCCCATTTTCCAGATTAAGGAACTGAGGCACAGAGAAGTGAAGTGACTCACCCAAGATCACACAGCAGGCAAGTGGTGGAGGGAGCTAGGATTAGAACTCATGCCCTTTGACCTCCAACCCCGTGCTCCTGCCACTAGGCCAGCCCCGATGGCAGGGGGGTGGGGATGCTGGAATCTGATGCCACCTCTTCCAGGAAGCATTCCCTGATTCCTGGTCATGCCTCCCCATCGGCCCCCCTTAGCTCATTTATTCTGTGTATTCACTCATTGATTTATTTTTTCCTTCCTTGGTAGGATAAGATCAGGTCAGATGTATAATAATAATAATAATAATAATAATGGTATTTGTTAAGGGCTTACTATGTGCCAAGCATTGTATGAAGCGCTGCAGTGGATACAAGCAAATCGGGTTGGACATAATCCCTGTCCCACGTGGGGCTCACAGTCTTAATCCCCATTTTACAGATGAGGGAACTGAGGCCCAGAGAAGTGAAGCGACTTGCCCAAGGCCACCCAGCAGGCACACTGCATCTCCTGCAGCCTATATTTGACTCTGTATTTATCCCGGCGCCCATCTTTTACGTCGATTTGGTGTTACGGTGGTTTTAATTTCTCCTTATGCATCCGTCGCCATCTCCCGATTCCGCCTTTAAGCTTTGACTGTGAGCCCCGTGAGAAAGAGAGAGTTGTGTTTTCTTCTCTGTATTCTTATATGACGGACTCACAGTCTAGAGGGGAAACAGAAGTGAATATACATAAATAAGTAAATAAATGAATAAATAAATTACAGGTGTATACATAGGCGCTTTAATAATAATAATAATAATGATGGCATTTGTTAAGTGCTTACTAATGTGCAAAGCACTGTTCTAAGCGCTGGGGGGATACAATGTGATCAAGTTGTTCCACATGGGGCTCACAGTCTTAATCCCCATTTTTACAGATGAGGTAACTAAGGCTCAGAGAAGTTAAGTGACTTGCCCAAGGTCACACAGCAGAATTCTGGTGGAGCCGGAATTCGAACCCATGATCTCTGACTCCAAAGCCCGGACTCTTTCCACTGAGCCACGCTGAGCCATGCTGCTTTAGACTGTGAGCTCGTTGTGGGCAGAGAATGGGTCTGCTTATTGCCGTATCGGACTCTCCCAAGCACTTAGTACGGTGCTCTGCACACAGTAAGCGCCCAGTAAATACGATTTGAGTTGAATTACAGTACAACGTAATTCCCCCCCATGCGATCTGACAGTCTAGAGAAGATAAAGCCTTCAGTAAAGTCTTATTGAAGGCCCATCTCCTCCAAGAGGCCTTCCATGATAAGCCCCACTTTTCCTCATCTCCCACTCGCTCCTGCGTCACCCTGCATTGCTCCCTTTGCTCTTCCCCCCTCTCCCCTCCCCACAGCATTTATATATATATATATATATATGTATATATCTGTCATTTTATTCATTTATATCGATGTCTGTTTATTTGTCTCGATATCTGTCTCCCCCCTCTAGACTGTGAGCTCGTTTTGGGCAGGGAATGTCCCTGTTTCTTGTTGTATTGTCCTCTCCCAAGAGCTTAGGCCAGGGCTCTTCACACAGTGAGCGCTCGATAAATACGACTGAGAGAATGAAAGGATATAGAGCTCGTCCCAGCTAGGCCGGGCGTTGGGGCTGGAGGCAGGGGGCTGTTCCCAAGCGCTTAGTACAGTGCTCTGCACACAGTAAGCGCTCAATAAATATGAATGAATGAATGAATGACCGTGGTGAGCTGCCAGATTCGGCCTCCCCCTCCCCACTGTTCTGGCTGGTCTGGGCCTTCCCACTGGGCCTGCTAACACCGAAGGCAGAGGGCCCAGCTGCTACCAGACTGGCTTGGCGGCAGCTTGGAAGCTCTCTCAGACCCTCACGCGGAGAGGCACCTTCGGTCCTGTGAGACGGGGCAGCTGGAGATGCCTCTCAGCCCAGAAGCTTAGGCCTGCTCTTTCTCACCTGTCGGGGGGCCGGGAGGAGGGGCGAGAAGGAGGCAGGTGGCGGGGGGGTGCATTTGAGGCAGGCTGGGAGCCGTATTACACCCCAGCCCTCCCCCTCCCACCTAACGGCCTCGGAAACCCAGCTTCTCTGGTCCCCTCGAGTCGCCATCTGGTCCCCTCTCGCTCCCACCCGCTCACCAGAAAAATGCTTGGGCCGGAGAGAAGAGAGACCAGGGGGCCGGCCGGAAAGACTCGCCCGCCCGCCAAAGGCCCCGGGATCAGCCTGCGACATCAGGGGGAAATGGTGGAGACCGCAGCTGGAGGGAGGGTGGTTAGAGCGAGACGAGAACTTCTCGAACGCCCGGGGGATTCAGCCCTGGGACAAGGGGTGCGGTCTCTAGACACCCTCGGCACCCTCCAAAATCAGTCAGTCAATCGTATTTATTAAGCTCTTTCTGTGGGCAGATCACTGAACTTAAATGCTTGGGAGAGTACAATTAAACTGGGTGGGTAGGTATGTTCCCTGGCCACAAAAAGCTTACAGTCTAGAGGGGGAAACAGACATGAATATAAATCGATAAATTATAAGTGCTGCCGAGGGAGGAAGCAAATCCAAGTGCAAGGGGGATGCAGAAGGGAGTGGGAGAAGAGGAAATGAGGGTTTAGTTGGGGAAGGCCTCTTGAAGGCCTTCTTCAGGAGATGGGCCTTATTGAAGGCTTTGAAGCGGGGGAGAGTAACGACTCGTCAGCCCTGGAATATAAAGGTGGAGGTTGAGGATTCACAGCTTTGATATCCTCTGAGCACAAAAAGGTGCTTACCTTCCCCCTTCATATCCACCTGACCGTGGTTCTCCCTTCGTTAGAGCCTCTTAAGAAGTCACCTCCTCCAGATATCTCCCCTGATTAATCTTCCCCCTCTCCTTCCCCCCTACCCCTTTCCCATTCAAGCCATCCCCTTAACCACCTTCACCCTTGAGTTATTTCTGTTTACGATTTGGCCGCTTAATTTGTTGGGCTTTTTCAATCGTTTTGCTTTTGTCATCCTCTGACTTTTCTATTGTCAACTTAGCAGCTTGGGGCTACTGATCCCGGCCATTAGATTGTGTCTTGAAGTGCCTGTTTGCTTCTTTTGAGGTGTATATAGCTATAATTCTGTTTATATTGATGCCCATTTACTTGTTTTGATGTCTGTCTCCCCCCTTCTAATAATAATGATGATGATGGCATTTGTTAGGCGCTTACTATGTGCAAGGCGGGATTAGAACCCACCACCTCTGGCTCCCAAGCCCAGGATCTTTCCACTAAGCCATGCTGATTCTCACTAGGTGCTTACTTTGTGTCAAGCCCCGTTCTAATCGCCGGGGTAGAAATAAGCTAATCAGGTTGGACACAGTCCCTGTCCCACATGAGGCTTCATAGTCTTAATCCCCATTTTACAGATGGGGTGACGGAGGCCCAGAGAAGTCAGTGACTTGCCCAACGTCACACAGCAGGCAAGTGACGGATCCAGAATAGAATTATTTTGTTGTCTGTCTCCCCCCTTCTAGACTGTGAGCCCGTTGTTGGGTAGGGACCGTCTCTATATGTTGCCAATTTGTACTTCCCAAGCGCTTAGTACAGTGCTCTGCACACAGTAAGCGCTCAATAAATACGATTGAATGAATGAATGAACGTACTTTGGTCTCCTGACTCCCAAGCCTGTAAGCCCGGCTGCTCCTGCAGGCCAGGGGAACCAGAGGTCTGGTTGAGGGTGGGTCAGAAGTGGGTATCCTTGGGGTCCAGGACTACTCAGAGGAGCCCTGTTGGTTGTCCCTGGTCGGTTGAGTTTGGGGGAGACGCTAGGCTCTTAGGGGTGTCTCTGCAGCCGGCTCAACTCTGCACCCCGACCTCTGGTCTGAGTCTCCCTGGGGCTGTCTCCCCCTCTGTACTGTAAGCCAATCATCAGCTGAGAATGTGTCCATTTGTTAATCGTGATGGTATTTGTTAAGCGCTTACTATGTGCCAAGCACTGCTCTAAGCACTGGGGTAGATACGAGGTAATCAGGTTGTCCCATGTGGGGCTCACAGTCTTAATCCCCATTTTTCCAGATGAGGTAACTGAGGCACAGAGAAGTTAAGTGGCTTGCCCAAGGTCACCCAGCAGATGAGTGGCAGAGCCGAGATTAGAACCCATGTCCTCTGACTCCCAAGCCCCTGCTCTTTCCACTAAGCCATGCTGCTTCTCTTATTTGTTGTTCTAATGTACTCTCCCAAGTGCTTAGTACAGTGCTTGGCACACATTTAAGTGCTCAAATACGATTGACCGAATGAAAGAAATGAGGCCAAGAAAGAGTTAGATGGCCCTACCCTGGAGTTTGTCAGGGCGCAGGCTGGACTTCCGTGAGATCCGCCTCTCTCCTTCCCATTCAATTATTCATTCAATCGTGAGCCCACTGTTGGGTAGGGACCGTCTCTATATGTTGCCATCTTGGACTTCCCAAGCGCTTAGTACAGTGCTCCGCACACAGTAAGCGCTCAATAAATACGAATGAATGAATGAATGAATGAATTTATTGAGCGCTTACTGTGTGCAGAGCGCTGTACTAACTGCTTGGGAGAGTACAAGACAACAACAAGTCGACACATTCCCTGCCCACAACAAACTTAAAATCTAGAGGAGGGGAGACAGACATCAATACAAATTAATAAATGACAGATATGGATACTTATGCTGTGGGGCTGGGAGGGGGTGATAAAGAAAGGGATCCCAGCTCCACCAGTTGTCAGCTGTGTGACTTTGGGCAAGTCACTTAACTTCTCTGTGCCTCAGTTCCCTCATATGTAAAATGGGGATGAAGATTGTGAACCCCCCGTGGGACAACCTGATCACCTTGTAACCTCCCCAGTGCTTAGAACAGTGCTTTGCACATATTAAGCGCTTAATAAATGCCATCATCATTATTATTAAAGGGAGCAAGTCAGGGCGACACAAAAGGGAGTGGGAGAAGAGGAAAGGGGGTGCTTAGGGAAGGCCTCGTGGAGGAGATGGGCCTTCAGAGCGGCTCTGAAGTGGGGGAGAGTCATTGTCTGTTGGATTTGAGGAAGGAGGGCGTTTCAGGCCAGAGGCAGGACGTAGGAGAGATGGAGGCCCAGTGAGAAGGACTAAAGTGTGCGGGCTGGGTTGGAGAAGGAGAGAAGGGAGTTGAGGTAGGAGGGGGCAAGGTGATGGAGAGCTTTGAAGCCAATGGAGCGGATTTTTTGTTCGCTGGCTTCTTCTCTCTCCCACTCCCTCCTACCTTCCTTCCCTCCCTCCTTCCCTTTCCCTTCCTCCCCACCTCCCCGCCGCCGTCTTGCCTTTACACCTTTCCCTGAGTAGAGCCGGGTTTGCTGCCAAACCCCGAGCATCTGCGCTGCTGCGGTGGTGGTGCCTCCCTTCCCTCCCCCTCCCCTCTCCCCCCACCACCCCCTCCCCACTCATCTGCAGGGCCTGTCCCCCCCCCCCCCCCCCCCCCCCCACTACACCCCCCCCCCCCCACCATGTTCACATCCCTCCCACTCCCCACTTCCCACATTTCCAGCTGTGGCCCACAGGCCTATTGTTCCCAGCTCCAGCTGAAGCAGCATTATTCATTCATTCAGTCGTATTTATTGAGCGCTTACTGTGTGCAGAGCAAGCACTGTTTAGCGTTGTGGATAGAGCACAGGTCCAAGAGTCACAAGGTCCTGGGTTCTAATCCCGGCTCTTGACTGCCGTGTGACCTTGGCCAAGTCGCTTCCCGTCTCTGGGCCGTAGTGACCTCATCTGGGATTGAGAATGCAAGCCCCACGTGGGACGGGGATCGTGTCCAACCCGATAGGCTTGTAGCCGCCCTGGTACTTAGTACAGTGCCTGGCACATAGTAAGCGTGTAGCAAGTACCATTATTATTATTGTTAGCCAGGCTGCGGAGCGGAGCCAGCCAGGACTGGGGTTTGCGGGGGTGTTGGAGGCTCCTTGGTTCACGGGATGGATGGATTCGGAGGGTCAGAAGGCCCGGCCTGCACAACTCCCTTAGCCATTGTTCAGGCCCCTCTCATTTCAAAATAATAATAATAATTGTGGTATTTGTTACTCTATTTTACTTGTACATATTTATTCTGTTTATTTTATTTTGTTAATATGTTTTGTTTTGTTGCCTGTCTCCCCCTTCTAGACTGTGAGCCCGCTGTCGGGTAGGGACCGTCTCTATATGTTGCCAACTTGTACATCCCAAGCACTTAGTACAGTGCTCTGCACACAGTAAGCGCTCAATAAATGCAATTGAATGAATGAATGTATATATGTTTGTATGTATTTATCACTCTATTGTATTTGTACATATTTATTCTATTTATTTTATTTTGTTAATATGTTTTGTTTTGTTCCCTGTCTCCCCCTTCTAGACTGTGAGCCCACTGTTGGGTAGGGACCGTCTCTATATGTTGCCAACTTGGACTTCCCAAGCGCTTAGTACAGTACTCTGCACACAGTAAGCGCTCAATAAATATGATTGAATGAATGAATGAATCTGCCAGGGGTTCTCGAAGGCAGGAGGAGAAAACAGAGGATGAGGCGATATCCTCCTCTTGCGGGGAAGAACCGGTGAATTCATGTTTCCCGTGTCTGCAATTAGGTTAAAAGCTTCTCGAGAGCTTCTCTCTGTCCCCCAAACACTCCAAAGAGCGCTCTTCCTTTCATTCGTATTTATTAGAGAAGCAGCGTGGCTCAGTGGAAAGAGCCCGGGCTTGGGTGTCAGAGGTCATGGGTTCAAATGCCGGCTCTGCCACTTGTCAGCTGGGTGACCTTGGGTAAATCACTTAACTTCGCTGTGCCTCAGTTCCCTCATCTGTAAAATGGGGATTAAGACTGTGAGCCTCACGTGGGAAGATCTTGTTGTTGGATAGGGACCGTCTCTATACGTTTCTGACTTGTACTTCCCAAGCGCTTAGTACAGTGCTCTGCACACAGTAAGTGCTCAATAAATACGACTGACTGACTGACTGAACGAATGAATGAGTGAATGACCTGATCACCTTGTATTCCCCCCCCCCCCCCCCGGTGCTTAGAAGAGTGCTTTGCACATAGTAAGCGCTTAACAAATACTATTATTATTATTATTATTATTATTATTATTATTATTATTATTGAGCACTTACTCTGTGCAGAGCACTGTACTATGGCCTAGTGGCAAGATCCCGGGCTTGGGAGTCAGAGGTCATGGGTCCTAATCCCGGCTCTGCTACTTGTCTGCTGTGTGACCTTGGGCAAGTCGCTTCACTTCTCTGGGCCTCAGTGACCTCATCTGTAAAATGGGGATTGAGACTGTGAGCCCCACGTGGGACAACCTGATGACCTTGTATTTACCCTAGCGTTTAGAACAGTGCTTGGCACATAGTAAGCGCTTAACAAATGCCATTATTATTATTGTTATTATTATTATTATTATTAAGCACTTTGAGGAGTGTGATACTGTGAACCCGCTGGGTAGGGACCATCTCTACATGTTGCCAACTTTTACTTCCCAAGAGCTTAGTACAGTGCTCTGCACACAGTAAGCGCTCAATAAATACAATTGAATGAATGAATGAATGAATGAATGAATAAACAGACACATTCTCTGTTCGCAATGAGCACACGGTCTAGAGGGGGGTGAGGACAGACATCAATACAAATAATAATAATAATTTTGGTATTTGTTAAGTGCTTACTATGTGCCAAGCACTGTTCTAAGTGCTAGGGGAGATACAAGGTATTCAGGTTGTCCCACAGGGCGCTCACAGTCTTAATCCCCATTTTCCAGATGAGGTCACTGAGGCCCAGAGAAGTGAAGTGACTTCCCCAAAGTCACCCAGCTGATCAGTGGCGGAGCCGGGATTAGAACCCATGACCTCTGACTCCCAAGCCCCCGCTCTTTCCACTGTGCCACACTGCTTCTCTGAATAAATAAATAAATGACAGATCTGGACATAAGTGATGTGGGGCTGGGAGGGGGGAAGAACAAAGAGAGCGAGTCGGGGCGACGCAGAAGGGAGTAGGAGAAGAGGAAAGGGCGCTCTGCAAGCAGTAGGCGTCTAGTATAGCACTTGGAACGCACGCAGTAGGCGCCCTCATCTATTCATTAAATGGTATTTATTGAGCGCTTACTCTGTGTAGAGCACTGTACTAAGCGTTTGGGGCCTTCTATAACACTCTGACACAGTGAGTGTTCTCTACAGTGCTCTGCATCTAAGAACCCAGCAGGTACCCGGAATATTCTGTTGCCGACTTGTACTTCCCAAGCGCTTAGTACAGTGCTCTGCACACAGTAAGCACTCAATAAATACGATTGAATGAGTAAATAGTGCTCTGCCGAACCCAGTACAGTGATCAGCACACGGTAGACAACCAGTCAGTGCCGTCGATTCTGATCTCGAGGGGGTTTTGGCGACGCTGTCCCTAATAATAACAGTGACATTTATGTGCCAGACATTGTTCTAAGTGCTGGGGTGGAGACTAGATAATTGGGTTGGATCCAGTCCCTGTCTCACATGGGGCCTCACAGTCTTAATCCCCATTTTACAGATAATAATAATTATGGTATTTGTTAAGCACTTACTATGTACCAAGCACTGTTCTAAGCGCCGGATGAGGGAACTGAGGCCCAGAGAAGTGAAGCGACTTGCCCGAGGTCACACAGCAGACAGGTGGCGGAGCCGGGATGAGAACTCCTCCTCCCCACTCCATCCCCCCCCGCCTTACCTCCTTCCCTTCCCCACAGCACCTGTATATATGTATATATGTTTGTACGTATTTATTACTCTATTTATCTTACTTGTACATATCTATTCTATTTATTTTATTTTGTTAATATGTTTGGTTTTGTTCTCTGTCTCCCCCTTCTAGACTGTGAGCCCACTATTGGTTAGGGACCGTCTCTATATGTTGCCAACTTGTACTTCTCAAGTGCTTAGTACAGTGCTCTGCACACAGTAAGCGCTCAATAAATACGATTGATTGATTGATTCCGGGTCCCAGGCCCGGGCTGTAGCCCCTAGGCCACACTGCTGCTTCTCCCTGCCACGACCCAACCAGGGTCTGACGTAGGTTCCTCTTTGCTGACGAGGTTTAGCAGGGGGGCTCGCCTCGGAGGGCTTACGATCGAACTTGACCAAGGGCACCAGAAGCCAGCGCTTAGTCCAGTGCTTTGCACACAGTGAATGAAGCCACGTGGTGCATTGCTAAGCAGGGGCTGGAGACCCGGGGGCCTAGGCCACAGCACTGGTCTGCCACCTCCCACAATCTTTCCCCTCAGGACGAGGCACCATCCGGGAGGGGATTAATTAGGGAGAGGCCGAGACCCCCGTCTGGGCCAAGAGACGGAGGGCGGCTTGTGGCCCAGGACCACCCCACTCCCTCGGTCTCCTGCAGGACTCTGTCCGAGTTCAGTCCAGTTCAATCGGTGGTATTTATCGAGCGCTCACTGAACTCGCAGTGCGCTCAGGAAAGTCGAAATACAACGGGGCTGGGGGTGGGCGGGGTGCAAGAGGGGACCCTTAGCCGCCTCCTCCCCGGAGCCCGGCCGGGAGCCGAGATGTGGCTATTTCGAGGGGCCGGTTGCGCTCCCTTCTGCAGGAGCGGGCTTCCAGTTTCCAATGCCGGGCTTGGCGTTTCAGAGAAAGAAGGAACGGTGAAGTTGCTAATAATGGTAAAAGAGAAAATATGCTACATCTGTTATGGATAACAGTACAAAATTAGCTGCTCACACCTCTGACACCCAAGATGTCTTAACTTAAAATACTCCTTGGCTTACTTTACATAATTTACTGATTATATTTAAGAGAAATACAATTTTGCAATTACTGTTCTTTCTAGTGTGATATCTATGCATCATTTTCCTTTTATGTTTATATATTTCTCCTTCATTAGTGCAGTCTGAAGGGTGATTAGGATCCTTCAAACATTTTACAGAGGTTAAATGTTGATTAAGATTTAATTATTACTGTAAATAGCTTGGAATCGCATATGGTGCAAAAACCTGACATATGTGCATTTGAATAAATGAAGTGCTATTTCCCATGATGCTCCAGGAGCTGTTTAACAGCTTTGCTGAAGGGTTATGTTACACCTCATGTTAAGATTGCTTTGATGTTATATTTTGTTGGTTTTTGCAGCTGAAAGCTAAGAACAGTTTTTCCAGTTTTTTAAAAACATTGAATATTTTAAATACCTAAATTGTTTTGCACAAATTTTGGCTAATTTGTCTAACTAGGTTAAACATTTTCCGAAGCATTTAGATTTTCAACGTGGGCTCCCCGCATTGTGTCGGCACCGGGGCCGACTCGACGCGCGGGGAGAGGCCCCGCGGGGGCGTCGGCCGGCCGGGCGGAGGAGGCCGGATGGACCCCCGGGTGCCCCGATTCCTACCCCCGCCCATCAGGGTCTTTTCTCCTCGTCCTACACCAAGGCACAGCTCCCCGTGTTCCTTCTGAGCCCCGGGGGTCCCCGGGATCCACTAAGAGAAGCAGGACACGGAGGTGGCCTCCTCCTCCTCCTCCTCCTCCTCCCCACTTCCTTCCCGGAGGCAGGGGAGGCCTCTTCCGGCCCTGTTGGAAATTTCCTGACAGGGCCCGGGTTACTGTTCAGTTGGTTCTGGAGAAGCAGCAGGACCTAGTGGAAAGAGCACAGGCCTGGGATTCAGAAGGACCTGGGTTCCAATCCTGGCCACTTGTCTACGGGGTGACTTTGGGCGAGTCACTTGGCTTCTCTGGGCCTCGCTTCCCTCATCTGGAAAATGGGGATTAAGACCTTCAGCCCATGTGGGGCAGGGACTGCGTCCAACGCGATCAGCTCGTATCCATCCCGGGGCTTAGAACAGTGCCTGGGACATAGTAAGCACTTAACAAGCACTAGTATCATTATTGTTATTATTCTCGGCCTGTGCGACCAACCAGGTAGAGAGGGCAGAACTGTGAAAAAGGTTTCTGGGAATGTGGGAAGAGCCAAATCCAGGTCAGCCTCCCGCCTTCGTCCACCTCGCGCGATAACGGGCCTCCAGGGATCGATGGCCCGCCTTCCCGCTAAGCTCAGCAAACACGGTCTTCAGACCCTCTTCTCTTGGAGAAAACTGGAAGGTGATGGGGGGCCGTTGGTTGGAGACGGTCCCGGAGGAGGGACGGTTACGAGGGGTGACCTACCGGCCACCTTCCTCTTTGGCAAGGACGTTGACCGCTTCTTCTTCCGGCCGTGGGAGAAGAAGCCGTTTGATTCGGGCAGGACAGATCGGCTGACCCATCACGGGCCGGATCCTGATCCCCCGCCCCTCCACATTTGCTCTCTCGCAGATCGAAACATCCCACCTGGAGCCTGAGATCGCCTCGGCCACCACCAGCCGGACCGTGGTGTACAATAAAGGTCTGTAGAGGGTGACCCGCCGTCCCCGGCCCCCTCGAGGAGAAGAGAGGATCCGGGGGGCAGGGGATAGGAGCGGGATGCTCCCGCCCACCACTGGGAAGTAATCACAACCCGGTTTTGGAGACCATCCCCACACATTCTTCCTGTCGGGAGGCAGGAGGACATTAACACATTCACAGCATTCCCACCTGGCGGAGGGAGAAGAGATTAATCCATTAAAGTTTTAAAGTAGGGAGGAAAAGTAGACGGAGGAGGAGGACTAGGCCGAAGAGGTAATCAGGTGAGCCTCCAGGCCTAGCGGGAGGGCAAGCATGAGTGCCACGGTGCATCCCCTAAAGTTGGGAATCAGCAGCCTGCAGGGGGTGGGCACAGGCCGGGGGCTTTTTTCTGCACTTTCAGCTTCGAAGGCGAGAGCTCAGTTTTAGCAACTTTCTGTGCCCGGAAGCTCGGCCCAGGTTCGCCCCAGAGAACTTGGGGGGTTGGAGGTCATCCCTGTCAAAACCCACCCCGTGGGGGCCTGCGTACCCCTCAACTGTCTGCCCCGGCCTCCATCACCACAGCACCCCCCCGCTCCGCGATGTGGACGGACCGACACCCCCGTCCCAGGGGAGCTCAGATGCTGGGGTCCGGACGGGGGGACCGATCTCTGCTGGGGATGTATGTAAGCACCCCCTCCTCTGCGGATGGGCAGCACTCAGAGGAGGCCTTGGCCCCAGCAACGGAAGCGAGCGACCATGTGAACAGCAGCGGGCAAGGTGTGCCCTGCTGGCACCTCCCACCGCGGCCTCGGCCTCCGGGCTCCCCACCCCTTCCCCTTCTCCCCAATCTGACCCACCAGGGGCCAACTGGCTGGACTCGGACTTGGACAGTGACCAGGCCCCCCAGGAGGGCAGAGCCGGGAGCCCAGGGAAGGCGCCCTGCAGAGGCAGAAGAGACCCCCACCCTCCTGGCCCCGGGACCCCCAGCCGGCAGCGAAGGACCGAGTTCCACAGACGCCGAGGACAAGCAGCCCACGCGTGACTGGAATCCTCTCCCGGAGAAGTGGACCGTCCCGGGAAAAGCCACCCCAGCGCTTATCGGCTGGCGGGGGACAGGGAAGCAAAGCGATCTGTGTCTCTTCGGCAGAGAGATGTCCGTGGGGGTCTGTGGTGGATGGGGGACGGGTGGGCAGGGAGGGGGATGTGACTGCTTCTGTCTGAACCACTCTGCTGAGGCTATGACCCCTCCCTTCTCCCCCATCCCCCGGGCTTGGGGCAGAGACAGGGTGAGCAGGAAGGGTCTTCACCCCTTGGGTGCGGTCGGGCAGCAAACCCAAATCAAATGCCAAAACGCCAGTGGCCAGGGGTGAGGGCAAGGAGGTGGTGCCAACCCTCCCCTGTCTGCCCTCAATCCCTCCCGCTGTCGCAGCATCCTCCTGTCTCTCCCAGTTCGAGAACTAGGAGAACCGGCCACAGTTCTCGGCCTAGAATAGGGTCCCGGAGGCAAGGGGCTGAGATTGGGATGGGTCAATCCAGGGGTCACCCTTCTGTGCCCCACCCCGCCCTTCCCCTCCAGCCCAGCCTGGCCCCTGGCAGACCCCAGGCTTCAGAGCCAGTCTTGAGGTCACCCTAGTCAGATGGGGTCTCCTGGTAGCCCTTTTCAGGGTCAGCTCAGTCCGTTCATGGGTCTGAGCCCAGTCCCGTAACTGGGAGAGGGGGTTTCCACACCCTCCTTCAGCTGCCCATTCTAGGGTCTGACCCTTTTTCGGTAACTGCTGGAACCCCTTTCCCTTTGTTCCACCCTAAGGAAGAACAGAGTGCCCCCTTCCCCAGAGGAGACCTCTTCAGAGTTAGAGATTTAGATTCTATTGACACCCCCCTCCCACCCCTAAGAAAATGAATATCTTTATGATCATAAGAATGTTTCTTAAGCACGTCCTACGTGCCACGCTCTTGTGTTAAACCTTGGGGTTGATGCAAGATAATCAGCCCAGACCCAAGCCCTGTCTCGCATGGAACCCGCAGTCTAAGAAGAGGGAGAGTGGGTATTTTATTCCCCATTTTACAGATGAGGAAAAGGAGGCACAGAGAAGTGACGATGTCACACGGCGAGCAAGTGGTTGGAACTGGGATTAGAACCCAAGCCTCCCTTGCGCTTTCCACATGGCCTCTATTGGAAAGGTCATCTAATCTAATGACCTAATCATCTAATAGAGAAGCAGCGTTGCTCAGTGGAAAGAGACTGGGCTTTGGAGTCAGAGGTCATGGGTTCAAATCCCGGCTTTGCCGATTGTCAGCTGTATGACTTTGGGCAAGTCACTTAACTTCTCTGGGCCTCAGTTACCTTATCTGTAAAAAGGGAATTAAGACTGTGAGCCCCCTGTGGTACAACCTCATGGCCTTGTAACCTCCCCAGCGCAAAGAACAGTGCTCTGCACATAGTAAGCACTTAATAAATGCCATCATTATTATTATTATTATTAATCCATCCCCCAGCCTCTGAGTGGGACAAGCCCTCAACAATCAATTCCTGCAATTTCTGTCATTCTGTCAATGCCTGCAATTTCTGTCATTTCCCATTTCTCCAGGAAACTGACATCTCCTGCGACCCCAGCAACCTGTAAACCTGGGCCCCCGGGTCCATTTCTACTAGTACAGAAAGGTCCAGCCACATTCCCAGAGTCTGCCAGCACAGCCCTAACCAGGGCAGGATTAGAACTCTAGCCCCCTAAATCTGCCTCCTTCTCCATGGCTCTTTCGTGGGAGGAAGAGGAACCAATTTAACGATGGTATTTATTGAGTGCTTACTACATGCCGAGCAGTCAGTGAGTCGGTCAGTTATATTTATTGAGCGCTTACTGTGTGCAGAGCACTGTACTAAGCGGTTGGGAGAGTACAGTGCAACAATACACCGATCCGTTCCCTGCCCACGGTGAACTTACAGTGTAGGGTGCCGTACTAAGAACTAGGGAGAGTACAACAGAATTAGCCAATACATTTCCGTTACTCCTGGACTTCCTTCCGAGCCGGTTGGCCGCACCACCCCCAGGACCTTGTTTGGTATTTTGAGAGGATCCCATCCCCCCACCCCACCCCTTCCCCAGGTCCCCACCCACAGAGGCTCAGCTGAGGCAGGCCTGGAAGGGAAGACCAACCATGGCAAGGTTCCGTGGGATCCAAGGATGGGAAGCGGTCCGTCCGCGGGGTCGTGACCCCAGCAGAGCTGGACGACGGGCCCCAGCCCAGGCCTCAGGGGACCGGGCACGAGCTGAGGTCAGAACCGACCGTAGACCCCATCTCCCCGGCCTGATCACCCGGGTGATCCGTTAGGCCCCACCCCGCCTGCATTCCCTTGAATTATCCTGGAGATTCCTGCCCAAGTCGGGTCTGGGGGAGCCTGGATTCTGTAGGCAGTCCCTGGAGATGTATGCTCCCAGGGAAGCCTACTCCACTTAAATGGGAACACGTAGACAATCCCCACCAGGCCCCTCCCCAACCCCCATCTCCACCAATCAGTCAATCAATCAATCGTATTTATCAAGCACTCTACGTGCAGAGCACTGTACTGAGCCCCTGGGAAAGTACAATACCGCAGAATTGTAAAGACTGAGCCCCTCGCCCTGTCCGAAAGAAGAGCCAAGCAGAGCTGGGGTGGGCACGCTCCCCCTCCGGTGCCCCGGGTGAGGTGGGGTACGGACACTTGCCTCCAGCAGAGCCTAGGCTCTGCCCACTTTGTTGTCCTGGGGGCAAGGGGATCTGGAGTTTGGCCTAGAAGGAAAAGATCTCCGCACCCCAAGGCGAGCTGAATTCAGAATCAGTCAGCCTTGCAAATAGCCACTGCCTGATCGCGGCCGCTCTCATTTCCTGTGGATCGATTGAGTCAAAAAGAGCGTTGGCGTCCCAGATTGCCTGCCTGCGGGGAGGGCAGGCTGGTGCTTATCTGCAAGGCTTACGGAGAAGTGGGAGGCGGGAATCTCCCAGTTGCGGGGCGCATCCTTCATCCCAAATCTGGGAGCCCACCTGCGGACTTGGGTCAAAGCCAAGAGGCTCCGTCATGACAAGGTGGGGAGTTGGGGGGCTGTCCCCCCTCTGCTCACCACAGGCACCCAATCAACCCAGCGTCACACCACCTCCCTCTGTCTTGCCATCTTGATAATATTGTTGTCTTCCTAATGAACATAACTGAGCCAGAGATCTAGTGCACCAGGAAAGAGGAGAATACGATTACCTCCAGCACAGTGTAAATATGGCCAACCCCACCCCAAGATGAGCCAGCTGAAGGATAAAACAGCCATGCAGATAACCATTCGCCCACCCGCATCTCCTGCCAGGCGAGCGGAAAAGAATGATGGTGACCCTGATTTCCTGCCCCGGGGGAAGGCGGGCTGTTGTTCATCAGCGAGGCTGGTGTAGACGGACGGGGAAGGACGTCGGCCATCCGGAACCGCACCGAGTCCTCTAGATCTCAGGGTGATGGGGTCCCCCAAAGAATCCCCAGCCCCAGGGGGTGCCCCTGGGACCAAACTGGTCCGTGGGGTAGTCCGGTTTCCCCGATGGTGGGGTACTCTCGCCTCCCGGCCACGTTGGCTCAATCAGAAAAGTAGGAGGGTCGGGGTGAGGGGTCGAGGGCTGAGGTGGTGGGAGGGGAAAGGTCCCGGGTCGATCCAAATGTCACGTCTTCCAGCTACGCTCCGATCTCCCCGGACAAGCACACGAATACCTCGGCCAGATCCAACGGACTTTGGATAAAGCAATGTGCATGGTCTTTTTAACCTCCTCGCTAGACCAACCACCTTAACTGATGTAACACCGTTAGACGTCAGAGAAATAAAAGCCGGTGTGTTTAAATGGCGTGGGGGTCCCGGGTTATTGAAGTGCCGGGGGAGAGCAGAAGGGAGGAGGACGTGGCAGGGCCGGGAAAGGGCTGAGGGTCACATAATAGCAGGAATAATAATAATTGTGGTATTTGTTGAGCGTTTACTATGTCCCGAGCACAGTACTAATACAAGCTAATTGTGTTGGATACAGTCCCTGTCCCACATTGATCCCCATTTTATAGATGAGGGAACTGAGGCCCAGAGAAGTGAAGTGACTTTCCCAAAGTCACACAGTAGACGGGTGGCAGAGCTGGAATTAGAACCCAGATCCTCCCACCTGCCAGGCCCATTTTCTATCCACTAGGCCACACTGCTTCTCTTCTGGGTCTCAAGCAGATCGACTCCTCATCTCCCACCCGTTTGGGATCTCCAAATCCCTTCCAGAGCCAGCAGGGTCTTCCCAGATCCTGGCCTGGGCCTGGGTTTCAGCTGCTGGGAAATTCCAAGAAGAGGGAATGCCTCATCCAGCTACGTATCCCCCTCGGTTCTGACTTTCCCAGTCCCTGCCTCATCAGCCCTGGCCTTCCAAGGATGGCCAAGACGCCCCCAAAAACGTAGCTGGGAGAACAGGCCTGGAGCCCCACTGGCCTGCCGCCGGGCAGAGACCCCTGACCTTAGATGGGAAGGACCCTCCAGAGGTCATGTCAGCCAGCCCCCTGCCTCTGCAGGAGGAAGCCCCAGGTGGCGAAAGACCAGCTTGTGGGCCAGAGAGCTGTACCAGGCTGAGAGGAATTCAAAGGGCCCGCAACGAGCAGGTCCAATCTAGATTGGCTTCCTGGAGGAGGAGGAGGAGGAGGAAGGAGGCGTTAACTTCGTTGTGGGCAGGGAATGCTACTGTTTATTCATTCAATCGTATTTATTCTTCTAGACTGTGAGCCCATTGTTCGGTAGCGACCGTCTCTATATGTTGCCGAATTGTACTTTCCAAGCACTTTAAATACAGTGCTCTGTACACAGTAAGCGCTCAATAAATACGATCGAAAGAATGAATGCATTTATTGAGCGCTTACTGTGCAAATGACTGTACTAAGCACTGTTTATTGTATTGTACTCTCCCAAGCAAGTAGTACAGTGCTTTGCACATAGTTAGTGCTCAATAAATAGGATTGAGTGAATGAATAGAAGCAGGTGGGAATGGAGGAGGAGCCTCATTTGACACCCCTCTGGACAGTGGGTGTCTAACCACTCTCCTACCTGCCCCGATATCTGATTTGTCCCAGGAGACAAATCTCTAGGCTATTCCCCACCCTGCCCCAACCCACCCCCTTCCCAGAGAGACCCCCGCCCACCCCAGAAGGCCCCCTTAGGCCACGGAGCCTTGATGTGGGATTGTCCAAGGTTAGGACCCTGAGGGAGACATGACTCCCCTCCTTTGCTGGTCCCACAGCAGACAAGTGGCAGAGGCAGGATTAGAACCCAGGTCCTTCTGACCCCTAGGCCCGGGCTCCAGCCACTAGGCCACGCTGCTACTCGCACGAGTCTCGGACAGCTGGATTCCTTTTCTCCCAGCTTTGTCCTCTGCCCTTTCCAAAAGGGAGCCCAACCGCCCACCTCCTGCTTGGAAACCTGCCCCTCTGGACTGTCAGCTCTCTGTGGGCAGGGAATGTGTCGGCTTATTATTGTATTGTCCTCTCCCAAGCACTTAGAACAGTGCTCCGTGCATGGTAAAGCAGCGTGGCTCAGTGGAAAGAGCGCGGGCTTTGGAGTCAGAGGTCATGGGTTCAAATCCCAGCTCTGCCATTGTCAGCCGTGTGACTTCAGGCAAGTCACTTAACTTCTCTATGTCTCAGTTACCTCATCTCTAAAATGGGGATTAAAGACTGTGAGCCCCACCTTGGGACAATCGGATCACCTTGTAACCTCCCCAGTGCTTAGAACAGTGCTTTGCACATAGTCAGCACTTAATAAATGCCAACATTATTATTATTAATAAATACGATTGAATTGAGTGAATGAACCTGATTCTCCTCCCTCTGCTAGGAACCGGTCAGCCTCTGGACCCTTTTGGGCCAAAAGACCACCTCATCCATCCTCCTGTCTCCAGGACCTAGCAGCATGGCCTAGTGGATAGGGCACAGGCCTGGGTGTCACAAGGACCTGGGTTCTAATCCCCGCTCCGCCACGTCTTCTGTGTGACCTTGGGTAAGTCACTTCATTTCTCACGGCCTCAGTTCCCTCATCTGTCAAACGGGGATTAAGACTGTGAGCCCTATGTGGTACGGGGGCTGGGTCCAACTCATTTGTCTTGTATCTCCCCCATTGCTCAGAACAGTGCCTGGCACATAGTAAGCGCTTAACAAATACCACAATTACTATTAGACCAGCCTCCAGGCAACTTTCTCCTCAGCGTTCACCAGAGCTCTCCACAGGAGGAAGCACCACCCTTCCACCACCAGTCACCCGTCCCTGGGCGGGTACCACCCTTCCCACTGGGAAAATCTTCCTTCTGTCTAACCTCAGTCCCTCCTGCTGCAGTCTCCCCTGGTTCCCTTTTGAGGTCAGATGGATCCCAGCTGGTCCCTCTCCTGTTTCTCCTCCCCTCTCTCTCACACGGTCTCCCACACCCAGCCCCTCCTGGAACTCCTTCCCCTCCAGATCTCCCCTTCGTGGCTTAGTGGGTAGAGCCCGGGCCTGAGAGTCAGAATGATAATAAAATAATTTTGGCATTTGTTAAGCGCTTACTATGTGCAAAGCACTGTTCTAAGCGCGGGGAGGATACAAGGTGATCAGGTTGTCCCACGTAGGGCTTACAATCTTAATCCCCATTTTACAGATGAGGTAACTGAGGCACAGAGAAGTTAAGTGACTTGCCCAAAGTCACACAGCTGAGAAGCGGCGGAGTCGGGATTTGAACCCATGACCAGACTCCCAAGCCCGGGCTCTTTCCACTGAGCCATGCTGCTTCTCTAAGAAGGACCTGGGTTCTCTGCCCCATGTCTGCTGTGTGACCTTGGGTAAGTCGCTTCATTTCTCTGGGCCTCAGTGACCTCATCTGTAAAAGGGGGATAAGAGTGTGAGCCCCACGTGGGGTAGGGATTGTGTCATTATCTCGTATCTATCCCAGCACTTAGAATAGTGATTGGCACATAGTAAGCTCCGTGCACCATGCACGCCTGTGCTTGCCCGCTCACAAGAGCCCCGCTAGACAGTAAGCTCGTTGCGGTCAGGAATGCGCCTCTTTATTGTTGTATCATCCTCTCCCGAGCGCTTAGTACAGTGCTCTGCACACAGTAAGCACTCAACAAATACAACTGGCTGACTGATGACTCATGCACGCACGCATGCAGACACGCACTCTTACGGTTGAGCACGTAACACAGGCTCCCAAACATGCAACTACCATTGCACATAGATGCACACGCAGTCCCAAGCTCATCCCTCCCCCCCAAAACACACACACAACAGACACAAACACATGCGCTCTCACCCAGCAAACCTAGGCAACAGATGGGATTTCAGCTAATTGGGTAAACCTGTTCCCAAGTTCCTGACCACCAAATGGCATCAGCCAACTTGCCTTAAAATACAAATACACAGGCCTGGCTGTGCTCTCCGCCGGGCAGGGAGCCTCAGAGTTGCTGGTAGCCAAGGCAGTGTGCTGGGCAGGATGACCCCTTGCCATAGATGTCCCAGAGGTGATTCCCCGAAGGACGAGGAAGATTGAGGACTTCCTCTAGACTGTAAGTTTGCCGTGGGCAGGGAATGTGTCTGTTTGTTGTTGTATTGTACTCTCCCGAGCACTTAATACAGTACGCTGTGCACAGGAAGCGCTCAATAAATACGCTTGAATGAATGATTAAAGAGATCTCCAGCCCTTTGGGCTGGCAGGAACCTCTTTAGGTCATCTCTATCATCCCTCTGTCTCTGGCCAGGATTACTTTCCCTCTCTGGTTCCCCACCTCCCCCAGTTCACCCTAAAACCCTGCAGAGAAGGAGACCCCAAACCACACACCCCTCGCCCTAAGCCCTCCCCCCAGCCCCCACATGCAGCCAGGAATATTCTCCCCAAGATAATAATAATAATAATAATAATGGCATTTATTAAGCACTTACTATGTGCAAAGCACTGTTCTAAGGGCTGGGGTAGGTAAAGGGTAATCAGATTGGTTCCACATGGGGCTTACAGTCCTAATTCCCCATTTTACAGATGAGGTAACTGAGGCCCAGAGAAGTTAAGTGACTTGCCCAAAGTCACACAGCTGACAATTGGCAGAGCTGGGATTTGAACCCATGATGACTCTCAGTCTCTTCTGCTGCCCCTTAAGCGCTTAGTACAGTGCTCTGCATATAGTAAGCGCTCAATAAATACGAATGAATGAATGCCCCTCTGGTTTCCATCCTGGAGGAAGTGAAGTGGGTTAAATCCCCACAGCACTTATGTCCAGCACTTAGAACAATGCTTTGCACATAGTAAGCGCCTAATAAATGCCATCAGTATTATGTCCATAACTGTCACGCATTTATTTATATTCATGTCTGTTTCTCCGCATAGACCGGAATCTCCTGGTGGGCAGGGAATGTGTCTGTTAAGTCTGTTGTGTTGTACTCTCCCAAGTGCTTAGTTCAGCGCTCTGCGCGCAGTCAGCGCTCGATAAATATGACTGATTGATTGAGGGGTGATCCTTTGTGGATGTGCAAATCTTCCCTCAGCTCCTCCGGCCCCATTTCAGAGAGGGAATCTGGTCCCAAAGGGTTAGTGGCTTCGGAGTCAGAGGTCATGGATTCTAATCCTGACTCCGCCACCCATCTATGGTGTGACCTTGGACAAATCACTTCGCTTCTCTGGGCCTCAGTGACCTCATCTGGAAAATGGGAATTGAGACTGTGAGCCCCACGTGGGACAGGGACTGTGTCCAATCTGACATTTTTATCTATCCCATTGCCTGGCACAGAGTAAGCACTTAACAGATACCACAATTATTATTATTATTATTAAGGGGTTGGACAGGGGTGAGCCCTGGATCAGAGATAGACGGAATTGAGGGCTCTCATGTCTTTGCCCTCAAACCCCCGGTTCTAAGGCCGTGAGTGGGGTGACCCCTTCAGCTGGACAACCCGGAGGACGGGGCAGAGAAGGGGGCTGAACGACCCTCACTCCCCCTGGGCACCAGAATGCTGGATATTCGAGTGGGGTCCGGGTGGGGGGTGGGGGGTGAGGGGGAGTGTAAAGGGGGTGGGGTTCAGAAACCATGACTTCTAGACTGTAAGCTCATTGTGGAAAGGGAATGCATCTGTTTATTGTTGTATCATACTCTCCCAAGCGCTTAGTACGGTGCTCTGCGCACGGTGAGCGCTCGATTGACTAAAATGAGCCGGGCGCGGGAGTGCTGAGCGAAGGAACGTGGGAAGAGAGAGGGAAGGAAGAGGAATTGCAGGGGAATATGACCCCCTCTACCAGAGCCCCCCAGACCCCGGCACGTTCGTGCCCAACCAACCAGGATGGGTTGGGCGGTCTCAGGATTGTGGGGGGCACCGCCTGGGGCGGGGTTCTCAAATCCCACATCTCCTTGACAGGCGCCTTAGGGCTGTTCCCTGGAGCCCACCCAAATCTTCCGAATTAGCAAACCTGGCAGCGTCGGGAGTCGGAAAATAGTTGCATCCTCATTCCATATTTTGGAAGCACACGCGAGTCTTTATTAATTAACTCCCAACACCAATATTTACAGTCTGGAGAGACACAACACAGGGGAGACATTAAACAGGCCCTCACCCCCGTGGCCGCGACCCGGGACAACCCCTAAGTGGTGTGGGGAATTGGGAGGAGGGAGGGATTTGGGACAGGTCCCCGCCTCGCTCCAGGGAGCCTGACGCCTTGTCGCCTTGCCGAGAGCTGGGTCGGCCCCCGCGGCCATCTCGGTCCTTTTCAAGCCTTCCGGGGGTAGGGTTGACAGGGCCCAGAGGTCATCTCATCCAACCCCCTGCCTCCTAGTAAGGGGTCCCTCCAAGTGGCACAGCTGGCTGGCCTCCCTTGGCCTCATTCCAAACTTGGAGGAGCCTTGGGGGTGAGAAGGTGGGGGTGACAGATCAGGGGTCTGCACTTTCTGACCCCAGAACTCAGCGACTTCCCCCTGAACTCAGACACTCAGTCCCCTATAATCCGGGCTACAGGGGATAGTCGGGTTCTTAGAGTCTCTGCTGTCCCCTCCTGCCCTCCCCATAACCTTCTTGCCCCATCTCTTCATGCATTCCAGGCTACAGATGGTCAGGACTCAGTTGAGGGGACCGTACTCTCCTCTTCCCCATGACTGACCAGTGACAGAAAGGATGGTGGGTAGATTAAAGGAGGAGAAAAACCGGGGTGGGGGTGGGCAGTTATCATAACCAAGAGACCCGGAAGGGGAAGGGGAAACAGAGGAATGGACACGATGACCTTCGAAGGCTCTGCGAGATGCTGATGCTTCCCCCTCTCCAAGCTCCCAACCTCCCGCCACTGCAGCCCTGGCCCGATATAAGCTCACCTCTTCCCCAGGGACATTACAGGGTCCTGGATGGGGGGCTGCATCCCCTTCCCCAGCCTACCTTGGCTGAACAGGCCTTGGAAACAAAAGCAGTTTGAGGGATAAAGAAATCAGGCTGCAGACCAAATCAAAATGGATGAATCAGGCCTGCCCTGCCCTGGACCCTAGACTTCCTCTTCATCAGGACTCCTGAATCTCCTCGCCCAAACTGGTCTCAACCTGAACTGCTTTCTTGAGCTGCCCAGATGACATCACCCGCTTCCCGCCGGCCTCCTTCCCCTGCCTGGCTCCCTCCCGGTGACACCTGCTGACCCATCTAAGCTCCCCCGAGTGGGGACCAGGATGCCCATTTGGATGCCAGGATGCCCCGCTCCGTACCATCCACCTGCCCCCTTCCTCTTCCCCGTTAACCTAGGTCCTCTCGGGTGTTGCTGGAGAAATCGTGTGCCATTCTGGGAAGCTTGATGGCCAGATGGAGGCCTGGAATCTGGCACAGTCCCACCCCCCTGCAGCTCTGCCCACCCTTCCCCCCGGACTAGGCTCTCAGGGGCTACCACCAGCCTGGGTCAGCAGGGGCAGGACCTGGAAAGAAGGGCAACAGGCCCAGGGGCAGGGAGGGCAGTCTGCCCATCTAAGAAATGATCTATAAATGAACATTGGTGATTTCTGAGTCGACGGCTTCGACACCCTTTTCTGATGGGGGTGTCTCTCACCTTAGCCCACTCGCCCATCGGACGCCCCATTGGGCACAGTGAACAGGTTGGGGGGGAGCGAGAGTCCACCCATACTCAGAAAACAAAAGTGAAACCAAAGCATCCGATTGGCCATGGACATGGGCCGAGCCGGAGAGGCAGCAGATAACGTGTCCTCCCCTAAAATCTGGGGGAGGCTCTGGTCCGGCCCACCCCTCCCACCATCTCAGGCCTGCTGGAGATATCACAGGGCTCAGACACGAAATTCAGAAAGCATCGGGCTGTGAATTATTCTTCGCAGTCCTTTCAAGCATCCCGATTCTGCTGTGGGAGACGGTCCTGGCTGGAAGGGCTGTGAGGTTGACCGGAATCGCCGAGGGAGGAGGCGGTTTCCAAACCTCAGTTCGCCCTCTCTACAGCGGAGATTGGTTCTAGTGACTGGAGGAGAAGAGAGAGGGGCCAAACCAGGACAAAGCAGCAGGATAGAAATGACTTCCAGCCACCTGGAAACTTCTGCTCCTCAAACAGAGCACCCCCGACCCAGCCCCAAGGCCCTCCGACTCTAGCCTCGTGGCTTGTTGATGCAGAAATGGTATTGGAGTATCCAATCCCAAGCGGAGAGAGAGAATGAGGAAGAGAGAGGACCGTTCAGGACTCAGCTCCAATGTCTGCGGTCCCAAGACCCCCCAATTCAGCAGCTCCTGGGACTACGTTGCTAAACCTCCCCGGAGTGGACAGGCCCGCCCCCTCAAAATCCTCTGCGGCCCAAATCAGGCTGCCAAATCACAAAGATGGTGGCAATTGACAACTGGATGCTCACAGAGAGGAGATGCAGATTTAAAGAGAGCAAGCCACCAAGAGAGACCCCTACGACTCCTCAAGGCATCACTAATTAGCATCATCTCAGCCCTTTCCTAACCAGCAGGTGGTTTCTGTCTGTTTATTCATTTAAGCTAAAGGGTGTGCGCATCTGTGTGTTTTCAAAAGAGTTTCTTCTAGGATTGCAAACTCTGTCAATGGAGGAAAGTGACTCCGGTGGATGCGGGGTAGAGGGGAAGAACCTGAGAGCTGTGAAGTAAGTTGCATGAACGCTCGGACGACGAGGAAGAATACAAAATAAAGAGTTCTTTTAACCTCCAAGGGCAGGAGGCCGCAACCTTAGCTCAAGTGAAGAAACAGACAAGATGGCACGGTCAGATCAGGCTAATGAACCAGGCAGAGCAGAAAAATAAGTTTCTGATGGCCAACGCTGCCCTCGACCTTTGACCCCTCGGCCACAAGATTTCTTCCACTGGGGCCTGCTCTGGGCGCTCTCCCGCATCAGCGGACCACCCCCTCGTGGGGGTCAGCGTCGCCATCCCCTCGGACCGCTGGGGGAGAAGGGCTGGGGAGACGGGGGAAGAAGCTGAAGGAAAGAGTTAGGGGTGTCCCTCCCTAACTATGACGGGGTGGGCCCCGGAAGCATCTCCAAACGTCCCGGGCTGGGATGAGCCACGGGGCCAACCGGGTTGTGAGGGCTGTCTAGTGGCCTTATGAATTTGACCCCTGGCCTAACGACCCCTCCCACCCAATCCCACCTCTTATTCAGAACCTATATTACCCCACAGGAACACACACAGCGATGGCCACTGAGCCTAGGACAGGGACCCAGAGAATAAATTAAAATCGAAACACGCTTCTTGGAAGAAGAAATGAATGGAATGAAAACAAAAGGAAACGGCGGGGTGGTGTGGATGCCCTGGGGATGGAGCAAAGGCCGGGCTCCCCAAACCCATCTCCCTCTTCCCCAGAGACCCTTCCCCATTGCCCCACTGAGAAAGCAGAGTCCATCAGGGGGATGGTCGTGGGGGAGGAGGGGAGGGATGCTCCGTTGGACTCCTCAGGTCCTCCGACCCCAAGCCACGATGGGGAGAAGGGCAGTGACTTGGCTTCAACTTGGCCTCTGGGAGCCCCTCGACTTCCGTCCAGTCGACAGACACTCCTCCCCCCGCCTCTCATTGGTATCTCCGCTGCCCTCCCCCCAAATCCCTCTCCCCTCCCCCCACCACGAGACCCCCCCCACCCCCCACCATTAGTCATTGGATGTGACATCAATGTCTTCCCCGTTGGACTGCTTGGTGGCCAGGCGCCACCGGTTGATGTGGTGAGACCCTTTTTTCTTCTGGTCAGCCTCGGGCCCTTCCTCCTCCAGCTTCTGCCGTTTGTACTTCGTCCGCCGGTTCTGGAACCACACTTTCACCTGGGACCGGAGGAGGGGACAAGGGGGAGAGGAGGATTGCGGGGGAGTGAGGGGTGCTAGGAAGGGGGTCCCTTTCTCCCTCCCTCCTCCAACACGCGGCCTGCAGCCACCTCCTCCAGGAGGCCCTCCCTGATGAACCTCCCTGCTCCTCCCCGCCCCGCTAAGAGCACTGGGATGGAGTCTCCCAGTAGGATCCAGTCCTGTCACAGTGGAGGCCATCAGACAGAGGTGACAGGAGAGGGGGGTCAGACAGAGATGCCAAGAGACAAAGGACAGAGGGATAGAGATGAAGAGAAACAGAGGGACCACCCGACGCCCTTCCTGTCCTCACCCCCTCCAATCTGGCTTCCTGTCCCTCTTATCCAGAGAAACAGCCCTCTCTAAGGTCACCAATGACCTCCTTCTTGCCAAATCCAACAGATTCTATTCCATCCTAATCCTCCTCGACTGCTTAGGCTCCTTGACGCTGTGGACCGCCTCTTTCTCCTGCCATCGCTGGTATTTCCTTGGCTTCACTGACTCTCTCCTCTCCCTGTTAATCAATCGATCGATCGATCAATGATATTCATTGAGAGCAAGAATACGACTGTAAGCTCATTGTGGGCAGGGAATGTGACTGCTTATTGTTGTCCTCTCCCAAGCGCTTAGTACAGGGCTCTGTGTACAGTAAGTGCTCAATAAATATGATTGATTGAATGAATGAATGAATTCAATTGAATGAATTGATTGAATGAATGAAGAGGCAGCATGGTCTAATGTGTAGAGCACGGGCCTGCCACTTGTCTGCTGTGTGACCTTGGGCAAGTCACTCAACATCTCTGGGCCTCAGTTACCTCATCTGCAAAATGGGGATTAGAACAGGGCTTGGCACCGTGTATCAGTGGGAGGAGCACGGGCTTGGGAGTCAGAGGTCATGGGTTCAAATCCCGGCTCCGCCAATTGTCAGCTTTGTGACTTTGGGCAAGTCACATAACTTCTCTGTGCCTCAGTTACCTCATCTGTGATGATGATGATTATGATGATGATGGCATTTATTAAGCGCTTACTATGTGCAAAGCACTGTTCTAGGCACTGGGGAGGTTACAAGGCATTCAGGTTGTTCACGGGGGGCTCACAGACTTCATCCCCATTTTACAGATGAGGGAACTGAGGCCCAGAGAAGTTAAGTGACTTGCCCAAAGTCACACAGCTGACAATTGGCAGAGCCGGGATTTGAACCCATGAACTCTGACTCCAAAGCCCGGGCTCTTTCCAGTGAGCCACGCTACTTCCCATCTGTAAAATAGGGATGAAGACTGTGAGCCCCAAGTGGGACAACCTGATCACCCTGTATCCTCCCCAGCGCTTAGAACAGTGCTTTGCACATAGTAAGCGCTTAACAAATGCCATCATTATTATTATCCCTGGGCCTCCAGCCCAGCTAACCCGTCCCTGATTCCACAGACTGAGCTGCATCGCTCTGGTTCTGACATAATAATAATAAAAATAATAATAACTGTGGTATTTGTTAAGCGCTCACTCTGTGTCAGGCACTGTACTAAGTGCCGGGATGGATACAAGCAAGTCACAGCCCCCCTCCACTGCCTGCCTCTCTGATACCTGCCTCCTTCTGCACAGCTGCCCTAAATCCCCCACTCCTGCCATGGGCTGGACTTGCAGTCGGTGGTACGTGGGTTCCCCTGAATTTTTCAACTGCTTTCCCAGTCCCACCCACCTCGACACCACACTTTTGGCACAGGGCAGTGACCTCTCCCAGTGGGAGGGAGAGGAGGAAAGAAGGGACAAGGAAGACAAGAGGGAAGGGAGGAGTGGGAGGGAGGGGCAGGGAAGAGAAAGGAGGAAAAGGAGAGAAGGAAGGAGGAAGAGCAGGTAGGAGAGAAAGGGAGGGAAGGAGTTGAAAGGTGAAGAGAAAGGGCAAGGAAGGGTAAAGGAGAATAACGATAATAATGATGGTATTTGTTAAGCGCTTACTAGGTGCCAGGCACTGTTCTAAGCGCTGGGGGTAGATGCAAGGTAATCAGGTTGTCCCATGTGGGGCTCACCCTTTTAATCCCCATTTTGCAGGTGAGGGAACTGAGGCACAGAGAAGTTAAGTGATTTGCCCAAAATCACACAGCTGATAAGTGGCAGAGCCAGGATTGGAACCCACATCCCCTGATTCCCAGGGCCGTGCTCTTTCCACTAAGCCACAGGGAGAGGGGAAAGGGAAAGGAGGTGGGAGGGGATTGAAAAGGAGGGGGCGGGGAGAGAGGATCAATCATTTAATCAATCATATTTATTAAGTACTCACTGTGTGCAGAGAACCTTACTAAGTGCTTGGGAGGGAATAGTAAAACAGAATTGGTTCCCATAAAGAACTTACGATCTAGAGGGGGAGGCACACATCAATATAAATAAATGATAGATATGTACATAAGTGCCGTGGGTCTGAGGGAGGGGTAGATAAAATGTGCAGATGAAGGGGAGGGCAGAGAGAGCCTTCTGACCACGGAGCACTCCAGGTCAAAATCCAGACACTGGGCTGACCTCACCCATCCAAAATTCATTCTCACCTTAATAATAATAATAATTACTGTGGTATTTGTTAAGCACTTACTATATGACAGAATTGTTTTAAATGCTGGGGAGATACAAGCTAGATTGGACACAGTCCCTGTCCCTGGGGCTCTCAGTCTTAAATCTCATTTGCCAGATGAAGTAACTGAGGCCCAGAGAAGTTAATTGACTTGTCCAAGGTCACACAGCAGACATGGGGCAGAGCCGGGATTAGAATTCACATCCTCTGACTCCCAAGCCCGGGCTCTTTCTGCTAGGCTATGCCACTTTCCAAGTTAACTCTCCCCTCTCCTCCTGACGACAATACTTCTCCATTCTTATTTGTTCCCTTGTCCATTGCCTGTTTCAATTGTTTCTGACTTTTAACTCCCTCCTCAAACCCCCTGCCCCTCTGCCTCACAAACTTCTTGCCCCTGACAACCTTCCCTCTATTTCACTGGCAAAATTAAAACTATTAGGCATGATCTCCCCCGAAATCTCCCCCTTCTCTCTCCACTCCCTCCCTCCTGCCCCCTCCCTGACTCTCCCATCCTTCCCAGCCGACGGTCAGGAGGAGATCTCCCACCTCCTTTTAAAATCTACCCCTCCACCTTCACCTCTGAACTGATCCCTCTACGCCTTGTTAAAACACTTACCCTGCCCTTTTTCCCTCCCTGACCGCCATCTTCAACTACCCACTCTCCAATGGCTCCTTCCCCGCTGTTTTCAAACAGGTCCATTTTTTCCTGTCTTAAAATAAAAAAAACTCCCTGCGGCTATCACCCCATCTCCCTCCTACCCTTCCTTTCCAAATTCCTCGATGGAGTTGTTTCTACCCGCTGTCTCCACTCCCTCTCTTCCAACTCGCTTCTCGGCCCCCTCCAATCTGGCTTTCATTCTCTCTACTCCATGGAAACAGCCCTCTCTAAGGTCACCAGTGACCTCCCTCTTTGCCAAAGCCAACAGACTCCGCTCCATCCCAATCCTCCTTGATCTTTCAGTCTCCTCCATGCCGCGGACCTCCACCTTCGGCAAACGCCTCGCTTCACTGACCCTGTCCTCTCCCGGTTAATCGATCGATCGATTGTGGGTATTGATGGAGTGCTTACCGTGTGCAGAGCCCTGTGCTCAGTACTGGGGAGAGTACAATGCCACAGAATAGGTATAGACAGTGCCTACCCACAAGGAGTTTATAGATTAGAGGGGGAGACAGACAGGAAAATAAATTACAACTGGATGCCAATGTAAGTGTCGTGGGGCTGGGTGAACTGTGAATACCAAAGTGTTTAAAGCCTACAAGCCCCAATGCATACGCAACACAGAAGGGAGGGCTTAGACCGGGAAGTGAAGACTTAGCTGGGGAAGGCTTCTTGGAGGAGATGCAATTTCAGTAGGTCTTTGAAGATGGGAAGAGAGAGAGCCAGTCAGATATGAAGTGGGAAGGAGTCCCAGTCCAGAGAGAAAACATGGGCGAGGTAGGTGAAATTGAGGTACAGTGAGTAGAGTGGCATTAAAGGAGCAACGCAAGTGAGCTGGAAGGCCATGCGAAATCAGCAAGGTAAGCAGGAAGGGGAGAGTCAACTGAGTGCTTCAGAGGTAGTGATAAGGAGTTTATTAATCAGTCATATTTGCACTTACTGTGTGCAGAACACTGTACTAAACGCTTGGGTGACATGTTGGTAGACACGTTCCCCGTCCATAAGTAGCCAACAGTCTAGAGTCTGACGTAAAGGTAAGAGGATGGGAAACCTTTGGAGGTTTCTGAGGAGAGGGGAGATACGCCCTGAACTTTTTTTCGCAAAAAGAATGGGGGCAGCAGGGTGAAGTCTGGACTGGAGAGGGGAAAGACGAGAGGCAGGGAGGTCAGCAAGGAGGCCATTTCGGTAGTCGGGATATGATGAATGCTTGGGTCAGCCTGATAGCAGTATGGATGGAGAGGGAAGGGCAGATTCTAGAAATGGTGAGAAGGAAGAAAGGGCAGGATTTGGTGATAGACTTAAATATGTGGGTAGAATGAGAGAGGTGAGACAGGGATAATGCCAAGGTTACAAGCTCGTGGGACCGGGAGGAAAGTGGTGTTGTCTACAGTGATCAGAAAGACAGAGGGATGATGGAGTTTCAGTGGGAAGACTCATGTTCTTATTCAGCCTTAAAAGAATGGTTTTAGTTGCCCTTTTCCATATGGGGAAGAATGGAATGGTGTATATTTATGCCAGGAGAAATTGTTCATGTGTTTGTTTGTTTTTTGTCTCTCCAAGTACCCTGCTCAGGAACTAGCATCTCTATGCAGGATACACCGCCAAGGTAAACAGCACAATTTGGGCATAAGGGCAACGGTAGCACAGTTCTGGGCATCTTTTTGCCAGAGAAGCAGCCTCAGAGGGTTGCTAGAGTGCACAGATCGTGTTCTCGCAGTGAGTCATTCCCTTCCTCGGCGGTTCCAGGAGAGAAAGAGATGGAAAGATCACAGGACAAGGGATTCAGGAGTCTCAGTTTCTAATCTCAGCTCCGCCGCTTGCCTGCTGTGTGAATTTGGGAGAGTCACTTAACCTTTCTGAGCCCTCATCTGTAAAATGGGTATAAGATAGATTGTGAGCCCAATGTAGGACCCTGTTAACGCTCTGCCTACTCTGGTGAAGTGCTTAATAAATGCCATGGTTTCACTTTGCCCTTGGAAACTGGGCAAGTGAGGCCAACGGGTGAGTCAAGAGATGCTGGAGGCTCCCTTAGCTCTTCCTGTGAATTCTGTATTAAAAGCACACCACCTCCAAGAGGCCTTCCCTGACTAATCTAGAAGCAGCGTCGTGTAGTCTACAGAGCCCGGGCCTGGGATGGGTTCTAATCTCGGCTCTGCCACTTGTCAGCTGTGTGACCTTGGGTAAGTCACTTCACTTCTCTGGACCTCAGTTACCTCATCTGTAAAATGGGGATTAAGACTGTGAGCCTCACGTGGGACAGGGACTGTGTCCAACCTGATCTTCTTGTATCCCCCGTATCACTTAGTACAGTGCCTGGCACATAGTAAGTGCTGAACAAATACCATAATTTTTTTAGTTAATATTATTATTATTATTATTAAGCTCTCAATTCCATGCTGCTTTGGCTCAGCCCGTTCTGGTCTTGAAACTCACCGCCGATTTCCAGGAGGACGTGGACCCCCGCAAGGTCAGTCTGGGGGTGGGAGCCCAGCCCAGCCCTCACCCTCCACTCCTCTGATGCTGCTCACCTCCTCACTGTGCCTCGTTCTCGCCTGTCCCGCCGTCGACCCCTGACCCATGTCCTACCGCTGGCCTGGAATGCCCTCCCTTCACACATCCGCCAAACTAGCTCTCTTCCCCCCTTCAAAGCCCTACTTAGAGTTCACCTCCTCCAGAAGGCCTTCCCAGACTGAGCCCTCCTTTTCCTCTGCTCCTCCTCCCCTCCCCATCACCCCAACTCCCTCCCTCTGCTCTACCCCCTTCTCCGCCCCACAGCACTTGGGTAGATTTGTACGTATTTATTTTTCTATTTATTTTATCAATGACATGTATATATCTATAATTCTATTGATCTATTTTGATGTTATTGATGTTATTGTTTTGTTGTCTGTTTCCCCCTTTTAGACTACGAGCCCGTTGTTGGATAGGGACTGTCTTTATCTGCTGCCAAATTGTACTTTCCAAGCACTTAGTACAGTGCTCTGCACACAGTAAGCGCTCAATAAATACGATCGAATGAATGAAATTCTTCTTTTCCCACTCCCTTACCTCACTTCTCTCCCACCACAACACAACTTCCATACTTCCCTACATCCTCCCTCAACCCTGGAACCCCCTCCCCAGTCACATCTGACAGACCTTAACTCTTCCCCTGTTCAAAGTCCTCCTAAAATCAGCTCTCCACCGGGAAGTCTTCCCTGATTAATCTCTCGTTCTCCCCCGCCCCTCCCTGTTCTCCCTCCTTTCTGTGACTCTCAAGGACTTTGGTCTTCTAAGCACTTTCATTCAATCGTACTTATTCATTCAGTCATATTTGACACCCACCCCCAACCCCTCAATGCTTTTATCCATCTCCTCATACAATGTCACTTCCCCTCTCGGGCAAATCCCTTCACTTCTCTGGGCCTCAGTTTCCGCATCTGTAAAATGGAGATGAAGACTGTGAGCCCCATGTGGAACAGGGACTGTGTCCGTCGCGATTATCTTGTATCTACCCCAGTGCTTTGGCACATAGTAAGCACTTAACAAATACTATTATTATTATTCTCTCTTTATGTATGTTTCCCCACATAGACTGCAAGCTCACTGAGGGCAGGAGACATGCCTACCAACTCTGCTGTATTGTACTCTCCTGAGTGCTTAGTAAACACCCAATAAATTTCCCCAATTGATTGATGGATGGATAGAGGGGGAGGGCAGGGGCTGGATGGAACCCACTTGGGAAGAAGAAAATTTCCAGAAGGCGGGAAAGAGGGTCTAGAAGCAGGAAGCGACCCTCCACAGAGCTACCCCGGTGGGATCTGGCATCCAGGAGTAAAAATAAAGGCGCCTGCTCTCTCAGCTTGTTAGTTGGCTGATAAATATAGCCTCCCGAGTGGGGGGTCCGGGGCTGTGCCGCGGGTGGAACAGCTCAGAGCTGCGGGGAGGCCGGTGGGAAGGCCCTGAGAAACTGCCCTGCAATGGGGAGGGGGTGGGCGAGATGGGGTTGGTGGGTTGGGGGAGCCCAGCCTGGCCTTCCTTCCAGGACTGGTGAGGGGCTGGGGATAGAGTGGGGTGGGCGACTTGTTTCATCAAGCACCAGGATTCAGTGCAGTGCCAAAGGCGGGGGCCGGAGGGGTCTGTAAATACAGAAGTAATTGTGATATCTACTCTGCGCTTACTATGGTTCAGGCATGGTCTTAGCTCTGGGGAAGACCCACTACATTCATTCATTCATGCATTCATTCGATCGTATTTATTGAGCGCTTAACTGTGTGAAGCGCACTGTACTAAGCGGCCGGGGGAGTACAGTACAGCAATAAACAGACACATTCTCTGCCCACAGTGTGCTTCCAGCCCCCTCTCCAAGCTTCCAGGTCCGTCTAGTAATAATAAATAATCAGTGTAAAGAGCCCGGGCTTTGGAGTCAGAGGTCATGGGTCAAATCCCGACTCTGCCAATTGTCAGCTGTGTGACTTTGGGCAAGTCACTTCACTTCTCTGTGCCTTAGTTACCTCATCTGTAAAATGGGGATTAAGACTGTGAGCCCCCCATGGGACAACCTGATCACCGTGTAACCTCCCCAGCGCTTAGAACAGTGCTTTGCACATAGTAAGCACTTAATAAATGCCATTATTATTATTATTATTTGTTAAGTGCTTACCATGTGCCTTCACTGTTCTCAGTGCCAGGGTAGATACAAGATAATGGGTTGGACACAGTCCATATCCCATATTGGGCTCACAGTCTTCATCCCCATTTTACAGATGAGGTAACTGAGGCACAGAGAAGTGAAGTGACATGCCCGAGATCACACAGCAGAGAGGTGGCAGAGCCAGTGTCAGAACCCAGGTCCTTCTGACTCCCGGGCCTGGGCTCTAGCCACTAGGCCACACTGCTTCTCTAAAGGATTGCCCCTCCCCACCCCCTGAGAGCTAGGGTCCAGCCTGCCATGGGTACCGAACCAATGCCCAGCCACTGGGGATGGCGCCAACTACTCTCCTGTTGCGTTCCAGAACAGAGGCCAAAGCTTGGCAACGTCTAATAATTGTGGCATTTGTTAAGCGCTTACTGTGTGCCAGGCACTGTACTAAGCACTGGGGTGGATACAAGCAAATCAGGTTGGACACGGTCCCTGTCCCTTCTAGACTGTGAGCCCACTGTTGGGTAGGGACCTTCTCTATATGTTGCCAACTTGTACTTCCCAAGCACTTAGTACAGTGCTCCGCACACAGTAAGCGCTCAATAAATACGATTGAATAAATGAATGAACGTGGGGCTCACAGTCTTCATCCCCATTCTCCAGAGAAGGTAACTGAGGCCCAGAGAAGTGAAGTGACTTGTCCAAAGTCACACAGCAGATGCGTGGCTGATCGGGGATTAGAACCCATGACCTTCTGGCTCTCAGGCCCGGGCTGTATCCATTAAACCCAGTCAGGACCCTTTCTCGGGGTGGAGGCAGGTGGGTGGGATGGACAATGGGCCCTGGGCTTGGGCAGGGGGGCATCCAGACTCCAGGCTCCCAGGAAACCTCTTCCCTGTCTCTGGCACTCGAGGCCGCTCTCAAGTCGTGTGAAAGCCAGTGACAACTCTGAGATACTATGGAGACAGGCGCTATAGAAACGGAGAAAGACGGACAGAGGAAGACAGTCACCAGAGAGACAGGCCCACAGAGAATTGGACAGAAACAGAGGGGTAGGAAGAGACACAGCCTACAGAGACAGAGAGGCAATTGGCTAGAGACACAGAGAGACGGTTAAGAGATGGAGACAGACAGAACAAAGAAGCAGTGAGGAATAGATGGAGGCAGAGGTAGAGATGGGGCAGAAAGAATCAGAGAAATGGGTGTAGATAAAAACGATGGTATTTGTTAAGCGCTTACTATGTGCCAAGCACTGTTCTAAGCGCTCAAGGTAGGGGAAGGCGGAGAAAGGAAACGGACCCAGAGGAAGGCCGACAGTGACAGGGACAAAGCCAGAGCAGCACCCCCTCACTGCTGGAAGGAGAGATGGGACCCTTCCCGCCCTGCTAGCCCAGGGGCTAGTCGGGAAGTAGCGTGGCCTACTGCTTATTGCCTGGGCCAAGGAGTCATGGACCTGGGTTCCAATCCCGGTTCTGCTGTGTGGCCTCAGGCAAGTCACTTCACTTCTCTGGGCCTCAGTTCCCTCACTGGCAAAATGGGGATTTGATCCCCATTCTCCCCCCTACTTAGACTGTGAGCCCCAGGAGGGAACTAATTATCTTGGATAGAGCCCAGGCGTGGGAGTCACAAGTGGAGAAGCCGCTTGGCTTAGTGGAAAGATCCCAACCTTGGGACTCAGAGGTTGTGGGTTCTAATCCCAGCTCCGCCACTTGTCAGCTGTGTGACTTTGGGCAAGTCACTTCACTTCTCCGTGCCTCAGTTACTTCATCTGTAAAATGAGGATTGAGTCTGTGAGCCCCACGTGGGATATCCTGATTACCTTGTATCTACCTCAATGCTTAGAACAATGCTTGGCACATAGTAAATGCTTAACAAATACCATAATTATTATTATTATTATTCTAATCCAGCTCTACCACTTATCTGCTGCGTGACCGTGGGCAAGTCCCTTGACTTCTCTGGGCCTCGGTTACCTCATCTGTAAAATGGGGATGAAGACTGTGAGCCCTGTGTGGGACACGGACCATGTCTGACCTGATTAGCCAATGCTAATTACCCAGTGCTTAGAGCAGTGCTTGACACATAGTAAGCGCTTAACAAATGCCGTTATTATTATTACCCCAGTGCTTAGTACAGTGCTTGGCACACAGTAAGCGCACAATAAGTGCTTAACAAATACCACTATTACCAGTAAGCCTCTGTGTTCCTCTGACAATACTAACCTGACCTCTGAGAAATCGGGGGAAGGGGAAGCTGGGTGGTACAGCCCTGATCTGAGACAGGGGGACAGTAGGGGCTCCCCACATCTCTGGGGACCCTCGGTGGGAAGGCAAGGGGGTGATAATTGGCGTGTTTTCCTCTACATTTGGAGCATTGTATCCTAGCAAAAAGAGCACAAGCCTGGGAGTCTGAGGACCTGGGTTCTAATCCCAACTCCACTGCTTGTCTGCTGTGTGACCTGGAGCGAATCACTTCACTCCTCGGCACTTCAGATCAGTTTCCTCATCAATAAAATGGGGGTTAAATCCTGATTCCCTCCTACCTAGATTGTTAGCCCTGTGTAGGTCTGGGACTGTGTCCAACCTGATCATCTTTTATTTACCCCAGTGCTTAGGACATTGCTTGGCACATATTAAGTGTTTAATGAGTACCATGATCATCATCATTATTACATTCGCCTGCCTCCACCTGACTCGCCAGTGTCCCCACTGCCTTCACCTCCGTCTACCCTCCGTCCCTCCTGCTGCAGCCCTGCCCTCCTGTTCCTCTGTGGGCAGAGGCGAAGAAGAGGATGGAAAGGTTAGTGGAATCTTCCATGAGCCAACCGATCGCCTTCCCCTGTCACACCCCTAGCTCCCTGCCTTTCGGGGGTCAGCTCTCTGAGGACATTTCTCACCTGAATAATCCAGATGAGGAATAAAAATGATGGCATTTGTTAAGCGCTTACTCTGTGCCAGGCACTGTACTAAGCACTGGAACTGGAATGTGGATCTGGCCCCTCCCTGCAGCGGGGATGGGGTAGGTGGGAGGCAGACAGGAAAGAGGCCAAAGGTCCCAACTGTCTCTCCCCATTCCGCGCTACCTCACCTCCAACCCTAACTCCAGCCCTGACTCTGCTGCTGCTTTGTTTTCCTGATTCCTCCATCTCACACAGCCCTCGGGCCTCCCGTCCCACTCCCCGATTCTCCCATCCCAACCATCCCTGGGCCCCAGGAGGGAAGCACACAACCATCCCACACCCACGACCATCCCCATGGACACCCTCTGCCAGGTTTCTAGGCTCGGAAACACAGTGACAGGAGGAATTTACAGATACACTAAACCCTCATTTCCTCCTTTTCCACTCCCTTCAGCCGTCGCTCTGATTTTCTCCCTTTATTCACCCCTCCCTCAACCCCACAGCAGTTACATACATAGCCATAATTTATTTATGTCTCTCTCCTGCTTTGGATAGTGAGCGTGTTGTGGGAAGGGAATGTGCATGCCAACTCTGTTCTGTTATACTCTCCCAAGTGCTTAGTACCGTGTTCTGTGCGCGGTAAGTGCTCAGTAAATTTGATTGATCAATTAATCCGTCATCATCCTCCCTCCACCTGGACAGAGGTCTGGATCCCCCCGGCGGCCCCACCCCCGTCCCAAGGACCTGGCCGGAGGAGCTGGTGTCCAGCACGAAGAACTCTGCCCACCTGCGGTCCCTGGCTATGTCTGGCCTTGGGGCGTCCTGCGAATCCCTCAACCAGAATCCTGACCCTGCAATGAGTTCCAAGCTCTACAGACAACTGCCACCGCGAACGCCCACCCGGAGGAGTCTGGCCCCAAAAGAGAGAGAGAGAGATGCAGACACACACCTGGAGAGAGATACACAGAGCCAGAAAGAGGTATCGCCAATGGGAGAGTCCCAAAACTGGACAGAGACAATGAGGGGAAGGACGGGGGAGTCACAGAGATTCCGGAAGACCCCAGCCCGAGTTTTCCAGAGTCCAACCGGGCCTCGGGGGTGACCCGGCCGGAGTCCACCCTACCTGCGTCTCGGAGAGGCTGAGACTGCCGGCCAACTGTTTACGCTCCGCTCCCACCACGTAGTGGTTCTTCTCGAAAGCCCGCTCCAGGCGCAGCAGCTGCGAGGGTGAGAAGGCCGTGCGGATTCTCTTCGGTTTGCGGGCGAAAGGTCCATGAAGGAGCAAGGCATCCTGAGAGCCCTCGCTTCCTGAGGGACAGGGACGGACACGCGGGCTCAAATGACTGGGTCTCCCGCCCCCACCACCCCTCAAGATCCCAGCATTTGTTAAGCGTTTACTCTGTGCCAGGGAAGCGGCATGGCAGAGCGGATAGAGCACGGGCTTGGGAGTCGAGAGGTCAGCAGTTCTAATCCCCTTGTCTGCTGTGTGACCTTGAACAAGTCACTTCACTTCTCTGGGCCTCAGTAACCTCATCTGGAAAATGGGGATTGAGACTGTAAGCCCCACGTGGGACGAGGGGCTCCATCCACCCCATTTGCTTGCTCCCATCCCAGCGTTTAGTACAGTGCCTGGTAATAATAATGATAGCATTGATTAAGCACTTACTATGTGCAAAGCACTGTTCTAAGCGCTGGGGAGGTTACAAGATAATCAGGTTGTCCCATGGTGGGCTCACAGTCTTAATCTCCATTTTACAGATGAGGTAACTGAGGCGCAGAGAAGTTAAGTGACTTGCCCAAAGTCACACAGCTGACAAGTGGGGGAGCTGGGATTTGAACCCATGACCTCTGACTCTAAAGCCCGGGCTCTTTCCACTGAGCCATGCTGGTGGCACTTAACAAAGTAAGTTAAGTAGGCACTTAACAAATACGATACTTATTATTATTGTTATTTCTGAGCACTGAGGTCGATACAAGCTAATCAGTTTAGACACAGTCCACGTCCCCCGTGGGGTTCTCACTCTTAATCCCCATTTTACAGATGAAGGAACTGAGGCACACAGAATTGAAGTGACTTGCCCAAGGCCAAGGTTTGCTGCTCATATACCGTCTACCCCAGAGAAGCGGCATGTCCTAGTGGACAGAGCCCAGGCCTGAGATTCAGAAGGTTCTAATCCCAGTTACGCCACTTGTCCGCTGTGTGACCTTGGGCGAGTCACTTTACTTCTCTGGACCTCAGTTCCCTCATCTGGAAAATGGGGTTTGAGACTGCCCACGTGGGACAACAGGAAGGTTAAGAAAAAAAGACACGGGGGGGGGGGGGGGGCGGTGTGCAGTTGTAGATGTGCACATGAATACTTAAGGTTACAGTGCACAGGAATCCACTGATTACGTGCCTACACCAACAAATTATCTGTATAATAATAGTAATCATAACTGTGGTATTCTGTGGGCCTCAATTCCCTCATCTGTAAAATGGGGATTAAGACTGTGAACCCCACTTGGGACAGGGACTGTGTCCAACCTGATTAACCTGTATCCAGCCCAGTGCCTAATACAGTGCCTGGCACATAGTAAGCGCGTAACAAATACCACAGAGAAGAAGAAGGAGCTCTGAGCCCAGGGCTAGGCACTGAGTAAGCACGTAACAAATAGCACACCGACTACGATGAGCATCCGGCCACCGCCTCCACACCTCCCGCCACCCCCGCAGCTATAGAAGACAAATTTGTCTCCTTTGCAGGACAAGGAGATCTTGTGGACCTCAGACAGGGTCTGATTCCCACCCCCCAGCCCCAGTTTTCCTTCCGTTACTTCCCTCCTTCTCTCCCCTTCCTCCTCCTTCCCTCTCCCATCCTCCCTCTCTGCCTTTCCCTCCTCCCTCTCCACTCTGCCCTTCTACTAAACGCCGCCCACCCCAACAACTCTAAATCCTCAGGGGTCTAACCACCACGGGCAAATCTGGCCTGTTTTCCTCGCCAGTCTCCAACACTCGCCCTCTTCCTCTTTTGAACCCCGGCCTGTCCTCCACTGGGAACAAGTCTGGGGCTGAGGAGAAGGAGATGCCCAACCCCGTATACACATCCATACTCACATCCATCCATATGCTCCCCGCATTCAGACTCACACATCTCTCCCCCGACCCACGCATGTCCTCCCGAACCCCCAAATAGGCATGGCCTAGTGGCTAGAGCACGGGCTGGGAGTCAGAAGGTCCTGGGTTCTAACCCCGGTTACACCGCTTGTCTGCTGTGTGACCTTGGGGGAGTCATTTCACTTCTCTGGACCTCAGTTCCCTCATCTGGAAAACAGGGTTTGAGACTGCCCACGTGGGACAACAAGAAGGATAAGAAAAAAAGACACGGGGGCGGGTGTGTGCAGTTGTAGATGTGCAGATGAATACTTAAGGTTGCAGTGCACATGTTGTCCACACCAACAAATTATCTGCATAATAATAATTACTGTGGTATTTGTAAAGTGCTTACTAAGTACCAGGCACTGCGCTAGGAGCTAGTGTGGATGCCAGTATATCAAGTAGGACACAGTCCCTGTCCCATGTGAGGCTCACAGTCTCAAAATCCCCATTTTACAGAGGAGGGAACTGAGACACAGAGGAAGTGAAGTGACTTGCCCAAGGTCACACACAGAGCTGTCACGTGGCAGAGCCGGGTTTTGAAGCCAGGTCCTTCTGATTCCCAGGCCCAGGCTCTAGCCATTTCACCATGCTGCGTCTCATAAGTGGGGGGCGCTTTTGCAGGTGGGAGTTGGAGGGGCAGGAGGATGGTGTTGTATTAACCTAAAGTATCCACATAAAATAAGATAATCCCCTATCTGAACAACTCATTAGGTTCCATTTCCTGGCTTTTTGTGGATTGAATTATTTGAGTAATGAGCACGTTTAGGGGCCGTTTCTTGCTGTCTGAAAGGATCCTGTACACCCCGTCCCCACTCTCTAGGGACGACAGAAGACCTGAAACTCTCCGAAGCCCACCAAGTCCTCAGTGTTACAGAGCTCCCCTGAAGCTTTCGAGAGCGTTCATTTTCCTAAAGCTCGGTGACATCAATAATTTCATTCTTCCTCACCACAGCCCCATGAGGAAGGGAGAGGCAAGTATCATGGCCACTATTTCCAGGATACTGAGACCCAGAGAGGCGAGGATCATGACCATTATTTCCAGGATACAGAGATCCAGAAAAGTTAAGTTTCTCCTCAGAGGACAGTTAAGTGGCCACTCAGCTGGCTAGGGCCAACATCTCCTGATTCCCAGGCCCGGGCTCTTCCCACTAGACTATCCTACCTCCCCTGAAACGTCCCTTTTGAGATCCACCCCTCTGCAGCTGACCCCCAGCCTCACTCCTGTTCAGGCGAATGAGGTCCGGAGGGGAGGGGGTTAGGAATCAAGGGGATCCACTGAAGTCACCCCAACCCCTCACAATGACCTGTCCTGGAATGCCCTCCCTCCTCAAATCCCACAGACAATGACTCCCCCCAACTTCAAAGACTTACTGAAGGCCCATCTCCTCCAAGAGGCCTTCCCTGACTAAGCCCCTTTATTCCTCCTCTCCCACTCCCTTCTGCATCACCCCGACTTGCTCCCTACATTCATCTCCCAGCCCCAAAGTACTTATGTCCATTATCTGTTATTTCTTTATGTCTATTAATGTCCATCTTCCCCTCTAGACTGTAAGCTCGTGATGCGCCGGGAATGTGTCTGTTTATTGTTCTATTGTACACTCCCAATTATTGAGCAATTGAGTAAGTGCTCAATAAGTATGATTAATGCATAAATGAAGCCAGTGGTCACCGCCGACGTGGGGCGGATAGGGATGGATGTCTGCTCTTCTCAGGGTCCCTGCTCTGCTTGGTGACTAGTTCATGGGAGGGATGGTAAGCCCACCCATCTGCTAGCCAGCAGGTACTCCAGGGTGGGGCTGCGTGCACATGTGTGTGTATGTGTGTGAATTAATCATGTAGCTGAAGCATCCCTAGTCGCTGTCTAATCACATATGCGCACAAGCGCGGTTCATTCCCCCCACCTTTTTTTTTGTATTTATTAAGACTTTACTATGTGCCAGGCACTGTACTAAATGCTGGGGTAGATGCAAACTAATCAGGTTGGGCACAGTCCCTGTCCTTCATGGGGCTCACAGTCTTAGTCCCCATTTTACAGATGAGGGAACTGAGGCAGAGAGAAGTTAAGTGACCTGCCAGAGCAATGGTATTTGTGAAGTGCTTACTGTGTGACAGGCTCTGTACTAAGCGCTGGGGTAGATACAAGCTATTCAGGTTGGACACAGTCCCTGTCCCATGTGGGGCTTAAATAGTCTTAACCACTATTTTACAGATGAGCTAATTGAGGGCCAGAGAAGTGAAGTGACTCTCCCAAGCTCACCCAAAAGACAATCGGTGGAGCAGAGATTAGAACTCTGACTCACTTAGGGTGGGGAAGGGAGGGGATATGTGTACACCTGTTTCTCAAAGTCTCTTCTCCAAACTATCAGGGGTTGGATTTGGCTGCTTCCCACACCCCAATTAAGGTATGGACGGGTGGTGAGAGACTGGTTTGGCTGCCCAGTGATAAAGGTGAGCTGAGGAGGCTCGCTGCTCCGCTAAGCGCTGTGTGCACTGATGGGAAAAGGTATTCACAAACCAGCAGCCTCGTCATTCTCTCCCAGAAATTCATTGTGCATGTGTGTGTGTATATATATATATATATATATATATTCTGTGTGTGTGTGTTTGCGTGTGGGGACAAAGTCCACCTCTAAAGCCTTAATCCGTAAATTATAGAGTGTTTAGAAGATGAAGTCCATATTTACATTGCATGTGTGTGTGTGTGTGGTTTGTTTTTTTCTTTGTGTGTGTGTGTATGCACGTGCATAAGCCCGGGTAATAATAATAATGACATTTATTAAGCGCTTACTATGTGTCAAGCACTGTTCTAAGCGCTGGGGGGATGCAAGGTAATCAGGTTGTCCCACGTGGGGCTCACAGTCTTAATCCCCGTTTTCCAGATGAGGTAATTGAAGAACGGAGAATAATAATAATAATGGTATTTGTTAAGCGCTTACTATGTGCAAAGCACTGTCCTAAATGCTGCGGGGGGGGGGGGGGGATACAAGGCGATCAGATTGTCCCGAAAACGGAGAACAATAATAAGAATAATAATGGTATTTGTTAAGTGTTTACTATGTGTGAAGCACTGTTCTAAGCACTTGTGGGCGGGGGGGGGGGAGGGAGAATACAAGGCGATCAGGTTGTCCCACGTGGGGCTCACAGTCTTCATCCCCATTTTCCAGATGAGGTCAGTGAGGCCCGGAGAACTGAAGTGACTTGCTCAAAGTCACCCAGTTGACAAGGGGCGGAGTCGGGATTCGAACCCACGACCTCTGCCTCCCAAACCCGGGCTGTTCACACTGAGCCACGCTGGGTAGGAAGTCAACCTCGGCATGAAAAAGGTAGAATGCCTAGAGGCAGAAATATGTAAGCGACTTTTCCTCCAATTCTTCCAGCCCCACAGCATTTATTCATTCAATCGTATTTATTGAGCACTTACTGTGTGCAGAGCACTGGACTAAGCGCTTGGGAAGTACAAGTTGGCAACATATAGAGACGGTCCCTACCCAACAGTGGGCTTACAGTCTAGAAGGGGGAGACAGAGCACAAAACAAAACATATTAACAAAATAAAATAAGTAGAATAAATAGGTGCAAGTAAAATAAATAGAGTAATCAATACGTACAAACATATATACAGGTGCTGTGGGGAAGGGAAGGAGGTAAGGCCGGGGGGATGGAGAGGGGGAGGAGGGGGAGAGGAAGCAGTCATTTGATTTATTTGTATTGTCTTTCTTGCCCCCTCTAGACTTGAGCTCATTGTGGGCAGGGATTGGCACCGTTTATTGCTGTATTGGCCTTTCCCAAGCGCTTAGTAGAGTGCTGGGCACGCAGTGGGCATTCAATAAATCAGATGGAATGAATGCCCTCCTCCCCCTCCCCATCCCCCCCGCCTTACCTCCTTCCCCTCCCCACAGCACCCGTATATATGTAGATATGTTTGTACGAATTTATTACTCTATTGATTAATTTTATTTGTGCATATTTATTTTATTTTGTTAATATGTTTTGTTGTCTGTCTCCCCCTTCTAGACTGTGAGCCCGCTGTTGGGTAGGGACCGCCTCTCGATGTTGCCAACGTGGACTTCCCAAACGCTTAGTACGGTGCTCTGCCCACAGTAAGCGCTCAATAAATACGATTGATTGTATGAATGAACGAATGCAGGCCACGTGCGTGTATGCGTCTGCGCGTGTTTCAACGCGGGGATAAAACCTGCTTCGAAAACCTTAATCTGTAAAGTCGAGGAGGTCTGGTTTTATGCTCCCCAGTTCTGTCCGACGCAGAGACAGTCCACGGACACATCTCTTCCCAGAACGCCCCACCTCCCTCTGCAATAATTTGGTAAGTGGATCCGTGCAAGTTTTCTTGGTCAAAATGCGGAATTGATTTATTAGAATAATAACGGTATTTATTCTCGCCTCCTTCCGTCTTCACCCTCGACTCTCTCCTTGTCCGCTGCTGCCCAGCCCGGGGGAGTTTGGACTGGTAGCTACCCCCTAAACCACTGCCCAAACTAAGAATGGAATGGGAATAATAATAATTCCCATTATTAGTCCCATAATTATGAGAAGCGGTGTGGCTCAGTGGAAAGAGCACGGGTTTTGGAGTCAGAGGTCATGAGTTCAAATCCCAGCTCTGCTAAATGTCAGCTGTGTGATTTTGGGCAAGTCACTTCACTTTTCTATTATTATTCTTTATATTATATTATATATAATATATTATTACTCTATTTATTTTACTTGTACATATCTATTCCATTTATTTTATTTTGTTAATATGTTTTGTTTTGTTGTCTGTCTCCCCCTTCTAGACAGTGAGCCCACTATTGGGTAGGGACCGTCTCTATATGTTGCCAACTTGGACTTCCCAAGCGCTTAGTTCAGTGCTCTACACACAGTAAGCGCTCAATAAATACGATTGATTGATTCTCTGGGCCTCATTTCCCTCCTCTGTAAAATGGAGATGAAGACTGTGAGCCCCCCCCCCCCCCAACAGTGGGACAACCTGATCAGCCTGTCACCTCCCCAGCGCTTAGAACAGTGCTTTGCACATAGTAAGCACTTAATAAATACTATTATTATTATTATGTTGGCGTTTGTCAAGTGCTTACTACATGCCAAACACTGTTCTAAGCACTGGGGTAGATACAAGGATCAGTTCTGCCTCTGCCGAGACGGGTAGGCTACTGGAAACTCTCCAGGTGCCACCCTGAGAGGACTGGGCCTCAGTTACCTCATCTGTAAAGTGGGGATTAAGACTGTGAGCCCCACGTGGGACGATGTGATAACCTTGTATCTACCCCAGCGTTTAGAACAATGCTTGGCACATAGTCATCGCTTAACAAATACTATAAAATACTATAATAGTAATACTAACAGTGCTTGGCACATAGTAAGCGTTTAACAAATACTATAATAGTAATAATTAACTTAACTTCTCTGTGCCTCAATTACCTCATCTGTAAAATGGGGATTAAGATTATGAGCCCCAAGTGGGAAAACCTGATTACCTTGTATCTGCCCCAGTGCTTAGAACAGTGCTTGGCACATAGTAAGCGCTTAACAAATGCTATACTAATAATAATAACAGTGCTTGGCACATAGTAGGTGCTTAGCAAATACTATAATAATTATAATAATAATAATTAACTTCTCTGTGCCTGTTACCTCATCTGTAAAATGGGGATTGACTGTGAGCCCCACGTGGGACAACTTGATTACCTTGTATCTACTCCAGTGCTTAGAACAGTACGTGGCACATAGTAAACACTTAACAAATGCAATAATAATAATAACAGTGCTTGGCACATAGTAAGCACTTAACAAATGCTATAATAATAATAATAATAATAATTAACTTCTCTGTGCCTGTTACCTCATCTGTAAAATGAGGATTGACTGTGAGCCCCACGTGGGACAACCTGATTACCTTATATCTGCCCCAGTGCTTAGAACAGTATGGGGCACATAGAAGCGCTTAACAAATGCAATAATAATAATAACAGTGCTTGACATAGTAAGCACTTAACAAATGCTATAATAATAGTAATAAACTTCTCTGTGCCTCAGTTACCTCATCTGTAAAATGGGGAGTGAGACTCTGAGCCCCACGTGGGACAACTTGATTACCTTGTATCTGCCCCAGCGCTTAGAACAATGTGTGGCTCATAGTAAGCGCTTAACAAACGCAATAATAATAATAATAGTGCTTGGCACATAGTAAGCGCTTAACAAATGCTATAATAATAATAATTAACTTCTCTGTGCCTCAATTACCTCATCTGTAAAATGGGGATTAAGACTGTGAGCCCCACGTGGGACAACCTGATTACCCTGTATCTACCCCCAGCGCTTAGAACAGTGTTTGGCACATAGTAAGTGCTTAACAAATACTATAATTATTATTATTATTGTATAGGATGTCTAGATGAAATGAATATGTATGGAGCGTGTGCGTCTGACACCGTAGTCTGTAAACTACAGGAGATCTAGCTTGGCTTAGTGGATAGAGCACGGAACTGGGAGTCAGAAGGACCTGGGTTCTAATCCAGGCTCCGCCACTTGTCTGCTGTGTGACCTTGGGCGAGCCACTTCTCTGAGCCTCACTTCCCTCCTCTGTAAAATGGGGATCGAGACTGTGAGCCCCACGTGGGACAGGGACTGTGTCCAACCTGATTTGCTTGTACCCACCCCAGCGTTTAGAACAGAGCCTGGCACATAGTAAGTGCTTAACAAATACCATAGTCAGAAATATACTAATAGTACTTATTGAGCGCTTACTAGGTGCCAAGCACTGTTCTAAACACTGGGACAGATTCAAGTAGGCCTCCCTTCAAAGCTCTCCTTCCCCTCCCCATCTCCCCTGCCTTACCTCCTTCCCCTCCCCACAGCACCTGTATATATATATAGATGTTTGTATGTATTTATTACTCTATTTTATTTGTACATATTTATTCTATTTATTTTATTTTGTTACTATGTTTTGTTTTGTTGTCTGTCTCCCCCTTCTAGACTGTGAGCCCGCTGTTGGGTAGGGACCATCTCTATATGTTGCCAACTTGGACTTCCCAAGCGCTTAGTACAGTGCTCTGCCCACAGTAAGCGCTCAATAAATACGATTGAATGAATGAATGAATTCAAGGTAATCAGGTTGTCCCACGTGGGGCTCCCAGTCTTCATCCCCATTTTCCAGATGAGGGAACGGAGGCCCAGAGAAGTAAAGCGACTTTCCCGAGGTCACACAGCTGACAATCAATCAATCAATCAATCGTATTTATTGAGCGCTTACTATGTGCAGAGCACTGTACTAAGCGCTTGGGAAGTACAAATTGGCATCACATAGAGACAGTCCCTACCCGATAGTGGGCTCACAGTCTAAAAGGGGGAGACAGAGAACAGAACCAAACATACCAACAAAATAAAATAAGTAGGATAGAAATGTACAAGTAAAATAAATAAATAAATAAATAAACAGAGTAATAAATATGTACAACCATATATACATATATACAGGTGCTGTGGGGAGGGGAAGGCGGTAAGGCGGGGGGATGGAGAGGGGGACGAGGGGGAGAGGAAAGAAGGGGCTCAATCTGGGAAGGCCTCCTGGAGGAGGTGAGCTCTCAGCAGGGCCTTGAAGGGAGGAAGAGAGCTAGCTTGGCGGATGGGCAGAGGGAGGGCATTCCAGGCCCGGGGGATGACGTGGGCCGGGGGTCGATGGCGGGAGCCGGGATTAGAACCCAGGTCCTTCTGACTCCCAAGCCTGTGATCTTTCCACTAGGCCACACTGCTTCTCGTACGCTACACGTGTGTGTGTTTGTGTACACGGGTCTTAAAACTGCCCTTGGTCCCTCCCCCGCACTGTCAGGGGGTGACGACCCCCTACCCGGGAGTTCCCCCCGGGGCTAGTTGGATAGTTATGGGGGCGAGTAGCCTCGTGTGCAGGACACTGTGCATAACCATCTGCAGCCGAGCTCTCGGCCACCTTAATCCCTGCACCCCAGTCCCCTCCAACGCGAGGACCCAGGGCCGAAATCGGATGGACCGGATTTTTTTTCTATTTTTAATAGTGTTTGTTAAGCGCTTCTTACGGGTCAAGCACTGTGCTAAGCGCTGGGGTGGTTACAAGGTTGTCCCTCGTGGGGCTAACGGTCTAAGTAGGAGGATTTAATATTTAATCCCCATTCTGCAGTTGAGGAAACGGAGGCGCAAGGAATTTAGGGGACTTGCCCAGGGTCACACAGCAAGCAATCGACAGATCCGGGATCCCCTGATTCCCAGGCCCGTGCTCTTTTTTTCATTCATTCGATCGTATTTATTGAGCGCTTCCTGTGTGCAGAGCACTGTACTAAGCGCTTGGAGAGTCCAAGTCGGCAACAGAGACGATCCCTACCCCACAACGTGCTCACAGACTAGAAGTCTCTTTCCACGCCCGTTGTGGGGTAGGGGCCGTCTCTTTCTGTTGCCGACTTGGACTTCCCAAGCGCTTAGTACAGTGCTCTGCACACACTAAGCGCTCAATAAATACGATTGAATGAATGAATGAGACAGGGGCGCACCCCAAATCCCCTCTACTCCTCCGTCCACAGTAACGGTCGGGTCAGCTCACCAAGCGGTAGTAATAGTCGTGATATCTGTTAGGCGCTTACTATGTTCCAGGCACTGGTTGAACGCTCCGAGTTTGAATCTGCCACCAGCATACTTCCCAGAGCCTGAATTGTCCCGACTATTATTATTATAAAGATCATATTACTTGTAATAATAATAGTAACGATAATAATAATGATAATGGTATTTGTTAAGCGCTTACTATGTTCCAAGCACCGTTCTAAGCGCTGAGGTAGATACAAGGTCATCAGGTTGTCCCGCGTGGGGCTCACAGTCTTAATCCCATTTTACAGACGAGGCCCAGAGAAGTGAAGTGACTTGCCCAAGGTCACACAGCAGACAAGTGGCAGAGCCGGTATTAGAACCTACGTCCTCTGACTCCCAAACCTGGGCTCCTGCCACTTAGCAACGCTGCTCAGAAACAACCACGATATTATTATTATTGTTAATAATAATAATATTAATGATAGTAATATTTGCTGAGCGCTTACCACGTGCTAAACGCGGGAGCAGAGACAGAATTACCAGGTCGGACACAGTGTCTGTCCCGCTCAAGGCTCAGTCTGGTTTACCCGAGAAACAGAAGCTGAGGTCTATCTAGTAGTCAGGCGACCTATTAAACGGATAGATCCCTAGATAAAGAGATAGACAGGACAGACAGACCGACTGATTGATTCAGAGAGAGATCAGCCGAAAGAGAGACGGTCAGAGATATAAAGAGGTAAGAGATGTAAATAAAGAGGTAGAGATCGGCTAATTGATTCCAAAATTGATAGGTCGAAAAAGTAATATAGATAGAGGATAGAGATGTAAATAAAGAAGAATAAGCGGAGAGACGGATGGATTAATTGATTCATAGATTGATCGGCCGAAAGAGTGACGGACAGAGATCAATCGACTGATTGATTCCTAGGTAGAAGATGACTGGAGAGATCTCTAGATAGACAGAAAGAGGGATCGTAAGTAGCTACAGAGAAGGGTTTGGAAGTTATATTTAGTTGCCCTTGGTTCTTGAAGACACTGACGGTGGAGATGGATAGACAGGCATGCTGATAGGTTGATAAATAGCTAGCTAGATAAATTGTTAGCTAGATTAAATAGATAGCTATTCTTCTAGCTAGATTAAATAGATAGCTCCTTCTTAGACTATGAGCGGTCTGTGGGACAGGGACTGATTATCTTTGCATCTCACCTAGAGCTCAGTACAGTTGCTTGGCACATAGTAAGCCCTTAACGAATATTATTATTGTAATTGTTGTTATATCAACATTATTACAATATTGTTATAGTGTACTCTCCCAAGCCCTTAGGACGGTGCTCTGCCCACAGTAAGCACTCAACAAACACGATTGATTGACGGAGTGATTGGTAGCTAAGTAAGCGACGTTTATAGAAAAACAGCTTAGGAAAACGAGAGCAGATTGAAAAGGTAGCCCGTTATGCAGATGGATAAATAAATTTCTTCTCCAAAATAATTGAGGAAAAAGCTTCTCGGTTTTCCCAAGCCTCCGGGCCTTACTGACTCTGGGGGAGGCAGAGTGAGGGAGGGGGGCGGGGAGGGGGGCGTCCAGCAAAAAGGCAGCAGGAGAGAGGGAAATTGGATTCACTCTCCCCACCGAGAAATAACTGTCGTTCTTCACCCGGGTTCAGGGCGCAGTAGGGCAGGCCGGATACGAAAGGAGAGGGTGGGAAGGGAAAAATAGGGGTCTCCTGTCAGGTGGGAGAGATGGGGTGACCCTCCTCTAGGCTCTGGAAACCCCGTGTACTTTGCAATGGTCCCGACCCCCGACGGTCGTCTCTTAAGACAGAAAGATAGTAACGGAATCAACCTAATGGATTTCTGTATCTGTCTGAGCTCGTGTGTATGAGAACAGCAGAGTGTACACACGGATGCTGCGGGGATAGGACTGAGTGTACACCAGATCATGTAAATGTCTGCGTATAAACGGGGGGTGGGGGGGACCGAGGACGGATGTGGATATCTGTGTACATGTAGAACCAAACACGTGAATGCCTCCGTATAGCCGCGTATGCGCGCCTGAATGTATCATGTAGAGGTATGCAGGTGAATATACAGACATGGACAGGTGTGTTCAGATAAATGTTTGCCTGTATACAGAATGTGCTAGTGTCTCATATGCAGATGTACTCGACTGTATCAGCTCTCCAGTACAGCGCTCTACACGCGGTAAGCCCTCAATAAATACGATTGAATGACTATACATACTAGCGCGAAGCGATCGGATAAATGAAGCAATTATCCGGGTGATTCCAGCAAAAAAAAAAAAATCATTTTTGCAGCAATTTTTCAGATAGTTTAGAAGTAGGTCTGTGGCTCCTCTGGTCCTTAGGTGTTTATATTGTACGCCTCTCCCACATCCCTCGGCCCCCTCTCGCTGCTGCTGCAGAAGCCTCGGGGAGTTAGAAGATGCGGGGTGAAGAGAGGAAAGAAGAGATAGGAAAGGAGGGGAGAAAGGAGAGAGGATAAAGGAAAGAAGAGAGTAGAAATGGGAAAGAAGAGAGGGGAGAAAGGAGAGAAAGAAAGGAAAGAAGAGGGCACAGAGGATAGTGGGGAGAAGAGATAGGAGAGGAGTGATAGGAAAGGAAATGAGAGAAGAGTGATAGGAAAGGAGAGAGAAGAGAAAGCAGAGGAAAGCAAAATAGAGCAAATTAACCCTTGAAAAAGAACAGTTTGGCGTCTCTACACATTTATTTTTTTTTATTTTGAGCCCTATTTGGGGCAGGGATTGTGTCCAACCTGTTAGCTTGTGTCCACCCCAGTGCTTAGAACAGTGCTTGGCACTTAATAAGAGCTTAACAAATACCATTTAAAAATATAGAGTGATTTCACCCGTCAGGGGAGTCTGCTTCGAAAAAGCGCATTAAGGTCTGACCTGTGGGAATAGTTTATCACCGACTCGGCCGCCTCTCCTCTCCTGTGCTTATAACTTTATGTGAAGATTATTTTAGTCTTATTATTCTCCCCTACCAACTTCTTGGAAATCCTGGGGTTGTGATGGGATGGAGAAAAAACCGCAAAAGCTGTAGCTTTTGCACTTCAGTTCAGTTGTATCCTCCAGAGAGCTTACTACAGTGCTCTGCTCACAGTAGGCGCTCACTAAATACCACTGTTTGATTTTTCTAAAGGGAAGTTACTTTTTCCTCAAACCAGGGAAATTTGTTTTTCTCCGCATGATGCGGATAATTGCCTCAATTTTCCACTTCTCTCTGATGGGAAGACCCAGAAGGGTGGGAATGGGGTGGGGAGGGGTTTTTTAGGGGGGCGGAGAGGGACAGTAAGCGACAGATAAATGCAGGAAGCACAAGAGACGGGCAGAGAGAGCCCTTCTCTACATCCAAATGACCTCTTTGAGGCAAACGATCCGTATCCTCGAAGATTTAAAACGAATTTTCAGAGGGGGATTTCTTGTTGCTTGAATTCTCCGCATAATTACCCCAATCTTTCGCTCCCCTTGGGCAGCTCAGATTAACCCTGCACCCCAAGGGTTCGGGGGTGGCTCTGGAGGGTCGGAACGGGGGTGGGGAGACCCGTTCCGGAGGTTGTCGGCCCCGGGCCAGAGCAGAGATCCGAGGCGGGATGGAAAAGCAGGTTTTCGAGAGCTCCGGGAACCCCATTCCCTCTCCCACATCCTCGGCCCCCTCTCGCTGCTGCTGTAGAAGCCTCGGGGAGTTAGGAGATGCGGGGTGAAGAGAGGAAAGAAGAGATAGGAAAGGAGGAGAGAAAGGAGAGAGAGGATAAAGGAAAGAAGAGAGTAGAAATGGGAAAGAAGAGAGGGGAGAAAGGAGAGAAAGAAAGGAAAGAAAAGGGGACAGAGGAGAGTGGGGAGAAGAGATAGGAGCGGAGTGATAGGAAAGGAAATGAGAGAAGAGTGATAGGAAAGGAGAGAGAAGAGAAAGGAAAGGAGAGAAGGTAGAAGAAATGGGAAAGGAGAGAGGAGAAAGGAGAGAAAAGAAAGAAGAGGCGACAGAGGAGAGAGAAGAGATAGGAAAGAAGAAAGGACAGAAGAGATGAGAGGGAGGTGAAAGGAGAGAAGAGATAGGAAAGAAGAGGGGAGAAAGGAGAGAAAGAAAGGAAAGAAGAGGGGACAGAGGAGAAAGGAGAGAAGAGATAGGAGAGGAAGGTGAAAGGAGAGAGGAGAAAGGAGAGAAATAAAGGAAAGGGGACAGAGGAGAAAGAAAGGAAAGCAGAGGGGACAGAAGAGAAAGGAGAAGAGATAGGAAAGAAGAGAGGGAGATGAGAGGGGAGAGAAGAGCTAGGAAAAGAGAGAGGAAAGAGCGGGGTCCCGGGGACTGGGGAGGGGTCCCAGTGGACCCTCGGTTCCCGACCCGGAGGCCAGGGGGAATCCAGCCGAGGCCCGGGAGTAGATAACCTAATCCCCTGCCCCGGGAATCTCTCTCCTTTCGGAACGAGAGTGAACTGGGCCCTGGGGAGAGCCCTTCCACCGCCCCGCTGCTGTCCTCTGGCTTCTGTCCCCTAGCCCAGGCGACCGGCACGGACCACCGCCTCTTGTTTGGGGTTGCCATTTCCCACGCCGCTAATTTGTTGTTATTCCCCAGCGCTCGCCGCCGCCTTCTGATCTTCAGGCTCGCTCCCGCTCTCCCGACTCCCTAATCTCACCCTCCGGGAAGTAGCTTCCCTTTGCGGCCTCACGGGGACATGATGTGACAAGGTTTTTTTTATTATTATTTTGTTTTGTTTTGGCCAGCGGGTCTTATTTTTTTTTTCTGCCTGTAAATCCAAGGGACTCAACTGTAAATCGGAAAAACCCGATTCCTGACCAGGGGAGAATTCCCTCTGATGGATCACAAGGAGAATTCCTGCTCCCAATTTTTAGGTTTTCCCCCGAGCCCCGTTTTCCCCCCTCTCCCGCCGGGTCCAGTCCTCGGGATTCTGTGAAAATCTCAATATTTCAGAATTGGTCTCGGCGATCGGCAACGACTCTGGAATTCCAAAAATCCAAACGTTTTCTTGGATTCCCTCGGCCCGGGAATCCTTTCCTAATTGGAGAGCGATTTTTGTGGGTGGTAGGGAAGCGCTTTATTTTGACGGCGATTTCTCCCGTTCCGGGTTCCTAGGATTAGGCTTTCCGGGAAAGAGAAGTTGCTGGGGTGATTTAAAGGCTCCTAGTTTTCCAGGGGAGGTTGCTCGGCTTTCAGGCTCTTAGGAGCCTCGGGAAAAAACTCCCAAATGTGAATCCGAAATGTCAGGCCAGAACCCAGGCCCCTGAGCTGCGGGAAAAGGGAGGCAAGATGCTGCGGGAAGTCGGGAGAGAGAGGCGAGGAATTCATTGCGTCGAATTTCCAAGCCGGGTTAGAGATGGAAAAAAGGAAACCCGCTCCCACCGCTTTTCCTTACCGGCTCCTTCGCACCCCCGGGACCAGGAAGGGAGGAAGCGCGATGGGAGAGGGGAAGGAAAAATGCAACTTTTCCTCCCTTTCCCGGGGAATTTTAGAGCCGGGTTTTCAACCCTTAGGCCCAGATCTGCCCCTCGCGGGAGGCAACAGACGTTTGAAATCCCGTGGGGGAACCGAGGATGCTGGGGTTCGTCCAGGGGGGGGGGACGAGGAGAATCGTTGGGAGTGGCCGGAAGCAGGAAAAATCCGACCGCAGCCGTTAAGAATCCCATTCCAGCGATAAGAGCCGGTGGCGTTGTCTACACTGTCATTCATTCATTATTGAGCGCTTACTGGGCGCTTGGGCAAATACGACATATCTATAAAGACAGACAATCCCTGCCCGCCACGAGCGGATCATGGAGAGGGGCTATTTAATGGGGCGAGCGTGGCTTAGTGAAAAGAGCATAGGTTTGTGAGTCAGGTCGTGGGTTCTAATTCCGCCTCCACCATTTGTCAGCTGTGTGACTTGGGGGAAGTCACTTTCCTGGGCCCCGGTTCCTTCATCTGGAAAATGGGGATGAAGACTGGGAGCCCCACGTGGGACAACCAGATGACCATGTACTCCCCCCACCCCAGCGCATAGAACAGTGCTTGGCACATAGTAAGCGCTTAACAAATGCCATCATGATTATTATTATTATTTCGCCAGGATGGGGAAGGAGAAGCGGGTTAAGTGCTAACTACCCACAAGGGGTGGGGGCTCAAGCCGCCCACCCCTTGTTTTCCCTGGACCCTGGTGGGATTCGGTGCGGTCCTGGGAGCGGGCCCAGGAGGGAGGGGATGAACTGGACGGATTAGCGAGCCCAGCTCCTCTTACTCATTAAATAATAACCAGAAAATTGTGGCCTAGCCGGGATGCCCCCTAAAATATCCCGAGATATCCAGGTCACTGCCCTGGGCTAGCGAGCCCGGCCGGGGCCGAGGCGGGAAGAGCCCGGGATGGGTTATTTTTTGGTTGGGATTATTATTTTTTTTTTCCCGGAGCTCGGGATCCAGGGATAATGTTTTCCCACCTCTGTCCCCGCTTCCAGCGGGGATCCCGGTGGCCGGGGATGACGCCGAGAGGGTAAATTGAGCCGGCATCGACAACGCGGATAATTCCCGCCAAATAATCCCTGGCGATCGCCTGAAATAATCGAGCAATTAAGGACAGCCGGGATGGGGAGGAGGGGGTGGGGGGGGGAATGGAAGAGGGGGGGAATTGGGGCGTAAGATAATAATAAGATAAGATAATAGCCCCGACTCTCCGCAGTCTCTGCGTTTAGAGCAGTGCTTGGCCCAGAGTAAGCATTTGACAAATACCATCATTATTATTTGGGAGGGAGACTAACTCTCTGCGGGATGCTCAGATCCAGGCCTCCAACCTCGCCCCCCCCCCCCCCACAAGCTGGACTTCGGAAAGGCCCCCCGGATCAGGGGTAAGGGAGCGCCCCACTTTTCTCCGGGACCCCCGCGGTGGCTTTCTGGGCCCAGGCTGGTGGGTTTAGGGAGAAGCAGCGTGGCTCAGTAAAAAGAGCCCGAGTTTGGGAGTCAGAGGTCATGGGTTCAAAGCCCGACTCCGCCACTTGTCTGCTGTGTGTCTTTGGGGGAGTCACTTGACTTCTCTGGGCCTCAGTTCCCTCATCTGGAAAATGGGGGTGAAGACTGTTAGCCCCACGTGGGACAACCTGATCACCTTGTATCTACCCCAGCGCTTAGAACAGTGCTCGGCGTATAGTAAGCGCTTACCAAATGCTATTATTATTATTATTGTTATTATTATTATTATTTAGGGGGGCTCTGGAGGTCAAAGCGCCCATCCTCAGCGCTTCGCACAGTGCTCTGCACCCCGTGAGCGCTCAATAAATACGATTGGGTGAATGCCGGGGATTTGGGGGACTGCCCTCGCCAGGAGGAGGCTGCCACCCTCCCACCCACGTTGAGGTCAGGAGGGGCGCGAAGCGCTTGGAGCTCAGGGTCAGGGGTGGAGGAAGGGGGGATTGGGGGGCAGGGGGGACTCACCCTGAAAGCGGTGCCCGAAGAAGCGGTTCCGGAGGACCCAGGGGTAGAAGTTGAGGGGGTCCCGGGGCTGGGCCCCGAAGAAGGAGGGCGGGGGCTGCAGGGGGGTGGCACCCAGCTGGTGCACCGGGTGGACGGCCAGGGGCGGCGGGCCCAGGGCATCGGGGAATGCCAGCTCCGGGCCGGGGTACAGAGGGCGGCCCGGGCCCGGGAAGCCCCCGGGGGCGAAGGTCGGGGCGGCCGTGCCCACCGAGGCCGGGTACCCTAGGGCGCCGGGCCCGGCTACGTGCTGAGCGCCCCCGCCCTCTTTGGCCACCAGGGATTCGATGGTGAAGCAGCGCTTGGTGGCCGGCTGGAGCATGGTGGGGCCTGGGGGGCGGGGGGAGATGGAGGGTCCTCCCTAGTGCCGCCGCCGTGCAAACACTAGCTCACACACACTCCACACACACACACACACACACACACACACACACACACAAACACACACACGCCCCTTCCCCCTCCCCGGAGAAGCGCGGGGGGCTCAGGACGCCGGGGCTCTCCCAAGGCCGGCAGGTGGAAGGACTGGATGAGCGGGAGGATGGAGTGGAGAAGGGGGGAGGAGGGTTAGTCTCTGAGCGGGGGCGGGGGGGGCATTAGGGATATCTCCCCCCCCCGCCCCCCGGTCCGGGCCGCCCCTGCCTCAGTTTCCCCGGGCCGCCCCTGCCTCAGTTTCCCCGGGCCGCCCCTGCCTCAGTTTCTCCCGGAGGCGCTGGGAAAGGAGCACCTGGGCGGCCGCTCACCTGCCCCAATTGGGGGGAGGGGGCGGGACCTGGGGATCCGAGGAAAAAACCGGACTGGAGCCTCGGGAGGACCCGCGGGAGCCGCCCCCTCCCCCCTCCTCCCCTCCTCCTCCTCCTCCTCCTCCTCCTCCTCCTCCTCCTCGCCCGCCCCCTCCCCCTCCTCGCCCCCGGAGCCGCGGGCCACTCCGCAGAGAAAGGGGTGGGGGGCGTCAAGGGCCGCCCTCGGCCTCCAAAGCCCCCCAGGACAGAGACATCCCCCCCACCTCCCCCTCTCCAAAAGGGGGAGGGTCTCCCAGGGGGAGCAGCCGGTCCTTGGGGGGGCGTCGAAAGGACAGGATGAGGAGGGGGCGCCAGAAGGGCGGTGTACTGAGCAGGGGGCGGTCCATCCCCCCTCCCCTCCCCTCCCGGCCGGTAATCCGGAATTTATTTTTTTGGGGGGGGGAGGGGGTGTCGAAAGGGAGGAGGGGGACGTTGGAGGAGCACTTTCCCCTTACAGCGCGGTTGGGTTGCGCGTTAAAGCGAAGCAGCGCGGCTCAGTGGAAAGAGCCCGGGGTTGGGGAGTCGGAGGACGTGGGTTCTAATGCCGGCTCCGCCACTTGTCTGCTGGGTGACCCTGGGCAAGCCCCTTCACTTCTCTGGGCCTCAGTGACCTCCTCTGGAAAACGGGGATTAAGCCTGTGAGCCCCACGTGGGACAACCTGATCACCTTGTATCCTCTCCAGCGCTTAGAACAGTGCTTCGCACCTAGTAAACGCTTAGCAAATGCCATCATCATCATCATTATTATTATTCTCTGGGCTTCAGTGACCTCCTCTGTAAAATGGGGATGAAGACTGGGAGCCCCGCATGGGACAAGCTGATCACCTCGTATCGCCCCCAGCGCTTAGAATAGTGTTTCGTACATAGTAAGCGCTTAACAAATGCCATTATTATTATGATTCTCTGGGCCTCAGTGACCTCCTCTGGAAAACGGGGATTAAGCCTGTGAGCCCCATGTGGGACAACCTGATCACCTTTGTATCCCCTCCAGTGCTTAGAACAGTGCTTTGCACCTAGTAAACGCTTAACAAACGCCATCATTATCATTATTATTATTATTCTCTGGGCTTCAGTGACCTCCTCTGTAAAATGGGGATGAAGACTGGGAGCCCCGCATGGGACAACCTGATCACCTCGTATCGCCTTCAGCGCTTAGAATAGTGCTTCGTACATAGTAAGCGCTTAACAAATGCCATTATTATTATTCTCTGGGCCTCAGTGACCTTCTCTGTAAAATAGGGAGGAAGACTGTGAGCCGCAGGTGGGACAACCTGATCACTTTGCATCTCCCCAGCTCTTAGAACAGCGCATCGCACATAGTAAGCACTTAACAAATGTCACTATGATTATTATTATTATTATTCTCTGGGCCTCAGTGACCTCCTCTGTAAAATGGGAAGGAAGACTGTGAGCCCCACGTGGGACAACCTGATCGCCTTGTATCTCCTCCAGCGCTTAGAACAGGGTACACCATTATTATTATTATCATCATTATTATTAATTATTATGATTAAAGCTGAGGGACCCCGGAGTCCGAGGTCGGTCCGGTTGACCACCTTTTCAGGAATCGCCTCGGGTTTCAGGGGTCCGGTTCTTGAGCGCGTGTCCGTGGGCACATCCTTGGTGCGGGCACGCGTGTCTGTTGGCCTGGGTCTGGGATTGTAAGAAAGCAGCATGGCTCAGTGGAAAGAGCCCGGGTTTGGGAGTCAGAGGTCGTGGGTTCTAATCCCGGCTCCGCCACTTGTCAGCTGTGTGACTCTGGGCAAGTCACTTCACTTTTCTGTGCCTCAGTTACCTCATCTGGAAAATGGGGATTAAAACTGTGAGCCCCCTGTGGTCACCTTGTAACCTCCCCAGCGCTTAGAACAGTGCTTTGCACATAGTAAGCGCCTAACAAATACCATTATTATTATTATTAAGTCACTTCACTTCTCTGGGCCTGTTACCTCTTCTAGACTGTGAGCCCACTCTTCTAGACTGTGAGCCCACTGTTGGGTAGGGACCGTCTCTATATGTTGCCAACTTGTACTTCCCAAGCGCTTAGTGCAGTGCTCTGCATACAGTAAGCGCTCAATAAATACGATTGATTGATCTGTAAAATGGGGACTAAAACTGTGAGCCCCTGTGGGACAACCTGGTCACCTGGTAGCCTCCCCAGCGCTTAGAACAGTGCTTTGCACATAGTAAGTGCCTAACAAATACCGTTATTATTATTATTATTATTATTGTTAAGTCACTTCACTTCTCTGGGCCTCAGTTCCCTCATCTGGAAAATGGGGATAAAGCCTGGGAACCCCACTTGGGACAACCTTGATCACCTTGGATCTACCCCAGCGCTTAGAACAGTGCTTGACATATAGTAAACGCTTAACAAATACCGTCATTATTGTTATTATTATTATTACACGCGTGTCTGCGTCCGTGGGTCTGGGCCTTTGTACACGCGTGTCTACGTCCGTGTGTCTGGGATTGTACACGCGGCCGGGTGCGTCTGTAAATGTGTGCGTGGGTGTGGATTTCATTCATTCATTCAGTCGTATTTATTGAGCGCTTACTGTGTGCAGAGCACTGTACTAAGCACTTGGGAAGTAGAATTCGTCGACAGATAGAGGCCATCCCTACCCACCGACGGGCTTGAATGTGTCGGGGGGTGTCTGGAGGGGCCTCTGGGTTTCAAACCATTGGCTCCCAAGTTGGGATTCTCCCTTTGATCTCTCTTTGATCTCCTCTGATCTCTCTCCGGTCAGTGATCTGCCAGCGGACCGCGGGGGTCCCAGGAGATCCCGGCCCCGGCCTCAGGGACAGGACGTTATTTCAGGAATTGGGGTGGGGGGTTGCCCCTGGCAAGGGTCTCGGACCCCCCCCCCCCCCAACTCCTCCTACACCCCTTCCGGATTCCTACCGGCCTCTCGAGGGCAGCGAGGTCACCCGAGGTGGGGAGAAATACATCACCAACCCAAAGAAACAAATAAAACCACAAAATCACTTCTCTCCCTGTTCCCTCCCGCGCCCCGGTGCGCTGTTCGCCTCTCTATTCACCCTCTGTTGGCGAACAAACTCATTCAGTCGCATTGATCGAGCGCTTACTGTGTGCAGAGCACTGTAGTAGGCTCTCGGGATCCTTCGCTTGCCTGCTGCATGACCTTGGACAAGTCACTTCACTTCTCTGGGCCTCAGTTGCCTCTTCTGTAAAATGGGGATTAAGAGTGTGAGTCCCATGTGGGACAAGGACTGTGTGCATCCTGATTTGCTTGTATCTGCCCCAGAGCTTGACACATAGTATGCACTTAACAAATGCCACTGTTTTTATTCTTCTTCTTCTTCTCTGGGCCTCAGTTGCCTCATCTGTAAAATGGGGATTGAGACTGTGAGCCCTTTGTGGGACAGGGACTGTGTCCAACCCGATTTCCTTGTGTCCATCCCAGCGCTTAGTACAGTGTTTGACACACAGTAGCATTTAACAAGTGCCACAATTATTATTATTATTATTGTTATTTTTACAATACAACAAAACAGGGACAGTCCCTGCCCACATCGAGCTAACAGTTTAGAGCAGGGGAGACAGGCATCAATACAAATAAATATTTGTAACTTGACAGCAGTGTAGCTTAGTGGGAAGAGCCCAGGCTTGGGGGTCCGAGGAAGTGGGTCCAACCTTAGCTCCTCCACTTACCTGCTGTGTGACTTTGGGAAAGCCAGTTTACTTCTCGGAGCCTCAGTTACCTCATCTGGAAAATGGGGATTAAGATCGGGAGTCCCACGTGGGATAACCTGATTACCTTGTATCTACCCCAGCTCTTAGAGGAGTGCGAGGCCCAAAGTAAGGGCTTAACAAATACCACAATTATTAGTATTTTTTATAATAAATTGAACGACAGATATGGACACAAGTGCTGTGGGGCTGGAAGGGGGGAAGACAAAGTTATCCGCACTCGGCCTGGTCCTCGCATAATAGCCCCAGGGGAGGTTCCAGCCCCCCTGCCCCTCCATCCCATTTTGGTGGTCCAGCACCTCGGCAGGATCCAGGCCTGTTTTTGGGGTCCCCCGGGCGGGCGGTCAGAGTGCTCCCACCACAAAGAGGTTTAAAGTCTCCTTTCCACTCCGCTGCCTCCTGTAAAACCTGGACCCAGGGGTCTCCATTCCCTCCTGAGCCCCAGCCCCCTTCTTCCACCCTCCCAGTGGGTGACCCCCTAGCTCTCCCTCTCATAATACACAAATGCGCAGAGACACCCCCCCCCCCCCCCCCGGTCACTCTCCTTCAGCTCCCTGGTGACCGGGATTAGTGTGCCCATCTCGGGAAGAGGGGAAACATTCCCAGAAAGTGGCTCTTTCTAGCCGAGAAGTCCTTGAGGACAGGGGCCCTGACCCGAGGGGAGGGAGGTGAGTTGTGTGGAGGAGAAATCTTGTCCCAGATCTAGGGGAGCGCCTGCTGAACAAATGGACAGTAGCTTCTCCTTGGGCCGAGGGAAACGGAGGTAGAAAGACTGAGACGAACACGGAGGCAGAGATGGATTTGAAGACGAAATAGAGAGGGATGCAGAGGAAAAAATGGAGAGATGCACAGATGGGGAAGAGGGATGGAGTCAAAGACAGGTGGAGAGATAGATGCAGAGATAAAGAAACAGATTCAAAGACAGAGAGATATGCAGACAAAAAGACAGATTCAGAGAGAGAGATGGAGAGACAGAGAGAGATACGTAGAGACAAAGAGATTCAAAGGCAGGTAGAGAGATAGAGAGAGATATGCAGACAGAAAGAGACAGATTCAGACAGAGGTTGAGAGACAGAGAGCGACATATAGACAGAGAGACAGGTTCAAAGACAGAGATGGAGAAAGCATTGGAGAGAGATGAGGAGATGGAGATGGAAAGAGATATGCAGAAATGGAAAAAGAGGGATATATTCAAAGACAGAGAGGGAATAGAGGGATGTAGAGACAGAGAGGAATAAATTCAAAGATGGAGACAGAGATGGTGATGCAGAGACAGAAATGGAAAGAGAGTTGCAGAGCAAGAGTTGGATTCAAAGCCGAGGTAGTGAGATAGAGAGCTATGCAGGCAGAAAGAGAGTCAAAGACAAGGATAGAGAGAAAGCGATGGGGGGGATGCAGAGACAGAGATGGAAAGAGATGCAGAGGAAGAAGGTTAGACTCAAAGACAGCGATAGGGAGAGATAGAGAGATGCAGGGACAGAAAAGTAGATTTAAAGACGGAGGTGCAGAGAGACATTGTTAGAGAAGAATGCAGAGAGGTAGATGAGCAGAAGCCAGGAGGGGAAGGAAGAGGAGCTTGCAGGAGAGAGGCAGAGGATGGTGTCGGCTCCGGGAGGAGGGAGAGGAAGATGGAGAGGAGGAGCGAGCACCAGAGACATTGTTGCCACTGAGGCGACCTTGCATATTCACCTGTCCCCACTGGCCATCCTGTCTCCTCTTTCGCCTCATCAGCTGGTGGCTCTTATTGCCCAGCTCTGCCCTGCCGGACGGCGAGCTGGGAGAGGACGGCAGGGCCCATCCCGAGTCCAGTAATCACTGACCACCTCCCTGGGATCAGGGTGAGCCTTCAGGGCCTCCATTCCTTTGCTCTTACCTCAACTCCTGAACACCTTCAAGGCCACATTATAATAATAATAATTATTATTATTATTGTATTTGCTAAACGCTTACTATGTGCTGGGCACTGAACTAAGCACTGGGGTGGATACAGGCAAATCAGGTCGGACACAGTCCCTGTCCCACGTGGGGCTCACGGTCTCAATCCCCATTTTACGGATGAGGGAACTGAGGCCCAGGGAAGTGAAGTGACTTGCCCAAGGTCACAAAGCTGACAAAGGGCAGAGCTGGGATTAGAAACCATGACCGTCTGACTCCCGGGCCCGTGCTCTAGCCGCCACGCCATGCTGCTTCCACACCTCCTCCAGGAAGCCTTCCTGGCTCGACCCACCCTCTCTGCACCTCAGCAGCTTAATCTGGAAGCCACTCCCATCTCCGTTCATTCACTCATTCATTCAATCATATTAATTGAGCACTTACTGTGTGTAGAACACTGTACTAAGCGCTTGGGAGAGTACAACAGCAGACACATTCCCTGTCCACGACGAGCTCACGGCCTGTTCGGGTGTATCTGACTATGTGTTTTCCTCAGTTTCCCAGCTGCAGGGTGATTTCCTGAGGGTGAGGCTATGTCTATCCCATCTCCCTTTCATCCTCTACCTCCCCGAATCTGCTGCTTACAGGAATGTGACTCCTCTAGACCTCAGGAGACCCGTTGCCCTGCCCCTCAACCCTGGCTGTGGCCAAAGAGAATCAAATCCAAGTACATCCCCCTGCCCTATTCCCAGAATCCCTTGCACACTCTGGAGCCTAAATTTCTTCCATCGAGAGATTCCCTGGACCAAGTCCAGCCACTTTGGAAAATTGGGAAGAACCAGGAGTCGAAGACTGGGGGATCAGGAGTCGGGGATTGAATGGTCTCAACTCTGGTCCTTAAATCTTCTTAAATCTGTAAACCACAATCAATCAAATCTACTGAATCCTTACTGTGTGGCGAGCACTTTACCAAGCCCTTGGGAGAGTCCAACAGAACCGGTAGACATGTTCCCTGCCCACAGAGAGCTTACCGTCTAATAATAATGTTGGTATTTGTTAAGTGCTTACTATGTGCCGCACTGTTCTAAGCACTGAGGTAGATACAAGGTCATCAGGTTGTCCCAAGCGGGGCTCATAGTCTTAATCCCCATTTTATAGATGAGGGAACTGAGGCACGGAGAAGTTAAGTGACTTGCCCAAAGTCACACAGCTGACATGTGAGGGAGCCGGGATTAGAACCCATGACCTCTGACTCCCAAGCCTGTGCTCTTACCACTAAGCCATAGAGGATAAGAGCCAATTTTGCCTCTACCCTACTCCCTGCGTTAATCAATCAATTAATGGCATTTATTCATTCAATCGTATTGAGCGCTTACTGTGTGCAGAGCACTGTACTAAGCACTTAATTTATTGACGGCATACTGTGTGCAAAGCACTTGGGAGAGTGCCATACAATAGAGATGGTGGATCCATTTTCTGCCCACAACGAGTTTACAGTCTAGAGGGAGAGACAGGCATGAATATAGACAATTTATAACATATAAGCTGCTTCCTAAGTTGTTACAAATTGTTGCTTCCTACAACCCATTCAGTTCAGCTCCAACAGGAGGCAACTCCAGTCCCCGGCTGAAACGCCATGCCTTCTCCCCTTCACGAGAGCCCACTTCCTCTGGGAAGTCCTTCTAGATTTCCCTCATCTGATTATGGTCACCCTGGCTTCCCCTGGCCCGCTCCTTATTCACTCATTCAATCGTATTTGTTGAACACTTACTGTGTGCAGAGCACTGTACTAAGCGCTTGGGAAGTACAAATCGGCAACATACAGAGACGGTCCCTACCCAACAATGGGCTCACAGTCTAGAAGGGGGAGGCAGACAACAAAACATATAGACAGGTGTCAAAATCATCAGAATAAATAGAATTATAGCTATATGCACATCATTAACAAAATCAATAGAATAGTAAATATGTACAAGTAAAATAGAGTAATAGATCTGTATCATTAACAAAATAAATATAATAGTAAATATGTACAAGTAAAATAGAGTAATAAATCTGTGAGAAGCAGAGTGGCTCAGTGGAAAGAGCACGGGCTTTGGAGTCAGAGGTCATGGGTTCAAATCCCAGTTCCACCAATTGTCAGCTGGGTGACTTTGGGCAAGTCACTTAACTTCTGTGCCTCAGTTTCCTCATCTGGAAAATAGGGATTAAGACTGTGAGCCCCCCGTGGGACAACCTGATCACCTTGTAACCCCAGCGCTTAGAACATCGCTTTGCACATAGTAAGTGCTTAATAAATGCCATCATCATTATTATTATTAAATATATATAAGTGCTTTGGGGAGGGGAAGGAGGTAGGGCAGAGTGTGGGGGGTGGGGAGGAGAGGAAGAAGGGGGCTTAGTCTGGGAAGTCCTCCTCTTCTAGCTCCCTCCTCCCTCTTCTATCAATCAATCAATCATAGTTATTGAGCGCTTACTGCGTGCAGAGCACTGTACTAAGCGCTTCTAGTTCTCCAGCCCCATCCCTGAAATGGATCTCATCCCCTTTCCCACCATCAGTAAGTCAGATGAGTCTTGGTGGAAAGAGGGTCTGGAATCGCTGCTTAGGAGACCTCTAGATCAGGAGAATCCCCGTTGCTAGAGGTTGTTTAAGGTCAGACCTGGACATAATGGCCAACGGAGACATAATGGTCATGATGGCCATAATGGTCACCCCCCCCTCAGCTCTCCATAAATGGGGGGCCTTGCAGCTGAGAGATAAAAGGAGAGACTCAGAGGCCAACTTCTTTTCCCAGAATCCTCTTGGGGCTTTCCCCACAACTCATTTTTTAATGGTATCTGTTAAGTGCTTACTATATAATAATAATGATGATGGTGTTTGTGAAGCGCTTACTATGTGCAAAGCACTGTTCTAAGTGCTGGGGGGATACAAGGTGATCAGGTTGTCCCACGTGGGGCTCACAGTCTTCATCCCCATTTTGCAGATGAGGGAACTGAGGCCCAGAGAAATTAAGTGACTTACCCAAAGTCATACAGCTGACATGTGGTGGAGCCGGAATTTGAACCCATGACCTCTGACTCCAAAGCCCGTGCTCTTTCCACTGATACACGGTGCCAAGCCCTGTTCTAAATTCTGGGGTAAATACGCAGTCCATGTTCCACATGGGGCTCACCACCTTAATCCCAATTTTACAGATGAGGGATTTGAGGCACAGAGTAGGTAAGTGACTTGCCCAAGGTCACATGGCAGACAAATGGCAGAGATGCTTCTGACTTCCAGGCCTGTGTTCTTCCCACTAGACCACACTGCTTCGTTTTCCATTTCTCCAGCAAGACGTGTGTCTTGATCAATTCCAGTGCCGCTCGAGTGGTCAGTTGATCCTCAGTACCCATTTTAGGATGGTTTTCAGGACAAGAAGGCTACCAGACCTGGTTTTGCCCATCCCTGGGAGGAAATTGGCCAGGGACCTGCAGGGAAACTGAGGCAGGTTGGGGGGAGGAAAGGCTCCAGGTACAGAGCGGTCTGAAGCCAGAGTGTATGTTTTCAGGTTAATGATCCCAGATTAAAGATCCTGGTTGGAATCAGGGATCCCTGAGATGGTCAAGAGGGAGTCACCCTTGCAGGGAAGGCAGGCTGGCACCTGAGCCATATGGGGGCTTCCTTGGGCAAACTCAAATGAGTCGTCCAGCTTCGCTTGGTGAAAACGGCACAAGGCTGGGAGCCAGAAGGACCTGGGTTCTAATCCCGGCTCCGCCACGTATCTGCTGTGTGACCTTGGGCGAGTCACTTCACTTCCCCGGGCCTCGGTTAACTCCTCTATAAAATGGGAATTGAGTGTAAGCCCCAAGTGGATCAGGGACTGTGTCCAACCTGATTCACTTGCGTCTACCCCAGCGTTTAGAACAGTGCTTGGTACACAGTAAGTACTTAACAAGTGCCATAATTATTATTATTGCTATTGCCCAGCCTGCCAGGAGAGCAGGGAAATGGCCATTCCCATGGTGGGCAAAGTTTATACCGAGTAACTCACCAGTAACTAAACAACAGCATTTCGAATGGCACCATCATTTCCAGAATCAATCATCAACATCTTCACCACCATTTCTCTCATCACCGTCACCAGTCTTCATTGTTCCCTCCATCATCAACTTCCTCAACCATCATTTCTATTATCCCCGTCATCATTATCACCACCCTCTTATCATCAAGAAGCAGCTTGGCTCAGTGGAAAGAGTCCGGGCTTTGGAGTCAGAGGTCGTGGGTTCAAATTCCGGCCCCGCCAACTATCAGCTGGGTGACTTTGGGCAAGTCACTTCTCTGGGCCTCAGTTACCTCATCTGGAAAATGGGGATTAAGACTGTGAGCCCCCTGTGGGACAACCTGATCACCTTGTAACCTCCCCAGCAATTAGAACAGTGCTTTGCACATAGTAAGTGCTTAATAAATGCCATTATTATTATTATTATCAACTTCTTCACATCATTTCTATCATCATGATCATCGCTATCCTTTTCGCCATCATCTCCTTTTCACCATCATTTCTGTTATCATGATCAGAAGGAGCGTGGCCTAGTCGCAAGATCCCGGGCTTGGGAGTCAGAGGTCGTGGGTTCTAATTCCGGCTCCACCGCTTTCACTCATTCATTCATTCAATTGTATTTATTGAGCACTTACCATGTGTAGAGCACTGTACTAAGCGCTTGGGAAGTACAAGTCGGCAACATATAGAGACGGTCCCTACCCAACAACAGGCTCACAGTCTAGAGGGGGGAGACAGACAACAAAACAAAACATGTAGATGGGTGTCAAAATAGTCAGAACAAATAGAATTAGAGCTATATGCACATCATTAACAAAATAAATAGACTAGTAAATACGTACAAGTAAAATTAATAGAGTAATAAATCTGTACAAATATATACAAGCGCTGTGGGGAAGGGAAGGAGGTAGGATGGGGAGGAGGAGAATGTGTGGCTTTGGGCCAATCACATTAACTTCTCTGGGCCTCAGTTCCCTCATCTGTAAAACAGGGATTAAGACTGTAAGCCCCACGTGGGACAACCTGATTACCTTGTATGTACCCCAGCGCTTAGAACAGTGCTTGGCCCATAGTAAGTGTGTAACAAATACCATTATATTATTCTCCTTATTAATATCATCATCTTTACACCATCATTTCTGTTATCACGATCAGAAGCATCACAGCCTAGTGGGGCTTGGGAGTCAGAGGATGTGAGTTCTAATCCCAGCTCTGCCACTCATCTGCTGTGTGATCTTGGTCAAGTCACATAACTTCTCTGTGCCTAGGTGACCTCAACTGCAAAATGGGGATTAAGACTGTGAGCCCCACGTGGGACAACTTGATGACCTTGTATCTACCTCAGAGTTTAGAACAGTGCTTGGCACATAGTAAGTGCTTAACAAATACCATTATTATCCCTTCTAGATGGTGAGTCCGTTGTGGGCAGGGATTGTCTCCATTTGTTGCTGAATTGTACTTTCCAAGAGCGCTCTGCACACAGTAAGCATTCAATAAATACGATTGAATAAATGAATTATCATCGTTCTCAGCATCAACATCTTTGTCACCATTTCTAATAATCATCATTATCGCTATCACCCCACATTTCCATCAGCATCAACTCATCACTATCATTACCACCATTATCACTTTCGCCATCAAAGTCGTCACCATCTTTTCTATAATCAACTCGTTATGCTATTACCATCATGATCTCTATAACGATCTTCCTCACCATTATCACCACCATCATCAATAGATTATCAATCAGTCATATTTAGCGAGCGCTTACTGCGTACAGAGCACTTGGGAGAGTACAATATAACGGACACATTCCCTGCCCACAGTGAGCTTACCGTCTAGACGTTACTTTCAGGCAAGTGACCAGTGAAAAAATACGCTATCTGAAGTCCATTTGCCCACTGAATATGGATTGATCTCATCTGTCTCACCTCCGATCATTAGCCTCTGGCCTGGAATGCCCTTCCTCCTCATCTCCGACTCCCCGCCCCCCTTCAAAGCCTTATTGAAGGCACATCTCCTCCAAAAGGCCTTCCCACACTGAAATCCTCATTTCCTCTTCGCATGCTCCCTTCCGCATCACCCTGATTTACTCCCTTTTACACCCCACCCTCAGCCCCACAGCATTTAAGAACATATCTGTAATTAATTTATTTATAGTAATGCCTGTCTTCCGAACTCTGGATTGTGTCTGTTCTGGTGTTTTATTTGTCCTCTCCCAAGCACTTAGTACAGTGCTCTGCACACAGTAAATGCTCAGTAAATATGATTGACTGATTCCATATCCCTGTCCTTCGGGTTCAAAGACGGTGCTGCTGGCCACAAGATCCATCTAGATGTGTGTGTGGAAAGATGGGCCTAATCCCTGGAACTTGTCCTTGACCTCCTTGTTTTGGGTCTGGCTCCTTGCAGATGATTGGTGCTCATTAACCTGGGATGAAGAGGCAGGGACCAAATGATCCGCCGAGAGACAGTCCTCTTACCAAGGTACTTGCCCATTTGACCTCTTCCAAGGTTCTACCCTAGAAGCAAAATCTTTGAGCTAAAGGTAACCCAAAGCTTCTCCCGCCAGCTCACACATAAGATCTGGCCCTTCCACCCACCCAGAAAGATCAGAGAAGGAATAAAGTGTGGTCCTGACTGCCAAAAGGCCTCTGCGGAAAGGGACAGCCTCAACGTCTGCCTTCTTCTCTTCACGATTGTGAGGTCTAGCCTCCATCCTTCCTGTTGCAATTCAAGCCACTCTTGAGTATTAAACCCCTCCTACAACCCGGGGCTTTAGAGAAATCAGTTGGATGGCCCTCTCCACCCAGTGATCCAGTCCAGACCCCGAAAGTCCATGGCATCTCCTGGGACTTTTCGCTTGAGCGGAATTTAAGTACGAGCCCACTGGGAAAGGGCAAGAATCCCCAGCTCCAAAGCCCCTCCAGTTGCAGCTGTGAGGCCCCCACCCTCAAAACAAATTTCAGTCTCCCCACCCCCAGAAAAACGCCAGTGTAAAACTCCAAGGGGGCTTTTGGGACTGCCAGGCCAATTCTCAGTAACCTCCAGAGGAGAAATGAGGTGAGGCTTGAAATTCTATTAAAAATGGAAGTTTTCCCGATTCCAATTCAGCGCTGACTCTAAACTTCTCTTGGCTCTTTGCCCCAGTGAAGTATCACTGTTCCAGTCACTGGTTAGAGTGGGAAGGAAATAGAATCTTTCATAGGCTGGTGTAGCCCTCTGTGGGCTGGTAGGCCTGAAACCCATTTGCAAGACTGCTTTACAGTCACTCTGGGTGGGATGCTGAAACTCTCTCTTCTTTCTCTCTTCTCTTTCTCTCCTCTCTCTTCTCTCTCTTTTTCTCCCACCCAATGCAGAGAACCAGGCCCTCTCCTGGTGGGGTGGAAATGGATGGGATTGAAACTGGCTCAGCATTTACAGGGAATTATATTTCAGGAACCCCCCCAACCATCTTCCCCATCCTTTGGGTGGTCATGCCCTCTGTCAGGGTGCTGGGATGCAACTGTGTGTTTGAGTCGAAAGGGCAAGGGCTGGACTGGGGAATGGGAGAAGGAGGAGGGAGGAAGGGAAAAGAACAAGGAAGAAAAGGGGTGGGGGGAGACGGGGATGGGTGGGGGTGGGGAGGGATTCTCTGGGCTGTGATGAGAGAGGGTGGCAGTGCGCGTCAGATGGATGGCAGAGGCCCAGCACTCTTGCTGCATAAAGCTCTGCCAAACCTGCATTCAGCCGCTCCATATTGCTCCCGGATACGCGCGCAGCCGACTGGCACCTTCGTGAGGGCCATATCCTGCCGGGCCTGGGAGGACTGCCTGCCTCCTGTGGGCTGGGGGGCTCGGAGTGGTCAGGGCTGGGTTCCAACCTGGACCACAACCTCCGTTTGCCGTGCCCTCCGCTCTCCCGTTGGCCCAACCCTGTCCTTGGCCTCGATCGCCATTCTGCTGGAAGGTCACCTCTTCCAGGAAGCCTTCCCGGATTGACTGCATTGAGTCCCGCGCCTTCTGAGTCCTCCAGCCTGCTCTGTGGTTGTGTCTGCCTTTGTAACTCTGGGGAGGGGCTTCTGTTAGGGCTCATGTGGAGGAGGGGTTGCCTCTGCCTTAATTTGCCGGTGGAAAGAGCCCGGGCTTGGGAGTCAGAGGATGTGGGTTCTAATCCTGGCTCCCCCACTTGTCCGCTGTGTGAATCTGGGCAGGGCACTTCACTTCTCTGGGCCTCAGTGACCTCATCTGTCAAATGGGGATTAAGACTGGGAGCCCCATCTTGGGACAACCTGATCACCTTGTATCTCCCCCAGAGCTTAGAACAGTGCTTGGCACGTAGTAAGAGTTTAACAAATACCATTATTATTATTGTCATTGTTGTAGGGTGTGTGTGTGTGATAGTTCCATCCAGAACACAGCCAGGCTTACATCTTCCTAGATCGAGGTGTCTCCCCACTTCTGGCTGCCCTCCCTGTTTCCTTCCCCTCCTCATCAAAGCTCAAAGCCACCTCCACCTGGAAGCCCTCCTCAAGTAACCCCCACCCTCTAGGCTCAATCCAGGATGTCACTCCTCCTCCCCCCTTCCTCGGGCCCCTCCTGTCCCCCTCTTCAGACCGGGAGATTTGTGGGGGTCAGTGAGAGGACACGTGTCCACGAGTGGAAGGTGGGGGTCATCTAGGGCCCCTCATGTCCCCCACCCACTCCTTCATTACACCTTTGGGGAAACCAAGTCAAGGAGCAGGGAAGTCCCCAGAATCTTGAGTATCCTATCTAAGCGGTATGGCTTAGTGAATAGAGCCCGGGCCTGAGAGTCAGAAGAACCTGGATTCTAATCCTGCCTCCGCCACTTGTCTTCCGTCTGACCTGGGGAAAGTCGCTTCACTTGTCTGGGCCTCAGTTACCTCATCTGTAAAATGGGAATTAAGACGGTGTGGGATGTGGGCCTTGTCCAACCCGATTAGCCTGCATCAACCCCAGTGCTTAGTACAGTGCCTGGCACGTAGTAAGCGCTTAGCACCGCCTAGGCAACAACTTTCTCATAAGGCTTTGCTGCCCTGATCTCAACTACCCCAATGGATCGTTCCTTTTCTAAGCCTGTTACGGGCAGGGAATGTGTCTGCTGCTTCTGCTGTATTGTACTCTCCCAAGACCTCTGCACATAGTAAGTGCTCAATAAGCAGCATGGCTCAGTGGGAAAAGCCCGGGCTTTGGAGTCAGAAGTCACGAGTTCAAACCCCGGCTCTGCCAATTGTCAGCTGTGTGACTTTGGGCAAGTCACTTCACTTGTCCGTGCCTCAGTTACCTCATTTGTAAAATGGGGACTAAGACTGTGAGCCCCATGTGGGACAACCTGATCACCTTGTAACCGCCCCAGAGCTTAGAACAGTGCTTTAAGCACTTAGTACAGTGCTCTGCGCGCAGTAAGCATTCAATAAATACGATTGAATGAATAAATACCACTGTCTGATTGGAAGGCAGAGAGCTCTCTTCTAATTGAACAGTGCTTCGCACATAGTAATCGTTTAAATGCCATCATTATTATTATTATTATTCTGGTATGTGCCAAGCATTGTACTGAACCCCGACTGTGAGCCCACTGTTGGGTGGGGACTGTCCCTATATGTTGCCAACTTGTACTTCCCAAGCACTTAGTACAGTGCTCTGCACACAGTAAGTGCTCAATAAATACAATTGAATGAATGAATGAATGAATATCTTCTAAGCAGATGGGACACAGTCCCTGTCCCACATGGAACTCACAGTCTAAGGAGGAGGAGGGAGAACAGGTATTTTATTCCCTGTTTATGAGAAAACTGAGGCATAGGGAAGTGAAGTGACTAACCCAAGGTCATACAGCACTTAAGTGGCAGAGCTGGGATTAGAACCCAATTCTGGGAAGCAGCCTGGCCTAGATATCTGTAACTTTATGTATTTGTACTGATGTCTGTCTCCAGCCCTGTAGACTGTAAGCTCATTATGTTTATTGTTTATACCGTTTATTGTTGTGTTGTACTTTCCCAAGTGTTTAGTACACAGTACTCTGCACACAGTAAGTGTTCAATAAATACGATTGAATGAATGGAAAGAGCAGGGGCCTGGGAGGTAGAAGACCTAGTTTCTAATTCTGCCTCTGCCACTTGTCCGCTATGGGACCTTGGGAGAGTCCCTTCACTTCTTCGTGCCTCCGTTCCCTCATCTGTAAAATGGGGATAAAGACTGGGAGCCTGATGTGGGACACAGACTGTCTCCAACCTGATAAGCTCATATCTACCCCAGAGCTTAACAAATACCCTAAAAAAAAAAAGATAAATCCTCTGATTCCCAAGCAAATGCTCTTCCCACTGGGCCACACTGCATCTCCACACACCCCCTCACAGAAAATGCCTGTCTCTACCCCATCCCAGCTCCTTGGATTTTCACAGGTTTCAGGCTTAATTAGGGAGTGATTACCCAGGTGTGCCCTCCTCCCCCATTATTTCTCATTAACACCTAGGGACCCTCTTGTTATCTTAACAAGCTGCGTCTGGCAGGCAGGTGGGAGTGGGGGGCTTCTCCAGGAGGGAGAGTACCTGCAGGCTTCTTCCTACCCACTCATGGAAAGTCCCAAGCCGCAGGCAAGGGCCATGGATACGTGCATATGTGTGCGTGATTGTCCTTGGGGATATGTGTTGTGTGTGCATGGCTGGGTCCCCGTGGATGTATGTGTTCGCCTGTGGCCTCGTGTGCGGGCGATTGTGTGTGCATTTGGTTGTGTGTGCTTGCATGGCCATAGGCACTGGCTCCACGTGTGTGAGGAAAACCAGGGTCTCTAGGGTCCCCAACTGAGGACCCTGGGCTGACCGACACTTACAGCCGTCTAGACTGTGAACCTGTTGTTGGTTAGGGACCGTCTCTATATGTTGCTGACTTGTACATCCCAAGTGCTTAATACAGTGCTCTGCGCACAGTAAGTGTTCAATAAATACGATTGAATGCATGAAAGAAGAAGAATAATTATGGTATTTGTTTAACACTTATTACGTGCCAGGGACGGTTCTAAGCACTGGGGTAGGTACAAGTTAAATGGGTCGGACACAGTCCCTGTTCCACGTAGGGCTCACAGTCTTAATCCCCATTTTACAGATGAGGCCCAGAGAGGTGAAGTGACTTGGCCCAAGGTCACCCAGCAGATAAGTGGCGGAGCTGGGATTAGAACCCATGACCTTGTGAATTCCAGGTCTGTGCTCTTTCCAGTAGGCCAAGCTGCTTGTCCTGGCTCTCCATCCATATCCAGGAACTTCCCAACAACTGAAAAAGCAGCGTGGCCTAGTGGATAGAGCCCGGGCCTAGGAGTCAGAGGATCTGGGTTCTAATCCTAGTTCTGCCACTTGTCTGCTAGGTGACTTTGAGACATAGCATGGCATATTGGATAGATCAGGGGCCTGAGAGTCAGAAGGTCATAATAATAATAATAATAATGCTGGTATTTGTTAAACGCTTACTATGAGCCAAGCACTATTCTAAGCGCTGGAGTAGATACAAGGTAATTAGGTTGTCCCACATGGGGCTCACAATCTTAATCCCCATTTTACAGATGTGCTAACTGAGGCACAGAGAAGTTAAGTGACCTGCACAAAGTCACACAGCTGACAAGTGGCGGGGCTCGGATTAGAGCCCACGATCTCTGACTCCCAAGCCTATACTCTTTCCGCTAAACCACACTGTCATGGATTCTAATCCTGACTCCACCACTGTCTACTGTGTGACCTTCTGTGTGAAGCAAGTAACTTCACTTCTCTGTGCCTCAGTTACCTCATCGGTAAAACAGGGATTGAGACTGGAACAGGGACTGTGTCCAACATGATTTTCTTATAGCCACCCCAGTGCTCGTATGGTGCCTGGCACATAGTAAACACTTAACAAATGCTGCTATTATTATTATTAAGTCACTTATTTTCTCTGGGCCTCAGTTTCTTCATCTGTAAAATGGGGAATAAAACCTGTTCTCCCACCTACTTAAATTGTGAGTCCCTTGTGGGTCAACTACTGAGTCCAGCCTGATGATCTTGTATCTGTCCCAACACTAAGTACAGTGTTTGGTGCATAGTAAGTGCTTAACAAATACCACTACAGTGGCACAAACAAAATCTTGAACTACAACAAGGGCAGCTGAAATCAATCAATCGTGCTTATTGAGCGCTCGCTGTGTGCCGAGCACTGTACTAAGAGTTTGGGAGAGTACAACATAACAAGAGTCGGTAGACACGTTCCCTGTCCAAAATGAGCTTATAGTCTAGAGGGTGATGCAGACATTAATAAAAGGAAATAAATTATGGGGCTGAGGGGGAAGTGAATAAAATGCGCAACTCTAAGTACAAGGGTTACACATAAGGGAGTGGGAGAAAAGGGTATGAGGGTTTAGCTGGGAAGGACTTCTTGGAGGAAATGTACTTTTAATACGGTCTTGAAGGAGGGGAGCATAATTGTCCGTCAGATGTGAGTAGGGAGGATGTTCTAAGGCAGAGGCAGGGAGTAGGCTGGGGTCGGCAGTGAGACAGGTGAGATGGAGGCCCAGTGAGAAGATTAGCACCAGAGGAGCGAAGTGTGTGAGCTGGGGTGGAGAAGGAGAGAAGCCAGGTGAGGTAGGAGGGGGCAGGGTGATTGCGGTTCCCAGCTCTCTTCTCCTCCATAATTATGGTATTTGGTAAGTGCTTACTATGTGTCAGGCACTGTACTAAGCGCTGGGGTGGATGCAAGCAAATCGGGTTGGACGCAGTCGCCATCCCACGTGGGGCTCCCAGCCTTCATCCCCATTTTCCAGAGAAGGTAATGGAGGCCCAGAGGAGTGAAGTGAATTGTCGAAGGTCACACAGCAGACAAGCGGCTGCTCCCGGGCCAGTGCTCTATCCAGGGCACCATGCTGCTTCTCTATCCCCCTTTCCTCCAACTCTTCAGCCACATTGATTCATTCATTCAATCGTATTTATTGAGCACTTACTGTGTGCAGAGCACTGTGCTAAGCGCTTGGGAAGTACAGGTTGGCAACACATGCCTCCGAGTCCAAAAGAAATGTCAACTTGTGCTTCTCAAGCGCTTAGTACAGTGCTCTGCACACAGTAAGCTCTCAGTAAATACGATTGAATGAATGAATAAAAGGAAATAAATCACTTGTTTGTACATAAGTGCCGTGGGGCTGGGGGGGAAGTGAATAAAAGGCGCAACTCTAAGTACGAGGGTTACACATAAGGGAGTGGGAGAAAAGGTTATGAGAAAAGGGAGGTTGTGGAGTTAACTGAAGTCAGGCAGCAGTCTTCCCACTGGTAAGACTTCCCTACATGGTAATAATATTAATAATGGTATTTGTTAAGTGCTTACTATGTTTCAGGCACTGTACTAAGCCCCAGGGTGGATAATGATGTTGGTATTTAAGTGCTTACATGTTTCAGGCACTGTACTAAGCCCCGGGGTGGATAATGATGTTAGTATTTGTTAAGTTCTTACTATGTACCAAGCATTGTTCTAAGCAATGGATACAACAACATCGAGATGGACACAGTCCCTGTCCCACGTGGGGCTCGCAGCCTCAATCCCCATTTTACAGATGAGGGAACTGATACACAGAGAAGTGAACCAACTTGCCCAAGGTCACACAGCAGACAAGCGGCAAAGCCAGGATTAGAACCCACGACCTTCTGACTCCCAGGCCTGGGCTCTGTTCGCTATTCCAGGCTGCTGGTGCATTTGCTAGAGCTCAGCGGGAGCTTTAGCGAGCAGGGAGAGGGTGGATAGATCCTTGTCATCATAGAGCGTACATCCCGAAGGGATTTTTCCCATACTACAGAGGTGGGAAGAGCAAGGCACAGAGAGGGCGCTCCACTCCCCAGGGCTATTCCAGCATTCCATCCTCTCTGTGCCTTTCCATTGGTGGCCAGGGATGGGGGGGAGGGTTGGCAGTTTTTTGTTGATTGATTGATTCATTGTCGTATTTATTGAGCACTTACTGTGTGCAGAGCACTGTATTAAGCGCTTGGGAAGTACAAGTTGGCAACATCTAGAGACGGTCCCTACCCAACAACGGGCTCACAATCTAGAAGGGGGAGCAAGCCCTGGAACCTAAGGCTGGGCCTTTTAGAAATCAGGCGGTGGGCCCCAACCTTCATAAAGTGTCCAAGCTGGCCCCGAGAGCCACAAGCCACCCAGTCGGTAGCACCGTCTTCCAGCACCAAGACCGAGCTACAGAAGGGCCTCATTTTTTTTTGTCTGGAGTACAGAGACCCTAATGCTTGTCTCCCCCTTACTCCCAAGCATGTTGTGAAGGACAAAATGAGATAAGTGATGAGAGTGCCCTGGAAAATGGAAATGCTATACAGAGTCAAAGATACTGTTATAAGTTTAAAATGTGCAGAGAAAGCACTTAAAAATTAAGTGCTTACTACGGGTCAGGCATTGTACTAAGCGTTGGGGTAGATACGGGCTGATCAGGTCGGACACAGTCCATGTCCCACCTGGGGCTCACAGTGTTCATCCCCATTTTTCAGCTGAGGGAACTGAGGCCCAGAGAAGCGAAGTGACACGTCCAAGGTCACCGAATGATTGCCATCTGTGGATTCCTGTGGACTACCATTTTTCCGAGTAGAGCCGCGATACAAATCAAGTGTTCTGGGGGGAACGAGGACGTGAGGCTTGGTTATGATTGCACAAATAAACCTTCCTGTCAGGTTCCTGTAAGCGCTTAATACAGTGCCCTGCACACGGTAAGCGCTCAATAAATACGATTGAATAAGGGCAAATCCGGTGGGAAGAGAAATCTCCCTTCTCCAGAACATCTCCCTGCTCAGTGTGATCTAGTGGCTAGAGCAGGGGCCTGGGACTCAAAAGACCCGGATTTCAAGCCCAGCTCCGCCACTCTTCTGCTCTGTGACCTTGGCCAAGTCATTCCAGTGCTTAGAACAGTGCCCAGCGCTTAGAACAGTGCTTTGCACATAGTAAGCGCTTAAAAAATGCCATTATTATTATTATTATTTCACTTCTCTGGGCCTCAGTTACCTCATCTGCAAAATAGGGACTGTGAGCCCCATGTGGGACATGGATTGAGTCTAACCTGATTAGCATGTATCTACCCCAGCTCTTGCATGTAGCAAGTGCTTAAAAGAAGCAGCGTGGCTTAGCTCTTAGAACAGTGCTCGGCACATAGTAAATGCTTAACAAATACCATTATTTGTGCAGCGGAAAGAGCACGGGTTTGGGAGTCAGAGGACATGGGTTGTAAACCTGGCTCTGCCACTTGTCTACTGTGTGACCTTGGGCAAGCCACATAACTTCTCTGTGCCTCAATTCCTTCTAGACTGTGAGCCCACTGTTGTGTAGGGACCGTCTCTATTTGTTGCCAACTTGTACTTCCCAAGCGCTTAGTACAGTGCTCTGCACACAGTAAGTGCTCAATAAATACGATTGAATGAATGAATGAATTCCCTCATCTGTGAAATTGGGATTAAGACTGTGAGCCCCACATAGGGCAACCTGATTACCTTGTATCTACCCCAGCGCTTAGAACAGTGCTTGGCACGTAGTAAGCGCTTAACAAATACCATAGTTATTATTAATAACAAATACCATTAAAAAAACCCCTCCAAAACAAAAAAAAAAACCAAACCACGAGCCTCCTTCCTTGTAGACAGCACTCTCGGCAACTCCCAGCTGCCCTGGTGGAGATGTTAGCTATAGTGCTTTGGTTTAGTTTTTTTCATTATTTATAATGATGATAAAAATAATGACACCTTGAAATCACCTAGCGCTTTGAGTGTTCTAAAGCGTTTTCACATCAGTGACCTCATTTTGTTATCATTAATCAATCACAGCAACTCAGTAAGTAGAGGATGGTTGATCCTGTTGTCCCCATTTTACAGAGAACACTGAGGCCCAGGGAGGGTAAAGTCCACTGAGGCCTACGGTCTACCCCCCACCCTCTGGGCAGTATACCCTGGGCAGATTTAGGACTAAAGTCACAGGGCATCTCACTGCCCCCGTTAGCATGTTTTACCAGAATAATGTTGGGTCACATCTCTTCTCTAGCTCTTCCCCTGCTCAAGCGCTCTCTGGCCGGCATCTTTTTTTTTTTAAATGATATTTGTTAAGCTCTTACTATGTGCCAGGCACTGTACTAAGCCCTGGGGAAGATACAAATTAATCAGGCTGGACACAGTCCATGTCCCCCCTGGGGCTCACGGTCTTCATTCCCATTTTACAGATGAGGTAATAGAGGCCCAGAGAATAATGGCATTTATTAAGAGCTTATTATGTGCAAAGCACTGTTCTAAGCACTGGGGAGGTTACAAGGTGATCAGGTTGTCCCACGGGGGGCTTACAGTCTTCATTCCCATTTACAGATGAGGGAACTGAGGCACAGAGAAGTTAAGTGACTTGCCCAAAGTCACACAGCTAAGTGTATTTGTTAAGCACCAGGAACTGTATTAGCTCATTGTGGGGAGGAAGGTGTCTGTTAGTTGTTATAATGTACTCTCCCAAGTGCTTTGTACAGTCCTTTGTACACAATAAGTGCTCAATAAATATGATTGAATGAATGTAGTAAGTGCTGGGGTAGATATAAGCATATCAAGTTGGACACAGTCCCACGTGGGGCTCACAGTCTCAATCCCCATTTTCCAGATGAGGAAACTGAGGCCCAGAAAAGTGAAACGACTTGCCCAAGGTCACCCAGCAGAGAAGTGGCAGGCCCGGAATTCAAACCCAGTCCTTCTGACTCCCCTTCTCCTCTCCAACCTCCTCGATGTTTTTATTGAGGCAGCAGCCCTGGGAGCCGGGAGGGGAAGAACAACTCTTCCTATTTCATAGATGAGGATGCGGGGTGGGGTTCCCATTCATTCCATCGTATTTATTGAGCGCTTACTGTGTGCAGAGCACTGTACTAAGCGCTTGGGAAGTACATGGCACCCAGCCCCCGTTGCCGTCCATCAGACCGCTCCCTCCCACCTGTAGAGCCAAGAGTCCTGAGACCAGTGCCCTGCTCTCTCCTGGGTAGAGTGGGGAGGCAGTCTCACTCAACTCCCACCCACTGCAGGAGATGTCAAGAAGCATTCATTTATTCAATCAAATTTATTGAGCGCTTACTGTGTGCAGAGCATTGTACTGAGTGCTTGGGAAAGTACAATACAGCAATTCGTGCTCTCCCTAAGCACAGAAATACTCCCTCACTTGGCCCAGATAACGTTTATGCTCTGAACGCTTTGAACCCAGAGGTGCTCCCTATGAATGGGGAAGTGTTGTCTCTGCAAATGGGTTGGGGTGGAGAAATAATAATAATAGTAATAATGATTATGGTACTTAATAATAATAATATTGGCATTTATTAAGCACTTATTATGTGCAAAGCACTGTTCTAAGCTCTGGGGAGGTTACAAGGTGATCAGGTTGTCCCACAGGGGTCTCACAGTCTTAATCCCCATTTTACAGATGAGGGAACTGAGGTCCAGAGAAGTTAAGTGACTTGCCCAAAGTCACACAGCTGACAATTGGAGGAGCCGGAATTTGAACCCATGACCTCTGACTCCAAAGCCCATGCTCTTTCCACTGAGCCACACTGCTTCTCCTTACTATGTGCCAAGCATCGTTCTAAATGCTGGGGTAGATACAAGTTTGGGTCACACCTCTTCTCTAGCTCTTCCCCTGTTCAAGCGCTCTCTGGCCGGCATCTTTTTTTTTATGTTATTTGTTAAGCCAGGCACTGTACTAAGCACTGTGGGAGATACAAGTTAATCAGGTTGGACACAGTCTGGGTTCACAGTCTCAATCCCCATTTTACAGATGAGGTAACTGAGGCTCAAAGTGAAGTGACTTACCCAAGGTCACACAACAGACATGAGACAGAGCTGGGACTCCCAGGCCACACTCTATCCACTACATCACACTGTGGAAGAGTCCAGTGTCCACGAGCAAGTGTCCCTTCTGCCCTGGGTTTGTGACACTTCTCCTCAGTTGCACTAGAGTGCTGATTTCTGTGCTGCCTGATGCTATCTCCCCGTCTGCCTCCGAGCAGCCCACAGCCTCTGCTCAAGAGAAGTTGGTCCCCACAATCCCAGTTTCTGGTTCCGACCTTCCGATCTGTCCCATCCTGAGTCAGGGGCAGAGGGGGAAAGGGTTGGTTTTCCCAGAGGGAAACATAAGCAAGGAAAAGCAGTCCAAATGAACAGGATGGCCTTCTCCTTCCCCCCTCATCCTTCTCCTCTCCCCTTCCTTCTTTCTCCCCAATTCCTCCCTTTCTATCCTTCTCCCCTTCCCCCCTTCCTCCTCCCTCTCCTCCTCACCCTTCCTCTATTTCCTTCCTTTTCCTCTTCCCCTTCCTCCTTTTCCTTCCTTCTCCTCTTCCCCCTTCCTCCCATCTCCTCCTCCCTCCCTCTCCTTCCTTCCTTCTTCCTTCTCCTCCTTCCTCCCCTTCCTTCCCCTTTCTCCCCTTCCTTCCTTCTCTTCCTCCTCCCTTCCTCCTTTTCCTTCCTTCTCCTTTTCCCCTTCTTTCTTTCTTCTCCTCCTCCTTTTCTTCCCTTCCTTCCTCTCCTCCCTTCCTCCTCCCGCTGTTCTAAGCACTGGGGTCAATACAACGTAATCAGGTTGGACACAGTCCATGTCCCACATGGGGCTCACAATCTTAACCTCCATTTTATAGATGAGGTGACTGGTGCAGAGAAATTGAGTGACTTGCCCAAGGTCACCAAGCAGACAAGTGGTGGAGCTGGGATTAGATTAGATTATCTGAGAATAGGGATTAGATTTCAGATCCTTCTGAGATGCATGCTCTATCCATTAGACTGCACTGCTTCTCCCCTTTCTTCCACCAATTGTCAGCCGTGTGACTTTGGACAAGTCACTTCACTTCTCTGGGCCTCAGTTACTTCATCTGTAAAATGAGGATGAAGACTGTGAGCCCCCCGTGGGACAACCTGATCACCTTGTAAACTTCCCAGCACTTAGAACAGTGCTTTGCACACAGTAAGCACTTCATAAATGTCATTATGATTATTATTATTATTATTATTCCTTCTCTTCCTCTTCCTCATCTTCCTTCCCCTTCCTTCCCCCCACTCCCTCCTCCTCCCCTTCTTTTCCCTCTCCCCATCCTCCTCCTCTTCTTCCTTCCCCCTTCCCCATTCTCTTTCCCCCTTCTTCATTCATTCACTCATATTTATTGAGGGCTCATTGTGTGCAGAGCACTCTACTTCCTCCTCTCCTTCCTCTACCTCCTTCCTTTCCTTCTTCTCCTCCTTTTCTTTCTCCTCTTACGCCTCCTCTCCCCTTTCCTTCTCCTCTTACTCCTCCTCCTCCTCCCTTTCATTCATTCATTCATTCAATCATATTTATTGTGCTAACTTTGTACAGAGCACTGTTCTAAGCACTTGGGAAAGTACAACATAACAATCAACAGTGACCTTCCCTGCCCACAACAAGCTTACAGTCTAGCGTGGGGGAGACAGATATCAGTACCAATACATAAAATGACAGCTATGTACATAAGCACTATAGGGCTGGGAGGGGAAGAGCAAAGGGAATAAGTCAGGGTGAAGCAGAAGGAAGTGTGAGAGGATGAAAAGTGGGGCTTAGAGGTCCTCTTGGAGGAGATGGGCCTCCAGTAAGGCTCTGAAGAGGGGGAGAGTAACTATTTGTAGGATTTGAGGAGGGAGGCCAGAGCCAGCACGTGGGCTAGGATTCCTTCTCCTCCTCCCTTCCCTTCTTCTCCTCCCTTCCCTTCTCCTCCTCCCTTCCCTTCTCCTCCTCCCTTCCCTTCTCTTCCTCCTCCTCCCTTTCCTTCTCTTCCTTCTCCTCCCTTTCCTTCTCTTCCTCCTCCTCCCTTTCCTTCTCTTCCTCCTCAGTCTCCCCTTCCTTCTCCTCCTCTTCCTATTCCTTTTCCCTCCCCCTTCCATCTCTTCCTCTCCTCCCTCTTTTCCTCCTCCACCCCTGGACGAGCCAATCCTGGATTTAGTGCCAGAGAGGAAGAGATTCAGTGTCTTCTCTTCTGCCGGAGCAGGATTCAAACCCCTCTGTCCTGCTCTGCTCCCCTCCCCCCACCCCAGCCCCCACCCCGCTGGATAAAAATTCAAAACTCCGAGCAAACCCTTTTCTCTCCCCCTCTCCCTCTTTATTCACCTGCCCGTCTCTCTCTCTCCTCCTCTCTCTTTCTATCCAAACTCATAATTAATCGCTCAAGGCAAAAGTAATGAATGTTAATTGGCCATCTGTACGAAGACTAATTAAAATCTACCATGCTGGGGATTAAACATACCTATAGCAACTGAGTGAATTGTGAATTAGTCGGGGACGGGTAGAGAACAGCTGAAAGGCGGCTAAGCACAATTCTGCTTAGGTGTGATGTGAGCTGCAACTTGCCGAGGGAAGATGCTGGGGAGGAGAAGAAAGACAGAAAGGCAGAGAAAAAGAAAAGAGGGAAACTTCTCCGTTGTGTGCCGGCCTGCGAGGGGCTGGCGACTGGAGGTTTTATCAAAGCACCTCCCGCTCCTCTCTGAGCTAGCAGCCGCGGGACACCCGTGGTGGGGTTTGAGATTGATCGATCAATCAATTAATCAATCAATAGTACTTATTAGAAGCCACACATCCCAACGTGGCCCACGTGGATCTCTCTTCCTCTCCTCCTCTCTCTCCCGCTCTCCAGTCTGTCCAAGTCACTGTGAAGCACTTTCATGTTCTCCCACCCACAGGCGGATGTACAATTTCGTGGTTATGGAGAGCCTCCTGTTTGTATAGTCACATAGACACACAAACACACATGCATCCAGCCATGAAAGGGGATCTTGGGAAACCTGCAACCTCCCTTCTGTAATAGTAATAATGATGGCATTTATTAAGCGCTTACTATGTGCAAAGCACTGTTCTAAGCGCTGTAACCACGTGCACCAATGTCAGCAGGCCCACAGTTACCCTCCTAGTGCTTACCCGCACACGTGTGTTTGTGTGTGTATGCACATGTTTGACCTTGGGTGCCACGCGTGCTCACACAAACACACACCCAGACAGATGTGAAAGGGGAGTTCAGTAAGAGGACATTTTTCTCCATTCACTGCAACAGGCCCCCTCTTGGCAGGCTGCAGCTCAGATCTGCTCAGAATTGTGAGGGATGGGGTAGAAGGGGGAGAAGGAGACCCCCCACTTGAACTCAGTCCTGCCAAGAAATGCACCCTTCTGGAAAAAAAGAACTTCCCACGGGCAGCAGGAAGACTCTGGGGTCCAAAAGATTCCCTGCAGAGCTTCAGAAGAGGTTTGATTTGAGGGAGGAGTCAAGGTACAAATTTGAGCAATTCTCTTCCAACTCCCAGCCTGTCCTAGAATGAATAGTCAAGCAACCCATCTCCATGCAAATTGGGTTGGATACAGTCCCTGTCCCTCATAGGGCTCACAGTCTAAATCCCCATTTTCCAGATGAGGGAACTGAGGCCCAGAGAAGTGAAGTGACTTGCCCAAGGTCACACAGCAGACATGGGGTGGAGCTGGGATTAGAACCCAGATCCTGCTGACTCTCAGGGCCGTGCTGTGTCCACTAAGCCTCTCTGCTTCTCAAGCTGAGGGCCCGGGACTCCATTAGGCCCCATCCCCCCAGGGCCATCAGGAACCGTGAGCATGTCCTCCGCCACCCTCGCTTCGGACTGTCCGTGCCGTCCACCCTAACCCTTCCCCGCTCTGAGTGATCCAGACTGTGCCCGGCTTTCTTATCCCAGTACAGGCTGTCTCCTTGGCCGCACCTCAGTGCCCTGCGACTGAGTGTTTCTTCCGTTCTTCCGGCCGGCGGGCCCCCTCCACCGCAACGGTTCGGTGGCCACGCTGGCCTCGCGGAGTCATGAACCTGCCCGCTCTGCGGCCATGCTACCCAAGCGGACACCCATGGCCCTTTGGCCACGGAGCCGGGCTCCGAGAGGGGGTCAGAGAGGTATCCCGGAGGCCGTGAGCCGGAAGGGACATTGAGAGGTCATCTAGTCCAGCCCCCTGCGTCCCGGCCGACGGGAGCCCCTGGGAGGCTGACCCCACGTGAGGGGCCTGGGCGTCAGGGCCCAGATTTAGAATGACTCGGTGAAGGTGATGTGGGATCAGGATCCGGGGAAAGGGAGGGACAAAAGAACCAGATCAAGGTGGACCGGGGTTGGGGCGAGAGATTCAGGGGTCACGGTGGACTCCAAGCAGAGCGCGAGTCGTCAGATTAGCTGTTGGCAAAGGGATGCAGAGGCCAGAGTGTGCCTGGAGTTAGAGTGATGAATCACTGCTAGGCTCCTCTTTGCCCACACCTTTCCCACCCTCCCCCTTGAAAGACCCCCTCATTTCCAGGCCGTTTCATGGACAGGAGCAGGCATGCAGTTTCCTAGGACAGTTATATCATTTGGGGTGGTTCCGTGAAGGATCTGGTGGGTCCACTCCACTTTGATTGGCAGCTCTGGGTCACTGCCTCCAAGAAGCCCTCCCCGCTTCACCCCACCTCTCCAATCTGCCCGCCTCTTCCTCCCATCTCTGCTCCCTCTGATCGTGGTTGAGGCTTGTATGTGCAAGTGGAAAGAGTCCACCTGTGTGTGTCCCCACCAGAAAGGGAGATCTAGAAGCCCATTCCCGGGGACCCCCTGTTACTGGCTCAGCCGACCGGGGTGCTCATGAAAATCCAGATGATGAAGGTGAGGTGGGGATGGAGGGATGGTTCAGGGGAAGACGGGTGCCACGAGACCCAGTGAGGGGCCCTGAAGTGGGTTTTGGGCAGGGAATGTGTCCGTTTTTTGTGCCCTCCCAAGAGCTTTGTGCAGTGTTTTGCACACAGTAAGCGCTCAATAAATACAACTGAATGAATGAATAAATGTGGGAGAGCAGGCATTCCCCTCTCTGCACCAGGCTTGCCGTGTGACCCCAAGCAAGCAGCTGCCCCTCTCTGAGCCTCTTTCCTGCCTAGAGAAAGAAATTGTAATGTAGTGGAATAATAAAAATGATTATAATGATAGTTGTGGTATTCGTTAAGCGCTTACAATGTGCCAGGCACTGGTCTAAGCGCCGGAGTAGTTAAAAGATAGTTGGGTTGGATGCAGTCCCTTTCCCAAAAGGCTCACTGTCTTCATCCCAATTTTTACAGAAGAGGGAACTGAGGCATAGGGAAATTACCTGACTTGCCCAGGATCACACAACAGACAAGTGGAGGATCCAGAATTAGAACCCAGTCCCATGCTCTATCCACTAGGCCATACTGCTACTCTAGCCCAGTGGCCCTCCTTCTAAAGCTGGGAACCAGGGGAGGGAGGGAAGAGGAGCAGGATGGGACTTGCGTCCACCCCAGTGCTTAATACAGTGCTTGGCACAGAGTAAGCGCTTAAGGAATTCCCAATTATCATTGTTATATTATTATTATTATTTCTTAAGGGCCAAGGGGACTTGAAATTTGGGTCCAGGCCTGTGAAGGGATCTTTCCTTGCCCCACCAAGGAACGTTGGTCTTCTGGAGCTGAGCTGGGCAGCTGGCCGAGTTTCCCATTAGCCCCGCGTCCCCTGACCCGTACGCCCCACTCCCCTGGGCCTCTGCCTCTGGTGAGTCCCTGACTCATCTTCCCCAGAGAATAGATCTTAGGAGCATGGTATAGTGGATAGACCCCCATCCTGGGAGTCAGAAAGTCATGGGTTCTAATCCCAGCTCCGCCATTTGTCTGCTGTGTGACGTTGGGCAAGTCACTTCACTCCTCTGGACCTTAGTTACCTCATCTTGTACATATCTATACTACTTATTTTATTTTGTTAATATGTTTTGTTTTGTTCTCTGTCTCCCCCTTCTAGACTGTGAGCCCACTGTTGGGTAGGGACCGTCTCTATATGTTGCCAACTTGTACTTCCCAAGTGCTTAGTACAGTGCTCTGCACACAGTAAGCGCTCAATAAATACGATTGAATGAATGAATGAATTGAGAATTTGAGCACCACGTGGGCCAGGGACTGTGTTCAACTCGATTGGCTCGCATTCACCTCGGTGCTTAGAACAGTGCCTGGCACATAGAAAGCCATCATTATTAGAGAATTTCCTCTAGACTGTAAGCTAGTTGTGGGCAGGGAATGTGTCTGTTCATTGTTGTACTGTCCTCTCCCCAGTGCTTAGTACAGTGCTCCACACTCAGCATGCGATAAATAGGATTGAATGAATGAATGAAGGGATTGTGTCTGTTCATTGTTGTACTGTCCTCTCCCAAGTGCTTAGTACAGGGCTCCACACTCAGCGCGCGATAAATAGAATTGAATGGACAAATTAATTGTGGGCAGAGAACATGTCTGCTAATTTCTCTTGTATTGTACTCTTCTAAGAGCTTAGAACAGTGCTCTGCACATAGTAAGTGCTCAAAAAATACCACTGATTGATCGATTGGGGATACCTGGTGCCCTCTGAGAGAGATCGGCCTGTTCCCTTGAAGGACTGCAGCCGGACTTTTGGCCGGTGAGCTCCAGGAGGACACTGGCCAGGGGGAGTAGGGCCCCCTGACTGCCCCTGTGGGCCCTTCCACCCTTCCCGCAAACCCCCAGGCCGAGCCCCGTAACTCATTAAAGACCCGTAGAAACAATTCCCCCTCTCTGCCCCTGCCCCAGCCTGAGCCAGGTTAATCAATGACCCTTTCCCCTTACCCAAGGAATTCATGTTAAATATTATAGCACCAGGGGCGGGCTGGGCCCAGGATTGGGACTGTGGTATTTGTGAAGTGCTTATCATGTGCCAGATGCTGTACTAAGCACTGGGGTGGAGACAAGCAAACCAGGTTGGACACAGTCCCTGTCCCACGTGGGGCTCACAGTCTCAATCCCCATTTAACAGGTGAGGGAACTGAGGCCCAGAGATGTGAGGTGACTTGCCCAAGGTCACGCGGTAGACAAGTGGCAGAGCCACCATTAGAACCCATGACCTCTGCACAAAGTAAGTGCTTAATAAATGCGATTGAATGAATGAATCACCTTCCGATTCCCAGGCCTGTGCTCTATCCATCACACCATGCTGCTTCTCTGCATCTGACTTCTCTGTACCTCACTTTCCTCATTTGTTTGCTTGTGCCATAAGTGGATCTTGAGTGTCTTAATAATGATGGTATTTGTTAAGCACTTTCTATGTGCAGAGCACTGTTCTAAGCGCTGGGGGGATACAAGGTGATCAGCTTGTTCCATATGGGGCTCATTTTACAGATGAGGGAACTGAGGCACAGAGAAGTGACTTGCCCAAAGTCACACAGCTGACAAGCGGCGGAGCCGGGATTAGAACCCACGACCTCGGACTCCCAAGCCTGGGCTCTTTCCACTGAGCTACGCTTCCCGTCCAGATCCCTGCCTCCCCCCCACCTCTGAGTGGGGGCACTCCTAAATCCATTTGGGACTGGTAGGTACCTGCCACGAGGTTCACATCCGCCTCTCCCTGCTGATTTACCTCACCTGTAAAATGGGGATTGAGACTGAGAGCCCCACGTGGGACAGGGACTGTGTCCAATCCGATCTGCTTCTACCCACCCCAGCGCTTAGTACAGTGCCTGGCACATAGTAAGTGGTTAAGAAATACGATTATTATTAATAATCATTATTAGTCCTGGGGCCTCTCAACCCCAACTCTGGCCTGCTCTGACCAAATAAAGAGAGCGTTTGGCCAGATTTAATCCTGAGGAAGAACGTAGGCAGGGATTTGGATGGATTTATCCTTGGAATCCCCCCCCCTCAGGGTCACACCTGGAGATTTTCCAATACTCTACCAGTCTCGGTTGTGGGAGGGAGAGTCAAGCAGAGGATTACACCCATTCCATTTCTAGCATGGGCAGTATCTAGCGAGAGGAAGGCAATCTGCTACAAGTCAAAACTTACCTGTGCTGGGCAGCAACAGCAGGGGAGAGAATCGAGGGTGGAGACTCAAAGTTTACTGCTTGGAAGGAGGTGATGGGAAAACACTTCTGTATTTTTACCAAGAAAACTGTCTGGATACGCTATCGGAATGATTGCAGGTGGAGGTTGGGCGTTCTGGGAGAGATGTGTCCGTGGCATTGCTATGGGTCGGAGAGGACTCGACGGCACTAAACAAGACAAATCCCTGGAATGGGACTTCCCCTCAAGCCGCTCCGTGCCCCAGCACGGACACAGTGGCTGGAACCCCCAGCCCCCAAAATCGCTCATGACCCCCAAACCCTACTGGGGGCAGGAGGCTGGGAGGTGAGGATGAAGCTGATGAACAGGGGATCATTCATCAGGATAGTTAAGTGGGATTTGCCAAGGATTTATCCAGATTTGTCCAAGGCCAGGACACTCACTCCTCCCCGACAGGGCCAGAAAGAGACCCTTCTTCTAATGGTCATTCATTCAAACGTATTGATTGAGCACTTATTGTGTGCAGGGCACTGTACTGAGCTCTTGGGAGAGGACAATAAGTAGACACATCCCCTGCCCACAGTGAACTTACAGTCTAGGGGGTGGGAAACAGACATCAATATAAATAAATGTTGCAGATATGGTCGTAAGTGCTGTGGAGCTGGGAGAGGGGAAGAATAGAGGGAGAGAGGGTGATACAGAAGGGAGTGGGAGAAGAGTAAAGGGGGGGCTTATTCAAGGAAGGCTTCCTGTAGGAGATGGGCCTTCAATAAGGCTTTGAAAGGTGGGAGAGTAATTGTCACAGACACCCTACACATGTATTCACACATCCCTAGAGCCACCTAAATGCATAAATACCATCACACACAGAAAGTTAACACCCACATCCACATACCTATAGAGAGACACAATTCCCAGACATCTAAACGCACTAATATATGCTGTCCCCCCCTTATGTCCCCTTAGAGAAGCAGCGTGGCTTTGTGGAAAGAGCCGGGGCTTGGAAGGCAGAGGACGTGGGTTCTAATCCCGGCTCTGCCACGTGTCTGCTGGGTGACCTTGGGCAAGTCACTTAACTTCTCTGTGCCTCAGTTACCTCATCTGTAAAATGGGGATTAAGACTGGGAGTCCCAGGTGGGACAACCCGATTACCTTGTATCTACCACAGTGTGTAGAACAGTGCTTGGCACATAGTAAGTGCTTAACAAATGCCATTATTATTATTATTATTTTGATGTGTCTCAGTCTATTTGTGTGGCTTTCTAAGCAGCATGGCCTAGTGGAAAGAGACCGGGCCTGGGAGTCAGAAGGTCATGGGTTCTAATCCTGACTACACTACTTGTCTGCTGTGTGACCTTGGGCAAGTCGCTTCACTTTTCTAGGTCTCAGTTCCCTCATCTGTTAAATGGGGATTAAGACTGTGAGTCCCCTTATGTCTATCTTGTATAATAATAATGGCATTTATTAAGTGCTTACTATGTGCAAAGCACAGTTCTAAGTGCTGGAGAGGTTACAAGGTGATCAGGTTGCCCCTCGTGGGGTTACAGTCTTCATCCCCATTTTCCAGATGAGGGAACTGAGGCACAGAGAAGTGACTTGCCCAAAGTCACACAGCTGACAAGTGGCGGAGCAGGGATTCGAACCCATGCCCTCTGACTCCCAAGCCCGTGCTCTTTACACTGAGCCATGCTGCTTCTCTATCTATCCCAGCACTTAGAACAGTGACTGCCACATAGTAAGCGCCTAACAAATACCATTATTATTATTATTATTATTGTCTGAAAGTCTGTGTATCTGTCTCCATATCTGGATCTAAATCTTCCGTCCAATTCCTCTTAGTATGGGTTTCCCAACTTCCTTTTTCTCTGTCCATTTTTCTGTCCTTGTTTTTCAGACCTCTAGACTGTAAGCTCATTGCGGGCAAGGAATGCGTCTGTTTATTGTTGTATTATACTCTCCCAAGCGCTTAGCACAGTGCTTTGCACACAGTTCAGCGCTCAATAAATAAGATTGAATGAATGAGTGGCTTCCCAAGAGTCATTGCTCTGTCTTGGGGGGCCCCCGCCTGGTGAGATTTAGAATTACAGGAGGACCCACCTGCAGTTGCAGAAGAGGTCTAGAAATACTACTACTACTACTACTACTACTACTACTACTACTACTACTACTAATAATAATAATAATAATAATAATAGCATTTGTTAAGCGCTTACTATGTGCCGAGCACTGTTCTAAGCGCTGGGGTAGATACAGGGTAATCAGGTTGTCCCATGTAGGGCTCACAGTCTTATTCCCCATTTTACAGATGAGGCAACTGAGGCACAGAGAAGTCAAGTGGCTTGCCCAAAGTCACACAGCTGAACAGTGACAGAGGCGGGATTAGAACCCATGACCTCTGACTCCCAAGCCCGGGCTCTTTCCACTAAGCCACACTGCTCTGCATAAAGCCCTGTCCTGTTTTCCATAGAGGAGATAGTCAAACTCCAGCTCATCCCCAGCCTGTCTCTCCAGGCTCCTGCCTTCTCATCATCATCATCATCATCGTCAAAGGTATTTATTGAGCGCTTGCTTTATGCAGAGCACTGTACTAAACTCTTCTGTTCTTCTTGGCTTTGTCCCGCATTTCCCTGTTCGTCTATGCTTAGGTTCTTCGGGCCCCTTTCCCCATTTCCCTGTCCATCTTTCCCTAGGAAGAGGAGGGAGAGACTGACGCAGACTGCAAATTCACCTCAAAGCATGTTCCTCCTCCAGGAAGCTCTCACAGATTTCAGCAGAAAGGGGAAAAGAGGCAAAGAGCCGTGATAATAATAACTGCGTTATTTGTGAAGCACTTACTAGGTGTCATACACTGCACTAAACACTGGGGTAGATGTAAGCTAATCATGGCAGAAACAGTTCCTGTCTCACTTGGACTTCACACTCTATGTAATCAATTGTATTTATTAAGTGCTTATTGTACCCAGAGCAGTGTAGTAAGTTCTTGGGAAAGTACAATATAATAGAATTGGCTGATGTGTTCCCTGTTCACAAGGATCTAACAAACTAGAGGAGGAGACAAACATTAAATTGTCTGCTGTGTGACCTTGGGCAAGTCACTTCACTTTTCTGGGCCTCAGTTCCCTCATCTGTTAGATGGGGATTGAGGCTGTGAGCCCCGTGTGGGACAGGGACTGGACTGTGTCCAATCCAATCATCTTGTATATATCCCAGTGCTTAGAACAGTGACTAGCACATCGTGGGCTGAGAGTGGGGTTAATAAAGCAGCGTGGCTCTGTGGAAAGAGCATGGGCTTTGGAGCCGGTGATCATGGGTTCAAATCCCAGCTCCACCAATTGTCAGCTGGGTGACTTTGGGCAAGTCACTCTGTGCCTCAGTTACCTCATCTGTAAAATGGGGATTGACTGTGAGCCCCCTGTGGGACAACCTGATCACCTTGTATCCCCCCAGTGCTTAGAACAGGGATTTGCACATAGTAAGCACTTAATAAATGCCATTATTATTATTATTATTATTATTTTATTATTATTATTAAAGGGTACAAGTAAAGGTAAGAAGGAAGGAGAAAAATCGATCAACCAATGGTATTTATTGAGCACTTACTATTGACCGAGGTGAGGTATGTTGCCAACTTGTACTTCCCCAGCACTTAGTACAGTGCTCTGCACACAGTAAGTGCTCAATAAATATGATTGAATGTAGGAGGGGGCAAGATGGTAGATTGCTTTAAAGCCAAGGGTGAGGAGTTTTTGTTTGATGTGGAGGTGGACGGGCAACCACTGGAGTCTTTTGAGGAGTGGGGCGATGTGTCATGAATGTTTCTGTAGAAAAATGATCCGGGCAGCAGAGTGAAGTAGGGACTGGAGTGGGGAGAGATGGGAGGCTGGAAGGTCAGCAAGAAGGCTGATGCAGTAATCCAGGCAGGAGAGGATAAGTGATTGTATTAATTTGGTAGCAGTTTGGATGGAGAGGAAAGGGTGGATTTTAGCGATGTTGTGAAGGTGGGATCGACAGGATTTGGTGACAGATTGATTAGGTGGTTTGAATGACAAGAGAAGAGTCAAGGATAACGCCAA